>NC_083430.1:37242007-38492007 GCF_020745735.1 Hemiscyllium ocellatum
ATTCATAAACTAACAGTGCTTTTACCTTTCTTTTTCTGCCTTCATCAAGTAGCACATACAAATTTAAGAAAATTATTAGTACCTCCATTCTTAATTGGCATTGTCTTTGCACTTAGCATAGCACCAATCTTTTATTTATCTCTTACTGTGGCTTTAACACAGTGCATTTCACAGCAGTGAAAATCAGATAGAAATAAAAGGCTAACATAGAGGCAGATGACCAAATTCTTTATCAGTTTTAAAGTGTGTCTAAAAAGAGGACAGTGAAGTGGAAAAATTGAGAAATTTAAGGCAGTGTTTCTGAAGTTTAGACCATGCACAGGTTATGGAACAAAGAAAACAGAAATTGCTGGAGAAACTCAATAAGTCTGGCAACATTTGTGGAGAGAAAAAAACGAATTAATGTTTAAAATCAAGTGACACTTCTTCAGGACTCTCAGCAGCTGGGAAAAGTGGCATTTATATTGCTAACATTGAGTGGGGGTTTAGGGAGTGAATGGTAAGGTGGAGACAGAGCCCAGAGAGAGAAAGAAAGGGAAATAAAAAGTTTAGGCAGATGAGAGGATTGTTAAGGTAGAGGTGTACATGTAATACACGGTTACCACAGTAAGGTAAAGGAAGTGAGGGATACCCAAGAAGTTATAATTAGAACAATGTAGAGATTGCAGGGGGTGTTAGGCCTGGAGGTGGTTACTGATATGGTGAGGTGCCAGATCATTACAGGGTTCTGATTAAAAGATGAACAGTTCAAACCAAGCTGCTATTGGATGTGGAACTAAGGTAGGCCAGTGAGCACACGAGTGATGGTAAACAGGGCTTCATGCACGTTTTCAGACAAGCAGAAAAACTTTGGACAAGTTCGTTTCTGGAGAATGGAAGTTGGGAATTTGGTTGGAATAACATTAACATTCATTCCTTATTCTTCCTTTCCAAATGTACTACCACACACTACTTTGCAATAAATTACATTTGCCACCAATGTAGCAGTTCTCCAGATTGTCAAAAATCCCATGTTTGAGTTGTTAGCAAATTAAAAGATCATTCTCCCTGTGTTCCATTTCAAAATATACATGCACTGGGTGTAAAAGTAACCCTTAGTTACAATCATTTCCAACCCTTCAATTCAGTTGACATCAATTAACCAGAATCCCTTTCATTCTTGATTGTCAAGCCAACTATTTAAACAGACTGCTACATTTTCTCTTATACCATACAGCGTGTAGCAAACCTTTCTCTTTTAACATGCTCCTTAAGACCAACCCTTTCATCATGTTTTACTTCACTGATGCTAGCTCTCCTCACGTGCCTCAGTGTCACGTTTTGTGAAACGCCTGTGATGCACCCTGGAACATGTTACTACTTTAGAGGTGCTCAATAATTGCAAGTTACTCTTGTTGTCAGACGCCTTATCAAATACCTTCTGGTACTTTGTATACACCATCCACATTTCTGTGTGCCTCTTTATTAAAAAAAAGTTTAATTTGTGCTCCTGAACATCCCTTATTCTCAGAAAACAACTTTTAAAATGATAGAAAATGTTGTTTAATGCAAAGAGTACCTGTAAAGATTCAATGACATCACACTGTAAGCTCCAAACATCAGAATATAAAGAACTGCTCCTCTGAGGTGCTAAGTTCTTGTTATTGGTTTACATTGTCATTATCCTTGTGCTGAGGTCTATATAACTAAATGGTAATGTGTGCTCACTCATTAGTCCAAGCAGAGATCTCCTAAGAGGCTATAATAGAATTCAGACATAATGTAATTAGTTATTAAGTAGTATGAAAATAACCTATTATGTTTATCCAACCTCTCTTGTGCTGAAGAATCTGCATAGCCATCCTTCCCCTTCTGGAATCAGTAACATAAGGATAGTACTAATTTGAAGGATTGGGGGCATGTTTTCTCAGATGTTCTGGTGGACGGAACCACAACCTAAACCCCTTGAACCTGTTCTGCCGTTCAACATAATCATTTTAGCCTCAACTCCACTTTCCTGCCCATTCTCCATAACCTTCAACCCGTTATTAATTAAAAATCGGTCTGTCTCCTCCTTAAGTTTACTCAATGACCCAGCATTCACTGCAGGGTAGTAAATTCTGTAGATTCATGACCTTTTGAGAGAAGGTTAGAAAGCAGGAGAGATCCCAAAAGAATTCCGGATCATGAGCCCAATCAAGTCGACCGATAACACAGATGGCAGCTCCATATCATGGCTTTTGAGGGAAGTAATTTCTCCTCATCTCAGTTTGAAATCTGCTACTCCTTGTCCTAAAACTATGATCACTTGTTCTAGATTGCTTCACATGAGGAAACATCCTTGCTATGTCTATCTTGTCAATCGCTACTTAGCATTTGATCTCCTCTCATTGTTTGGAACTCCAGACTTAAACCGCTCAATCTCTCTTCATAAGACAAACACATCATGTCTGGAATTATTCAAGTGAAACACCTTTGCCTTTGAATAAAGCTGTGATTCTGTCGACACATATAACCGTAATCTACCATAAAGACATAAGTCAAGGACAGGAAAAGGCCAAACAGCTCATCAGAACTGCACTTTTATAGGATTAATAGGAAATTTTCATTCTCCAATGATTAAATTTCCTCCCTTTTAATGCACCACATTTATTGTCAGGTCTTTCCAACAGAAATTGAACAATGGATGTTACTTGTGAGAAAAGGCATTCACTCCTTCCCCTGAAAGTTGGTGGTCACTTACACATCATGGTTCGCACCCCCCCACCCCAGGTTCATGTCAAAGAGCCTGGGGCACCATTTTGAAAAGAAGGTTGAGATTGTGTTCTTGCCAACTTTATTTCTCAGCTGAAAGCACAGATTGTCTGGCCAATGCTTTTGGGCACGCTACGTGTTAGTTGGTTGTTGCATTTGTGCCATTTACCAAAGGAATGAATTGGCTGTGGACGTGGCTTGGAAAAATTAGACATCATTAGAAGCGCTTTGAAAATGGAAGACTTTCTTTCCTCCGTTCATTGAGATGAGCTTGGGAATGTAGGCAGGCATGATCTAGAGCAGGTTCCTTGATTTTTCATGTCCCTTTCCCATATTATGGGACTGGGAACTGAAAGAGTGATGCAGTCACATTTATGAAGCTATGTCTCCCATTCACCCCACCCACGGTACAGCCGCTAGCTTGTTCCTAGTCACTTCCTCACCTACTTCCTCAAAATATGGTCCCCTGTTTAATTCTGTATTAGAATTATAATCAGGTTTTATTGTCACATGTACTCAAGTGCAAGGAAACACAAGTACAGTGAAAAGTGTACAAAGTTGTCATTTCCAGCGCATTCAAAGCTGGCTGGGCACAAAGTCTTAGGTATAAATTAGAAAAATAAAGAAATAAAGTTAAAAATTCAGCATTTGAGTTCCCTCGAGACTGGGAAGCTGTGCTGGGCTTGACCTCGAGACTGGGAGGACATGCAGGGCTTGACCTCGAGACTAGGAGGCCGTGCTGAGCTTTAACTCGAAGTTGGGAGGCCATGCTGGGCTTTACCTCGAGACTGGGGGCTCTGCCGGGCTTTACCTCGAGGCTGGGGGCTATGCAGGGCTTACCTCGAGACCAGACTGGGCTTTACCTTGAGGCTGTATTGGGCTTTACCTCAAGTCTGTATTGGGTTGTACTTCAAGGCTGTATTGGGTTGTACCTCAAGGCTGTATTGGGTTGTACCTCGAGGCCGCATTGGACTTCATATCAAGTCCATGTTGTTTCAAGTTGCCGCCATCGATGCCATCTGAGGATGGGAGGTAACCAGAAAGGAAAAAAAAATGAGCAAAAGGAAAAAAGAAGAAAAGAAATAGATCGACTGGAGCAGCTCCAGCTCAGGAGTCCTACTCTGCCGCCATCTTGGCTACTTTTAGCCTGTCTAGTAAGAAGTCTCATATTACCTGATGAGACAACAGTGAGAGGCTTTTCTACAGGCCCAGACCTTCAGGGAGCTAACTGTTGCCATGGTGCAGACCATTTCACAATAAGGCTTGGAGCACACATGCAACAAATTAAAGACGACCAAAGGTTTAGATTCTTGCTAATGTTTCCTGTTGATTTCTATGCACCCAGGAGCTGCCTAATTTTTACCAGAATACCAACGGTTTGTGGTGCTTTTGAAAGATGTTTTGTTTCTTCAAATGTTGTTGAATTGCTTTCATATGAAAGAACTTGAAACGTGAGAAAAATTGTCCAGATTCAGCAATAATGGCTCCTTCTGATCTCAGCACTTACAATGTGTTTTTTTATATTGTAACTGTCTGCACTGAAGTGTGCAGGATTACAATGGGTTAAATGGAGCAGTAAAGCATTGAGAAAGGAGCAGAATTGGCATTTCAGCTGGATATCCCTAAATCCAGTGACAAAAAAGTACTGCCATCATTCAAACAGCACATTAAACCGAAAAATGGGGCCCGTAGATCGAATGTTAAAGGGTATCCCTCTTTAGAAGGCATCAAGGCTTGAGGGAGGACACAGAAGAAATGTATTATAATCGTACCAGGGATGAACAATATCAGTTATGTAGGGAGATAGAAAAAGATGGCATTGATCTGTTTATGGATATTTAACAGAAGATTTCAAAATGGTGAAGAGTTTTGATAGATTAGGTAAAGAGAAATATTTTCCAATTATACATGTGTTGGTAACAAGAAGATACAGAGGTGATTGATAAAAGAACTGGAGGTGAGAATGTGGTTTTTTTTTAATGCACAATGGAAGTTGTGAGCTGTGATGCTCTGCCAGAAAGGCTGGTGGAGTCAGATTCAGTTTGAACTTTCAAAAGAGAATTAAAGTCCCAGATTCATCACAAAATATGGCCAATCCCTGGGTGAGGTTCCTGACTTGTTACAGTTTCAGACATAGCTTTAAATTAAGGGGTGGTAGGTATGGGACAGATGTTCGGGGTAGATTCTTTACTCAGCGAGTCGTGAGTTCATGGAATGCCCTGCCAGTAACAGTGGTGGACTCTCCCTCTTTATGGGCATTTAAACGGGCATTGGATAAGCATATGGAGGAAAGTGAGCTAGTGTAGGTTAGGTGGGCTTGGATTGGCGCAACATCGAGGGCCAAAGGGCCTGTACTGCGCTGTATTTTTCTATGTTCTATATTCTATAAACCATTCATCTCCCAGATGAAGAGCAATGAACTGGCTCCCCTTCTTTATTCACCTGGGTGGTTACAACAAAATTAATTTGAAAATTGACCCCTTCCCTTTTGGATACCCTTGTCAGGCTTTCTTGAGTCAAAAAGGATAGTCTATCAATTGCTGGTTTGTTCTAGCTGGTGCTATGCTTCTTGAGTGTTGTTGGAGCTGTACTTCACAAAACTGTATGGTGGTCACCTCCGCTGACACTGTCATTACAGACTCATCTGCTACAGTTAGATTGAGTAAGGACAAGTTGAAGGACATCTTTCCTTCTTGTTGTTTCTCTTATCGCATGCTATTGGGCTAGTCTAGCAGCTGGGTGTTAATCAGCACAATGTTTCCTTACCCATGTTTGACCTGGTCCTATTAGACTTCATGGTGTCTAGAATTAATGCTGAGGACTCCCTCCCAATTGTATACCACTGTGTTGCCAACTCAGCTGGGCTTGTCTTGTCAGGGGGTCAGGACATATCCAGGCATCGTGATGATGGTGTCTGGCACATTGTCCGTAAGGCATGATTCTACGCAAATGATTGTGTTCAGGCTGTTGCTTGACTAGACTGTGGGACAGCTCTCCCAATTTTGGCACAATTCCTCAGAGATTGGCAAGGAGGGCTTTGCACTGTTGGCAGGGAAGTGTACAACATTTTTCATTTCTGATTTTTTGGTTGATGTTCAGTGGTCCATTTGGTTTCATTCCTTTTGTGAGACTTTGTAGCAGTTAGATTCAACTGAGTGGCTTGGCAGGCTAGTTCAAAAGACATTTGAGAGTCAGTCACATTGCTGTAAACCACAACTACATGTCTTGCCTAAACTTTCAAATCGGTATTCTCTAGACCCCCATACCATTGGCTGTTGAGACCAAATTTTCAATGTCTAACTCATCTAAACCCATCAGCAATAAATTCTACATCTCTCCCAACAGGAAAGCAGATGACTATCAGAATGATGATAGATTGGGAAGGTGAAATGAGACTTGGGTGCCCTTGTACATTGGTTACTGAAAGGAAACTTGTCAGTGCTACAGGTGGTGAAGTGTTTCAGAGAGCAAATGATGCCTTCACCTTCCTAGTGAAAAAATTTGATTCTCACAAAATAAACAGGGTCTTGATGAGACTACATCTAGGATATTGAGTGTAGTTTTGCTACATATCTGAGGAAGGATATTCTGGCTAAGGAAGGTTTACCAACCTGATCCCTGGGAGAGCACAACTGGTATTATGAAGATAGACCAGATCAATCAGGACTATACTCACTGGAGGTAAGAAGGATGAGCTGGGATCTCATAGAAACAGGCTAAATGCAGGAAGGATGCTCCTAATGACTACAGAGGTCAGAATCAGGGTCACAGTTTAAGGACACAGAGTAGACCATTTTAGGAATGAGATGAGAAGAAATTTCTTCACCCAGAGAGTCATGTGTCTGTGAATTTGCTGCCACAGAAAGTGGCTGCGACCAAGGATGTTCTCAAGAAGGATTGAGATATAGTCCTTTGGGCTAAAGGAATCAAAGGGTATGGGAAGGAAACAGAGTACTGAGTTGGACAATCAGCCATGATGATATTGAGCAGCAGAGCGGGATTGACTCTAATGCTCTTCCTATTAGAGTCATAGAATCATAGAGATGTACAGCACGGAAACAGACCCTTCAGTTCAACTCATCCATGCTGACCAGATATCCCAACTCAATCTAGTCCTACCTGCCAGCACCCAGCCCATATCCCTTCAAACCCTTTCTATTGATATACCCATCCAGATGCCTTTTAAATGTTGCAATTATACTAGCCTGCACCACTTCCTCTGGCAGCTCATTCCACACGTGCACGACCCTCTGCATGAGAAAGTTGCCCCTTAGGTCTCTTTTATACCTTTGCCCTCTCACTCTAAACCAATGCCCTCTAGTTCTGAACTCCTCCACCCCAATCCCTCTCTATTTTCCCGCACCCATGCCCCTCATGATTTTATAAACCTCTAGAAGGTCACCCCTCAGCCTCCGAAGCTCCAGTGAAAACAGCCCCAGCCTGTTCAACCTCTCCCTATAACCTGTTGTTTCTGTGATAACCAAATCTCCCCTAATCTTGTTTACTGCAACTTCTCCAATCCTGACCATTGAAATTAAAATCTGCATTTCTGAAAGTATTCTGGTAAAGCATTCACTGCGCACATTAGTGAGACCCTCACATTCTCCTTAAATTGTGTTGTCCTAAACTGGAGCCAATACTCTAGTTGCACCCTGGAGACCTTTACAAAGTCTCAGCATAACTTTTGAAATCACGCAATACTTCAAGTTATCAAGCATAAGGAGAGGCTGGATAGGCTGGGACTTTTTTCCTTGGAGCATTGGAAGTTTAGGGGTGACCTTATAGAGGATTGTAAAATCACAAGGGCCATAGATAAGGCCAAAAGCCAAGGTCTTTATCCAAGGGTAGGGGAGTTCAAACCTAGAGGGCATAGTTTTAATGTGTGAGGGGAAAGATTTAAAAGGGATCTGAGGGGAAACTTTTTCACGTAGAGGGTGGCGCATTTATGGAATGAACTGCTGGAGGAAGTGGGAGATGTATAGGAAAGGTTTAGAGAGGTTTGAGCCAATTGCAGGCAAGTGGGACAAGTTTAGTTTGGGAAACCTATTCTGGACAAAAGTATTGGTCTGAAGAGTCTGTTCCGTGCTTTATGCCACTGCAGTCTCAATATACACTGACACATTCAATGATCCATGCAGTTAAACCCTTTTGTCCCTCTGCTCCTGCTGTGATGAAAGGTGTGTGATTTACATCTATTAATATATTTTCTTTCGGCATTTCAATTTTAAACTAGTGACATATAAGTGTTGGTCTATTTTTTGAAACAACTACAAATTTAAACCATGATTGAAAATTGAAATATGATTTTAAACCTGTTTGTGCCAGAGAGCAGATGACTCCACGACCTGCAAGAGTGTTAATGGAAGTTTGTTAATACTGTGGGTTTACTATCAGAGAGAGTTATTAGCTTCACATAACCTAAGGTGAGCAAGTACTTTTAAAAAAACATAGTTCAAAAACATTTGGGCAGTTTAAAGGAGACCTGACTGGAGTCTGAAGCAAATACAATTTATCTTTGAGAAAGGACATTGCTTGGAGCAGGACAGGAAATAAGTCACCTCTGTGAAAGAGTTACGTTTGTAGAACTTCCGGGCCAGGAGTGTTTAGTTGGAAATCTGCATTCGTTATTCAAAACTGAAAAGATTTAAGACCTCAGTTGTATGGGAATTCAAGAAAATGCTTTGTGGCCAGAACCAGAACTGAGAAATGAAATAACTCCACAGAAGTTGGGATTCCGTCACTAAGTTGCTCTTTAATTGCACATAAAATGTCCTTGACCTTACTACTGCCTCTTCAGAGTCAGCTCTCAGAATGTCAAAATCTCTGACACTCTTATTTTTCCCACACTACCGCCTAACAGCGGTCGTGCTTATTTTTTCCCCAGCACCCATGTTGTGTGTGTGCAGGTGTGAGACACAGTGAGAGACACAAGGTGTATGAATCTTTATTCAATTTCCACCACCAGGAAGAAAGGAAACACCCGAGTGGTCAGTGACAAGCAGTGCCCTTCACAAAAGGCAATGCTTTGAGATCAAACAGTGAAGGGGAGGGCAGGGATTAGATCAAAATAGAGTTGGAGGGGGAAATAATACACTCCACTCCCTGCGGCACCCACCACTCCCTGAACAACTCCAGGGTGTTAGTGGAGACCACGTGCTCCTTCTCGGAGGACACCCGGGCTCTAACTTAACCAAGGAAGAGGGGCAGGCAGTCGGCCCTAATGACCCCCTCCACGGTCCGCTGCCTGGACCTGTTTAGGGCCAGTTTGGCCAGGCCCAGGAGCAGAGACACTCTCTTTTTATCTGTCAGTCAGGGCTCTCTGATTGGGCCAGATTAACAGCCCAAATGAGGCAACTCATATTCTATGAGTTCCACATGGCTGACCTTGTTACAATCACAACATCCATTCCCCCTTCTGAGTCTGAGGACATGGACTGGTCCTTTTTCTTGGAGAGCCTTCTGGGGCATTTTAGCACCGGGTTAAGGTTCGTCTGACTCACATCCAATACTGGCTGAGCTTGTTATAAAAACTACATGACGAAGAAGGAAGGGACATTTCTCTGGTTTTTGAGTGACTGTAAAGTGTTGGGGAGTTGATAGGATTTTGTTTTCCTGTGTGTTTAGAAAACATTACATGTAGATATATATGTATTACATGTAGATAGCTTGGTTGGGATTTATTTCGTTTTCTCTTTCTTTTGTGTAATAAACCTTTGTTTAATTGTTAAAACCAGATCCACATCTTTGTGTGCTTATAGAGTCATAGAGTCATTGCGCTGTATAGCATGGACACAGACCCTTCGGTCCAACTCATCCATGCCGACCAGATATCCCAACCCAATCTAGTCCCACTGCCAGCCCCTGACCCATATCTCTCAAAACCCTTCCTATTTATATACCCATCCAGATGCCTTTTAAATGTTGCAATTGTACCAGTCTCCACCACTTCCTCTGGCAGCTCATTCCATACACGCACTATCCTCTGTGTGAAAAAGTTGCCCCTTAGGTCCCTTTTATATCTTTCCCCTTCACCCTAAACCTATGCCCTCTAGTTCTGAACCCCACCCCCACCCCAGGGAAAAGACTTTGCCTATGTATCCTATCCATGCCCCTCATGATTTTATAAACCTCTGTAAGGTCACCCCTCAGCCTCCGACACTCCAGGGAAGACACCCCCAGTCTATTCAACCTCTCCCTACAGCTCAAATCCTCCAACCCTGGCAACACCCTGGTAAATCTTTTCTGAACCCTTTCAAGTTTCACAACATCTTTCCGATAGGAAGGAGACGAGAATTGCACGTAATATTCCAACAGTGGCCTAACCAATGTCCTGTACAGCCTCAACATGACCTCCCAACTCCTGTACTCAATACTCTGACAAATAAAGGAAAGCATATCAAACGCCTTCTTCACTATCCTATTCACCTGCGACTCCACTTTCAAGGAGCTATGAACCTGCACTCCAAGGTCTCTTTGTTCAGCAACACTCCCAAGGACCTGACCATTAAGTGTCTAAGTCCTGCTAAGATTATCTTTCCCAAAATGCAGCACCTTGCATTTATCTAAATTAAATTCCATCTGCCACTCTTCAGCCCATTGGCCCATCTGATCAAGATCCCGTTGTACTCTGAGGTAACCTAGGTCCACTACACCTCCAATTTTGGTGCCACCTGCAAACTTACTAACTATACCTCTTATGCTCACATCCAAATCATTTTTATAAATGATGAAAAATAGTGGACCCAGCACCAATCCTTGTGGCACTCCACTGGCAACAGACCTCCAGTCTGAGAAACAACCCTCCTCCACCACCACCCTCTGTCTTCTACCTTTGAGCCAGTTCTGTATCCAAATGGCTAGTTCTCCCTGTATTCCATGAGATCTAACCTTGCTAATCAGTCTCCCATGGGGAGCCTTGTTGAATAAAAGATCACTACATTAAATTCAATAAAAGAAAATAAAAACATGACCTATCAGGTCAGATTTCATTCTATATCTGACTTGTGCCATAATGACATCAGTTGGAATCTTCATTTCCCATGAGAGGCAGTAAGGACTGATTTGAATTGGAAAGAAAATCCAGGATCATGGGGCAAAAGCAAGGTGTTATGATCAGATGAAGAGGGGAATCAGCTCCCCTTTTATAAGCCCCTCTCGGTCGGTCACAAAACATAGATATCACATTTCAATTAAAATGTTGTTCATTAGAAAATGAAGGAATTAACCATCAAGGTTTCCTTGAGTGAAAAGAAGAGGAATTTCATTCCCTTTCCACATCAAGAGAAAAAAATGAAAATCTAACATTAAACATACACAAAAATGCAGGTAATAAATTGAAAAGGGATAAGGTCTGGTATAGAAAGAAAAAATAACGATACACATTTAACAGCTCTCAGAGTTTGAAGTGTTACTTTCTTAGCCAGAGACCACAGTTATTTAATGTTGGCTTGTATCATCGACATTGGTGATATATGTCTTAGTGAATAGGTGTTTACCCATTGTGTTTTTTTCACCAGATGTTATATTCTGATATGATAAGGATAAAGAAACAGGGAGAGAGAAAGTTTCAACTCTTATTGCCACACAGTCAGTTGCCAGAGGTGGGAATTGAACCCTCACAGCGCCAGAGGCCCGGGTTCAATTCCCGCCTCAGGCGACTGACTGTGTGGAGTTTGCACGTTCTCCCCGCGTCTGCGTGGGTTTCCTCCCACAGTCCAAAAAGATGTGTTGGCCAGGTGAATTGGCCATGCTAAATTGCCCGTAGTGTTAGGTAAGGGGTAAATGTAGGGGAATGGGTGGGTTGCGCTTCGGGGGGGGTTGGTGTGGACTTGTTGGGCCGAAGGGCCTGTTTCCACACTGTAAGTAATCTAAAAAAAATCTAAAAAAAAGAAAAAAATTCATTTCCTCCTCCTGGCTGGCCCGCTGCTCAAAAGCAGCTGTTGAAATATAATTCAGTGTGCATTCTGGACTCTGATGGTATTCTTTTTCCAAGCTCACAAACTGGTACAGGAACCTTTAATCTCCCTATCGGTGAAACCATCATATGAGTGTGTATCAAAACTTGAAATGTGAATTTCTTGACATTGACTTGGTTGCCTGGTTTCAATGTCTTTATATAAAAAATGTTATTCCTGTGTAATAGCTTCATTTATTTCTTCCAAAATGTGTCTCAATCTGTGCTCATTTGACTGCTGCGCTGTTTTAGGTCCACGTTTCTTCCTTTGTTCAAAAAACATTTCAGTCCATGGCAGGTCTCAGGTAGAATAATGAGATGATGGAAGTTGACATTCGATAGTCAATAATTATCCTGAAGATAACAAGGATCTTGAAACTAACTCAGCAGGTGTTTTCAAAGGCTGGCAAAAATGTGATGGGCCAAATAGCTATTCTTGTGCTGTACCATTCTATGTTCTGTACCATTCTATGTTCTGTACCATTCTATGTTCTGTAATTCTATGTCGCTGTTTGAAGGACAAACCAGTTCTTCTGGTCAATGTTTTTCCATTAACAAACATAATTGAAAATAAATCATTTGCTGTTTGTGAGGCATGGTTGGCAGAAGTTCCATTGCCAACACAACAAGGCACTGCCAATTGTGAAAGAAGAATTGAAAGTGGGAATGATTTTCAATATGAACTCAGTTCTTATTGAGATTCCAGCACCCTCCTGACTGGTATCCCATCTTTCAGTCATTCAAAATACTGTTGCCTATATCATAACTCACAATAAGTCCTGCTCACTGATCACCTGTTCTTATTAACCCATGTCAATGCCTAGTCCAGCAATATCTCACTTTAATTTTTTTTACATTAGCATTCAACTTCTTCCACAGCTTTTTCCCACCCTATCTCTTTAAAACCTTCCAGCTATCCAGCTCTTGACGATTTCTTTGCTGCTCAAATTTCAATGTTTCACACTCCAAAATTTTAATGACTCCACTATTTCTATCCATGTCTCCAACTATCTGGACTCTGAACTGTGTGCTTCACTTCCTAAACCTCTCCAAGTCTCCATCACTCTCTCTTTCCTCCCTTAGGACTAGATTTACAACCTGCTTTTCTTGACCAAGAGTTTGGCCATTTCCTTTAATACTTCTTTATGCATCTTGACAGCAAACTTTGTCTGCATGTTTCTGTGAAATACTTTGGGAAGTCTTACTGCATTAAAGGTGGTGTGCAACTGCAAGCTGTTGTCATAAAAAAAGCGATTTGCTCAAACAGTCTAAAATGTACCTTTTGAGACTCCCATGTATTTTAGAAGTTAGAAATTTCAAATCCCAGAAAGTTGTGCTGGACATTAAGTATTGGCAATAGAGGACTGTCATTCAACTGAACCTTTAATTTTGGGAATTTGTTTCCTTTCACTCTCCCACAGAGTCTTTGTTCTGCAGCTTCTACAATCGCATTGATAACAAACAAACTATTTCAAGAGAAATTAAAGTTTAAAGTAATTGTTAAAAAATAATCCTTCACATTCTGCGGTCAGATTTGATGGATGTCATTATCTACCAGAGAGCTGAAAGCTGTACTTTCAGAAAATCTGAAACTTATAATAATTAATCCTAATGTTGAAAATTGTGTTGAGGCCACCCAGTATTGCGAATGGGATCGTGTTGTGTTTTTTCCTTTTGTGGGATCAAAGTCTGAAGCAGCTCCTCTTGAAGAACAATCAATTCGATCTGGATTTAGTCCTCAAAAAATTCTTTTTTTGACATTTTTCTATCCAGTTATTCCTCATTTCCATTTCTCTTCTCATCATGGCCTCTGAGAACAGCACTGCATACAAACGAAAGTCATGGATATGTTGTAAAAAAAATTGGAATATGTATATCACTCTTCTTCATCGATCACTGTCTGCAATATCAATTAGGTCTTTCATAGAATGTAGGTGAAGGAAGCCATTCATTACATCCTGCCCATGATGGCTCTTTGAAGGAATCAACTATTCAATTCCACATCATTCTTTGCTATTTCCCCATGGTAATTCAATGTTCTCTGATTGGAATATTTATTGAATTGCTTTTTAAAGTTAGAGGTGAATCTGCTTCCATCACAGTCTTGGGTTGTGGACACCAAATCATAAGTCACAGAAAAAGAAAAGACATCTCTGGTATTTTTCTCAGTTGATTGTGCCTGGTATTTACTGAGTCTGCTGCCAGTGGTAACAGTCTCTACTTACAAACTCAATCATTGTCCCTCGAAATTTTGAACTCCCTGGTCAGATATCCTCTTACTTTTCTCTGTTGTCAGAAAAAAAATGCTAACTTCTGTTCTCTTCAAAGAATTTAAGCATCTCATCCCTAATAGAGTTTTAAATCCTTTATCCAAGGGTTCAGAAAAGATTTACAAGGATGTTGCCAGGGTTGGAGGATTTGAGCTATAGGGAGAGGCTGAATAGGCTGGGGCTGTTTTCCCTGGAGTGTTGAAGGCTGAGGGGTGACCTCATAGAGGTTTACAAAATCATGAGGGGCATGGATAGGGTAAATAGACAAAATCTTTTCCTGGAATGGGGGAGTCCAGAACTAGAGGGCATAGGTTTAGGGTGAGAGGGGAAAGATATAAAAGAGACCTAACGGGCAACCTTTTCACACAGAGGGTGATACATATCTGGAATGAGCTGCCAGAGAAAGTGGTGAAAGCTTGTACAATTGCAACATTTAAAAGGTATCTAGATGGGTATATGAATAGGAAGGATTTGGAAGGATATAGGCTGGGTGCCGGCAGATGAACTAGATTGGGTTGGGATATCTGGTTGGCATGGACGAGTTAGACGGAAGGGTCTGTTTCCATGCTGTACATCTCTATGACTCTACAAGCATTTTTTTTCTATCTTGAACTAATAATGTTGTTCTGTCACCATTTTCCACAGCTAAGTTAAAAATATTTCCATTGTATTTCTGAGAATTCTCTTTTGCCATCAATATATTAACTAAAGGGGATATAACAAAGAAAAGAAAGAATTGTTTTAATTGCATTTCTGTGCTCTACCGTGGCCTCACTCCTTTCCTAAAAGGAGACTCCTACTTGTCCTAAACAAGGGAACATTAGTAACAAGAAACTTCATTTAGAAAAAGCCAGAATTGCAGTAACTCATCCATAAAAAGCATTAGATATAAGCTATAAATTTTAAGTCCAAAACCAAGGCCAAGGTACCAAAAAATGCAAAGCCAAGCTTTTTACAGCATCAGGAAAACATGGATCATTTTACAGCCAATGAAGTCCTTTTGAATTTTAGTATTTCTGGTAATGTAGGAAATGTAGCTGACTATTTGCACACAGCGAGGTCCCTGGAATTGCTCCCATCCTTTCAATTTCAATTCATGTACTTCAGGAACGTTCAGTCTGCCTCAAATTTAGTCATGGTCATTCTGTTACTCTGAGCATGTTCTAGTCTGAATAGATTATAACCCTAAAGGATCGGTAATCACAAGACTAAGACGCAGGTTTGAGAGTCCAAATCATAGTCAAGTCTGAAATTTTCATTCAGAACTGACCACAGAGGCTGACTAGTCATGTACCCATTCTTGGGCAGATCTATCAGAATGTTCAACTAGAGAAAAGATATCATCCAAACTTTAAACTCAACACTTTAGCTGTGTTGTATGTCAGGAATTCTGTTGACATCTGAAATTCAGAAGAACTGAGATGGGAGAGGCAGTCCAAATTCAAGGACCTCATTAAAGACTGACTTGTAGTTCCTCACCTTGATCAATCAAATCTGTTTTGATCAGAATAAAATGACCTGTTTTGTTCTTTTTTTAAACATTTATTAACGTTGTTAAGAAAGTCTCAATCAACAATATTTTTTAAAAATTCTAGTATTTTTGTCTTGTTTTCTAGAGTTCTTAGAGTTTGAGTAACAAAGTTATTGCACTTTTGACTAATTATTTTTAAAATGGCTCTTCATGTTAGTAAGGTTCCCATGGTTTAGGGAAAAAATAAAAGCCAGGTTATTTAGAAGAGGAGTCAGGAAACACTCCTTCAGACAAATTGTGGCAGACAGAATTAGGTGCGAGCTGAGTTATTCATTTTAAATCCAGATCAATGGATCAGTTGACAAAGATAGAAAGAGATATGGAGCCAAATGGGATGGTTGGAATTGGATACAAATTGACAGGATCTACTTGAATCGAAAAATGTGGTGCTGGAAAAGCACAGCAGGTCAGGCAGCATCCGAGGAGCAGGAGAATCGACGTTTCAGGCATAAGCCTTTCGTCAGGAATGTAGTTGGGGGTGGGAGGTGAAAGGGGGCTGGTATATAAATAGGAATGTCAGGGTGAGACTGGGGAAAGGTAAATGGGAAGGCAATAGGTACCTGCGGGTAGGGGGGGGGTGATGATGGTGATATGTTAGAGGGGAGGGTGGATCGGATAGGTGGGAAGGAAGATGGATAGGTGGGACAGTTCAAGAGGGTGGTGCTGAGTTGGAGGGTTGGATCTGGGATGAGGTGAGGGGAAGGGAGATGAGGAAATTGATTAAATCAATGTTGATACAGTGTGGTTGGAGGGTCCCAAGATGGAACATGAGGCGTTCGTCCTCCAGGCACTGGGTGGTTTGGATTTGGTGGTGGAGGAAGCCCAGGACTTGCACATCCTTGGAGAAGTGGAAGGGGGAGTCGGAGTAATCAGCTACAAGGTGGTGTGGTTGTTTGGTAAGTATGTCCCAGAGATGTTCCCTGAAATGTTCTGCGAATTGGAGTCCTGTCTTACCAGTGTAGAGGAACCCACATCGAGAACAACAGACACAATAGATGAGATGATCTACTTGAATGCAGAACAAGCATAATAGGCTGAATAGCTTCCATTGTTCTCCTTATAATTTTTGAATTTTCAGGTTGACCCTACCCAACAGAATAACACAGGAAACTGTGGCTTACACACCATTGCCCCAGGCACAGGATTCAAGCAGCCACTCTCAATGGTCCCCAGTACTGAGACAGGCACTGAAGAGGGCATTGACCCCTGATTATTAAAATAGAAACAATGTGAAGGATTAATGAGAAAAGGCGGGAGATTTACATGAAGTTAAATTGTTTAGAGACAGTGTAGATACAATGGGGCTGAATGGCCTCTATCCACACCTTATTCTGAGATTCTGTCAAATAGATGGACCCTTAGGATGCAGGCCATGGTCAGGGTCACAGACAAAGAGCAGATGAAAGTGTCCTGCTGTCAAAGATAGACTTTCAAAGAGAAAAGTGTTGAGAGTGCATTTCTAGAAAAGCACAGCAGGTCAGGCAGCACCTGAGGAGCGGGAAAATCGATGTTACAGGCAAAGGCTCTTCATCAGGAATGAGGCTGGGAGTCTTGGGGTGGAGAGGTAAATGGGAAGGGAATGGGGTTGAGTGGAAGGTAGCTGAGAGTGCAATAGGTGGATGGAATTGGGGGTAAAGGTGATAGGTCGGAGGGGAGGGTGGAGTGGATAGGTGGGAAGGAAGATTGACGTGTGGGACAGATCATGAGGATGATGCTGAGCTGGAACTGGGTTGAGTGTGTGGGGGGAGCATGAGGAAACTGGTGACGTCCACATTGATGCCATGGAGTTGAAGGGTCCCAACACGGAAGATGAGGCGTTCTTCTTCCAGGCATCGGGTGGTAAGGGAATGGTGATGGAGGAGGCCCAGGACTTGCATGTCCTCAGCAGAGTGGGACGGGGACTGCTTCTGCCATTTAGTACACTGTTTTCTCCTTGCACTGAGAAAGAGGCAGATACTAAGGGAGATGAAAGCGAGTGGCTTTAGTATAGTTTGGAAATGACCCGAATGAGTGATTAGGCAGAAGTGAGGGCACGCAAGGTTGCCAACCTGAGGATTGAGGTGGGTAAGGGTGAGGGAGGGAAGTATTTGCACACACTAATGACAGTGATAGAACTCCCTCGGTGGTAGTTGGGTAGAGTAGCAGAGTTGGAAAGTGAGGTATTGGAGAGAAGATGGCGATCCTTGCTTTCCCTGTCAAGATTGAGAAAGCAATGGCCTTCTTCCCTTAGTGCTGTGCAAGTCTCAGAAACAGAGACTGCACTGACCTGGGGTGGCAATCCTGGACCAGGCTGGCATGGTCTGGTGTTGTGGCTTCCTGTGTTGGCTCTGAGGAGGAAGGCATCCTGCTTCTGCGCCACCCTATCAAACAAGACCTGTCCACAAGGTTCAATTTTCCCTTGCCTGTCACAAATTTCCTTTACCTGTCATGCCCGGGGCAGCTGTCAAGAACTGTGCAGGGCAGCTCTGGACTGAGTGTTTAATCACTGGTGCACACCAGCAATGGCACCAGCACCGGGGATGTCTGCTTGTTGACAGATATCCACTGATTGGTGAGATATTTATGGAACGCAGTGTGGGAAATGGGGCTAGAATTAGGTAAGGGGGCACAATAGGAACAGGGTGGGTAGTTAATAAGATGAGTTTGATAAGATATGTTGAGAATTTTGCTCACAGCAAGAAATGGACAAAAACCTGATGCAACTGATACCCAACCAAATAAAGTAAGAATCAGATCATAAATATCAATTTTAGAATTTGCATTTCAAAATAGTGGCATATGGGAGTTGCTAACATTGTGAAGCATTTTTTAAATTCAGTCTGACGGTCCTTCCGGAACGATAACCTGAGTATGTGTCAGTGAGTAGATGATTGCGAACCCCTGGTGTGTTTTTACTCTGGTGGTTTACAAAAAGTAAGTACCGAAGGTTTTGGTTCAAAATGATCAAGGATTGATTTTCAGTCAGGAAACCCAGAGATGAGAGCTTTAGGAGCTATTTTAATTTAAATTTATACAATTTGCATTCAGAACACCTAGGCCTTTACTGTACTCTGCTACTCAGGCATCAGAACTGATCTGTTTTACCTCCGACAGTCATTGTTGCACTATGAAGCAGGCTTCAATATATGCCCTGGAAGAGCACAGCAGTTCAGGCAGCATCCAACGAGCAGTGAAATCGACCTTTCGGGCAAAAGCCCTTCATCAGGAATAAAGGCAGTAAGCTGGAAGCATGCTTCCAACGAGCAGCGAAATCGACATTTCGAGCAAAAGCCCTTCATCAGGAATAAAGGCAGTGAGCTGGAAGCATGCTTCCAGCTCACTGCCTTTATTCCTGATGAAGGGCTTTTGCCCGAAATGTCGATTTCGCTGCTCGTTGGATGCTGCCTGAACTGCTGTGCTCTTCCAGCATCACTGATCCAGAATCTGATTTCCAGCATCGGCAGTCATTGTTTTTACCTTCAATATGTGCCCTGCTAACTGAAACAGGGACTGCATCTATTAATAAGGTGGTTGGGGTAGGATGGGAGTCTGGGACTTTCGTTACACCACCGGTGATGTGGGACTCTGGGTTTTCAGGATGTTATGTGTATAAACCTGAGCAAGTACCACAGAAGTACAGAAAGGGCAAATGTAATGAATTTGTCTTCATTATGGAATAATAGTTTGAACATTCTGCTAAAATGGTTTGTGAGTCCTGGCAAGATCCATGAGCATTCAAGCAGATTCCTTAATAACGCAAACCAATTTAACTAGTGCCAGAGACCTCACTGTAATAACTTTCATCTGTAACAATATATAAGAAATACCAGTTATTTTAATAAAATTACATACATATGGTGGACCCCAGACCTCCTCTTTAATTTTCTAGCTGTTACTAGGGTATAGTTCCAATGCACCAGAGGATGCCACATTCTTCATTCATTGTTCAGTTGTGAGCTAGGATTGTAAATGTCTGCAGTCTATTTGACCAAAACACTGGGCTCCATCAGGGCTTCACTCATTAATCAAACATATGAAGATACCAGATATTTGTTATATAAAACGTAATAATTCTGAAAGGGTTATTATTGGAGACTGCATTAAGCTGCTCCCAATCTGACGATGTCAGTCTCTGGTGGGAAAATCAAGCAAATAGGTTTGGAGCAGGGTCTTTTTGAAGGGGTCAGATGTGTCACATGCATGTCTGAGCAACAAAGTCTAGCAATCTAATTGCTTTCACGCAATAAACTACATACGAAGACAAAAGTCTCTCCTTGTTAAGACTCACCAATGGCTGTTCCTTCACCCCTGTAAACCAGATAGAACTGATTATACAGCTGTACTTGTCATTCCTTCTGATTTACAAAATATGCAAATTGATGGATAGGAGAAGACTTGCTGTTCCACTCCATTCCACGCTGTATCATTGTGACATGCACCTGGCCACTTACTAAAGGTGAAAACATTATCGCAAACTAACATGCAAAAGAAACCAAAATTTCGACTTGGTCTCTACAGCTCTGTTCAGCAGTCAGAACCAGTTCAGAAGATCATTCTGACCCTGTTTCTTCACTATGGGGCTGACCTCTTGAACAAGTTCAAGGTTGCCTCAGGTAGCAGAAGGTGGTTCGGTTCTGGCTTGGAGGAAGTTCCATGTCTCAACTGCCCTTGACCTTCCAGGTGGTGGAAGTTGTGGGTTTGGGAGATATTGATTAGATTCACTACAATATGGAAACAGGTCCTTCGGCCCAACAAGTCCACACCAACCCTCTGAAGAGTAACCCACCCAGACCCACTCCCTTACAAGCGCCTAACAATATGGGCAATTTAACATGGCCAATTCACCTAATCTGCACATCTTTGTGACTGTGGGAGGAAACCCACACAGACACAGGGAGAATGTGCAAACTCCACACAGACAGTCGCCAGAGGTGGGAATCAAACCCGGGTCCCTGGTACTGTGAGGCTGCAATACTAACCACCGAGCCACCATGCTGCTGAAGAAGTCTTGATGGATGGTTACAGTTAATTCTTACTGATGGTACACTCCCCTTCCGTAGTCAGGCTCAGCGTAGCAAGCACAAATATTTAAGGTGTGGATATGCTGATGATGATATGGAGCTGAGTGCTGTTGCATAGTTCAGATGGTTGTTAAGTATTTCATCACACTCCTTCCCCGTGTCTTGTGCCAACATTTATAGTCCTCTGTTTCACTGATACATCAAGTTATCAGTTGAAGTGAATTATTGCCATGTTGTGATTTCATCTCATAGCCACTGGATTGTAATTGTGCAGGCAATCTGTTTAAATTGAATAAATTAGGAAGGATCAGGACTCACAATCTCAGGTAATGAATGTAAAGGCAGATTTTGTTCATTCTAAGGGGATTAGTTTGTCTCTCAGAAAATAGTGAATCTTTGGAGTAGGCTGTGATGGAGATTGATTGATTAATTGAATTCCTTCAAGCTGCAACAATTGAAGAAAAAGGCGATAGGGTAATGGGCAATGAATGCTGGCCTTGCTGGTGACATCCACATCTTGAGAATAAAATGCAACTTGTTCAACAATGTACTTCATTATCCCAGCATACTGCAGTCCGATCTCTCAGATTCCACCCTCTGTAATCTCGAGATCAACAAAAGCTCTGCTGTCTGTGTAACCTTCACTGACCAGCTCTGCACTCAGTGACTTCTCCTAGCTCCTCTCAAGCAGCATCTCCTCCTTGCTCCCACCAGGGTACCATCCCCATCCCTACCACCCCACCCCTGTAACCTTGTCCAGCCTCATTATCCTCGGAGATATCTGGGATAATCTCATTCTGGACTTTTCAGGTCCTTGATTTTAGTTGCCTGTTATTGACGGTTATGCCTCCAGCTGCTGATCCCCTTAGCTCTGAAATTCCTTTCATAAAACTCTTTCTTCCTTCAAGACATTCTTTAAAGCCTACATCTTTGACAAGACTTTTAGCCAATCTGCCCCAGTGTTATGGTTCAGTATCTACTTTTTCTTTATAGTATTTTTATGATAGACTTTGAGCCATTTCATTACATTAAAGGTGCTACATGAATTTAAGTTGTTCTGGGAAAGGAATTTGCCAACACTCACTGGTCGGGTTGATATCTGATCTTGGTGCACATCAAGTGGTGGCTCCTAATAGTCTCTGAAGCGATCAAGGAAGTTGCACAACCAACAGCAGCATTGTCACAGAGGCCCAGAACGTTCTCAGAACAACTGGGATGATGGGCAACAAAAATTAACCTTTGCCAGAATTAGCACTATTCCATGACCTTGCTGTTTTAACCGACTGCAGGTTGGGTTTTGTTGCATTGGCAATAGAAAACTGCATCAGCAGGCCTCACTTTGTCCAGCCGCCTTAATAACTCCAGGGACTCAAACACAAAATCTAGTCAAAAACAGAAATTGCTGGAGAAACTCGGCAGGCCTGGCAGAATCTATGGAGAGAAAGCAAAGTTAACTTTTCATGTCCAGTAACCCCTCTTCACAAGGAATCTGAAGAGAGGTCACTGGTTTTAAATGTTAACTCTGTTTTCCCTTCACATATTCTCTAGCAATTTCTGCCTCTGTTTCAGATTTCAAGCTTCCACAGTCCTTTATTTCACAAAATCAATGTAACCTGTATGCCTCCATCTGAATCTTCTCTTCTGTACACTCTTGCTTACCATGATCTGCTTGCACTGCTCGTAAACATAGCTTTTCACTGCACTTCGGTACAAGTGACAATAAATAAATCAATTAACCAAAATCTAGAGTGCCTGTTCTCCACGAGACCAACGTTGGAGATGTCACCTTCTTCGAGGAGAAAGTGAGGTCTGCAAATGCTGGAGATCAGAGCTGAAAATGTGTTGCTGGAAAAGCGCATCAGGTCAGGCAGCATCCAAGGAACAGGAAATTCGACGTTTCGGGCATAAGAAGGGCTTATGCCAGAAACGTCAGATTTCCTGTTCCTTGGATGCTGCCTGATCTGCTGCGCTTTTCCAGCAACACATTTTCAGCAGATGCCATCTTCTTGTAAAGATGTTAAATCAAGGCCCTGTGTGATATCAGGTTTGAGTGTAAAAGATTCTATGACACTACTCTGAAGAAAAATAGGAGGATTCTCTTTTATGCCCTGGCCCATATTTATCATTCGGCCAAACATTGTGAGATTTTACTGTCTCAAATTGACTCCATACAGATGGATGTAGTTGGCTATAAATTTATTTGGCACATCAGTGGGAGGTTTCTTGTCAATCCTTCACACTTTAGCCCACCCTGTTCTGTGCAGTTACACTATGTACAGTATCTGATTATTTTCTGAGAAGACTAAGACTTGGTCCTTCATTCATACCTGGAGTACACTACCCCTGCTGTTATGCTCTTCATTATTTTGCAGTTCACTTGGCGCAATAATTAGAGTGTTATAGATGCCTTCAACACTGGCTTAGCAATGATAAATGAAAATTGCTCTCCTGATGGGTTAGCAGCATTCCCTGCTCGACAAGGCACAAGTGTAGGGATCAATAACAATGGCTTCCACACAGAAGCAGGATGATATCGTCTTGACAATTATTTGTGGCAAAATCATAAACACTGTTTTACAATTCACCAGAAATACTGATCAATTCATACCAACAGAGCAAGTCCATGAACTGATAGTATTAAAGGGCTTCTGGCTATAAATTTGCATTTGGTGATAAGCAAGGGGAGAATCCTCCCAACAGACTCCAAGCACCTGGCTCTAGTCTACACAGTGGCCAGAGGTTATGCAAAATCGAATTATGTCATCCAAAGCAGAGTAATACAGTTAACATTGAACCTGCAAAGCCATAATGCTAGCCTGCATAACTATAATAAACAAGACTCCTCTCTTGCATTACAATAGAATCTACACTTCAAAAGTATTTCATTAACTGTAAAGCACTTTTAAAGTTCCTGAGTTTGTGAGAGGTATTATAGAAATTCAAAACACTTCATTTTTGACCTTAGACTGCATAATTAGACTGAGGGTAGGTGCATGAAGTCCCGTATAGAGACCTAACATTGCAGGAAACATAGTGTAGGAACAAATTACTGCAGATGCTGGAATCTGGACTGAAAACAACAAATGCTGGAGATCACTCGAAACGTTAGCTTGCTCTCTGTCCATGGATGCTGCTGAACTGCTGTGATCTCCACCATTCGTTGTTTTCATTGCAGGAAACATGCCTGTTGCCATATTGGTTTAGGTGCTGCAGAAGTGTCACTAACTGCTGCTTTAAATAGGCATTAGACCACTTGAGCATGTCAATCAAGCAGTGTCTATAGCCTACTCCAGGAGTATCTCCCGGAAACCCACAGGAGCCTGAGTTTGTTCTGATCATGTCTCGTGGAAGCAGTTGGATGGTTCCGTATCAATTGTCTCTCATAGAGAAATTTGTGAAGGAAAACACCTTTGACCACGAGTCCATCAAGAAATAGTCAGCATGTAGCTTCCTTGAGATCTTGTGGGAAAAGAAGAAGGCGGTTCCTTGAGCAGACTGTCAAAGCCATTTGGCAGAACGCCTCATCATCAGAACTTTCCAACAAGTGCCAAGACTTCGCTTGGATGGTGGTGAGAAGGGGTCTGCTGGTGAGATCCTTTATGCATGCCCAGACTCTCTGCCCCACTGCACGCTGCCCCTGAAGCGGCTGTGGAGGACCGAGACTGTCATAATCCTCCTTCTGGAATGTGTCTATGTAAAGGAAGTCTGGAGAGGAATGCAGTGTTGTTTGTTGCATTTCATCCCAAGCTACTCTGTGATGTGAGATGCCGTGCTGTACGGTCTGTTCCCCAGGATACACACCGAGACAAACATCAACACCGCCTAGAGGACCATCAACTCAGCGAAAGACACCCTTTGCTCTGCCCAAAACATGTTGGTCTTCCAGTTGAAGGAGTTGACCTCGACCGAGTGCTGCAGACTGACATAATCCAAGGTCCAGGAATATGTGCTGAGGGACACACTAAAGATTGGGGCAGCTGCTGCCAAGGCATAGTGGGGAAAGACCACTGTCTAAGGTACTTCTGCCGATGAATAATAGGGGTCCACATTCATTAATTGGGCCCCTCTGATGCCCTAGCTAAATGCCAAGAGCTTGACTACAAATATAGAGAATGGTGAACATCAAAGACTTAATTTGTTCTCTGTAAGTTAAGAGAGTATAGATGGCTCAGTGTTTAAGCACTGCTGCCTCACAGCACCAGGGACTCAAGATTGATTCCCCCCTCAGACTACTGTATGGGGTTTGCACTTTCTTCCCATGCCTGCATGGATTTCCTTTGAGTGCTCCAGTTTCCTCCCACAATCCAAAGATATGCAGGTTAGATGAATTGGCTATGCTCTCAATTACCCATAGTGTTAGGTCAATTAGTCAGAGGTAAACGTAGGGGAATGGGTCTGGGTGGGTTACACTGTAGGGAATCTAATCTAATCATATGAATGGCTCCATTAACTGTACATGTACCAAAGATTTCTTTTCATGTATAATGTACATTCTTGCAATAAAAAGAAATTGGAAAAAAATGCAATACCATGTTGCATAAGGAGAAGTTACAATAGGTGATGATAGCTTAGTTAAAGAGGAGGGTTTTGGTGACCATATAAAAGAAGGCAAAAAGATAGAGGCAAGAGGTTGTACAGCGGTAATTCTAGAGTTTAGAACTAGACATGGAACGTACAGCCACCACTGCTGTTGCAAAGGAAGTGGGAAATGTGCAAGTGGTCAGGATTTGGAGGGAGACAGATTTGGAAAAGGTTAAAGAACTGGAAAAGGTACTGAAATAGGGAGGAAAGATGGCATGAATCTGAAAACAGTTAATCTGAAAATTAAGATGTTTCTAAATCACTGATGGTGAACGAAACCTATCTGAATTCAGTTACCGGTAGTTTTGCCAGCCAGCAATGTATAATAATTATCGAGTCTGAAATAATTAAGGCACAGATGAAGGTTTCAACACCTGACAGGTTCAGACAGGGATAAAGATGGGCCATATTGTGTAGTTGGATGAAAGTAAACTTAATTTTTTAAAAATTCTTTCCGGGCATGTGTCCTTTGGAAAGGCAAGGATTTGTTGCCTATCCCTATAGCGCTTGGAAGGTAGTGGTAAGCTGGCCTCTTAGCCCACTATATTGAAGATAATCCCATAGTACTGTTAAGGAAGAAGTTTCAGGATTTTGACTCAGCAGCAGTTGAGGTATATGGGGGTCAGGAGCTTGGTTCAGAGTCAATTAAGTGTCTAAGCATGTACACAATTTACTTCACCATCAGAGCCAGGGATTCAAATACAAAGAGGGAACTACATTTCTACTGGGGACCAAAGACAATGGCTACAATCTTCTTATGGTTCACTCTCTGCTCTTCAAATATTGGATGATAGACAACAGTGACAACTCAGATACAGTGAAGATAATGGCGAGCTTAATTTGAAAGTCATTAACCTGCCTGTGGGACCTGATGTGTTTTTGGATGATGTTGCTGAAGTGAAAGAATGCAACTGAGAAATAGGAAGAGGATACATCTTTGGTGGACTACAGAGGTAATGGCACAGGAGCAAGATGGGAAGCCAATGCAGGGGATTCTCTGGCTATGACTGGAAGGGTAACAATGGAAACAGAAGTGGGATGTCCCATTCAGTTGGACAACAGAGGTGATTGAGATGGATGGTATGGTTAATGGTGTCAAAGGCTGCAAACACCGAGACTGGTGGAGGAAAGGATAGTTTCCCACAGTCACAGCCACATAGGATAACATTGATGACTTTGATAATAGCCATTTCAGTCATGTGGCAGGGTTGGTTGGAGAAGTTCAAAGATAAAGTTGTGGGAAAAATGGACATGGATTTGAGAGGTGCCTAGGTGATTAATGCAGGGAGATTATAATTACAACCCATCACAAAGATCTAGGAGCCAGGAGTGGTATTTGAGGAGGATGATACCTGATGGAAGTGTTAACAATATCAGTAAAGTTGGGGTCAAGAAGGCAACTGGAATGGTCAACAGTTTGATAGGAATCGGAACATTGGGGAGGAAGTGAGTCTCACAGAAACAATGAGCATGAGGAGAGTACAAGGGAAAACTAGAGAAAAACTAGAGAAAAGATGAACTTTCAGGACTCGGGCACTCATAGATGTATACCCTGCATTTTCAGTCAACCAATATTAAAACAGTTTAATTGGTGGAGTGGGAATTGTCAGTGCACGACTTGCCTGATAGCTTTGGACCACTTCAAGAGACAACTGCAAAGATAAAGAGCAGTTTGGTCAGATTTTAATGTTCAAAATTTCATTCTGGCGGCAGGACACAGTTCAGTTGAAAGACCCAGGATTTTTGCCCGAGTCCTTGTCCCTCTGTATATGTTTGCTTGCGAGCCTTTAATTGCCAAGCTGCTTGTGAGGGGAAGGGGAACACATCTGGAGTCTAGACACAGTGGCTCTGTGGGTTGGTCTGTATCTTTATTCCGCATCACTCCAAGGCTTCCTTCTGTTTACACAGGTGCATGTACACGGCCTGTCAAACAGATTCATACCCAGGCAGCCAGAACTAGCCCAGCAGCACACTCCCAGTGACTCAGAGAGAGGCGACGCTACTGTTAAACAACACCACAAAGCCATTTATGAATTTTAGAGATTCAATGGTTTCATTTGAGTCCAGAAATAAATCCTTATGAAGCAAAGGCTGTCAGTTTTGTTTCCTTGCAGTGTGGTTGGGGCATCCTCTTTCTAAGGATACTGGCTCCGATCTTTGAGTTTCAACCCTGTTGTTGAACTGCAGCAATTTGCAACTAGACAGAAACCTGAAAGAGAAAAGATTTGCAGAAGATAAAAAGGGGACTGGGGTATAGGATTTCACTGATTAACCTGAAGACACTGATATGTATTACATTTTCAAAGAACTTTGGATCCAATAAGGATTTTCTCCATGTTGATCTGAACTTTATTGTTTCCTGATTTAGTATGTCATTAGTAAATACGACCTGAGAACATGGATGATTAAAATTCCCTCCGAAAAATAATCCAAATTGCTGAATTTGTAGCTAAATTCCTCCCCCTCACCACCCCAACTTCAGATTTCCTCACTTTCAGCATCACTGACTTTCATTGATGCGCAGTTCTACACAGTGACCACACTCAAAGGTATGGCAGAAGGATTTCCAGAGAATATGAAAGGCACTATTTAAATGCAGCTTTTTTTTCTCTTTTAATGTATTCATGGAATGTGGGTGTCACTGGTTAGGCCAGATCTTATTGCCTACTGTTAATTACCATTGAGGTGGTGGTCGTGGTGAGCCATCTCCTTGATCCACTGCAGCCCGTGTGGTGTAGACACATCTACAGTGCTATTAGGAAGGAAGTTCCAGGCTTCTGACTCAGCGACAGTGAGGGAACAGTGATATAGGACGGAACCTTGTGATAGTTTGGAGAAGTGCCATTTTCATTGCTATTCATAGAGAGTTTCTCTCTACCAGTCATCCCAAACTCACCTCATTAACTAATTACCCTGCCCCTATGATGTCCTTCTTATTTGATGTTTTCTCACACTTGATCCAGGTGGAAGAGCTCAGCACTGGCCAGATATCCTGAAACTGACTGGCAGACCTAGCACTAACACCATCTTTAAAATGCCAATGTGTTCCCAGATATGGCTGGCATTCTGGACCTGACTTCTATGGTTTCACACACTCCCAGAGGACATGGCAGATGGGGGACATTGGCACCACAATTTGTCAACAACGATCTCGGTGTTCTTGTGGAAGTGTGATGCAGAAGAGGGTCGTCCTCTTGCTCTGGGACTGCCAGAGGAGGCAATGACACCAGACACTGTCAGCCCGGACTGTGGTCTCTACCCTTATGAGTGCGATGCCTGATCTCACCGTCCCCCATGCCAAATCAGATTCTGCCATGCCAGTGGGTATTTTCATAGGCTACCCTCAGGAATGTGAGCATTTCAGTGTCACATCTCTGTAACTGGCTAAGGAAGAAAACACCCAGGTCACTGGCACTCAGAGGACTGGGCTCCTCTGCTCATCCCCAGACCACCATAATACAGGCTGTTCATGAATTTGTGCAAATATACAAGCCAACCCAGGGCAGTAGGCAGCTTTTTGCTGAGTAACGGCTATCATGCAGCAACGACCGAATTACAGCAATACTATAAGGACCCCACTGCCTCAGGCAATGGTTGGCAGTTGGCAGGGAGAGCGAGGATCAAGGTCAGCTGGAAATGTGGATAACCTGCCGAAGGTAAAGCAACAGAGGGAAAAGAGGACTTGACCTCAGTCCAAATGCCCCTTCCTCACAAGGAGACAGGGCAGGATCAGGAGGCATCCTGCTAGAAGAGGAATCACACACAGGTCTCCCCCCTCCCTGTCTCCCTCAAAGGTCTCCTCCCAAGACACTCCAGGCATGGCTGGACCTATCACCTCCACCCTGCCTGGTCCCTCAGGCCTGTGGCAGTCCCTATGCTAAGGGACTGCCATGGCAATGCCTCTGTCCCTCAGAAGATGGAGCTCAGTTGTTCAAGTCACTGGAACTTGCACATGCCTGCTCACTTCATACCTTACTTCATGGAACATTGTGTATAGAGAAGGAAGTGTGCTACGTTACCTTCAAAGTTGTATTTTTTGCCTAAACAGACACATGATGGCAGCCAAAAGTGAACAAATAGTTACAAGCATCAAAGCTTATTCACAATCAAAAGCTCTTCTTCTTTCTCTCCCTCCCACTGACTCTCAATGGGTGTGGAATTGGGTGGAGGGAGTTTTCCATACAATGGATCCAGACAGCCTTGGAATTTTGCTTGGCTCATTGCATTGGCTTTTTGTCTATGCCATGATCTCCAGAGTCCTCCAACAGCTTGTGTTCCTCCAATTCTGGCGTCTTGTGAATTCCCCACTTCCTTTCCTTTGCCATCAGTTGTCCAAGTCCAAGCTCTGGAATTCCTTTCCTTTACATCTCCCTCTCTTTCTCCTTCTTTAAGGTGCTCCTTGGAAACAAATCTTTTGACCTAGCTTTTGGTCACTTAGAGTCATTCAGTCATAAAGATGTACAGCATGGAAACAGGCCCTTTGATCCAACTTGTCCATGTCAACCAAATATCCCCCAACGCAATCTAGTCCCACTTAGAGTCATAGAGTCAAAGAGATGTACAGCATGGAAACAGACCCTTCGATCCAACCCGTCCATGCCAACCAGATATCCCAACCCAATCTAGTCCCACCTGCCAGCACCCAGACCATCTCCCTCCAAACCCTTCCTACTTATATACCCATCCAAATGTCTCTTAAATGTTGCAATTGTACCAGCCTCCACCACATCCTCTGGTAGCTCATTCCATACACGTACCACCCTCTGGATGAAAATGTTGCCCTTTAGGTCCCTTTTATATCTTCCCCTCTCACCCTAAACTTATGCCCTCTAGTTCTGGACTCCCCGACCCCAGGGAAAAAACTTTGTCTATTTATCCTATCCATGCCCCTCATAATTTTGTAAACCTCCAAAAGGTCACCCTTCAGCCTCCAGGGAAAACAGCCCCAGCCTGTTCAGCCTCTCCCTGTAGCTCAGATCCTTCAACTTTGACAACATCCTTGTAAATCTTTTCTGAACCCTTTAAGTTTCACAACATCTTTCCGATAGGAAGGAGACCAGAACTGCATGCAATATTCCAGCAGTGGCCTAACCAATGTCCTATACAGCTGCAACATGACCTCCCAACACCTGTACTCAATACCCTGACCAATAAAAGGAAAGCATACCAGACGCCTTCTTCACTATCCTATCTTCCTGCCACTCCACTTTCAAGGAGCTATGAACCTGCACTCCAAGGTCTCTTTGTTCAGCAACACTCCCTAGGACCTTACCATTAAGTGTATAAGTCCTGCTAAGATTTGCTTTCCCAAAATGCAGCACCTCGCACTTATCTGAAATAAACTCCATCTGCCACTTCTCAACCCATTGGCCCATCTGGTCCAGATCCTGTTGTAATCTGAGGTAACCCTCTTCGCTGTGCACTACATGTTCAATTTTGGTGTCATCTGCAAACTTACTGACTGTACCTCTTATGCTCGCATTTTACCAGCACTTGACCCATTTTGCTCTAAACCCTTCCTATTCATAGACCCATCCTTGACACAATATTTACTCACATGCTTTGGAGTCAAATGATAATAACCGAGGGAGCACCTTGGGACATTTTGCTACTTTAAAGCTGATACATAAATGTAAGTTATTGATATTTTGACAAGCGATGATTGTTAATATGAAGGTAGCCATGGCAGCAGCAAGGAAAATAATGAACAGCAATCAGGTCAAATATTCAGATTCATTTTATCTCTCAGAGGTGAGATGTTTAGATGCATTTTTGAATTTCTCAGCGCCCTCTAGTTTCACTGTATGGCTGAGAATCAAACTGAGCATGGTTCAGATGGTGGTACCACTATGTATCTCCCCTGGTCACCAGATATCTCCCCACGAAGGCAGGCCACTGCCCTGCGTTAACTCCCAACTGAGCCAAGAGATACCATGAGAGCGCAAAGCAAGTTAAACTCTCAGGTGGGATTTTGTTCCTGCATGTTTTGAGACTTTTGCTTGAAATCGGATTTCTCATTTTTAAATGAGAAATCTAGCATCAAGAACAGAAGTTTTATTTAAAAGTACACTTTCTTCTGATTTGACCTTATTGAGAAATTACCCTTTGTGCCAATGATTTGGCCTGTGTCCAGGAAAACACCTTGACCAGCTTTCAAGCCTGGCCACAGTTCGGTCAATGTCCGTTCACAAGCCGGAAGGTGCATTTCCAGCCGATCTCTTGCTTGAGGGGAATGGGGGCATCAAGGGGAATGGGAGACAACGCAGAGAGTTATGTACACTTGGAAAACATTTCTTAAAAACCTGCACGTGTGTGACCTGCCATCTTAATCCTGATTGAATTACTGCTGCCTGTTTAATCTACTTCAACCTCTTTTCAGCGGGAGTCAAAGGGTCAGGGAATATGGAGTTGGCAGCCCCAAAGCCCTTTAAACAAGAAGGTTCCCAATCACAGGATAGAGGCCTCCTGCGATGACCTAGCCGGTGGAGTCTGGCTTAACATGAAGCATCACACCTGGGGGAGGGGGACACGCACCAGCGTTGTCATAACTCTGCAGCTCTGACTCCACAAAGTCTAGCCTGCATCTGGAATGCAAATCAAAGACAGCAAGGGCTGCCCAAAGAATGCACACTCTCTCCCACATTCCTGATACCGATGTTTAACTATCCACGATGAAAGCTGAGATCTCCGATTCAAAGAGCATGCATTTTAATTGACTGTAATCATTCTGCTCCACCTGGCAGATATTTCAGTGGGAGGCACTTCTTAGAGGAACTTTTGACTCCATTCTCTGAAGAAAAAGGCTAGTGTCAGGGATTGGAGCTGCAATAAAAGACAGGAGAGAGGTGGGTTTTTCAGCTTAGAAATCAGATAATATTACAAATCTACATTAAATTGTGTACTTACATGGTCACTGATCTCCCAAACCACTCAGCTCCTCAATTTTAAAATTCTCATCCTCATGGTCCTGTTTATTAATTACTGAAACCTGCTTGAGCCCTGCATTCCTCCATTGTTGTCGCATTTCTCCAGTTATGGTTCCTTGTGTGACCCCACTTTGCTCACTTCTCCATTAATGGGTTAATTTCATCCCCAAGTTCTGGAATTCCCTCACTGCTCTGCCTCTGTCTCGATCCTCAGAAGCTGCTTAAAATCTGTCTCTTCGAACAAGCTTATATTCAACTTATATTAAACCAATCTTGTAAACTTGTAAACTTGAGAAAATATAATCCTAGCTTATGCAACCTTACTTTACAATTTAACCCTTTTCATCTATTCATTCGGGTAAAACTGTAATGCATTCCTCCCAGATGAATATTTCCCTCCTTCTGGTGAAAATCCCAGAACTGAACATTGTATTCCAGATGGAATCTTACTGCCTTTTACTAGAATGATGAGACTAAAAGTGTTAAAGTTTAAGGTTAGGTTGCATACACTACGATTATATTTTACCAAGTTTAGAAGTTTAAAAGGTTGGTTTAATTGAGGTGTTTAAGATGGATAAATGAATTGATTATTCAAGTACATCGAAAAAAAACTATTTCCTTAAAATTGAATTGAGAAAAAATGACAAATGGGTGCCAGCTGACCTGAGTAAAAGGAAGTTTGAAGACTGAAAGCAGCAGGTTATTCTACACTTTGAGGATGATCAATGCTTGCAGTGGGTAGAAGGCAGGAGCAAAAAATCCTTGGATTAATTTAGAAACGATTAGATGCTGCAATTAAGGGAATGTATGGTCATTCTGGCTGGTGAGTGGAACATAAAAGATGGACCAAATGGCATCCCCCTTCGGCCCAACAAGTCCACACCGACCCACAACCCACCCCCCTACATTTTTACCCCTGCTCCTAACACTACGGGCAATTTAGCATGGTCAATTCACCTAACCTGCACATTTTTGGACTGTGGGAGGAAACTGGAGCACCCGGAGGAAACCCACGCAGACACGGGGAGAACGTGCAAACTCCACACAATCAGTTGCCTGAGGTGGGAATTGGACCCAGGTCTCTGGCGCTGTGAGGCAGCAGTGCTAGCCACTGTGCCACCATGCCACCCACACTTTGGCCTCAGTATCTCTGGACAGCAGGGACAGAGGAAACCATGTAGGGTTTGTGTTCCTGATGACATTCTTCACCCTGCTGGAAGGCAGCATCTGGAGGGTTGAGTGAGGTAGCACTTAGCCATGATACCTCTGCAGTTGAATAGTGTGATGACACTCATAGCCTATGCTCACAGTTGAAAGTTAGCCAAGATATCAGAGGTTACTGTATAACTGGAGACTTCCTTCAAGCAGAGATACACAACAGTTAGCACTTTCTTAACTTTGTCTTGAACTCACCAGAGTGCAATTTCAAAAGTCTATTGCTTTCTGATTTTTGTCAGTCGTCCCTGCATGAGAAGCTATCACTGAAGTAGGGTAAGTGCAGGCTTTAGTTTTGAATCCTATCTCAGGATTGTTCACATGCACCAGTAACAGCTGGCATGACCTCATTGTACAAGGCCCATCTTAAAGTTGCCACATCCACAGCAGTTTTTCAGTATTCAGTAGAGATTGTGTGCTCAAATGCCATAGTGTGCTTCAACAGTGAATGATGGCAGTACTACTAATGAGCCAAACTAATATAGAGGGCTACCTCATACATGTCTATATCTGGAATAAACAAATCCAAGGTTCTTTCTGTGGTAGCCCTTATTATGAAAGGATAGTTAATCATTAATGACACTTTGTAATCAGTTTACTATAAGCTGCTTACTGGCCTCTTTCCACTATGCGAAACAAGATCTTTTTATCCAACACCTGGTTAAAAATGGCTGTGAATTACTGTGGGTGGAACAGGATGTCATTAAACACGAGATAGAGCCTGAAGGGCTGTTTTCGTTGAACACTTTGAATCTTAACACCTGTTGAATTCTGCTTTGTTAATAAAATCATCAGCTCATCCCAAAGTTGCTGCTTAAATTGCGTCCCAATCACCTACCACACATACTCAGGGAAAGGCCATTGTCGAACGCCTTTGAGCCGTAATGCACAGAGAGGCTGGTAGCTTATTGAACCCCCCCAGGTTGTGTGCTTGTCACTGAATGTACCTGTGAAATGTCACAAGTATCGCAAATGTATTGAGGAACCTGTACAACATGCTCTATAGTGAAAAGTTGAGTATCATCTGTACATCCTTGCTTACTATGATCTGCCTTTTCTGCTCATAAACAAAGCTTTTCCCTGTACTTTGATACACGTGACAATCAATCAATCAATCAATCCTGAGTGAGTCTGGCTCAAGTAGTGTTTCCCAAGAGTCCTGGACAGAGGCCACAGTATGGAGGCATTGAGGCCTCATGTTCTGAAGCCCAGAGGACACAGGCTGAGCGGAAAGGATGTTGAGTACTTTAAAGACACTTTTTATTCTCATCTGGACTTTTAAACTCTGTATTCCCATGCTAATCTTTTTTTTACTGTTTTAATTCTGTGACAACACTTAAAGTATCTGTACCTAGGTACCCTGTACTTAAGATGGTGCCGAGAGGTGACTTTACAAACTTTTCACTGCCCTCATTCGAGTGCAGATAACAATAAAGGCTATTCAATTCTATTCTATACTTTCCAGTTTGAAACATTTTGGAAACTACTTTCAGAAACTATTTTAGTGGAAAAACACCAGCCTGTACTCATTCACCTACATTGGCTCGCACTCTAGTGATGCCTCAGTTTTAAAACTCCCATTCTTCACATCTCTCCTATCTCTGGAACAGACGCAATCCTCTGAGACTTCTCCCTTTCTCAATTCTAGCCTCATTTTCATCCACAGCTTAGCCTTTGGAAGTCAAGACCTGGAATTCTCTCCAGTAACACCCCTACCCTACTCCCCTGAGTTTAAACCTGTAAACCTGTGTTAACTTATATTGTGGCTTGTAAAGTTCCTGTGACACATTGCAGGACAATCTTACCGTAAGGACACTATAAAACTACAAGGTATTGTTGCGAGGAGACAGTGGACTGAAGTTCCAGTTACTTTACTCTTGACGATGAGAATTGCACTCCTGTGGAGTGTACAGCAATTCCAGCTGCCTCATTGGAGGAGCCAGACTCAACATGTGACCAAATGGGAGTGCTGCATTCTGCCAGCCTGACCCCTAAAATGGCATCACAATGGGATGAGGAGGGTAACATTTAGTCAACAAAGCACCCACACCCAGCCAGAATTTGTGAATGGCATTAGGGGAAAACATTACATTTATAAAGCACTTTTCAAGACCACCAGATGCTTAAAGTACTGTACAGCCCTTGGAGTACAATTTGAAATGTCATAGTTATAATGCAGAAGGGGAAAGCTCGAATGAGCTACACATAAAATCCTTGTCCCATCCTTTCCCACTGTGTATCAACCCACCCCAAGAGCCCAGAATCTCAAAATCTCAAGTGCTTGAGCCTTCCAGACATTGTCACTCCCAATATTCCACCCAAATGTCGGATTCTAGCTCCCAACTGAGTCAGTATGTCTTAATTCACCTGACATTCAAACACCGCTCCGTGGGAATCTAAATCTCCAAGAGTGCTCCTCTGAAAAGGACAAAGGGGTGACATTGCTCAAACAGAATGACACAATGCCAGCCTTAATCTCTACCTCTGGCTGATTGTTTCCTTTACTCTGGTAAAACCTACAAACCCAAATATTTGCACAAACGCCACTCTGGTTCAGTGTTAGATTTGATTATTGACAAAATCAAACTAAAGAGCCTGATTATAGGCTAGGCCTGACTGGAGATTGAAGCCTGACTTGACTAGGCTACTTACTAATTGATTATATTGTATCAGAGTGCTTTAATATACTAACACTGCTGCAACATGTTTTCAGATGGTTCTTTTCTTCAGTCCACTTGATGAACACACCGTACCATTTCTTATTTATGTAGGAATTGGGAGCCTACAAATAAGACTGTTCACTTTATATTCAGCTGCCAGTCATCTAAGTCTCTAGAATTCCTATCTCATCCTTATTCTAGAGTTAATCTCTTTCGCTGTCTTCAACACTGTAATACTCTTTATTTGCACTGATATACAGGGGTGTTGAAACAGCTCTTTCTGGTACTGCCTTACATCTGCTCCAATATGTGTTTCTTTTTGCTCTGTGCCTCTCTTTCTGTCCAAGTTACACAGAGCTGAATTTTACCAGAAATAAGCACAGTCAATTTTCCTCATATTATATTGAAATCTTCTACCCCTTACCTTAAACCTCTGCTCCTTTGTCATTGGTCACCCCATCAATGGGAAACATTTCTTCCTGCCTATCCTACTTATGCTCATTATAATTTGATACATCACAATACTTTGCTATTAAAGAAGTTTTCAACTACTATCTGAGCGCCGATACCCTGTCCTCCCTTTTCCACCCCACTGTAGAAAGGCAGCATTGCATGTAACAGCACGTTGGCAAGTACACCAAGTTCAAGGTCAGAGAGGAAACAAGTTCTGTGCCCTTATGCAGCTGATGAGATCTTGCATTACCTTTGCACACTGTTGCCCACAGGTGCCACTTTAAGCCCATGAATACTTCAGCTTCACAGAAAAGTCAATCTTCGATCTGTAAAGACCACTGATGTGGCCAAGATTTATTCCAAAGGCCTCCCCAGACCTTCCTGATCTTTTCTTCCTGCCACTTGCTGTTGACACCATGAGGACTGAGCATCCAAACATTCTCACATAGCAACTCAAATTACAACTTCATCCTCAACATTACCTCACCAATATGTGGAACATTACAAGAAACATACCTCACAAAAACCATCTAAACACTGTGGCTGCAAAATCAGGCCAGAGATTTGGAATCCTGCAGTGAGAAACTCACCTCCCGACTACCCAAAGCCTACCCACCATCTGCAAGTCAGGAGTGTGATGGAATACTCTACATTTGTCTGGATAGGTACAATTACAATGATTCCCAAGAAGCTTGACATCATCCAGGACAAAGTGTCCCACTTGATTTCCACCACTTTCACAAACATTCAATCCCTCTAACAGCGTTGCTCACTAGCAGCAGTGTGTACCTATTACTATAGAAAATTACAAGTCTCCTTAAACAGAACCTTCCAGCCCAATGACCACTTGGTGGGGTTGGACTGCAGTTACATGGCAACACCACCAGCTAAAAGTTCCCCTCCAAGCCACTCACCATCCTGACTTGGAAATATACCACCATTCCTTCAGTGTCACTGGGTCAAAATCTTGGAACTCCCTCCATAATAGCATTGTGGGCCAAATGGATTGCAGTAGTTCAAGAAGATAGCTTTTGTGTTCTATATTCTCTTGGTCTCAAAGGCGACCATGGATGGACAATAAATGCTAACCTGGCTTCTGAATAAAGAAAGCTGCTCATTCAAAAACTGCTATTTCCCCTCCCAATGGTCAACAATGCCTTCTAGTGCATCTCCTCCACTTCCTGCACCTCTGCCCTTGAACCCCACTCTCCAACCGCAACAAGTCAAAACTCCCCCGCTCCTCACCTTCCACCTCACCAACCTCCATTTTCAGTGCATCATCCTCTGCTACTTCTAGAAACAGACCCCACTACTAGGGATACTTTTCCCTCCACATCCTTATCAGCGTTTCAGAGAGACCAATCCCTCAGCGACTCCCTCATCAGATCCACGCCCCCCCACACCACCGCCTTCACCCCATTCCTGGCACCTTCCCTTCCACCGCAACAAGTGCAAAACCTGCACCCACACCTCCCCTCTCACCTCTATCCAAGGCCCCAAAGAATCCCTCCACATCTGACAGAAATTTACCTGTACCTCCATTTATCTACTGTATCCGTTGTACCCAATGTGGGCTCATCTGCACTGGGGAGACAGGACGCCAACTTGTGGATTGTTTCAGAGAACATCTCTGGGACATCTGCACCAACCAACTCCATAGCCTTGTGGCTGAACACATCAACTCTCACTCCCACTCCACCAAGACATGTAGATACTGGACCTCCTCCATCACCATACTCCAACCACCCGACGCCTGAGGAAGAATGCCTCATCTTCTGCCTTAGGACCCTGCAACCACATGGGATTAATATGGATTTCACCAGTTTCCTCATTTCCCCTCCCCCTACGTTATCCCAGTCCCAGGTATCCAACTCGGCACTGTCCTGTTCACCTGTCCATCTATGTGTTCCACCCCTCTCTCCGATCTATCATCCTCTCTCCTATCTACCTCTCACGTTCCCAGCTACCTTCCCCCCATCCCTACCCCCCTCCCATTTATCTCTCAACCCCCTGGCCTACAAGCCTCATTCCAAAACGTCGATTCTCCTGTCCCTCGAATGCTGCCTGACCTGCTGTGTTTTTCCAGCACCACACTCTCAACTCTTAACACAGACTAAGCCTAACAAGAATGTCACCTAACTATTGACTGAGCCTGACCACAGAGTAAGCATTGTTGACTAAGGTTGGCTTCAAGGCAGGTCTCCATTAATTGGGACTCTCTAGTGAACAGACCTGATGACTATTGACTTGGTTTGGCTTCTTACTAATGGCCAAGTAAGAAGGCCATTACTATTGACAAGGCCTTATGTTTACTGCATACCAAGCTAATTCAACTGTCAACCATGACACTAGTCTACTGGTTAAGCAGCTCTTCCACGTTAAAATTTTCTTTGTTGTTTTCAAATTCCTCATGGCTTCACACATTCTAATTTATGTAATCTCCTACAATTTCTACAACCTTCCAAAGTATTTCTGCTCCTCCAATTCAGGTCTCTTTGACATCACTGATATAATTGTTACATTGTTGGCGGTTGTGCCTTCCGTAGACAATGCCCCAAAACTCTGGAATTCTCTCTCTAAATCATTCGTCACTTTTCCTACTCTTTTAAGACACTCCTTAAAAGCTTTCCTGTTGGTCATCTGTCCTAATATCTCCTTAAATGACTGGGTGTCAAATTCTATGTGGTGATGCTAATGCCTTAAGATGTTAAAGGTGCTATAAAAGTACAAAACTTAGAGGTGCTGGTGTTGGACTGGGGTGGACAAAATTAAAAATCACACAATACCAGGTTATAGTTCAACAGATTTATTTGAAAGCACCAGCTTTTGGATTGCTGCGCCTTCTGATGAAGGACCTGATGAAGGAGCAGTGCTCCGAAAGCCAGTGCTTCCAAATAAACCTGTTGGACTATAACCTGGTGTTGCATGATTTATAAAAATAATGTTATTTTTGTTGCTGACTAGGTCTAACTACAGAATAGGCTTGACCATTGACTAGGCCTGATTATTAACTGTACCCATTAACAAGAGCTGACCATACGCTAGGGCTGTTGGGCCTACAAGTTAGTCAGATCATTGACAAGGCCCAACTATTGATTAGCTCTGGCTATCCATAAAAATTGATGAGAAACAAAGGCCTCGATATCATCCCTTAACTATCATTGCATCGTAGCAAAACAACTCCTTGACCTGGCTACTGTTTGCAAAGAAACAATACATTGATAAAAATGGTTACATTTTCTTGAATTATCGCAACATGAAGCAAATTCTTTCAGTGACCTTTGCTCTGCCATATTAATGAAAAACTAGTCAGGGACAGAGACTGCAACACACAAACAAGTGCCTTGAAAAATGAAATTAAATACATTTATGTTTTCTTGCTTATCTAATCCATTTCTTCTCCTGACTCAGTTAAAAAGGGAACAAGAGGCCTAGTTTTCAAGGTTATTAAGGACATGACAGTGTTGATCCCAGGGAACATACTCACTATGACTAAGATTTCAAATACCAGAAACTCAGCTAAAAATTAGGCAATTAGGGGTCAGTCTGAAACTTTGGCACTCAAAGAGCAATGGAATTGTCGAATAACTTTCCTGAGAAAGAAAGTGATTAAAGTAGCCAGTGTGAATTGATTCACAAAACAATTAGCTGTGTTCCTGTGGAGAGAAGGAATCAAAAGATTTGGTTAACTTGCATGAGTTCAATGAGAAAATGTGCCTTCAGTTGGGCCTAACAAGAAAGATTTACATTTCTATGGCAGTTTTCACAAGCTCTGGGTGCACTAAACCACTTTACAAAGAAGAGGAGTTCAGTCACTGTTGTAAAGTTGGAAACGCAGCAATCAATTTGTGCATGTGCTCCCACAAGTCGGAATGACTAAAGATCCAGATATTAGATTAGATTACTTACAGTGTGGAAACAGGCCCTTCGGCCCAACAAGTCCACACCGACCCGCCGAAGTGCAACCCACTGTGCCACCGTGCCGTCCTCACTTTATACCTAATGTTGGTGAGTGTAAAGTTTTGGCCAGGAAGAACATCCCTGCTCTTCAAAAAGTGCATTGGATCTCTGACATCCACTTGAGAAGGTAGACAGGGAACTTGGTTTAACTCATTTGACAAAGACAGAAACAAAATATTCATAAATCAGGAAAATGAGTTTGAAAATAACGTGGAAATAGGCCAATTTTTAAATCCTTTGTATTCTTTTTTGCTGCTTTGATTGTGTTCTACATTGAAAGTGGACTGTTTGTGAGCCATTACAAAGAAGAACATCAAAACTCTGTCCCTGCTCCACGTTGAAATAGTCGACCTTGGCAGGAAGAGACATGCCGATTCTAACTGAACATCCTCTGGAGCTCCCTGCCTCAGTCGAGACTCCCTGCTCTCCTATCATCGCTCCATCCTCTGATGCACTTCCTGTGGCTCAGTGGAAGAAAAGCAGACCTTTTGCACTGAATTCTGCTTGCCCATCAAATGTGGGGAGGGAGAAGGGGATGGTTTGGGCTGGTGAGTCTGGGGGAGGTGTGGAATGCATGGGAAGTAACAGCAGCGGGGATTTGGGAAAAATGCAAGGTTGAACGTGAGATCATTTCTTCAAACGAATCCTGCCGCTGGGGAGTTTTGACAGTTTTGAAATCAGTGGTGGTTGGGAAAGTGGGGGAATATAGGCTTAGTAAAGGACCATTTAATGGTATCATTGGCATTTTGACAACCGGGGTGATTCCCTGCTTGTCATGGAACTGCGATCTGAATGGTGATTGCCTCCAGGTTGGGGGTGGGGGGGTTGCTGCAGGAGTGGCTTGGGGGATGAGCTGGTGGGGGTGAACTATTTTGAAGCAAAGAACAGGGTCAGAGGCAGAGAAGCGCGTGGCTGTAGCCCCAGTGATGCGGCCTCTCAGATTTTTTTGAAAAGTTATTCTTTCAGCTGCAAAGCGCACGCCTTTTTAGGCAGTGGCCAATGTCCAACGTGATTGGATTGGCAGCAAATGGCAGTAGCCATCATATTCAGGGGGGTGGTGGGTGTCCTGCCAGCCACCATACATATGGGTAACTTTCATCTCCCCCTAACATTGCACGTTATGTACATTTTTATCCAGTGAATCAGCCATGACTGAGTGAAACTACCTTTTTACCCCCAATCATCAGTATTTCAAGAAATGGTAGATGAAAATGTTCAAAGAAAATGGAGATAAAAATGCACAATTGCGGCAATTATTTCTTACAGAGTTTTCTTGCAGCCAGATTAACTGGAGACTCCAGGATAGATCTGGAGGTTGGGAAATCCTATGTTGCAAGTCCAGTGTCATGGGCTACACTGGCACTTGGCTATGCAAGTTCATTATTCATGTCCACAGGTTCCAGAGGGCAGAAAGTAGTGGCAGCCTAGCAAGGAGCTGCTGGCATCATAACATCTTTCAGGTTAATTTGTGTTCATTTTTCTCTGTGTTAATTCTTCCAATTAATACCTGAGAGGTAAATTCTCAACTTCTCCTCTAGTTGTCTTAAACACAACCAACACCTGGGCCATTTCTAAATGGAAAGGTGATTCACAATGCCAGTTAAATATGTGTGGAGCCACAAAAAATGGGGGAGATACTAAATTAATATTTTGCATCAGTATTTACTGTGGAAAAGTATCTGGAAGATATAGACTGTAGGGAAATAGATGGTGACATCTAGCAAAATGTCCAGATCACAGAGGAGGAAGTGCTAGATGTCACAGGTGAGGTGCCGGAAGACTGGAGGTTGGCAAACGTGATGCCACTGTTTAAGAAGGGTGGTAAGGACAAGCCAGTGAACTATAGACCGGTGAGTCTGACCTTGGTGGTGGGCAAGTTGTTGGAGGGAATCCTGAGGGTCAGGATGTACATGTATTTGGAAAGGCAAGGACTGATTCGGGATAGTCAACATGGCTTTGTGCATGGGAAATCATGTCTCACAAACTTGGTGGAGTTTTTTGAAGAAGTAACAAGGAGGATTGATGAGGGCAGAGCAGTGGATGTGATCCATATGGACTTCAGTAAGGTGTTCGACAAGGTTCCCCGTGGGAGACTGATTAGCAAGGTTAGATCTCATGGAATACAGGGAGAACTAGCCATTTGGATATAGAACTGGCTCAACGGTAGAAGACAGAGGGTGGTGGTGGAGGGTTGTTTTTCAGACTGGAGGCCTGTGACCAGTGGAGCGCCACAAGGATCGGTGCTGGGTCCTCTACTTTTTGTCATTGACATAAATGATTTGGATGCGAGCATAGGAGGTACAGTTAGTAAGTTTGCAGATGACACCAAAATTGGAGGTGTAGTGGACAGCGAAGAGGGTTACCTCAGATTACAACAGGATCTGGACCAGATGGGCCAATGAGCTGAGAAGTGACAGATTAAGTTTAATTCAGATAAATGAGAGGTGCTGCATTTTGGGAAAGCAAATCTGAGCAGGATTTATACACTTAATGGTAAGGTCCTAGGCAGTGTTGCTGAACAAAGAGACATTGGAGTGCAGGTTCATAGCTCCTTGAAAGTGGAGTCGCAGGTAGATAGGATAGCGAAGAAGGCATTTGGTATGCTTTCCTTTATTGGTTAGAGTATTGAGTACAGGAGTTGGGAGGTCATGTTGCGGTTGTACAGGACATTGGTTAGACCACTGTTGGAATATTGCATGCAATTCTGGTCTCCTTCTATCGGTAAGATGTTGTGAAACTTGAAAGGGTTCAGAAAAGATTTACAAGGATGTTGCCAGGGTTGGAGGATCTGAGCTACAGGGAGAGGCTGAACAGGCTGGGGCTGTTTTCCCTGGAGCATCAGAGGCTGAGGGGTGACCTTATAGAGGTTTACAAAATTATGAGGGGCATGGATAGGATAAATAGACAAAGTCTTTTCCCTGGGGTCGGGGAGTCCAGAACTAGAGGGCATAGGTTTAGGGTGAGAGGAGAAAGATATAAAAGAGACCTAAGGGGCAACATTTTCACGCTGAGGGTGCTATGTGTATGGAATGAGCTGCCAGAGGATGTGGTGGAGACTGGTACAATTGCAACATTTAAGAGGCATTTGGATGGGTATATGAATAGGAAGCCTTTGGAGGGATATGGACCGGGCGCTGGCAAGTGGGACTAGATTGGGTTGGGATATCTGTTCGGCATGGACGGGTTGGACCGAAGGGTCTGTTTCCATGCTGTATATCTCTATGACTCTATTACTCTAAATGGCAAGGTACCTGGTTAAAAACATACATTCCTGCTGAGAACAACCCATAACACAAAAGGAAGTGATGCCAACCCTTGCTCCTTTTCTCATGGATCAGGGTGAGCTCAGCTGCCATGATGACCATTCCTCCCACCATGAGCAACTAAAAGTTCACTTCACCCCAATATCACATGACAGAATACTTAGTGTGAGCAATGGCTGGCAGTGGTAGAAGTTATTTTCTAAAAGTGTTTAAAGTAGCGACAAAGAAGGGGTGTCCTATCATTACTGGAGGGCCTTTGCACTTTGAGAGCACCTCCTGAAAACAAAGGAAAACATTTCCTGTTCTTCATAATTCAGATCTCAGCCACTCATCCACCTCTCCAAAACACACCCTACTCATAGCCGCCAGACTTAGCCCACTCTAGGGTTCCACTGGAGCTTCCACAGGAGCCTGACTGCAGACCCAGCAGTGCCCACTCCTGAGCACTGGCACTGACAGAATTGCTGTCAGTCCCAGGGTGGGATTCCTCCTCTTGAGGGGATTGTTTACCACACCCCAACAATGTATTAAAGTTGTAGGATGGGAGGTTCTGGGCTTGTTGGCTGGAGACTGAGCTTTCTTCCAGGGAGGGCTTGGACAATTCATCTAGTCACACTGCCCTTGTTAGATTAGATTTGATTCCCTATAGTGTAGAAACAGGCCCTTTGGCCCAATAAGTCCACACCGCCCCTCCAAAGAAAAGCCCACCCATACCCATTCCACTACCCTATATTTACCCCTGACTAACACTGTGGGCAATTGAGCATGGCTAATTCACCTGACCTGCACATCTTTTGGAAGGTGGGAGGAAACCAGAGCACCCGGAGGAAACCCACACAGACAAAGGGAGAATGTGCAAACTCCACACAAACAGGTGGGAATCATTTTCTCTCCATAATTTCGAAAGTGATCTTTTGATGGCTTGTATCTGGGATTCTACTTGCCAACCACAGTGATTGCGGCATTCAATTGTTTAATGTCTAATTATGTGAGTCCGTTTACTATTGATGCTCACTGTGCTTAATTGGTTAAGCCTGGGTATGGATTCAAGGCATGGTAAACAAATTGTGGGTGCTGCTGGAGGTTAGAGCTGTAAGGATGGGACAGTGTTATAAAAATCTGAAAACAAAACCTATTATATGCATGGTGGGGGGGGTGGGGAGCGGGAGTCATGTTGAGGCCTGGGCTGTCTCAGCAGTCAGCTGGAGAGTCAATACAAGTCCTGCACGGTCTCTTCAAGGGATGACCCAGTGAAATACCCTGCAGCCAGGCAACGACAAAGCCACCAGTGGGGAGTTGTCTGGAATGAGGACCCCAAGGTTGGTTGTTTGGGGAAGATGTCCTGCCCAGTGAGAACTCCTGGAAGTGCACCACTGGGGTTCCTGGATTGTACAAAGGTAAATAACTTGAGGTGATGTTTTGTCAAGTTTGGGGTCATGGGAAAGGGGTAAAGGGAGCTGGAAGCCAGGGTAGTGTGGTGTTTGCCAGTGACTAACTCTCTCCCAATGTCCAGTCTGTCAATTATTTTTAATTGAGGGAGCCCCATTACCCAACCCTGCCCAAGCTGACAAGTGGTCTACACAGTCTGACCTGTCCTGCTCAACACATCTTGAGAGGTCCACCTGCAGCTAGGTTATTCCCAGTAGCAGCAGGTTGGGACACTTCAATGGTCCTTAATTGGTGACTTAAATGCTTCAATTGGCAGCAGGCTGGACTTTCCTGTCCTGTCCTGACCTGAATTCTTCTAGAGGCAAATAGGTGTTGGGGCTCCAATTAATGAAGTGCTCTTCCTGCCTTCAAGCTCCAAGGAGTAAGACGGTTCTGCCCACAGAAAACAAGTGTCACTTCTGAATAACTGAGCTAAAGAGACATACAACAACAATAATTACATTTATGAAATGCTTTTAACACAGTAAAATATGAGGAAGTTTTGAGTTGATTTGTAGCTCACATTGAGGTTCTGGATGTAGGGTTATTTGCTGAGCTGCGAGGTTTGTTTTCATGAAAATGAACCTTCCGGGTCAGCGAGCAAACCTACATCCAGAACAGTAAAATATTTTACATACCAAATTAACACATCTCCTCACAAGGAGATATTGGATTGAGTGATCAAACATTTCATCAAAGATATGGATTTTAAGGTGCATCTTTAAAAAATGAATGCAAAGTAGAGGTGGTTAGGAACGGGATTCCAGAATTTAAGGCCTAAGTCAGACTAAGTGCAGACCAGTGAATGGGACTTGACATGATTTCCAATGTGAGTAGTAAAGTTTTGGATGAATTCCAGTGTACTGAAGATGCAAGCTGAGGACATCCCCAATATTTTACAGCTTCATGACAGATCTTCAAGTAGTTTAGTTTTTTTTTTCTGTATTTTGATTGCAGTGTTTGCAAGCGTTCAGGTCCTGGGATCTTTTAGGTCTATCTGAATAGATAGAGAGGCCTGTCATAAATTATCACATTGAAAGATGAATCGTTCATCTGCCACATTTGTGATAAAATTGACAACAATTTTGACTTGGAATCAATGATTGCACTAAGGAGTTAATAATATTTTATTCCCTTTGGAAATATTAATGATAAATGTTTGGATTTGGGATTTTGTACCTGGATTTGTGTAGAGCTTGGATCTGTTTAGCTGCACTGGAACAAGAATTGGGTTGTACAGGGACATTCACTGAGAAGCTGTGCATCTCTGAGGACTGTATTGTGTTGTAGTTTCTCGCTGGTAAGCAGAAACCATTGAACTCCATTATGACTTGTGAAAGGTTTCTTTTGCAAATTAATTTCCCCCCAAAATCCAAGTTCACTTACTCGTGGATGACTCAAATGTTATGTGATCAATTTGATTCATTCTGGAGTGGGATGGATGTAACAAGAAACGTCTTGAAATTGGTAGTGATATAATTGCTGATTCATGGACTTTCACTGGACACGAAAATCAAGATTACATCTGCTGATTATTGCTGGGTATAACACTGTTCGATATATCATATAAGGACATGCTGTGTGTTGCAGAATACATATCATCATATAGGTGCTCCCTGATTAGTGAACGTTCGACTTATGATTGCACATACTTACAAAAGCGATCCCACACAGGGGTGTAATTTTAAAGATCTGGCATACAAACATTTCCTGTCCTAATGAATGATGTTATATTATTTATATTATCCTGCATTGTGTTCCAACTGATCAACTTAGGAACAGACTCAAGAACAGAACTGGTTCATAACCCACGGACTGTCTGTACTGTGTGTTATTCAGCATAACTGCAGTATGTATATTATACAATAACACACTGCGTGTTGCTAGGTGTGACATTTCTGAACATATTATATCACAATTCACCTTATCTTCATGGATAAAACACTCCATTGTGTTACTAGATATTAAACTGTTGTGTATTATCATAAAATACAACATTACTTGGTGTAGTACACCTACGTATAGTATAAACAGTGATGACACATTGGATGCCACTGGATATAACACATCTGTGGGATTGTAGATTAACATGTGTTACAAAATATTTAGATTTGTTTTATGAGAAAATTGTTTGATTTATTCTATTTTATCTTCATTTCTTTTGCTAACCAGATTTTGGTTTTATTGTTAAAACAAAACCTGCAGCATTATGTGTTTATGTTTTAGTGAAGGACAACCTTGTTAAAACCAGGGGAAAAAACAAAGATGATCTATCAAATGAGATTTCAGCCTGACGTATCCAGTAATAATATCAGCTTGGCATGGTAGCTCAGTGGTTAGTACTGCTGCCTCGCAGCACCAGGGTCACAGGTTTGATTCCAGACTTGGGTGACTGTCTGTGTGGAGTTTTCACATCTTCCCTGTGTCTGTGTGGGTTTCCTCCCACAGTCCAAAGATGTGCAAGTCAGGTGAATTGGCCTTGTTAGATTACCCATAGTGTTAGGTGCATTAGTCAGAGGGGAAATGGGTCTGGGGTGGGTTATTCTTCAGAGGGTTGGTGTGGACTGGTTGGGCTGAAGAACCTGCTTCCACACTGTAGGAACATAACAAAAACTGGGGTTTTCAGGTCTTCATGCATCAGTTTGCTAGAGGCCATTAAACTGAGCAAGTTGGCAATGTCAGAGGATTCCCCCATATTATCGTATGCAGGATTTTAGTCAGGCTTCAGCTGGAGTTAGTATCCAGTTTTGGTCTCCACACTTGATTGGTGAGTTGACACTTTGGAAAACAGGGTAGAACAGGCTGTTTAATTAGTTGTCAGTATAAACCATCAAATTTGCATAGATTGGGAAAAGAGCATAGACAATAGTCTTTGGCTAAACACAGGTTTAAGAGTGATCTGATCAAGGTTTCTAATTGATGGAGGAAGTTGATTGCATTTAAATAGATTAGGAAGGAGCACAGATCACAATTTTAAGTTGTAGAAGGCTGGGTCAGCCCAATTAAGGTATTCAAGAGGGGCATTAGATGATTGTTTCAATACAAATAATGTACAGGGACACAGAGGGAAATTGGCACAAAGTTAAAATGCTCAGAGAGCCAATAACATCATGATGAGCCAAATGGCCTCTTTTTGCACTTTACAAATTATATGAAAAGTTGAGGTTAGATGCCAGGAGGTGTTCTTTTTCCAGATCTTAGTGGATGTCTACTTATCCAGTCAATGCCAATGCTCAAAGTTCCTATTGTGTTTGAGTCCACTCAAGGACTCTGGCACAATTCCCGAGGCTGCATTCCATTGCATTACCGAGAGAGTGCTGTACTGTCAGAGGTGTTACCTTTTGGGTGAAATGTAAAACTGAGACCCCCCTTTTGTCGAATATTTAATCTTTAACATGGCAGAAACAGACTTATGATCATACAGGTGCTTGTGGAAGGTTTGCTGTGTGCAAATTGGCTGCAATACTTCCTACGTTACAGTGACAACACTTCAAATCTATTCCATTTACTTTGCAAGTCCAGAGCTCATGAAGGACACAACATAAATGTAAGTCTTTCTTTTTTGTCATGTTAGGAGACAGTGACTAATTCAAATTATTGGGGCTTGGGTGATTTCCTAGACACCTAGGCAAGACCATGGGAGAAATTGCCCTGAATTTTGCCACCATATTTTCTGGAATTTCCTCCATTTTCAACAGATGACATGATCATGAATGGAGTGAGGAGAATGTGGTGCTCGAGTTATTACAATCAAGTTGAGCAAGATGGGTGCATCAGAGGGTCACATCTGATTTGTCATTGTTTGTATCTTCATATTGACCTTGTTGCTGCAATCCTTAAACCTCTATCCTCTCCCAGCCTTGGACAGAACATAGATTTGGGGGCAGTAAGATCAATATTGTCCAGTATGGGGTTAATGTCATGATTATATCATTGGTTAAATCAACAGAATTTGACATGGATATTTTGAGAGAACTTACATTCTGCCCTGGGCTGTGGTAGTATATACACCACGATTAAAGCATTTGACCATGCCTATGTCTACTTGACTGATACAGATAGGACAATCAACCAGATCAATGCTAAGAGGTCAGGGACAAATTAAGCCTTAGAGGAGGGGTTGACTGGACCTTGGTACAAATCTCCATTTCATGGTCAACTCCATCTCAACGTAGGTATCAGATCACTGTGGTCTCAGAGAGCACAATCCTCTCTGAAAAGCAATTATTTAAGGAAACAGAGGGCGGAAATATAAATCCATGCATTTCCATTCTGCCTTTCAAGAACTTCAGCATGCTTTGAAGTGTCATTACTACAATTGCAGCAGCTAACTTTCATACAACATTCCATATGCAACAATGTGTTAATTGTTTTTTATTGATGTTAAATGAAAGATAAATATTTACCAGATCAACAGGAAAACTTCACTGTTCTTCAACATAAAGTTGCACGAAATGACAGAAAGACTGAGAGATACCGAAATTTTGCATAACCACTGGATGACTCTAAGTGCTTTACACCCAAAATTTCTACTTTAAAAAAAAGATACAATCTTCCCAGCTCCTGAATGACACAGGCTCTGGCAAGAAAGTTGGGAAAATAGGATGAGATAGGTAATAATAAGATTCTCGATGTTGAAAGCAAAACGTTCCATTCCCCAACAAAGTGTTGAACAGTCAAATGAGAATCACACAAGTGAGGGCAAGAGGCCCATTTGCATGCATTAATATCTTATTATTACCTATTCTCATCTCATTGATTTTGCAGTTTCCCAGTCTCCCTCAATCTGGATTGAAATTAGATGGCAAAAATTCCTGACACGAAAGTCAGACCAGGTAACAGGTGTCTGTAGATCACCACTTTGCCATCCATCCAGCAAGCCCAAAAATCTCTGAGCAGACTCCACAGGCAGTAGCCAATATGCTGAGAGGGTTTATGGTACCAGTTTTATATCTTATCCCAAGAAAGTGCTCTTTTGATAATGCAGTGTACTTCAGCAGCTCAGGTTACCATGAAGGACACAATATTCCCAACCTCTCTCCTCACCTGACGCATTGTGACTCTCAGGTTAAACCACCCGATGAGAAAGCAGCCCTATGGTTCAGTTGGACTATGGTGTCTTTATCTTTACTTCCTTAGCACTGGACTGTAAGTGTCAGTCCAATTTTTGAGATCAATTCCCAGAGTGGGCCTTGAACCCTCTAACTCAGAGAGGAGAGTGCGACCCATTGATCCACAATTGATAGCTATTGCAAAAGGGAATCACACTGCCTTCCAAAATCTGGCAACAGAATGAGTTAATGAGCACCAAGCAGGAAACAAAATATCATTCACAACATATTTCTGAAGGTTCTTTGAAAGTTTAATTGATCAAGTGGAGACAGTCAGGGCCAGCAGTTTCCCAGGCATTCTCTTTCTGCTCTCAATGTCACAGAAATGATTAATTGAAGGTTCGATATGACGGAATTGTAAATCTTCTCAAAGTGCTTTTTTGTATTGTGCAATAGAATGTTTGAATATGTTGGTGAATAACAGAGGAAACATTGAGCAAATCAGAACAACCCGAATCTGAGTTAAGATAAGAAGTTCCTGGATCACAACATTCAGAGTAGTATTGGAGAATTGAGGCAGGAAGGTCAATGTAAACTACTTGTCTGCCCTTTGAAATTTAAGTGCAGGGCATTGATTAGGTGTGCTCTTCACTGAGCTGTCTGTATCTCTCCAAACAGGAAATGAGATCGTGTTTTTTAATTGTGTTCTGAAATGCTGCTTCTCACTGAGATTCAGCTCCCCCCTGTTGTATGAGCAATCGTACATCACAGCAAACTGCCATTTTGTAGGAGGCTGCCTGCACTATTGCTCACTGTGGGGTAAGTTTGCTTCTAGCATTATCTTTTCGAGTAGGCATCTACAGGGCTTGCTTAGTTGGGTGTGGTAGAGGAAACCCACTGGCTAGTCAGAGGAAATAAGGTTCCTATCTTGAATAAGAATCAGGGGCCAGGACAAAATTCCCAGTCTGTACTGACTGAGTGGCATGGTGACTCAATGGTTAGCACTTCTGCCTCACAGCAATAGGGACCCAGGTTTGATTCCAGCCTTGGGTGTATGTTTGTGTGAAGTTTGCATTGACCTGCCTGCCTCTATTCTCTGATACTACTCCAGATCTTGTGATCCAGGAGCTCCTTACCTTAATTCAGATTGTTCCGATTTGCTCAATCTATCCTCTATTATTTGCCAATATATTCTGGCATTCTATTGCACAATACACAGTTCTCCCTGTGTTATTTAGAATTCCTACAGTGTGGAAACAGGCCCATCAGCCCAACAAGTCCACACTGACTCTCTAAAGAGTACCCACCCAGACCATTTCCCTACCCTATAATCCTATGTTTATCCCTGAACACTATGGGCAATTTAGCATGGCCAATTCACCTAATCTACACATCTTTAGACTGTGCGAGGAAATTGGAGCACCTGGAGGAAACCCACGCAGACATGGGGAGAATGTGCAAATACCTGAAAAAGGGCTTATGCCCGAAACGTCAATTCTGCTGCTCCTTTGAGGAAAAAAAAACACTTGAAGTTCTTTTTATTTTAATTGAGGCATCTGCAGTCCTCACTTTCTCCAAACGCCACCCAAGGCTGGATTCAAACCCAGGTCCCTGGCACTGTGAGGCAACAGTACTAACCACTGAGCATCCATGCCACTGTGTCTGTGTGGGTTTCCTCTGGGTGCTCTGAATTCCTCCCACAGTCCAAAGATGTGCAAGCTAGATGGACTGGTCATGCTAAATACAGGATTGTAGGGATTGGGATGCTCTTCAGAGAGTTGGTGTGAACTTAGTGTCAAATGGCCTCTTTCAGCAATGTCAGGAATCTCGGCCCTCAATTATCATTCAGCTAATGCTACCAATAAATCTGAATCACACTACACACATACACACGTAGGAAAATGGAAGTTATGGAGTAGGGGGAAGTTGGTTTGAAAATAAACTGGTCTACAAAATATGAGTGGCATGGTGGCACAGTGGTCAGCACTGCTGCTTCACAGCACCTGAGACCTAGGTTCAATTCCTGACTCAGGCGACTGACTGTGTGGAGTTTGCACGTTCTCCCCGTGTCTGCGTGGGTTTGCTCTGGTTTCCTCCCACAGTCCAAAGATGTGTGGGTCAGGTGAATTGGCCATGCTAAATTGCCCGTAGTGTCAGGTAAGGGGTAAATGTTGGGGTATGGGTGGGTTGTGCTTCGGCGGGTTGGTGTGGACTTGTTGGGCCGAAGGGCCTGTTTCCACACTGTAAGTAATCTAATCTAATAATGACTTACATGTTCTTTTGGGGGCCTTACAATTCCAGCAGGGTTGCAGCCAATGTAAGCTGATTGTTCGTCTATAAATCAGATGTTCTCCAGAGTGGGTATTATGACACTTGAAGTTCTTTTTATTTTTAATTTCTTTATCTCTGCAATGTCAGAACATGTAGCAGAAATAGGGTCAGAGTTTGAAAATACAGTTGAAACAGTTGGTTTTATGAATCCATTCTGCACTCCTTGATGTTACTCCATTTTGTAACAAACTGAGAACTTCAGCTTTTCAAAAGGGGGAGTCATGTGATAGTTCATTAGTGACACAGAATGGGGATAATCCATGTTAACAAAGGAATTTCAATCTCCCACTGCTTGAGCTATAAGATGCCAAGGAAACAGATAAGGAGTCTTTGGTCTGCGTAACACATTTCAGTAAATTTAGTTTTGTCTTCCTGATGAAGGGCTTTTGCCCTAAACGTCGATTTTACTGCTCCTCGGATGCTGCCTGAACTGCTGTGCTCTTCCAGCACCACGAATCCAGAATCTGGTTTCCAACATCTGCAGTCATTGTTTTCACTTAGTTTTGTCTCCGACTGTTCCTGCACATGAACTCGCTTATTTATTGTCAGTTTTAATGATCCTAATGCAAATCAATTCTTCAGCATTTCTACATTTTATAATGTCCAGTGGAGCTTGGGCATTTGACTTATGCAGCCATTTTAAAATAGAGAATCCTGGATCAGTTAAAGGCATTTTCATTCAAACACAAGTTCCAGGTAATAAATCAATCAATGGAATTAAAGATTTATAGTCAGTATATTACAATTTCATAACAATGTTCACTGAACTTTCTGTTTATTTTTGGAGTCATGCCTTGTGCAAAATGGTTGCCATATTTGCCTACATGAACTATATTATATGGGATGAAAACAGAAAGTGCTAGAAAAACTCAGTAGGTCTGGCAGAATCTATGGAGAGAGAAAAAGAGTTAACATTTCAAGTTCAATGTGATTCTTCTTTGGAATGTTGGATTGTGGGATGTAAAATTAGATAATTCCAACAAGTAACTGGCACCGGCATGATAGGCCAAACAGCCTCCATTTGGTGTTGTATCAGTCTCCGATTCTACAGACAAAAAAGAAAGGACATGCATTTCTATAGCACTTTTTAAGACTGCAGGGCATCCCAAAGCACTATACAGCGATAGCACTTTTGAAACGTGGTTATTTTTCTCATGTTAGAAATGGTGCATGACTGCAAAATTCAATCGCCTGCAAATCAGCTCATTACACACAAATGACTATCTTAATCGAGAGTGTGCTGCTGGAAAAGCACAGCAGGTCAGGCAGCATCCGAGGATCAGGAGAATCAACATTTCATGGCAAAAGCCCCTGATCTCTGGAATCCTCACTTTCTCCAAGCGAATATCTCACCCTATCACAAGTCTTGACATGAGCGGCCTATGTGGTCAGAAGCTGCTGGCCAATCAGAATCTGGCGGTATGTAGGTCCTAACGTCCAGCAGTCAAACAGTACTGGGGAAATGCAGTGACAGGAATTTTTATATGAGAGATCGAGATGGTAGAAAAATAGAGTCCTACAACATGGAGGCAGGCCCTTTGGCCCAAACTGGTCCATGCCAACCAAAAGGTCCATCCACACTAACCCTATTTCCCTGCACTTGGCTCACATCCTTCTAAACTTTTGCTATCCGTGTATTTGTCAAATGCCTTTTAAATGTTGTTAATGTACCCACCTCAACCACTTTTGCTGGCAGCTCATTCCATATGCATACCACCCTCTGTGTAAGAAAGTTGCCCCTCAGGTTCTCTTTTATTTTTTCCCCTCTAACGTTAAACTGATGTCCTCTTGTCATCAATTCCCCAAAAGATTGAGTACATTCACCCTATCCATGCTGAATCAGGTGACTTGCAGTGAAAGAGCAGGGGTTGGCTTTCAGAAAACCCACATCCATACCTCTGGTTGCTGCTGTTGTCGTGTGATTGAAGGTTCAGTGCTAAACCCAGCTAGAAATTGTCATTGTTCCTCAGCTTGGAAATGAGATACCTTGCTCACCCATTTGGGAAGCCATCGATTATGGATTGGTGAGTTGAGACCCTTAAGTGGCCATTGATTGATCACTTAATGGCTTTAATTGCTTGTGAGCTGACAGTCCCCAATGTAGACAGGCAGGAGGCTGGAAGAACACAGTAGGCCAGGCAGCAGTAGGAGGTGAAGTTGACACTGGCTCAGTGGTTAGCACTGCTGCCTCATAGCACCAGTGATCCAGGTTTGATTCCAGCCTTGGTGACTGTGTGGAGTTTGCACATTCTCCCTGTTTCTGCATGGATTTTCTCCCATAATCCAAGAATGTGCAGGTTAGGTGAATTGCCCACAGTGTTCAGGGATGTATAGGTTAGGTGCATTAGTTAGGGGGAATGGGTCTGGATGGGTTACTCTTTGGAGGGTTGGCATGGATTTGTTGGGCCGAAGGGCCTGTTTCCACACTGTAGGGATTCCAGGATTTTGGGTGTAACCCTTCCGAGTCCCCAATGGACACTTCCACCAGCGCTGAGTTCATGAACTGGTGAGAGAGAGTTGAGTCTCTGTCAAGTGCTATCTTTCCCTATAAGATGCCCTTATTACCACACTCTTGCCTCCATTGAGGAGAGGAAATCAAACCAACAAGTATATTTTCAAACTTCAGTGAAGCTTCTTGTACAGCTCATTGAAACATGCTGTCACTCATCCCCATGGAATTCATTACAAGGTCACACTGTCATTGGCTGGCACAATGTTTCCTTCTCACAGGCTATCAGAACATGACAGCCTGTGTTTGTTGAACAATTTGCACCTCTTTAGAAAATCTAACTATTTAATCCAAAGTATTTAGTCACTGGCTGCTCATTGTCCGCGGGTCACCGTTTATAATGTTAACAATGTTCTCTCTCATTTATACTGCTGTTCTAATCATACTGTTGAGTGAGAATAGATTACAGACTGTGGTTAACTCCTTCTAGATCTCCCCTCAGGAAAACTGGATCAGGACTTTAGCCCATTCTCTCCACAACCAAACTGAAGCTTTCTGCCAATAGCACCGGGGCAGACAGAAAAGAACAGAGTTGGTCTTAACAGCAGGAATGCTGAATGGCCTCCTCCTGTTGCTAAGTCTTGTGTTCTTGTATTAAGGGATTTTATAGTTACTTTTATATGGGTTGAATCGGTGGACCCTTTTTGTTTCATTCTTAGGATATGAACCACACAGGCAAAGCCACAAGAGTCAACCGTATTGAGTAGAACTGGTGTTACATGTTGGTCAGACTAGGTTGGAGTTGCAAATTCTTAACAGAATTTAGTAGATGATTTGGGCTATATAGTCACAAAGTTATAGAAATGTACAGCAAGAAACAGACCCCTAGGTCCAACTCATTCATGCCGACTAGATATCCTAACCCAATCTAATCCCATTTGCCAGCACATGACCCATATACCTCTCAAGCCTATTCATTTACCCATCCAAATGCCTTTTAAATGTTGTGATTGTACCAGCCTCCACCACTTCCTCTGGCAGCTCATTCCATACATGCACCACCCTCTGAGTGAAGAAGTTGCCCCTTAGGTCCCTTTTAAATCCTTTCCCTCTCACCTTAAGCCTATGCCCCCTAGTTCTAGACTTGCCCATCCAGGAAAAATACCTTGTCAATTTATCCTATCCATGGCCCTCATGATTTTATAAACCTCTATAAGGTCACCCCTTAGTCTCTGACATTCTAAGGAAAATAACCCTTGCCTATTCAGCCTCTCCCTGTAGGTCAAATGTTCCAACCTTGGCAATATCTGAGCCCTTTCAGGTTTCACAACATCAATCAGCAGTTTACATGGTAAGTGAATTCAATAACCTGAAAAGAAGAGCCTCTCAATTTGCAAAGGTGAGACTTAGATTCTGACCTTATGAATTGTCATTCAAATACCAGAGTCTGATCACTAGGCTATCAGCATTGAACCCTTCAACATACAATGCTACAGGTCCTCACCAACTCTCTGAAATCTCTTCACTCCTCCAATTCTGGCTTACTGCACATCCCCAACTTCTTTCAGTTAACTTTGCTACAAAGCTCCGTCCCTAAACTCCTCTATCTCTCTCTCTTTTCCCTTGTGTTACATCTTAAGATCTACCTCGTTTACCAAATTTTAAACACCGGTAATAGTGGCCTAGATATTCTGATTGGCAGAGTGATTGGAGCATTGTAGACGGGGTAGCATATTGGGACCATGTGGAACCTCTGACCCGGTTATCCCAATGGGAAATCTTTGGAACACTAAATTTTTCAATGGGCTGTTTCCCTGGATATCTACACTCTCAAAGATTTGCTTTGATTTGATTTATTATATTTATTTATTATTATTTGATTTATGTTGTGAAACAGTGATAAGTGTTATTTTGTGTGCTAACCAGACAAACCATACCTTATATAAGTACATCAGGGTCATAGAACAGAATGCAGAATATAGTGTTACAGCTACAGAGAAAGAGTCCTTTAAAGTTGAAGAATTCAAAGTTCAACTCACTTAAGATTAATAGTAACTCAGGAAATGTTAGAGGATTATAAACCTACTCTATCTCCCGTGTAAACATTAAACTGACACTTGTCTGATCACTGATCACAGCCTTAACCACGGCCCCATTGACCCCATTATTCCTGACAACCACCACCCACAACCCCACTGCAAAGCCTGGTTCTGACCTGGTTCCAACAACATTGGCTCAACTCTGCCCATACTTGACACACATACGCAAAAACCTTGCCCACTCCCGCTGACCTCGCACCCCTCAATCTCAACTGGACCCTGAACCAACACCCCCTCCCCACATTGACCCAACAACCTCCAGTCCAAACCAGCACTGCCATCTGCCAGCTGGTCTGGCGCCATTGGCTGAGACTGTCTACTACCAGCCAGAACCCAGAGACAGAGCTGACAATGCCCTTGCATGGGGCCTCGAAATCAGACTCACCTCCCACCCGAGAATGACACCCTATCCTTCGCCCAACACTCTAATGGCCCCCAGTCCTGACAATCCCTCACCCTGTCAGATCCAATGTCCTGTAGTTCTGATTAACTGGTATACATATCCACTCATTTGGCAGCTGGGCTTCTATCCACTTGACACCCTACCAATCTGACACCAAACTCACCAAATCCATCTGGTACCCTACAAACCTCACCTACTTGACACACTAACCCACTGATGTACCTGGCACTCTAAACCTAGATTTACTTTACATATCCTTTCACAGGAGCTGTCAAAGTGCCTAGTTGTGTGGCCCGACATTTAAATCACAGAACACAGCACACTCGCTGCTGCAAAAGGGTACGTGGTATCTGTAAAGATTTTATTCTCTGTTTGCTTTGTGGATACATGGACAGGTTTGTAACAGAAGGCTCCTGTCCAGGAATATCCAGTGCACAAAATATGCAAAGGTAAGTGTTTAATGATTAACCTGGCCAGGGTTAGAAATTTCCAACCCTACTCAGAATATCTGGACAAATATCTCTTCATGTGTTCCATAGTTAAATTATTCCTGCTCCTATGTTCTAATATTTTATGGCTTTGAAGGTGTTAAATAAATTGAAAATGTTGTTGTTGGATCTCATGCTCCAACTATGAAGTAAATTTGTAAAATTCGCAAACACCAGATGCAAAGAATTTGATTTCAGACACATTGCCAGTTTTAGCAAATTCAGCAGATTTATTTTCAGACAAAAGCACAAAACAGGTCAGTTGCAGAATGGACAGATGCTCAAGAGATATCTATGTCAGGTTTTGTGATGGAAACACGGAACTTCTATTGCAATAGCGCCTTTCACAACCCCAGTTCACGTTAAAACCATAACGGTTAATGAGAAGTATTTCTGAAGTGTCTTCGCTATCATAATAGAGGGATCATGGCATCAGATTTATCACACTGCATACTTCCCCAGTAAGATAAATGAACAAGTAATCTGTGTCTAAGTACTGTGTGATGTATATTTGCCAGGACACTGAGGTGGATTCTCTGCTTTTCTTCTAATCACACTGATTTTCTTTCACTTCTACCTGTGACAGGGCCTCAGGTTAACATCTCATCTACAAGACAGCGTTTCAGACTGTACAGCACTCCTTCAGCGCTGTGCTGCAAAATTCTGCTTGGAATTTTAGCACAGTTATTGACAATAAAGAGAAAGCTGCCCTTTCTCTTTCCAGATGCAGGCAACTATTTCTAGCTTTTTCAGTTTTACATTAGAAACCACATTGTTCAGTAGCAAATGAAACTAATTCGAACCCTATCAAGCACTAATTTGAGCCGGTTTCATGCCACCAAGTGAGGTGAGAGATGCCAAGAGCTACTACGGTCACTACAAACATTGTGTTTGAAGACATTTTCCTCTAATTGGGTTCTGTTTCCTGATTGTGCTTGATTTGAATCTTACTGTAACCCAGTAAGTCCTCATCAAACAGGCCCCACTTCATGAATATAATTATACAATTCCCAATTTCTGTTTCACAACACAACTAATTACCTTTGATGAAGACATTCACTGGAATTGGCTCATACATCTAGAGGTCAACACATTAAGGTCACTGTTGCCAGTAGCAACAGGCGAAACACTGAGATTTGCTCAGCATTTTGCTTCTTCCATTTGCACAGTCAGAGTTTCTTTTGTACAACAACAAAATCGTGCTTTTGTATAGCCCCTTCAATATATGGTCAAACATCATAATTATGTTGCTTCACAAGAGCAATTGCTGGACAGAATTTGACACTAAGTTACAGTAAGACAGGTTGCATAAAAAAAGCTTGGCCGAAATAAAGTCTTAGTGAAGGAGGGAGAAACAGAATCGGAGAGGTTGAGGAAGGGAAGTTAAAGAGTTTAGGACCTAGACAGCAAAAGGCATAGCCATCAAGGGTGGCATAAAGGCATAGCTGTCAACAGTGATGTAAAAGCATAGCCATCAACAATGCTGTAAGGGCACAGTCGTCAACAGTGGTGTAAAGGCACAGTTGTCAATGGTGGTATATGGGCAGAGCCATTAATGATGGTATAAGGGCATAGCTATGAACCATGGTATATGGGCATAGCCGTCAATGGTGGTGTACACACTCAAAGACAGACTTAGAGAAATGCAGAAATCTCAGCAAAAACAATCTATATCTATGTGGCACGTACGGCGAATGAAATACCTCCGGACATTTCACAGGGCTGCTATGAAACAAAGAATGACAACAAGACACAGAAGGAGACATTGAGTTGATTTTATGGCCTTTCTTATGGTATGTTTTGAACAGTCCTGAGTCACCTGACCTGTAATATTTACGTTGATTTCTCTCCACAGATGCTGCCAGACCTGATGGGCATTTCCAGGTAAAACTGTACAGCCTGCTTATCGTCTCCCAGGATATTGGTGGGGGGTGGGGGGGGTGGGGCCTCCTTCAAAGATACTCAGTACCTGATCGAGGAAACAACTTCCTCTGCACTTGCTACCAATTCCTTTCCCCATACCCTACTTTGTGAAACACCTCATGCCAGAATTGCCTGTGGCCTCCATCACTGTTTGGCCCCGGTCTCTGGTAGGGGTTGTTTTGGCAGCAGCCATGACTTTCCTTCTAGCATGCTGTTCGCTCGTCGGGATTTCTGTCCTGCACTCCTTGATCCTAGCAACAGCCTCTGTAGTGCCTAAGTGGCACTTAATACTACTGGCCTATCCAGAGGAGGTAGTGTAGACCACTCATCAGCTTTCTATCTAACAGGAGAAAGCCTCAGTGTCCCCAGAACTCATGTCCATTAGGTCAGATGACAAAGAGGTTGATTGAAATGTTACTTTTTAAGGAATGTATTAAAGGAAGGAAGGGTGGTAGTGAGAGACAAAGAGGCATATGGAGGATATTCCAGGGCCCAGGGCCTGATTAGTGAAATGCACTCCCAACAATGTGCTGGAGGCAGTTCAAAGGACATTTACTCGATTGATCCCTGCAATGAGGTGCTTGGCTGATGAGGAAAGGTTGGACAGACTGGACTTGTTTCTGCTGGAGTTTAGCAATATGGGAGGTGACCAGTCTGAATTGCATGCAATCCTGAAATATCTTACCAAGGTGGACGTGGAAAGGATGTTTTATCTTGTGGATGAGTCCAGAACTAGGTGACATTGTTTTAAAATAAAAGCCACCATTTTAGGGCCAAGATGGGGATGAAAGTCTTTCTCTGAGAGCTGAGACCTTTGGAAGTCTGAGCCTCAGGTGACAGTGCAAGGGGGCTCATTGAGTACTTTTCAGGCAGAAATAGATAGGTCCTTCTTGGGCAAGGGAATCAAGTGCTCTTGGTGATGGAGGAATTTGAAACACAAACAAATCAGCCATGAACTTATTGAGAGTAGTTCGAGAGTCTGAATTGTTTACTTGTGCTCTGATTTTTTGTGCTCAAATGTCCGTACGTTCTTATATTCCTAATGAAACTCCGTCTCCTGTGTGAGGTACCTTGACCCCAAGTCCTTTTCAGACTTAGGTAGGTGGCTAGGTTAATTAAACTTCCTGGGTTGTGACTTTCACACTGTGAGAATTTGAGGCAACCATTACTTTTGTAACTTCAAATTAGTTTGAAGAATTGGCATTTGTTTTCTTTTGTTCCATCTCAATTCAGAACTGTGTTCGACTCACACAGAAGTCAGGCGATCCTCCTCTTTGCAGCCCTTTGTTTGAAATTCAGGATATAGGGGGACAAGACACAGAGATGGAGGCAGGATGGGTCCATGGAGGAATTTGTAAACTAAGATGAATTTTCAAATGAAGGCACTGCTGAACTGGGTACTAGTGTATGTCATGGGTTTCCCGGAGGTGGTGGATGAATGGGACAAGGTATGAATTAGCTTACAAAAAATAAGGGGTGGAAGATGGGAGACTAGCCAGGCAAACATTGGATTCATTGATTTTAGAGGTAACACATGTGTGATTGAGGGCCTGAAATGAGCACAAGGACAGAATTTACCAATGCTTAGTACTGAAAGCATCTTCTACCAAAAATAGGTTGTCTTTGTTGATAGAAAACAATACTGGGTTAAAAATTGATTGGCAATGCACCTGATTTTAGACATGAAAGAGATATAAGCAATATCGATTTCACAGTGGGACAGTGTGTTGCCATTGATTCCTCCTTATAAATTCACTTCTTGGCATGGCCAGAGGTAGACAGGGCAGACCAATTTGGCTACAATACCTGAAACTGCTCATTACTTGAATATTCAAGGAGCATATTGTTTGTATAAGGCAGAAACTGTGGATGGCATTTTTTTTTTATCTTTACCAATATAGCGGATGCCTCATTACCAGGGAGGTATGAGACCACTTACAGCCCACCGTCATATTGGATGCTCTTGCACATAAAAATGGATCCAGGACCATCACATTTCTAGGCCATTGTGTCAAGTGGGGCTGAGACAGACAGACAAAGGTCCTTGCTCTTGGCTATGTTAACTTGAGCTTGATTGATGTCACAGATTTGAACTCATTCCCGTTGGTCAGAAATCAGTAAGTAATATCCAGTGTTTTCAAATGTTGTTGCTATCCAGTAACCTATGCTGTAAAGTAAGAAGGTGGTAATGCAGGCATGATAGCTGACTAGCTGTATTGTCCTCTCCTGCTCCTCTCCTTTGGAAGAACTGAGTAAAAAGTGAGGTCTGCAGATGCTGGAGATCAGAGCTGAAAATTTGTCGCTGGTTAAAGCACAGCAGGTCAGGCAGCATCCAAGGAACAGGAAATTCGACGTTTTGGGCTAGAGCCCTTCATGAAGGGCTCTGGCCCGAAACGTCGAATTTCCTGTTCCTTGGATGCTGCCTGACCTGCTGTGCTTTAACCAGCAACAAATTTTCAGCTTTGGAAGAACTGAGGCTGAATAAAGATTCTGGAGGGTAAACGGGATCAGAACCATATCCTAATCTGAGCTCTTAAGGGAGAGAAATGTTGAGATAAATGTTGAGCCAAATGCAAGCCCCTTTATACAAATAGAGCAGGTTACTTTATGTGTGAACCAATTCTATCATCTGAGTATCACTTGGTAACGGCACAAAGATAACATCTAATGGACAATGGCTCCCTGCCAGCCATGAGGTAGTCCATGCCACCAGCATTAGAATAAGTTAACTGCTGTTTACTCCACAGTTTATGTTATGACACAAGGATATTGAATGCCTTAACAGAATTTGTTTAATCTCCTTTAAGACATCAAGTCATGGCAAAGTCACAGTTCCCATCAACAGTGTGCTGGGAAGACCTGAGGACTTCGTTTTCCCATTCCATTCCCATTGGTTTGCCAGGGCAGCAGCACTAACTGAAACCTCATCTGACTGAGAATTAAGCTTCCAAACCTATATTTTGCACATTGCCAAGATGATCCCATCTTCAACATTGCCCAGCATTGCCTAACCTCAACCATTTCAAAGGGGAAATATTTTCTGCACATCTGACAGCTGTAGCTCAGTGGGACACCCTTTCACTTCGGAGTCAAAAGGCTGGAAATTACAGGCCCATTCTACAAACTTCAGGCAGACAACCAAGTGTAATGTCGATGGAGCGCCGCACTGACTGAGATGGTGTTTTTCACGTGCAACATTAAATTGAGGTGGTTCACAAAATGTTGAGATGTGGAGTGTTTTAGGGAACAAATTCCAAAGTGTAGAGCCTTGGCAGAGGAAAGCATGGGCCTTAGGGATGCTGAAGGTGCCAGTATTAAAAAATTCAGATACCTCAGTGGGTTGTGGATCTGGAGAAGATTACAGAGATCATGAGGGGGAAGGCCATGCAGGAATGAAAAATGAGGATGAATTTTAAAATGGAGGCATTGCTTAGTGGGAATCCAATAGAAGCTAGTCGGGATTGAAGGGGATTCACTGTACCTTAGCACATGGATCCACCTCAAGATTATACAGAGCATGAAACTAGACAGAAGTGCATTGAATAGTCAAGTCTATAGGTAACAAAAGCATGGACGAAACTTTGAGCAGCAGACTGGGTGGAAGCAGATAATGTTACAGCGGGGAAGTAGGTAGTGTTACATTTATATGGTCAGAGTTTTAACTTGGAGTCAATTAAGACACTAAGATGCACATAGACTGGCTCCGCCTCAGACAGTTAAAGAGAGATGGACTGAGTCAGTAGGGAATAGACAACAGTGAATGCTATGCTGGGACTAAAAACAATGATTGTGTGCTTTACAATATTTGATTGGATGACACTTCTGTTCATTCAGCACTAGAGGTCAAACTAACAGTCTGAACAATGTAAAGACAAAGTTAAGAATCACTCAACACTAGGTTATAGTCCAACAGGTTTATTTGGAAGTACCAGCTTTCAAAGCGCTGCTCCTTCATCAGGTAACTAGTGGGGCAGGATCATAAGACACAACCTACTGGCAGTCAATCCATATAACATTTTATAAATTCCTACTTTAGAAATAGAACCAGTCTGACTCAAGATTGGGATAAAGATAGACTCTAACCTTACACCTTTAGTACAATGGCTGAGCTGAGATGTCACTTTTTTTATAAAACCTTAAGTTATCTTGTGAATGTGACTTAAAAGAAGTTCTGTGATGAACCGAAACCTGCAACACATTCTAAAAGATGAAAGACTTAACAGTAACCAAGGTTTGTTCAATATATTGTTTTAATTGCATGACACTGATTTTTTGTTATAAATTCTGTGTCTTATGATCCTGCTCCACTAGTTATCTGATAAAGGAGCGGCTTGTACTTTCAAATAAACCTGTTGGACTATAACCTGGTGTTGTGTGACTTTTAACTTTGTCCACCCTGGTCCAGCACTGGCATCTCCACATAATGTTAAGACAGAGCATTCCACTGGTGTTATATGAAGAAGGCCAAGGAAGTTCTCCTCAGACTCTTGACTGATATTAATCCCTGAATCCCTCAACCAACAGTCACTGCAAAGTAGACTATCTGCAAGTTATAATATTCCTGTGCATGGGAATTTAGAATTCGGCGATTGGCTGTTGTATTATCAATTGCACCACAGTTTAAGATAGTGACTACACTTCAACGGTACATCATTTAGCTGTGAAGTGTTTTGGACTACGTTGAGGCAGTTAAAGATGCAAGTCTTTTCCATTTCAATGAGGTTAAGGGCAACGGAAATGAAAATCAGTGAAGCGCCTTCTCTATATTGGCCCTTCACTGGCCTCCCATCTTTGACATTTTTTAAACTCAACCGTAGCTAGCTGGGCAAATCAAGTCCCATATTAAATCCCCCGCACCAATCAACCAGTGAATCACTTGTGTGTGTGTGTGTCTGTCTCTCTCTTCCTCACTGCAAGTGCCAATCTGATGCTCAGGCATGTTTAGCCCAGTTGTTTTTTGTTCTTAATGCAATAGAATGGTTGTATATCAAAGCCATTTTACCTGGAATTCACACTGATCGGAAGCAGAGCTGATCTCCTCCTCCACTGACAGTGGCAAATCCTACAAGGTTGCATGCCAAACTTATCAGGAACAGTGTGTACATGTGTTAATCATGCAGGCAGAGAAGTCAATGCAGACAAAAAAGGCATATTTATTGAAGAAAAAAGGAAAAGCATATTTTTATTCAATTAGATCAGGGCTTACCTGTACCTCCATTCCATTTATTTACTTTTTCTCCATATTTTTCAACACCCCTAATAATAAAAATACAAAGATGTCTATATTGAAAGCTCCATTTGACATACAAACAAATTAGAAGCATGAATAGGCCATTAAGCCCGTCTAGCCTGCTCTGACATTCAAAATGATAATGGGTCATCTAATTGATTCAATCATTCATTGAACTCAAGACATTTCTGCCAAACTTTCTATAACCTTTTAACTCCCTTGTTAGTCAAGAATCGAATAATTTCTATTCTTCACAATTCTCTCCGAGGGAAAAGAAATTCTCCTTCTCTGAATTAAGTAGGTAGTCTCTTACTTTTAAGTAGTGTATCCTGGTTCTAGTCTTTCTAACAAGGGAAAACATCCTTCCAGAATCCACCCTGCCAAGCCCCATCAAAATTTTCAATGTTTCAGTAAGGCCACCATTCAGTCTTCTAAGTTCCATTGGATACAGATCCTGTTTGTCCAACCTTTCTGAAATAACTCCACAGAGGCCAGTATACTGGCCCCGAGTCACCCTCTCTTTACACATGAACAGTCTTTGACTTCAGTATTGTCTCTTCAGACTCAGCTATCAGACTTTCAGAGTCTCTGACAGTTCTCTTGTTTATCTGTCAGCTCTTTGGGGCTGTTCATCTGGTCCAATCAATCAGGAAACTCATATTCCAAGATGTCTGGCTGGTTGATCTCGTTACAATCACTACACTATCCTCTGGGTATCAGTCAAGTGATCATTTCTGAACTGCATCTAGCCCATTTGCAATCTTTTTTAAATAATGAGACCCAAACCATACACAACTGTAAACGCTGATGATGCCTCCCCATCACAATGTAACTGTAGTGAAATTGCCTATTTTTATGTTTGATTCCCTTTATAATAAATGGCATCATTCCATTTGCCTTCCCATTCGTTTGCAATACTTTCATATGGACCAGTTCACCCAGAACTCTCCATACCTCCAAGTTCTGCAATGTCACTCCATTTAAATAGTATACTGCTTTTCTCTTTATCCTACCAAAGTAAACATATTCAAATTTACCCACATTATGCTCCATCTGCCAAATATTTGCATACTCACTTACTTATATTCCTTTGCAGACTTCCTATTCTCTTCACAACTTAACTTTCTATGTATCTTTGTCTCATCAGTATTTTAACAACCATTGTTAGCTCCTTTCTTGTCCCTGCAATATCCAGAGTCATTTGGGGAGCAAGCTCCATGCATTGTGTGTGTCCTGATTTCACCATTGAATAGCTGTGTTATTGATTGGTTACAGGATTCCTCACCACATGAGTGACATTGAATGCTGAATTGGTATATAAGGGTTCCTTTAGCACTGAATGTTACTTGAATGCAGCCTTTCTCAGAGCTGAATGTTACAGGATATGTATTCCACAAGCACTGTTTATGTCCCTGTATTTTAGTCAAATGGGAGTTTATTGATAGTAAAACATGGGAACCAACATAGAGTCATTCAGTCATACAGCATGGAAACAGACTCTTTGGTTCAACTAGTCCATACTGAACATAATCCCAATCTAAACTAGTCCCACCTGCCTCCTCCTGGCCCATTTCCCTCCAAACCTTTCCTATTCATGTATCTAACAAATGCCTTTTAAATATTGTACCCCACATCCATCACTTTCTCAGGAAGTTCATTTCACACACAAACCACCCTCTGTGTAAAGAATTTACCTCTTATGTCTTTTTTTAAATCTCTCTCCTCACACCACCCTTCCCCACAACACCTCCTCCCAGTTTACAAGCAGAAGCTGAAATGGGAGGACCCATTACGAAAGGGAGTACAATGTTGGTCTGAGGCTGTGGAAGACCATCACTGGAAATGCCTGGAATCAATGGACTGGACCGTGTTCAAATGGAAAACCCAGATGAGTACGCTACCACCGTCATGGACTTCGTTAGCAAATACGTGAAGGACTGTGCACCAAAGAAGTCAATCCGAGAGCTCCCCACCTGTAAACCTTGGATGATCCAGGAAATCCATTCCCTCCTGGAGATTAAATGGGCAGCATTCAGATCGGATGACCCAGACCAATACAGGAAATCCGGATATGACCTCGGCAAAGCCATCAGGAATGCCAAGTGTCAGTACCGGTCCAAGGTACAGGCCCAAAGCAACCAAACAGTCTCCCGCGGCTTGTGGCATAGCCGGAACATTACAAGATACAAAATGAAGCCAAGCAAGATAGCAGACACAGACACATCCCTCGCTGACATGTTTAATGCTTTCTGTGCTTGGTTTGAGCAGAATGACAGAAACATGATGATACCTGCCCTAACAGTCCCAGGAATACCTGTTCTCTTGGTCACCGCTGCAGACATTAGATCGGTCTTCCTGAGAGTCAACTCAAGGAAAGCGACAGACCTGGATGATGTCCCCAGCCGAGAACTCAGATCTTGTGCAGACTAGCTGGCAGAGGTATTCATTGACATCTTCAACCTCTCCCTCCTACAAGCTAAAGTCCCCACCTGCTTCAAGGAGACCACCATTAACCCTGTACCTAAGAAAACACTTGCAATGTGCCTTAGTGACTAATGCCTAGTGGATCTGAGCTCAACAATCATGAAATGCTTCGAGAGGCTGGTCGTGACCCACATCAACTCCAATCTCCAAGTCTGCTTCAATCCCTTACTATTTGCCTACAGACATGACAGGTCCATTTCCCTAGCCTTATACTTATCCTTGGAATATCTGTACAACAAGGACATTGATGTCAGACTCCTGCTCATTGACTACAGCGCTGCCTTCAACACCATTATACCCTCCAGACTGATCTCAAAACTCTGAGACCTTGGTCTATGCTCTGCCCTCTGCAACTAGATGCTCAACTTCCTAACCCACATATCACAATCAGTGAACATAGACAACGACGCCACCTCCATGATAACACTCAACACTGGAGCTCTTCAAGGATGTGTTCTCAGCCCCCTACTGTACTCCTTGTACACCCATGACTGTGTTGCCATATTCTAATTGAATACAATCTACAAGTTCACTGATGACACCAACATTGTAAGCCAGCTATCTAACAATGATGAGTCAAAACACAGAAGGGAAATAGAGAGTTTGGTGACATGGTGCAATGAGAACAACCTCTCTCTCAACATCGGAAAACTAAAGAATTGATCATTGACTTCAGAAGGAAATGTGAAGAATATACCTCCAGCTACATCAAAGGAACTGAGGTTGAGAAGGTGGATAGTGTCAAGTTCCTCAGTGACAATAAGGTGGAGAACGTCAAGTTTCTCCGAGTAACAATAAACGACAACCTGTCCCAGACTTCCCACATAGATCCAACAATCAAGAAGGCCCAACAACACCTCTTCTTCCTCAGGTGGTTCAGAAATGTTGCCATGTGCATAAGAACCCTCACCAACTTCTACAGATGTAGCATTGAAAACACACTGTCTAGGTGCATAATGACCTGGTATGGCAACTGCTCTGCCCAGTACGTAAGAAACTATAGAAGGTGGTGTGCACAACTTAGGCCATCACAGAAGCCAACCTTCCATCCATGGACTCCACTTACACCGCTCACTGCCGTGGAAAGGTTGCCAACATCATCAACAATTCATTGCACCCAGAAAATGATCTCCTACAACCTCTTCTGTCAGGCAGAAGATACAGAAGCCTGAACACATGCACCAGCAGGTTCAAGAACAGCTTCTTCCCGGCCATTCCTAGAGTGATGCATAGACTCTCTAGCCTCAAATAATGCTGATCTTGCTAATGCTGACCTCACCGAGTGCATGTCCTGTGCAATGTATCCTGTCTGCCTCTAAGTCTTTTTGATCTGTACACCCTTGCTTGCTATGATCTGCTTTTACTGCTCATAAACAAAGCTTTTCACTGAACTTTTTTTCATTTCAAAAATGTACTTTATTCATAACATATTTTGATGATTTGTATAATTGGTGGTGCCATTCATAGGGGCACCTTGCATTCCTTTACATACAGAGATTGGAATTAATCATTTGCATGTACAGGTCTGTACATTTACCACCCATATATTTAGCTGAGGCTTCAGCAGAGCCCACTTTCCCCACCGCGCCTTGGCCGCAACTGCCCCAAGCTTCAGCGCGTCCCTCAACACATAGTCCTGGGCCTTGGAATGTGTCAGTCTGCAACACTCAGTCGGGGTCAACTCCTTCAGCTGGAAGATCAACAGGTTTTGGACAGACCAAAGAGTGTCTTTCACCGAGTTCATGATCCTCCAGGCACAATTGATGTTCGTCTCGGTGTGTGTCCTGGAGAACAGACCATAGAGCACGGAGTCCCGCGTCACGGAGTTGCTCAGGACAAACCTCGACAAACACCACTGCTGTAATTCAGTAGATATGACAATAAATCAATTAATTTAAGATGTATCCTAGCCTTGAACTCCCCTTTCCTAGGGAAAAGACAACTACCATTAGCTTCCTGCACATTTCATTATTTTATAAACTTCTATCAGATCACTGCTCAACCTCCTACGCACCAGTGAAAAAAAGTCCCAGCCTATCCAGCATTTCTTTATAACTGACACCTTCGACACATGGCAACATCATGGTAAATCTGATATTATAATGATACAGTCCAGAGGTTGCAAAGTTCAAACAAGGATTTAATGTAGAGGAGCCAAAGTTAGAGCCAGTAGCAAGCAGAGGAGATAGTAAATAATCTTAATATTGAACAGGAAGTGGAACATGAAACACAGCTCAAGGTTGAACAATGCATCAAAGTTTTCCACTGTCTGGTTCAGCCTGACAGAGAGGCTATCTCAGTGTCAAGGGAACAGAGTTTGTGGTGAGGGCTGATATGATGGTTATGGTCTTCCTAATGATAAGGTTAAGGAAGTTGTGACTCACACAGAACCTTATGTCAGACAGGCAATCGCATGTACGTTTATAAAGTGGAGAGAGGTGAGGGAGAGTTAAGTCTTGTTGCTGTCAATGAATATATAGAACGTAATCACAGTTTTGTGCCTGATATCACTGAGGGGCAGCATGTTGATGAGATCCAAATCTGTAGAGATGCCCGTGTTAGCAAGGGAAGAAGAATCAAAGTATTTCCACTGAGGGACCTCTTGTCACATGACCGAGTGTTTCACAGACTATTATTTACTAAGGGGGTCACTAAATGTTGTTGCCAAACAGAGCAACATTTGTGCAAGGCAAGCCACACGATGAAACCTCTCCAGCTACTTTTTTGATTGATTTTGCAGGAGCTTTTACATTTACCTGGCAGTGCACAAGGGGCCACAAGTTTGTTTGTGGAGGGGTTTGGAGGGAGCGGTGGGTGATGCAGGGTGGCGGAAGCGTGTCACAAGTCCAATCCACTGTGAGTTGTCAGCCAACCAAAGAACACCAGATCTTCGCTACTCAGCAGTGCCAATGGGAAGACACTGGTTGCTGCTGGTATGACATACACCTAAGGCCCCGGATTACAAACATACCCATGTACAAGTGAATGATCGATGGCAGGAAGAGGAAGGGGTTATGTGGTGGATGAGGACAGAGGTGGGAAAGTAGCAAGGGCAGCTGTATGGTTTTCAATGGGCCTCCTCTTCCTGATGCTTAAATCATGCTGAATCAAGAATTTTATTTATTCTGAAATTAATTTATAAGATTTTCAGTACTGAGCCAAAATGTATTGTGTCCTTTATACCTTAGAGAACCACAATGTCATCAGCTGTTCTCCCAGTTGTATACTGTACAGGAGTGTATTAACTTGTTCCACTTCTGATTTAGTATCTAGTCGGAAGACTTAAGGATTGATTTTTCTCCAAAATGTCTACTTCTGTGTTCTACTTGGCAAATCTTTGAAATTTCACCTTCCTGGCAATATCATTTCTGATGCAATGGCTTGCTAATGTGATCATTTATTTTCACTAGTTTAAAGGCAGTATAGTCATACTGCTAATGAATTATGCAATAATGGTTGGTTTTCCTGTATTTCTGAGATCAAAAAGAAAGATTGTCACTTTCTGCAAGTGAAATGAACAATTCACACCTTTTCTGACTCAAATGGAGGATTTGTGCCTTTATCAGGGCATCTCTGGAAGAACCTTGCTAATTGTAGCCTTATTAAATTATTCCCATTTCCTCAGTGGCTCTACTGAATGAATCTTCTTGCCTGTGGCTTATGATTCCCATTCTAATCACATTTAAAGTCAATGACTCTCGCTATTCATTGCATTATGAGATGAATCCTGCTCCTTTAACTGTGTTTTTCTCAATGATTCCCACTCACTGTAATTTGAATAAATGCATCCTGACTTTAAAGTGTTTTAATAACTAAGTTCCGTGTTCTATAGTCTCTACAGTCTCCTAACTTTCTTTTTCCATTAGACCTTGTCTACTTAAGCTTCTAAAATGCTCCTTTATCCCTTTAATTCTGCCTTTGCAACACACCCAGGTTTGCAGCCCCATTTTAAATTGCTTCTGTGGCCTTTGATTTCCTTTACTGTAGCCATGCCTCATGGTCTCTGATTATTATGGTGGTCACAGTCAATATGAGCTGTAAGTATTTCTCTCACGGTTTGCTTTCCCAACTTGCAAATCTGTGCCATCTCTAAAGTATTACTCTCCAGAGATTTTAACTTTAATACTCACAGATACTTCAATGATCTCCAGCTAAACCTTGGCTCAAGGCCTCTCCACAGATCCACAGCACCTGATACACTTTGCAGCTGCCTTGGAGTGATTAATATCCCAGGGATTCCTGAACACACTGAACATTCCACTGCAGCCCTGCTCCTCCTGGGTCTGAAGCACTTTAAGTCAAAAAGTGTAGCTCTGGAAAAGCACAGTAAGTCAGGTAGCACCTGAGGAACAGGAACTCTTGACTGTAGATTCTACCTTGTTGAATCATGCCGCAAGGTTCTCTCTGTGTTTGTGGGTATTCAGGACTTTTCGTTTTGGGATTGTCTGTTCAAGCAACCTTCTGAAAGCCATGTCTGAAGAAACCTTCAGTCTTCCCATTGCTCATGTCGTAGGAGGTAGCAAAATGGGAATCCGCATTTCTCGCCTCCATATTGTATGAGGCATCCATACCATTGCTCATGCTGTACAAGTTCTGTTCTTTGCTCATTATAATGGGGGTTGGTTAGCTCAGTTGGTTGGATGACTGGTTTGCCAACAGTGTGGATTCAATTTCCACACCAGCTCAGGTTACCATGAAGGGCTCTCCTTTTCAGCCACTCCTCGGATATTTTTGGGCTGTAGAGGGTTCAGCGGAGATTTTCCAGTATGGTGTTGGGAATGGAGTGTTTGAGTTAAAAGGACAGGCTGGATAAACTGGGACTTTTTCACTGGAGCATTGGAGCATTGAATGTTGAGGGGTGACCTTATACAAGTTTATAAAATTGTGAGGGTGAAAATAGATAAGGTGAATGGCAGGTGTCTTTTACCTAGAGTGGGGCAATTTCAAGACAAGGGGTGATGAAGGGCGCTTGTCTGAAACATCGATTTTCCTGCTCCTCGGCTGCTGCCTGACCTGTTGTGCATTTCCAGCACCACTCTAATCTTGCCTCTAATCTCCAGCATCTGCAGACCTCACTTTCACCTGGCATATTTTTAAGGTGAGAGGTAAAATACTCAATAAAGACCTGTGGGGAGATTATTTCACATGGAGGGTGGTTTGTGTGTGGAATGAGCTTCCAGAGGAAGTGGTGGATGTGGGTGCAGTTACAACATTTGGAAGACATTTGGATGTGTACATGAATGCGAAAGGCATTGGAGGGATATGCGCAGGCAGATGGGATGGGTTTAGTTTGGGAGTATGGTCGGCATGGACTAGTTGGACAGAAGGGTTTGTTTCTGAGCTGTATGACTCTATGACTCTTGCCTGAGGTGTGGTGATCCTCAGGTTAAACCACCAGCACTCATTTCCCTCTCTCTTTAATCAAAAAACTGCCCTATTGTCTGGTAAGACAATGGAAAATTGACTTTTATTGCTCATTATAAGTTATCACCATCCTCTTTCAATGTAGGGATCTGCAGGGCCTGCTTTATCTAATGTGGTCAAGGAAGATGACCAAATAGTCTAAAGGGAAGAGACTTTTGTGTTAAATAAGGTACAGTTTATAGCACGAGAGCAGCTATGGCCAAGCTACACTACTATGATAAACATTGTTATAGAGACTATGGGGGAGGTACTGAAAATAGGTCCAACTCCTTCGAGATTTTAAGCTGTTCTCTCACTGAGCAAACACAACATCATCGTAGTGAATGGAACTTATATCTTTGGCATTAACCATTTCAGACTTTTGGAACCCTTCATGCAACACAAAGCTGCTCTGAGTTCCGGATGGGAGCCACTTTCTAAGTGTTGCCACAAGAAAGTACAGTAGACTGTGGAGAGGCTATGTGCTGTGAAAGACAGATTTACACCTTTGATTGTCTTTCTTTACTGGCCAGTTGCATGGACTGAAAATGAGAAGCAAATTAGGACACAACGGTGAAAGCTTGGGAACACACTTCATCCACATAACTGACACTTTACATTAAGTGGGTGGACAGAGGAAAACACAAAACTATTTATGGGTAGCTGGAATATTTTAAAATGTATAAGCCATGAGTAGAACTGTGTGTTTGCATTGTTTCTGAGAGAGATTACAAAGCAGCAAACAACATAGATTAATATGGACATATGAAGCTCATTAAAGACATGGAACTTAGAACAATGGCAGAACTGTCAGGACCTGATCAGGTGTACCCAAGAACTCTGTGGGAAGCTAGGGAAGTGCTTGCTGGGCACCTTGTTGAGATACTTGTATCATCGATAGTCACAGGTGAGATGCCAGAAGGCTGGAGGTTGGCTACCGTGGTGCCACTATTTAAGAAAAATAGTAACAAAAAGCCAGGGAACTATATACTGGTGAGCCTGATACCAGTGATGGGCAAGTTGTTGGAGGGAATCCCGAGGGATAGGATTTACATGTATTTGGAAAGGCAAAGACTGATTAGGGATACTCAACATCGCTTTGTGTACGGGAAATCATGTCTCATGAACTTGTTTGAGTTTTTTGAAGAAGTAACAAAGAGAATTGATGAGGGCAGAGTGATAGATGTGATGTATATGGACTTCAGTAAGATGTTCAACAAGGTTCCTCATGGGAGACTGGTTAGCAAGGTTAGATCTCAATGAATACAGGGAGAACTAGCCATTTGAATACATAACTGGCTCAAAAGTAGAAGACAGAGGGTGGTGGTGGAGGTTTGCTTTTCAGTCTAGAGGCCTGTAACCAGTGGAGTGCCACCAGGTTTTAATGCTGGGTCCACTGCTTTTTGTCATTTATATAAATTATTTGGATGTGAACATAGAAGGTAGAGTTAGTAAGTTTGCAGTTGACACCAAAATTGGAGGTGTAGTGGACAGCGAAGAAGGTTAGCTCTGTTTACAACAGGGTCTTGATCAGATGGGCCAATGGACTGAGACGTGGCAGATGGAGTTTAATTTAGATAAATGTGAGGTGCTGCATTTTGGAAAGGCAAAACAGGGCAGGACATATACACTTAATGGTTAAGGTTCTGGGGAGTGTTGCTGAACAAAGAGACCTTGCAGTGCAGGTTCATAGTTCCTTGAAAGTAGAATTGCAGGTAAATATCGGTCACAATTGGTCATTGAGTTATAGGAGTTGGGAGGTCATGTTGTGGCTGTACACGACATTGGGTTAGGCCATTTTTGGAATATTGCATGCCATTCTGGTCTCCTTCCTATTGGAAGTATGATATGAAACTTAAAAGGGTTCAGAAAATATTTGCAAGGATGTTGCCAGGGTTGGATTTGAGCTATAGGGAGAGGCTGAATAGGCTGGGGCTGCTTTCCCTTCAGCGTCAGTGGTTGAGGGTGATCTTATAGAGGTTTATAAAATCATGAGGGATATGGATAGGATAAATAGACAAGGTCTTTTCCCTGGAGTGGGGGAGTCCAGAACTAGAGGGCATAGGTTTAGGGTGAGAGGGGAAAGATATAAACGAGACCTAAGGGGCAACTTTTCATGCAGAGGGTGGTGCATGTATAGAATGAGCTGCCAAGGGAAGTGGTGGAGGCTGGTACAATTACAGCATTTAAAAGACATCTGGATGGGTAAATGAATAGGAAGGATTTAGAGGGCTATGGGCCAAGTACTGGCAAATGGAACTAGGTTAGCTTAGGATATCTGGTCGGCATGGATGAGTTGGACTGATGGGTCTGTTTCCTTGCTGTACATCTCTATGACTCCATGATTCTCATCAGATGTGACAGAGACTTGGATTCTGTTGGTTTGTTGGGTGATAATACAATGCTGGGCACTGCAGCAAGCATTTGGATGTATAAGTGTCCATACGATGAATACCATCTAATATCAGGCTGCAGAAACCCCACTAAATACTCACTTGGGCTGTCTCAGGAATTCACTGAATGGCAATGGCAGTCACTGTCAGAAAGGAATTCACATGTGGAAGTATTGCAGTGATCTACTGGATGGAGGCACAACTGATTCCAGTCTAAAGGTATGAGTCTATAAGTATGCCATCCAACCCTGACTCAATGGGTAGCACATTTGCTTGTCTCACAGTCAGATGGTTGTTGGTTCAACCATCACAATACCAGAAAGTGTTATACTCAGAAAGTGCTGCACTGTCGGAGACACTGTGGGTGAGCTGAAAGTCATGTTGACAAGCTGACAGTTGGTCCTCTCTGATGGATGTAAATGGTCATATTCAATACTTTATTGTCGTAGTATTGAGGAAATGTTGTAATTTAGAGGTACCTTCCCTTGACTGAGCATTCCATGAATGTATTGCAACAAATTGTCAAGGCATCTTCAAAGCTGTTGTCTGCATCTCCTTGAAAGATAAGAATCATCCACCAACACCACATTCAGATTGTAGACCGTAATGGGACGGCCAAGTGCTGAGGCAGATGGATGAGAAGGCCTGATTCAGTTCTTTGTGACATTGTCCCAGCTGATTTAGAAACTGTAGGCCCTCAAGCCCTCATTGTCCACAACATCTCAACCCTTGGGAACAAGGCAATAAAAAAGTACTGGCACAATCAGAATATAAATTGAAAATATATAGCCGGGCTGGAGGGATGCCCTACAATGATTATGACAGGGTGGCAGGCAGGTTTGCACTCTAGGGGTTTTGTGAGGGGTTTGAACCAATCTCCTGTATATGGTGTCACAGCATCTCTCCGCTGACTGGGGACGATGTATGGCAGGTAGGGAAGCTCCAGGTAAAATGGTTCAATGGAGGGGCTATTGAGACTCGGCTCAATAGCAAACTGGAGTGGAACACAATTGCACAGATGCTCATATTTCTTTCCTTGTGAAACTCAATATCACTGGGAGTTAGTCAATGTACTCTAGTTTCTTAACTTTTGAAAATCTGAGCACCCTAATCAATGCCCCAGACTTTTGTGTATTAGGAACTATTTTTAAATTTGCAATGACACAAAACATGAAACTATTGTGGAAAGTACCAAGAGCAAAGAAGCTGGGGAAAACAGAAATATGCAACAGGAATGCATGAAATTATACATTTCGTGAAAAACTGAGAGGCAATATAGTCGACTCTAAAGACTGCAGTTCTACTGAAGGTAAGGAAACATAGAGACCTGGGACTTGCAAGTTTGAATAGTCAGTGAAGAAGTAGTAGCCAAATTATTTCATTAATTAGTTAATAGCTCCTTAAAGGGACACCATATCCAAGACATATTTTAGTAAGCACTACTGCTGTTAGGCAGTAGTGTTGAGGTTAGGAAAAAAAGGAAAAAGAAATATATAACCAGGAAATTTAAAGTTACCGGAGTTTGGGGCACTGACTCTGTGCTAGAATTGTGGAGAAGGGTTTTCTTTGTCTTTATTTTCTCCCCTTTTTTTCATTGAGTGAAGATATTTCCTGCCAGTAACAGTGGTGGACTCTCCCTCTTTATGGGCATTTAAACGGGCATTGGATAGGCATATGGAGGAAAGTGGGCTAGTGTAGGTTAGGTGGGCTTGGATCGGCGCAACATCGAGGGCCGAAGGGCCTGTACTGCGCTGTATTTTTCTATGTTCTACATTTGTTTCTTTTCTGTTTTGGTTTCTTCATTGGTTGTTCTTTATTTTTGAGCTTTATTCAGCTGCACAAGCAGACACCACCACTGTTGAAAAAAGTACTTTAAAGGAAACTTACAAAACTAAATTAAATTTGGCTTTCTAGCCCCTGCAGATCTCACAAGCCACAGAAAGATTTGAACATACCAATGCACACTATATGCTCCCTCTCCCTGGGTACCTGGCCATGGGTGTACCTGTGGGAGAAGGGGAAATAAATACTTGGGTCTAGCCATCCCTTCATGACCTGCTGATTGGACCTGTGAATGGTCACATTGTTCAAGCCCAGGAACAGACTCAGGGGCTGGTCCTCTATCCTGTCTACCTCTTGCACCTAGTGGCCAGCGCTCAGGAATGTGGGACTGACATGCAAAGATTAAGCAGCAGCCTTTCAAGTAATTGAACAGACAGACCAAGCACTATATATGCACAAATTATTATGTATACCAAGTCAGGTTGAGAAAGTGGTTAAAAATGCCATGGGATCTTTGGCTTTTTAAATGAGACACAGAGTACAAGAGAAGAATGTTCTCACAAACCTTGATAGAACACGGGTTTGGCCTCAGCTGTAGTATTGTGTCCAATTCTGGGCCACACTTTTAAGAAGCATGTGAAGCCATTGGAGAGAGTCATAAGGATGGCGTCATGGATGGAAGTCTTCAGATAGGAGGATAGATTGTAGCAATAGAGAGGTGTTCTTCTGAGAAGAAAGTTTGAGTGGATTTAGTAGAAGAGTACAAAATCTAGACAGGATAAGGAGAAGCTGTTGCCATTGGGGTAAGAAGCACCAGCGGACATTGATTTCAAGTGAATGGCATGAGGAGCAACAGGAGCAAAAGGGAATTCCATAAACATTTGACATAAAGAAAATTTGCAAATCTGTGGCAAAAAGACAAGGGAGATGAAAGAAATGTCCTCTTGCAGGAAGCTGACACAGACATGATGGACTGAATGGTCTTTTTTTTGTGGCTGTGACCATACTATGATTCAATTTAGTCAGTCTAAAAGATACCTTTGTAAATTTGTAATAAATACTAATCAAGTACAGCTGCATGTGAATAAAGTGTTCGCTAGAAAGCATCCATTTAAATTCCCTGTAATCAGAGTACAGTATCACTGCCCACTCAACCATCCAGGATAATCGCAATCTTATCTCCCAGGCTGCACCTTATCCCAACATGAGAAATGGTAATTGTTTCTAATTTCCTTAATGAGCTGTGGAGCTCTGCATTATTATGGGATGGAGTTATGCTAATTAGGGACCAATTATACCTCATTGTCATTATAATGTAGCATTCGGAGCCAAGCCGTGTAAGCTCTGGGAACTGTGTGTAACAGTAAATGTGCTGCAGACATATCATGTAATGTGATGCGTCAAACAGACAGGATCTCGAGTTCCAAATAGCCTCTTGCATTCTGGTACTGTACTCTGCGTTCTCTTTCATTCACACTGTCCAAAATTAGCCAGTGTGTGCATGTGCATCTGCCCTTCTTTCAAAGGAAGCTTTTCACAATAACTTGGTCACATGGCTAGGATGTGGAGGAAAGGATACCTCCCAGAGTGTCTCTTCCTCTCAGACTTCCCTGGAATTCCAGGTTTCAAAGATAAATCTCTTGTGGACCGCTCCAAGCAAAAACCCAGGACGAAAAGTAATTGGGCATTAAACAAAATTTCATTTTAGTGAGAATGGGGAAACTAAAAGCTGTTTAACAGTCATCCAAGCAACTGAGTAATGAATAGTTTTTGGGTTTGGACATGTTTTTGTGAAGGGTCGGTCATGCCTCACAAACCTTATTGAGTTCTTTGAGATTGTGATCAAACAGGGGGATGAGAGTAAAGCAGTTGATGTGGTGTATATGGATTTCAGTAAAGTGTTTGATAAGGTTCCCCATGGTAGGCTATTGCACAAAATACAGAGACATGGGATTGAGGGTGATTTAGCGGTTTGGGTCATATTCTGGCTGGCTGAAAAAAGATAGAGGGTGGTGTTGATTGGAAATGTTCATCCTGGAGTTCACTTACTAATGGTGTACCGCAAGGATCTGTTTGGGGGATACTGCTGTTTGTCATTTTCATAAGTGATGTGGATGAAGGTGTAAAAGGATGGGTTAGTAAATTTGCAGATGACACTAAGGTTGGTGGAGTTGGTGGACAGTGCGGAAAGATGTTGCGGATTAGAGAGGGACATAGATAAGGTGCAGTGCTGGGCTGAGAGGTGGCAAATGGTGTTTAATGCAGAAAAGTGTGAGGCGATTTACTTTGGAAGGAGTAACAGGAATTCGGAGTACTGGGTTAATGGTAAGATTCTTGGTAATGTGGATGAACAGAGAGATTTCAGTGTCCATGTGCATAGATCCCTGAAAGTTGTCACCCAGGTTGATAGGGGTGTTAAGAAGGCACATGGTCTGTTAGTTGCAGCTGTACAAAACTCTGGTGTGGCTGTACTTGGAATATTGCATACAGTTCTGGTAACCGCATTATAGGAAGGATGTGGAAGCATCGGAAAGCAGAGGATATTTACCAGGATGTTGCCTGGTATGGAGGGAAGGTCTTATAAGGAAATGCTGAGGGACTTGAGGCTGTTTTTGTTAGAGGGAAGATTAAGAGGTGATTTAACAGAGACATACAAGATGATCAGAGGATTGGATAGGGTGGACAGTGAGAGCCTTTTTCCTCAAATTGTGATGGCTAGCACGAGGAGACATAGATTTAAACTGAGGGGTGATAGATATAGGACAGATGTCAGAGATAGGTTCTTTACTCAGAGAGTAGTAAGGGCGTGGAATGCCCTGCTTGCAACAGTAGTAGTAGACAACAGTAGTAGGGCATTTAAATGATCATTGGATAAATATATGGATGATAATGGAACAATGTAGGTTAGATGGGCTTCATATTGGTTCCAACATTGAGGTCGGCGCAGCATTGAGGGCCTGTACTGTGCTGTAATGTTCTATGTGGAGTGACCAATGACAAAGAAGTATTTAGATTTACACTTGAGTTACTAAGTGTGTTTCAACAAGGATCAATATTGGAGCCCTTGCTGTTTGTGGTCAATACAAACTACTTAAACTTGAATGTAGAAAGGTTGATAAATAAGTTTGTGGATAATACGAGAGTTGTTAGGATGGTAAATAATGAGGAGGATAGCCTTCGATTACAGGAGGATATAGACAGGCTGGTCAGAGAGGCTGATCAGTAACAAATTAATCCAATCTGGATAAGTGTGAAGTGGTGCACCTGGGCAGGACAAACAAGACAAGGGAATACAGTAGGACCAAGGGAGGCACCAAGGATCAGAGGGACTTTGGTACTTATATCTACCAGTTCCTCTGATCATCTTGTATGTCTCTGTTAAATCATCTCTTAACCTTTATCAGGGGCAGGTAAATAAAACGATTAAGAAGGCATATGGGTCACTTGCCTTTTTTAGCTGAAGCATAGCATTTAAGAGCAGGGAGGTTGTTGGAACCGTATAAAACATTGGTTAGGCTACAACCACAGTATGGTGTGCAGTTTTGGAATCGACATTATAGGAGTGATGTGTTTGCTCTGGAGATGGTGCAGAGGAGATTTACCAGGATGTTGCCTGTGCTGGAGAGTATTTGTGTATGGAGAGAGATTGGATAGACTGGGTTTGTTTTCCTTGGAGCACAGGAAACCATGGTGAGGGGACACGATTGAAATGTATAAAATTATGAGGGGCATAGGCAAGTAGACAGGAAGCAGCTTTTCGTATAAAAAATGAGGTCTGCAGATGCTAGAGATCACAGCTGCAAATGTGTTGCTGGTCAAAGCACAGCAGGCCAGGCAGCATCTCAGGAATAGAGAATTCGACGTTTCGAGCATAAGCCCTTCTTCCTGATGAAGGGCTTATGCTCGAAACGTCGAATTCTCTATTCCTGAGATGCTGCCTGGCCTGCTGTGCTTTGACCAGCAACACATTTGCAGGAAGCAGCTTTTCCCCTTGGTGGAGGGATTAATGACCAGGTGACATTGATTTAGGGTGAGGGGCAGGGGACATGAGGAAAACATTTCACCCAGAGGTGTTGGGAATCTTTAAAGAACTGCCTGTAAGGCTGGTAGAGGCAGAAACCTTCACGATGTTTAACATTTTAGACGTGTTCTTGCGATGCCAAAGCAATCGAAGTGATTGCCAGGTAAAGGAAAATGGGATTAGAATAGTTATTTTTTTTTATCTGGCACAGACCTGATGGGCTGAAGGAAACTCTTCTGTGCTGTAGACTTTTATGACTCTGCGACTGTATCCAGCAACTGAAAGGAGGTCAGGTGATAAACCTCCTGGAAACAACTAGTCAGAAGTGGCAACCCTATCACAATGAGCATGCAAATGCCCTCTGGATGGAGGAGAGAAGGTGTAACAGTCAGGGTGCCTGCATTTGGATGGCTACCCAGTGGGCGGCACGGTGGCACAGTGGTTAGCACTGCTGCCTCACAGCGCCAGAGACCCAGGTTCAATTCCTGCCTCAGGCGACTGACTGTGTGGAGTTTGCATGTTCTCCCCGTGTTTCCTCCGGGTGCTCCGGTTTCCTCCCACAAACAAAGATGTGCAGGTCAGGTGAATTGGCCATGTTAAATTGCCATGTTAATGTGAGGTAAGAGGTATGGGTGGGTGGCGGGACTTGTTGGGCCGAAGGGCCTGTTTCTACACTGTAAGTAATCTAATCTAAAAGATCCCTATGAGGGGTTGTTTTTAAACCAGAGAGACCTTTGGGCACAAACAGTACAAGAGAACCTCCCTGATTCCAGCTCCACCCCAAGACAGATCCAGTTTTAACTCTCAGCCACTAAGGATGGTGAAGGGTGGGTGGGGAATTCCTGTTGGCTATAATGCTAAACAGATGATAATCAATTGATTTCCCAGTTCACAGCTGTTCCAATGTTTAATTCCATAACAGAATTGCATAACAGCCAATGCTACATTTGTTCCCAGGGCCAATATCAGCTTTGACATGTAAAAGGTCTTTACTGAAAACTATCCCTGCATTGGCTACTCTCTCATATCAACCAGGATGGGTGGGCCTTATGAACGAGATTTCTGAGCTTATGTGGACTGCAGTCCTCTCACAATTAATACAGCTCTCAGTAAGAAGATTGTCAGCTTGCAGTCCAGATTTAAAAATATCTTCATAGAATTGCTACAGTGTGGAAGCAGGCCATTCAGCCCACATTGGCTCTCCAAAGACCATTCTACCCAGACCCACTCCCCTACACTTCCTATGACTAATCCACCTAGCCTGTTCATCCATGGGCAATTTAGAATGGCCAACCCATCTAACTTGCACAGTTTTGGACTATGGGAGGAAGTCCATGCAAACACAGGGAGAATGTGCAAACTCCACACAGACAGTCACCCAAGGCTGAAACTGAACCAAGGTCCCTTGTGCTGTGAGGCAGCAGTGCTAACCACTGTGCCACTGTGATGCCCTATGACCTGGGGCTGATAATCCAGTAAGCACAGTCAATATTTTGTCTTTCAATGAAATTTTCAACTGAGGTCTTGTCTGTTCTCTTAGAGTGAAAGCAAAGGACCCTATGATGCGTTTTGATGAATTGGAGGGTGTTGTCCATTGTGCTTTTGCAGAGAATACTTCATACAACGTCAGAAAACAGATGGCTCGTCAAGATCACATCACTGTTTGTGGGGACTAGCTCTAGACATTTTGACTGCTGCTGTTCCTACATTAAATCAAATGATATCAAAAGTACTCCACTGTCTGGAAAGTGCTTTGGGAAAACCTGCAATTGAGCAAAGACACCCTAGAAATCCACTCTGTCTGTCTTTTGAATGTGAATTTGAACTGAGGACCCTGCATGAAATTCGTGTAAAAGAATCTGGGACACTATTTTGAAGAAAAACAGGGGAGTCATCCCCAGTGACCAAGCTAACCATCATCCTTCAGTAGTTCTGGGGAAAGGTCACTTGACCGAAGACATTAACTCTGATTTCTCTCCAGAGATGCTGCTAGATCTGTTGAGAGCTGACAAACAAATTCTATTTTTGTCTCTGATTTACAGCATCCACAGTTCTTTCAGTTCTTAATCCCTCAAAAGACATCAGGAACATAAATTATCTGCTCATTACCACATTGCTATTTGTGGGAGCTTGCTGTGTGCAAATTATCTGACACATTCTCTACATTATAATAGTGGCAACATTTCAAAAGTGTTTCAATGCTTGTGAAGTACTTTGTAATGTCTTGAAGTCATGGAAGTCACTTTATAAAGGCAAGTCTTTCTCTTTTATATCTCTAAAGCTGATGTGTCAGTATTTCCAAATAGTTATTCTATTCACAGAAATCCTCCTCCCATGTGCAATCCCTTCCGCCTCATTCATGACAGTTCTGAAAACTCAAGGCCTTGAAGCCAAACTTATTTAAGATGGGAAGAGTATGTAGAAAAGTCTGTTATTTTTTAGAATAGTTGTGGTCCCACAACCGTCAGACTTGCAACAATTTCCTTGTGTTGCAAGGCTTGTTTAATATTTCTATCTAGTGTTGCCTAACCTCTGCTTTCTTCTGTTCTTTACAAGGGCAACGGTCCAGTGACCTCTCGGTGATAACATTCAACTACAGCCATTTCCGATTCTGGTAAATTTCAGCACAGGCAACCTGTTTTGTCAGATAGACAAGAAAACGGAACAAAGGCAAATATGTAGAGCTAAGTTACACATCAGTCATGATCTACCCAAATGATGGAACACATTCAAGGGGTTGAATAACCTGCTGTTCCTGTGGCTGATACCAGATGGTTCTTCATACAGCAAATGATCAAAATACACTCTGAGCAGATGGGGGAGATGGAACCCATATATCCAATTAAAAACCAATTTGGAATAGCAATTAAATGCTGTTGGTACTGGGAAGTGTAAGATTATTTTAGATGGGTGAACAATGGGCAAAATAACTTTCCACATCTGTAAGCATCCTGTGACAGTGAATAACTCAGTGAAATAATTGGAGGTAATTCGAACCTTGCCAAATCAAGGTTTATCAAAGAGTTAATTGAGATGGAGTGCAAATCAAAGAGTTCTTTGTGAGAAGGTGAGGTGTGAGTCTGTTTACATTTGTGCTAGGAGTATCTCAAACTGAGGCCGTCTCCTGGCACGTAGCTGTTGAAAGGTCCACACCTGTACCTAACCTGAGGCAACAAACTGAAAAACAGGATATACAGCCCTGAGAGGCAAACACCTGCTGCCTGGGCTCCATGCAGGAAGAAAGGAGGCATCTGAACTTAGCAAAGACTGATAAATATAGTTTTTTCTCTTTTTTGATAAATCTATGTTATTCCCCTCCTTGGAACAGTGGTGGATGCGAGCCCAGGTTCTGCGAAGCAAGAAATTCATGAGGGTACTGTAAACATTGCTATTGCCTCTGAAGCATTCGGAGCTTGGCAGGTCACATGACAGCTGACAAGTGTTTTCCTTCATACCTGAAAAACAAATAAATAAGCTTGAGCCATTCAGACACTGATATAAATAGATACTGTGCATTTGTGATTCCTCGCGCAGTTTCTGTAAAGAATCATCACAATTAATCATGTTCAAGAGGACAGTTTCTCCAGGAATATTCCAGATCCTCCATAAAATCATGGTGGGCGACTGGGAGAACCCGCAACTCTTGTGGGCTTCTATCGAGTAAAATATTCGCAAAGAATAGGGCAGAAATCAGTGGTGGTATGAGAGTGTCTTAGAATTAAAGGGATTCACTGTCAGAGTTAGGTAAAAGTTACAACACACAAATACGCCATTCCCCTCTACTTGCTAATAAGTGGTGAGGAAAATAGGAGAGGAGGTGAGATAAATAAAGGAGTAAGCTCAGAAGGGGGTTGAGGGGGATTGATGTCACCAGATTTGGCAGGGAAGGATGTAGTTTCAGTCCGAGATCCCACACAGACTTAGTTTGAGCAGACCATTTGGTAGATACGTCTAACTTTCTGTGCCGAGTAAGGAGCTTTGCTTAGGTAATCCATAAGTGGCCAGCACAAGACATTCTTCAAAGAATCTGCAATAAGAAAGGATCGTTCAACTCATCAGATGCATACATAGCACCATGGGTTAGTCATTCTGCCATCTAATCAGACCATGGTGGAACGGAACGTTAGGTCCATTTACCCACCTTGCTTGTACTGTCTGTTTTCCCTATGTTGAATCGTTAGTTATTTCTAAGTGGGTGGTGCTCTCATTTCTATGTCACAGGGTTATAACTTCAAAGAGTCCTGTTTGAGAGATTTAAATATCTGATATTGGCAGGGGCTCCCAGCGAAGTACTGAGGCAGTCATGTTTGGTTTTGATGTTAAACTGTGCTGAGGTCCACCTTCTCAGCTGGATATAAAATATCCCATCCCATTGTGTATTTGGCAGCTTTGGAGTCAGAGTCCTGAGATGCTGCCTGTACATACTGCAAAGAAGGGGCCTTTTAGCCAATGATTCAGTGGATGTCCCAGATTTAGGAGATCTGAACCCTGCCCTCCCTGTGACACATCGCAGTAGCCCAGGCCGGTCAATGCAGAGTTAGGGGATTCCCAGTATAACACCGTCTAAGCATTTCTGGAAGTTCCCCTTTGTGGTTCCCAACTACGACATTATTCTGCAAAATGGCATATTGTTCTTGACCCTGCTTTGCCCCAATAGGAGGGCAGCAAACACACTTCTACCCCAGAGTGAATAGTACTTTTGTTCTTTCATTATTATCCAGCCTGTGTAATGCAGCCAGCTGGTCTAAATCTACAAACAGGCTGTTTAGACCCTTTCCCGTTTCCAATCTTGAGACCTTTTCAGCCATAATTGGTCCGGGGTATATCATTTCCTTAACCATTTATGAAGCATTATTCCCTAACACAGATAACATTCCTTTCTGGTGTCTTTAATCTTCAATTCCTCTTCAGTATCTTCCTTTGCTTTCCTTCCCTCCATTGCACACTATAAACCTCCATTTTAGCTTTAGCTTCTTTTTCAACTTTTCAATCTTGCCCTAAAATCTCTTTGATCCGTTAGTGCCTCCCAGGTTCAGCATCATTCCCCCAACAAACACTGGTCGACAGTTTTCAGCCTTTCAGCCTCCTGAGCCCAATATGCCTCGCTTTTCCCTCTCCTACTCTTGAATCACACCAGCCTTTGATGATTCCCACACGGCTTTTCATGAATTGTAATCGACCACACCACTTTTCCTATTCCACCTCATCTTTTTGTCCCTGCCATTCTTCCTCAAGTTCAATCTTTAGCCTACTGACATTGGTTTTCTTTCTTCTAATTTCTGTTTCAGTTGTTCCTTACCAAGTGTGTGGCTTGGGTTTTTTTAATAGGCAGAAGGCTGGAAGAACACAGCAAGCCCAGCAGCATTAGGAGGTGGAGAAGTCCCAAAAGGTCTGTTTTCGTGCTGTCCATCTCCATGACTCCAAGTCGGACTGAAGAAGGGTTACACTCAAAACGTCGACTTTTCCTCCTCCTGATGCTGCCTGGCTTGCTGTGTTCTTCCTGCGCGTCTCCTTTAGATTCCAGCATTTGCAGTATTCTTGTCCCTAACTTGAGTTTTTTTTTATATGCTATCAGCCAGAAAGCTTTTTCTACGCTTATTTTCCAGGTTGACCACATCCCTGTATCCACCATCTGCCTCAGCTAGTGGATTCTTACTCCATCAGATCATCTGAATTCACATCTAATGAGGGATAACCTCTGGACTGCATGCAGAGTCACATTTCTGTAGCTTCACTCTCCTGGCTGGCTTGCCAGAGGCTATTCTGATCAGTTGGGTTTGCAAGCTTCCTCTGGACCTCCATGACCCAAGACTCAACGACTTTACCCAAAACAATGTCACTTTGTTATTTGATTTGTGTTTATCGAACAGTTCAACAATATTCACACCAAGGAATGCCCTCTCTGCATTGCAGTTGCTTACTTACCCTAAGAAACACACGAGATCAGATGGTCAGTCCATCCTTCTTTCAGATAGCTGACCAGGGATTTCTGCCATAGGGCCCAGCAGGTTTTCTTACTGTATTGTAACAAACTTGCTTCATTAGCTATGAATCCTGCCCCATGGTGTCCATCACGTCTGGATCTGGTTCCATTTAACATGGGTCATTCCCAGAACAACTCACCAATTAGTAGTACCTGCTGAAAGATCAGAATCCCTTGTGCCTGTATTATCTTTAAAGGGGCACTGTGCACCTGGATGAGCATGGCATTCCGAAGCTACCCTGCTCATTGATGGACAAATGTTGGAGCAGGGGGTAGATGGCACCATGACAGTCTGGCAGGAAACTAGAGGACCTTGACAAGGCTGTGGTGCAAAGGACAGGAATCCCCTTTTTGGAGGATTGGCAGAGGAGGTCAGACTCTGGCAGCGGGTCCAATGTCGAGACTGTGGTGCTGGAAAAGCACAGCAGGTCAGGCAGCATCCGAGGAACAGGAGAATTGACGTTTCGGGCAAAATGTTGCCACCCAGATCAGTGGCATTTTCACAGTGCAGAGGAACAGCCAGCAGAGCTACAAAAAGGTCGATAACCTTCTCTGCTTTGCCAGAGTAAGTGCTGCAGTCTTCTTGCTGTACTTCACACTCACTCTATCTCTGTTACTGCACCCAGCTCCCATCAAAGCTCAGAGCCTGCCACCCTATAAAGCAGGCTCCCTCCACTTCAGCTGCAGTACCGACAGGGTACATTAAGACAGAGTGGGAGAGTTAGGACAAAGAAAGTCAAATCAGGGCATTTTGCATAGAGCACGGCCCCCACCCCTTTCCATCTTCCCATCATCCCCCCACCCCTGCCCCCTTCTCTGGCTGCAGCAACAGTTCAAAGTTCAATGAGTACCAGGCTCAAATAGACCTCTGCGTCCAACCCTGCCCCATACATACTTTTCAAATGGACCTCTTCCCCTACAGCAATAATGTATGACTGGCCTATTTTCATCCCGGCCTCCCTCCCCCAGTGCAGAAATGTCTCAGCTGCTCAACTTTCTCCTGGGACTTGTTTCAAAGGGTTCCAAAGAAGACTCATTTTGGACTCGAAATGTTAACTCAGTTTCACTCTCTGCAGATGCTGCCAGACCTGCTGAGTTTCTCCAGTAGCTTCTGTTTTTACTCCTTCTAGACCTGTTAATTTCCATAGAAACCAGGCTCGATCTGGTGTAGCTGCAGGTTCACATCCTGTTTTCTCCATCTGAGTCATGTGATGGGGGTGGCAGGGGATCTGTCCCCAGTTTCACTGTGCAATCAATGCATAGGTGTCTCTGCAAAAATCCAACTTCACATTCTGCATATCATATTTAGCTTTGACAGAATAGAATTAAACTGTAAGAAGAAACCACAATTGTCACTTGACCTTTGTTTAGACAGCTGTGTAACATTAAGACAACACCTGGACATAGCATTGACTGCTCATTATTATCACGTTCATAAAGGCTAGCCTATGCCTTGAGGAAAATGTACAGTCTAGGTCAACGGTTCATCTTAAACTCATAGTGCTAAGCTGAGCACTTAACAATTCTAGGTCAAGCTTCGCAGGACTCTGTGCATTTAAGTTAGTTATATAAATGCAGCCTAACAAGTATATGCCTCTAACAACGTCACATTGCCCTATTAGTTTCTGCTAAGTCTAGAAATAATACCATCAAATAGCGATTGTGCACCTTGCATTCCCCTGTATTCATCAAAAGGTTTACTTAATGCAATAACTCTTTTATTATATTCAAAATGCAGCAGCTGCCCACATATCCCATCCAAACGATAACAGATCCAACTGAACAGCAGTCCATCAGTACTGTACTGTGAGTGTTAGCCTCGATTATATGCTCCAGTGTGCAGTGGGGCTCAAACACACAATTTCCTAATGCTACCCAATGATACACAGCTGACACTTTAGTTCATTGTCCACCACACCTATGTCATGGTTTGAAGTAGCAGAGACTTAGAGGGAACCTCATATTACACAGTTAGTTATTGTATTTCACCTGACCCTCCATTGCGAGGCTCACTGTCAATCAATAACACGAACAAGTTCTTTGCTCAGCATTAAACAGGCTGGAAGTGATCTCTCTTCAATGAGCTGATGTTATCTGTAGCAACACCTGCAGTGTTACAATTGGCCTCAGTATTCCAGAGATACAGAGAAAGGAAGATGTTGGGGTTGTGGGAGTGGGGGAGGGGCCAGTGGTATTGAGAATTCACACTTCTCAATGCTTTCAGTACCCTCTTAGTTACGATGCCAAGTCCAAGCATTGAAAGATGACATCCTGAGTATGATATCACAATCTGGCAAAACACTGAAAGCAGGTGGACGAGGAGAGCGGGTGGAATTTGAAATGATTGGAGAATGAAACTGAGAGCTTTGTAAAACTTGGGGAAATAGAACTGGAGAATTCCTAAGAAGGGTCACTCAGCCCAAAATGTTAACTCCTGATGAAGGGCTTATGCTCGAAACGTCGAATTCTCTATTCCTGAGATGCTGCCTAACCTGCTGTGCTTTGACCAGCAACACATTTGCAGCTGTGATCTCCAGCATCTGCAGACCTCATTTTTTACTCTGCTTTCTCTACACAGAGGCGAAAGTGGGTACTGCAGATGCTGGAGATTAGAGTCAAGATTTCTTCATTTCTGATGAAGGGCTTTTGCCCGAAAGTCGATTTTCCTGCTCCTCAGATGCTGCCTGACCTGCTGAGTTTTTCCAGCAGTTTCTGCTTTTGTTTCTGATCTACAGCATCACAGTTATTTCAGTTTTTTGGAAAACTTTAGGATCTGGTACACACATTGATGACTACTCGAACAAGCACTGCCAATTGAAATTTCCACAGTTTTGTTTTCTTTTGATAGAAATTGTCTCAATTCACTTGTTTCAACAGGGTACGTGTTTAGCACTGCCATCTCGTAGTGCTAGCGACCTGGGTCCAATTCCAGCCTTGGGTGACTGTCTGTGTGGAGTTTGCACATTCTCCCTGTGTCTCTGTGGGTTTCCTCTGGGTACTCCAGTTTCCTCCCACAATCCAAAGATGTGTAGGTTAGGTGAATTGGCCGTTCTAAATTGCCCATAGTGTTCAGGGATGTGTGGGTTAGGTACATTAGTCAGGAGAATATGGAAAAGCAATAAGGGTAGCAGAATGGGTCTGAATGGAATACTCTTCAGAGGGTTGGTGTGCACTTTTTGGACCAATTGGCATGTTTCTACACTATGACTGTATGACAGGAACCAGGTAGAGAATGGCTCAGTTTTACAATACAAATGTCATTACTTGGGCATTTGATTGTACAGGGAATAACAAATTATTGATAAACTCACACCACTTAACCAGCACTCACACACCAAATCTTAGAATTTCCGGTCAACCCAAGGCTGTTTGTCCTTTTCATTTTCTTGAATTGTAAGGCTAATCAAAATATTAATGTGCCCCTTTGAATGATACTGTAAAATCCATATGTCTGAAGTTGTGTTTGATAATGCCCGAGAGTAAGAAAGCTGTTTCCAAGGAAAGACACTAATGAAGCGCTGAAGTGTCCTGGCTTAGCTGTAGCACTTTAATTGGCTCTGAATTAGAAGATTATAGATTGAAGTTCCACTCGAGGACTTGAGCACAAAGTCAAGGCTGACCTTCAATGCAGTACTGAGGGAGTGCTGTAGGGTTTGAGGTACCATCTGTTGATGACACATTAAACTGAGGAAATGTCTGTTTTCTCAAGTGGATATAAAATGAGCCTATGGCAGGAACAGCAGAATTATCCTGAGTGATCTTGTGAATACTTATCCCTCAACAAACTTTAAAACAGATGAACTGCTCTTTACCACAATGCGGTTTGTGAGAGATCATTGTGAAAGATCGCTGCTTCATTTCTTGTGTTAAGACAGTGACTTCATTTAACTGGAAAGCAAATTGAGACATCCGGTGATCATGAAAGGGGCTACAAAAATGCAAGTGGCTTGGTTTTCTCTTTAGCAAAGTGGGCAAAAAGTGACATAGGTCAACAAAGGAGAATTATCCCATTCAGATTTACAAAATGATGAAACAAGTTCATCTGACACCTATATCTCTTCCAAGGCCACTATGAGCTTCAGAATGAGCAACATTTCTGAATGCATTGCTGTCATTACAGCAGGCATCATTCATTAGCTTCCAGAACACCTAGACCATCCAGAGAGTTGGTTAAAGCCTGTGGAGCTCTGGAATAGACAAATACTGCAAACAAAAACACCAGCTCTGAGTAAAATGTCACCATGTCCTGCAATAAAAGAATATGGAGGCTCTTGTTCAGCTTGGCAAATTCATAGCCAAACACTTTCCTTTTCAAAACAAAAAAACTCTGTAGAAAACTCACAACACATTGATGAGAATTCCAGTTCAAGACTGCTACCTTCTTATGACACCAATGTGAAATTAATAGTAAAATGTCTGAAGGTCTCTCACAGGAAGATTTCTGGATAAAGGGTGACATTGAACCACTTGGGAGATATCCAGACAGAAACTTGGTCAAAGGGTTAAATTTTGAGAAATGTCTTAAAATGGAGGAAGAGAGAGATTTGAGATGCAGAGAGATTTCAGAGGGAATTCAAGATATTTTACACAGCAGTTTTACTGACCTGGGAGAAGGTCATATCTACACATTGTCTTCTTCAGAGATCATCACAGTGTGTGTGACTGCCTTGTACCAGGCTTACTATACTCATACATTCGTCCTATTCAATATCTCTGTAGCTTGATTCTCAGTTTACATGGTAATAGGCTGGCGGTGATATTAATAGTGTAAATCCCTCTGATGCAATGCCAAGGATTTTTTTTTTCTCCCTCAAATTTCAAAAGGAAATTTAAAGTAAAGATGACAGGGCTGTCAGTACACACAGGATAAACTGGACACGTGTCAGTTCCTGATTAGAACTGCGCTCAGAGAAATTAGAGAGAACGAATGCTTCACTGGTCAATCACCAGGGTAAACATGTTCATTAAATCGAGCCCATGTCAGCTGCTTGTAAGCCACAGGAGGAATAGAGATAGCCAGCAGATCGTGAGAGAAAGAAGCAAAGAGAGCTCATGCCACAGGAAGCCGATTATCAGAGGACAGTGCATGACTCTCCTGCCTAGCACTCCAAGGTGAGCTAGTGAGATAACAGGCTAAAAGGATGCAGCTGTCAGCAAGATGATGAAGCAAGTTTGAGAGCGACTGACTGCACTGATTCTCCGCTTATACACTTTTGTAAAAGCTCCCTTACTTCTCCTTGCTTGACAATGCAGCTTGTCTGTCTGTTAAAGGAACACTAATACTTTAATCAGTTATTAATAGTCACCACCAACCTCCACCCCACTCCATCCCCAACCTAAAACCTTCATTTCACTCAGAGTGTCCACAGTGCCTCAGTGAGTCCCACTCATCTCTGAAACCGGTGTAAGTTCAAGCACTGTGCCAGAGGTTTAAGTAACTAACCCAAACTGACACTCCCAGTGCAGCACTGCAGCTACACTGTCAGAGGCCCAGAGTTTTGGATGAAGCAAAAAACAGACAGCTCTCAGGTGGATATGACAGACTCCCCCCACCCCCCCTCCCCCCTCCCCCTCATGTCAGTGTTGAATAAGCAGGAGTTCTCCCACTATCCTGGACCAGATTTGGCTCTTAGTCCAAATGGATTCTCTGACAATTATCTTGTTATCGTTTGTGGGGCCCTGTCTATTTACCCTATCCATGCCCCTCATGATTTTATAAACCTCTATAAGGTCACCCCTCAGCCTCCGATGCTCCAGGGAAAACAGCCCCAGCCTATTCAACCTCTCCCTGTAGCTCAAATCCTCCAATCCTGACAATAATAAGTCTTTTCTGAACCTTTTCAAGTTTCACAGCATCCTTCCAATAGGAAGGAGACCAGAATTGCACGCAATATTCCAAAAGTGGCCTTACTATCTTAATATTGTTTGTGTAAGGCCTTAAAGACACTGGACCAATCTTGTGGTTGTGTCACGGAGGTGTCCATTGCCGAGGATAAATATCACAGTGTGGGTGGAGTTGGGCACAAAGGAATAGACTGGAAGACACAATAGAGTGAGGCTTCCTGGAAGAAGCACAAAGAGCATGTGGAAATGAACACAAGAGACGTTGGAGTGGAGGTTCATAGCTCCTTGAAAGTGGAGTCATAGGTAGATAGGATAGTGAAGAAGGCATTTGGTATGCTTTCCTTTATTGGTCAGAGTATTGAGTACAGGAGTTGGAAGGTCATGTTGCGATTGTACAGGATATTGGTTAGGCCACTGTTGGAATATTGCATGCATTTCTGGTCTCCTTCCTATTGGAAAGATGTTGTAAAACTTGAAAAGGTTCAGAAAAGATTTACAAGGATGTTGCCAGGGTTAGAGGATTTGAGCTACAGGGAGAGGCTAAATAGGCTGGGTCTGTTTTCCCTTGAGCGTCGGAGGCTGAGGGGTGATCTTATAGAGGGTTATAAAATTAAAAGGGGCGCGGATAGAGTCAATAGACAAGATCTTTTCCCTGGGGTGGGGAAGTCCAGGACTAGAGGGCATAGGTTGAGGATGAGAGGGAAAGATATAAACACGACCTAAGGGACAACTTTTTCTCACACTGGGTGGTGTGTGTATGGAATGAGCTGCCAGAGGAAGTGGTGGAGGTAGGTACAATTACAACATTTAAGAGGCATCTGGATGGCTTTATGAATAGGTCAGAGGGATATGGGCCAAATGCTGGCAAATGGGACTTGATTAGATTAGGATATTTGGCCGGCATGGACAAGTTTGACAGAAGGGTCTGTTTCTTGGCTGTACATCTTCTATGACTCTCTGACTCTATGAATGAAAAAGACAGGCTAGTTTTTACCTGAAGCAACTATAAGATCAGAGTATATCAAAGAGTACCATATATCACAGTATTTTGTATTAATTCATAGTAGGGTTACTTTGAAGTTTAAGCATGAAGACAGTTCTTGACTGCTTTTTCCTCAATCAGTCTAAGGAACCCAGACACATCGGCTGAATCTTATGATCGTGGCTAAGTGAGAGTTGTGTTGAGTTTTTGGAGGGATCCTCACAATGAGACACCATGTGGTAACTTACCAAACTAGCTACTTGCCCCATGGCATCCCTCACATCTGATTTTAGTACCATCTTACCACAGTGTTTCTGGACAATACGTCACTCACTGGGCATCCATCTAAAGACCAGCATTCCTTGCAGTGTGCCAACTTTGGGAAGCCACTGTACATTGGCAGAATAATGGCACTGCAGTCACACAGCCATACTGCCTATGGAACAAGACCAGCATGGCTGCCACTCCCTCACATGCAGCCCCATTCTCTCACCCTAGTCATTGTTTGACCAACATGTCACATGCTTTGTCTGTCTTGAGATACATCTTGTCTAAACATCTTCTCTAAGCATCTGCAACTGTTTCCCAATGCTCTGGGCCACTTGCATCTTGTTACTGTGCAGCAGGGGAACTTCACATAGTAGACAAACATTCAGACCAACAAAAGCCTTTAATTAACAAAAGAGATCACAAAAGGAAACAAATACAGACTGCAGTTCCCACCCAGAATGTGAACCAAATGTTGACCATCCATGATGCTGCCACCTACTGAAACAGATGTCAATCAGATCCTCCCAACCCGTAGCACCCGACACGTCAGAGCTCTATCATCCATGAGGAGAGTTTTCTCCAGCTCAACGTCCTCATCCTTGTTCTTGGACAACTTCTCCCATTCTTCTAGCTCTTCAACATTTCCCATATCGCCTTGTTGCCTATTCCAATTGTACCAAACACAATTTGTCAGGGTGGTGCTATGTCCAAATTGTATTGAATGTTCCCTTCGAAATGCTCCAAGCTGTGGAACTGCACCTTCAGCAGCCCTGTTGCAGCATGGTGACTCAGTGGTTTGCACTGCTGCCTCACCCATGTTCCATTCCAGCTTCGGGCAACTGTCTGTACTTTCTCCCTGTGCATGGGTTTTCTCAGAGTGCTCCAGTTTCCTCCCACAGTCCAATGATATGCAGTTTAGCTCGATTGGCCATGCTAAATTACCCATAGTGTCTAGGGGTCTGCAAGCTCGGTGGTTTGGCCAGGGTAAGTTAAGTGTGGGGTTATTGGGATAGGGTCAGGTGTTAGGTTTGGATGGGATGGTCTTCAGAGAGTCTGTGCAGACTCAATGAGCTAAATGGTCTGCTTCCACATTGTAAGGGTTCTATGATTTCAGCATAAACTTTATCACAGCATATGCACCCTAGGTTGAAAGTGCTTCGCTAGGCTGAGTGATCAACACATATCATCCAAACAGGAAACTCTCATGCCTCTTCCCATCCCTGAGCCACCTCAACAATTCCACTTTCCATTGTATTCATTGGATGCAGCAGTGTTCCCCTGATCCCACAGCACATTTGGAAGATCCAAAAATGAAAGGGAGCTTTTGTCTAGCAGTCACCTCCTTTAAAATGATTGCTGTTAACTTTACCATCACTAAATTGACAATGTATGTTTGGTGGGCACCAATGCATAGTACGTTCCACGCTTGACCCACGACCACTTCAATCCAGAAAGACCAGAGCAGCAGATACATGGGAATAGCACCACCTGCAAAATCCCCTCCAAGCCACTCACCATCCTAATTTGGAAATGTATCACCTTTCTTTGACTATCACTGGGTCAAAATCCAGGAATTCCCTCCCGAAGGGCATATGGGTCAGCCTACAGCACATGGATGGCAGCCGCTCAAGAAGGCAGCATACCACCATCTTCTCAAGGGCAACAGGAACAGACTATAAAAATTGCTGGCCCATTCAACAATGCCCATGTCCCGCAAGTGAACAAAAACAACCAAAAGAAACACATTCCCTCTCCATCCATTGTTCCTGTGCAATGAAATGTTTGCAACTGAGATGTAGCTGGAGTTTGAAAACCCATACTTCATGAATCTGCCTCTTCAATATTCGAAAGTACAGGTAATACTGCTTGCCCTAGGCATGGTCTGTGACATTTTCCATTTGCAGCACCCATTCTGAACCACTACAATTTGGAATAACAAATGTGGGCAGGGAACATAGCTAGCAGTGTATATCATCAGCACCAGGCCCCACCTGGTCACTAGTTACCCTCCACAGAATCTCCACGTCCTCTTTCACTTTGCAATACACCAATAGCCCATTTCCAACCTTCCCTCCAATGTGGAAATCCAGCTCATGACATTTTGTCCTCAACTGTCCTCACTGCCCGAAACCTGACATTACACCTTAACGATGCTCCCCCTGCTCCCCCATGGAGGACACAAAGGTGATCACTCACAATAATACCCCCTTCCATAGACTCCCATGCACTCCAATGCTGTTCCACATAATTCTCATTCATTTTGAGACTCCCCCATAAATTGAACAAATTCCTCTACTTTTACCAGTCCTGCCCTTGATTCCCCCACCCCTTTGGACAGTGATCCTCCCATTGCCCCAAGTGGAAACACCCCCCCCCCCCCCCCCAAATCTCCCTCCCCCCAACCTCATTGTATCCTCCTTAATGTTCAATGAACGGAAATCCAAGATTGTATCCATCAGAGACCTCTGACCACCTTCAACAAATAATCACTGGACATGATTGACCAGATCCCAACTGCTATCTTTGCAGTTCCCTGACTGATGATAGGTCATTCCTATGACTACCACTGCTGGCCATACAAAACATAGCATTGCCCACTCCCTGGACAGATTCCCCTGACCATGAATGGTTCCAAGTTGATGACTGATGCGACCAAGCCTCTGACTGATCTGTGTGGACTGTGCCTCTGACTGACGGGTACAGATAGCACCCCCTACTCCTTAACTGGACTGACCCCACCCAGTTACAAACATGGCCATTCGGTTGAATAAACATGTTGTGCATTTGCCATGCAGACAGCTGGCACATCTGTGGATGTAAGACTGATGTCTAGGTGTACTGTGCATTAAGATGGCCCCCCTCCACCCCCCATGCCTCACAGATTCTCACTGACAAGCAGCCTATCCATGTGCCTGCACAAAGGAACTTGTCAATACTCAATGTCTGTAAGCGAGGGTTGCGTACGGCTGCTGCCCTGAGACATGGCTTGGTGCTGATCGACATGGGGAGGCTCCTTGCAGCTGCCAGACACTCCCACCCTCCCTCGTCACTCATGCCAGGAATTCTCAATGTCTAGCTTGTTTGGTAAAATAAGAAGGTGGATATGAATAAGGCAAGTTATGGAGTTAATAAGACATTATCAAAGATATAATCCACCTAAACTGGCAGCTCTCCACTGCCTAGCAAGAAACTTGCCTTGCCAATTATAAAAAACATAAAAGATTGGAGTCAGGTACTTGCCATTGGCCTTGCCAGGTGTCTCATCTGATTCTGCCACAAATTGTGCTGTAGCCCATGTCACTCAGACCCCTATAAAATTCTATCATTTGGTGTGGCATCAAACCACATGATAAAAGATTTCCCACATTACGGCATTGGCTGTGAAGCCTGTTGGAATGTTCAAATGCTGTGAAAGGGGCTATACACGGGCAAGTTAAATATTTTCTTTCTCTTCCAGTTTCATCTATTGAGCTGGAATGGGTGTCCACTGGGTGTTGATTGAACTGAGGCTTAATGTATCTCTTTTCTGTTCCCCAATATTAGGACAACTACTGAATGTTCATTTCACCGCCTGGAGTTTATAATGAAAGGGCCACTCAACAAATCTCCAGAGCAACATGACTGAAAGCATGAGGCTGAGCTGAGAAGAAGTGCAAATGCCAAGCTGCATTGCGTCACTTTGTGACACAGCTTGTTGATGTACAATGGGTTCCCAAGCGAGCATTGCATCCTGGGACATGATGACCCTCAGCAAAGCCACACTAATAATGATTCCTGGAAAGAGGAAATGGCACTAAAAAAAGAGGGGCACATTTTCACAGACACTAGACAGGAAGTTTCTTTGGAGGAATAGAAAATACATTGGGAATCAACATTTTATATTTTGACAGAGCGGTTCTGAGGCATTTCTTAAAGCTATGTCTGTTCAGCAAAATGCTGGTGATGTGTTGTTGAATCAGACCAAGCAAACCTATTAATTGCAGGCAAGTGCTGTGCAATAAATAGGGATTCACTTTGTGCCATTGTAAACAGTCACTGACGTACCTTGCAGTTGTTGGGTTAGAAGGTGCTTGGTTGTATTTGGAACTGTGTAAATAAGTGTTTTAAAAAATGTGTAATGATAGACTCCAATTAGATTCTTTGCCGAATGTTTCTGGAATACAGTAAAACTGATCACAGCCAAGATGCTTGATAGGCTTAAATACAGCATTGATCCAGAACTTGTTGGTTATAAGTTTCAGTCCTCAAACAATAGAAGAAGCTCTAAAGCACAAGTACAGGCAATAGGATTAACAGAAATCCACTATATACTGTTAATTATTTTAAACAACATCCAAACCCTCTTTGGCCCCTTCAAGCTGAAGATGGATCAAGCTGTCTTGATGATGATACTGAAAACCAAAGCTTACATAAGTAAGTAAAGCTGCCATAGCCCCTGCAGACAACAGGGTTGCTCCCTCATTACGGTGAGATGACTGGTGGCGAGTTTAACCTGAGGGTCACGATGGCATGATTGAGAAGGTGGGACTGTCACAGTAACCTCAGTGCAGGAATTGAACCCATACAATTCATACAGTCATAGAAGCCCTACAGTGTGAAAGTAGGCCATTAAGCCCATTGAGTCCATACCGACCCTTCTAAAAGCATCCCACCTAAATTCAGCCCCCTACTCCATCCCTGTGACCCTACATTTTCCATGGCTAATCCACTTAAACATCCCTGGACACTATGGACAATTTAACATGCCAATCCATCTGATCTGCACATTTTAGGACTGTGGGAGGAAACTGGAGCACCTGGAGGAAACCCACACAGATGCAGGAAAAATGTGCAAACTTCACACAGTCGCCTGAGAGTGGAATCAGACCTGGATCCATGGCACTGTGAGACAACAGTGCAAACCACTGAGCCACCATGTTGCCCATTTGGTATCACTCTACTTTGCAAACAAGTCATCCAAGCTAACTAACCCGATACAAACATCAACTGCGCCTGGAGGACCAGCAACTCAGTGAAAGAAGATCTTTGGTCTGCCCGGAACTTGTTGGTCTCCCAGAGTAAGGAGTTGACCTTGACTAAGTGTTGCAGACTGACACCTTCCCAGGTCGAGGATTATAAGTTTAGGGATGCAGTAAAGCTTGGGGCAGCTGCTGCCAAGGCGCGGCGGGGAAAAAACACCAACCAAGGACTTTCTGCCAAAGTTAAGTGGGGTTTGTTCAGTTATCAGATCCTCCTGGTGCCTCAAATGTATATAAATATAATCTTGTACAAATAAGAAATATCTTGGATTTGTTTGTTCCCCATATATAAAGACGATATAGAATCAGAGCTCTAGTGACTGTGCATGCATATGGTAATTTTTTAATGAATGAAGTACATTTTGGGGGAAAAAAGAAATCCTGTGGCACTTTGGAAATGAGCAGTGGAATTATTCCTGGTGTTCTTGATCATTTTATATCCCTCAATCAAAATCACACAACACAGAACCTCTGATCATTGCCACATTGTTGTTCATGGGAACTTGCTGTGTCCAAATTGGCTGCCTTGTTTCTTACATTACAACAGCGATGACATTTAAAAATATTTCATTGGCTGATAAAGTACTTTAGGACATGCCGAAGTTGTGAAAGACACCATTGAAATGCAAATCTGTTTTTAATGACAATGAGACGATTACCCTGCTATGTTCCTGAAGATACAAAGCACAACTGATGAATCAGCAATTGAACACTCTATGAGCATAGCCTGGCATTGACCATTCATGTTGGACGTGTTCAACGTGATACCAGCTCTCCTCATGTGAAACTCTAGGCAGCAGCTGCTGAGTTGTAGGAAGTGAGACAGGCCACTCTTTACACTGACAGTCGCTGTCTGGTGACTCTTCTCTTCCCAGAGCAGAAGCGGGACTTTGGTGATGTATGCTGACTGACCACAGCTGCTGAAGTGGGAAACAGCTAGGCAGGACGTGGTCACATTGCAGGCAGCACTTAAACTCATTTGAGACATTTGAGTAATAGTGACCCTTCATAAACAACATTGTGTTTCCTGGCCTACTAAACTGTGCCTTTAAATATATTCCAGGATTCTCTTAATCAGAATGTTAGTAAAGGGCTTTTCACATGTGTTGCAACATTCCATTGTGTTTGTTTTGAACCACATACATTTCAGGAGTACAGCTTTCATAAACATTATCCCGGTAACTCCCTGACTGGGCTTCAGATCCACAAATGTCAGATTTCCAGATGTTTAACATGGGCAACTTCTTAAATCTACACAAACATACACACGCTCACGGACTCACACACTTAAACTTATTTTCCGGCAAGATCTTTGAATGCTCATTAACTTTCTCTACCATGCCCAATTGCACCATTAAAAACATTGGCTTTAGCCATACTGGAAGGTGAATTGAGAACTTCTGTATTCTGTTGTGCCTAGTTATGTAGTCATAGCGTCATGCAGCACGGAAAAGACCCTGCAGTTCAACTTGTCCATGCCAGCCAAGTTTTCCACTTTCCTGCATTTGGCCTATATCCCTCGAAACCTTTCCTATTCATGTGCTTATCGAAATGACTTTTAAATGTTGTAACTGTACCTGCCTCTACCACTTCCTCTGGTAGTTTATTCCACATACGCACCACCTTCTTTGTGAAAAAGTCCGTTTTAAATCTTTCTCCTCTCACCTTAAAAATGTGTCCCTAGGTTTTGAACTCCCCCGCTCTAGGGAAAAGAATTCAGGATGGTTATACCCGGGAGATGGAACCTTTGCAAACTGAGCCCATTATGGAAGCCTCAGACATATCTTGGTCATCATTCTTTGTTTATGTTTCGAGTGAGAATCGAAATAAAATTTAGATCGAACACATGCAGCAGTGAACGTCCACCATTTGTGGTTGTAGGGACCCTGAGTTCTGTGATAGGGCTATAAATGAATGAGCTGCAACAGACACACCGAATGTCTTCAGAAATAAATGATTGACCCTTGGTATGGGCCATTGGAAACCAGGAATCTTGGGTTAAATGAAGAGAGATCAATTCCTCTAGTGGGCAAATTCAGGAAAACAGGAGTATTCTTAAAGTTAGAGTGATACAAATTCAGACCTGAGGTCGGTAAACAGAGCTTTCCCAATGGCAAGTGGCAATCTGAAATTCCTTCTCCAAAAATACTGGTGAGAAGGGGGCTGACTGATGATTTCAAAAGTGAGATTGGTAGTTTTTTTTCTTAGACAAGGTTGTTAGTGAGTAGAGACCCAAAATGGACTAATGGATTTAAATTATAAAAAGCCATGATCTAACTGATTGGCATAACAGACTTGACAATGTGGGAGGGCCAACCTGACCTCCTATTTTAATTCACCACCCATTTTAATTCCCCTTCACATTTCCTTTCTGACTTGACCTCCTCTTTTGCCACAACGAATCAGACCGCAAATTGGAGGAACAACACCTCATTTTCTGCCAGGGCAGCCTACAGCACGGAGGACTCAATATTGTGTTCTCCAATTTCAAATAAGCTCCCTTCCCATCCCCCGACCCCCTTCCCAGCCGCCCCACCCCGCACTTCCATTCCTCTCATTGACCCTTCCTTCCAGCCACCACTGGATTCATTCGTTCCATCGACCAACCAAGTCTTACCCTGTACCTGTGTTCACCTCACCTCCACCTCTTCACCCTGCTCCCCCCAGCCCTTTTATCTGCAGCTCCCCTTACACCCACCCCAGACCTGAAGAAAAGTTACACCCAAAACGTTGACTTCTCCACCTCCTGATGCTGCCTGGCTTGCTGTGGATCTCCAGCCTCTGGCTTGTCCATAATAGACTTGAGGCTGAGTGGCCTCTTCATTACTATGACGTCCAATGGGTGGATTCAGATAAATTTAGCTCTTATGCTAAATGAAGCGCTAAAATGGACTTTATATCTGTCGGAGAAATTTGCCCACTAGGTTAGAGGTCACAAAACACAGCTCAAAGCGAAATTGACAAACATTTATTGCAAGCCGTATGGCTGGAGAAGAAAACAGACCAGCTGACACAGAACTGACAGTCTGCACAGAGAATTTAATTTCTCCTCCCAGAGCTAAGGATGAGACCAGTTTTATAGTAATGCTGCATAATGACACTGATTAAGAAATGGGAAACTACAACGTTTCTGGAAATGGAGTAATTTAGTTGCAAGGATATTAATGGGAAAAGAGTTTATCAGATGAATGTTCTGTTCCTTCACACAATGCAACCTCCTGTCAGTATCATGGTTCCACTCATCTTCACAGGTAGATGGTGAGGTGCTTCCATTGTCCTGTGGTACCTGTCTGTCTGTCCTGCTCTTTGTGTGGCTTTGGTGATGCTGGGTTGTGAAACTGCCCTGAGGGCTTTGAGACCTCTGCCATGTCCATGGGAGCTTAAAGTATATTCCATTGTCTGCGTGCCGTCTGACCCAGTTCGTGAGCTGCTCGGGAATTCTGGGTGTCCTGGTACAATTTGGCAAATTTGCTTTTGTGGGCCTATTGTGGGTTAGCAAATCTTTTCCCACACTTACCAAGCCTGAATCACCTCAAGAGAAGGGATGGAAGCTTATAATCTCCAAATCTAACCGCTATCCATAGAGTTCTATTTCAACTTGAGCTGAGCTTCCTGCCTGTCAATCACCAATTTTGCTTTAACATTTCCCATCTCTCTCCCTGCCTCAGCTCATCTGTTGGAATCATCTCTCAACTTGACTACTCCAATGTTTTTTCTCTATTGTCTCCCATCTACTGCCTTCTCCAAATATGATTCTGGATTAGTGGTGCTAGAAGAGCACAGCAGTTCAGGCAGCATCCAAGGAGCAGCGAAATTGACGTTTCAGGCAAACCCAAAATGTCGAAGCTTTATTCCTGATGAAGGGCTTTTGCCCGAAATGTCGATTTCGCTGCCTGAACTGCTGTGCTCTTCCAGCACCACTAATCCAGAATCTGGTTTCCAGCATCTACAGTCATTGTTTTTACCTTCTCTAATCTTGAATTCATCCAAAATGCTGCTGGCTACCTAACTTGCACCAACTCCCATTTGCTCAATCCCTGAGCTCACTGCTGACATTAGAATTCCTGTCTTTTCTCAAATCCCTCTTTATCAGTGCAATTGCCTCCAGCCCTACAACCTAACAAGATCCCTGCACTCCTCCAATTCTGGCCGGTTAATGCAACCTCAGTGTTAATTACTGAATGATTAGTGGCCTTGGCTTCAGCTACTTAAACCGTTTGCTTTGGATTCTCACCCTAAACATCTCTGCATCTCTATCTCAATTGCCTCTTGTAGATGCTCCTCACGGTCAAACACATCTGTCTTATTGGCCTTCCTTTACGACCTTGACGAAAGGTACTCTCTCCTTATGAAGCTCAGTGTCAAATTTGATCTAATAAAAACCCTGTGAAACTGTTTGGGATGTTTTGCAATGGTAAGGATGGAAGATAAATGCAAGGTGTTATTTCTGTTGATGAGGCAGCTGAAATCAATTTACCAAAAGTCTACTACAAGCAGGAGCGGTCAGGAGAAGTACATATGTGATGCATAGCCTCATGAGTCATGAAGAAACACAAAATGGGAAATGTGGACCACAGGCCCTTAACCAGTGTCTCAGTTGTGGTCCCTTGCAAGCTCCATTGCAAGGTTGTTTCTTTGGATGTTTTTTCCAAATGAGAGAAACATTTCATAAGTGTGAGCCAGCTACTTCTGTAAATGTCTGTCCTGAAGCCCACAGGGACTTAGTCCTCCAACAGATGGCATTTAGTGTTTGCCAATCCTGACCATTTGCATTATACTCACCTCTGGACTGGCAATTTCTCTTTATGAGATCTGTCCCAGTCGTGTGTGTGTGTACCATTGTGATGTGACCCCCATACTGACTGTCTCTTTCAGAGGGGCTACGGCAAGAGTAATGGACTCTCCTTCCCATTCACTCCAATGGAGTTTGAGCTGCACTTTCTCAGATGGGGCAAAACCATACTGAAGTTAAAATGAATGTAGGAGAGACTGGTGCTGACCCTTAGCGCTTTTAAAATTTCACCCTTCGTCATAGAAGTTCATAACCTTGAAGTTTCCAACAATTTTTAAAGTTGGGATTAAGACTGCTACTTATTGGTTTCATATTGAACTGACAGCCATTTTTCTGGCACTAACTCCCACAGAGCAGGGAGAGATTTGTCCATGTTGAGTTAGGGATACCATTGAGTTCAGAACTTTGAGACATGATCTTGATCAAAATCTTTAAAAAGGTAAAGGCATTTGATTCACAAAATAGAAACTAACGGCCCTATTGGAGGAAATCATATCATGGCGGAATAACTCTGAAAATCAGAGTTCGACTAATTGGGGAATTATGTCAGGAATCGTTGTTCCACACAAAAGATTGTGGAAATCGCCCCAAAATGTTGTAGGTCAATTGGAACTTCCATGACCTAAGTCAATGGATTCTGATAAGTGATGTTATCAAGATATAGAAATTTAAGACGGCCGTGGAATGAGATGCAGATCAGCCATAATCTACAATGGTAACTTCAAGAGGCTCCCTTGACGTAATAAATGGTCTCTAAACACGTTGCAGGAGCATAATCAAACAATATTTGACACCAAGGCACGTGAGGAGATATTAAGGCAGACGACTAAAAGCCTGGTAGTCAAAAAGTGGAGTTTTTAAGGTAAATCTTAAAGGAGGAGATTATGATTTCGGGTGAAACCTCTAGAACATAGACCTTGGTTGGCTGATGGTACAGCTGTCAATATTGAAGTGAAGGATATTGGGATGTACTAGAGGCCCAAATTTTAGGAGCGCTTCAGGAATCTTAGGAGAATGATGGAACAGATTCAAGTTACACCTCTTGACGGCCCATTGGAAAACTTCCGTGTGCCAAACATTGCTGGCCACCAGCAGAATTAGTTTTAAAGACGTAGCTGACTGCGCAGCATTGCACATAAGGCGCTGAGCCAGTGACAACAGGTCCCAGTAGAATATCACAGCAGCTGCAGATGCTAGTTTATGCTGGCCTTGGAGACAGTCTGAATACTATTAACTCGCATTACAGATCTTGATGGTGGGGGAGAGGGAGGGGGTGGGAGGAGAGGGGGATGATCGGAGCAGCGGGTTGGGACATCCTAACCTCCCCCCAGGAGAAGCACACGGCACACAGTCAGATTTCCCTTCCTGTATGACTTAACGGCTGAAAACTAGGTTGTGGGAGCTTCCTGCTGGCACTGGGAAGATTATCGCGTCCATCATCAACATATGTTCTGCTGTGGAAAAGGATATTCCCCTGTCATCATCCAGGTGCTTGAGCAGGAATTAATTCTGGACAGTACCTTAAACAGGCAGGATCCCTTTCTTTTCCTACAAAGCACAGTTTTCTCAATTTGCAATGCAGTACTTTGCTGGAGATGGGTAGAACCTGATCCATAATTGTGGGTTTAAGTCCCATAGGGCATGTAATATTGGGGAACTCACCCAGTAGAGAGCTATGGGAATGCTGGCTGCTATCATTCTGATGAAACCTTAAACTGAAATTCTGCTTGCCATCTCAGGTGGACAGGAATGGCAATATTTAAGAAAAGCAGCTCCCCCTAATGTCCTGGCCGATATTAATCCCTTCACCAATTATCTGACCTTTATCACAGTTCGGTTTGTGAGAGCTTGCTGTTCGTTGTATTTCCTACATTGCAGTGTTACTGAACTTCAAATGATGCCTTGCAAATATCTAACAAATTTCACAACTTCAGGAAGTCCCTATTAAGTAGAAAACATCTGAAGTGTGGTGACCTTTCTAGTGTAGAATTTCATAATGATTTCACTGTTTGCAAAGTACTTCATTTGGCTGAGACATCTGGTTGGAGACACAAAAAATAAGGAGCATTCTGTCAAAGTTAGAGCTGAACCTTTCAGGAGCTAAATTTGAAAACCCTTATCAATGCAAAAGATGATAAGAGATAGGATTCTTTTCTTCAACTAGCAATTGCTACTAAACCAATTGTAATTTTGGAACTGATATTGATGGCTTTTTAAAAAAAAATGACAGCATTAAGGGATATGGGGCAGAGGTGAATATGAGTTGTTTAGGACACAGATCAGCCAAGATCTCACTGAATGTGGAAACAGGCCAAAGGAACGAAATGGTCTACTCCTGTCCTCATGACCTGAGGTCATGAAAGACACAAAGAAACATAAGGTTTCTTCCCTTTATTCTCATGGAGCAGTTTTATGGATTCTGTCTGATCTTGTTGTCTTGCTAAAAAGGTGACCCTCAGAATGACTGCAGGCAGACTGAGATTGAGAGGTGGGGGAAGTGCCAGGTTGGAACCATTAGAGTATTTCCACCCCATCTGATAATCAACAGACAATTACAAGCAGCATTTACATAACATTTTTTAGGCAGTGAAATACACCAAGATTTTTAATAGGAGTGTTCTAATCCCTGTGTCGCATCAAGCCACAGAGGGAGATGTCAGGATTAGTGATTATACGCTTTGAGGAGCATATTAAAGAAGGAGAGCAATGTAGCGTGAGAGGCTTAAGGTGAAATTCCAGAGTTTAGGACAAAGGCATTGGCTGCCTATGGTGGAGAGGTAGAGAGTGGACATGCCCAAGAGGCCAGAATTAGAGAGGATTATAAAGCTGGCACAAGTTGCAGATTGTTTTTATATTCGCTCGTGGGCGTTGCCAGCTGTGCCAGCATTTATTGCCAGTCCCTAGCTCCCCTTGAGATGTTGGTGAGCTGCCTTCACGAACTGCTGCAGTCTACATGCTGTAGGTGACCCACAATTCCCTTTGGGAGGGAATTCCAGGATTTTGACCCAGTGACAGTGAAGGACTGATGATTTACTTCCAAGTCAGGATGAGTGGCTTGGGGAGAAACATGCAGGTGGTGGCGTTCCCATGTCCTTGTCCTTCTAGATGGAAGTGGTTGTGAGTTTGGAAGGTGCGTCAAAAGATCTTTGGTGAATTTCTGCATCTTGTGGATAATGCACTCTGCAGCTATTGAGCATTAGCCTGGAGGGATGCTTGTGGATTTTGTGCTGATCAAGTGGGTCACCTTGTCCTGAATGGTGACAAGCTTTTTAAGTGTTGTTGGAGCTGCACCCATCCAGGCAAGCGAAGAATATTTTATCATACTCCTGACTTGTGTTTTGTAGACAAGCTTTGGGGAGATGAGTTATTCACTGCAGTATTCCTAGCCTCTGACTTGCTCTTGTAGCCATTGCATTTATATGGCAAGTCTAGTTGAATTTCTTATATTAGAAGACTTACCTGGTGTACGCATAACTCAGCATCACACCAGGCAGTGCAGACACAGTTGAGCCAACAAGGAGCTCAGCATCAAACTGGGGAATGGACTTGCTTCTTTAAGCGTTGGTATTGCACGGGTCCCACTGTTTTGGTTGACGTACCTGTTATAAGACACTTTGATTCACAACCAAATAATGGCAAGGAGCATAAATATTGGACCACCTTCACCTTCTACATCTTAGAAACCGAGATTAACTTTCCCTTAGTGCTGGCTTGGATGGAATCATAAAGAAAAATGAAAGAATGTGTATTTTCAACACTCCTTTGACCATTTGCTTAAAGCCATTGAAGTATTTTTGAAGCATGGGTGTTTTTGAAACACGAAAATGTAGGGACCAATTTGTCCGTGCTTTTTTTAAAAATTGTGGCCATGGGATCTTTCCCATCCACCTGCAAAGACATGATTTGACACTTCATCTGAAAGCTGGCACTTCCAACAGTGTAGCACTCCTTCACTGTGGCATTGAGAATATGGGACTGGGTGTACACAATCAGGCTCTTTGATATCACCCACAATGGCCCAACAGGAAATCCCTCCCATATGTGGTCATGCCACCCATCAACTTATTGTTGGGACAGAGTGCCATGCGACAAGCATGTGCGTGCAGCAGAGAGGAGAACTGACTGTACGCGCAACATGCCTCAGTTTTCCTGCTTCAGCCTGAAAACATGCAAGTAACTGGGAATGTCAGCTCAGGAATCACTGGAAGGAATCCAGCATCTGCAATTATGCAAGCCTATGCACATTGGAATTTAATTTATGCAGTTTGAATTGAGTAAGAGGCTTGTTTTATTTCTTCAGGAAAGTATTGTGCTGGAGTTCTAAGACAGGATGATTACGTTGAACTGTACTTTGGCGGTGGGTGTGAATGATAATTTCTTAAACTAGGGAGGATTTTGAAGACTATTTCTCTTTTGTGATTGCAGGATTCTCAGCACTGCAGCTATTATGCACATTCCAAGATCTTTCCCACACACTGCACTCAAAAGATCCCCTCGTGACGGTAGGGTATATATGTTTTTTTGGGTCTAGGCGCCACTCTTTTCTTCATTGTGCAACTTTCATCTGGCGAGGGAGAAAAGGGACCCATTGTGCAACAGGGCATTTGAATGAAGGCGCTGTGGAAAAAAGAAGGGGGAGCCGCTTGCAAATTATAAACGGTGCTTGTTGATAGCTGATTGTCTTGAGTGCAGCTGCACAAAGCCTGAACAACAGGGGAAAGAAAAGAACTGCAGACTAACTGACGCCGGGCCTTCAATTCTCCCACCCAGGCTACAGCAACTCCAGCATTGTTTCCCTGCCCTTGTCCCTACCACCTGATCTGTAACTGTGTGGGAAGTAATGGAATCTGAAAGCTATTGAAAGTTATAGGAGCTGCACTGTTTACAGATTAAAATCACTGCAACTGCGAGTTGAAAGGGTTCATTTTTGTTTCAGCGCAAGGACCCCAGTTCGAAGCTCTCTATGTAGCTTGGTGAATAAGTGCATTGCCTGACATGGGAACAGGGAGATCCCAGGCCTATCCTTGTGGTCTATGATGGTTTAACTGTTCTCAACTAGGTATGAACTGTGGGATGGGTGGGGGGTGTTGAGTCCTGAGGTCCTGAGTTAAAAGTCGCACAACATCAGGTTAATAGTTCAACAGGTTTGTCTGAAATCATAACCTTTTGGAGTGTCAGGATTTCAAATAAACTTGTTGGACTGTAACCTGGCACGTCCACCCCCGTCCAACACTGGCACCACCACATCTGAGGTCCTTAAGCAGAGGTGGAGATGGTAAAAAAAAAAGCCAGTAATGACTATGGTTTCTGATGATTATCAACATTATAACTTTCCCAACAATGATCAAGGCCACTCGCTGAACCAATTACCGATCACCTTACACTCTATTCTCACAGATTTGGCCATCTCTGGCCACTTCCTTATAGTCCCCATCTTCAAACCCCCTTTTGTTTGTATTTCCCATTGGAAAATAATTCTATCCTAAACTCTCAGCTGTCTAGCATTTGGTCAACTCTTTTCCATGATATTTCTGCAGTTATTGATCGCCTCAGCCATGACCTTGAAGCCCGTTCCTCAAAAAGACTCTTAATCTCTCCCACTCTGGTTGTTTTTCACCTGTTCACAGGTGTGACAAGGTTAGGGTTAGGATTCAGACCTGCATATTGCTGGCTGGGTCAGCATTTATTGCCCATCTCTGGCTGCCCTTGAGAAGATGGTGCTGAGCTGCCTTTTGTAGTCGCTTGGTCCATGTACTCCAGTAAGATCCTATTGTTTCTTAACTTGTTCTCAGGATGAAGGCATTGCAGCCAAATTGTCATTTCCTTGCCATCCCCCTGGTTACCCTTGTGAAGATGGTGATGAGCCTTCACCTTGAGCTGATGGAGTCTGTGTGGTGTTGGTGCACCCACAGAGCTGTTAAGGTGGAGTTCTAGGTTTCTGACCAGTGACAATAAAAGATTGACAAGATAGCTCCAAGTTCTTTGTTTATGATTTAGAGCCAAGCGTAGAGGTGATAGTGCATCCATGCACATGTTAAAGTTATTCTTACAGCTAGCGTACAGTTAGGTTTGCAAGGTGCCGTCAAAGATAATGTGAGAGTAACTGCAGTGTAACTTGTACATAGTTCACACTATTACTGCTGTGCAACTGTAGTGGAAGGACTGAATGTTTCAGGTCCAAAAAAACAGACTGCTTTCTCCTGGATGGAGTACTCTTGGCTCACCATACAAGCAAATGCTGCATTGCTTCGAATTCCTGATTTTTGCCTTCCAAGTAGTGGAGAGGCTTTGTCAAGTCAAGAGTGTGAGCCACGGTCTACAGGGCATCCAGCTTTTCACCTGTTTTCGGAGCCATGTAATTCACAGGGCTGATACTGTTTTGTTTTCAGTCCATGGAAACCCTTCAGGAAGCTGATGGCGGACAATTGGGTAGTGGAGTTGTTATGAAATGTCGAAGTTAGGTGGTTTACTTCTGACTTGTTGAAGATGGTCATTGCTTAGAGCCATAGAGTCATGGAGCTGGACAGCATGGAAACAGACCCTTTGGTCCAACTCATTCATGCCGACCAGTTATCTAAACTAATCTAATCCCATTTGCCAGCATTTGGCCCATATCCCCTAAACCCTTCTTATTCATATACCCATCCACGTGCCTTTTGAATTGTACCAGCATCCACCATTTCCTCTGGCAGCTCACTCCACACATGCACTACCCTCTACGTGTAAAGGTTGCCCCTTAGGTCCCTTTTATATCTTTCCCCTCTCATCCTAAACTTATGCCCTGTAGTTCTGGACTCACTCGTCCCAGGAAAAAGAAAACTGTCTATTTATCTTATCCATGCCCCTCATGATTTTATAAACCTCTGTAAGGTCACCCCTCAGCCTCCAGCACAACAGAGAAAACAGCTCCAGCCTATTCATCTTAACAGTGATGTAGCAGCAATTCCCAGCAAAGACAGGATCCAGCTTTATTGAAACCAAGGGTATAGACTGCAACTGATCGGAAGATACAACCTCTTTACCCATTCATCATTAGATCTGATTGGACCACATCAAAACACTATTGGGTACTTCTCTTCTCTGTCACAACTACTCAACGTTCCAGGATCATCCTGAGATGAGTCAACTTCTCTTCCTCACCGCCAACTATTCCATCATATCACACACAAAAATCTCCTGCAATCCATTTCTTCTCGCCCTGCACCATTTTCTTTGGAATCCTCCAAGGGTCTATCCTTAGTCCCCAGCTGTATGCTATCCACTAGGAATATCATCGGAAAACAAAACAACAGAAACCATGGAGGAAATGAAGGAAATCAGAATTAGCAGGGAAAGATATTGGGGGGAATTGATGGGATTCAGGCCGATAAGTCCTAGGGACTGATAATCTACATCCTGCAGTAGTTAACAAAGTGGTCTGTGAAATAGTGGATGCATTGGTGGCCAACTTTCAAGATTCCATAGACTCCGGATCAGTTCCTATGGTTTTGACATTTGCTAATGTAACCTTGCTATTTAAAATGGTGGTAGAGAGAAAACAGGGAAATTTAGAGTGGTTAGCCTAACAACAGTAATGGGGAACCCACTGTAAAGATTTAAACGCAGAGAACTTGGAAAACAATGTCAGGAGGAGACAGAGTGAACATGGATTTATGAAAGGGAAATCATGCCCTTCAAATCTACTGGGCTTTTTTTGAAGATGTAACTGGTCGAGTTGATAAGGGGAATCCAGTGGATGTGGTTTCCTTGCAATTTCAGATAAAGTCTAACATAAGACATAAACATGTAAAAATGAAGCACATGGGGTTGGAGGTCGTGTATTGACATGGATGGAGAACTGGTTGGCAGACAAGGAACAGAGAGTAGGAACAAATGTGTCTTTTTTCTGAGTGCCAGGTAGTACTAGTGGGGTACTGCAAGGATCAGTGCTTGAACCACTGATATTCACCATATATATTACAGGGATCCCCAGTTCATGAATGCCTGACCTACAAGTACACAGACTTATGAATGTGATCTCATACAGGGGTGTGATTTTAAGATCCAACATAACAATATTTGCTGTATTTACGAACAGCTCCTTTACATTGTCCTACGTTGTGTTCCAACTTGCATTCAAGTCAACTTGTGAACAGACTCAAGAATTGCCTAAAATGATATATAGGTGGCAACTAATTGTAATAGCCTGAAATTTGTAGACAGTACAAAGCTGGTTGGGTGGGTGAACCGTGAGGACGTTGCAGAGATGCTTCAGTGTAATTTGGATAATTTGAGTGAGTGCTCAAATACATGATTTGGAGATGCCGGTGTTGGACTGGGGTGTACAAAGTTAAAAATCACACAACACCAAGTTATAGACCAACAGGTTTATTTGGAAGCACTAGCTTTCGGAGCACTGCTCCTTCATCAGGTGGTTGTGGAGGATACAATTGTAAGACACACAATTTATAGCAAAAGTTTACAGTGTGATGTAACTGAAATTATACATTGAAAAATACCTTGATTGTTCGTTAAGTCTCTCATCTGTTAGAATGACCATGTTTGTTTCACTTCTTTCATATGTAAATCACAAAACATTTTTAAAAAATTACACTCTCAGGTGAACTTTAACAATTGGTGTCAGCCAAATAATGTGTTGATGGTGTTAGCCCCCTGTGTGCTGCTCTCTGTGCCATAATGTTTAGGCTGATTCTAATCTAAAAAATGAATTAACAGAATCTTACATAGATTCATGCAGTTTTTGAGCAAGGAACAATGTAACTCTGCAGGTACAAATTCACCCCACAAACATATATGTGTATGTGTGCATGTGTGTGTGTATGTGTGTGTGGGGTGTGGGTTGTGAGTGTCTGTGAGAGAGAGTGTGTGTGTGATAAAGGAGGAGCCATCGTCATTCAGAATAGAACAGATTACTGCAAGGAAGTGTACTGACAACTGGACAACCAGGAACACTACAGGCAATTACCAGCTGATCCGACCAAACAGCACACCCATGAACTAGACGTATTGATCAAGACTTTGGATCCTTTTTCCACCAGTCATTGAAAATAAATATGTGAGTGCAACAGGCCATGAAGAAGGCAAATGGTATATTGGCCTTCATAGCGAAAGGCTTCAAGTACAGAAGAGGGATGTCTTGTTATAATTGTTACAAGGGTCTAGGAGAGATCACATCTGGAATATTGTGTGCAGTTTGTGTCTCCTTATCTCAGGATGGACACTCTGGTTACAGAGAGAGAGCAATGAAGATTTATCACATAGATTCATGGGATAGCTGGATCAAGTGGGAAGAGATCCTGATGAAGGGCTTATGCTCGAAACGTCGAATTCTCTATTCCTGAGATGCTGCCTGGCCTGCTGTGCTTTGACCAGCAACACATTTGCAGCTGTGATCTCCAGCATCTGCAGACCTCATTTTTTACTACAAGTGGGAAGAGAGTCTGGATTGGTTAGGTTTATATTCACCACAGTTTAGAAGAATGAGGGAAGAGTTTATAGAAATCTATAAAATTCTAACAGGACTACAGGATATCTGTTCAGCATAGTCAAGTTGGACTGAGCTGTCTGTTCTGTGCTATACATTCCTATGACTATATGACTGCACTGGGTAAATGCTGGAAGGATGTTTCCAAAGTTTAGGAAGTCCAGAGATCCAGATGTCTGGCTGTATCCTAAATCACAACTCCTAGTAAACCATCACCAATGTTCCACCTAAGTCATGGGGTCTTGCAGCCAATCACCTACCTAGAGGGTTCCACAGAGGCTGATCACATGATGGACCTTTGAACTTAATTCATATAAAACTAGACATAAGATCATAAAGGGTCCATGCACTTAAACGAATAGGCTTCACAGTAGCAAAATGAAATTAGAAAGTATGTTGCTGTCAAAATGCAGTTACTGATGTATATTAGGTACAAGCCCAACAAAATCTTGATTTATAATTCTTACCCTTGTTTTCAAATCACTTAATGGTCTTACCTCTCTGTCTATGTAATTTTCACTAGCCCCTTGTATCAATCACCCCTATAAACCCTTTCTTGTTACCTTGCAATCCATGTGGAGATACATGTCCGAAGTCACCTGCTGATAATAAAAATAGAAAGTGTCGGAGAAACTCAGGAGGTCTGGCAGTATCTATAGAGAGCAAAACTGTGGATAGAATGCTGTGGGGTTTTGAGCAGTGTGGAACATGGCAAGATGTGGCAGAATGGGTGATAGGTCCAGCAAGACTCATCTTGATGTTGGCATCATCTCTCTCCATGTTATATGCTTTTCACAAGCAACATTTGTGAGATTCTTAGGAGGCAAATGGCGAGATGCCAATTGACAGGGATTAATGCTTATTAAACATCTTGTAATTGGCATAACTTGTGTCAGAAATATTCAGCCGCCCATTTTAGCAAATTCGCCAAACAAGCTTAACATCGGGAAAAACTGTCAAGGAGTAAGTACCTGGCCACTTGGTCCAAATGATCTCCATTGTTGGAAGCTGGGCATTGCTGTCCTGCCTTGCTGTTTAGCACAGACACAAAACCAGGAAGCTTGTCATAGTGTCAGCAATCCTGTGCCAAGTCAAGAGGGATAGCCTTTGCTTGAGATTCCCCAACATAGTAAGTCAAGAGTGGCCTCTGATTAACAGCCTAGGGCCTGTTCAGGTCAGTCATAGTCAGAATGCTCTCTATATAAGGGTTAAGGATCTGAATGTCAGGCAGCCCACGACTCATCATGACCCTTTCTTCCCTATTGTGGCCTGTTTTGATCCTGGAATGAAAGAGAAATGGGTATTAACAAAGGTGAAATTGGATGGCACAGCTCTTGCTTTTGGTGTAAGTGGGGAGGTGTGTTGAGCAAGTGAATAGGCAGCATGGAGGCCATGCGAATTTAATGGTGTAGGAAGTTGGGATGGGCCACAGCAAGTGGGGCAGATGTTGCAGGCAGATGAGAGTGGTATAGTCTGAGCCTCTGTGGGAGTATGATACAGTAGCAGAGATACACTCAATAAGACCACAAGATCGGAGGAGTAGAAATTAGGTCATCTGGCCCATCAAGTCTTCTCCTGCTTTTGATCATGGCTGACACATTTTTCAACGTTATTTTCCTGCTTTCTCCCCATAATCTTTGATCCCCTTAATAATCTAGATATTATCTATCTCTGTTTTAAATATACTCAATGACCTGCACTCCACAATCCTCCATGGCAATGAATTCTTAACTTCCTGGCTAAAGAAGTTTCTCTGTTATAAAGAGTCTTCCCTTTATTCTAAGGCTGTACCCTTGGGTCCTCATCTCTCCTGCCATAGTAAACATCTTCCAAATGTTCACTCTATACATGCCATTCAGTATTCTGTAAGTTTCAATCAGATTCCCCCCACCTCATCCTTCTAAACTCTAACAAGTATAGTCCCTGAGTCCTCACATTAAGCTGCTAGGTATCAGAGTAAATGTAGTGGCTGTTATCATGGCAGAGTGGAGAAGGTCATTAGCAATGCTGGGCACTCTTCCAGGTGGCCCAGACTACATTAAGCCAAGCTGAAGCCTGAAGCATGATCTCATGCTGTTGGGGAAGAGGACATCCTGCATTGGCACCACTCTGTCCACCACCTGGTCCCTGTCCACAAAGTGGGGGATGGGGGATGGGGGAGTGAGATGGGGGTGGGGTGGGGGAGGGTGGGCAGGGCATATCTGGGGCAAATGCCAGCTACCATGCAGGGCTGCTCTGGACTAACAGTTATCCTCTGGTGCCCAACATGCTTTTCAAGGTGTACAGGCACAGGTATGTTGGAGACTATCCACAAAGTGTTGTTCCAGGAAATGAGATGTGACAGATAACATTGGGGTGTGGTAGGCAATTAATAAGTCAAGTTTCAGAAAGATAAGATGAGAAAACTTGGTTGCTTTGCAGCAAAAAACCCTCCTAAAAACTTCGACACAATTCAGACTCAGCCAAAAAACATAAGAGTCAAGATTAGAATGGTGCTGAAAAAGCACAGCAGGTCAGGCAGCATCCGAGGAGCAGGAAAATCGACATTTCAGACAAACGAATTTCATCAGGCATGAGCCTGAGAGCTTCGGGGGTGGAGAGGTAAATGGGCAGGTGGTGGGGCTGTGGAGAAGATAGCTGAGAATGCAATAGGTGGATTGAGGTGGGGGTGAAGGTGATAGGTCAGAGAGAAAGGTGGAGCAGATAGGTGGGAAGGAAGATGGACAGGTCATGAGGATGGTGCTGAGTTGGAAGGTTGAAACTGGGGTAATGTGGGGGAGAGGGGAAATGAGGAAACTGGTGAAGTCCACATTGATGTCATTGGGTTGGAGGGTCCCAAGGCGGAAGATGAGGTGTTCTTCCTCCAGGCATCGAGTGATGAGGGAGTGGTAATGGAGGAGGCCCAGGACTTGCGTGTCCTCGGCAGAGTGGGAAGGGGAGTTGAAATGTTCGTCCGTGGGGCGGTGGGATTGATTGGTGTGGGTGTCCTGGAGATGTTCTCTGAAGCGATCTGTGAGTAGGCATCCAGTCTCTCCAGTGTAGAGGAGACCACATTGGAAGCAATGGATACAGTAAATGACATTTGTGGAAGTGCAGGTGAAACTTTGAAGGATATGGAAGGCTCCTTTGGGGCCTTAGACAGAGATGAGGGGGGAGGTGTGGACAAAGATTTTGCAATTCCTGTGGTTGCAGGGGAAGGTGCTGGGTGGGGAAGTTGGGTTGGTGGGGAGCGTGGACCTTACTTGGTAATCGCGAAGGGAATGGTCTTTAAGGGAAGTGGATATGAGTGTGGAGAGAAATTTCTCTCTGGTGGTTGAGTTCATTTGTAGGTGGCAGAAATGGCGGAGCATAATGCAATGTATACGTAGGTTGGTGGGGTGGAAGGTGAGGACCAGGCGGGTTCTGTCTTTGTTGCGGTTGGAGGAGTGGGGTTCGAAGACGGAGGTGTGGGTTGTGGATGAGATACACTGGAGGGCATCATCAACCGCCTGGGCGGGGAAATTGCAGTCTTTAAAGAAGGAGGCCATCTGGTGTGTTCTGTGGTGGAACTGGTCCTCTTGGGAGCAGATGCGGTAGAGGCGGATGAATTGGGAATAAGGGATTGCATTTCTGCTGGAGGTAGGTTGGGAAGAGGTGTGATCCAGATAGCTGTGGGAGTTGGTGGGTTTGTAGAAAATGTCAGTGTTGAGCTGGTTATAGTCATAGAGATGTACAGCATGGAAACAGACCCTTTGGTCCAACTCGTCCATGCCGACCAGATATCCCAACCCAATCTAGTCCCACCTGCCAGCACCTGGCCCATATCCCTCCAAACCCTTCCTATTCATATACCCATCCAGATGCCTTTTAAAAGTTACAATTGCACCAGCCTCCACCACTTCCTTTGGCAGCTCATTCCATACACGTACAACTCTCTGTGCAAAAATGTTGCCCCTTTGATCCCTTTTAAATCTTTCCCCTCTCACCCTAAATCTATGCCCTCTAATTCCAGACTCCCCCAACTCAGGGAAAAGACTTTATCTATTTACTCTATCCATGCCCCTCATGATTTTATATACCCTGATAAGGTCACACTTCAGCCTCCAGACCTTCAGGAGAACACCCCAGCCTGTTCAGCCTCTCCCTATAGCTCAAATACTCCAACTCTAGCAACATCCTTGTAAATCTCTTCTGAACCCTTTCAAATTTCAGAACTTCCTTCCGATAGGAAGAAGACCAGAATAGGTCAAAATATTCCAACAGTGGCCTAACCAACATCCTGTACAGCAGCAACATGATCTACCAACGTTCTGTACTCAATATGCTGACCAATAAAGGAAAGCATACCAAACACCTTCTTCATTATCCTATCTACCTGCAACGGGGACATGAGATAGCTTTGGCAAATAGAATTAAGGTGAATCCAAAGGGTTTTTACAAATATATTAAGGACAAAAGGGTAATTAGGGAGAGAATAGGGCTCCTCTAAGATAAGCAAGGCAGCGTTTGTGTGGAGCCACTGAAAATGGGGGAGATGCTAAATGAATATTTTGCATCAGTATTTACTGTGGAAAAGGATATGGGAGATATAGACTGTAGGGAAATAGATGGTGACATCTTGCAAAATGTCCAGATTACAGAGGAGAAAGTGCTGGATGCCTTGAAATGATGAAAGGTGGATAAATCCCCAGGACCTGATCAGAGTACTCAAGAACTCTGTGGGAAGCTAGAGAAGTGATTGCTGGGTCTCTTGCTGAGATATTTGTATCATCAATAGTCACAGGTGAGGTGCCGGAAGACTGGAGGTTAGCAAATGTGGTGCCACTGTTTAAGAAGGGTGGTAAAGACAAGCCAGGGAACTATAGACCAGTGAGCCTGACCTCGGTGGTGGGCAAGTCGTTGGAGGGAATCCTGAGGAACAGGATGGACATGTATTTGGAAAGGCAAGGGATAGTCAACATGGCTTTGTGCATGGGAAATCATGTCTCACAAACTTGATTGAGTTTTTTGAAGAAGTAACAAAGAGGATTGATGAGGGCAGAGCAGTAGATGTGATCTATATGGACTTCAGTAAGACATTCGACAAGGTTGCCCATGGGAGACTGATTAGCAAGGTTAGATCTCATAGAATACAGGGAGAACTAGCCATTTGGATAAAGAACTGACTCAAAAGTAGAAGACAGAGGGTGGTGGTGGAGGGTTGTTTTTCAGACTGGAGGCCTGCGACCAGTGGAGTGCCACAAGGATCGGTGCTTTTTGTCATTTACATAAATGATTTGAATGCGAGCATAAGAGGTACAGTTAGTAAGTTTGCAGATGACACCAAAATTGGAGGTGTAGTGGACAGCGAAGAGGGTTACCTCAGATTACAACAGGATCTGGACCGTGTATGGAATGAGCTGCCAGAGTATGTGGTGGAGGCTGGTACAATTGCAACACTTAAGAGGCACCTGGATGGGTATATGAATAGCACCTCACATTTGTGTAAATTAAACACCATCTGCCACTTCTCAGCCCATTGGCCCATCTGGTCCAGATCCTGTTGTAATCTGAGATAACCTCCTTCACTGTCCACTACACCTCCAATTTTAGTGTCATCTGCAAACTTACTAACTCTACTTCTTATGCTCACATCCAAATCATTTATATAAATGAAGAAAAGAAGTGTATCCAGCACCGATCCTTGTGGCACTTCACTGGTCACAGGCCTCCAGTCAGAAAAACAACCCTCCACCACCATCCTCTGTCTTCCACCTTTGAGCCAGTTCTGCATCCAAATGGCTAGTTCTCCCAGTATTCCATGAGATCTAACCTTGCTAACCAATCTCCTATGGGGAACCTTACTGAAGTCCATGTAGATCACATCTATGACTCTTGCCTCATCAATCCTCTTTGTTACTTCTTCAGAAAACTCAATCAAGTTTGAGGGACATGATTTCCCATGCACAAAGCCATGTTGCCTATCCCTATTCAGTCCTTGCCTTTCCAAATACATGTACATCCTGTTCCTCAGGATTCCCTCCAACAATTTGCCCAACACTTTCTGCAGTCTTTCATTTAAATAATATTCAGCTCCTTTGTTCCTCCTACCAAAGTGCATGTGTCACATTTACCCACACTTTATTGCATATACCAATTTCTTCCCCACTCACTGAACATGTCCATATCCCTCTTTTCGCTCTGTCACACTAAGATATTTGTTTGGCATGACCATCTGGTTGTGTGTCATTCACAAACTTGGCAATAGTGCGTTCACTTCCCTCATCCAATATATAGACACTCAATTTGTTACAGACTACAATCCTGAAAATGTGCCCCCTCATCCCAAAATTCTCTCTCCTATTCACGTTAATATACTAACCTAAACTCCAATGGCTCTTATTTATTAAGTAGCCTTAAGTGCGGTGCCTTGTCAAACACCTTTTGGAAATCCAAACAGATTACATTTACTGGTTCCCCTTTAACTACACGCCTTGTTATCACCTCAAAGAGTTCTAAAGAATTTGTCAGGCATAAATTTCTCCTTCGTGAAACCATGCTGATTCTGCTTGATTAGATTTTGTATTTCTAAGTGTTCCGCTATTACATTCTTTATAACAGATTAACATTTTTCATCGTTGATGGAGATGGAGAGGTCCCAAAAAACATAAGATTCAGTCCAGAGTTAATGTTTCGAGGCCAATATGATTCTTCTTCTAATCCCCACTCATTCCTCTCAAGTTGGCAATGTGCTTCCTATATTACAACAGTAACTAAACCACAAAAATATTCAACTGGCTTGAAATACTTTAGGACATCCTGGAGTTATGGAATGAACTTTATGACACTTCCTTTCTAACTTACCAGTGCTATTCCAGTGCTCAATGCAATCAGTGATTATTGATCATGAAAATACTGTATTTTCCTTGTATTAGCATTAACATCTCGCACCTTGTCATTTCACAAATAAACAACTAAAAAGAAAACTTGTTCATATAAAAATCTGACACATACTAATTAATTACAAACAACTCAGGTGCTGAGCACCCACACATTGTGGAGGCTTTCACTTTCAATTTCAAGTTTCCGTCTGGAGAGAGTGTTGGATTGCTACGTGAGTCATTCTTCATATGTTTCCATGGCTGTATTTGGAAAGGTGCAGGAAGCTTTCCTACTGTCCTAGCCAACATTCCTCCGAAAGCCAAGAACACAAGCAAAGAACCACGTATTAAGAACAACCACTTCCATTTATACAGCACCATAATGTCCAAAGGTGCTTCTCATGAGGAAAGTCAGATAAAATTCAACATTGAGTGTATAAAGGAAACATTAGGACAGGAGATTAAGAGCTTAGACAAAGTGTTGGATTGGTAGGGACATCTATAAACTGCGCTTCCAAAAGACCTTTTGTTTGAAAAGTATATTTTCAACTTAGTAATCATGGAGAATGACTCCCATCACCTCAGTGACTGAAACTATAAAGCTATATGATGTAGATAATATAAAAATGGTGCATATAAATAGTATTCTAATAATGCTCAATAGCGTTAATTCTAATAATTGTACCTTGATTTTAAACGTTTCATCCACTGAATTCCCTCCACATTCTACCCCCTCCCTAAATCTGCAATATTCTCCAGCATCACAATCCTCAGGGATATCTGCATTTATCTGATTCTTATACAACTCCAAATTTAATTCTGTTGGGATTGAGCATGACTTTCTGCCACTCTGGGGTTATGGGTCCTGATATGATTAAACAGTCCAGTGCTGAAACTGTGCACACAGCTACAATAGTATTTGTAAAGTCATAGAGTCATACATCATGGAAATAGGCCCTTTGGCGCAATTCATCCATGCCGACCAGGTTTCCTGAACTGAACTCGCCCCATTTGCTTGTATTTGGTCCACATTCCTGTAAACCTTTCTTATCCATGTACCTGCCCAAAAAGTCTTATAAATGTTGTAATTGGAGCCCCTCCACCACTTCCTCCAGCAGCTCATTCCATAGACACATCTTCTGTGTGAAAGAGTTGCTCCTCAGGTCCCTTTTAAATCTTTCCCCTCTCACCTATGCCCTCTAGTTTTGGAATTCCCTACCTTGGGGAAAAGACTTTGGCTATTCAAAAACAGAAATTGCTGGAAGAACTCAGTAGGTCTGGCTGCATCTCTGGAGAGAAAGCAGAGTTAATGTGTCAGATCCAGTGTCCCTTCTTCAGAACCTTGGCTACTCACCTTATCAGAACCCTCATAATTTTACAAACCTTTATAAGGTCACCCCTCAGTTTCTGATGCTCTAGGGAAATAAGTCTAAAACTATCCAACTTCTCCTTATAATTCAAACCTTCCAGTGTCAGTAACATCCTTGTAAATCTTTTTTGCAACCTTTCCAGTTTAATAACATCCTTCATGTAGCAGGATGTCCAGAATTTTACGCAGTACTCCAAAAGTGGCTGTACTAAAGTCTGTAGAACTGTAACATGACATCCTAACTCATTTACTCAATAAGTAATCAATAACGTACTCAGCAGGAAGGTGACTGGGATGCTCAGGCATTTACACATTCCTTTTGTATGTTGTTTATACCTGACCTCCTTCTGGGCCTATCATAGAGTCATAGAGATGTACAGCATGGAAACAGACCCTTCGTTCCACTTCGTCCATGCCAACTAGATACCTTAAATTGATCCAATCCCATGTGCCAGCATTTGCAGATATCTTAGATTATGGGACTGGAGGAATTTCAGAGATAGGGAGGGGCTAGGCCATGTGAACAGAACAAGTTAGATTATGAGCAGCACTTAGGACGGCCAGACGTCCATTTTTGTATCCGGCAATCTGGTTTATAGCAAATCTGGTCATTGCCTGGTAACCAATGACTTCACATCCAGTGTTTTGACCTGCAGTGCAGTTGCTCTCGTCAAACACCAAAATGAGTCAGTGCTCATTTATTACATAATCGATAGCAGCCTGTGAGACAGACATCCAAAAGTTAGTCATATTTTGGTACTTCTTTCGAATTCCCTATTTCCAAAAACTGTGGACTCTCCAAGTAAGATGTTGTTACTATGTACATGTTGTTATCAAGACCACACATGCTGATGCCATCTGATGCATTTTGGTAGAATCTGGCTCTGGCTACCAAAGTCTTAACGGAACTCAAGCTTACAGAGAGTAGAAGATAGGAGGTTGGCCAGTCCAGCATAAATATATGGCAAAGCTGGAATTGCACAGCAGATCAATCAGTAACTAAAAAGCAACACCACAGGCCTGTGGGCTAGAACAGGTTTTGCTGAAAGGGCTAGTTTATAGCAGCTGTGGTTAAATGAGGAGTTCTCAGAAAATGGTAGATTTATTGTCCTATTTAAGGCATGCACGTACAAAACCCGGGTGGACTGCAGTACTAAGAGAATGCTGCACAATTTTAAATGCCAGCTTTCAGATGAGATTTTAAACGATGGTCCTGTCTGCTCTCTCGGGCAGGGGCATACATGATAGATATAGAACTATTTTGAAGACAGCAAGGGGCAGAAGGGAGGTGTTTTCTGGTGATTTGGACAATAGTCTCCCATTAAACAACTACTAAAAACAAATTATTATCATATTGCTGTTGGTGGAAATTTGCTGCACAATTTGGGTCCTGTGTTTCCTGTGTGACTATGCTTTAGAAAGTACTTCATTGGTGTAAAGGTTTTGGGGGCATCCTGAGTGAGCAAGAGATGGGGCAGAACTTATAACTTTATTTTCACATGTTGACCATTGTGTCAGTCACAAGTTAATGTTTGCAGAAGAGTCGCAATCAACATGGACTGTCACCCATAATCCAAACCTGAACAAGCACCAGATATTACCAAAGTCAGCAGAAATTTTGCGTTTATATCAGTGTTCACTCTAAAAACTGTTTGAAGAAGGCGGACCTAGTACACGAATGAATCAAAACGATCATCGGATTGCCCTGTGATTGCAAAGCACCAAAAGTAAGCTTTATTGTTGGGCAGACCCAGGATCTCCTGACTTTTACAACTTGCTCAGTCGCATAAGACTTGTCGCTTCTTTAAAAGAGAAAAGATGCAAATATGCAGGTGGCCTCGTAGTAAAATCATCCCCACTTGAGATTGAGGGGGGGGGGGGCGGTGCGGGGAGACAAACACATTTCCATATTGATCTGACAACTCTCACAAACAGCTTTGGAGTAATCCCAGAGCACAGGCTGATCGCTGCAAACCAACACCCAGCCCGGGCTTTGATTGACAGCGGGCGCCGGCCTCGTGGTTCGGCCTCCGGCCGCTGCTGATTGGGCACCGCGCTCACGGGCCGGCGCTTGATTGACAGCTCGGGTCCAAGCGCCTGGTTACAGTCGCCATGGAAACCGCCGTGGCGGCGCCAGCGCTGGCTCTCATGAATGGGTGACGTCACGAGGCTGGCGCCAGGGAGTCTGGAGTTGAGTCTGCTGATTGCTTCTTGTTCCTGCCAATTCATCACCTGTCAAAACTAGCCCTGTTTGCCTTGAGAAAACGAATCTACCTAGATCAACACAGCTGGCAGGGACAGCCAGATGTGCAAAGATCAGATTTTTAAAAAAAAACTTATGACAAAGTGTGCAAAAGTTGAAACTTTTGAATCGTTCAAAACTTTTGCAGAAACTTGAAAACAAACTTTGCCAAAAAAGTTCCAACTTTACATGTACTACAAATAAAAAGCAACCTCATTTATTTGTCTAAGCTATCAATGAAACAACTCCAATAAGCTCTTAACACGAGCGAAAAAAAAACAGGCTTTCTAACGTTTGGGAGAACTATTAGGCATGTCAGCCAGAGAAACAAATACGTTTTCTGAAAGTTGCAGGATTACTAAGTCATGGGTTGACAGTGTGCTTGTTAAACGGACCAGTAACGGATGCAAACTTATTGTCACGTTTGGTAAGTGCCGGCAGTTTTGCAGATTTGAACCGTTTGGAATGATGCAAAAACTGCGCTTAAAAACTGTCGCTTTGCACAGCTGCATGAAACCGCCGCTTGCATTAGTCACATCGAGAACCTTTGCAAAAAACAAGTCGTTAAGTTTTTTTTTGCATTTCTGAAAAGGTAGCAGTAATGGTCAACTTCAGGGCTAACTGGGGTCACATTGAAAACGAAGATTAAAAATGTGAAGAAGCGCGGGGAGAGGGAAGCGTGTAGCTTTCCAAAATCAAAAAAATCAACTAAATTCAGCTCAGTTCAGTTATGAATCAGAAGGGGTTTTTTTTTCACTTTTAACTGCTGACAACTGTCAGATCTTTCGGTTCGTGAAAAACGAACTGATTGGAACTTTCCCGGACATGAATTCTCTCTTGTTGAAACAGAGAGGCTAACAATCATGGGTTCAAGGCATTGCTTAATAGTTAACTTTTCCATTCTGATGCATGTGCATTCAAAACTCAATTGTAAAGGAATTCACACTAATCAGCGTCTACCACTATTTCTCTCTCTCTCTTTCCCAGCTGGCCCCGACTCTTGTTCCTTATTCCTTTTGGTGGCGCTGCTCATTCGTTAGACACTATCCAATCGAATGGAGTGTTCCTAAATCATCCCCACGCTTCTTCCCAAAGATGGCTTTTCACTGGGCCACAGGGGGAGGTGAGGTGGCGTTGGTTTACTTCGCAAAATGTGGGGGCGTGGCTGGCAACTGGGGCGAGATAAATAGGGGAAAGTCCAAAACATAGCATTTCTGTTTTTAGTGAGAGGGCTGGTTACAGTGCTGCAGCTGTACAGAGAGTTACACACAGGGAGAAATAAGAGTGTCATCTCCGAATTCCCCCTGCAAGCAGTCACTGAACAAGGAGGTTTCATTTTTCTACCCACCCACCCCAAGAGGAAATTTGAGAGGGAGATGAAAGCCATCAGCCCCATCCGATCTGTCAGAAGCTGTTACGAGGCGGTGTGCTGTTTGTCTGATCAGAGTTTGGCGATCTCACGGAGCAAGAACCCTTTGGAGGAGTCTATCAGCTTGATGTACGACATGAACGACTGCTACTGTAAACTGAAGGAGCTGGTCCCTAGCATTCCCCAAAACAAGAAAGTTAGCAAAATGGAAATCCTCCAGCACGTTATCGATTATATTTTTGACTTACAGATTGCATTGGAAGGTCAGCAACAAGATCCCGGCAATAATCCTGCATCAAGCGGCTCTCTCCTGACACTGCAGGTAATCCCAACTCCCCCCACTCGTTTACAGGTGATGACAGTTTCTCTTTTTGAAACTTTAAAGTTCATCTCCCCTTATAACCTTTCCTCTCTTTACCTTTAGCGATCGGAACTGTCCACTGAAGGAGATAGTTTGGGCTTCTGTCATTGATTAACCTACGGTAAGTACCTGGCATTACATGTTATAACTAAGTGGGGCATACTTGTGGTTCAGTTCGCGATGAAAGCTAAAATAAATCATTAAAACTTAAGCGTATACTCAACTGTTTGGAGTGGACAGGTTTAATTAACTATGGGTGGGGATGTAGTTTTTTCACTAATAATTAAAGATTGTGAATATAAAATCTTATTTTTAAATGGTCCAGTCCAACAACTTTAATGTAATTCGATTTTAAAATCGAATAAGTTCAAACGAAAGAAAACGTTTTAGTTGTCTGCAAGAAATCACATGAAGATGGAGCGAAGAGAATGAATTAAATGCGAGGGAAGTCGAAATTTGGCAGACAAACTTCAATCCAGAAATTCGAAGGATTTTACAAATAAATAATCACCGGGCTGTGTTTAACATCAGGAAGGGAGGTGTATAATTTATATCCTTACTGCATTAAACTCAAATGCTGGAGTTTTGCAGATCTTTATCTGGATATCCACCCCCCACCGGCCGCAGGAAAGGCGCCACTGAACATTAATAATTTTGTTTTTTCTGCCTTGCAGTCATCTTGCCCTGGTAATTTTAGCTCCCATCTGCAAAGATTTAGGAACACAACTGTGCCAATTAACAAACTGTGTGTGTGTATGGAGGGAATGGGTTGAATGTTTCAAAGCATGATCTCGCTCTCTCTCTCTCTCTCTCCCTCTGCTGATGTATTTATCAGTCAGGGCCAGTACAAGTTTAGTGAGTGGCGCCAGTGTGTCTGGCCCTGTTGTGTGCTGCTGTAGCACTCACTGACTGACACGCCTCTCTCCCATTCAATCCTGCAGGTGTGTGCTTCACAACTCGCCGCTGCAGCATTGCTCCAAGAGTACCCTGCCAACAATCAAGCGTTAAGAAGCCAAGATAAGATAAACCTCTCCTATCCGGTCTCCACTTTAAGCAAAGTCTTGGAACAGTTTTACATTCATTTTAAGGACTCATCGTGTGAAAGAAGCAAGCCAGTACATATCTGGGAAATCCATTCCAATTAGCATCCAGATCATTGAATTTAACCCTCAGTAGTTTTTAAAGCCACTAAAAGGACCAAAGACATTTAATGGAGTCATCTGATTTCTTTCTCAGTTTTTAATGGTATTTGAATGAGGAATTATGAGATTAACTCAGAAGTTGCTGGTTGACTTAACCTGGTGAAAAGCAACAAATATCATACACTGCATTCACAACTTGAAGAACAGTATCTTCTTTTGAGCGGACCCGGACAATGGGGACTCAGGTCCCCAGAGTTAAACATTAGAATGGCCTTTGTAATCTCAGCTGAAAAAGAATCACTGAAGAACTTCATAGCCTTTTTGCAATCTTCAAAGTTGTTCTTGTTCAGATTCACCATCTCCTGTAGCACAGGGTGACCTTGCCTTGGGATGCAAGGCAAGTGTCTTCATCTGAGTCGGTCCTTCCCAAAGCTTGAATCAGTATCTCTTGGTGTCGTTGTCCTGTAGTGCCTCCCTGCAGTCTGGACCCATGTCGCACAAAGTCAGTATCTCTCCGGGTCGTTGCCCTCTAATGGGGCTCAGTGACTCTGGATTCTCTCTCATTTGTTGTGCACGGCCTGTTGTGTGCTGCATTTGAGATTATTGCAGAAATGTGTGCCTTTGCTAGTTGGAGGGAATCTTGGATGGGGACATTTAACCTATTAAGAGGGATTTGCTTTCTCATTGCATGGGTCACAGATGGCCTGAGAATGTGTGAAGTCACTGTAGTAGTGTGCCTCCCTGCATGAAAACCATGTCAGACCCACCAACAGCCATGGGTGAACTGCTTGGTTCAGTCAATCCCTTACGACCAATTAACCACCATTTTAAAGTTGGACCAGCAAATGCCAAGCAATACATGAATCATGTTGCAATGCTTGACACGTTTTTGATCACAGTTAATGGAAAATCTCAAATTACTAGTGGGATCCTCAGACACAGACTCCAACAAAATCTACTCCTCCGTAGTCAGTTGGCATATGGAATACACTGGGTGCGTTATGGAGAAATTTACAGATTGAGCATTGCAGCCGTTATCCCAGTGACTTTCCAATATGCTTTATGATATTCAGCCCAGGAGATGGTGGAATACAGCATGTTTGGCATAATGAGATGTTCAGTGTTCATAACTTCACAAACCAGAAGTCCCAGGGCAGTCCAGTTTAAAAGGCTTGGTGGGTGCAGCCCCATAACTGTGAATCACTGTGTTCCATAAATGATTTTTGAATCAAGTCTAGAATATTATCTTAATGCCGTTGGAACTTTAGCAATCAATACCTTGAATGAGACAAAAGATTTTTCTGAAGATGTTTATTCTAGTGGAAATGCACAATCTTGGAGAAGTACTTCCCAAGTAGACTTTGCTTCACCAATCTGTAGAAGAGGGAGTGAAGCTCCCCAACCGTTGCGAACTCTATACTAGAGTATCTTTTGTATATTTGCAGGGAGAGGTGTTCCTGCAAATAGTTTATTTCTTCTGACTGTTTTAAAAGAGAACTTTTTATAAAAGTTTGCAGAAATGTACATTTTATACATAATTAAAAAGTTACATTTACAAAAACTAATTAAGTGTGCAGTTTCTGAGTAATTTGAGAAATGTGTGCTAAGTATAGCAGGCCTGGGTAAAATAGGTTCCCAATCTCTCCCCATTGGGGGCTTTCCTTGTCTCTCAACATTACTGGGCTTGTTGGAAGTAGTTCTAAATGATAGCTGTGGTTAATTCCCATTTACAACTAATGTGACTAGCAGGATTGTAGAAGGTGAATTCAGTGGGTGTTTTGCCTCTTCTATTTAGCAATTCTAATGTTAACTGTTTTAAATGGTTTATTTCAAAGGTTCTCCCAAGTATTGGAGATTTCCAGCTTCACAAAAATGGCCTCACATTTTTAAGGAATTCATTCTCACTGTTCGCAGTTCTTGTCAGTTTCTTGTACATCGTCCAAAGTTTTATAAGCCTCAAAAGGGTCTCCCTGCAAATATAACATTCCAAGAGACTCTTTAAGTTTTTTTTAATGTTCCCAGAGACATTGAAATATTAACATGCTCCCGGAGATTGTAAAGTTTTAGTGCATTCCCAGAAATTGTGCAGAATATTTAACGTGCTTGGAGATTATCTAAACTATTAACACAGTCCCTTGATAATTAAATATTAACACACACTGAATGATTGTGTAAAATATTGACACTCACATTGAAAACAATACCTGAAATTGTGTAAATAGCACACCCAGGGATTAAGAACTGAAGCCTTTTTTTGGATTAAGCATTATTGAGTTGTTTGGAGGGTTTTTTTCACCACATGATCCCACAATGTATATTACTAAACTTGCCAAATTAACTACCTAATCCACCCTGAAGGTGGCCTACTTTTAACTCTAACCCCATTTTGTCACAGGCTGTTCCCATACAACTTGCTACACGCTGGGTATCTGCTGAAAGACCACCATCCTTGGAACCCCAATCATCTTTGAAAGGTCACTGCATCTGAACAAAGGGTGACAATCTGGCATTGCCCTTGACTGGTAATGTTATGGCACCCCATACACTCTGCTCTCATGGCATACAGCTGGCAGGGCTAATACCCATGCACACAATCCCATTCTCTCAGACACCAGGCCACACAACGTACCTGTTCACAGCTACATCCCAGCCAAACATGCTGTCAAAATCACAGCTGTTCTATCTCCAATAACTTGTGTTGACCCATATCTTGCTCTTGGCCACTGGGGGAACAATACATATAGGCAAGCAATCAGAACTATTTTAAACATATGCTTTTATTTACAGACACCAACTGTGAAAACAAACAAAATGAGTAGAGGCTGCAGTTTGTTCCCACAATGCAAAGCAAATGCTGGCACCATGACCAGGAACAGTGCTAAAGTCCATAATGGTCTGCTCCAACTCGTTCCCATGGACTGAAACTGGGTCAGGCTGAGTCAGGTGTTCTGTGGCTTTGAGAGGCTGCTGCAGCTGAGCTCTACCATGGACAAGGGGAGCTTCTATCTCCCAGTGTCCTCATCCTTGGAACACTGCTGCCATTACCCACTTGCTCAGCATCTATCATATCACCTCGTCTGCTTAAATCGTGCCAAGCACAGTACGCCAGGATAATGAAGGCCTCTCTGTGTGTGTCTCTCTCTCTCTCTCCCAGGCCAGTCTAAGCAGTAAAACTGTACCTCCAGGTGTCGTGTCGTTTGCTCCATCATGGCACAGGCAGCATGTATTTGTGTTACACCCCAGTTACAGGGTTGTGCAACAGTGGCATGGTGATCACAGTGGGTCGCCCTAGTACTTCTGTAGCCATCCTTTGGACCTTTAAACATAGAAGGAAAATGGGAGTGCTGCAGGATATAGAAGTAGTGGCAGCTGCCAGGGTAGAGGCACACAGATCACCCAAACTTGCATCGAATGGAACCCTTTTTTCTTGATGAATTCTGCAGCGTTATGATAGGCTCTCAGTGCCATGTGTGGAGTGGCTGGCATCCTGCACCAGCTTTGTTTTCAAATCCTGTTGCCCAGCACTGACCTCATCATCAGAATGAAATGGACCAGTGTGAACTTGCATGGATGGGATCAGTCTCTGTCTTAATTTGGGGGCGGCACAGTGGTTAGCCTCACAGCACCAGAGTCCCAGGTTTGATTCCAGCCTTGGGCGACTGTCTGTGTGGAGTTTGCACATTCTCCCTGTGTCTGCATGGGTTTCTTCCGGGTGCTCCAGTTTCCTCCCACAGTCCAAAAATGTGCGGGTCAGGTGAATTGGCTACGCTACATTGCCCATAGTGTTAGGTGCATTAGTCAGAGGGAAATGGTGGGTTACTCTTCGGAAGGTTAGTGTGGACTGGTCGGGCTGAAGGGCCTGTTTCCACACTGTGGGTACATGACTGAAAGATCCCACACAGGTCTTCCATTGTTCCCTGGAAGAAAGCAGTAATATAGATGGTCAAAGTAGCTATTACCAGGTGAGGATGGCCTCTCATTCCTACCCATCTCTAGCCTCCAGCTCTAGCATCCAGTGTCGTTCTACTCCAAATATCCTGTGTCAACACAGAGCCTCGTTAATCCCCAGGATACGGACTCAGGTGAAAAACTAAGGACCTCCTGCAGACCCAACAAATCTGCAGGGTCCTATAGCTGTGACCTCTATCTGGATTGGGGGCTATATGACACTCTGCTCCTGCTCCTGACTTTGCCAACAGTAATATTTAAAATTCTCTCATGGGATGTGGTCATCACTGGCTTCAAACATTTATTGCCTGTTCTTTGTTGTCCTTGAGAAGGTGGGGGTGAGCTGCCTTCTTGAACGACTGCAGTCCATGAGCTGTAGGTAAATCTACAATGCCCTTAGAGAAGGGATTTCTGGGATTTCCAGTTCAGAACACTGAGTGGCTTGGAGAGGAACTTGCAGGTGGTGGTATTCTCATGTATCTGCTGCCCTTGTCCTTCTAGATGGAAGTAGTTATGGGTTTGGATGGTGTTTAAAGGATCTTCGGTGAATTTCTGCAGCGCATCTTGTAGATAATACACAGTTGCTACTAAACATTGGTGTGGAGGGACTGGATGCTTGTGGATGTGGTGCCAATCAAATGGGCTGCTTTGTCCTGGATGGTGTCAAGCCTCTTGAATGTTATTGGAACTGCATCCATCTAGGCAAGTGGGGAGTATTCCTGACTTGTACGTTGTAAATGGTGGACAGGCTTTAGGGAGTCAAGAGGTGAGTTACTCACAGTAATCCTAAACAGTGACCTGCCTTTGTAGCCACTGTGTCTACATGGTGAGTACAGTTGAGTTTTGGTCAATGGTAGCCCTAAGGGTGTTGATTGTGGGGCATTCAGTGATGGTAACACCATTGATTGACAGGGGACAGTGGTTAAATTGTTATTACAGATGGTCATTTGTGTGGTGCCACTTGTCAGCCCAAGCCTGGATATTGTCCAGATCTGGTTGCATTTGAACATGGACTGCGTCAGTGTATGAGGAGTTGCAACTGGGGCTGAATATTGTGCAATCATCAGCGAACATTCCCACTTCCAACTTTATGATGAAGGAAATGTCATTGCTGAGGCTGGTTAGGCCGTGGACACTACCCTGAGGAACTCCTGCACTGATGTCCGGGAGCTGAGATCACTGACTTCCAACGACAACCATCTTCCTATGTGCCATGTGTGACTCCCTCCAGTGGAGAGTTTGCCCCCTGATAGCCATTGATTCCAGTTTTGCTAAGGGTCCTTGATGCCACAAATTGTCTAATGCTGCCTTCACTGTGATTGCTCCCTCCATCTGCCTTTGCCTTCTTTAAAAGGCAACTTCGGTGAGTGACATCCCACCAGTGGCTAGCTGCATTGACTCTTGGTGAAGATGACCAAAGCACGAAACAAAGGGATGGAAACAGGCTCTTAGCTTTCAGAACAGTAAGTGGTGGCATACATTACAGGTAAGGATTACACACACTTCTCCACACAGGGAGACATGCTGCACTCTGGTAACGAGGCTCATGCCTCTATCATTTATTCAATTTTAGCCTCAGCATGGGCACCAACTTGGTGATGTTGCTGTGGCTGAGTGAGCAACATATTACATGAGAAAGTGAATGCACGCCGCATTCAGTGACTCCATTGCATCCCAGACCCATAACAACCATGCAACATATCATTGAATTCATTCAAGTCCATCCTAATACTTACATGGCGGATGATGAAGATAATGTCTCTGCCTTCCTCAATGCACTTAGAGTCATAGAGACGTACAGCACGGAAACAGACCCTTTGGTCCAACACGTCGGTGCTGACTTGATATTTCAACCCAATCTAGTCCCACCTGCCAGCTCTTGGCCCATATCCCTCCAAACCCTCCATCAGATGCCTTTTAAACGTTGCAATTGTACCAGCCTCCACCATTTCCTCAAGCAACTCATTCCATACATGCACCACCCTCTGCATGAAACATTGCCCCTTAGGTCCCTTTAATATCTTTTCCCTCTCACTCTAAACCTATGCCCTTTAGTTTTGGACTTTTACACCCCAGGGAAAAGACCGTGTCTATTTATCCTATCCCATGTTCCTTCATAATTTTATAAATTACTAAAAGGTCATCCCCTCAGCCTCTGATGCTCCATGGAAAACAGCCCCAGCCTATTCAGCCTCTCCTTATAGCTCAAACTTCAACCCTGGCAACAGCCTTGTAAATCTTTTCTGAACCCTTTCAAGTTTCAGAACATCCTTCCGATAGGAAACAGACCAGAATTGCGAGCAATATTCCAAGTTTGGCTCACTTATGTACCGCACACCTCTCTTTTTAAGTCACCGCCACTAACGTCTGCATCATTGAGGTGCCGATGTTCAATTTGCAAGCACCAATTACATGATGTAAATTGCCTTTGACCAAAATTTGAACCCGAAGCACATTCCCCCTGCAAGCATTGCCATTGAACGATGAAATGATTGGAAATTAAGTGGAGCTGCAATTTGCAAACACGTGTTCATGTATTTACTCCTTCAATTCCTGTCGCCCAGCAGATGTGGATCCTCTGCTTTCGTCCATCAAACTGACACCAGGTCTGCCCACTCTGGGCTTTGTCCTAGCTATTTTCCCATTACTGTCAGTGTCTGCTGAACAGCAAGTGTTGGCAGGAAACACAGCTCATAATGGACAATCGTACATGTTTCCGAAGAACACCCGTGTCCCCTTTTATACTGCTCCACTTTGACAGTCCATTTTCACACCTCTAGCATAGAAAGCGTTAATGCACCTGCAGAAATTAAAATGTTAGTACATTCTCAGAGATTGTGTAAAGTATAAAGTCACAATCAGAGATTAGGTAAAATATGTCACTCCCAGAGATTATATAATGTGTTAATACATTCCCTGAGGTCGTATAAAACATTAACATATTTCCAGAAATTATGTAAAATATGGAGACAGTCGCAGAGATTATGTAAAGTATTGGGTGGAATTTTCAATGTCATTGAGCAATGTGGGCAATGAAGGGAAATGTGGGAGAATGCAGTCTATAAAAATCTGAATCCCAACATTGAGAGAAAATGCCTAGTAGTTCCCATAAGTCTTCAGCAAATTGATAGTAACCTCATTATAAGCAGCATACACTTTATTGACATGCATTTCTATCTTATTGGTTAATATTGCCATATTGATTTGCAACTGCTGATTCTCCATTGCACTGGTCAGAACTAGATGGACCGATTCCCAAATTGAAAGACAGAGCAGTTCCCTAGTGGATGGAGCTAGCTGGTTGCTTCACTGGGTTCCATTTTCAGCTCCAGCATCTCATAGTACACTCCATGGGCAGCAACCCCCTCCACTCTTCTTCCACAGATGTCAGCCTTGGCAAAATATCAGCCTCACCTCACCATCAAGGTCAATTTCATAATACACTCCAGCACTTCACTACTGCCCATTGGAGCTCCCCAACACTTTGCAATGCTCCAGCCAGGTCATTCTGTGCACAGAGACTCATACCCATCTCATGTATCAGTGCAACATGCATCTCATGCCAGCAGCTTACTCTCAGTACTCATTCACTTTGTGCTTACTTGGATGTACGCAGCAGCTCTGTTTTGTCCTTTCCACAGACAGAAAGCCAGGTAGCCTCTCATGTTTGCCAGCATTGAACAGTCCAGGGGGCAGCCATGTTGCTGTATGGAACTGTGTTATTTCAAAGTCACAGCTAAGGTATATGCTAGCAGTTGATGTGGCAAACACATTGAATGTGGTTTAACTAGATAATCATGTCTGAAAGTCTAATGGGTGGAGTTCATAGTGGACTGAAGGAATGGTCATTCTGGGGGTGTTGCACTCTCAAAGTCTCAGGTGACTGAATGGTTTCAAGAATTAACCAGGGACCAGTGTGGAATCTCTCAATTGACAACCCACACGTGCATCAAGGATTTAAAATGTAATTTGTCCAAGATCAAATCTCTTCATCTTTTTTCTCCCACACTGAGTGGCACAGCCCAGACAGTATCATTTTCCCGTATTACTGGCTTTCCCAGATGCAGGGCACTGTAGACAGTACACACATCACATCAACTATCATAATAGGAGAGTTCCAAATGGTCAATGTTCAACTCATCTGTGATCATCACAGCCAGATATCAGAGGCCTGAACTGGCATGCTGGAAGCTGACACAATGCCTATATTCTTGATAACTCTCCAGTTCCTGTCTCATTCCTCTGGGTTTTAGGAAACCAAAACTATCCTCCACCCATGGATCATGACTCCTTTCTGGAACTTGACTGAGGTCAAACACAGATACAATAGAGCTCACTGATCCACCAGGGCCATTGTGGATCAGACAATAAGGCTCCAGAGGAGAAGGCTCTGATGCTTTGATCAATTTGGTTGGTTCTTTTAGTACACTCCAGATACAGTATGCTTCTTACCCTGCTATACTATGCTCTGCATAACTAGAGCAGGCGAAGAGGGGTTGTGATGGACTTCGAAGAGCTGGGAGAGCAGGAGCAGTCTTCCAAGGAGGACGATGAGGACATTGACTGGAGGGATGATCATTTTAAAGAGAATAGTATGAGACAATGTTGGGTGCAACAATTCTGATAGAACGTCATTGATACTCACTTGCAAGAGATACTAATTGAGTGTAAACATCATTCAGTTCATTTATATTTTTAGTTGTCGTGAAGGCAAGCAGCCTTTGTTTCGAGGTAAAAATAAATGCGCCTGCTTTGTTTTTGGCTTTTCTTCATCCTTTCTGCTGTTAGCATTAACAAGTGCATGAATGCTTTATAACATCTGCTGCTCCCAAATTCAGAAACTACAACTAGATGCTAGGGAAAGGTTAACAGTCATTCAGAGACCAGTCTTAAGATTTATGGCACTGAGGAAAGTTAGGTAGTGAGGGTTCCTTCATGATTATATATCCAGGAGATGTGTACTGAGCTCTCCTATGACCCTCCTCAGTTTGACAGACATCCTGATAGACCCTATCACCCTCCCATCATCATTTAATACCTGCGATTTCACATCCACTGCTGAATGACCAGGCAATGCTTCAGCACATTTCATTTCAACATCTAAAATAACTGAGGCTGCTCTCACAGCATCTTTTCCCTCCAGAAGCATGTGCTATGAGGCAGAGTTTGGATGTTAATGGAGCATTGGACATCATCTCCCCACCCCCCCCCCCCAACCCCTTGAATGAGTATGGACTCCCTTGTAAGACACGTAGTTGGGATGAACATTTGTCCCCAGAAAAGTGGGCATGCATGTACACACACAATCTCACACACGCACACACACAAAATTACACACTGACACACACAATCACACACACACAAACACACACAATCGCACAATCACACACACACAAACACACACAATCGCACAATCACACACACACACACGCACACAATTACACACACAGACACACACGCACACAGAATCACGCACACACACAGGCACACGCACACACAAACACACACAATCACATACACCCACGCACGCACACACACACAAACACACAATAAGTGTGGAACTTAAGTGGAGTCAAGGACCTAACACAAGACATTCACATTACCCTTAGCCTCAGAGATTTCCTCATTAAAGTGCTAGGTTTTGGCTGTACTCATGACTGTAAGAGTTGACAGACGTCTGAAATATGCTGCTGTCCAGACTGCTTCTCAGAGATGAGCAACATTTCAGCAAATATAACTTTCATCCCCCTCAGGATGTATGAAGAGGCTGCTTAACTCTGACATGGTAGCCCAGTGACCAGATCCAACAGCTAAAATGATATTTGAACAAACATGTGATGATTATATATACACACACAGATGTGTAACTCTGCTTACAAGGCTGTCTCACCGGTGTTACTACTGCACCCTCAGAGCATTCAATTTTCTTGTTCTCCCATGAGACCTTGTATTAGAAATGAGCCTGGTCAGGTGATCAAAGTTTCAGTGGGGAAGTACTTTTGGTACAGTGATCATAATTCCATAAGTTTAAGATCATTATGGATCAGCATAAGTCTGATTCTCAAGTGGAAACTAATTATAACAGTATTAGACAGGAACTGGAGAAATGAGATTGTGGGTGGCTGTTTGAGAGTTTGACATCTGAAGTGTGGGAGTCCTTTAAAGGCCAGGTGATCAGAGTTCAAGACCAGAAAGAGAAGGATGGCAACCTTCTGGGAACCCTGGATGACAAGAGATATTGAAAATTAAAAAGAATGAAATGTAAGGTTTAGGAAACTGAAATCAGACAAGGCTCTTTAGGAATATAGATGTAGCAGGAAAGAACTTAAACAAGGAATTAGGAGAATGAGAAGGGACCATGAAGTGTCCTTGGCAAATAGGGTTAAGGAGAATCCTAAGGTAGTGTATACATATATTAGGAGCAAGAGGGCAGCTAGGGAAAGGGTGGGTACACTGAAGGGCAAAGGAGGGAATTTATGTTGCTGCTATATAAAACTTTCGATAGGCCACATTTGAAGTATTGTACATAGTTCTGGTTGCCACACTATATGAAGGATGTGGAGAGTTGGAGAGGGTGCAAAAGAGGTTTACTAGAATGCTGGTTGGATTGGAGTGTATTAGCTGTAAGGAAATGTTGGACAAATGTGGATTATTTTCATTAGAGCGTCAAAGGCTGAGGGGTGACCTGATAGAATGAAATAAAATTATGAGAGGCATGGACAGAGTGAATAATCAGATTCACTTTCCCATGGTGGAAATGTCAAATACTAGAGGGTATAAGTTCGAGGTGAAAGGGTGAAAGTTTCAAGGAGATGTGCGAAGTGAGTGTTTTTTACATAGCACAGTCGGTGCCTGGAATGTGCTCCCAGCCGGGGTGGAAGAAGCAGATATGATAGCAACATTTAAGAAGCATTTAGACAGACACATGCACAGGCAGGAAATAGAGGGATGCAGACCATGTGCAGTTGGATGAGATTAGGTTCAGATTGGCATCATGAGCAATGCAGACATGGTGAGCTGAAGGGCCTGTGGCTTTGCTGTACTTTACTAGGTACAGTCCCAAGTTCTTAGGAATCATACAGTGGAAATAGGCCCATCTCCCCAACAAGTCCACACTGACCCTCCAAAGAGTAACCCACCCAGACCCATTTCCCTACCATATTATCCTATGTTTATCCCTGACTAATGCCTAAACACTATGGGCAATTTAGCACGGCCAATTCATCTAACTTAAACATCTTTAGATTGTGGGAGGAAACCAGAATACCCGGAGGTCGTTCGCCCCCTCCACAGAACACACCAGATGGCCTCCTTCTTTAGAGACCTCAATTTCCCTTCCCACGTGGTTAAAGATGCCCTCCAACGCATCTTGTCCACATCCCGCACCTCTGCCCTCAGACCCCACCCCTCCAACCGTAACAAGGACAGAACCCCCTGGTGCTCACCTTCCGCCCTACCAACCTTCGCATAAACTAAATCATCCGCTGACATTTCCGCCACCTCCAAACGGACCTCACCACCAGGGATATATTTCCCTCCCCACCCCTTTCCGCCTTCCGCAAAGACCGTTCCATCCGTGACTACCTGGTCAGGTCCATGCCCCCCAACAACCCACCCTCCCATCCTGGCACCTTCCCCTGCCACCGCAGGAATTGCAAAACCTGCGTCCACACCTTCCCCCGCACCTCCATCCAAGGCCCCAAAGGAGCCTTCCACATCCATCAAAGTTTTACCTGCACATCCACCAATATCATTTATTGTATCCGTTGCTCCCGATGCGGTCTCCTCTACATTGGGGAGACTGGGTGCATCCTCGCAGAGCGCTTTAGGGAACATCTCCGGGACACCTGCACCAATCAACCACACCGCCTCGTGGCCCAACATTTCAACTCCCCCTCCCACTCTGCCGAGGACATGGAGGTCCTGGGCCTCCTTCACCGCCGCTCCCACACCACCAGATGCCCGGAGGAAGAACACTTCATCTTCCGCCTCGGAACACTTCAACCCCAGGGCATCAATGTGGACTTCAACAGTTTCCTCATTTCCCGTTTCCCCACCTCACCCCAGTCCCAAACTTCCAGCTCAGCACTGTCCCCATGACTTGTCCTACCTGCCTATCTTCCTTTCCACCTATCTACTCCACCCTCCTCTCTGACCTATCACCTTCATCCCCTCCCCCACTCACCCATTTTACTCTATGCTACTTTCTCCCCACCCTCACCCTCCTCTCATTTGTCTCTCCGCCCTTCAGGCACTCTGCTTGTATTCCTGATGAAGGGCTTTTGCCCGAAACGTCGATTTTCCTGCTCCTCGGATGCTGCCTGACTTGCTGTGCTTTTCCAGCACCACACTAATCCAGAATCTGGTTTCCAGCCTCTGCAGTCATTGTTTTTACCTCACTGTTGACACTGAGCATCAAAGGCTATAGTGGAAGTGTGTCGGTCTGTGTGCAATTCCAGTAGCCATACTGCCTTCTGCTGGACATGACTCTCCACTGCAGTTATTAACTTGTCCAGAGATTGCCAGATGCTGACATATTCCCAGAGATTGGGTAAAACATCGTTTCCAGAGATTGCGTAAAATAGTACCACAATCCCAGAGACTCTATGATATTGCCACACTCTTCGGGACTCCTGAAAATATTAGAACACTTACTGAGAGTCACTGAAAGGTAACACAATCCAGAAACCCTATCCCTCTAAACTTTAGCTCACGCCAGACAGTCTTTGAATATTAACACACTCTTGAACGCTCCACAAAATATTACCACAATTCTGGAAATTTAATGGAATATTGCTATTTATGTGGAACATTGAGAAACTCTGAGGACCCACTGCTAGCAATCTTGGGGACTCTCTGCAGTTACTTCCGATGACAGCTGCTTTTGAGATTCTTGCAACAATAATTTGTTCCACGCACTCACCAAGACCCTGAATGCCAGTTTTTAAAGGTGTGGCCTAATGCACAGGAATCTTCCTTCAATAGGTGGTTTTTCTGGCTTGTCTCAAAGCAAATGATCAAAGAGTTTCAACAACATCTTTTAGAAAAATAAAGGGGGATCTTATAGGAGCATGTAAAATTATGAAGGGAATAGGTAAGATAGATGTAGAGAGACTCTTTCCATTGGTGGGTGAAACTAGGACAAAAGGGCACAGCCTCAAAATAAGGGGGAACAGATTTAGGGTTGAATTGAGCAGGAACCTCTTCACCCAGAGGGTTGTGAATCTATGGACTTCCCTGCTCAGTGAAATAATTGAGGCTTCCGGATTGAATGTTTTTAAAGCTAAGATAGATACTTTTTTGAACAGTAAAGGAATTAAAGGTTATGGTGAGAGGGTGGGTGAGTGCAGCTGAAGCCACAGAAAGGTCGGCCATGATCTTATTGAATGGCGGAGGAGGCTCGAAGGGCCAGATGGCCTTCCCCTGCTCCTGGTTCTTATGTTCTTAATGCTTCTCCATTTTCTCACTAGTTTCCATATTATTCTCTCACTTCAGTTGAAAGACTTTGAGTTATTTTAAATGCTGGAACTACATCTGGTAATCTCAGCAAATTACAAGCTTCAATGTTGTAGGATCCAAAAATAGGATTCAATCCCACTTCCAGATGTCATATTCTTCAATCAGTGTCCCGAAATTCCAGAGTAAGTGTGGGGAAATATTACAATGCTGAATGTAGAAGCATATGAAAATTCTCAGGGATTCATCCCATTTGTCCAATTTGGATAATCCAATCTACTGTCAATCTACAACAACAACATGCATTTATTTAGACCCTTAATGCGGTAAAACACCCCAAGCAACTTTATGAGTTGTTGTTATACTGTACTTGTGGGCAAGTTGAAAGCAGTTGAAGGGGCTGTATCGATGTGTACTGCTGCTCAAAGAATACCAGCCATTGATATCTCCTGGATTCCAAAAACCTTGATCCTGCTCCAAACCCGAGTGGAAGCCTACACTAGAGAAAGTAAATTGGTGTTGTTCCAATGGAGTTAATGAACATGAGCAAGGTGCTCTGTTTGACTAAAATCAAGATACAGTGTTGGGAGATCTCAGCAGTCCCAGTAGAGTCTGTAGAGAAAGAGAAAGAGTAACAGCAGACTGAGCTGCATCCTGTTGAACAAAGAGAAAGGTTCTGTCCTGATGTTTGTTCCCGGGTTGGGAGTGCAGAATCAGGAGAAATCCCAGCTTCGCGAACCCAACCATTAAAACACTTCTGATATTCAATCCATGTGGACTTGGGAATCAGGTAAGGTGACCCAGCAAGACTCTGAGAGGTTACCTGAGAGGTTCCCATGGTGGGATTGGTGAATAGCCAGCCCAGGACCTTTAGCACTGTATTTAAAGTTTGAAAACAAAAGACTGAAAACTGAAAGCATCCACCCAAACACAGCCCCTAACCCTCGATGCTTCCCCATATTAACGTGCGCATTTGCACCTCCACCAACAGACCTTCATACCCTCTACCACTCTACACCCACCTAACCCTCCCAATATCCCCATGCCAACCTCTGGCACTGCAACATTCCATGTGCCTCATATCCCCCTGCCAACATATGTCCACCTTGCAAGCCCTCTTAATCTCAACCTGATCCCAATCTTCCGGGTTGCCATTTATAGTTCCATGTGATGAGTGTCACTGTCAACTCATAGCTCACACTCACTATCCTTTGTCCTTCTCTCTCCATAACAATTCATCCACCATCCAGCATGGGTATTAATCAGGAGACATCATGACATTGAAGAAAGTTACCCTGACAACTGGCGATGTCACTATTGAAAAAAAAAACTCATTGATACAAAACTAACACCCAATAATGAGAAATTGAAAATCCCTTATGAAGACAAATAACTCCAAATCTTACGTCTACAAATGTCTAATCCAGGTACTAAATACTTTTATTTCATTTCAGATTTCTATTCAATGAGGAAGTGCATCGTTCCATCAATAGAAACCCGATTATGAACATGAAGCACAGGAAACAATCATGCAGCACAATCATTCGACAGATATTGACAACTTTGCAAGTCTCAATGAGTTTATGTACCGTTTACACATTGGCATTCCTTTACTGAACCCCTAAAGATGCCACCCACTACCAAAGGGGCACCTACCTCTCCAAAAGAGGAGAAATATAAAACATTCCTCCCTCCCTTACTCCTTCACTCCCCGACCACTGCGTACTCTCAATGCCCCAAACATGCAACCTTAAGCTTTCAGCCCATTTTCTATGCCCTAAATCCTAATACTGACTGAGTACCTTCTTACACCCACCACCCTTTACCCCTTCACCAACCATACCAACTCATTAAGTACCCTGGAGCAGTGCAGCTCCAACAATACGCATTTAAAGATCACACAACACCAGTTTATAGTCCAACAGGTTTACTTGGAAGCATTAGCTTTTGGAGAAGGAGCAGCGCACTGAAAGCTAGTGCTTCCAAATAAACCTGTTGGACTGTAACCTGGTGTTGTGTGATTTTTTTTAACTTTGTACACCCCAGTCCAATACCAGCACATCCTCAATAATACTTAAGCTGTAACTCAGCTGATGACTATTACATATACCACCTTCAGTTAGAGGCTGTCCAAAGAAAGTTCACGACATTGATTCCAGATTTAGGGTGTGTGTGTGTGTGGGGGGGGAGGGGGGGGGGGGGGCTTACTCATTGGAGTTTGGAAGAATGACAGGTGAACTTATAGACGCATGACTTTCTGAAGGGACCTTAACAGAATAGATGTGGAGAGGTTAATTCCCCTTGTGGGAGAGTCGACAGCACAATCCCAGAGTAAGGGGTTACCCAGTTAGGACAAAGGTGAGAAGAATTTTTTTTCTTAGAGGGTAGTGAATTCCTTACTTTTAATTCTTTCATCAAGGCAGATTAATAAGCAGTAAGAGAGTCAAGGGTTATGAGGAAAAGGCAGGAAAATGGAATTGAGGATTATCAGATCAGCTGTGATCTCATTCAATGGGTGGAGCAAGTTTGATGGAGCAAATGGCCAACTTCTGCTCCCCCACCCGCGACACTCAGTCGCAGTAGTGTGTACCTCCTACAAGAAGCACTGCAGAAGCTCACCAAACCTCCTTACCCAGCACCAACCAAACCCATAACAACGAGAAGAACCAGCGTAGCAGGCAAAGAGAATCACCACCACCCGCAAGGTCCCCTCCAAATCACTGACAATCCTGACTTGGAAATATGTTGTTGTGCCTTCACTGTCACTGGGTCAATGTCCTGGAACTCCTTTCTTAATGGTATTATAGTTCAAGTGGTAGCTCACTACCACCTTCTCAAGGGCAATTAGGGATGGATCATAAATGTTGACCCAGCCAGCAATGCCAATATCCCATGAATTCTTACTTAAATTGCTCTCTTACTTAAATTGCTATTATGCAAACCACACTCTATCGAGAAAAGCAGAAAAACACTTTTTGTGACTTTGGGACATTTATTGACTGGTCAGCACTTGCTAACAATTGTTGGTACATTGTACAGTTCCAAGGTGGTTTTTGCACCATTTATGTACAATGTTCTCTGTAGTCAGCAGTCTCGAAGGATCTCTGAGTCCCACCTCCATGGTGTGCTGGGACCATACCTGCAGGGAAACCTCAGCTTTCCACAGGGGTACCCCGGCTATCCACAACACATCCATGAGAACAGACCTGCCCTTATCCAATCTCATCTCCACACTCCAGCTTCCAAAATCCCACTTCAGCACCACTGGGAACGGTGTCTGTGTGAAATATGCCCCTTCTCCATGAAAATGTAAAGTGCCCTGAGCATGGGGACAGGAATTGGGATTGCTGACTTCTTCCAGCATTTTCACTGCAATAGAGACACTCCGTCCTGGCGAAAACTGGGATCTGGAGAAACACTGACCTCTGGCTCGGTTCGGCCATTCAGCTGAAGGCAGCACAGGTCACCCTCCAGCTCCCCCAATTCCTGTCCAGGTCCAGTTGCTGTTTGTGGATGACCCTGCTGTGTACAGGTTGGCGCTCATGAACACCAGCAGCGACCACGCACCCAAATAAGATGGCAGGTGATGCATGTTAGGACATCTCTGTGACAAGGTATTTTTTAGTTGCATGTCAGTCCAAATGAAGGAAATGTACAATTGATTAAGAATAGCCAAAACTTGGCTGCCTGTATCATTTGGGGATGTCCAAAACGGAATAGTAAATAGAACGGCCTTCCTTTAGCCAGATGCCTCCATAAATCCCTACCTCTTCATTTCTCACCAATCGGGTGCTTATGACAATACAGAAGGTCAGTGTAACAGAAGTTCCCTGGTCTGATTCTTGAGTTGAGGGGATTGTCCTATGTGAAGAGATTTAAGTGGACTAACCTCCACTCTGTAGAGTTCAGAGCAATGAGAAGTCATAACACTGAAAGATATCAAATTCTTCATGGATTTGGGAGGTGTTTTCACAGACTGGGCAGTCCAGAATTACAGAACAGAGCTTCAGATTAAGAGGTCAGCCATTTAGAAATGAAATAAGGAAATATTTTTACACTTGACCGTTGGAATTCTCTACCTTGGCACACCGTGTAAGGTCAGTCGTAGGAGTCTATTCAAAATAGGCTAAAGGAATGTCGGGATAATGCAGGAAGATGGAATTGAATTAAAAGCCGTGAACATATCGGAAGGCCCAATGCTGGCTCCATCCTCTTATATTTGTTACTTATCGACTTAACTCTTTCAGTTTGGGGTTTGATTCCCACAGCAGTAACTGCACAAGCAACCGAAGCTCTATCTCATCAACTGCAGTTTCTGGATTCTACAACAAAAATGACAAGCCACATGTTAATAGTGTCTCTCGCATACAGGCAAAACCCTAAGGAGCTCACTGGTTAAATACAAAGTGACATTGAGCCACAGAAAGGGACATGAGATATTAAACAATTGGTCCAATAGATATATTGTAAGATGTAGCTTAAAGACAGAGAGGTAGTAAGGTTTCGAAGGGACACAGTGTTTGGGACCAAGCTGAAAATACAGGAATACTAAAGGAATTGGGCCTGCACAAGGTTGGATGAATGGAGGAGCACAGAGATCCCAGAGGATTGTGAAGCTGGAGGGGATACAAAGGTAGGAACAGATTTACAGCAGAGCAGGAGTCACTGCAGGTCAATGAGCACAAACGCAACAGTGAACGTAAACTGGTGGCTAGACAGGATACTCACAGCAGAGTGCTCGATCAGATCAACCTTACTGAAGGTGGGAGACTGGCCACAACAGCATTGGAAAAGCTCAGAAACACTCTGTAACTGAAGTAACAAGGGATCTTAGAGGCTGAAACGAATACATGGGGTATGTGCCCTCAGAAAGTTATGACGAAGGGTCACTGGAGCTGAAATATTAACTCAGCTTTCTCTCCACAGATACTGCCAGACTTGCTGAACTTTTCCAGCAATGCCTGCTTTTGTTTCTGATTTATGAAATGCTTCTAGTTTCCGTTGCATGATGTGTAGTTTTAATGTGGATATCTGCTGCCATCTTGTGGACAATATGGGATAAATTTGACCCCATTTTATTTAGAGTCAGTGATGCTCAGCACAGAAACAGACCCTTTGGTCCAACCCGTCCATGCTGACCAGATATCCCAACCCAATCTAGTCCCGCCTGCCAACATCCGGCCCATATCCCTCCAAACCTTTCCTATTCATTAACCTATCCGGATGCCTTTTAAATGTTGTAATTGTACCAGCCTCTACCACTTCCTCTGGCAGCTCATTCCATACACATACCACCCTCTGTGTGAAAAAGTCACCCCTTGGGTCCCTTTTAAAGCTTTCTTCTCTAATCCGAAACCTATGCCCTCTAGTTCTGAACTCTCCCACCCCAGGGAAAAGACCTTGTCTATTTATCCTATCTATGCCCTTCATGATGTTGTAAACCTCTATAAGGTCACCCATCAGCTTCCGATGCTCCAGAGAAAATAGCTCCAGACTATTCAACCTCTCCCTACAGCACAAATCCTCCAACTATAGCAACATCCTTGTAAATCTTTTCTGAACCCTTTCAACATCCTTCTGATAGGAGGGAGAACAGAATTGCACACAATATTCCAACAGTGGCCTAACCAATATCCTGTACAGCCTCAACATGATCTCCCAACTCCTGTACTCAATACTTTGACCAATTAAGGAAAGCATACCAAATGCCTTCTTCACTCTCCTATCTAGCTGTGACCCTTATTTTGAGGAGCTATGAACCTCTACTCCAAGTTCTCTTTGTTCAGCAACTCTCCCCAGGACTTTACCATTAAGTGTATAAATCCTGCCTTGATTTGCCTTTCCAAAATGCAGCATCTCACATTTATCTAAATTCTCAGCCTATTGGCCCATCTAATCGACAATGCTCTCCACCGCATCTTCTCCACTTCCCACTCCTCCGCCCTTAAGCCCCGCTCCTCCAACCACCACCAAGACAGAACCCCACTGGTTCTCACCTACCACCCCACCAACCTCCGTATACAGCGTATCATCCGCCATCATTTCTGCCACCTCCAAATGGACCCCACCACCAGGGATATATTTCCCTTCCCTCCCCTATCAGTGTTCCGCAAAGACCATTCCCTTCGTGACTCCCTCGTCAGGTCCACACCCCCCACCAACCCAACCTCCACTCCCGGCACCTTCCCCTGCAACCGCAGGAAATGTAAAACTTGCGCCCACACCTCCTCCCTCACTTCTCTCCAAGGCCCCAAGGGATCCTTCCATATCCGCCACAAATTCACCTGCACCTCCACACACATCATCTATTGCATCCGCTGCATCCGATGTGGCCTCCTCTATATTGGGGAGACGGGCCGCCTACTTGCGGAACGCTTCAGGGAACACCTCTGGGACGCCCGGACCAACCAACCCAACCACCCCGTGGCTCAACACTTTAACTCTCCCTCCCACTCCACCGAGGACATGCAGGTCCTTGGACTCCTCCATCGGCAGAACATAACAACACGACGGTTGGAGGAAGAGCACTTCATCTTCCGCCTGGGAACCCTCCAACCACAAGGAATGAACTCAGATTTCTCCAGTTTCCTCATTTCCCCTCCCCCCAACTTGTCTCAGTCGGTTCCCTCAACTCAGCACCGTCCTCCTAACCTGCAATCTCCTTACTGACCTCTCCGCCCCCACCCCACTCCGGCCTATCACCCTCACCTTGACCTCCTTCCACCTATCCCACCTCCATCGCCCCTCCCCCAAATCCCTCCTCCCTACCTTTTATCTTAGCCTGCCTGGCACACTCTCCTCATTCCTGATGAAGGGCTCTGGCTCGAAACGTCCGTCGAATTTCCTGTTCCTTGGATGCTGCCTGACCTGCTGTGCTTTAACCAGCAACACATTTTCAGCTCCCATCTAATCAAGATCTCATTGTGCTCTGAGGTAACCTTCTTCGCTGTCCACTAACCTTCAAATTTGGTGTCATCTGCAAACTTACTAACTGAACCTCCTATGTTCACATCCAACTCAATTTATATAAATGACACAAAATAGTGGATTCCCTCCAACAACTTGCCCACCTTCGATGTCAGGCTCACCAGTCTATAGTTCTGTGGCTTTTCCTTACCACCTTTCTAAAATAGTGGAACTACGTTAGTCAATCTCCAGTGACTCACCTGTGACTATCGATGATACAAATATCTCAGCAAGGGGCCCAACAATCACTTACCTAGTTTCCCACAGAGTTCTAGATCAGGTCTGGGGATTTATCCATGTTATGCATTTTATAACATCCAGCACTTCCTCCTCTGTAATATAGACATTTTTCAAGATATCACCATCTATTTCCCCACATTCAATATCTTCCATGTCCTTTTCCACACCAAACACCGATGCAAAATACTTGTTTAGTATGTCTCCCATCTCCTGTGGTTCCACACAAAGACTGCCTTGCTGACCTTTGAGATGCCCTATTCTCTCCATAGTAACCCTTTTGTCCTTAATGTATTTGTAAAAATCCTTTGGATTCTCCTGAACCCTATTTGCCAAAGCTATCTCATGTCCCCTTTTTGCCCTCCTGATTTCCCTCTTAAGCATACTCCTACTGCCTTTATACTCTTCTATGGATTCAGTCGATCTCTCCTTCCGTACCTGACATATGCTTCATTCTTTTCTTTAACCAAAAACTCAATTTCTCTCGTCATCCAACATTCCCTATGCCTACCAGCCTTGCCTTTCACCCAAACAGGAATATACTGTCTCTGGACTGTTGTTGTCTCATTATTGAAGGCTTCCCATTTTCCAGCCGTCCAGCCGTCCCTTTACCTGTGAACATCTGCCTCCAATCAGCTTTTGAAAGTTCTTGGGCGAAAGTGAGGATTGTTGATGCTGAAGATCAGAGTCAAAAGTGTTGTGCTGGAAAAGTACAGCCTGTCTGGCAGCATCTGAGGAGCAGGAGAATCGATGTTTCCAGCATAAGTCTTTCTGGTGAAGACCTTATGTCCGAAACGTCCACTCTCCTGCTCCTCAGATGCTGCCTGACCGGTTATATTTTTCCAGCATCACACTCTCGACTTCTGAAAATTCTTGCCTAAAACTGTCAAAATTGGCCTTCCTTCAATTTAGAACTTCAACTTTTAGATCCGGTCTATCCTTTTCCATCACTATTTCAAAACTAATAGAATTATGGTCACTGGCACTTAAGTGCTCCCCTACTGACACCTCAGTCACTTACCCTGACTTATTTCCCAAGAGTAGGTCAAATTTTGCACTTTCTCTAGTAAGTACATCCATGGGGGCATGGTGGCTCAGTGCTGCCTCAGGGCACTGCTGCCTCACAGCACCAGAGACCCAGGCTTGATTCCAGCTTTGGGCGACTGTGTGGAGTTTGCACATTCTCCCAGTGTCTGTGTCAGTTTTCTCCGGGTGCTCCGGTTTCTTCCCACAGTCCAAAGATGTGCAGGTTAGGTGAATTGGCCATGCTAAATTGCCTATAGTGTTCAGGGATATGTAGGTGCATTAGTCATGGGCAAATGTAGAGTAATAGGGTTGGGGAATGGGTCTGGGTAGGATACCCCTTGGAGGGTCGGTGTGGATTTGTTGCACCGAAGGGCCTGTTTCCAGACTGTAGGCATTCTGTGATGACATACTGATTCAGAAAATTTTCTTGTTCACATGTAAATTTCTCTCCAACTAAACCCTTAACACTATGGCAGTCCCTGTCTATGTTTGGAAAGTTAAAATCCCCTACCATAACCACCCTATTATTCTTACAGATAACTGAAATCTCCTTACAAATTTGTTTCTCAATTTCCCTCTGACTATTATGAGGTCTATAATACAATCCCAAATTGGTGATCATCCCTTTCTTATTTCTCAGTTCCATCCAAATAACTTCCCTGGATGTATTCCCAGGAATATCTTCCCAAAGTACAGCTGTAACGCTATCCCTTATCAAAAACACTGCTCCCCGTCCTCTCTTGCCTCCCTTTCTATCCTTCCTGTAGCATTTGTATCCTGGAACATTAAGCTGCCAATCCTGCACATCCCTAAGCCACATTTCTGTAATTGCTATGATATCCCAGTCCCATGTTCCTAACCATGCCCTGAATTCATCTGCCTTCCCTGTTAGTCCCCTTACATTAAAATAAATGCAGTTTAATCTAACAGTCCTACCTTGTTCTCTGCTTTGTCCCTCCCTGCCCTGACTGTTTGACTCGCTCCTTTTCCCAACTGTACCAGTCTCAGATTGATCTCTTTCCTCACTATCTCCCTGGATTCTCCCGCCCCACTCATTTAAATCCTTCTGAGCAGCTCTAGCAAATCCCCCTGCCAGTATATTAGTCCCCTTCCAATTCAGATGCAATCATCCTTCTTGTATAGGTCACATCTACCCAGAAAAGATTCCAATGATCAAAAACTGTTGACCCTTCTCCCCTGCACCAACTCCTCAGCCATGCATTCATCTGCTCTATCCTCCCATTCCTGCCCTCACTAGCTTGTAGCACCGGGAGTAATCCAAATATTATTACTCTAGAGGACCTCCTTTTTAAATTCCTTCCTTTCTATATTCCCCCTTCAGAATCTCATGCTTTTCCCTTCCTGTGTCGTTAGTTCCAATACGTACAATGACCTCCTGCTAGTCCGTCTCCCCTTTGAGAACATTCTGCACCCTCTCTGAGATATCCCTGATCCTGGCACAAAGGAGGCAACACTCCATTCTGATTTCTCTCAGCCGACCTCAGAAATGTCTGCCTGTGCCTCGGACTTACCCGTCACCTTTTTAAGGAAGTCTTTAGGTTATAGGGGCTCCCATAGTGATGTTAGGAAGCATGTCCCAGGACTTCCATCCAGTGACACTGAAGGAATGGCGATATGGAACCAAGCAAGGGTGGTGCGTGACCTGGGGAGGAACTTGGAGGTGGTGTCTTTCCCATCTGTCTGCTGCCTTTGTCCTTCTGAATGGTAGTGACGATTGGTGTGGAATGTGCTGTCAGAACAGCCTTGGTGAGTTACTGAAGGGTGTCTTGTAGATGGTAAACACTGCTGCTATTGTGTGTCAGTGATGAAGCAAGTGAATGGTGAAGGTGGAGGATGTTGTACCAGTCAGGCAGCTGCTTTGTCCTGGATGGCATTGATTTCCTTGAATGTTGTTGGAGTTGCACCCATCCAGGCAAAGACTTGTGAGATTTATAGAAGTTGGACATATTCTGGAGAGTCAGGAGGTGAGTGGCTCGCCACAGGATTCCTGCCTGTTCTTGTAGCCACAGCATTTATATGGCAAGTCCACTTCAGATTCTGGTCAATGGTACCCTCAGGATGTTGGTAGTTGGAGATCTAGAGCTGGTCATGTCATTCCCTGACAAGCAGTGATGGTTATTGGAGACAGTCATTGCATGACATTTGTGAGGTGTGATTGATGGTTGCCGCTGATGAGTCCAAACCCGGACAGTGTCCAAAATTTGTCCCGTATGGACTACATGGGGGGCCATACTGGAGTCAAACACTCAAATTCAAACCCCGACATAGACTGGAAGCAGAACCCAGGCCTATGCTGTCAGAAGTTAAACAGAGGCCACTACCTGCATGTGAGTGGGTGCAAAAGATCCCATAGCACAGTTTGAAGAACAGCAGAATGTTTTTTTCCCCTTCAGTATCCTAGACCTCACAGCTACTATTATAAAATCAGACAATCTAATCATTTAACACACTGTACAATCATACTGTGTGCAAACTGCTTGCTCTTTCCAACATCACTGTTATATCCACACTTTCAAAAATTGGTAGGGAACATTTTGGGAGCCCCTGCAGTTGTGAAAGGTGCTATCTAAATGCAAGTATGTCTTTCTTTACCATGAAAACCACTGTGCTGCTTTCTTCCTGCTTCTGCACAGAGTCTAATCTTGCTTTTGATCTTGCTTTTTTTACCATCTTTGCAGCTGTAACATTATATTCCTCACTCTATTCAATAGTCTTTATGTCCTTGAATGGTATGACCTGCCTGTACTGCTCACAAACAGAACTTTCCACTTTGCTTCGGTACATGCGACAATAATAAATCAAAGTGGTGTTGGGACTCAGCTCTCCATATTTCCTGTTCTTTGTGACAGAGCAGCAGAGAAGATTGCATAGGGGAGGCTGTAACTTCAAAGGTATCAGTCACACGCTCCCTCACACACACTCACACAGTCACAGAGTCCCTCACACACACGCACATAGTCTCACACACAGTCACACACTCACACATACTACCTCGCACATACTCCCTCACACACATGCACATAGTCACACACTCCCTCACACACACACACACTCCCTCACACACACGCACATAGTCACACACTCCCTTACACACTCACACACACTCCCTCGCACTCAGTCACACACTCCCTCACACACACGCACATAGTCACACACTCCCTCACACACACAGTCACACACTCCCTCGCACACACTCCCTCACACACACGCACATAGTCACACACTCCCTCACACATACACACTCCCTCACACTCACAGTCACACACTCCCTCACACATACACACTCCCTCACACTCACAGTCACACACTCCCTCACACATACACACTCCCTCACACTCACAGTCACACACTCCCTCACACATACACACTCCCTCACACTCACAGTCACACACTCCCTCACACTCACAGTCACACACTCCCTCACACGCACAGTCACACACTCCCTCACACGCACACTCCCTCACTCCTCCCCCTCACCCACTGCATTGCTGCATTGCCCCAGGGTTGAATGAATTATGAGGTAAAACCAAATTGGATTTAGATGGCAGAAAGAAACAGACCACAATCACGAGATTAAAAAAAACCCATTTTATATAGTACACTAAATTTACCCATCTTTACACAGAATTCCTGATCCTTTTCATATAAAATTTATTGTGCTTATAAAACTCTACAATCAAAGCTATTACTTGGTGTCTCCATTATGTAAAACATTTGGTGGGTGCAATGTTTATGTCCCAGCATCACAAATCATATTAGAACTTGAATATTTTGGATAATATCAAAGTGTTAACAAACTCCGAAATGAGGAGGGCTTTGCTTAAAGAGCAGCAGCAGCACCACACAGTCAGCTTTCTGTATTCCACTGGCACTGACACGGAGAGGGGGTGGGAGTGATACAGTCTCACAGGGGGTGGGAGGGCGGGAGTGGTACAGTCACACGGGGGGTGGGGGGGAGGTGGGAGTGGTACAGTCTCACAGGGGGTGGGGGAGAGGTGGGAGTAGTACAGTCTCGCTGGCACTGAGTCTCACAGAGGGGGCGGGACTGGTACAGGCTTACTGACATTGACACTCACAGAGAGGGGAGGTGGGAGTGGTACAAACTCACTGAGGGAGTCAGGAGTGGTACAGTCTCACTGACACTGACAGTTTCATGGAGGGGATCAGGAGTGGTACAGTCTCACTGACACTGACAGTCTCTTCGGGGGGAGGAATACAGTTGCACTGACTCTATCTTGGGGTGGGGGTGATAACAGTTGCACTGATACTGACTCTCTCCTGGTTAGGGGGAGGGGTACAGTTGCACTGGCATTTTCCCCAGGGATACCATGCTGAGTTGAAGCTAAGTTCAGAAAGGAAGCTCACTTTGCCGGTTGCTGGGATGTAGAAATTGCCTAATGATGACAGGTTGAATAAGTTGGGGGGTCTACTGGAGAGTGAGGAATATCCAGTTAAGGCTTAAAATTCTGAGAAGGACTGAAGGCATACACTGGGAGTCCAAAGGTGTGCAGGCGAGGTGGATTAGCCATGGGAAATGCAGGATTACAGGGAAAGTTGGGGGGTGGAATATGCTTCAGAGGATCAGTGAGGATTTCATGGACCAAATGGCCTTCTTCCTCACTGTAGGGGTTTTATGATTATTGGGGAACCCAGACCTAATGGGAAAAGTTTAAAAATGAGAGTTCCCACTTCAGAATGAGATGAGAAGGAATGTTTACCCTCATTAGCCTTTGGAATTCTTTAGTCAGGGAGCAGTGGAGGCTGGGTCACGCCCTCAAAACGGAGTTAGACCAATTTTTGACAACAGTGGAGTTAAAGGTTATGGGGGGGGTCAAGCAGAAAGTGGAGCTAAAGCCATTCTCAGACCCGACATGATCTTGTTGAACGGTATGAGTAGGCTGAAGGGCCTATTCCTGTTGGTATACCTGATGATATGATGAATTCAGAGTTGTAAATCCTAAATGGGATTGGGAACTAGAATCAAGCAAACCTCAGAAACACAGGAATAAAAATGAAACTCGAGCCTTTGTGAATGTCAGTGCTGTGAACTCCCTGTACGTGCCAGTGTCTCCCATACAAAGAGAATAGACTGAACCTGTGAAGCTACCAAACAGAAAGGTTGAGCTACTTCAGATTCTGGATTAGAGCGGTGCTGGAAGAGCACAGCAGTTCAGGCAGCATCCGAGGAGCATGAAAATCGATGTTTCAGGCAAAAGCCCTTCATCAGGAATAAAGGCAGAGTGCCCGAAGGGTGGAGAGATAAATGAGAGGAGGGTGGGGGTGGGGAGAAAGTAGCATAGAGTACAATAGTTGAATGGGGGTGGGGATGAAGGTGATAGGTCAGGGAAGAGGGTGGAGTGGATAGGTGGAAAGGAAGATAGGCAGGTAGGACAAGTCATGGGGACAGTGCTGAGCTGGAAGTTTTGAACTAGGGTGAGGTGGGGGAAGGGGGAATGAGGAAACTGTTGAAGTCCACATTGATGCCCTGGGGTTGAAGTGTTCCGAGGCGGAAGATGAGGCATTCTTACTCCAGGCATCGAGTGGTGAGGGAGCGGGGGTGAAGCAGGCCCAGGACCTCCGTGTTCTCGGCTGAGTGGGAGGGGGAGTTAAAATGTTGGGTCACAGGGCGGTGTGGTACCCGAGTTCACTTCCTGCCACACACCGTCTGAAATCTGACCAGAGAAAATCCCACCAGCCCTCCTCTGAAATTCTTATCGTGTAAACCCTTTCCCCTCCCAATCTTGTACAAAACTCAGACACTGCACCGACATGACTACAGCCCAACTGCACTTAAGTTGCAATGAGGTGTTGTTTTGTGAAAGAAAAAGAGTTCCCTCTAACTCCAGACCACTCCGTCCCATTCCTTCCCCTTGGAATTCTGAGTCAGTATTCCCAAACACTCAATGAATTAACATGCTTATATAGAAAAACACTGTGAAAGTTCTGCCCCCTTCTGACTCTCTTACCTTTCACCTACATCCTCAGCCCTCCCCCGCCCCATTCTCTGAGGCTCTCTATGCATAAAGTGGAGAACAAGAGTCAATGCGGTAGCAATGGGACATCACACACAGTGACATCCAGTGGGTATGGAAGCTGCCTCTGAGAGGGCAGTTGTTTGTAAGAGAGTAATCCCCGGTGTCACGGTGAGGAGTTGTTCAGTTCCTGATAAGCAGTGAACGTGGCTGATCGGGGAGGTGGGTGGTGGGGGGTGGGGTGGTGGTGGTGGTTTATCCATGGGTGTATGTGTGTGTGTGTGTGTGTGTCAGGGTGCTCCTTAGCAGTTTCTGTTTTCAAAGCATCTGAATCTCCCACTGCTGGAGCGGATTCTCCTCGTCGTGTTTACAGATAATCGCACTGTCCCGATCGTAAGACTTGCCACCTAAAAGTGAAGGAGACAGGAATCATGTCAGCCCGCTGGACTAACACTGTGAGCTCATCACGACAAACCAAGGGGGGCTTCACCGCCTGGCCCCCAAACTCCAATGGCACCACCCCCTTTTATTGGGGTCGACCACACATTGCCCACCCCTCGTTTAAGTTTAGAGGGAATCTTCCTGTTGCCAATCACCATTTTCACTCACTGCTCCGTCCACCCATTTCTTCCCCCATGTGATTCGACGGAAAATGGAGATATTGCTCCCTCCCTCTCAGTTCACTAGCGTGTGATTCCCCAAGTCTGTGCTGATCCCACTCATCCCACCCCAGAGTCAGTAGTTCAAAGGTTGTGAGGTGACTGTCATCTCAGTTACCAGGCTGTTCCGAGACTCAGAAATGAAGTATCTGCCCTTCTCACTTCAAGTCTTTTTTTTTAAAAAAAATCATTCACGGGATGAGGGCATCTCTGGGTAAGCCAGCATTCATTGCCCAACCCTAATAGCCCACAAAGCATTTAAGAGTCAACCACATTGCTCTGGGTCTGGAGTCACATGTAGGTCAGACCAGGTAAGGATGGGAGATTTCCTTCCCTAAAGGACATTTATGAACTGGACGGGTTTTTCAAACAATCAGCAATGGTTTCATGGTCACCATTAGTCATTTAATTCCAGATTATGGTTTGAATTCAAATTCTCCTTCCCCATTAACTGCTACCCCACAGTTACAACAGTGGAATAAAATCCTTTGTGGAACGGAAGGCAATATGGTCAAGTATTTGGCATTAGCAGCAGCTTGGCACAATGTTAATACAGTGAGGGCTGCAGCCAAGGACAGAGACACCCTGTGCTGTCCATCCGCTGCAACTGAAGGAGGGAAAGTCACCATCGCTCTCCAAAAGACCATGGACAGCTCGAGAGAGACAGAGGTGACTGGGTGGTGAGATTATGGGCGGCATGGTGGCACAGTGCTTAGCACTGCTGCCTCACAGCGCCAGAGACCCGGGTTCAATTCCCGCCTCAGGCGACTGACTGTGTGGAGTTTGCACGTTCTCCCCGTGTCTGTGTGGATTTCCTCCGGGTGCTCCGGTTTCCTCCCACAGTCCAAAGATGTGCAGGTCAGATGAATTGGCCATGCTAAATTGCCCGTAGTGTTAGATAAGGGGTAAATGTCGGGGTATGGGTGGGTTGTGCTTCGGCGGGTCGGTGTGGACTTGTTGGGCTGAAGGGCCTGTTTCCATACTGTAGGTAATCTAATCTAATTAACCTGATGGACAGCATGCCTCGGGAAGGGGTGGGCAAGGTGTGAGAAGGTTTGGGCTGCGTTTGATCTCAATCCATCAGGGAATCGAACCTGTGCTGTAGGCATCACAAATTAACCAGACCAGCCAAATGAGCTAGCCAATCCGCCAACTGAGTGAGCAAGTCCAGTCAATGACCAGCCTATCCTGGCGCCTGGGATCCAGTATGCCTTTGTAACATGCAAATTAGCTGAGAGAGTGGGAACAGCAACCTATAGCATTCCTCCACTTGGATCAGATCCTGCAGCATTGGTTTAGCTCCTGAGGCACCTGCTGACACTTCAATCTGTGGGTGTCCTCATCAATCTCACACGGGGTTCTTCACTCGGAAGACCAGCAGGGGTCACTGGAGAACAGCATAAGGGTGTGTACAACCACGTGGCACCTTTAACATCAGGCACTTCACAGGAGGATGAACCTGAGAACTTACTTCAGGAGACAGTAAGGATTTGTAAGATGAGAGTTGTGCAATCTGGTTGTAACTGGGCAGGGAGCTAATATAGTCGAGTGTGCGATGCTGGAAAAACTCAGCTGGTCAGGCAGCATCCAAGGATGAGGAGAATCAACGTTTCAACCCTTCATCAGCATCTGCAGTGCTCACTTTGTTCAGGGAGCTAATATAGGTCAACAAGCATAGAGATGATGGATGAACAGGGTTTGGTTTGAGTTAGGACATGAACAGCAGAGTCTGAATGTGCTTCAGATTACGGAGATGGGAGGTTGGTCAGGGGAGCATGGGATAATCAAATCTAGGGGTATTAGTGGCTCAAAGTGGATGGGTACAATAGGGACTGAGCTGGGTGACATTACAGAGATGGAAATAGGTAGCTGTGGTGATGGAGGAGAAGTGACTGGAAGCTCATCTTGTGCTCAAATAGTTTACAAACACAATCCAGTGTTGGTTGAGCCTTGGCATGCAGCCCGGATGAGGAATGAAGCCTGTGCCTGGTGAGGTAGCAAAGATCAAAAACAATGGCATCAAGTTTCTCGAAATGCAGGAACATTGATGCAAGTAGGCAGCTGGGGTCGAAGGCAGCAGCTTAGAAAACACCTCACCTTTGATGTCGAGTACAAGTCCCTTGTACAAGACGCTCTGGATTGTTCCACTCCTTTCAAATGTCCAACAATGCCTTGGCACCCGCTTCTCAGACCAAAGCACAACCTTTGTGCCAGTCTCACTCAATGCGCCAATGGTTTGGAGGCTCAGTTCTGGAGCAAACTGTGACACAAGTGAGGGTAAAATACATGAAATATAACAAGACACTACATCAGATGACAGAACCTCATTTTCCACGCTTCACAAAGTATTGACTCTTTCTGGGGTATGGGCTCCAACATTACCAAGTTGCCATCTTTTGGTAAACAGCCTTTCTCAATATTGCAGGTTTAGCAGGTGGATGTCACTGGACTACCTGACGTGGAGAACATCACAGTTGAACACAGTCAGGTTCTCCACCAACTGTCAGCTGTGGCTCAGTTGTCAGCTGAGTTGCTTCTCTGCTTGGAGTGTGGGGTCATGCTACTCCACATGGTACTGAATGGGTGCAGTATTGCTGGATGAACCATCAACTGAAAGCTTTGAAGAGGTGTCCTGTAGCTGCAAGCTATTAACATGTATCAAAAATCTGTGTTTCTAGTCCTAAACCCCATTTCATTGAATGTCTCCACCCAGTCTGCAAAACAGCCATTGATCAGAGCTCTCAGTTTTCCATCCTGTAGCCAACTTTGTGACCATGTTGATTTTGCCCTATGGGCTTGAGCAAATAACTTGTTGCTTGCAACTTTATCAAGTTCCTTTCCCGGTCCATACGCACGTTACTTACAATACACTCATCTATAAACAGCATTTCATTAAAAAAATTAAGACCCTCATGTGGGGCAGTCATAATGCCCCTGCCTCTGAACCAGGAGATCACAGTTCAAGTCCCACTCACTCTAGAGATGTGTCTGAACTGGTCGATTGAAAATATCTATCAGCACAAATTTTTTTTTAAGATGAGGAAATCTCAATTAAGTTAGTCAAATATGACGAGCCCTTAACAAATCCATGCTGACTCTCCTTAATTAGATCAAGTTTGTCTGTTGGTTTTCTGCCGGATCATTGCTTCCAAAAGCTTCCCAATCACTGATGTCAAGACAGCCTGGTCTGTAGTCACTGGATTATCTTTCTCCTCTTGCTGTGAACAACAGTTGCAATCTTACAGCCCTATGGTACCCCCCTCCAAACCTCTTTCTAAGTAAACATTGATGCAAACGTTCAGTTGGTATCTGCTGTTGGGCTCTGTCACTATGGAGGACTCAGTTCTGTGAGTGGATCTGGGCTCTCCACCTGAGTACAGGTAGACTGACCTTGCAGGGAATAAGATGTACATTTACAAGAATGAAACCTGGACTTCAAGGGTTGAGTTATGAAGAGAGATTATACACTGAGGCCAGTTTTCTGTGGAACTTAGAAAGGGTATTGGGTGATTGAAGTCTTCAAGAATTAACAGGAAAAGACAGGGTAGATAAAAATAACTTATTTCCACTGGTTGGGGATCCTAGATCTCAGAGGTATAGTCTGTGAATGAGGGCCAGACCATTGAGGAGAGATGTTACAAAGCTACAAACAAAAAGTGTGGTAGATGCTCTGAACTCTTTTCCACAATTGGTAGTGGATGCAGGATCAGTTGGTAATTTAAAATTTAAGCTAGATAAACCTTTCTTAAGCTAAGATAAGGAAGGATATGGGCCAAAGGAGGTAGATGGAGTTTGGTCACAAATCAGCCATGATCTCACTGAATGCAGGAACAGGCTGGAAGGACTGAATGGCCTGCTCCTGTTCCTAGGTTTCCTACAACGTGATCGCCATCTATTCAGCCCAATCATTACTCAGACAAGCCTTTCCTGTGATTATAAGAACTTCATGACTGTGGTCATCATTGACAATGTCAGCATTGTAATTCATTACAAATGGTAGTCAATGTACTAGCACCATGTGGGTATGTCTGTAGTCACATATAGACCAGACCAGGAAATTAACTGATTTGTGAGAAAATGTCAGTTTTATAATCATTGCTACTGAAACTCACTTTTTATTCCAGATTTTCTAATATGATGTGAAATTTCATTCTGCCCTTGTTGGATACAACCACATCATTAAGCCAGGCCCCTGGAATACTCAGTTAGTAATACATCCATTATGGCCCCATTACCCAAACTTGTCTGTAAAAGACCATTAATTCTGTTCTATTATCCGCCAATCTATTCCTGTCCTGTTGATTTGCCCTTACTTGCTGTTGACACTGTCAGAAGCCGGATTCTCCTGTGTATTGTCAAGCTGACATCTCTGCTCCTCCTTTCCCCTTTCATTGAGAGTTCTCTGTGTCCTTCTCCATTCGGATGCAAACACTTTTCCCTTCACCGAGGTGAATCTAGAGTGTACTCAGACAGAGTTTCAGGTCCGCCCACTACTGCCCTACATTTCAACTTGAGACCAGGCTAGGTCTCGCCCCAGTTTGCAGAAGTCTGTCTTCCTCCGGTTGTGAAGGCCATTTGGAGGGTGCTCAAGTTAAAGAGAGCTTTTTGTGGGCAAAACCATCAGAGCCTGTTTGTGTCCCACGAGCAACAAGGTGAAACCATCAGTCTCGGTTTGTCTGTATCTAGCGAGGCGGCTACATTGTCTGCACGCACCCAGCCATCTTAACCTCTCCCTAATATCACCCCACTTGAATGTCACTAGTCTCTTGCACAGCACATCTCTTACTTTGGGTTTCAGCAGCCCCTTCTCATAGAACCAGAGCTGCTCCAGTTCCGTATTCTCTGCAGCCACAATGACCCGTCCAGACTTCACATCCTCCTGACACAGAGTGACCGACAGGAGGTCATTTGTCTCTTTGTTCTTGATGTGGAAAAATGCAGGTTTCTGTAAAGTCAAAGACATTTTGGTGTTACCCTCAAGAGTGGTTAGCAAGGCAGAGTTGTGATGATTCTCTGTATCTCCCTCACCACATTTGTATGAATTGTCAGGCAATAAGAGTGAGAGAACTCAGATGAGAGTGGTACCACACGCACTTCAAAAGGGGCAACTGACATACCGAGTCCCCGAGCAAGGAATGGCACAGGTAGGAGAAGAAATGAGCAGCGAGTTATATTTGGGAGATTAAAAGATTTTATTAATAGGAGGAAGAAAAGGAAGGGGAAGTGCAGATGTCCCACACGTTGTCCCTGTATTCCTCAGAGTTGGTGGACAGGGATCAGAGGGGCTACAGACTTACAGGATCATTGTTGAGGTTGAGATTGGAGGTTGGATTACGGAGCTAAACATATTTAGCCGCTCAGTTACAAGAAGCATGGTGTCCGGCACTAACCTGTGAGACTGGTGCTAAGGATCCAATCCTCAAGAAGCCACTGTATTTGGGCCAGTTAGAAATCTCAATGGGCTCCAGGAGCACTTGGCGACCTCGGAAGTTGCTGTGCTCATACAGCACCCAGCTACAGATGGCAAAGAGAAACTGAATGAGCATCAGTGACAGTGGGCAAGATAATGCCAGCCCTTTAACCTTTGGGGTTCTGTGAAGCCTGAACTTGGTTTGGGCTAGGAATGCCTGGAAATCTTACATCATGATGTCTCGCAGGTTTGAGGTGTTGCCTCGAGGGGTTTGGTGTCTCTGCCCACTATATTGTGACAGGGAGTAATACTCTAAATGACAGTGTACACAAGTGGGTGTGTGGAATAGCCTCATACTGTTTGACTAATTGCACTTTGAGACTGTTCTAACTATACAGATCAAGGCCAGGATTTCTGAACTTGCAGCAACGTTCTGAACCTCATGACATTGAAGAGTTAACTGCAAGCTTCCCAAGAGAAAATACACACCAATATTAACTAAAATAATGCTTTTTCTCCCATTTTAGTTAAACTACTTTGCCCTTCAGATCTAAATATTCTGGAGCTGGAGAAAAGAAAGACTGAATGGATGATTTTTGACTCTTTTCAATCAGACATGGAGGACTCTGTTCACTCTCTGATTGGTCCTGGGAAGACAGGACACTTTATTTTATTCATTCGTGGGATCTGGGCATCATTGGCCGGCCAATATTTTATACCTACTCCTAAATGTCCAGAAGGCAGTTAAATGTCAATCACATTGTGGGTCTGGAGTCACATGTAGGCCTCAGACCAGGTAAGGATTCCTTCCCTGAAGAACCTTAGTGAAACAGATGGGTTTTTCTGATGTACAGCAATCGTTTCGTGGTCATCATTAGACTCGATTTGGAGGTGCCGGTGTTGGACTGGGGTGGACAAAGTTAACAATCACACAACACCAGGCTATTGTCCAACAGCTTTACTGGAAGCACTAGCTTTTGAAGCACTGCCTGTCAAAGTAACCACTTGATGAGGGAGCAGCGCTCCGAAAGCTAGTCCTTCCAAATAAACCTGTTGGACTATAGCTTTGTCATGTGATTTTTAACATTATTAGAGTCCTAATTCTAGATATCTATTGAATTAAAATTCCACCATCTGCCATAGCAGGATTCAAACTCAGGTCCCCAGAACATTACCAGGGTTTCTGAATTAACAGTCGAGTGATAATATCACTGGCCATCACCTCTCCTATCAAGGAGCCAATAAGAGCATGGAGCCAATCCATCCTGATTGGAGGCAGGATGACACCTCCAGGAATGCATCCACCAACAGTTTGCAACTCTCTGTGGGACCCATAAGACAATGCATCAGGTAATTGGAGACAGGGGCAAATTGCTCGATTAACCAGTGTCAAAGATCATTAGTAATCAAATCAAATAAAATGCTTTCAAGTGAAAAAATTCTTTGCTGTGCTATTAAAAAGTGAATTAACCATATGTTTGTGGTTTTATTTCTCAATTGTCTAATGAGTGTCTTGGTCAAATGTTTAAGATGACAACAAACACTGTTCTCCAAGTTGCCATTGCCTCCTATGACGGCTCTTCAAGAGGTCACTTAGATCCGACAGACCCATTGGATGTCCCTGACTGGGGAATCCCTATCCTTCAGCCAATGCCTGCCTACTCAGACTGAAGTCTCTATGAATGACACCCTTACTGTCTGATCTGATCAACAGGAATAAACAGTGTGTAAATTCCAGGATGCAAGGGGTCAGCCATTCAGGGGGTTGTTAAAGGGGACAGGGGAGGGAAGCTGTTAATGCTGACACCACAGCCCATGGGCAGGATGAGAATGAATGGGTCATTCCTATCAGTTCAACTTGGAAATGGTCAATTTTACAAAACTGATATTCTGTTAATATCCTCCACTATCTGTATTTTAGTGGAGAAATAATCCTGCTATACTTTGGAATAATTTGGTGTAGTTTTGACCATGCATTTGGCGACTCTGTTCACTATAGTTGATGAGTAAATATCCACATCCAAGTAATTAGCTGACAATATCTGTCCTGGAAAGGAACCACTTCCTAAAGACAATCAAATTAAAAGAAGTTGGTCATTAAATCTCATTGCGTACTTACACACCACCACTGACACGGAGGGACAGAACCAGATTATTGTAACCGTCGGAGACCAGATTCTTCAATTCAGAGTCAAGTTCAATCTCCTTTCCTTCAAAGTTCTCCAAACTGTATAAAGTGATTGAAGGCTCGGAGAAGACCTGTGCAAAACAGATGGTAAACCATGAGACCATATTCTAGCTCCACCATTACTGGCTCTGTTCCAATCCCCTCCCTTTCAATTCTGCTTTTCAAGCACATCTTTCAGCTTGTTTCTTGTGAGCGATGCAGATTTTTAAAAGACCATCCCAAAGCACAAGGAAGAGCTTGCCCTGGATAGATTTTTTTAAAGCACCTCTGGAGCTGGTGGGATTTGAATCTGGGTCTTCTGATCCAGGGGTGTGGACACTACCACTGCACCACAGGAGCCTGCAGAAACTGCATTTACATAGCGACCTCAGTAGTCTGAAAGCCCTTCGCAGGCAGATTCCTTGGAAGCTGCCTGACCAGCTGTGCTTTTCCAACATCACACATTTTGACTCTGAGTTCCGGCATTTGCAGTTTTCACTTTCTCCTACTGTATAGTTTATGACTGCTAGTTTATGACTCCTCTCCATATCCACCTTCTCAAACCCTTGCATTATATAAATGACATTACTCCCTGGAGAGAGAGGAAAACTCTGGATTATTCAGCCTGTCAGTTCATCACATCAGAGTGCCTGGCTGCTTCTTGCTGGCTTTGGGCCTGGGAAGATTGGGTTGCTTAGCGGATGCCTAGCTCCAATCAGGCTGATCACAAGGGTTTGAACATCCCGGAAAGTTGTGTAGGTCACAGAGCAATGGAGGGATGGGGGGGCACGGAGCATTTCTTTGTGGATATTCCTACTTCCTATGTGGTGTCTTACTGTGTATTCAGAGATTCTGAATTGTTGTGGCAATGCATACTCCTGTGTGTGCTGTAGCCCGAAACTATTGCGAGGACCCAACTTTCTCCCCGTCACATGGCTGACCCACAATCTCTTCCTACCTCAAAATTCTAAACTCAAATCTTACTGAACTGGGTCCTCAGCCAAACGAGACTGAACTCAGTCACTGCTGAATTCCTGGCGAAAGATGTAAGTTCCTCATAAAATGATAGGGTCCCAATCTGAATTTACACAGGAGGCTTCTCCTGGAGCCAATGGTAAAACCAGTGGGTGATGGGGAACAAACAGAAAGCTCACGGTTCTGATTTTAACTCCCATTCCACCTAATTATCTCCAAGAGGAGGAGGAGGATGTTAAAGTGGTCCCTCAAAGAGCAGCTCTGTCTATACCAGTAAATTCAATCTAATGTCTTTCACCAACTGAACCATTTGGTCAGAATAACGAACCGGTTCCTCCAATAGTCATGAACAACAGCTGGTATTTACACAGCACATGAAGTACAGTGAAATGTTCCGAGGTACTGCATTGGAACATGAGCAAATTTCAACATCAAGTCACATGAGGTGTTAGGTCAGGCAACCCAAACTTTGATCAAGGAAGCTACAGTTGCCGATAGTGGAGACTTACGTGCGGTATGGCCATCACACTTCGGATGTGGGCAGTCACCCTGCAGCCCATCGATGGGAGGTCTGGATAGTCTCCCTCACCAACCACAAAGACTCTCCCATTGTAATCCTGGCCCTCATACAGCGCCCAACTGAAAGACAATACATGCTTGGATTGGTGAACAGTGCAATGTGCTGGAACTTAGAGCTATGGCTATTAGCTGGATCGCAAGAACAGAACTACACTGAACAGACCATTCAGCCCGTCAAGTCAATGTTGTGGCTTATGCTCCAAGCGAGCCTACTATTAACAGTCTTAACCTAACCCTACTAACATGTCCTTTTTCTACATGACATTGGACTCCTTTGGTTATAAATTCTGTGATCATGATCTTATTCTCCACAACCACCTGATGAAGGAGCAGTGGTCAGAAAGCTAATGCTTCCAAATAAACTTGTTGGACTATACTATAATCTGGTGTAGTTTTTAATGGCTTGCGACCAATAGAGTCCCACAAGGATCGGTGCTGGGTCCACTACTTTTCATCATTTATATAAATGATTTGGATGTGAGCATAAGAGGTACAATTAGTAAGTTTGCAGATGACACCAAAATTGGAGGTGTAGTGGACAGCGAAGAAGCTTACCTCAGATTACAACAGGATCTTGATCAGATGGGCCGATGTGCCAAGAAGTGGCTGATGGAGTTTAATTTAGATAAATGAGAGGTGCTGCATTTTGGGAAAGCAAATCTTAGCAGGACTTATACACTTAATGGTAAGGTAAGTGGGAGTGTTGCTGAACAAAGAGATCTTGGAGTGCAGGTTCATAATACTCAAAGTGGAGTCGCAGATAGATAGGATAGTGAAGGCGGCATTTGTTATGCTTTCCTTTATTGGTCAGAGTATTGAGTACAGGAGTTGGGAGATCATGTTGAGGCTGTGCAGGACATTGGTTAGGCCACTGTTGGAGTATTGCGTGCAATTCTAGTCTCCTTCCTATTGGAAAGATGCTGTGAAACTTGAAAGGGTTCAGAAAAGATTTACAAGGATGTTGCCAGGGCTGGAGGATTTGAGCTACAGGAAGAGGCTAAACAGGCTGGGGCTGTTTTCCATGGAGTGTCGGAGGTTGAGGGGTGACCTTATAGAGGCTTATAAAATCATGAGGGGCATGGATAGGATAAATAGACAAAGTCTTTTCCCTGGGGTGGGGGAGTCCAGAACTAGAGGGCATAGGTTTAGGGTGAGAGGGGAAAGATATAAAAGAGACCTAAGGGGCAACGTTTCCAAGCAGAGGGTAGTACATGTATGGAATGAGCTGCCAGAGAATGTGGTGGAGGCTAGTACAATTGTAACACTTAAAAGGCATCTGGATGGGTATATGAATGGGAAGGATTTAGAGCGATATGGATCAGGTGCTGGCAGGTGGGACCAGATTGGGTTAGGATATCTGGTCGGTGTGGACAAGTTGGACCAAAGGGTCTGTTTCCGTGCTGTACATCTCTATGACTCTATGTTCTGAAAAAATTGGAAGCTTTGTGCCCAGAACATGCAGTGCTTTAGGATGTCACTGTGGGGAGCCAGTGAGCAGAGATGCAGATGGCTGCCCACTGCTGGCGAAGTGGTGGAAAGTCAGACAGGGAGTTCTTGCATCGAAGCAACGTAACAAAGGACTGAGACCAGAAATCCATGTCCCATTCTCAGACAGAAATAGCACCCCCCTCCAGTATTCTCACTAATAAGCATCAAAAGTCAAATGCTTCTGTAATAGTTGCACTGCCTCTGTTAGCTTAATGAAGGTGGTAACTCACTGTGTGTTTGCAATTGAACAGGATGATGTTGCTGCATGATTGGTGCCTATTTAACTTGCTACAAATACTTAGGGATAATAATTAAAAGGGTGACTGCACATGCTGTTAACATTAAATGTGTATTCTCATCCTTTTTATATTGTGATTCACTTTGGGAATTTAAAAACACATTTTTAATCTTTGTATTTAAAACATTTTGCTGTCTCTCTCCTCAATCTTCTTCAAACCAATCTTTCTTTTTCTTTCTCGTTCTCTTCTGTATCTGATATGACATTAAACGGAACCATTTTCTGGTGGCAGGGTGGCTCAGTGTTTAGCAATGCTGCCTCACAGCGCCAGGGACTAGGGCTTGATTCCACCCTCAGGGCAACTGTTTGTGTGGAGTTTGCACATTCTCTCCGTGTCTGCATGTGTTTCCTCTGGGTGCTCTGGTTTCCTTCCACAGTCCAAAGATGTGCAGATTAGGTGGATTGGCAATGTTAAATTGTCCCATTACGTCCAGGGATGTATAGGTTGAGTAGACTAGCCATGGGAATTACAGAGATAGTGTGGGACTGGATGGGATGCTTTTCGGAGGGGCAGTGTGGACTCTGGGTTGAATGGCCCACTTCCATAATGTGGGGATTCTAGCTTAATTCAACCTATTTCTCAGTCTTTCCACTATATAATTTCAGTCATTAATGTTCATTGATTAAAACACCCATGCAGTTGCACTGTTCACTGAGAAGTTTCTGATTCACTGTTGCCTTCAGTATAACTCTATCAGTTCACACTTTCTGTGACCTAACAGTAAATAATGTTTGAGCTGAAGTATGGAGAGCTAAGTGTGACACAGCCACTATTATATTGTTTATTTGTGGAACTGGTCTCAGATAACAATTGGGGGTGGTAGGGTGATTGTGGATGTAAAAAGGTAAGACTTGCATTTATATAGTGCCTTTGTCAACCTCAGGACTTCTCCAACTATATTAAAGCCAGTTAGGTGCTATTTTTGAAGTGTAGTCAATGCTGTAAAGTAATTTGTATAAAGCAAGCTCCCATAAATATCAAATTGATGTCTCTGAAAAATGTTCGCTGGACCAGAAACATTAACTCTGCTTTCTCTCCACAAATGCTGTCAGACCTGCTGAATTGCAGTAGCAATTTCTGTTTTTGTTTCATGTTTTCTGTGCCCGCAATTTGTTGGTTTATAACATCAAAGTGAGAATAGCCAGATAAATTTAGTTTAGGGATGTTGATTGAAACGTACCATTTGTCAGGCCACCAGGTCTGCCTCAGTTTACACATGCCACACTGATGGTATGCAATACGTTGCAACAATAAACTGCATTTACCTGCCACTTAGGACCCTGCAAGACTGCATCTTAAAATCTTTTGGGAGCCCCATCTTGTCCCCCTCAAGCATCATGCAGCGTCCACCGAATTCCACCTCTGCATAGGCCTTTATCTTTATTGTGAAAGAAAAGAATTTAAATTTAAATTCCAGGAAAAAGGAACTTTTGTCAATCATCTTATCCATATCCTCTGGCATTGACTATTTCGCCCCCTTAACCTTATCAAAACACTTCAAGATTTTTAATCCCTTTATCAGATCCCCATTTAGCTTTCCCAGCTTGAGGCAGAACAGCATCAGGCTCACTGTGAAACTAAAGTTCCTTATCTGTGGTACCATATTAGTCAATCTCTTTAAGTCTTGCCACCCTACCTAAATAGCGATGGACAGCATTAGACACAATACTCTAGCTAGAATCTAGCCAATGTTTTAGAAAGGCTCAGAATACCTTCTATAATCTTTCTCACCGAGCTTGAGTGATAAAGCTAACTCACATTCGCTTACAAAATAAATAAATTGCAAAGAATAATACTTACCTTCAAGTGGAGTTGCGGATTGCTTGGCTCCACCTGAACACACAAAACACAAGATGGTGTCACATTGTTGGTCAGCCAATGTTTATGCCATGACCTAATCCCCACCCTCAGCTCTCCGGGACATACACCGTGAAACAGGTTTGGTCAGGGCTTGCTTGCAAATCACCACCCCACCCCCAACCCCCACCCCACCCCCACCCCCGCAATGTCTTCAACATTCCATACAGCTCCCTTCTGCACAACATAATTGATTTTCTGAATAAAGTACAGTAATACAATGAAAAATACATTTGCCGAGACATTTGCATCATTACTTAATCTGAAACTGAATTCATTTGACTGATGGAGACCCACTGAATAAAGTGCAGTGGAGAACTGATTCGGTCACACTTGTGATGGAACAAAGCAATTGATTATTTTTTCACATTGCCCATAAAAGGAGTTGTCTGAGCAGGTGTTGTCCTGATCATGGGAGCCCATGTGTGGCCAGTATTGAACAAAGATCTGCCAGGTCCTGGCTTGTGTCCAGTGTGTATCCCCACCGAAAAAAAGAAGATGCTCATTCTGATTTGACCACTTTACTCTCCAAAGGAAATTTTAAATCTCTCAGCCCTTCATCCCCATTTACTGTTTAGGCCCAGGGTTATCATTATAAATGTTTCATGTTTATTTAGTTTCAAATACGTTTTTGGAAAATATTGAAGTCTGGCTTTAGCATATCATTTTTAATCGTTTCTCCATCAGCCTCAGCAAAATGGACACAACCAGCGATGGCCAATGTGCTACCTGTCTCCCAACCTTGACAACACCCAGGGAGTGTGTGGCTGGGCACTGGTGAGTGTGTGAGCGAGTCAGGGAGGTGCAGAATAAGATAGCCCCTTCTAAAGCAGGGTCACTGTCACAGTGAAGGAGCCATCCTGGATTCAACTTGTGTAATCCTGGCAATTGAACAAGTGGGGTCCTTCACTTCCTCAAGGTGCCTTGAACTTCTCTCCTGGATACCTCAGGGTCACGGACCCTAAGTTGAGAACCTTTATAGTACATGTGGCAAACACCAAGGTAGGAACATGTCCCTTTATCGTGAGATCGAATTTGCACAGGAGTACAGTGGAAAATGCAGCAATGATTGAACTGAATGGCAAAATGATTTGGGAGTGTTGTACGGTCTCAACATATGATTTAATAAAATAAAATGCCAACTTTAAAACCCGAGAAAGGTTTTTCACATCCTGTTGGATTACAGTGTATGTTCCTTCCAAAAAATGTTAATGATGATTTACTTGCCCCTTGCCGCTGTCCCAACGGTTTCTCAATAGAGGTCAGTGCAACTCTGAGTGGAAAGTAACTCATGCACACATAGCCCCCTCTGAAACAAGTTCCAGTGGCAAATCAATATACAAATACACTATCACTTGTATAGAAGCAATTTTTGAGAAGAATGTTAACGTGCTTCCTCAAAACTTGATTCTCATAGTTTTTCTTTCTCCTTTCTTCAGTCCCAAAGGTGTTTATGACAGCAGACACCCCTGGTTGCTTTCCCTGGGTCAATCCCCTACACCTTGGCTATAAGTGTTGACTGTACTCTCAATACTTAAAAGAAACATCAAGATGTTTGAGTTCCCACCTACCATCTACTTGCCTCTGTAAGGGGCCACCAATTAGAAATCAGCAAGAGAAACCCTCATCAATTCCTGTTTCTCTCTCTCTGCTTTGTCAGGCCAAGAAAAAGCTGCTAACTCCAGTTGAATTTTGACATTTTTAACCAACCTGTACAGATGTGTTATGACACAGCACTGGTGCAGGTGGGACTCAAACCCAGGTCTGCTGGCTCAGAGCTACAGACACTACCACTGGAACACAACAGTCCTCCAGTTGTATGTATTTGTTTTCCTTTTAGACACCCATGTGGCCAATCCCCTGTTTTTTTTGTGAACAAGGTCCAGGCTGCAGCAGTAGCAGGAGCTGCTTGTGCAGCTGCACACAGTTCAAACTAAAGGAAAAACAAACACACACTAAATAAAACCAAAAAGAAACAAATACTTCCTATGAATGTATTTCTGGAAGATTCATCACATGACCACCTGCTTCCAATCACAACACCCTACTCACCCACCATTTGTCAACTGACCTGTCACTCTTCAGTTGCCCCTCCTTCCCACAGCCAATTGAATGATTTGGGGGAAGTTCTTGGCTGATCTGATTGTAACCTCAAATGGATATTCCTTACTCCACCATTGCTTACCAAGAATCTATCCAGCTCTGCCTTAAAAATATGAAAATATTTTGCTTTCATTGTCCTTCTAAGAAGAGAGTTTCAAAGACTTGTAACTCTCAAAAAAAAACTTCACCTCATCTGATTGAAGTTGGAGATCCCTTATTTTTAAAGTGACCCCTAGTTCTCGGTTCTCCTGTAAGAGGAAACATCCTCGCTACATCTGGCCTGTCAAGAACTCTCAGGGTTTTATATACTTCAATCAAGTTGCCACTTACTCTCCTGGACTCCGATGCTTACAAGGCTAGCCTGTTCAACCTTTTCCCAAAGGCAACCTGCCCAATCCAGGTTCCAGGTATTAGTGTGGTGCTGCTCTCTACCTGTAGAGTAATCTAACCTCCCCACCCCCCCTTTCCTCCCTCCCCCCCTCAACAACCAGCCCTCCCGCCACACACACACACACACACACATCCTGGGCTGGTGATGGAATTTCAGATGCTGGATTGATGAAGAACTTGGACATCAATTGGAGAGTGCATTTTCCAGAGTACTGCAGCAGCTCAGAACACAGCAGTTTCTTCATCAAGGTATTAGTGGAAGGGACAGGCACATTATTAAGATTGTAAAAGGACATGGTATTGAGGTAAAAGTTCTGCTTACCAGTAAGATAGGGTGCAGGGAGCTAATCTTACAATTCTGGGCACCCCAGTCCTGAGGATTCCGGTAAATTCCTTTCTCGACAATGTACTGAGCTCCGGAATAATTGACACCTTCGTAAGCCACCCATCTGAAAGATGAAATGATGAATATTTACCAGCAAGGCAGCAGCTCAATTCAGATTTGAAAACAGGAATCGCAGCTCAATTCCTGGGAAATTAAAAGCATTTTCTAGGCATTGAGCCCAGCTACTGTCAACTCAAGGTCTTAAATTATTCACTTTTATATTAAGCTTATTTGCTTTTTCTGGAGGATATTCTCCCTTGGGATTTGGTCCTCCTTATACCTCACCCAAGATGCCTTCCTTCAGCATGAGCACAGGCAGCTATTTGATTGTGGAGCCTTTTGCAGGTAACACCTGAACGCATCGGTGTCACACCCGTTGGAAAGAAACAGGTCATCCTCAGTGAGCAGTCAGCAGTGACAAAACTCCACATCCCCCATGTGTATCTGAGACAGATTTCAGCATTCAATTGAACTTAGATCGCTAGAGATCAAATCTGATACAATCCCTGTCAATAATGACCAATTCCAAATAGAGAGAAGTTAATCATTGCCCCTGGACATTCAGTGGTACTGCTATCCCTATGTCCCCCATTATCAACATCCTGAAACTCAACTGGACCAGCCATATTAATACATTGGTGGCAAGAGCAGGTCAGAGCTAAGTTCAACCATGGGACTTCCCACCCAGAACCTAATTTCCAAATGGCAAGTAACAAGCCTCCAGACTCCCTGTCCAGCCTCAGCAAGGCACAAGTATGAGTGAGATGGAATACTCCCCACTTGCCTGCATGAGGGCAGCACCAATAGCAGTGAAAAAAACTCAACACCATCCAGGATGAAGCAGCCCACCTCTTTGTTTGTGGATGTGGTGCCCCTCATTCCCTTTGCCTCTGATGCTCAGTAGCAGCGGTGTGTCACAGATGGACTTAGACATTACCTTACAAACACATGACCACTTCCATCCAGATAGACAAGGGCTGCATATACACAGGAGCACCAACAGCTGCAAGTTCCCTGCAAGCCACACACTATCCTGACTTGGGGAAAATAAATGACTTTTCCTTTTGTGTCACTGGGTTAAAATTTCAGAATTCCCTCCCTAACTGTACTGTGGCTGTACACCAAATGGATTGCAATGAAGAAGGCACCTTCTCAAGGAGAACGGGGAGTGACCCAGCCAGTGAAGCCCACATCCCATGAATGGAAAAGAAAAGGCTACAGCTTGCTAAGTGTACCTTAAACACTAGGGAGCACTAGATTTCACAAGTAGATAGAATGTTCCTGTTTTTGGGATAAATTTGAAAGCAGAAGAGTTTTAGATTAGATCAGATTAGATTACTTATAGTGTGGAAACAGGCCCTTCGGCCCAACAAGTCCACACCGACCCGCCGAAGCGCAACCCACCCAGACCCATTCCCCTACATTTACCCCTAACCTTACCCCACGGGCAATTTAGCATGGCCAATTCACCTGACCTGCACATTTTTGGACTGTGGGAGGAAACTGGAACAGACGGAGGAAACCCACGCAGACACGGGGAGAACGTGCAAACTCCACGCAGTCGGGAATTGAATCCGGGAGTTTTGTGGAAAGAAAGTCATGGCCTACTTTAGTCATTAAAAACCTGTCAGATATTCCGACTATCTGACAGTGAATAGCTGCTAGTTAGATTTCTCCTGGAGTTATGACGCTAGAGCGAGTCCCACCCTCCCAAAGCTGTCAGCCAATCAGAGGCTGGCATCTGCGGAACTTGGCCATTGCCTCCAGGCTCTTTCCAGTCCTGCTTGGAATACAAGTGACTGCAGCTGAGGTGGTGGGAGATCCCCAAGTAAGTCTTTAGTTGACCACTTTAAGAACATTATTTGGTGGAGGAGTGGAAAGTTCAACCATGGGCCTTCCCACCCAGAACCTCATTTCCAAATGGCAGGAAAAGGGGGAGTAGTTCCCCAATACCCACACACTGCCCGTCCTGCCATTTCACAGGTCAGAAAGTTCCACTTATAAATATTAAAGAAAACACTGGTGTTTGTAAAGTAAAAGGAAATGGTAGCCAAAATATACATTATAATAGCAGTTCCTTTGTATAGTGCCTACTTGCAGTCCACACTAGTTCTGTCACTTACACTCCACTCATAACTTTCATGGATTGTACGTGGTTTTCGACATCAACCAGCTCCAGGTCTGGGATGGACTCAGTGATCATAATTGGATCACTTTCTTCATCGTCAATTCTGTTGTTCAGAGCAATCGCGGGGTTGAAAAACTCCTTTTGGAAAAAGAAAGGAAGATATGAAACAAGGTGACTTGGAACCACTTTCTGTTCAACAGCTGCCACTTACTTAAATAAAGAAATGATCCCTTTGGTTTTTTGCAAATTCATTCCACCTCTCCGCTCTTGTGCTCCCACTGATATGACTGGCAGTAGTAGATTAGTTGTCAATCTGCTGTCGCTGCCAGAAATGTTAACCATTTGCTTTGCCATGTGGACACTACAATGGGGTATTATGGGTAAATGCCACTCACCCCTCCCACAGCACGTAGCAGCAGCAGTTCATTCCAATCACTTCACTAAACAGTGCAGTCTTTACAAGCAGAAATCTTGGCTGATTTTGCCTTTTCCAAACCCAAGATCACCTACAGCATGTCTCATAGAATCATAGAATAACACTCCTCCAAAAGAGCCCTGCAACCCACCATGCCTACGTTGGCTCTTTGGAAGAGCTATCCAATTTGTCCATCTCCCTTTGAACTTTCCGAACAGCTCAACACATTTTATGATCTCAGGAATCCATATGACATCCTGGTGAACTTTGTCAGTGTGTCCACCACCAGAAGCTATTCCAGCAGAGCATTACTCCAGGAGGTAGTGCCACCATCTGGTCAAGATGAAAGACTGCACTTTGACTCCTGGTAGTGGCTAGTCTCCAACATAGAAATGCTTACCTCCCTTCGTTTATTACATCATGTAGGGGGAGGTGGAGAAGCTTAACTCTGTGCCTTCGCTTTACCAGAAATATCTGTCTTGTTTCCCAATACTTACTGCCCGGATGAGGCGCAGTGACTTCAAATCCTCATCACAGCCACTCCATGTCCTCCAGTCCATGAACTCGCCTTCTTCCAAGAGATACTGATGACCCCTGAACCCTTCCTTAGAGTAGCCAACCCATCTTCAAGAATATGTGAATGACAAAACACAGCAAGTCAGGATTAAGCATTTAAAAAGCAGTGGCTTCATGAATAAACAACCACCCAACATTGTTGCCTAAAAGAATTGAGGGAGCTTTACTCAGTATCTAACACCATGATGTTCCTGTCCTGGGAATGTTTGTTGAGGACAGTATCGAGGAAGCTTTACTTTCAGTTCAAAAGTGTGGAATGAAAAAAAAGTACTTGCATTTCTGTTGCAAATTCTGTAACTTCAGAGCAACCCAAAGCTGCTCAGAGCTAAAGAAGCACATTCAAAATGTAGTTGCTGTTATAATATCAAAATGGTAGATGCCAGTTTGTGCACAGCAAACTCCCACTAAGACCAACTGAAAGAAGGGACAAGTTCAGCTGTTTTTATGTTAAGGTGAGAGTTAAATGTTACACAGGGATAATTATTGCTCCAGGACATCAGTCCAGGACATCAGAAAGAACTTCTCTGCTTTTCAAATGGTATAGAGGATACTTTGCATCTGTCCAACTTGCCAAACGGAGTTGAAGCTCCGTGTCTGATCAGTAAGTAGCCTCTCAGACAGCAGCACTTGACCTCTACTGCACTGGGGATGTCAATCTTCAGATTCCAGGTGAGAGTGCAGTTCCCACCAGCCATAGCGAACATGTCATTTTATCAGCAGTAGAAAGATTTATGGAAGGCCATCATGTACAATGGATAATTTCCTGGATATACGACTCAGAAACAGGCCATTTGGCCCAACCAGTTCATGCCAGCGGTTATGCTTCACTCAAACCCCCTCCTTCATCTAAATCTATCATTGTAATTCCCTATCCCTTTCCCCTTGACTACTAGTCTAGCTTCCCTTTAAGTACATCTATACTATTGACCTCAACCACACCATGTGGCAGTGAGTTACTCACATACTGAGAGTGTATACATACAGAAACGGATACTAGGGAGGTGATAGCCTAGTGGTTTTATCATTGGGACTAATTATCCCTAAACTCAATAAAAGCAATCCGGAATTATGAATCTACTGATGGCTATGAAAACATTGTTGGGAAAACCCATCTGGCTGACTCACGTCCTTTGTGGAAGAGATCTGCCATCCTTACCTGGTCTGACCTATATGTGACTCCAGACCCACAGTAATGTGGTTGACCGTCAACTGCCCTCTGAAAAGGGCCGAGCAAGCCACTCAGTTGTATCAGTTGCTACAAAGTCTCAAAAAAATCATTGTGGGTCAACCTACAGCACAAAGACTACAATGGTTCAGGAGGGCAGCTCACTATCATCTTGTCAAGAGTAACGAGGGCAAAAAAAATGCTGGCCAGCCATGAGTAAATTAAAAACAAAAACCCCCATTGTAAAGTGCTCCTGACCAAAAAAGGGTGTCAGTGCTGTGGGTAGGGGGTCAGTGTAGCAGGAAGGGAGTCAGAACAGCGAGATGGGGGCAGTCAGTGCATTGGGTAGGGGGTTAGTACGGCGGGAGGAGAGATTGCATTGAGTAGAGGGTCAGGGCAGTGGTAAGAGGGGTCAGTGCAGCAGGAAAGGAGGGGAAGAGTGCATGGGTAGGGGGTCAGTACAGCGGTGGGGGGGGGAAGAGTGCATTGGGTAGGGGGTCAGGCAGTGGGTATGGGGTTAATGCAATGGGTAGGGAGTTAGTGCAGTGAGTAGGGGGTTAGTGCAGTGGGAAGGGAATCAGTGCAGTGGGAAGGGGGTCAGTGCAGTGGGAAGGGGGTCAGTGCTGTGGGTAGGGGGTCAGTGCAGTGGGAAGGGAATCAGTGCAGTGGGTAGGGAATCAGTGCAGTGGGAAGAGGGTCAGTGCAGTGGGAAGGGAATCAGTGCAGTGGATAGGGAATCAATGCAGTGGGTAGGGGGTCAGTGCAGTGGGAAGGGGGTCAGTGCAGTGGGAAGGGGGTCAGTGCAGTGGGAAGAGGGTCAGTGCAGTGGGTAGGGAATCAGTGCAGTGGGAAGTGAATCAGTGCAGTGGGTAGGGAATCAGTGCAGTGGGAAGGGGGTCAGAGCAGTGGGAAGGGAATCAGTGCAGTGGGTAGGGAATCAGTGCAGTGGGAAGGGAATCAGTGCAGTGGGAGGAGGGTCAGTGCAGTGGGAAGGGGGTCAGTGCAGTGGGTAGGGGGTCAGTGCAGTGGGTAGGGGGTCAGTGCAGTGGGTAGGGAATCAGTGCAGTGGGAAGTGAATCAGTGCAGTGGGTAGGGAATCAGTGCAGTGGGTAGGGAATCAGTGCAGTAGGAAGGGGGTCAGAGCAGTGGGAAGGGAATCAGTGCAGTGGGTAGGGAATCAGTGCAGTGGGAAGGGAATCAGTGCAGTGGGTAGGGAATCAGTGCAGTGGGAAGGGAATCAGTGCAGTGGGTAGGGAATCAGTGCAGTGGGAAGGGGGTCAGAGCAGTGGGAAGGGAATCAGTGCAGTGGGAAGGGAATCAGTGCAGTGGGAAGGGAATCAGTGCAGTGGATAGGGAATCAGTGCAGTGGGAAGGGGGTCAGTGCAGTGGGTAGGGAATCAGTGCAGTGGGTAGGGAATCAGTGCAGTGGGAAGAGGGTCAGTGCAGTGGGAAGGGAATCAGTGCAGTGGGAAGTGAATCAGTGCAGTGGGAAGGGAATCAGTGCAGTGGGTAGGGAATCAGTGCATGGGTAGGGAATCAGTGCAGTGGGAAGGGGGTCAGTGCAGTGGGAAGGGGGTCAGTGCAGTGGGAAGGGGGTCAGTGCAGTGGGAAGGGAGTCAGTGCAGTAGGAAGGGGGTCAGTGCAGTGGGAAGGGGGTCAGTGCAGTGGGTAGGGGGTCAGTGCAGTGGGTAGGGGGTCAGTGCAGTGGGAATGGAATCAGTGCAGTGGGTAGGGAATCAGTGCAGTGGGTAGGGGGTCAGTGCAGTGGGAAGGGGGTCAGTGCAGTGGGAAGGGAATCAGTGCAGTGGGTAGGAAATCAGTGCAGTGGGAAGGGGGTCAGTGCAGTGGGTAGGGAATCAGTGCAGTGGGAAGGGGGTCAGTGCAGTGGGAAGGGGGTCAGTGCAGTGGGTAGGGAATCAGTGCAGTGGGAAGGGGGTCAGTGCAGTGGGAAGTGAATCAGTACAGTGGGAAGGGGGTCAGTGCAGTGGGTAGGGAATCAGTGCAGTGGGAAGGGAATCAGTGCAGTGGATAGGGAATCAGTGCAGTGGGAAGGGAATCAGTGCAGTGGGAAGGGAATCAGTGCAGTGGGTAGGGAATCAGTGCAGTGGGAAGTGAATCAGTACAGTGGGTAGGGAATCAGTGCAGTGGATAGGGAATCAGTGCAGTGGATAGGGAATCAGTGCAGTGGGAAGGGAATCAGTGCAGTGGGAAGGGAATGAGTGCAGTGGGAAGGGGATCAGTGCAGTGGATAGGGAATCAGTGCAGTGGGAAGTGAATCAGTGCAGTGGGAAGGGGGTCAGTGCAGTGGGAAGGGGGTCAGTGCAGTGGGTAGGGAATCAGTGCAGTGGGTAGGGAATCAGTGCAGTGGGTAGGGAATCAGTGCAGTGGGAAGGGGGTCAGTGCAGTGGGAAGGGAATCAGTGCAGTGGGAAGGGAATCAGTGCAGTGGGTAGGGAATCAGTGCAGTGGGAAGGGAATCAGTGCAGTGGGAAGGGGGTCAGTGCAGTGGGAAGGGGGTCAGTGCAGTGGGAAGGGGGTCAGTGCAGTGGGAAGGGAGTCAGTGCAGTAGGAAGGGGGTCAGTGCAGTGGGAAGGGGGTCAGTGCAGTGGGTAGTGGGGCAAGGCAGTGGGTAGGGGGTCAGTGCAGTGGGAAGGGAATCAGTGCAGTGGGTAGGGAATCAGTGCAGTGGGTAGGGAATCAGTGCAGTGGGTAGGGGGTCAGTGCAGTGGGTAGGGAATCAGTGCAGTGGGAAGGGGGTCAGTGCAGTGGGAAGGGGGTCAGTGCAGTGGGAAGGGGGTCAGTGCAGTGGGAAGGGGGTCAGTGCAGTGGGAAGTGAATCAGTGCAGTGGGAAGGGAATCAGTACATTGGGTAGGGAATCAGTGCAGTGGGAAGGGAATCAGTACAGTGGGTAGGGAATCAGTGCAATGGATAGGGAATCAGTGCAGTGGGAAGGGAATCAGTGCAGTGGGAAGGGAATCAGTGCAGTGGGTAGGGAATCAGTGCAGTGGGAAGTGAATCAGTACAGTGGGTAGGGAATCAGTGCAGTGGGAAGGGAATCAGTGCAGTGGGAAGGGAATCAGTGCAGTGGGTAGGGAATCAGTGCAGTGGATAGGGAATCAGTGCAGTGGGAAGGGAATCAGTGCAGTGGGAAGGGAATCAGTGCAGTGGGAAGGGGGTCAGTGCAGTGGGTAGGGAATCAGTGCAGTGGGAAGGGAATCAGTGCAGTGGGAAGGGAATCAGTGCAGTGGGAAGAGGGTCAGTGCAGTGGGAAGGGAATCAGTGCAGTGGGTAGGGAATCAGTGCAGTGGGAAGGGGGTCAGTGCAGTGGGAAGGGGGTCAGTGCAGTGGGAAGGGGGTCAGTGCAGTGGGTAGGGAATCAGTGCAGTGGGTAGGGAATCAGTGCAGTGGGAAGGGAATCAGTGCAGTGGGAAGAGGGTCAGTGCAGTGGGAAGGGAATCAGTGCAGTGGGTAGGGAATCAGTGCAGTGTGAAGGGAGTCAGTGCAGTGGGAAGTGAATCAGTGCAGTGGGTAGGGAATCAGTGCAGTGGGAAGGGAGTCAGTGCAGTGGGAAGGGGGTCAGTGCAGTGGGAAGGGGGTCAGTGCAGTGGGTAGGGAATCAGTGCAGTGGGGAGGGAATCAGTGCAGTGGGAAGGGAATCAGTGCAGTGGGAAGAGGGTCAGTGCAGTGGGAAGGGAATCAGTGCAGTGGGTAGGGAATTAGTGCAGTGGGTAGGGAATCAGTGCAGTGGGAAGTGAATCAGTGCAGTGGGTAGGGAATCAGTGCAGTGGGTAGGGAATCAGTGCAGTGGGAAGGGGGTCAGTGCAGTGGGAAGGGAATCAGTGCAGTGGGAAGGGAATCAGTGCAGTGGGTAGGGAATCAGTGCAGTGGGAAGGGAATCAGTACAGTGGGTAGGGGGTCAGTGCAGTGAGTAGGGGGTCAGTGCAGTGGGTAGGGAATCAGTGCAATGGGTAGGGAATCAGTGCAGTGGGAAGGGAATCAGTGCAGTGGGAAGGGAATCAGTGCAGTGGGAAGAGGGTCAGTGCAGTGGGTAGGGAATCAGTGCAGTGGGTAGGGAATCAGTGCAGTGGGAAGGGAATCAGTGCAGTGGGAAGGGAATCAGTGCAGTGGATAGGGAATCAATGCAGTGGGTAGGGGGTCAGTGCAGTGGGAAAGGAATCAGTGCAGTGGGTAGGGGGTCAGTGCAGTGGGTAGGGAATCAGTGCAGTGGGAAGTGAATCAGTGCAGTGGGTAGGGAATCAGTGCAGTGGGAAGGGAATCAGTGCAGCGGATAGGGAATCAATGCAGTGGGTAGGGGGTCAGTGCAGTGGGAAGGGAATCAGTGCAGTGGGTAGGGAATCAGTGCAGTGGGAAGGGAATCAGTGCAGTGGATAGGGAATCAATGCAGTGGGTAGGGGGTCAGTGCAGTGGGAAGGGAATCAGTGCAGTGGGTAGGGAATCAGTGCAGTGGGAAGGGAATCAGTGCAGTGGGAAGGGAATCAGTGCAGTGGGAACGGGGTCAGTGCAGTGGGAAGGGAATCAGTGCAGTGGGAAGGGGGTCAGTGCAGTGGGAAGGGGGTCAGTGCAGTGGGAAGGGGATCAGTGCAGTGGGAAGACGGTCAGTGCAGTGGGTAGGGAATCAGTGCAGTGGGAAGTGAATCAGTGCAGTGGGTAGGGAATCAGTGCAGTGGGAAGGGGGTCAGAGCAGTGGGAAGGGAATCAGTGCAGTGGGTAGGGAATCAGTGCAGTGGGTAGGGAATCAGTGCAGTGGGAAGGGGGTCAGAGCAGTGGGAAGGGGGTCAGTGCAGTGGGAAGGGGGTCAGTGCAGTGGGAAGGGGGTCAGAGCAGTGGGAAGGGAATCCGTGCAGTGGGTAGGGAATCAGTGCAGTGGGAAGGGGGTCAGAGCAGTGGGAAGGGAATCCGTGCAGTGGGAAGGGAATCAGTGCAGTGGGAAGGGAATCAGTGCAGTGGGTAGGGAATCCGTGCAGTGGATAGCGAATCCGTGCAGTGGATAGGGAATCCGTGCAGTGGGAAGGGGGTCAGTGCAGTGGGTAGGGAATCAGTGCAGTGGGAAGGGGGTCAGTGCAGTGGGAAGGGGGTCAGTGCAGTGGGAAGGGGGTCAGTGCAGTGGGAAGTGAATCAGTACAGTGGGAAGGGGGTCAGTGCAGTGGGTAGGGAATCAGTGCAGTGGGAAGGGAATCAGTACAGTGGGTAGGGAATCAGTGCAGTGGGAAGGGAATCAGTGCAGTGGGAAGGGAATCAGTGCAATGGATAGGGAATCAGTGCAGTGGGAAGGGAGTCAGTGCAGTGGGAAGGGAATCAGTGCAGTGGGTAGGGAATCAGTGCAGTGGGAAGGGAATCAGTGCAGTGGGCAGGGAATCAGTGCATTGGGTAGGGGGTCAGGCAGTGGGTATGGGGTTAATGCAATGGGTAGGGAGTTAGTGCAGTGGGTAGGGGGTTAGTGCAGTGGGAAGGGAATCAGTGCAGTGGGAAGGGGGTCAGTGCAGTGGGAAGGGGGTCAGTGCTGTGGGTAGGGGGTCAGTGCAGTGGGAAGGGAATCAATGCAGTGGGTAGGGAATCAGTGCAGTGGGAAGAGGGTCAGTGCAGTGGGAAGGGAATCAGTGCAGTGGATAGGGAATCAATGCAGTGGGTAGGGGGTCAGTGCAGTGGGAAGGGGGTCAGTGCAGTGGGAAGGGGGTCAGTGCAGTGGCAAGAGGGTCAGTGCAGTGGGTAGGGAATCAGTGCAGTGGGAAGTGAATCAGTGCAGTGGGTAGGGAATCAGTGCAGTGGGAAGGGGGTCAGAGCAGTGGGAAGGGAATCAGTGCAGTGGGTAGGGAATCAGTGCAGTGGGAAGGGAATCAGTGCAGTGGGAGGAGGGTCAGTGCAGTGGGAAGGGGGTCAGTGCAGTGGGTAGGGGGTCAGTGCAGTGGGTAGGGAATCAGTGCAGTGGGAAGTGAATCAGTGCAGTGGGTAGGGAATCAGTGCAGTGGGTAGGGAATCAGTGCAGTGGGAAGGGGGTCAGAGCAGTGGGAAGGGAATCAGTGCAGTGGGTAGGGAATCAGTGCAGTGGGAAGGGAATCAGTGCAGTGGGTAGGGAATCAGTGCAGTGGGAAGGGAATCAGTGCAGTGGGTAGGGAATCAGTGCAGTTGGAAGGGGGTCAGTGCAGTGGGAAGGGGGTCAGTGCAGTGGGAAGGGGGTCAGTGCAGTGGGAAGGGAGTCAGTGCAGTAGGAAGGGGGTCAGTGCAGTGGGAAGGGGGTCAGTGCAGTGGGTAGGGGGTCAGTGCAGTGGGTAGGGGGTCAGTGCAGTGGGAATGGAATCAGTACAGTGGGTAGGGAATCAGTGCAGTGGGTAGGGGGTCAGTGCAGTGGGAAGGGGGTCATTGCAGTGGGAAGGGAATCAGTGCAGTGGGTAGGAAATCAGTGCAGTGGGAAGGGAATCAGTGCAGTGGATAGGGAATCAGTGCAGTGGGAAGGGGGTCAGTGCAGTGGGTAGGGAATCAGTGCAGTGGGAAGGGGGTCAGTGCAGTGGGAAGGGGGTCAGTGCAGTGGGTAGGGAATCAGTGCAGTGGGAAGGGGGTCAGTGCAGTGGGAAGTGAATCAGTGCAGTGGGAAGGGAATCAGTACAGTGGGTAGGGAATCAGTGCAGTGGGAAGGGAATCAGTGCAGTGGGAAGGGAATCAGTGCAGTGGATAGGGAATCAGTGCAGTGGGAAGGGAATCAGTGCAGTGGGAAGGGAATCAGTGCAGTGGGTAGGGAATCAGTGCAGTGGGAAGTGAATCAGTACAGTGGGTAGGGAATCAGTGCAGTGGGAAGGAAATCAGTGCAGTGGGTAGGGAATCAGTGCAGTGGATAGGGAATCAGTGCAGTGGGAAGGGAATCAGTGCAGTGGGAAGGGAATCAGTGCAGTGGGAAGGGGATCAGTGCAGTGGGAAGGGAATCAGTGCAGTGGGAAGTGAATCAGTGCAGTGGGAAGGGGGTCAGTGCAGTGGGAAGGGGGTCAGTGCAGTGGGTAGGGAATCAGTGCAGTGGGTAGGGAATCAGTGCAGTGGGTAGGGAATCAGTGCAGTGGGAAGGGGGTCAGTGCAGTGGGAAGGGAATCAGTGCAGTGGGAAGGGAATCAGTGCAGTGGGTAGGGAATCAGTGCAGTGGGTAGGGAATCAGTGCAGTGGGAAGGGAATCAGTGCAGTGGGAAGGGGGTCAGTGCAGTGGGAAGGGGGTCAGTGCAGTGGGAAGGGGGTCAGTGCAGTGGGAAGGGAGTCAGTGCAGTAGGAAGGGGGTCAGTGCAGTGGGAAGGGGGTCAGTGCAGTGGGTAGTGGGGCAAGGCAGTGGGTAGGGGGTCAGTGCAGTGGGAAGGGAATCAGTGCAGTGGGTAGGGAATCAGTGCAGTGGGTAGGGAATCAGTGCAGTGGGTAGGGAATCAGTGCAGTGGGAAGGGAATCAGTACAGTGGGTAGGGAATCAGTGCAGTGGGAAGGGAATCAGTGCAGTGGGAAGGGAATCAGTGCAATGGATAGGGAATCAGTGCAGTGGGAAGGGAGTCAGTGCAGTGGGAAGGGAATCAGTGCAGTGGGTAGGGAATCAGTGCAGTGGGAAGGGAATCAGTGCAGTGGGCAGGGAATCAGTGCATTGGGTAGGGGGTCAGGCAGTGGGTATGGGGTTAATGCAATGGGTAGGGAGTTAGTGCAGTGGGTAGGGGGTTAGTGCAGTGGGAAGGGAATCAGTGCAGTGGGAAGGGGGTCAGTGCAGTGGGAAGGGGGTCAGTGCTGTGGGTAGGGGGTCAGTGCAGTGGGAAGGGAATCAGTGCAGTGGGTAGGGAATCAGTGCAGTGGGAAGAGGGTCAGTGCAGTGGGAAGGGAATCAGTGCAGTGGATAGGGAATCAATGCAGTGGGTAGGGGGTCAGTGCAGTGGGAAGGGGGTCAGTGCAGTGGGAAGGGGGTCAGTGCAGTGGCAAGAGGGTCAGTGCAGTGGGTAGGGAATCAGTGCAGTGGGAAGTGAATCAGTGCAGTGGGTAGGGAATCAGTGCAGTGGGAAGGGGGTCAGAGCAGTGGGAAGGGAATCAGTGCAGTGGGTAGGGAATCAGTGCAGTGGGAAGGGAATCAGTGCAGTGGGAGGAGGGTCAGTGCAGTGGGAAGGGGGTCAGTGCAGTGGGTAGGGGGTCAGTGCAGTGGGTAGGGGGTCAGTGCAGTGGGTAGGGAATCAGTGCAGTGGGAAGTGAATCAGTGCAGTGGGTAGGGAATCAGTGCAGTGGGTAGGGAATCAGTGCGGTGGGAAGGGGGTCAGAGCAGTGGGAAGGGAATCAGTGCAGTGGGTAGGGAATCAGTGCAGTGGGAAGGGAATCAGTGCAGTGGGTAGGGAATCAGTGCAGTGGGAAGGGAATCAGTGCAGTGGGTAGGGAATCAGTGCAGTGGGAAGGGGGTCAGTGCAGTGGGAAGGGGGTCAGTGCAGTGGGAAGGGGGTCAGTGCAGTGGGAAGGGAGTCAGTGCAGTAGGAAGGGGGTCAGTGCAGTGGGAAGGGGGTCAGTGCAGTGGGTAGGGGGTCAGTGCAGTGGGTAGGGGGTCAGTGCAGTGGGAATGGAATCAGTACAGTGGGTAGGGAATCAGTGCAGTGGGTAGGGGGTCAGTGCAGTGGGAAGGGGGTCATTGCAGTGGGAAGGGAATCAGTGCAGTGGGTAGGAAATCAGTGCAGTGGGAAGGGAATCAGTGCAGTGGATAGGGAATCAGTGCAGTGGGAAGGGGGTCAGTGCAGTGGGTAGGGAATCAGTGCAGTGGGAAGGGGGTCAGTGCAGTGGGAAGGGGGTCAGTGCAGTGGGTAGGGAATCAGTGCAGTGGGAAGGGGGTCAGTGCAGTGGGAAGTGAATCAGTGCAGTGGGAAGGGAATCAGTACAGTGGGTAGGGAATCAGTGCAGTGGGAAGGGAATCAGTGCAGTGGGAAGGGAATCAGTGCAGTGGATAGGGAATCAGTGCAGTGGGAAGGGAATCAGTGCAGTGGGAAGGGAATCAGTGCAGTGGGTAGGGAATCAGTGCAGTGGGAAGTGAATCAGTACAGTGGGTAGGGAATCAGTGCAGTGGGAAGGAAATCAGTGCAGTGGGTAGGGAATCAGTGCAGTGGATAGGGAATCAGTGCAGTGGGAAGGGAATCAGTGCAGTGGGAAGGGAATCAGTGCAGTGGGAAGGGGATCAGTGCAGTGGGAAGGGGGTCAGTGCAGTGGGTAGGGAATCAGTGCAGTGGGTAGGGAATCAGTGCAGTGGGTAGGGAATCAGTGCAGTGGGAAGGGGGTCAGTGCAGTGGGAAGGGAATCAGTGCAGTGGGAAGGGAATCAGTGCAGTGGGTAGGGAATCAGTGCAGTGGGTAGGGAATCAGTGCAGTGGGAAGGGAATCAGTGCAGTGGGAAGGGGGTCAGTGCAGTGGGAAGGGGGTCAGTGCAGTGGGAAGGGGGTCAGTGCAGTGGGAAGGGAGTCAGTGCAGTAGGAAGGGGGTCAGTGCAGTGGGAAGGGGGTCAGTGCAGTGGGTAGTGGGGCAAGGCAGTGGGTAGGGGGTCAGTGCAGTGGGAAGGGAATCAGTGCAGTGGGTAGGGAATCAGTGCAGTGGGTAGGGAATCAGTGCAGTGGGTAGGGGGTCAGTGCAGTGGGAAGGGGGTCAGTGCAGTGGGAAGGGGGTCAGTGCAGTGGGAAGGGAATCAGTGCAGTGGGAAGGGAATCAGTGCAGTGGGAAGGGAATCAGTGCAGTGGGAAGGGAATCAGTACATTGGGTAGGGAATCAGTGCAGTGGGTAGGGAATCAGTGCAATGGATAGGGAATCAGTGCAGTGGGAAGGGAATCAGTGCAGTGGGTAGGGAATCAGTGCAGTGGATAGGGAATCAGTGCAGTGGGAAGGGAATCAGTGCAGTGGGAAGGGAATCAGTGCAGTGGGAAGGGGGTCAGTGCAGTGGGAAGGGAATCAGTGCAGTGGGTAGGGAATCAGTGCAGTGGGAAGGGAATCAGTGCAGTGGGAAGAGGGTCAGTGCAGTGGGAAGGGAATCAGTGCAGTGGGTAGGGAATCAGTGCAGTGGGAAGGGGGTCAGTGCAGTGGGAAGGGGGTCAGTGCAGTGGGAAGGGGGTCAGTGCAGTGGGAAGGGGGTCAGTGCAGTGGGTAGGGAATCAGTGCAGTGGGTAGGGAATCAGTGCAGTGGGAAGGGAATCAGTGCAGTGGGAAGAGGGTCAGTGCAGTGGGAAGGGAATCAGTGCAGTGGGTAGGGAATCAGTGCAGTGTGAAGGGAGTCAGTGCAGTGGGAAGTGAATCAGTGCAGTGGGTAGGGAATCAGTGCAGTGGGAAGGGAGTCAGTGCAGTGGGAAGGGGGTCAGTGCAGTGGGAAGGGGGTCAGTGCAGTGGGTAGGGAATCAGTGCAGTGGGTAGGGAATCAGTGCAGTGGGAAGGGAATCAGTGCAGTGGGAAGAGGGTCAGTGCAGTGGGAAGGGAATCAGTGCAGTGGGTAGGGAATTAGTGCAGTGGGTAGGGAATCAGTGCAGTGGGAAGTGAATCAGTGCAATGGGTAGGGAATCAGTGCAGTGGGTAGGGAATCAGTGCAGTGGGAAGGGGGTCAGTGCAGTGGGAAGGGAATCAGTGCAGTGGGAAGGGAATCAGTGCAGTGGGTAGGGAATCAGTGCAGTGGGAAGGGAATCAGTACAGTGGGTAGGGGGTCAGTGCAGTGGGTAGGGGGTCAGTGCAGTGGGTAGGGAATCAGTGCAATGGGTAGGGAATCAGTGCAGTGGGAAGGGAATCAGTGCAGTGGGAAGGGAATCAGTGCAGTGGGAAGGGAATCAGTGCAGTGGGAAGAGGGTCAGTGCAGTGGGTAGGGAATCAGTGCAGTGGGTAGGGAATCAGTGCAGTGGGTAGGGGGTCAGTGCAGTGGGTAGGGAATCAGTGCAGTGGGAAGTGAATCAGTGCAGTGGGTAGGGAATCAGTGCAGTGGGAAGGGAATCAGTGCAGCGGATAGGGAATCAATGCAGTGGGTAGGGGGTCAGTGCAGTGGGAAGGGAATCAGTGCAGTGGGTAGGGAATCAGTGCAGTGGGAAGGGAATCAGTGCAGTGGATAGGGAATCAATGCAGTGGGTAGGGGGTCAGTGCAGTGGGAAGGGAATCAGTGCAGTGGGTAGGGAATCAGTGCAGTGGGAAGGGAATCAGTGCAGTGGATAGGGAATCAGTGCAGTGGGAACGGGGTCAGTGCAGTGGGAAGGGAATCAGTGCAGTGGATAGGGAATCAATGCAGTGGGTAGGGGGTCAGTGCAGTGTGAAGGGGGTCAGTGCAGTGGGAAGGGGGTCAGTGCAGTGGGAAGGGGATCAGTGCAGTGGGAAGGGGATCAGTGCAGTGGGAAGACGGTCAGTGCAGTGGGTAGGGAATCAGTGCAGTGGGAAGTGAATCAGTGCAGTGGGTAGGGAATCAGTGCAGTGGGAAGGGGGTCAGAGCAGTGGGAAGGGAATCAGTGCAGTGGGTAGGGAATCAGTGCAGTGGGTAGGGAATCAGTGCAGTGGGAAGGGGGTCAGTGCAGTGGGAAGGGGGTCAGTGCAGTGGGAAGGGGGTCAGTGCAGTGGGTAGGGAATCAGTGCAGTGGGAAGGGGGTCAGAGCAGTGGGAAGGGAATCCGTGCAGTGGGTAGGGAATCAGTGCAGTGGGAAGGGAATCAGTGCAGTGGGAATGGAATCAGTGCAGTGGGTAGGGAATCCGTGCAGTGGATAGCGAATCCGTGCAGTGGGAAGGGGGTCAGTGCAGTGGGTAGGGAATCAGTGCAGTGGGAAGGGGGTCAGTGCAGTGGGAAGGGGGTCAGTGCAGTGGGAAGGGGGTCAGTGCAGTGGGAAGTGAATCAGTACAGTGGGAAGGGGGTCAGTGCAGTGGGTAGGGAATCAGTGCAGTGGGAAGGGAATCAGTGCAGTGGGTAGGGAATCAGTGCAGTGGGAAGGGAATCAGTGCAGTGGGAAGGGAATCAGTGCAATGGATAGGGAATCAGTGCAGTGGGAAGGGAGTCAGTGCAGTGGGAAGGGAATCAGTGCAGTGGGTAGGGAATCAGTGCAGTGGGAAGTGAATCAGTACAGTGGGTAGGGAATCAGTGCAGTGGGAAGGGAATCAGTGCAGTGGGAAGGAAATCAGTGCAGTGGGCAGGGAATCAGTGCAGTGGGAAGGGGGTCAGTGCAGTGGATAGGGAATCAGTGCAGTGGGAAGTGAATCAGTGCAGTGGGAAGGGGGTCAGTGCAGTGGGAAGGGGGTCAGTGCAGTGGGAAGGGGGTCAGTGCAGTGGGTAGGGAATCAGTGCAGTGGGTAGGGAATCAGTGCAGTGGGTAGGGAATCAGTGCAGTGGGTAGGGAATCAGTGCAGTGGGAAGGGGGTCAGAGCAGTGGGAAGGGAATCAGTGCAGTGGGTAGGGAATCAGTGCAGTGGGAAGGGAATCAGTGCAGTGGGAAGGGAATCAGTGCAGTGGGTAGGGAATCAGTGCAGTGGGAAGGGGGTCAGAGGAGTGGGAAGGGAATCAGTGCAGTGGGAAGGGAATCAGTGCAGTGGGAAGGGAATCAGTGCAGTGGGTAGGGAATCAGTGCAGTGGGTAGGGAATCAGTGCAGTGGGAAGAGGGTCAGTGCAGTGGGAAGGGAATCAGTGCAGTGGGAAGTGAATCAGTGCAGTGGGAAGGGAATCAGTGCAGTGGGTAGGGAATCAGTGCAGTGGGAAGGGGGTCAGTGCAGTGGGAAGGGGGTCAGTGCAGTGGGAAGGGGGTCAGTGCAGTGGGAAGGGGGTCAGTGCAGTGGGAAGGGAGTCAGTGCAGTAGGAAGGGAGTCAGTGCAGTAGGAAGGGGGTCAGTGCAGTGGGAAGGGGGTCAGTGCAGTGGGTAGGGGGTCAGTGCAGTGGTTAGGGGGTCAGTGCAGTGGGAATGGAATCAGTACAGTGGGTAGGGAATCAGTGCAGTGGGTAGGGGGTCAGTGCAGTGGGAAGGGGGTCAGTGCAGTGGGAAGGGGGTCAGTGCAGTGGGTAGGGAATCAGTGCAGTGGGAAGGGAATCAGTGCAGTGGATAGGGAATCAGTGCAGTGGGAAGGGGGTCAGTGCAGTGGGTAGGGAATCAGTGCAGTGGGAAGGAGGTCAGTGCAGTGGGAAGGGGGTCAGTGCAGTGGGTAGGGAATCAGTGCAGTGGGAAGGGGGTCAGTGCAGTGGGAAGTGAATCAGTACAGTGGGAAGGGGTCAGTGCAGTGGGTAGGGAATCAGTGCAGTGGGTAGGGAATCAGTGCAGTGGGAAGGGAATCAGTACAGTGGGTAGGGAATCAGTGCAGTGGGAAGGGAATCAGTGCAGTGGGAAGGGAATCAGTGCAGTGGATAGGGAATCAGTGCAGTGGGAAGGGAATCAGTGCAGTGGGTAGGGAATCAGTGCAGTGGGAAGTGAATCAGTACAGTGGGTAGGGAATCAGTGCAGTGGGAAGGGAATCAGTGCAGTGGGTAGGGAATCAGTGCAGTGGATAGGGAATCAGTGCAGTGGGAAGGGAATCAGTGCAGTGGGAAGGGGATCAGTGCAGTGGATAGGGAATCAGTGCAGTGGGAAGTGAATCAGTGCAGTGGGAAGGGGGTCAGTGCAGTGGGAAGGGAATCAGTGCAGTGGGAAGGGAATCAGTGCAGTGGGTAGGGAATCAGTGCAGTGGGTAGGGAATCAGTGCAGTGGGTAGGGGGTCAGTGCAGTGGGAAGGGAATCAGTGCAGTGGGAAGGGAATCAGTGCAGTGGGAAGGGAATCAGTGCAGTGGGAAGGGGGTCAGTGCAGTGGGAAGGGGGTCAGTGCAGTGGGAAGGGGGTCAGTGCAGTAGGAAGGGGGTCAGTGCAGTGGGAAGGGGGTCAGTGCAGTGGGTAGTGGGGCAAGGCAGTGGGTAGGGGGTCAGTGCAGTGGGAAGGGAATCAGTGCAGTGGGTAGGTAATCAGTGCAGTGGGTAGGGGGTCAGTGCAGTGGGAAGGGAATCAGTTGTGTGGGAAGGGGGTCAGTGCAGTGGGTAGGGGGTCAGTGCAGTGGGTAGGGGGTCAGTGCAGTGGGTAGGGGGTCAGTGCAGTGGGAATGGAATCAGTACAGTGGGTAGGGAATCAGTGCAGTGGGTAGGGGGTCAGTGCAGTGGGAAGGGGGTCAGTGCAGTGGGTAGGGAATCAGTGCAGTGGGAAGGGGGTCAGTGCAGTGGGAAGGGGGTCAGTGCAGTGGGAAGGGGGTCAGTGCAGTGGGAAGTGAATCAGTACAGTGGCAAGGGGGTCAGTGCAGTGGGTAGGGAATCAGTGCAGTGGGAAGGGAATCAGTGCAGTGGATAGGGAATCAGTGCAGTGGGAAGGGGGTCAGTGCAGTGGGTAGGGAATCAGTGCAGTGGGAAGGGGGTCAGTGCAGTGGGAAGGGGGTCAGTGCAGTGGGAAGGGGGTCAGTGCAGTGGGAAGTGAATCAGTACAGTGGCAAGGGGGTCAGTGCAGTGGGTAGGGAATCAGTGCAGTGGGAAGGGAATCAGTACAGTGGGTAGGGAATCAGTGCAGTGGGAAGGGAATCAGTACAGTGGGTAGGGAATCAGTGCAATGGATAGGGAATCAGTGCAGTGGGAAGGGAATCAGTGCAGTGGGAAGGGCATCAGTGCAGTGGGTAGGGAATCAGTGCAGTGGGAATTGAATCAGTACAGTGGGTAGGGAATCAGTGCAGTGGGAAAGGAATCAGTGCAGTGGGAAGACAGTCAGTGCAGTGGGAAGGGAATCAGTGCAGTGGGTAGGGAATTAGTGCAGTGGGTAGGGAATCAGTGCAGTGGGAAGTGAATCAGTGCAATGGGTAGGGAATCAGTGCAGTGGGTAGGGAATCAGTGCAGTGGGAAGGGGGTCAGTGCAGTGGGAAGGGAATCAGTGCAGTGGGAAGGGAATCAGTACAGTGGGTAGGGGGTCAGTGCAGTGGGTAGGGGGTCAGTGCAGTGGGTAGGGAATCAGTGCAATGGGTAGGGAATCAGTGCAGTGGGAAGGGAATCAGTGCAGTGGGAAGGGAATCAGTGCAGTGGGAAGAGGGTCAGTGCAGTGGGTATTGAATCAGTGCAGTGGGAAGGGAATCAGTGCAGTGGGAAGGGAATCAGTGCAGTGGATAGGGAATCAATGCAGTGGGTAGGGGGTCAGTGCAGTGGGAAGGGAATCAGTGCAGTGGGAAGTGAATCAGTGCAGTGGGTAGGGAATCAGTGCAGTGGGAAGGGAATCAGTGCAGCGGATAGGGAATCAATGCAGTGGGTAGGGGGTCAGTGCAGTGGGAAGGGAATCAGTGCAGTGGGTAGGGAATCAGTGCAGTCGGAAGGGAATCAGTGCAGTGGATAGGGAATCAGTGCAGTGGGAACGGGGTCAGTGCAGTGGGAAGGGAATCAGTGCAGTGGATAGGGAATCAATGCAGTGGGTAGGGGGTCAGTGCAGTGTGAAGGGGGTCAGTGCAGTGGGAAGGGGGTCAGTGCAGTGGGAAGACGGTCAGTGCAGTGGGTAGGGAATCAGTGCAGTGGGAAGTGAATCAGTGCAGTGGGTAGGGAATCAGTGCAGTGGGAAGGGAATCAGTGCAGTGGGAAGGGGGTCAGTGCAGTGGGAAGGGGGTCAGAGCAGTGGGAAGGGGGTCAGTGCAGTGGGAAGGGAATCAGTGCAGTGGGTAGGGAATCAGTGCAGTGGGAAGGGAATCAGTGCAGTGGGAAGGGAATCAGTGCAGTGGGTAGGGAATCCGTGCAGTGGATAGCGAATCCGTGCAGTGGATAGGGAATCCGTGCAGTGGGAAGGGGGTCAGTGCAGTGGGTAGGGAATCAGTGCAGTGGGAAGGGGGTCAGTGCAGTGGGAAGGGGGTCAGTGCAGTGGGAAGGGGGTCAGTGCAGTGGGAAGTGAATCAGTACAGTGGGAAGGGGGTCAGTGCAGTGGGTAGGGAATCAGTGCAGTGGGAAGGGAATCAGTACAGTGGGTAGGGAATCAGTGCAGTGGGAAGGGAATCAGTGCAGTGGGTAGGGAATCAGGGCAATGGATAGGGAATCAGTGCAGTGGGAAGGGAGTCAGTGCAGTGGGAAGGGAATCAGTGCAGTGGGTAGGGAATCAGTGCAGTGGGAAGTGAATCAGTACAGTGGGTAGGGAATCAGTGCAGTGGGAAGGGAATCAGTGCAGTGGGTAGGGAATCAGTGCTGTGGATAGGGAATCAGTGCAGTGGGAAGGGAATCAGTGCAGTGGGAAGGGAATCAGTGCAGTGGGAAGGGGGTCAGTGCAGTGGATAGGGAATCAGTGCAGAGGGAAGTGAATCAGTGCAGTGGGAAGGGGGTCAGTGCAGTGGGAAGGGGGTCAGTGCAGTGGGTAGGGAATCAGTGCAGTGGGTAGGGAATCAGTGCAGTGGGAAGGGAATCAGTGCAGTGGATAGGGAATCAGTGCAGTGGGAAGGGGGTCAGTGCAGTGGGTAGTGAATCAGTGCAGTGGGAAGGGGGTCAGTGCAGTTGGAAGGGGGTCAGTGCAGTGGGAAGGGGGTCAGTGCAGTGGGAAGGGGGTCAGTGCAGTGGGTAGGGAATCAGTGCAGTGGGAAGGGAATCAGTGCAGTGGGAAGGGAATCAGTGCAGTGGGAAGGGAATCAGTGCAGTGGGAAGGGGGTCAGTGCAGTGGGTAGTGAATCAGTGCAGTGGGAAGGGGGTCAGTGCAGTTGGAAGGGGGTCAGTGCAGTGGGAAGGGGGTCAGTGCAGTGGGAAGGGGGTCAGTGCAGTGGGTAGGGAATCAGTGCAGTGGGTAGGGAATCAGTGCAGTGGGTAGGGAATCAGTGCATTGGGAAGAGGGTCAGTGCAGTGGGAAGGGAATCAGTGCAGTGGGAAGGGAATCAGTGCAGTGGGAAGGGAATCAGTGCAGTGGGAAGGGGGTCAGTGCAGTGGGAAGGGGGTCAGTGCAGTGGGTAGGGGGTCAGTGCAGTGGGTAGGGAATCAGTGCAGTGGGAAGTGAATCAGTGCAGTGGGTAGGGAATCAGTGCAGTGGGTAGGGAATCAGTGCAGTGGGTAGGGAATCAGTGCAGTGGGAAATGGGTCAGAGCAGTGGGAAGGGAATCAGTGCAGTGGGAAGGGAATCAGTGCAGTGGGTAGGGAATCAGTGCAGTGGGAAGAGGGTCAGTGCAGTGGGAAGGGAATCAGTGCAGTGGGAAGTGAATCAGTGCAGTGGGAAGGGAATCAGTGCAGTGGGTAGGGAATCAGTGCAGTGGGTAGGGAATCAGTGCAGTAGGAAGGGGGTCCGTGCAGTGGGAAGGGGGTCAGTGCAGTGGGTAGGGAATCAGTGCAGTGGGTAGGGAATCAGTGCAGTGGGTAGGGGGTCAGTGCAGTGGGAAGGGAATCAGTGCAGTGGGAAGGGAATCAGTGCAGTGGGTAGGGAATCAGTGCAGTGGGAAGGGGGTCAGTGCAGTGGGAAGGGGGTCAGTGCAGTGGGAAGGGGGTCAGTGCAGTGGGAATGGGGTCAGTGCAGTGGGAAGGGAGTCAGTGCAGTGGGAAGGGGGTCAGTGCAGTGGGAAGGGGGTCAGTGCAGTGGGTAGGGGGTCAGTGCAGTGGGTAGGGGGTCAGTGCAGTGGGAATGGAATCAGTACAGTGGGTAGGGAATCAGTGCAGTGGGTAGGGGGTCAGTGCAGTGGGAAGGGGGTCAGTGCAGTGGGAAGGGAATCAGTGCAGTGGGTAGGGAATCAGTGCAGTGGGAAGGGAATCAGTGCAGTGGATAGGGAATCAGTGCAGTGGGAAGGGGGTCAGTGCAGTGGGTAGTGAATCAGTGCAGTGGGAAGGGGGTCAGTGCAGTTGGAAGGGGGTCAGTGCAGTGGGAAGGGGGTCAGTGCAGTGGGAAGTGAATCAGTACAGTGGGAAGGGGGTCAGTGCAGTGGGTAGGGAATCAGTGCAGTGGGAAGGGAATCAGTACAGTGGGTCGGGAATCAGTGCAGTGGGAAGGCAATCAGTACAGTGGGTAGGGAATCAGTGCAATGGATAGGGAATCAGTGCAGTGGGAAGGGAATCAGTGCAGTGGGCAGGGCATCAGTGCAGTGGGTAGGGAATCAGTGCAGTGGGAAGTGAACCAGTACAGTGGGTAGGGAATCAGTGCAGTGGGAAGGGAATCAGTGCAGTGGGTAGGGAATCAGTGCAGTGGATAGGGAATCAGTGCAGTGGGAAGGGAATCAGTGCAGTGGGAAGGGAATCAGTGCAGTGGGAAGGGGGTCAGTGCAGTGGGAAGGGAATCAGTGCAGTGGGTAGGGAATCAGTGCAGTGGGTAGGGAATCAGTGCAGTGGGAAGGGAATCAGTGCAGTGGGAAGAGGGTCAGTGCAGTGGGAAGGGGGTCAGTGCAGTGGGAAGGGAATCAGTGCAGTGGGTAGGGAATCAGTGCAGTGGGTAGGGAATCAGTGCAGTGGGAAGGGAATCAGTGCAGTGGGAAGGGAATCAGTGCAGTGGGAAGGGGGTCAGTGCAGTGGGTAGTGAATCAGTGCAGTGGGAAGGGGGTCAGTGCAGTTGGAAGGGGGTCAGTGCAGTGGGAAGGGGGTCAGTGCAGTGGGAAGGGGGTCAGTGCAGTGGGTAGGGAATCAGTGCAGTGGGTAGGGAATCAGTGCAGTGGGTAGGGAATCAGTGCATTGGGAAGAGGGTCAGTGCAGTGGGAAGGGAATCAGTGCAGTGGGAAGGGAATCAGTGCAGTGGGAAGGGAATCAGTGCAGTGGGAAGGGGGTCAGTGCAGTGGGAAGGGGGTCAGTGCAGTGGGTAGGGGGTCAGTGCAGTGGGTAGGGAATCAGTGCAGTGGGAAGTGAATCAGTGCAGTGGGTAGGGAATCAGTGCAGTGGGTAGGGAATCAGTGCAGTGGGTAGGGAATCAGTGCAGTGGGAAATGGGTCAGAGCAGTGGGAAGGGAATCAGTGCAGTGGGAAGGGAATCAGTGCAGTGGGTAGGGAATCAGTGCAGTGGGAAGAGGGTCAGTGCAGTGGGAAGGGAATCAGTGCAGTGGGAAGTGAATCAGTGCAGTGGGAAGGGAATCAGTGCAGTGGGTAGGGAATCAGTGCAGTGGGTAGGGAATCAGTGCAGTAGGAAGGGGGTCCGTGCAGTGGGAAGGGGGTCAGTGCAGTGGGTAGGGAATCAGTGCAGTGGGTAGGGAATCAGTGCAGTGGGTAGGGGGTCAGTGCAGTGGGAAGGGAATCAGTGCAGTGGGAAGGGAATCAGTGCAGTGGGTAGGGAATCAGTGCAGTGGGAAGGGGGTCAGTGCAGTGGGAAGGGGGTCAGTGCAGTGGGAAGGGGGTCAGTGCAGTGGGAATGGGGTCAGTGCAGTGGGAAGGGAGTCAGTGCAGTAGGAAGGGGGTCAGTGCAGTGGGAAGGGGGTCAGTGCAGTGGGTAGGGAATCAGTGCAGTGGGTAGGGGGTCAGTGCAGTGGGAATGGAATCAGTACAGTGGGTAGGGAATCAGTGTAGTGGGTAGGGGGTCAGTGCAGTGGGAAGGGGGTCAGTGCAGTGGGAAGGGAATCAGTGCAGTGGGTAGGGAATCAGTGCAGTGGGAAGGGAATCAGTGCAGTGGATAGGGAATCAGTGCAGTGGGAAGGGGGTCAGTGCAGTGGGTAGTGAATCAGTGCAGTGGGAAGGGGGTCAGTGCAGTTGGAAGGGGGTCAGTGCAGTGGGAAGGGGGTCAGTGCAGTGGGAAGTGAATCAGTACAGTGGGAAGGGGGTCAGTGCAGTGGGTAGGGAATCAGTGCAGTGGGAAGGGAATCAGTACAGTGGGTCGGGAATCAGTGCAGTGGGAAGGCAATCAGTACAGTGGGTAGGGAATCAGTGCAATGGATAGGGAATCAGTGCAGTGGGAAGGGAATCAGTGCAGTGGGCAGGGCATCAGTGCAGTGGGTAGGGAATCAGTGCAGTGGGAAGTGAACCAGTACAGTGGGTAGGGAATCAGTGCAGTGGGAAGGGAATCAGTGCAGTGGGTAGGGAATCAGTGCAGTGGATAGGGAATCAGTGCAGTGGGAAGGGAATCAGTGCAGTGGGAAGGGAATCAGTGCAGTGGGAAGGGGGTCAGTGCAGTGGGAAGGGAATCAGTGCAGTGGGTAGGGAATCAGTGCAGTGGGTAGGGAATCAGTGCAGTGGGAAGGGAATCAGTGCAGTGGGAAGAGGGTCAGTGCAGTGGGAAGGGGGTCAGTGCAGTGGGAAGGGAATCAGTGCAGTGGGTAGGGAATCAGTGCAGTGGGTAGGGAATCAGTGCAGTGGGAAGGGAATCAGTGCAGTGGGAAGAGGGTCAGTGCAGTGGGAAGGGAATCAGTGCAGTGGGTAGGGAATCAGTGCAGTGGGAAGGGAGTCAGTGCAGTGGGAAGTGAATCAGTGCAGTGGGTAGGGAATCAGTGCAATGGGAAGGGAGTCAGTGCAGTGGGAAGGGGGTCAGTGCAGTGGGAAGGGGGTCAGTGCAGTGGGTAGGGAATCAGTGCAGTGGGTAGGGAATCAGTGCAGTGGGAAGAGGGTCAGTGCAGTGGGAAGGGAATCAGTGCAGTGGGTAGGGAATTAGTGCAGTGGGTAGGGAATCAGTGCAGTGGGAAGTGAATCAGTGCAATGGGTAGGGAATCAGTGCAGTGGGTAGGGAATCAGTGCAGTGGGAAGGGAATCAGTGCAGTGGGAAGGGAATCAGTGCAGTGGGTAGGGAATCAGTACAGTGGGTAGGGGGTCAGTGCAGTGGGTAGGGGGTCAGTGCAGTGGGTAGGGAATCAGTGCAATGGGTAGGGAATCAGTGCAGTGGGAAGGGAATCAGTGCAGTGGGAAGGGAATCAGTGCAGTGGGAAGGGAATCAGTGCAGTGGGAAGAGGGTCAGTGCAGTGGGTAGGGAATCAGTGCAGTGGGTAGGGAATCAGTGCAGTGGGTAGGGAATCAGTGCAGTGGGAAGGGAATCAATGCAGTGGGTAGGGGGTCAGTGCAGTGGGTAGGGGGTCAGTGCAGTGGGAAGGGAATCAGTGCAGTGGGTAGGGGGTCAGTGCAGTGGGTAGGAAATCAGTGCAGTGGGAAGTGAATCAGTGCAGTGGGTAGGGAATCAGTGCAGTGGGAAGGGAATCAGTGCAGTGGATAGGGAATCAATGCAGTGGGTAGGGGGTCAGTGCAGTGGGAAGGGAATCAGTGCAGTGGGTAGGGAATCAGTGCAGTGGGAAGGGAATCAGTGCAGTGGGTAGGGAATCAGTGCAGTGGGTAGGGGGTCAGTGCAGTGGGAAGGGAATCAGTGCAGTGGGTAGGGAATCAGTGCAGTGGGAAGGGAATCAGTGCAGTGGATAGGGAATCAATGCAGTGGGTAGGGGGTCAGTGCAGTGGGAACGGGGTCAGTGCAGTGGGAAGGGAATCAGTGCAGTGGATAGGGAATCAATGCAGTGGGTAGGGGGTCAGTGCAGTGTGAAGGGGGTCAGTGCAGTGGGAAGGGGGTCAGTGCAGTGGGAAGGGGGCAGTGCAGTGGGAAGACGGTCAGTGCAGTGGGTAGGGAATCAGTGCAGTGGGAAGTGAATCAGTGCAGTGGGTAGGGAATCAGTGCAGTGGGAAGGGGGTCAGAGCAGTGGGAAGGGAATCAGTGCAGTGGGTAAGGAATCAGTGCAGTGGGAAGGGAATCAGTGCAGTGGGAAGGGGTCAGTGCAGTGGGAAGGGGTTCAGAGCAGTGGGAAGGGGGTCAGTGCAGTGGGAAGGGGGTCAGTGCAGTGGGAAGGGGGTCAGTGCAGTGGGAAGGGAATCAGTGCAGTGGGAAGGGAATCAGTGCAGTGGGAAGGGAATCAGTGCAGTGGGTAGGGAATCCGTGCAGTGGATAGCGAATCCGTGCAGTGGATAGGGAATCCGTGCAGTGGGAAGGGGGTCAGTGCAGTGGGTAGGGAATCAGTGCAGTGGGAAGGGGATCAGTGCAGTGGGAAGGGGGTCAGTGCAGTGGGAAGTGAATCAGTACAGTGGAAAGGGTGTCAGTGCAGTGGGTAGGGAATCAGTGCAGTGGGAAGGGAATCAGTACAGTGGGTAGGGAATCAGTGCAGTGGGAAGGGAATCAGTGCAGTGGGAAGTGAATCAGTGCAATGGGTAGGGAATCAGTGCAGTGGGTAGGGAATCAGTGCAGTGGGAAGGGAATCAGTGCAGTGGGAAGGGAATCAGTGCAGTGGGTAGGGAATCAGTACAGTGGGTAGGGGGTCAGTGCAGTGGGTAGGGGGTCAGTGCAGTGGGTAGGGAATCAGTGCAATGGGTAGGGAATCAGTGCAGTGGGAAGGTAATTAGTGCAGTGGGAAGGGAATCAGTGCAGTGGGAAGGGAATCAGTGCAGTGGGAAGAGGGTCAGTGCAGTGGGTAGGGAATCAGTGCAGTGGGTAGGGAATCAGTGCAGTGGGAAGGGAATCAGTGCAGTGGATAGGGAATCAATGCAGTGGGTAGGGGGTCAGTGCAGTGGGAAGGGAATCAGTGCAGTGGGTAGGGTGTCAGTGCAGTGGGTAGGAAATCAGTGCAGTGGGAAGTGAATCAGTGCAGTGGGTAGGGAATCAGTGCAGTGGGAAGGGAATCAGTGCAGTGGATAGGGAATCAATGCAGTGGGTAGGGGGTCAGTGCAGTGGGAAGGGAATCAGTGCAGTGGGTAGGGAATCAGTGCAGTGGGAAGGGAATCAGTGCAGTGGATAGGGAATCAATGCAGTGGGTAGGGGGTCAGTGCAGTGGGAAGGGAATCAGTGCAGTGGGTAGGGAATCAGTGCAGTGGGAAGGGAATCAGTGCAGTGGATAGGGAATCAATGCAGTGGGTAGGGGGTCAGTGCAGTGGGAACGGGGTCAGTGCAGTGGGAAGGGAATCAGTGCAGTGGATAGGGAATCAATGCAGTGGGTAGGGGGTCAGTGCAGTGTGAAGGGGGTCAGTGCAGTGGGAAGGGGGTCAGTGCAGTGGGAAGGGGGCAGTGCAGTGGGAAGACGGTCAGTGCAGTGGGTAGGGAATCAGTGCAGTGGGAAGGGGGTCAGAGCAGTGGGAAGGGAATCAGTGCAGTGGGTAAGGAATCAGTGCAGTGGGAAGGGAATCAGTGCAGTGGGAAGGGGGTCAGTGCAGTGGGAAGGGGTTCAGAGCAGTGGGAAGGGGGTCAGTGCAGTGGGAAGGGGGTCAGTGCAGTGGGAAGGGGGTCAGTGCAGTGGATAGGGAATCAGTGCAGTGGGAAGGGGGTCAGAGCAGTGGGAAGGGAATCAGTGCAGTGGGTAGGGAATCAGTGCAGTGGGAAGGGAATCAGTGCAGTGGGAAGGGAATCAGTGCAGTGGGAAGGGAATCAGTGCAGTGGGTAGGGAATCCGTGCAGTGGATAGCGAATCCGTGCAGTGGATAGGGAATCCGTGCAGTGGATAGGGAATCCGTGCAGTGGGAAGGGGGTCAGTGCAGTGGGTAGGGAATCAGTGCAGTGGGAAGGGGGTCAGTGCAGTGGGAAGGGGGTCAGTGCAGTGGGAAGTGAATCAGTGCAGTGGGAAGGGAATCAGTGCAGTGGGAAGGGAATCAGTGCAGTGGGAAGGGAATCAGTGCAGTGGGAAGGGAGTCAGTGCAGTGGGAAGGGAATCAGTGCAGTGGGTAGGGAATCAGTGCTGTGGGAAGTGAATCAGTACAGTGGGTAGGGAATCAGTGCAGTGGGAAGGGAATCAGTGCAGTGGGAAGGGAATCAGTGCAGTGGGAAGGGAATCAGTGCTGTGGATAGGGAATCAGTGCAGTGGGAAGGGGGTCAGTGCAGTGGGAAGGGGGTCAGTGCAGTGGGAAGGGGGTCAGTGCAGTGGGAAGGGGGTCAGTGCAGTGGGTAGGGAATCAGTGCAGTGGGTAGGGAATCAGTGCAGTGGGTAGGGAATCAGTGCAGTGGGAAGAGGGTCAGTGCAGTGGGAAGGGAATCAGTGCAGTGGGAAGGAAATCAGTGCAGTGGGTAGGGAATTAGTGCAGTGGGTAGGGAATCAGTGCAGTGGGAAGTGAATCAGTGCAATGGGTAGGGAATCAGTGCAGTGGGTAGGGAATCAGTGCAGTGGGAAGGGGGTCAGTGCAGTGGGAAGGGAATCAGTGCAGTGGGAAGGGAATCAGTGCAGTGGGTAGGGAATCAGTGCAGTGGGAAGGGAATCAGTACAGTGGGAAGGGAATCAGTACAGTGGGTAGGGGGTCAGTGCAGTGGGTAGGGAATCAGTGCAGTGGGAAGGGAATCAGTGCAATGGGAAGGGAATCAGTGCAGTGGGAATGGAATCAGTGCAATGGGAAGGGAATCAGTGCAGTGGGAAGGGAATCAGTGCAATGGGTAGGGGGTCAGTACAGTGGGTACGGGGTCAGTGCAGTGGGAAGGGAATCAGTGCAGTGGGTAGGGAATCAGTGCAGTGGGAAGGGAATCAGTGCAGTGGGAAGGGAATCAGTGCAATGGGTAGTGGGTCAGTGCAGTGGGAAGGGAATCAGTGCAGTGGGAAGGGAATCAGTGCAGTGGGTAGGGAATCAGTGCAGTGGGTAGGGAATCAGTGCAGTGGGAAGGGAATCAGTACAGTGGGTAGGGGGTCAGTGCAGTGGGTAGGGAATCAGTGCAGTGGGAAGGGAATCAGTGCAATGGGAAGGGAATCAGTGCAGTGGGAATGGAATCAGTGCAATGGGAAGGGAATCAGTGCAGTGGGAAGGGAATCAGTGCAATGGGTAGGGGGTCAGTACAGTGGGTACGGGGTCAGTGCAGTGGGAAGGGAATCAGTGCAGTGGGTAGGGAATCAGTGCAGTGGGAAGGGAATCAGTGCAGTGGGAAGGGAATCAGTGCAATGGGTAGTGGGTCAGTGCAGTGGGAAGGGAATCAGTGCAGTGGGAAGGGAATCAGTGCAGTGGGTAGGGAATCAGTGCAGTGGGTAGGGAATCAGTGCAGTGGGTAGGGAATCAGTGCAGTGGGTAGGGGGTCAGTGCAGTGGGAAGGGAATCAGTGCAGTGGGAAGGGAATCAGTGCAGTGGGTAGGGAATCAGTGCAGTGGGTAGGGAATCAGTGCAGTGGGTAGGGGGTCAGTGCAGTGGGTAGGGGGTCAGTGCAGTGGGTAGGGAATCAGTGCAGTGGGTAGGGAATCAGTGCAGTGGGAAGGGAATCAGTGCAGTGGGAAGGGAATCAGTGCAGTGGGTAGGGAATCAGTGCAGTGGGTAGGGGGTCAGTGCAGTGGGTAGGGAATCAGTGCAGTGGGAAGGGGGTCAGAGCAGTGGGTAGGGGGTTAGTGCAGTGGGAAGGGAATCTGTGCAGTGGATAGGGGTTAATGCAGTGGGTAGGGGGTTAATGCAGTGGGTAGGGTGTCAGTGCAGTGGGTAGGGGGTTAATGCAGTGGCTAGGGGTCAGTGTAGTTGGAAGGGGGGGTAAAGAGTGCATTGGGTAGGGGGTCAGTGCAGTGGGAAGGGGGGGAAGATTGGCTGGAAATCCCAGCCCTGCCCCTGACTATTCCTTCCTCAAAGAGAACAGTTCTGACTATCACTGGAAAGCTGTGTCACCAATCTCCATGAACCCTTTCTGTGCTGAGATACTCACATTCCCCCATGTACTTTAATGGAACCAGCATTAGAGAGGGCAGCACCAGTGTTGGGGTATCTGGACAGGAAGTCTGAGGAGTCATTGTACACATCTCTGCTTCTCCCAGAAAAGTACATCTTCTCAAAAATGGTGACCTGGAACAAAACAACAGATTTTTAAAAATCAGGTGAAGTATGAGGTTCCATTGTGCAAGGAAGCAGCAAGTTTGGCAAGGGACCTGGCTGTGTACAAGTGTTCCTAAAGGGTCTGTGCACCTGGTCAATGGCCTCGTATCTGGGTAAATTAATGTGGTTATGGTATTGCAGGAATAATTGAACAGTCTGGACTAATAACCAAGATGATGTGAGGTCAAAACAAAGCTTGAGAAGTTAAATTCACTTTTAAGAATCTAGATGTGAAAATTTGATATGAGCAAAAGTGACCACAATGCAGTCAGTTTCTAATTAAATCCCAAATTATTTCATAAATGCCTTGTTAGGGAAAGAAATCTACAGACTCTTACTCAGTCTTAACTAATGTGAAATTACTATTCTTTATCAACATGGTAGGGGGCTTATGAGGTGCACTGGTAGTGTCCCTCCTCGAGCCTGGAGAGTCTGGGTTCATGTGTTACCTGCTTCAGAGGTGTGCAATAACATCTCTGAATAAGTTGATTGGAAATTATCAATATCAACATGGTTACATCTTCACTACCTTCTGAAATGATCTAGCAAGATCTGCAGTTATATCAGATTGGTATATTGCAGTGGTTTAGGACTGTGGATCACTATCACCAGCTTTACCGCAGCAAATACTATTATAGAATCCCTACAGTGTGGAAACAGGCCATTCAGCCCATCAGGTCCACACCCAACTCTTTGTCGAGCATCCTACCCAGACCTACTCCCTTATCCTATAACCCTGCATTTCCGATGGCTAACCCAGCTAACCTGCATTTTGCTGAACATTCTGAGTAATTTAGCGTGGCCAATCCACCTCACCTCACATCTTTGGACTGTGGAAGGAAACCGGAGCACCCGGAGGTAACCCACGCAGACACAGGGAGAAAATGTGCAAATTCCACACAGACAATCATCTGACAGTGGAATCGTACCCAGTTCCCTGGCGCTGTGAGGCAGTACTCTTAAACACTGAGCCACTGTGCCATCCCAAATGGTGAATTTGTGATGATAAATAATTTCACCAATCACCAAATGGCAATAGTGAATACATTTCTGAATTGAGGCAAGGAGGTTGGTGGTGGAGAGGGAAGGGAAACAAAGGGCAAAGATTTACTTTGCTTGCACTCTCAGTTTTACAGGAATTTTTTTTGTGGATTACAGAACAATCTTGATTATCCGATTGAGACAGGCGGGGAAATATTTTGTTCGGATAACTGATAATGTTTTGAGATCTTGTTCGGATAATCTGGAATTCGGTTAATTGATGTTTGGATAACCAAGGTTGTTCTGTAATCCAGAAAATGCAACACTTTTCCCTCAAAAGGTTCACTCGCAAAAAATGCCTCGATCTAACCAACCCACAATGAAAAACCCATCAATTCCATTTGGTATTTGCTTACCATTGGTTCATTAGGCTTCTCCACCCTGGGCGGACCCTGAAAAGAAATCACACAAGACACTCAATTCCTGACAGCTCCACCTGGAACACGAGATCTGTTAGATCTTCTATCTGCAGCCTTTGTTCTGGTCTTATCACACAAGGAGGGAGTTGGTTAACTCAGTTGGCTAGATGACTGGTTTATGATGCAAAGTGACGTCAACAGTTTGCATGTTCTGAGGTTACCACAAAGGACTCTCCTCCTCAGCCTGTCTCCTGGCCTGAGGCATAATGAACTTCAGGTTAAACAACTACTGCTTGTCTCTATCTAATCAGGGAGCAGCTTGATTGTCTGGGGAGATTATGACAACTTTACTTTTATCTTTAGGCTCATCATTTTCTTAACATCCAAATCCCTCCTGCCCCCAATATCAGCCTTCATCAAATGACGCCATGACTGAGGAATTCCATCGTAGCTTCTCTCAATCTCCTCTTTTTCTGAGGCTGGCCTCTGCTCAAATATTCCTGATGGGTTATAATTCAGGCACTGCAGCTTCCTCCCTATTGCTGACGTCAAGGGAACCAACGCGGTGGATGGAAGGTGTGGAAAAGGGGATTCCTCCACTGGGACTGCATCCGAAAACATACATGCCCTATCCTCAGTGTTCTGGAGAAGACAGCCAGTATTGCCACCCCTCTTCACATCTCTTAAATGAACGTAGAACATTATGGCGCAGTACAGGACCTTCAGCCCTTGATGTTGTGCTGACCTATGAAACACTATCACAATTTCATCCATATGTCTATCCAATGACCATTTAAATGCCCTTAAAGTTGGCAAGTCTACTACAGTTGCAGGTGGTGCATTCCACACCCCTTCTACTCTGAGTAAAGAAACTACCTCTGAGACCTGTCCTAATCTATCACCCCTCAATTTAAAGCTATGCGCCCTCGTGCTAACCATCGCCATCTGGGGAGAAAGACTCTCACTATCCACCCTATCTAACCCTCTGATTATGAGTCTCAATTAAGTCACCTGTCAATCTGCTTCTCTTCAACAAAAACAGCCTCGAGTCCCTCAGCCTTTCTTCATAAGATCTTCCCTCCATACCAGGCAACATCCTAGTAAATCTCCTCTGAACCCTTTCCAAGGCTTCCATATCCTTCCTATAAATGTCGTGACCAGAGCAATATTTAGGTAGTGTAATGATATTTTTACTTTGCCTTGGGTGTGTGTGCTTACCATTTGTAGAGGTATCAGGGATCCCACTTGTGGTTTCTCTGCTTCCCATTCCTCCAGTGTTCGATAGCCACCCACTTCCAGAACACTTTGCTGGCCTTCAAAGAAAGGCTCAGAGTAAACAAACCACCTGTAGAAATAGAGAGACGTTAGCATGGAGCTTCTAAAATCAATATGAAAGTTCTCATCCAAGTGATCAAAATCTTCTCTTTAATCCTCATCCTCTCCTGGACTCCTGAAGACTGTCCCCTTACAATCAGCAAATACACATGGGCAGTGGGCAAATTTGCCCATTAGTGTTTCCGAAACATGTAGGAAAATTAAGTTACAGCAATGACCAATTATAGAAAAGTTGTCCGCTTAGGTCAGAGGCAGAATCATGGAGTTGCTATTTGTGAGGAACAGAGGTAGGTCGTGGTTTGGCTCGGGAAGGTGAGGCAGAGGAGGAGAGAGGGAAAGAGAGGAGGCGTTAAGAGGGGGAGGAGAAAGGGAAAGGGAAGTGGGCAGAGAATGTAGTGTGGAGATCGAGGCCTCGGCTGATCAAGATAGTGGCTGTAAAGAGGGGGAAAAGGAAGCTGCAAGGAACAGGGAGGAGGCTGCTGAAGAAAGGGAGAGAATAGCTTTATACTCATCAGCAAAGAAATATACAGCTCACAGAGAATAAGGACAATCTGAAATTACTAAGGTAATGAATTCTTTGTCAATGAAATATGGAATCTTTATCTTGAGGATGTGTATATTCAGGAGCTACTATACATGGAACATTTGCTATTGCAATGAACATGGTGTGAAATATTACATTTCATTCAGAGATTGAGAAATGGATTCAGTAGAGGGATAGTAACTGTCTGGTTAAATCTTCCAATGTTTTGCGTGTGTAATGGAAACATATCAGCTGTGATCTCAGCAGTTGATGGAAGGTGTGCCTAGGAATGGCTTTTTGTGAGTAGGTGCATTTTGTAAAGACTGTTTCTTTTCATTTTTCTGTAGTTTTCATTGTAGACTTAAATGAAAAAAGGACTATTTTAAAAACTAAGCAATGTGCAAGGGATTGTTGCACTTTATAAAAGCAAGCTACCAGCACTCATTGTAATTGTTATTTACACTTGTTTGTTTAAGCAAAAGGTTAAAGGTTACTGCAGATGAGCTCGAGCCAGATACCATGTATGAACGGAGGTTCAGTTGGCAACAAATAGCTGATTGGTCTGTGAGTGGTGACCAGTTATTGATGACAAAGACATTCTGCCTGCCAACAGCTATGTGATTGGCTCCCAGGGAGCTGGAAAGCTGCTATTGTGAGGTATGATAATATGTCAGTTATTTTGAAGAAATGTTTGATGATGACTTACGCATGTTATATTGAGCCAATGTAAATGCTGTGGTATATAACTTCCATGGATGGTTGATATTTATTGTGGAAGTTGATGAATTTTTCTAATTCTGTTTCTGACAGAGTCCCAGTGCACAAAAACAGAAGATACTGTTACAACATGACTGCGCTGCCTGATAAGTAAGTTACTGAGAATGAAAAAGAAGCTCCTGAAAATCTCAAGGAGACCCATCTAAAAAAAAATTGGGCCTTGATTACAACTCTCTAAGATCTTGGTATTTCCATTACTCTGCCATTTGTGAGCTTATCTTCAGCTGTCAGAGAACTAATCTCTAAAATTTCCTTCATAAACCTCTCCAACATCTTCTCTTCATTAAGCTGTTCCTTAAACTCTACAGTCAGAAAGTTCCTGCCAGCCTAGTAGTTCACATCACTGCCGATCACAGCAGCCCCATAGTATTTAACACTTGGAAGACCGTTCATTGCCTGGGGACAAGCTTTCTACTCCTCACTCAGGCAGAGGCTGCTAGCTCTGAAAACAAAACAGATTGGCAGATAGCTCTGGAGGTCACAGTGGGTCAGGCAGCATCCATGGAGAGAGACAGAGCAAGCTAAGGTTTCAAGTCCTTAGTCTCAAGTCAAGACTCTTCATCAGAGCTAAAGTGAAGGCTAATAGCTCAGTCTGACAGCAGCACAAATGGCAGCAGTGGCTAGGACTGGAAATACACACAGTCTCACGATTTAAGTTCCAGATTCTGGAGAGGGCTGTCTTACAGCAAGTTAGGGCAATGAAGCCCAAAGCTGATGGAGAGAATGGGACATGGGGGTGTTGATTTGGAGGCTGGGATAGGGAGGAATGAAGCACCTGTAGGTGATGACTTTAATAATCAGAGTTACCAGAGTGTCCTGGTGGGTATTTTATCCGTGAGTGAACACAACAACAAAACAGATTACCTGGTCATTATTGTGCATGTCTCTTTATAAGAGCTGGCTGTAGACAAACTGATTCTACACCTTCTTCATTGCAACAGTGACCAAAATAGAAAGCTTAACAGAATGTCCCAAAATTCATTTCGAGACCAAAAAACTTCAGATGTTGGAATCCAACGTAGGTAAGCAGGAGGCTGGGATAGCATGGTGGCTCAGTGGTTAGGGTCAAGATTAGAGTGGTGCTGGAAAAGCACAGCAGATCAGATAGCATCCGAGGAGCAAAAACGTTTCAAGCAGAAACCCTTCATTAGGAAGGGCTCAGTGGTTAACCCTGCTGCCTCCCAGTGCCAGGGACTTGGATTCAAATCTAGCCTTGGGCAACTGTCTGTGTGGAGTTTGCACATTCTTTTTGTGTCTGGGTGGGTTTCCTCCGGGTGCTTCAGTTTCCTCCCACAGTCCAAAGATGTGCAGGTCAGGTGAACTGGCCATGCTAAATTGCCCGTAGTGTGCAGGGATATGTAGGTTAGGTGCATTAGTCAGGGGTAAATGTAGAGTAATAGGCTGGGGAATGCATGTGGGTGAAATACTCTTCCGTGGGTCGGTGTGGACCTGTTGAGCCAAATGGCCTGTTTCCACACTGTCAGCATTCTATGAGAACACAGCAAGCCAGGCAGGATCAGGAGGTGGAGAAATCATTGTTTCAGATGTAAAATTCATTAGCAACTGGAGGGTTTGAAAGGTTCTACAAGTGTGAACTCTTTCCTTTGCTATCAATAACCACATAAAGTCTCATTATGGCATTCACACGTGTAGGGATGGAGTCCTGCTCACCACTTTCATATAAGACACCGCAAGGCATAAGGGATGGGAGAGGATATCAACAAGAAAGAAGGAGCACTCCATCCTACACTATATTCACAGTTAAACCACCCAAGCCATTGACAGTCCTCCAATGAGACCCTTTAACAACAGTGTGCTGAGAGACTCACAGTCCAGAATTGACAATGATGGAGGTTGTTCTTGGTGGATATCCAAATATCCGAATATCCTCGGATTCACAGTGGAACGTCAGCTTCTTCCCCTCACCATCGGCCTCTGGGAACAAAGATATTTCTGGTATGGTGTAGTCCTGATAAAGAGCAACACAAAGAAACAATCAGGTCATGGGATTACTCTGATTAAGGAAGCTCAATCAGCGTGGAGGCATGTTAGTGGATCACCTCCTTGTAGACTTTACTCTGGCTTCAATACTACATGCAGCTGTGTATGCTGCTTGCACTGGTTTACAGAACCATAGACACAGGAAGAGGTTACTCAGCCTCATTTCACTCCAGAATTCTAATGGCCAGCAGGGAGAGGTGAGCTTACTCTGGACACTGGACTGTCATCCAGCTGTTCAAACCTATTGCCAGCTTATTAAGTCAATGCTAATCTGAATCTGTGCTCTATCTACCTTGGTTTCAGAATGTGCTAAATAAAGATCTGTCAATCTCTGATCTGAAATTTTTAATTGACACTCAGTCTCTTCAACCTTCTTGTGTGGGTTGGGTATGTAGTTTATAGATGGTAGGGATTATTCCTGATTTTCACGGTTCTCAGTGAGAATCATCCCTGCCTAGACATGCTTTAAAATCAGAACGTGCAGGTGAAGGTTTTGGTGCTGGGTCCAGGTTACCCCTTTACATATTAAAGCTTAGGACAGAGAATGTCATGGTGCAGTGGGGAAAGACCACTGTCGAAGATCTTTCTGTCAAAGTTAAATGGGGGGTCATTCAGTGATTGGACGCTCCCGATGCCATAAATATATGAACCGAGGAACCTCAATTATCTGACATTCAATTATCCGAATATTGGATTATCCGGCTAAACAACGTTATCTGGCATCTGATTATCCGGAATTCGATTAATCAAGTGAAATATTCCCCGCCTGTGTCCTTCAGAAAATTGAAGTTCCTCTTTAAAAATAATCTTGTATCAGTAAGAAATGTCTTGGGTTTATATGCTGGATAGAGTCAAACTCCAATGTTTGTTTGTTACTTCACTATGGCATTCACACATTTGTACAGAACAGAACTGCTTTGGTGACCATGTATGTATTTAAAGCTATCTTTATGAATAAAACAAATTTTTGAAACTGAAAATAATCTCTTTACGCAGGGTAGCAATCAGCTGGCTGACTGGCTTGCAATGCAGAGTGATGTTAACAGTGCAGGTTTAATTCCCACACCAACCAAGGTCACCTTGAAGATCCCACCTTCTCACCCATGCCCCTCACCTGAGGTGTGGTGACCTCATGTTAAACCACCACCAGTCATCTCTCGCTGATGAGAGAGCAGCTCTGTGGTTCTCTGTGACTGCATCTTATGCAGTTAGGTGCCAAGCTCCTTTGGAACATTTCACAAAATTTAAAAGTTATCTACAAGTGCAAGGTTGTCATCATTGTTACCTCACACCAGTCATTTGGGATTTGATTTTTTTAGATACCCAAATTCACATTCCATTTTAAAAAGCAGGCAGCTTTTAATCACTTTTGCACAGTTCTTCAACAGAGCCCTGTGCTGGCAGACTGGATATTGGGACTGAAAAACCAAAAAAGTTACTTGAGTACTTTTGTGCCGACTAGGGTTAGGATTCAAATCACAGTTTGGGGACCAAAATGAAGGGACATTTATGTTATTTATGCATTAGTCAATGTGCTGAATAATGTCTTAGCTCAATCTCATAATTATAGGTCAGTCCCACGTTCAAGTGTACCGAGCTCTCTCAGCTCCACCGTTTCCCATTCCCTTATCAGTTTCACTGGTGGGTCGAATAGTCAGGATGTATGAACCAGGCGAAAGTGAGGACTGCAGATGCTTGCGATCAGAGTCTAGGTTAGAGTGATGCTAAGAAAGCACAGCAGGTCAGGCAGGATCCGAGGAGTAGGAAATTCGACGTTTTGGGCAAAAGCCTTTCATCAGGGCTTCCTGATGATGGACTTTTGCCTGAAACGTTGATTTTCCTGCTGCTCAGATGCTGCCTGACCTGCTGTACTTTTCCAGCACCACTCTAATCTAGACTCTTCTACCATTCAGTTAGATCATACCCCATGTGTGTCTTAACTCTATTTATTTGCCTTATTTTACATCCTTTGACCAACAGAAATCCATTAGTTAAAGTCTTGAAAATTTCAGTTGGCACTCAACACCTACAGCATTTGGGGAGCGTGTTCTGGTTTAGCATGAGCCTGTGTGTGAAATAGCATTTCCTGATTTGACTCCTAACTTACTTTGCTTTTGTCACACACTCCTACTTATTTCTAGCGGAAAACCTTCTAGATTCTCTGTGCTCATCTAATTCTGTTCTTGTAACCATCCTCAATTTTAATTGCTCCACCACTGACTGCCATGCTGCCTAAGCCTTAGATTCAGGAATTCCCTCCCTCTCCTGCTCTTTTCTTTCACTGACGACAGTCCCCAAAACCTTTGCCTTTGACCTAACTTTTGGTCACCTGCCTTACTACCTCCTCATGTAGTTCAGTGTCAAACTTTGTTTGATAATTGCTCCTGTGAAGCCCCTCTGGGTCTTTTACTACATTAAAGAGGGCAAAGAAATGAAAGTTACTGATGTTGTTGCTGTTATTAGGAATTGTTTATTTTTGCTTTCACGGGAAGTGGAGGGTCTATTATGTACATCAGCCTTTAGATCAGGATCCCTTTTAATATAAAGTTAAGATTTCCTGGCCAGTCCACAATCAAACCTGAAACTCTGAACAAATGCAGTTTGCTGTATACAATCATTCCAAGATTTCCACTATTTATAATTAATTTTGTTGGGGATCTCTGAAAACAACCTACATCTTGTTACACTGGCAATCCAGAGAATGCAAGTTCAAGTTCCACCAGGGCTGCTTGAGAGTCTGATTTCAGTCTAAAGTATCTGGAATGGTGGTCAAAATTAAAAATCTCACAACACCAGGTTATAGTCCAACAGGTTTTTTTTTGGAAGTACTAGCTTTTGGAGCACTGCTCCTTGATCAGGTGGTTCATCAACTACCTGATGAAGGAGCAGCGCTCTGAAAGCTAGTGCTTCCAAATAAACCTGTTGGACTATAACCTGGTGCTGCGAGATTTTTTAACTTTGTCCACCCCAGTCCAACACCGGCTCTTCCACATCATGGAGTGGCGGTATGTGTGAAAGTTACCACAAAGCCATTGTATTGTTGAAAATACCTTAACTGACTCAGGCATGTCCGTTTAGGGAAGATAACCTGCCAACCATACCCAGCTGAGGTTTAAGCGCACCACCAGCCCCACGCTGATGTGGCTGAATGACAACTGAAGTGGCCTAGCAAGCTGTTTAGTTGAATCAGTTGATGCAAAGAATAGACATACCACAGTGATTCAAGGCAGTGTCTCCCCACCATTAATTATGGCTTTGTCAATTGTTAGGACATGTGCATACATGTGCATAATGGGGCGTATTTTAAATTACTGTCAACAGGGTGTGATACATTAATTCAATGATTTGTGGGCAGTCCAACTCAGAAATGAAGAGATCAGATATACTATACTTACCTCCCAGTGAAAATGATGTGTAAATAATCTTATCTTCAAATAAAGGACCCACATTATTGTTTCACCAATCCATATCCTGACTATTAAGTAAAAAAAGATGCACAAAGGAAATTGTTTCCAATGCTTTGCTTACCCTGACTACTCTTTTGAGGGAGCCAATGATGATGGGTTTGATAGGAGATGGATTGGAGTCAGGATCTTCAGTCTCTTCTTCAACTTCCTCTCTCCAGGGATCCGCCAACTTCACGTCCTGCTCTTCAAATATGAACTTCTTCCCTTTATAATCTGGCTTCTCATAGAACACCCAGCTAAAGCAGATCAGGAGAAGATTAAGGGACGTTTTTAGAAATTTCCTTTTACACTCAGATGAGCTCTTTGTGATCAGATCGTGATAATTGCAATCACTTGGGTGGGCAGTATTTCAATAGACAATAGACAATAGGTGCAGGAGTAGGCCACTCAGCTCTTCGAGCCTGCACCGCCATTCAATATGATCATGGCTGACCATTCCTAATTAGTATCCCCTTCCTGCCTTATCTCCATAACTCTTGATTCCACTATCTTTGAGAGCTCTATCCAACTCTTTCTTAAATGAATGCAGAAACTGGCCCTCTACTGCCCTCTGGGGCAGAGCATTCCACACAGCCACCACTCTCTGGGTGAAGAAATTTCTCCTCATCTCTGTCCTAAATGGTCTACCCCGTATTTTTAAGCTGTTCATTTCGTTCGGATAATTGATAAGGGTGGAACCTTGGGTTTTTTTGAGCTTCAGCTGTGGAGGCTGGCTTAAAGTTGGGTGGTGCTTCCAATTAGTGGTGGGGGCAGATCAGGTTTCCTTGTGTGATTGTGTTCTCAACTCATGGCATATAAAGCAAGCTTTGTTTTAACCAGCACCTTAATTAAACGGCACTCTTGATAAACTGACAATGATTATATACCTCAAATACCGCTATGTTCAAGTATTTATAGCCATAGAGATGTACAGCATGGAAACAGACCCTTCAGTCCAAGTCAACCATGCTGACAAGATATCGTCAATAAATCTAGTCCCATTTGCCAGCATTTGGCCCATATCCCTCTAAATATTGTAAATGTACCCGCCTCCACCATTTCCTTTGGCAGCTCATTCATTACACACACTACCCAGTGTGTGAAAATGTTGCTCCTTAGGTCCCTTTTAAATCTTTCTCCTCTCACCTTAAGCCTATGCTATAAATAAAGTACAACAGTGATGTGTATACTGCCTACATTATGTTTTGCAATGTGTTTTTACATTGACTTTAGGACACGTGTTGATGTTTTTACATAGATTTTGTGAGTGATGTCAATGTCTCAAAGCTTTGTTTTGTAATGGTTTACTATGATTACACGTACCTCTTGATTATCCAGAATATTTGATCAACAAGCACGCAGCTGCTCCCATAGGTATGGGTTAATAAAAAGTATGCTATGCATGCAGGGGTAAAGGTCAGATTTTAAGGGAAGGTGGGCAAAAAGTTCAGCAATGCCACCTCCCTCCACCTGGACACTCTGCCCTACCTCATTACACTGATACTGCCTCCACACATCTGCCAGGATTAATACTTAAAACATAAAAGGAGCTAAAAGCCTCAGCAGCCCATCAATTATCACCTCCCTGACCAGGAGAATTTACCCGACTGACAGCTTTTCCCCAAAGGTTTGCAGCAAACAAGGGCTGAGAAAGATGGTTTTGGGATGAATTCCTCTCAGGTATCTCAACTGGTGGAAATACTTTCTTTCAACTCAACATTTTCCTTAAAATCTCAAAAGCATTGATTAAAAGTGCAGAGGCATGAATGGTGAATTCAATCTCCTGACTGGAGGATTAGAGGTATATCTTAGCCCTCTCCATCCTTATCATTAAATCTGTGCATTTTCCAACATGGTAATGAGGAGAATCAATGACACCTCATTGACCCTTTTGCAAAATGGAAAGCAATGCACTTCCAGATCAGAAAAGCAACAATTCTGCCGATTATTCTTGGGCCTTACAGGCTAATTGACACCAGAAAAATGGGTGTCAAATGTCCCAATTTAACCTCCTTAACCAATCAAAAATAATTTATTTTACAGCAAGGTACAGGAGCAACATGAGAAAAGTCTTTAGAACCGGGATATAATTAGTTAAACACATTCCAAAACATCCTAGAGCAATGAGCAATTGTGAAGTGTTTGCAGTGACTTACCATCCTCGAATAACTCTTACTGAAATGACAGCAGGAAATGACCATGATGAGCAATCAGGCACATCACAAATAATTTCTCTCTGAAAACCAGTGAAGTTTGGCTTGTCGTAAATGATTATCTAAATTGCAAGAGAAGGCAAATTGAAAAGTAAACAGTCATGAGCTGACCTGCTCCACAGAAAGGACCAATTACAGACGTCATCAACCACCTTAAGCTGTAAAGCTTTGATTACCACAAACCACAAGGAATTATATAAAATGATGGCACATAAACAAGCTACTTAACCCAACAAGTCTATAATGATGCTTATAGTCTATACAAGCTATTACTCTCATTTTAAACTTCTCCGTATCAGTGTGTCTTGCTATTACTTTCTGGCTCATGTACTTATTAGGCTTCATTTTAAATGCCTTACCGACCTTACATGGTATTAGACATGAAGCTTAAAATGTTGTGAACGGAAGCAGTTAACCAGAGGACTGGGATAGTTTTAGATGTCAGGAAAGGACACAAAAACACAAAGGGAAGAAAATGAATGACAATAGACCAGAAAGAAATATAAAAGTGGAAGAGTGACAATCAAATGCAAACATCCTTGGAGACTGAGACAAGAGAAATTGTAATGGTAAATAGGGAAAAGACAGAGCCATCGGACAAACTAATGAGAATAAGAAAATTAAAGTGATTAATATCAGTTGAAAAAGATACAGAGAAAGTAGAAGTTATGAGCTGATAAAACCCATGGTTCCACAACATGGTTGGAGAGACAGTAGATACATGTCTGTAATTTAGCACAATTTCCCAGATCTTCAAATGTTCCCAGTAGGATACAAGGTAGCAAATGTAATGCTAGGTATTCAAGAAACGGGAAAAGGGTGAGATATAAGCCAGTTAACCTGACATCATTCATGCAAAAAAAAATGCTGGAATCCAATAACAACAAGGTTAATCAGCACTTAAATATCATGATATGATTAGCCAGAGTCAACATGGTTTTAGAAAGAAAAATTGCATTTGACATATCTGGTAAGACTATCAGTGTACTTTGAGGATTTAATCAATGGGTATGTAAAGGGGTTCTAGTCAATGTACTGTATATGGAATTCCAAAAGTTTTCCGTAAGGAGCCATATGAGATGTTGCACACAAGAGTTTAATATGGTTACCAGAAATATATGAGCAAACAGAAAAAAAAAGGCCAGAAATCAGAGGGGAAGAATAAATAGTGCATTTTCAGGTTTGCACGTTATTGTTGGGTGACACCTGAATCACACCAGGGTAATTGTTAATGCATTTCCAATCCATGTGAATGCCTTAAAGATGAAGGGAGCGAGATCAATGGATCCAAGTTTTCTGATGACACAAAGCTAGGGAGAAAATCAAATCTGGATTTTTAATAATGATAAACCTACAAAGTTTCTTGTTTAGAAATCCTCATAATATTCTGATCCGTGAGCAGAAGGATCTTATTCTGTAATTAAAGGCAAAAATTGGGGGCAGCACTCAGCAAGTCAGGCAGCATGTATGGAGAACGAAACATGGTTCATGTGTCAGACCTATGGCAGTCGTGATGCCAGGCCATCAACCCAAGAGCTTAATTCAATTTCTCTTTTCACAGATGCTGGTGCAGCTGCTACTGTTTGCAGCATTTTCTCTTTTTATTTCAGATTTCTAACATCCTTGGCATTTCTGCTTTCATTTTCAGCCTTCGCCCAATTTTGTTTGCTTGATTTAATTGGCACCTCCAGTTAGAGTCATAGAATCACAGAGGTGTACAGAACAAAAACCGACCCTTCGGTGCAACCCATCCATGCTGACCAGATATCCTAATCTAATCTAGTCCCATTTGCCAACACCCAGCCCATTTCCCTCTACACTCTTCTTATTCAGATACCCATCCAGATGTCTTTTAAATGCTGTAATTGTACCACTTCCTCTGGCAGCTCATTCCATACACGCACCACCGTCTGTGTGAAAAGGTTGCCCCTTAGGTCTCTTTTATATCTTACCCCTCATCTTCAACCTATGCCCTCTAGTTCTGGACTCCCCCCACCCAGGGAAAGGACTTAGTCTATTTATCCTATCCATGCTCCTCGTGATTTTGTAAACCTCTATAAAGTCAGCCCTCAGCCTCCAATGCTCCAGTGAAAATAGCCCCAGCTATTCAGCCTCTCCCTGTAGCTCAAATCCTCCAACCTTGGCAACATCCTTGTAAATCTTTTCTGAACCCTTCCAGTTTCACAACATTCTTCAGATAGGAAGGAGTCCAGAATTGCACACAATATTCCAAAAACGGTCAAACCAATGTCCTATACAGCTGCAACACGACCTCAAAACTCCTGTACTCAATATTTGGAACAATAAAGGAAAGCATATCAAATACCTTCTTCATTATCCTATCTACCTTCTTGTGGTCTTACCTACAACTCCACTTTCAAGGAGTTATGAACCTGCAGTCCAAGGTCTCTTTGTTCAGCAACACTCCCTATGACTTTACCATTAAGTGTATAAGTTCTGCTAAGATTTGCTTTCCCAAAATGCAGCACCTCGCATTTATCTGAATTAAACTCCATCTGCCACTTCTCAGCCCATTGGCCCATCTGATCAAGATCCCGTTGTAATCTGAGGTAACCTTCTTCATTGTCCACTACACTTCCAATTTTGGTGTCATCTGCAAAATTACTAACTATACCTCCTATGCTCACATCCAAATAATTTATTTTGACTTGAGGGATCTGTGTTGTCCTGTTGAATGTTTGATGCAGCTGTGTGATATATGCACCACATTCCTGGGAATACATCAATGCAGTGGCATGATTGTGTTGGAGGTCTCCTAATTTTCTTTTAATCGTCACCTGACATTAATTGGAAAGGACGAAACTGAAGTTCCTTTTCAAGGCTGCTTTGTATATATAAGGAATTTGCTTGATCTGTGGCTGTGAAAGAATTCAAACATTACCTGACTGACAATCAAGAAACTTGTTTTGCTATAATGAGAGCTGTCACTGCCAATATTTCCTGATGTGAGATATATGCAAATAATCTAATCTTTTTACATTGAATTTTTGACTAGAAACAAGCCATTTGGTTCAACCTGTCCATGCTACAATTTATGTTCCTCAGATGTGTCCTCCCACTTTACTTTATTTCACCATGTCAACATATCCTAACATTCCTTTCTTCCTCACACATTTAGCCTCCTTTGAAATACAATTGTGCTGTTTGCTTCAACTCCTCCACATGTGAGCACATTTCCCATTATTGCCACACTCTGCCTAGGGGCCTTTCTCTTGGATTTCATGTTGCTTCACTAGTGGTTGGCTTATATTTATGGCCATGAGTGGAAATATCCATTTTATATCTACCCTATCAAACCTACTCAGAGCAGAGAGTTCCCACAGCTCATCTCTTAGCCTTTTTCCAAGAGAAAAGTGTGATGAGATATGTTTTCTGTACAATAGCTACTTAGTTGTTTCCATCAATTCTCTACCTTGTGACATCTGTCTGCAATTTCCTTTTTATGTTGCTCAGTGTCTGAACCTCAGCCGTCCCTTCTCCATGAAGCCTCTGGGAAATTTCCTTTCATAAGTAATCTTGCCAGAATAACTAGACATTGTTAAGAGAGAGACACAACATTTGTTTGTTCTTGTGAACAGGCAATAAACAGAGGGAAAATTTAAAAAAACGGGAGCAGGAGCAGTCTTTCAGCTCTTCAAGCATCTTCCACTGTTTAATTTGATCATGGCTGGTCATCCAATTCAGGCCCCTGTTCCTGCATTCTCTCCATACTCTTTGATCCCTTTAGCCCTAAGAATTATAACTAACTCCTTCTTGAAAACATTCACTGTTCAGGCCTCAACTAATTCCAGGTAGCAGAGAATACCACAGGCTCACCACTCTCTGGGTGAGGAAATTTTTCCTTCTTTCAGTCCTGTATGGCTTGCCCATTATCCTTAGCTCTTGGTTCTTAAGTTCATAAGTTCGTAAGATATAGGATTAGAATTAGGCCATTCAGACCATCGCCACCATTTGATCATGGCTGATATGCTCCTCACCCACCTTTTCCTGCTTTTGCTCCAAATCCCTTCAACTCATTACCAATTTAAAACCTGTCTCAGTCCTCCTTAAATTTACTCACTGGTTATTGGGAGCATTTTTGCTGTGTCAACCCTGTCTAGTCCTGTTAGATTTGATCTGTTTCTATGAGCTCCCCCTCAAACTTCCAACACCCATCAATCCAGCCCTAATTGATGCAGTTTCTCTTCATACTGCAATCCTGCCATTTGAGGAATCAGTCTGGCAAACCTTTGTTGCACTTCCTCCACAACCAGAACATCCTTTCTTCTTTTGACCTTTCAGAATATATTAGTGAGGTCATTCAGAGCCACTAGCCTTCCCTGGAACGTGCTTCTTGGGTTTCACAATATTGGCCGTATTCTGCCAAAGATACTGTTTATACCCTTCTGTCCATTCTTCTACCTTTGTTTGTTTCTGGAGATGCTTGTCTGTTGCTTTTTATCGAAGGAAACTGAACGATGAAACAGTAAGTATTCCATTTTTGACACAATTTTGAGAACCTCCACATGACTGAAGCGACTAGGCTTGTATACTCTTGAGTTTAGAAGACTGAGAGGGGATATGATTGAGACATATAAGATTATGAAAGGATTGGACACTGTGGCAGCAGGAAACATGTTTCCGCTGATGGGTGAGTGCCGAACCAGAGGACACAGCTTAAAAATATGGGGTAGACCATTTAGGACAGAGATGAGGAGAAACTTCTTCACCCAGAGAGTGGTGGCTGTGTGAAATGCTCTGCCCCGGAGGGCAGTGGAGGCTCAGTCTCTGGATTCATTTAAGAAAGAGTTGGATAGTACTCTCAAAGATAGTGGAATCAAGGGTTATGGAGATAAGGCAGGAAGCGAATACTGATTAGGAATGATCAGCCATGATCATATTGAATGGCGGTGCAGGCTCGAAGGGCTGAATGGCCTACTCCTGCACCTATTGTCTATTGTCTATGACCTCAGAGATTTTGAACACACACACACACACACACACACACACACACACACACACACCCCAGAGTCCACACTGTGATGGCTGTTTGATAATTAAACAATTGGGAAGTAAGTGAAAGCAAAATACTGCGGTTGCTGGAAATCTGAAATAGAAAATGCTGGACAAATCTAACACACGTGGCGGCAGAGAGACAGAAACACAGTTAACGTTTCAAGTCCAATATGATTCTTCATCAGCATGAAAAGTCTTTTTTCACTCGGAGGGGGGTGGGAGTCTGGAACTCATTGCCTGAAATGTTGGTTGAGTCACAAATGTTTGAAATTATTAAGCAGACCTTAGAAAGTCACCTGTGTTGCCATCACCCTCAAAAGCTCTGAGCTGGATAATGGGATTAATGTATTCAGATCTTTGTTGACGGGCAGAAACAGGATGTGCAAGTGGCTTTACTGTATTCTGTGCTGTAAACAGCAACAAGTTGTTTCTTATTTTTATTTAGCCAAATCTGAGTTGTCTCAGGGCTGAAGAAGGATTTCAGGCCTATTCAGTTTTCTCATGCAACTTAGAGTCATAGAGATGTACAGTACGGAAAGAGACCCTTTGGTCCAACTTGTCCATGCTGACCAGATATCCCAACCCAATCTAGTCTCACCTGCCAGCACCTGGCCCATATCCCTCCAAACTCTTCCTGTTCATATACCCATCCAGATGCCTTTTAAGTGTTGCAATTGTACTAGCCTCCACCACATCCTCTGGCAGCTTATTCCATACACACACCACCCTCTGAGTGAAAATGTTGCCCCTTAGGTCTCTTTTATATCTTTCTCCTATGCCTCTAGTCCCCAGGGAAAAGACTTTGTTTATTTTTCCTATCCATACTCCTCATGATTTTATAAACCTCTATAAGGTCACCCTTCAGCTTTCGACACTCCAGGGAAAACAGCCCCAGCCTATTCAACCTCTCCCTATAGCTCAAATCCTCCAAACCTGGCAACCTCCTTGTAAATCTTTTCTGAATCCTTTCAAGTTTCACAACATCTTTCTGATAGGAAGGAGACCAGAATTGGACACAATATTCCAACAGTGGCCTAACCAATGTCCTGTACAGCTGCAACATGACATCCCAACTCCTGTACTCAATATTCTGACCAACAAAGGAAAGCATACCAAATGCCTTCTACACTATCCTATCTACCTGCTACTCCACTGTCAAGGAGATATGAACCTGCACTCTAAAGTCTCTTTGTTTAGCAACATTCCCCAAGACCTTACCATTAAGTGTATAAATCCTGCTAAGTTTTGCTTTCCTAAAATGCAGGACCTCACGGTGAGGAATTTGCAAGAGCAAGGGGATGTCATGGATGGCAATTATAGGAATGGGGAAAAGTCACAGGTACCGTCACATAGATGTGTTAACTCCAAGAAAGGTAAGAGAGGTAGGCAGTTAGTGCAGGAGTCTTCTGTGGCTTTCCCCATTTCAAACAAGTTGCCAAACTCAAGTCATTAACTATCTACCCCAGCCCTGTGGCATCCCTAATGTCTGATTCCAAACCCATCTATCCCCAGAGCACCTCACCATTCAGCCAATATTCCAGAATTCACCAGCACCCTTTCACCCAAGATCTTTGTGAAATCAGGCAAGTGCTGTCAATCCCCAACCGCACTGTGCAGTCCCTGGACATGGTAGGCATGGGGTAAAAGTGGCACTCCACCCTGCAGGCAGGGTCCTGAAGCTCCTGCTGGATGGCATGATGCAAAGGTAGGACTTTGCCTTCTCCAGGACTGGGAGTGGAAGCCATGACACCAGACCATGCCAGTCTGTGCTGAGGATGCCACCTAGATTAAAGCAGTCTCAGCTAGCTGGAGGAATGCATGACCCACATACAGAATGATGGAGCCAGAGGGCAATTGTCACTTGACAAGTAATTCCAGGCTAATTTTCTGGTAGAAATAAAAACTGAAATGATGCCAATCTTGATTTAGATAAAAGGTTTTGTGAACTATGGAAGGAAGGGGAGACAAATGGGAGAGGGGAAGAAGAGAAGAGCAGGTTCCTAAGGAAGAAAGAAGTCAAGTAGAAGACAGGGTGATGATTCTGGTATTCAACACAATGAGAATGGAGAAAGATGGTATTACTAGAGTCCAGAGGGTTGTCAGAGGTATTGCTGTGGGTCATTGACTCTTGGAGCATCAATAATAGTAAATGAAAATGACTGGAACAAACAAAGAGGCTTAAGGTTACCTTAAGTATGCATTATATTTGAATAGAACAGCATCTCATAAGACTCCTTTAAGAGCACCTTCAAACCCATGACCATTGACATCTGGAAAGACAAAGGTAGCAGATATCTGGGAATACCAGCACTTGCAAGTTCCTCTCCAAGTCACACACCATTCTGACTTGGAAATATATTGACTTTCCTCCATTATTACTAGGCCAAGATCCTATTACATCCCTTCCCAATGTGGTTGTATCCAAACCACATGGACTGTCGTGGTGCAAGATGACAGCTCACCAACATCCTCTCAAAGGCAATCAGGGATAAGCAGTAAATGCTGGCCCAATCCAGTAACAGCTACATGCATGCACAAATAAATCAAAAGTTGTAAGAGAGTGATTTATAATTCTTACCTTGCCGGGTCGTTTGTTAATCTTTCCTTGATCCTTTGGTGTCTTTTTCTGCAAAGCAAAATATCAATTATTTATTTTATTAATTAGAACTGCTTTGCAATCAATTACAAAAATACTTGTCAATTTGGAAGTGAATGTTCACACAGGGTGTGACAGTAGCACACATAATTAAAGCATTTGTTCAGGTGCCAAAGCATAATAGTTCTCCCAGAAAACTGACTACACATGGAAAATGAAAAGAACATCATTACTTTTGCTTCAATCATTACATCAATACACCCATAGGCCCAATGATGGTAAAGTATGGAAATCATAAGGCGATCATTGGGATTATTTCATTAATACAAAGTGGCAGTGGCAATGGAAAGTGACTGATGTCTTTGTAGGAGTTGCTCATCTCAGCAGGGAGCAAGATGGTGAAAATGATCATGATAAAAAGAGGGTAAAGAAGGAATAGCAAAGGATTCCCATTCCAGATTTCATATTTAACACAGGTATTTTGCAACATGGTGCATACTGCAGAGAGAGTAACACTATGCTTAGTGGCGATACGTTTCTTCGACAAGGGGCCTGTCAATACTTATTGTTGAGGTGGATATCTGAAGGATGGCCACTTAGATGAGGTACAGGAGGGTGACCAACTATTATGGGGCGATAACCCTGTCAATAATTGACATCAGAGGCCGCTGTCCTTATGGACCCAATCTTGCATTTGTCATTAAATTTAACAAAAAAAACAACTGAATCAGGTGAAGGCGTGGTGTGTACTGGGTGGCTAATTCATTACTGGGAAAAAGTGAGGACTGCAGATGCTGGAGATCAGAGCTGGAAATGTGTTGCTGGAAAAGCGCAGCAGGTCAGGCAGCATCCAAGGAGCAGGGGAATCGACGTTTCGGGCATGAGCCTTCCTGAAGAAGGGCTCATGCCCGAAACGTCGATTCTCCTGCTCATTGGATGCTGCCTGACCGGCTAATTCATTACTGCCTGCTCTACAGCCTCATCAAAACTGAAAGCTTCATAAATTACTTTCAGAAAAGGAGGGAAGAAAACTGAAATGGGAAAGAGTGGTAAAACATGGGTCAGGATTTTGAAATGGTTTTTAAATCACATTGTGCCACTTTCTGTCTGAGATCTAACATTTCCTCAAGATGTTTGACATGACCCACATCCACAAGCTATTCCCTTGACACCCTGTGGTTCAGGAAATAACACAATGTGGATTGAGCGCCTACTCCCTGTTGTCATGACATTGCTGGCACTATCAAAAGGAGTCTGTTTTTCTGAACTAGTGGAATTTTAATGGAAGGCAGTTTCTGATAGGCAGTAATGCAGCCTATCAGAATTACTGCAGTGATAAGAGATTTAGTGGACCATGAGTAAACCATGTTTGGGAGGCAGAGCTCATTGTAGGATAAATACAAAAATGTGTTCTCTACTTCACTTGTCCTAATAAAATTGTGCAGAAGTCTCATCTGTGCTCTTTTCAAAAAGTAAGTGAACATTAACAATATGACCGCAAAGTTGCCAATTTTGAAAACTGGAAAGTTGTTTAAGGACAAGAATCATATTGTGTAATTTAAAATGTCTTCAGATGCAGTAGAGTACATTATCCACGTGATTAAGGGGAATAATATTGATCTAATTGTGTGTAATGTTCTCATTGCTTTTACTTTCCCCTTGAGGTTCAGCTTAGCCCTCTGTTTGTATGTGATCAAATACACTAACAGATTCTTCTCATCATGTCATGTTCATAAAACCATCAAAGGGAACGTGCACCTGTTGACTTGTGAAGAGCTTTATAAAGACTTCCAAGTCTAGATAAATGGGTCGGGAGTGCGTGGGGGGTATGTCAGTGAGGAATTGCAGGTTCTAGGGCTTCACACTCATCTTCAGAGCTTGGCTGATGTTTCAACTCACTCACTGCCTTGTGCTTGAGTTGCTTGAGGAAGTCCCCAACTCCGCCAGGTAAAATAACTTTGGCAGGCACTGCCAGGTAGGAGGTAGGATCTCAACATCAGGAAATTCCCTAACTCTGGCCTCAAAGATGAGAGTGCGGCTCAAAGTCATTTGTTCTCATCTCTCGATCCTTCCGTGGCTTTGTGCCTTCTGTTTTTGTGAACTCCTTCACTTGGTTATCCACAAACTCATCCACCCTTCAACTCCCTTACAGTGATTTCATCAACTCCCTCCGTTTCATTACTCACTTCTCCTGCCTTGTTAATTTCCTTCCAAGATGAGTATCAGCTATTTATTGTCACAGATATCAAGGAAGATATAGTGAAAAGTGTTTTGTTGCCACAGTCTGGCGCCAATTTGAATTATAAAAAGAATAAAAGGAAATTACACAAATGGAGTAGAAGGGTCCTTCAACTACAGCTTTCGGGCTTCTGCAAGGTCTCTACAAGATGTCCCAGACCTCAACGAGTCCTAACTCCGGGCACAGCAATGCCAACCCTGCCAAGAATCCATGCTTCATGCACACTGCAACCAGGAGTCCTCACTCTGGGCACCATTCCTACGGGAGCCAGGGGCCTACCGAGCACCACCACAAACAACAGTCCACCGAGTCCAGACTTCTTCTGAGATGCTTCTGTATGTGTGGACCACTACAGAAATGCAAGGTCTCAAGGTGTTTCCTTCCATCTATGTATTCAACAATATTAAATCCATTGAAGACATTTCATTGACAAAACCCAACCCACATTACAGTAGCATGTCTATGATTTCATCGAGTTGATTTTGGCCCTGCTTCAGTGTTGTTGCTGCACACAGAGTTCACCTGTGCAGAAAGCCAGCTCTGCAGCAATAGTGGTTTGGTGACATATTTTTACAAATCAATGCAGTGCATATTAAAAAAAAACATTCTCCAAATTCCATTAACCTGTACTCAGCGCTAACTTGGATTCCCAAAGGGTTTTTATCATTAAACAATAATACACTTATAGATACATACTGCACAATGACACACAATTGTCGATTTCATTTATTACAGAATCCCTACAGTGTGGAAGAAGGCCATTTGGCCCTGTGAGTCCATACCGACCTTCCAAAGAACATCCCATCCAGACCCACCCACCTATCCTAACTCTATAACCCTGCATTTCCCATGGCCAATCCATCTAACCTGCATATCTTTGGACTGTGGGGGGAAACTGGAGCATTGGAGGAAACCCACAAGTTACATGCAAGACAGATACACCACTGTACTTGTAGTTTGGATAAATTAGAAACATTGCTCAGGTTTAGTCTAACTACTATGTCTTAAAACTCACACTGTTTTCATTGAACAATTGGCAAAATTTTCATCACCTGGATGAGCAGAAGAATCATGTAGCTTCATTTGTTATAAAAGGAAAGATTTTATGCACTTTCTGGTCATGTGTTTTCTCTGTCTCATTTCATCATGACAAAATGGCCAACAATGTCGTCAGCCTTCACAAAGTCTCAGAAAATACAGAAATTAAGTTAGATTAGATTCCGTATAGTGTGGAAACAGGCCCTTCGGTCCAACAAGTCCACACCGACCCTCCGAAGAGTAACCTACCGTGACCCATTTCCCTCTGACTAATGTGCCTAACACAATGGGCAATTTAGCATGGCCAATTCACCTGACCTGGACGAAACCAGAGCACCTGGAGGAAACCCACACAGACATGGGGAGAACGTGCAAACTCCACACAGACAGTTACCCGAGGCTGGAATTGAACCCGGGTCTCTGGCACTGTGAGGCGGCAGTGCTAACCACTGAGTCACCGTACTCCCCTTTGCTCCCTGAGACCATGGGTTCCAAAAGCAGGGGCAGTGGCTAAGGATAGTGGGTCATTTAGGACTGAGACAAGGAGAAAGTTCACCCAGAGAATGGTGAGCCTGTGGAAGTGTACAGAAAGTGGTTGAGGTCAAAGTATTAAACAGTCAAGAAGGAGGTAGGGCTTCGAGAATCTTAGTTCTAAGGACTAAAGGGATCAAAGGATATGGGGAGAAAGCAGGTACAGGATACTGAGTTGGATGATCAGCCATTATCATATTTAATGGTGGAGCTGACTCAGAGTTGAACACCCTACTCTTGCTCATGTTTTTATGAGATGGTAACGCTGGCTGGGATGTGGACGTCATGGGAGTAGGTCAACCTCATTATCTCATCTATGTACACACTCTTACTTTGGAAACAGAAAATGAGCATCAAAAGGCTGGTTGGTAGAAGATGGCATCACTACTAAGTCTAATTCTGTTTTCATCTACTGACCAGGGAGGTTTCTAACAAAAGTAACAGAATAGTACAGGAACTGATTTCTGATTTCTTCCCACCAGTTCATTTGATTGATTATTATGACATCTATCAAGATAAAGTTATAAGAATTGTTTTGCACGCTATCCAGACGAATCATAGCTTACATAAGTATAACAAGAAAATAGAGTAGAATGCAGAATATAGTGTTACAGCTACAGGGAAAGTGTAGAGAAAGATCAACTCCAATAAATGAAAGGTTGGTTCATATGTCTGATAATAATAGCAGAGAAGCTATTTTGAAGTCTGTTGGAATGTGTTTTAAACTTTTATATCTTCTGTCTGATGGAAGAGAGTATAGGTTTGGTTTTGTGCATGGGAAAAGTAATTTAATTTTTTGAAGATGTAACCAAAATGATAAACGAGGGCAGAGTGGTAGATGTTGTCTACACAGAGTTTAGTAAAGCCTTTGACAAGGTAGGCTGATAAGTAGAGTTAGATCACATGGGACTCAAGGAGAGTTTGCCAATTGGATACAAAACTAGCTTGATGGTGTAAGACCGAGGATTGTGTTAGAGGGCTGTTTATTGACCAGCAGTGTTACATACAGATTGATAATGGTCCAATGTTGTTTGTCATTTATATAAATAGCTTGGATGAGAAGTTTGGAGGTATGGTTTGGAAGTTTGTGAATGACACCAAAATTGCTGATATAGTTGATAGTGAAAAAGGTTATCTAAGATTACAAAAGGATCTTGAGCAATTGGCCCAACGGGCTGAGGAGTGGCAGACAGTTTAATTTGGATGAATGCAAAGCAAAGTAAACAAGGGCAGGACTTACACAGTTAATGGTAGGGCCCCAGGTAGTATTGTCAACCAGAGAAGTTGTATCACAGGTAGCAGGCATTTAGCACACTTGCCCTCATTGCTCAGACCATTGAGTATGGGAGTTGGGACGTCATGTTGAAGTTGCATAGGGTGTTGGTGAGGTCACTTTTGGGATACTGTGTACAGTTTTGGTTGCCCTGTTAGAGGAAGGACACTATTTATTCAGAAAGGGTTCAGAAAAGATTTATCAGGATGTTGCCAGGACAGGAAGGTTTGAGTTATAAGGGGAGGCTGAAAAGCTTTGGTCTTTTTTCACTGGAGTGTAGGAGGTTGAGGGTTGACTTTATAGAGGTTTATAAAATCATGAGGGGCAGGGAAAAGGTGAACAGCAAAGGTCTTTTCCTTAGGCTGGGGTCATTCAAAACTAGGGGGCATATTTTTAAGGTGAGAGGAGAAAGATTTAAAAGGGATGTGAGGGGACGCTTTTTCACACAGAGGGTGGTTCATATGTGGAATGAACTGCCAGAGGAAGTGGTAGATGCAGGTACAGTTATAACATTCAAAAGATATTTGGACTACAGGAATATTGGAGGTGGGGATTATGAGCTGTTTGACTGAAGTTGAGAATCATCCAACCGGATAAAGGAAGAGTTCATTCATTTCCCAATTTGTGGGGAATGGGAGAAGGCGGAAGGCTGCAAGGAAAGATGGGTCAGGTGACCAATGGGGTAATTAGTGACAGTGGGATAATTGGCAACAGAAAGCCATGAGATTAAACTTCCAGGAATATGTTCAATTAAAGTTGGCCACCTGATGTGAAAGGCATTGTTGTTTCTTGTCTGAAGGAGGGGATACCCCCAGACACTTCCCAACACACCCCTCTCACCTGACTCGAGTTAGGTAACGACACAAGTGCAAAATGAAAGAGCAGTCACCCTGATAGTATTGATTGTATCAATGGATTATCAGTTTGGGTGATACTTCCCAGAGGCAAACAAAACTCTATGTCACAACCTAAAATATTTAATCTGAATTCTTTTCATTCCACATACATGCACTGTCTGAAAAAAAGTCTGCCAATTTAGACATTCCAGAAATTTCCATCATGGTTGAAGAATAAATTAATGCTAGAAGTTCAACTATAATCAACACTCCAGTGCGCAGTTTGATTGGAGTGCACCTGACATGGTAAAGGCTGAACAGGCTGGGGCTGTTTTCCCTGGAGCATCAGAGGCTGAGGGGTGACCTTATAGAGGTTTATAAAATTATGAGGGGCATGGAAAGGGTAAACAGACAAAGTCTTCTCCCTGGGGTGGGTGAGTTCATGACTCAACTATTCTTATGCAAAGGGAGGGGGATCTTGAGAGTGGGTTTGAAAATTGCCATGTTGAGATTGTTCAGAACATTGGTGAGGCCACTTTTAGAGTACTGTGTGCAGTTCTGGTTGCCCTGCTGTAGGAAAGAATGTTATTAAATTGGAGAAGGTTCAGAAGAGATTTACTAGGATCTTGCCAGGATTGGAGGGTTTGAGTTATAAGGAGAGGCTGAGACTTATTTCACTAGAGCTTCGGCAGTTGCGAGGTGCCCTTATACAGGTTCACAAAATCATAAAGGGCACAGATAAGAAGAATAGTAAAGGTCTTTCCCCAAGGATGGCGGAGTTCAAAACTAGGGCACATATTTTTAAGATAGAGTCATAGAGATGTACAGCATGGAAAAAGACCCTTCAGTCCAACCCGTCCATGCCGACCAGATATCCCAAACCAATTTAGTCCCATTTGCCTGCACCTGGCCCATATCCCTCCAAACCCTTCATATTCATATACCCATCCAAATGCCTTTTAAATGTTGCAATTAGACTAGCCTCTGCCACATCCTCTGGCAGCTCATTCCATAGCTCACTACCCTCTGTGTGAAAAAGTTGCCCCTTAGATCCCTTTTATATCTTTCCTCTCTCACCCTAAACCTATGCCCTCTAGCTCTGGACTCCCTGATCCCAGGGAAAAGACTTTGCCTATTTATCCGATCCATGCCCCTCATGATTTTGTAAACCTCTAGAAGGTCACCCCTCAGCCTCTGGATGCTCCAGGGGAAAACAGCCCCAGCCTGTTCAGCCTCTCCCTGTAGCTCAAATCCTCCAACCCTGGCAACATCCTTGTAAATCTTTTCTGAACACTTACAAGTTTTACAACATCTTTCAGATAGAAAAGAGACCAGAATTGCACGCAATATTCCAACAGTGGCCTAAACAATGTCCTGTACAGCCTCAACATGACCTCCCAACTCCAATAAAGAAAAGCATACCAAATGCCTTCTTCAATATCCTATCTACCTCGACTCCACTTTCAAGGAGCTATGAACCTGCACTCCAAGGCCTCTTTGTTCAGCAACACTCCCTACGACCTTATCATTAAGTGTATAAGTCCTGCTAAGATTTGCTTTTCCAAAATGCAGCACCTTACATTTATCTGAATTAAACTCCATCTGCCACTTCTCAGCCCATTGGCCCATCTGATCAAGATCCCATTGTAATCTGAGGTAACCTTCTTGATGACAGGAGAAAGATTTAAAAGGGATCTGAGGGGCCATTTTTTTACACTGAGGATGTGTGGAATAAACTGCCAGAGGAAGAGATGGATGCAGATACAGTTAGAATATTTAAAAGACATTTGGATAAGTACATGAATATGAAAGACTTAGAAGGATATGGGCCAAACAGAGACAAGTGGGACTCGTTTAATTAGAGAAATTTGGTCGATGTGGATAAGTTGGACTGAAGGGTCTGTTTCCATGATGTATGACTCCGTGACTCTATGGCTATGACCTTATAGGTAAAAGAAATGTGATCTAGGATGATGTCATTATTCAAGGTTAGATTTTAGCTCCTTCCCAGAGAAAAACTTGGCTGAATAACCTTTTCAGGCAGTACCAAAGTATTTGAGTAACTGGTTGTTTCAGAATTTGTATATCAGACAGTTTGTGTCAGAATCTAATTCTTCAAAGAGCAGTTATTTGAGCATGAGAGTAGAAAAACTAGCAAAGCTTGCTGAATTTACCAAAATAAAAACAGTGTGAAGGGGGATGCCAGAGGACAAATGTAGGTTAGGGTTAGGAATAATTGGATGTTAGGAATAGTTGGATGTTAGGAAAACACTTAGGATGCCTGGAGAGTGATCAGGAATGAGAATTATCAGTAAAAGGGAGGATGAGGTGAACCTTCACACTCACCCATACATCTGGAAAAGCCGTGATTTTTTTTGGAGCTTCGTTGGTCATAGTGCGCTGGCCAAAATCAGACGATATTCTGCGGGACTGAAGATTCTTGTTATTGTCTGTCAGACTGGAGTATCCAGCCATCAGCTTTTCAGAAATGCTGGTTGGTAGACTGGGCCTTCGAGTGTTCTCCACATTACCATCAATCATACCAGCAAGGAAAGTTGGTTTAGGGAGCTGGTCAGGGGTCAATGTTGTCATGGTGACACCCTCATGTGACAAACTTCTTTGTAAGTGATTTGGAGATCTGGTTGAGGGACTTATTGGATTTGCACTCGATGATTTCAGGTCCAATGATCTGCTAGAGAAAGACTCTGTTGACTTCTTAATGTTGTAGTACAACAAGCTGCTGCTGAGTCGAGACCACCTGCTTTCTGCTCCAAAAGGTTCTTTGTTTTCCAAATCTGCATTGCATTCCAAGTTGGTCATTCCTAGGAGATCTGATTGGGAGTTAATACCATTGTCTGCTGAAGTGTGCCAGGTCCCAATTCTGGGTTTATCCTCCAGCTGTGTCTTCATCATCTCCATGGGGGTGAGAATTTCCTTTCTCAGAGTCTTTGAGAAATTGATTTGAGGGGCTGGTGAAACAGGCTGTGGGGGCAGGCTTGGCAAGACTTTTCCATCGAGAGCATCTTTCAGCTGCTGTGGTTTCTCACCGTCTGATGAAGAAGGTAGGGAATTCTTTGGATTGGTTTGATCCTCTTCTATGGGAGGCAGTGTGGAAAAAGAAGAGGAGAGGGAATGTGCCCTCTGGTTCCTAGGACCTTTGTTACGGCTCAAGATCATGGGGGAGTCCAAGTTCCGAATGGTGTCTACAAACCCATCTATTTCTGATAGATTATCAGTGTCGTCAGTGACATTGGTGGACCATTTCTCTGTTTGATTGGGAATGAAAACATTATTAGGAGACAGATCATTTTCTAAAATGTGGTTTCTAGAAGTTTGGAGTTGTTGTTCAACAATTTCCTCTTGTCCGGCCTTCATGGGTGTGAATTTGAAAGTCTGTGCTCGAGACTCACTATCAAGTGCTATGGAGCTTCCAGCCTGTTTGGAGTTTTCCACAGGATCATTGACAAGGGCTCCTGTAGAATGGAGAACAGGCTTTTCTGTGGTGTCTATCTTGAGAGAGTCTGCAGTGCATTTTACAGAGTTTTGAAGTGACCCAATTTCAGGACTTGCGGAAGTAAGTTTAATTGGCTGTCGCTCAGGAAGCTGATCCGATTTCAAAGTGGCAGGTGCCCTTTCCTCACTGTTGGGAGTGGGTGGTGTAATCGAAACCAGGCCATTGTGATCAGGGTTCTGTGCATTGAGAGCACGTCCAGAGGATTTCACAGTCTGGAACACATCGCCTTGGCCAAACGGAGGCTCGTTGCTGGGCTGCTGAGCTGAAACGCTTCCATTTCTCCCTCCGTACCCTGCTGAATTCATGGGGCTTCGACTGTCACTATTCACTGTATTGCTGCTCTCTGTTGGATTGCCAGGCAGCGGGAGATCACCACCAGTCACAACAGCGTCTCCCTGTGCAGTGGATGTCTGAGAATCAGTGTGCTTCGGATTTGTGGTGCTCCTTTGCAAGGAGCTACCTGACGGTCCTGAAGTAGCTCTCTCGGTGGCACGGAACCCTCCGTTACTCTGGAGTTGCGCTGTACCGTTTGTAATCTGTGAGGAATCAGGGCCCCTCACAATTTCAGAAGGCGCGAGTCCGGAGAGGCAGTCAGTAGTTTCAGTTTGTAGTTGGCTCCTGGTATTTGTTGACTCACTGTTCTCACCTGCCAATTTTTCCGTATTGTCTAGGCCACTTTCTAAGCCTTGTGCTTGCTGGAGGGACCTTGGCAAACTTGTCAACCTCGGAAGGATTGTTTTGCTGAAGAAACAAAAAAGATGAATATTTGTTTTTAAGACATGTTTTGCGAGAGAGCTTCAGAATACAAACACAATGCCTCAAAACGACCCTTTTTTTTAAAAAAAAGTCCTAACTGAGATGTTGTGAAACTTGAAAGGGTTCAGAAAAAGATTTACAAGGATGTTGCCAGGGTTGGAGGATTTGAGCTACAGGGAGAGGCTGAACAGATTGGGGCTGTTTTCCCTGGAGCGTCGGAGGCTGAGAGGTGACCTTATAGAAGTTTACAAAATTATGATGGGCATGGATAGGGTAAACAGGCACAGTCTTTTCCTGGTTGAAAAAATGTGTTGCTGGAAAAGCACAACAGGTCAGGCAGCATCCAAGGAGCAGGAGAATTGACGTTTCGGGCATAAGCCCGTCTTCAGGAATGAGGAGAGTGTGCCAAGCAGGCTAAGATTAAAGGTAGGGAGGAGGGACTTAGAGAAGGGGCGTTGGGAATGCGATAGGTGGAAGGAGGTTTAGGTGAGGTTCATAGGCTTGAGCGGGGGTGGGGTGGAGAGGTCATCTCCTCTGCCCTGAAGCTCTTACCTCTCCGCCCCCACCCCCTCTCCAGCCTATCACCCTCACCTTAACCTCCTTCCACCTATCGCATTCCCAACGCCCCTCCCCTAAATCCCTCCTCCCTACCTTTTATCTTAGCCTGCTTGGCACACCTTCCTCATTCCTGAAGAAGGGATTATGCCCGAAACGTCGATTCTCCCTCTCCTTGGATGCTGTTTGACCTGCTCCACTTTTCTAGCAACACATTTTTCAGCTCTGATCTCCAGCTTCTGCAGTCCTCACTTTCTCAGTCTTTTCCTGGGATTGGGGAGTCCAGAACTAGAGGGCATAGGTTTAGGGTGAGAGTGGAAAGATATAAAAGAGTACTAAGGGGCAACTTTTTCACACAGAGGGTGGTACGTGTATGGAATGAGCTGCCAGAGGATGTGGTGGAGATTGGTACAATTGCAACATTTAAGAGGCATCTGGATGGGTATATGAATAGGAAGGGTTTGGAGGGATATGGGCTGGGTGCTGGCAGGTGGGACTAGATTGGATTGGGATATCTGGTCGGCATGGACGGGTTGGACCGAAGGGTCTGTTTCCTGTTGTACATCTCTACGACTCTGGGAACTAGAGTGACTGTGTGTGTAAACTGCTGTATGAAATTAAACTCGACAGCTTTAATTTAAAGTACCAAACAGCTTCACATTCAACAGTCCCTCGGCTATTTTGTGCACAGACCCTCAATCTTTCCTCAGACCCTCCGTCTGTCCTTTGCCTCAAGCAGTGACCCTCAGCTCCTGACAGGCGATAACCATCAAACTACCTGACGCTGACACAAAATAGAACAAAGAACTGTCAGAAAACGAAATAGCTGGAGGAACTCAACAGGTCAGTGCAGGGAAAGCAGAGGTAACACCTCGAGTCCTGAAGAAGACTCACTGGACCTGAAACGTTAACTCTGCTTTCTCTGCACAGAGGCTGCCAGACCTGCTGAATTTCTCCAGAAGTTTCTGTTTTTGTTTCAAGATTCCCTGGCAGCTGCCCCTGAAGAAAAAACCTGTAAAACACTGCAAACGGAGTCGACTGGTCCAACTTGCTTTGTCTACCTCAGAGCAGTGCTCCTGTATGACCAGCACATTCTTTTCCAAGTTGGACGCTGGTTTTCTCCATCTGACAGTGCAGCAGGTGTGTTTCTCAGAATCTGCAGTATTTGCTTTTCTTGGCTCGTATGTTGCTGTCAGTTTATTATTATCACAGCACTGACACTTCCTCAGTCCCTAAACCTGCAAATAATCCAGTAGTAAATGGTCAAAGTGACAGATAACAGCGATGGCCATATCATTAATACAAACCTTTGGCTTGTAACAAAAGCTGACAAGAGGCAGAATGTCAAACATTTACAGGAGTAAAAATACTAAATAAAATATTTCCTAAAACCAGGATTATTGTTTCCGGTTGAATCGGGAGTGTGTACGTGTGTTTGGGTGTTTGTCTGTGAGCGTGTTTGTGCCTGTGTGTGTTTTTTGTGTGTGTGTCTCAGTTGTGTGCGCGTGTTCCTGTCTGTGTTGTGTGTGTGTTTTTGTGTCTGTGTTTGTGTGTCCGTATTGTGTGTGTTTTTGTGTCTATGTTGTGTTTGTGTGTGTCGCTGTGTCTGTGTTGTGTGTGTGTTTTGTGTGTTTTGTGTCTGTGTTGTGTGTGTGTTATGTGTCTGTGTTGTGTTTGTGTGTCGCTATGTGTCTGTTGTGTGTGTGTCTGTATTGTTTGTGTGTGTCTATGTTTGTTTGTGTGACTGTGTTGTGTTTGTGTGTGTGTCTGTATTGTTTGTGTGTGTCTATGTTTGTTTGTGTGACTGTGTTGTGTTTGTGTGTGTCGCTGTGCGTCTGTGTTGTGTGTGTGTTTTGTGTTTGTGTGTCTGTGTTGTTTGTGTGTGTCTATGTTTGTTTGTGTGTGTTTGTGTGACTGTGTTGTGTTTGTGTGTGTCGCTGTGTGTCTGTGTGTGTGTGTGTAGCACTCACCTGTCAGTCTGAAGGTTGTAGGATAGCTGGAGGAAGCGGCTGTAGCCTGGATCCCTCGGGCTGAGACGGGGTTGAAAAGTTGTGATGTGTTCTCTTGGATGTTGCGAGAGTTCTCCTACTCTGTATCCTGGACCGGAATAGTAACTGATACTGAGAGGTGTGTTCAGAGCAGCCGCCGCATTCCCCTGACATTCCACAGTGTGGGCAAAAGGAACCTGCCCAACAGGTCTACCTTGATCCGATAGGCGTCGCTCAGTCATATTGGCCTGACTTGGTCTCACTCTCCCTGTGACAGATGTCTCCTGCTGGTCTAACCCTACTGCATCCTGCTCCCCCTTCCTGCCCCCACAGCCTTCCTCTTTGGTCAGTGTGATGATAATGTCGTATTTAGTCTTTGCAGGTTTGGCGGGTGCTGTTTTATCCCGGGCTTGTTTCTTCACCGACAGCAATTCACAGCTCCCCCCCGGACTCTGCTCAGGGACAGCACCAGGAGGGTTGACCGTGGATTCCTGGGGCTGGAGTTTCACAGGCAGTGGAGGGTTGGGACTCCCTTTGTCTAGGAAGGTATTTAAAATATCCTCAGCCCAGTCAGGGAGTTTCTGTTCTGCAGCAGTCACGATTGCAGGACTGGTTTGTTGTTGGCTATTGGGGATATTGTGACACTGACTGTTTTCAGGGCGTGATTTCAGCCTTTCAGTTTCCGAAACTCGATTCTGACACTGCCTAGTCTCCTTGGCACTCTCTCCACCCTGACTACGTGGATGCCCTCCTGGTCTTTTGCTGACCTCAGACTGTCCCAGTTCCTCCTGGGAAGCTCGGGCCCGCCTTGATGCGATGGCACTGGGCAAGGAGGTTAAGGAGCCCAGGAAGTTGGCACTTCTCTCTTTGAGCTTCTGCCCACCCAAACTACCAAACCCACTCAAAATACTCCCCCCGCCTCGCAGATCCGATTCCGAAAGGCTGAAGTAGTGTTTCTGTACATGACAAAAGAAAAACACACACAAAAGTACTTAATTAGACGTGCATTTTAAACAAACACAATTGACTTGAAGGAATTGTCAGTCTCAGTATGGTGTGAATTTTCTGTTGATTTTCAATAGAACTGTCACATCCAATGACTTAGCATTTTAGGTGTGTCACTCCAGTGTTTAATCAGCGTAGAAATTAACCGTTTCATTCCCAAATTACATTAAACACTTTCAGAAATTCGTGTTTACCATAAAATCCCTTTTCTTATGTTTGCATCCTTCACAGCCTCTCTCCACTCTATTTCTGATCCTCTGGGATCTCCCCCTCCCTCATGAATTCCCAATGTTCCTCACTTCAGCTTTACCATCAGCTACCTGGATTCAAAAGAATAGTTTCCCTCAACTTTCCCTCTTTTAAGCCAATTTGCTTAAATCCACTTCATTGGCCAAGTTTCTTGTCATCTCACAGAACCATAGAATCCCTAGAGTGGGGGAAAAGGCCATTCAGCCCATTGAGTCTGCACTGACCCTCTGAAGAGGTTCCCACCCAATCTCCCACAGCTAATCCACCTAGCCTGCTCATCTCTGGACAGCGGGAGGAAACTGGAACACCCAAAGGAAACCCAAGCAGTTATGGCGAGAATGTGCAAACTCCACACAGGCAGTTACCCGAGGGTGGAATCGAACCTGGGTCCCTGGCGCTGTGAGGCAGCAGTGCTAACCACTGAGCCACCTTGCTGCCAAATTTGTCTACCGAAGTCTTGAATAAATTCAAAGATTCAGCTGCCACTGCTGGCTGACGAAGAGAATGCCAAAGATGAGAAAGCTATGAAAGAAGAAACATCTTCTCTATCTCTGTTTTAAGTGGGAGCCCCATGACTGTTAAACCTGTGCCCCTCATCCGAGATTCACAGGGGGAAACATGCCCAGGTTAGAATGTGGATTCCAGCATTGTGTTTGGAGTTTTGCAAGGAACCTCTGACTTGAGTGATGTTACCCTCACCCTCACACTGGCTGCAGAGAGCTGGACTGAGGGGCAAACAGGAAGTAAGGGAATCTCAAGGGCTGAGGGCTATGATGGTGTGGCAGCTTGTTTATAAGAAAGAGGAATGGAGAGAAAAAGAATAGAGAACTCTGGGAAAATGACCAGCCCATTCAAGCGATATTTTGCACTGCACATAAATTTGAGTGTGTCTTTATTTGATTTTAGTTAAGATGGCAGGGAGCTGAGTGGGGATGAGAACATGAAAATCAGCCTTCCTTCCATTGAAGACAAGCAGGAGGCTGGAAGAACACAGGAAGCCAGGCAGCATCAGAAGGTGGAGAAGTCAACATTTCAGGTGTAAACCTTCTTCAGGACTGGGGATGGGTGTAAGTGAAGCTGCAGATAAAGAGGGTTGGGGGGGGGGGGGGGGGGGAGGGAGGAGCGGGATGTTGAGGTAGGGATATGTGAACACTGGTGGAGGGTATGACATGTTTGGTTGATGGGAGGAATGAATCCGGTTGGTAGCTGGAAGGAAAGTCGACCAGAGTTATGGAAAGGAAGGGGAGGAACTGGGAAGGGTGCCAGGGAAGGGGGGGTTATTTGAAATTGGAGAATTCAATGTTGAGTCCTTCGGGCTGTAGGCTGCCCAGGTGGAAGATGGGATGTTATTCCTCCAATTCGCGGTCAGATTCACTGTGGCAATGGAGGGGGCCAAGGATGGTCATGTCAAAATGGGGTGGAAAGGGCAATTAAAATGGGCGGTGACTGGGAGGTCAGGTTGGCCCCCGTGTGCCCAGCTGAGATACTTGGCGAAACAGTCTGAGTTTACGTTTGGTCTCTTCGATGTAGGGAATACCACATCGGGAGCACCTGATGCAGTAAACTAGGCTGGAGAAGAGGCAGGTGAACCTCTGTCTCACCTGGAAGGACTGTTTAGGGCCCTGGATGGAGGTGAGGGATGTGGTGTACTGGCAGGTTTAACATTGTTTATGGCTGCAGGGAAAGGTATTTGGGAAGTTCGAGGGGTTGGTGGGGTGAACGGTGCGAACCAAAGATTGGGGAAGGGAACGGTTCTTGAGGAGGGTAGAGAGGGGTGGGGAGGGGAAGATATTCTTGGTGGTGGAGTCTAGTTGGAGTTGGCAAGTGTGTTTAAGGATGATGGAGACTGGTGGGGTGGTAGGTGAGGACAAGGGGAACTCTGTCTTTATTGCATTCGGGGGAAGGTTTAATGCATTGGAACAGGGAATGGAGGTGATGCAGTGGAGGGCTGTCTGGATGACAGAGAGGGAAAAGCACATTGTTCAACATAGGTGGACATCTGGGATGTTTGGAAGTGGAACGTCCCCTTGTATGAGCAGATGCGGCAGAGGCAGAGGAATTGGGAGAACCAGATGAATAGACAATAGACAATAGGTGCAGGATTAGGCCCTTCGAGCCTGCACCACCATTCAATATGATCATGGCTGATCATCCTTAATCAGTATCCTCTTCCTAGGTAAAAACAATGACTGCAGATGCTGGAAACCAGATTCTAGATTAGTGGTGCTGGAAGAGCACAGCAGTTCAGGCAGCATCTGAGGAGCAGCAAAATTGACGTTTCGGGCAAAAGCCCTTCATTAACCCAGGAATGCTCTGAAATGTTATAGTCCTGAAAAAAAGCTTCAGCACAACAGTTCTTGCTGGATACTGGGTGGGAGGAGGTGTAGTCCAGGTAGTTGTGAGAATCTGTGGGTTTATAGTAAATGTCTGTCCGGAGACTGTCACTGGAGATGGAAATGGAGAGGTCAAGAAAGGGGAGGGAGGTGTCCAGAATGAACTAAGTGAATTTGAGGGTGTGGTGCAAGTTGTGGGCCAAGTTGATGAACCGCTCCAGTTCAGCCTGGGTGCAGGATTTTGCATCATTGACACTTCCCGCTGCCTTGGGAAAGCAGGCGAGATAATCAAAGAGCCATCCCACACAGTTATACTCTTTGTTACCCTCTTCCATTAGGCAGAAGATACAAATGTTTGAAAACGTGTACCAACTGATGTGAGAACAGCTTCTTCCCTGCTGCTATCAGACTTTTGAACAGACCTTTCATACATTAGAGTTCATCTTCCTCTGCACCTTGTCTGTAGCTGTAACACTATATTCTGCATTCTGCTCTATACCCCTGATGTACTTATGTAAGGTACGATTTGTCCGGGTGGTACAGAACAATACTTTTCACTGTATCTCGATACATGTGACAATAATAAATCAAATCAAATCCATAATATTTACTACTTGCTCGGCAAGTGAGTTGAAATCAAAGCTTTATGGCTCAGCCAATTTGTGGTCAGTCCAATTCGTTATAAACATGTTAGTTTCCTATATCTGTTGTGCTGAAGCTTTTTTCAGGACTATAACATTTCAGAGCATTCCTGGGTTGCCATAGGAACGAGACTGCAGGGACAGATATATTCAGATATAAAGACAGAAGATTTTGGAAATATACACAGAGAAACAGAGTTAATGTTTCAGCTTCATGATCTTTCAAAGATCACAGATCTGAAATGTTGACCCTTCTTCTCTCTCAACAAAAGCGACCAAGCCTGCAAAATATTTTCCAGACTTTCTGTTTTTATTTGATGTTTCTAGAATCTTTGGTACTTTGTTTTTCTTCAGAAAGAAAAGCTCAAGAGTACGACTTAGTGTGCTTTGTCGTATTTCCCACACAATATTTCATGTTTCAAAGCAAAGAAAAATGCTCATCTATATACAGAGCCTGTCATAAAAGTACTGTAGCTACAACAGTGGGTCAGAAGCTGGGAATTCTGTAGCAAGTAAATCACCTCCTTACATCCTGAAGTATGTCACCCCCACAAGGTAAAAGTCAGAAGTGTGAAGGAATGCTCTCCACTTATCTAAACGAATGCAGCTCCAACTACACTCAGGAAGCTCAAAACCATCGTTAGTAAAGCAGTCCTGTTTGATTTACATTGCATTAAGAACATTAAAATTAAAATCCTTCCATTACCAGTTTATAAAGTCCACAGCAGCAACTCTCCAAGACTCTGTTAACAACAGCTTCAAAACTGCAACCTCTATTATAAATGGACAAAGGCTACAAGTATTTGGAACAACACCAATTCCAAGTCATACACCATCTTGACGTGGAACCACATCACCATTCCTTCATAGCCACTCGGTCAAAAACCCCTTTCTAAGAGAACTGGAAGCATGCATACAGCAAGGGAACGGCAACAGTTCAGGTGGCAGGACTTATACACTTAATGGTAAGGTCCTAGGGAGAGTTGCTGAACAAAGAGACCTCGGAGTGCAGGTTCATAGTTCCTTGAAAGTAGAGTCGCAGGTAGATAGGATAGTGAATAAGACATTTTGTTCATTGGTTAGAGTATTGAGTACAGGAGTTGGGAGGCCATGTTGCGGCTGCACAGGACATTGGTGAGGCCACTTTTGGAATAGTGCGTGCAATTCTGGTCTCCTTCTCATTGGAAAGATGAATGAAACTTGAAAAGGTTCAGAAAAGATTTACAAGGATGTTGCCAGAGTTGGAAGATTTGAGCTATAGTGAGACATTGAATAGGCTGGGGCTGATTTCCCTGGAGCATCGGAGGCTAAGTGGTGACCTTATCGAGGTTTATAAAATCATGAGGGGCATGGATAGGATAAATAGACAAAGTATTTTCCTGGGGTTTGGGAAGTCCAGAACTAGAGGTCATAGTCTGAGGGTGAGAGGGGAAAAAAAGGGACCTAAGGGGCAACCTTTTCACACAGAGGGTGGCATGTGTGTGGAATGATCTGCCAGAGGAAATGGTAGAGGCTAGTATAATTACAACATTTAAAAAGGCATCTGGATGCGTATATGATTAGGAAGGGTTCAGAGGGATGTGGGCCAGGTGCTGGCAAATGGGACTAGATTAATTTAGAATATCTGGACAGCATGGGCAAGTTGGGTCAAAGGGTCTGTTTCTGTGCTGAACATTTCTATGACTCTATGATCAGCCACTGCCCATGAATAAAGTTAAAATATAAATCAAACCTTTTTTTTAATCTCAGCTTTAATTATGCTTTTTTTTCAAGATGTTAGTTGAGTCATAAACACTGTTGAGAAATCTTCAGGGCACCCCTCTGCTTTCCTTCAAATAACAAGATCTTTTATCCCCATTTGACAGGTTGTCACAAGTGTAAGTCAATATTCTTAGAGTGCAGCATTCCCAGATTACACCACTGAAGTATCAATTGGAATTAGGAGCTGATATCTCTGCATTGAGACTTCAGCTGAAAACATTTTGACTCAGAGGTGAGCGACAGACGAGCAGACTCAGAAAAAAAAGCGAAAAGGAAAAATAATCATAGCTGAGCTATTGTCACATACCTTTGAGCCTCAGCAAATTTGTAACACAATCACGTTAATGACAATGACACACAAAAGCATTCCTGTATGACATGGTTAAAAGTAGCACCTGTTCTTCCAGTTGGGTTCTGTCCATATTTTTTTAAAATCCTGTTTTTTGTTTACATTCTCTCTTTAAAATGCACTTACCCGCAACGTTCGGGAGAGTATTTCTCATCAATATGGCAGCTTCTGCATCGTGTCAAAAAAGTCCTTTGGTGAAGTGTGCGGTGTGTGAGTGTGTGGAACTTTGTCCTGTCCTAGAGTGTCATAACTATAATGACAGGTTTACTCCAAGTATCTGCATCCCATTGGCTGCACTCAGTAAACCCTGGTTAGGTGTGTTTGGTTTCTGCTTAGTTAGCAATTCCAAAAGCTGGACTGAACTGAAGAGTTGACGAAATAATCTTGAAAAGCAAGATGCTTTTACACCCACATATCTGCTATTGGCTCAAAGCAGGTGCCTCCCAAGATTAGCCGGTTTTTAGTTGTTAATCTTACAGGCTCCCTGTGAATAGACAGATCAATTTGTACTCCTTAATCAACATTTATTTTAATTTGTCAGAAGGTTGGGTGTGAAATTCTATAGGTTACCATCAAGCAACCTGGAGTTTTTCTAGCATAGTGGTAGTGTCCCCACCTGTGCACCATGAGGCCTGAATTCAGGTCCCACCTGCTCCAGAGGTGTGTAATAATATTTTTGAAAGGGCAGATTAGAAAAAATATCTAGCGTTGGGCAACCTGACTGAGACACCGTCAACATTTGTGTGCACGGAGTGAATTGCAGCACAGAATCAGGCAATTTAGCCAAATGTATGATCTACAGGAACATCCTCCTACTCACCCTCATCTCACTGATTCCCTTTGTGTGTCTATGTGGATTCCACTGGCTGTTACAGTTGGTTAAACTAATAAAGCTCATTGACCCCATGCACTCCCCACCCTATTCTCTATTGCGTTATTCCATGAGGAATAAGTAACAGCAGATATGGATAAGAGTCAAACCCAGAGTCACCAGAAAAGGAAAGGAAACAATCCTATACTACAGAAATCTGATTGATTTTGTGATTTTGCTCCTGACACCATAGTGTGACCCAGTAGTCATTGCCACTGAGTGGAGCCAATGAGCACAGCAAGTCAGCAGCAGAATTGGAGTAACAGATTACAAGAGGAGGACATTTGACTCAACCCCAGGGCATCAATGTGGACTTCAACAGTTTCCTCATTTCCCCTTCCCCCACCTCACCCTAGTTCCAAATTTCCAGCTCAGCACTGTCCCCATGACTTGTCTGGACTTGTCCTACCTGCCTATCTCCTTTTCCACCTATCTACTCCACCCTCTCTTCCCTGACCTATCACCTTCATCCCCTCCCCCACTCACCTATTGTACGCTATGCTACTTTCTTCCCACCCCACCCTCCTCTAGCTTATCGCTCCACGCTTCAGGCTCACTGCCTTTATTCCTGATGAAGGGCTTTTGCCCAAAACGTCAATGTTGCTGCTCCTTGGATGTTGCCTGAACTGCTGTGCTCTTCCGGCACCACTAATCCAGAACCTGTGTGTGCCAGTCAGCTGGCTGTGAGAAAAAGCTGTCCAAATTATTAGGATATTTTTCAGAGGGTCGGTACAGACTCAGTGGGTCAAGTGGCCTCTCTCTGCACTATAGGGATTCTATGAGTGAGGGGTAAATCTGTTCTGGGATACATGACACCAATTTCTCAACAGCAAAGCAAAAGAAGCAAAGATTTGGAGGAGTGCCGCATGATCCAGGATTGGTGACAAACAGAAGTTCTACTTGCCTTTTCAAGTCAGTGGTGAAGATTCTGTGGAACTGTTTGAAGAGCAGAGGAATGCTTTCAGAGAGTCATACAGCACGGAAACAGACCCTATGGTCCACGCCGAACATAATCTCAAACTCAACTAGGCTCCTGGCCTATATCCCTCCAAACTGGTCCTATTCATGTACTTATCCAAATGCGTTTTAAACATTATAATTGTGCCAACATCTGCCACTTCCTCAGGAAGTTTATTCCACATACGAACCACTCTCTGTGTAAAAGATTTGCCCCTCATGTCTTTAAAATCTCTCTCTCTTCTTACCTTAAAAATATGCTTCCTAGTCTCGAAACCACCCTTCCTAGGAAAAGACATATACTATTAACCATATCTATATCTCTCATGATACAAGGCCCTCTCAACCTCCTACAGTCCAGTGAAAAAAGTCCCAACCTATCCAGCCTTTCTTGATAACTCAAACCTTCCATACCCAGCAATCCTGGTAAATCTTTTCTGAACCCTCTCCAGCTTAATAACATCCTTTCTATAATTGGGTGACCAGAACTGGACGCAATACTTCAGAAGAGGCATCACCAATGTCCTGTACAATCTCAACATGACTTCCCAACTCCTACACTGTCGTGGAACAATATTTTGCTCCACCTCCAAAAACAGATTATCTGGTCATCTGTCATAAATCACAAAACTGTCTACATTTGAAAAGTGTATTAAAAACTTTTGGCTGTTTTGGTACTTTCTGAGGCTGGGAAAGTTGCTAATTAAATGCAAGTCCAATGCCCATGTGAATATATTCAGAAACAAGAACAGAAATTGCTGGAAAAGCTCAGCAAGTCTGGAGAGAAATCAGAGTTGATATATTCATGTGAATTTGTTATTGTCCCGACCAAACATTCCCTTAGAGTGAATAAATTCTGGGTTTGACCATTCCAGTCACAGAATATGAGTGGAGATATCTATTAATGTCAGAGCAGAAATACAGCAGCAAACACATCATCAAATTGATTTCAGGAGTCAGCAGAGTGGGATTAATACAACTTTCATCTCCTCCTTTCTTCCCTTTCTCTGTCTCCAAAACCCAAAAGCTGGATTTTGAGATGTTTTCTGTCTCTGAAGAATGAAAAATGTTAGACAGCAGCAATGGAACTCATACTATCCCAGCATCCATTGCAGTTGGGAGAGTACTCTATTGAAACTAGAGACAGATCTCTGTGATTGTTTAAAATGTTGGACCATACCAACAGGATGGTACCAAGTTCTATCATCTCAGGCACTTGCTACCAGTAACTCCTGTAAATAACTCACAGGATTCAGTAAATAGAGGACATTCCAATAGTCTTTTTACTGGCCTCTTATTTTCCTCTGCAAAGTGGAACTCATCCATGTCCGCGCCCAAAATCACCCCAACCCCACTCACTGATGATTGCCAAACTACATTGGCTCTTAGCTCAACAACATGTTGACAGAGTGTTCAAGTCCCTCCTTACTAAGAGCTTCCAAGATCTATACTCTCCTCTAATTCAGTCCTGGAAAAGCACAGGAGGTCAGGCAGCATCCGAGGAGCAGGAGAATCGTAAAAGAAGGGCTTATGCCCGAAATGTCGATTCTCCTGCTCCTCAGATGCTGCCTGACCTGCGGTCCTTTTCCAGCACCACACTCTCGACTCTGATCTCTAACATCTCAACGCCCTCACTTTCTCCAATTCAGTCCTCTCTACAATTCGGATCTCTGCCCATTCACCAATGCTTTGGCTGCTTAGAACCTGAACACTGGAATTCCTTCCCGAAATCCGTCCCTCATGGTATTTCTTAAAACTTTGGAGAAATGTTTGGTCACCAGTCCTAATAACTCAGTGTGATTCACTGAGAATATGTGTCCAACAAATGCTCCTGTGACATCTTGCAACCTCCATTATATTGAAAGATGCTACCTAAATGTGAATTGACATTAATGTTGGAAGGACTGGACATAGCTGTGACGTCATTCAAGAGCAAATATTGTGCAGACACTCTCCACCTAAGACCATACACAAAAAATAGCCACTTGGCTGGAGACCAGGAAAGGCACGTCATCCTAACCCCTTAAGTAGGCTGGCAGCCATGACCTTCAGAGGCTGGCTATGAGGACCAAATAATGAAATAAAATAAACTTTGCCACAGAAGTAAGTCACATCGGGAAGTGGAAAGGCAGAGGGTAACCATTCCACAGTAAACAGTGTTCTTTAATCACACAAACTACAAAGAGTACATCCATCCCTATATACAAACACACAGACACACATGGATATGCACTGCACACATGCATGCATAGATCCATATATTTACACATTTTTAAACAAACCATACCTTCTCATTATTTTAAATGCACAGGATTTTCAAGCAAATGATAGGGATCAGAGTTAAAATATCCTGGATTCTTCATTTGAATTGCCCAGCAAGAGATAGCGACTGTGAGTTAAAGGCAGGTATCAAACCAAGTATGTGCTGCTGATTATTGTTGTATTGGAGGAGGAAGTAAGTTTAATTCATTCTTAAGCTTTTGTTGGTAGTTACGGAGGACATACACACCATTCATTTCTCAACATTGGTCGTACTGTTTTACTCTGGGGAATGTGCCTGGGATTTAGCTTTGATCAAGATGTAGGCAATTAATAGAAGCCGAACAAATTAACCTGGTGATCACTCCCACCTTGTCAGTTCCATTTGAGGTGTCGGTCAGACAATCTCAAATCTGTGTGATTGAGTGCACACGGCCAGTTCTCCCTGTGCTGCTCAGCTGGAAGAAAAGAGCAAATATCTCCTCGAGACAATGAATTCTTTCTCAATAAATCAACCATTTGCTAACGTCGCCAAGGTTTCTGATCTCCTCTGGCTCTGGCCTCTTGCATAGTACAGAATTGCCTTGCCCAGTACTGACAGCATGTGCCTTCAGCTGCCTCGATTCTAAGCTCTTGAATTTCCTCCATAAATCTCTCCTTACATGAGACGGTATCATATTTTGCTTCATATAAACACTGCTGGAAGCTCCATTGGGGCACTTGGTAAAGGAAATTTGTTGTTTGCTACTAGCAGTACACTCTATAAATCTCTGTCCTTTCACTATCCTGTCCTAATGGCTGGGCTACGGTTACACTTAAACTGACAGCGTCACCACTCCCAAGTCCTGGGACCTTTGATGGCAAAACCCATCTGAGAGTATAAAACTGTGGACCTGCAGTAGGCCAGAGCTGGGAAACCAGAGCAACCTTGAAGGGTTAAAGAAGGTTATAGAGATAGGAAGGGACAAAGAAAGGTGAGAATTTCAAATCCAATTGTTGTCAGTCGGAAGTCAGTGTCAGTAAATAGACACAGGAGTAAAGAATGAACAGGACTCTGCGCAAGTCAGGACAAAACCAGCAATGTTGAATGATTATATTCATGAAGAATTGTATGTGGGAAGCTTACTGTTCCAACATGTTCTTAGTGAATTCTAAATGGTAACAAAGGCATGGACAAGAGTTCCAGTATGTGAGCTGAAGCAGAGCCACAGCAAGGGAGTGTAACAGAGAGACAGGCAAATGCCAGGCAATGATTATCTCCACAAACAGGACACTTCAACCATCCCCACTGGACGTTCTATGAGACAGCCATTGTAAAAAATGCATCACCATCAACATTCTGGGTCAGGCCCAGAAAATACAGGTCACAGGTGGAGAGCTTTGCAGAGTACCTCACCTCCTCAAACCCCAAAGCCTGTCCATCATTGACAAAGCAGGAGTCAGCAGTGTGATGGAATACTCTCCTTTTTACTGGATGGGTGCAGTTCAAACAACACTCAACGCTTGACAGCAACTGGGACAAAGGTTAGCACTCTCCCCACAACCCTAAACATTCACTCTTTCTACCATAGGCACACAGTGGCAACAGCATGTACCATCTACAACATGCACTGCAGCAAATGGCTAAAACATGTTTAAGCACCTCCTAACAGTTAGGACCTAACCCCACGGTCTCGATCACCAAGAAGAACAAGGAGAGAAGATATCATCTGCAGGTGAGACACCATTATGACTTGGAGCTCCATCACCTTCCTTCAGTGTCACTGGGTCAAAGTCCCAGAACTCCCTCCGTAACAGCAATGTTGGGCGTATTTACACCAAAAGGACTGCAGAGGTTCAAGGTAACAGCTCACCACATCCTTGTCCAGAGCAATAAATATTCACCTTGCCAACATCAACATCCCTTTATTAAATTGGGGATAATGGTATCTTAGCACTGACATGGATATGTGTTCAGACAGTCAATACTAGATCAAATGTAACCGAATTTTGGTGAACAGTCTGGTTCAGCCTGGACAGTTGGAACTGGTGGGACAGTGAAATGGATCAAGTCAATGGCCAAGGAACAGAGTTCATCATGGGGACCAAAGATAATGGCTTTGGTCTTCACAAAACGTCAGTTCATCAAAGCCTAGAAATGAGAAAAACTTCAGAGTTGGTGCAGAGGTTGAGGGAGGTGGCTTTTGAGGCAGAGTTGGCAGACAAGTATCATCCTGCATCAAAATCATAATTATTTAGCTTATTAACCTGTCATCATTTTTTATGAGAGCTGCAAAACTATTCCCTGGCTTATGCTTTTGAATTTTCAAGCACGTATCAAGTCCCTTCAGAATTACTAATTCTGCTTGCACCACCCTTTCAGGAGGTGCATTCTAGATCAAAATGTTTCTCATAATTCTTTTCCTCTGATTCTTTTGCCAATTTCCATCTCGCTGTCTCCAGTTACCCTCTCAGCCACCTGAAATAGTTTTGTTTTCCTTACTTACTTAGTCAAAACTCTTTGTAATTGAGCTTTCTTATAGCATGACATCCCTCAGATGTCTGCACCCTTGTGCTCATACTAAAAAGAGAGAATATTATCCACTGAGCCCTGGTTAACGGTAACATTGAAAGTTCTTGACCCTCAGAGAATAGCACATTCTGAAGTAAAACTTTAATATCAATTCAGAACAGCATTCAACACCTGAGAAGAACTCTTGAGATCTTATAACCAATGTATCATAGTTCCTAAGGTCCACTAAAGTGAATCTTTAATGGCCACCAGGTTCCGATATCAAGAGTAGACACTTACAAGTTAAACAGCTAAAATATCAAACTTTAGTAAACTCAAGCTTCACATCTTCCATCAAGACCCTATTGACTCTAAGTGAATCATTTGGCTGACATTTAGAATATCTTGCCGCGTAATATTCAGCATTAATCCTACTGTCAATGAAGACTGATGTGACAGCAATATCACAGATTATGTTGATTAGTTAAAGAATTTTACAACAAATTTCAGGACAAAATTCCCACCCTCTCCCATTGACAAACTATGCATTTTGGGCAATGGCAGTGGTTTGACCTTTTCCAGTTGGCAGTATGTGCTGATTTGTGCACATTTACGAGAATAGGTAAGTGCTGTGAATTATTATGCAAGAAGCACATCCCCAAGAGTAACATCTGTCACGAAGCCAAGTAAGGACAAGGGTTAACATTGCTCTAAGAGCATCAAGGAACTGCCGACAATTCCACCTGGAATTGTTTGCTAGTCAACTTGTTAAACTGCATGGTCCCATGAAGGTTGGGTATGAAATATTGTTGTTGTGTGACCAATTTGTTCTCTGTGCAATGCAGATGTCATTGTTCATGCTCTCAAAACATAGAGAACATTGATTATAGAATCTCATATCTTAACATTCTCTCTTCTGGACTCTGGCCCTAGGTTCAAATCCTGCACTAAGACTTGAACTGGACTGACATCACAGTGCAGTATGGAGGAGGGTGCTGCACTGTCAAAGGTGCAGATTTTCAGAGGAAACATTAAATTATGGTTCTCTCTGCTTGTTCGTGTAAAGTTAAAATTGTTGAGGTTGGGGGTCAATTAAACATTTCAGAATGGAGATTGATAGATTTTCGTTAGACAAAGTTATGAAAGATAATACAGTGGAGATAGTTGGATACAACCAAGACACCGATTTTATTGAATGGGGGAACACATTCAAAAGCTCCCCTTCTCTTCCTTTATATTTCCATTTCATGAATACAAGACAAATACAAAATGTGTTCAGTTTCCTATTCAGAATACCTCCCTCACGCAACATCACTAAACCATTAGATTAAACTAGATTCCCTACAGTGTGGAAACAGGCCCTTTGGCCCAACAAGTCCACACTGACCCTCTGCAGAGCAATCCACCTTGACCCATTCCTCTACATTTACCTAATGCACCTAACATTATGGACAATTTAGCATGGCCAATTCACCTGACCTGCACATTTTTGGACTGTGGGAGCACTGGGAGGAAACCCACACAATTAGAGTTGTGGATGCCAGAGATCGGAAACAAACAATAAAAGAATTGAGAAACTGGAGAAATTCAACAAGGAGAGAAAACAGAGTTAATCTTTTATGTCCAGTTAAGGGTCATACTGCTTTTTCTCCACAGATGCTGTTGAGCTTGTTGAATGTCTGCAGCAATTTCTGCTTTTGATTGGTCCTTTTCACATATTTTGTGAAGATTTTGCTGTATGCAGGGCCTCTACATTTGTTTGCATAATGGTCACTGGAAATTTGATAATTTAGTGTATATCTATCACCTCACAAATGTACACAGTGAACATAGGGGTAGGAATACGAGAGTGAATTAAAGCTTTTCTTTAGATAGCTAAAGTCCTGCCTGTCTACTCAATGACACTAACAATCCCAGAACCACTAGGAGAAGGGCAGGACAGTTTTGCAGTGACCTGGCCACCATTCTCCCTGTAACCAAGCCAACATTTACTGAGACCCGATAGCCAACAGAGTGACGGGGGATATCGAAAGCAGGTTGGAGACTTTTGACACTGAGTTAAGTTTGACTGTGTTGAGTTGGAAACCTGGTAGGGGAGATGATAGGCCAAGAGCAGGTAAGCTCCACTTCTGGGGTAGAGATTGTGAAGGGATAGGAGCAGACAGGATTAGTACTGAGTGTCTTTTGAGGACAGGAGGAGGAATAGGACTGGATTCTGAGATCAGAGTGGTAAGGATCTAATCACCAGAGAAAATGGGGTTCACAACATTAGGTGGGAGTCGAGGGAGTAAAAGTGGATGCAACATTGTCCTTCAGTCATTGTCTGCTATCAGGTTTTCTCTATAGTTCCTCTCTCAGTCACGAGGTTGTGAGCTCAGGTTCTGCTCCAGAAAATGGAGCACATACTTAGTGTGGTTCATGTGTTCTCAGGGAAGGACATACTGTCAGAGATACCACCTTCCAAGGCTTGTCCTCTCAATTATGAGAAAGCAGAATGGGCTTCGAATAAGCAGATAGCAACAACATCGCCCTCTCAAGAGCAATTAGGGATGGACAATAAATGCTGGCCCAGTTCACCGAAGCCCATATCCCCTGACAGAATGACAAAAAAATCTCTGGTTATGCCTTTTACTAGAGGTTTGATCAGGTCAATTCTTTTTTGGAGATGGTAGTTTTCCACCCCACAAGTGCAAGGTGTTCTATTTGCCTCTAAGCAGCCAAAGCCCAGATTTTGTCCAGGTCTTGCTGTATATCGACACACGCAACGTAGCTTTAGTATTTGAGGATTGTGAATGGTACTGAAAATTCTGTGATCAGAGAATGTACCGTTAATGATCTTACATTGGAGGGAAGGTCAATGATGAAGCAGCTGAAGATGGTTAGGCCTCAAACACGAACTGGAGGAACTCCTGCAGATGTCCTGGAGCTGAGATGATTGACTTCCAACCATCACAACTATCTCCCTTTCTGATGATTGAGACTTTTCAACAATGGAATTGTAATAAATTTGTAAAAAAAAATCACAAAGAATGAACTGATGGTATGTTCATTGGTCCAGTAATCTAGAATCCAAGATGATTTCCACTGTAGTAGAATATGAACTCAAATAAATCTGAAATGTAAAGACACATAAAACCTTGCCAGTTGTCATAAAAGCCCATCTGATACAGTCTGTTCCTTGGGAAGGAAATCCACGATCCTTACCTGGTCCAGCCTCTGCGTGACTCCAGACTCACACTGATATAGTTGAAATTTTTGTTTTATCAAACTGCCAGAAAACCTCAAAGGTACAAAGTTGGATGGACTGCCTGGCACAGCAAATAGCATTGGCAACCATAACCCTGTCACAACCTGGAGTTAGTACAAAATTGAGCAAGTTAGCTCACTGACTACTCAATCAACAGCCTGACAATCACAACACCAAACCTACAGACAATGTTCAGACACCACCATCACCATCCCTGACTATGTCCAAAACTGGCAGGGTAGAGCCAGCAGAAGTGGTGGCACTGTGGCATACGATCAGAAGGGAATTGTTATGAGAGTCCTTAATATTGATTCAGACCCCATGAAGTTTCGTGGCATTGGCTCAAACATTAGCAAAGAAACCTCTCACTTATTACCACCAGCCACTCCCCCTTAGTTGACAAATCAGTACTCTAATTTGAACACCACTTGGTGGTATCAAAGGTGCAGAATGTACTCTGGGTGGGGGCTTCAATGCCTATCACAAAGATAGTGGCTCAGCAACAGCACTAATGACCAAGCTGGTCAAGACCTGAAGAACATAGCTCTTAATTGGCTCTGTGGCAGATTCTGAGAGAATCAACAAGAGAGTAAAATGTGCTTGACCTCCATTCTCACCAATCTTCCTGCTGTAGATGCAGATCTCCATGAAAATATCTGTCAGAGTGTCCACCGCAGTCTTTGTGGAGACAAAGTCTGGCCTTCACATTGAGAATTCCTTACATTATGTTACGTGAAACTGCCTCTGTGCTAAATGGGCTTGATTTTGAACTGATCTGGCAACTCAAGACTGAGCATCTTTGAAACACTGTGTGCCACTATATTCAACTATGGTCCAGCAGACCTGCTCTCCCCCACCCATATTACAATTGTCATCATGCCAACTATGCTTCAATGAAGGGGTCAGAAGCAAGACTAGGCAGATCAAAGGCTAAAGATGTCAACCTAATGAAGCTACAATGCAAGATTATTGGTGTGCCAAGCAGCATAACTAACAAGTGATACACAGAGATAGGTGATCCCAATGGATTAGATTTAAGTTTGGCAGTCCTGCAACATCTAGTTGTGAACGGTGGTGGACAATTTAAGCAACTCTTGGAGGATGCAGCTGTACAGACATTTCCACCCTCAATAATGGATGAGTCCAACGTATCATTACAAAAGCACTTGCAATCATCTTCAGCCGAAGTGCCAAGTGGATGATGCGTTTCAGCCTCCTGCAGAGCTCCCAGAATCTTAGATGCTTCAATCTTTTTATTGATATCATGTAGAGTGATCAAATTGATTGAAGACACTGGATACACAAAGGCAATGGGCCCTGAAAATATTTCAACAATAATACTGAAGACATGTGGCTCCACGTCTAACCTAATTGTTTCAGTACAGCTCCAACACACAGGAATGTGAAAAATTACCAAGACATTGTACACAATAAGCAGGACAAATCCAACCCAATCAATTACTGCCCAATCAGTCTACTGTAGATCATCAATAAAATCATGGAATGTATTATCAACAGTGCTATCAAAGAACCAGTTACTCAGCAATAACCTGCTCATTGATGTTCACTTTGGGTTTCCTCAAGACCATTCAGCTCCAGACCTCATTACAGCTTTGGTTCAAACATGGACGAAAGCACTGAACCTCTGAGGTGAGAATGACTGCCCTTGACATCAAGGCTACATTTACCTGAATCAGACATCAAGGATATCAAGCAAAACCAGCAGAAAATGGAAATCAGAGGGGAAATTCTCTGCCGGTTGAAGTCATACTTGACAGAAAGGGAGATGGCTGTAGTTGTTGGAGGTCAGCCACCTCAGCTCCAGGACATCTCTGCAGGAGTTTCTCAGGGTAGTGTCCATGACCCAACCATCTTCAGCAGCTTCACCAGTGACCTTCCTTATGATAAAAGGTAAAAAGTGGGCCAATGAATGTGTAATGCTCAGCACCATTTGCAACTCCTCAGACACTTAAGCAGTTGTGTCCAATTGAAGAAAAACCAAGACAATATCGAGGTCTCAGCTACCAAATCTGAAAATGTGTCGCTGGAAAAGCGTAGCAGGTCAGGCAGCATCCAAGGAGCAGGAGAATCCTCAGCTAACAAATGGCAAGTAACATTTATGCCAGACAAGTGCCAATCAATGAGCATCTCCAACAGGACAGAATCTAACCATTACCCCTTGACCATCACTGAATCCTTCAACATCAAATCCTAGGGGTTACCATACCATTGACTGGACTCACCATATAAATAGTGGTTACAAGAGCAGGTCAAAGGCTAGGAATCCTGCAATGAGTATCTTACCTCCTGTCTCTCCCAAGACTGTCCACCACCTAAAAGGCACAAGTCAGGAGTGCAATGGAATATTCTCCATTTTCCTGGATGAGCGCAGGTCCAACAACACAAGAAGTTTGACATCATCCCGGGACAAAGTAGCTCACTTGATTGCCATATCACACCCACAAACATTCACTTCCTCAACTAATCGAATCTCAGTATGTACTGTTTACAGCAGAAATTCACCAAGGCTCCTTCGAGAGCACTCAACTTCCAGTCCATCAGGATGAGGGCTTCACCACTTATAGATGCCTCTCCATCCTGACCTGGAGATACATTGCAGTTCCTTCACTGTCATCTGGATAAATCCTAGAATTCCTTCCCCAACTTCCTTCTGGATCTATCTCCAAATGGACTGCAATGGTTCATGGTAGTAACTCACTACCACCTTCTCAAAAATAATAAGTGCTGGGCCAGCCAGCGAAGTACGTATCCATGAATAAGATTGAAAGAAAAAGAAAACATGCTGGAACTATTCCATCCGGTTGATAGAATTTTATTAGTCAGGTGTATTGCGAAGGAATGGACCAAGGGTGGGCGGCTGGAGTTATGACACAGATCAACTGGATGTTAGGAAGACCTGAGGGGCTGAGTGGCCTCTTGCTGCTTCAATGCTCCAAACATTCAGCAGAAGCCATCCCATTAGCAGAAGGTTCAGGTTTTGACATTCCACCACAGCCTTGCTGAGCAATCTGCTTTTCGGTCTCTGCTTCTCAGTCACTAGGAAGTTAAGACTCGCCCAATGTAAGCTGGCCACCAGATGGCAGTGCTAGCTCATATGGGTAGCTGTCAGGAGGCCACAGGTTCAAGACCCATTGTAGAGACGGAGGAATCAACATCAGTGCCCAGAGACCACTAACTAACTATTAGGACAACACTTTTGTTCTTCTGACAGTGCGAGAGGAACTTTCAAATTGACCAAAGAGGTCCAACAGGACCTCAAGTTAATATCTCTTCTGAAATAAAGCAGCTCTGACAGTGCAGCATTCCCTCAGCGTCACAGCTTTTTGTCACTGACTTCCTTACCAGCATTCGGTGTATGGAAGCTGGGAACTTGTTCAGATGACCAGGTAATAAGGAGACTCAGAGACAGGATAAAAGAAGAATCAGAGCACAGGAGGTCAAAGGGAGCATACTGTGATGGGCTGGCTCAGTACAAGTACCACTACCCTGCCTTTCTCCCGTACCTTTGTAAATCTTTCATCTCCAGAAAATTATTCATTGCCCTTTGAATTTACCTGCTGCTTTCTCAGCCTTCCAGACTTTAATTACACAATGGATAAAACTTCATGTTGTTGAGATGCCAATCACCTTAGATCAATGCCATGTCAGTTTCACCTTATATCTACTCAATGGAGGTCCCTCTATCAAATCTCCTCAACCTTCTCTTCTCCAGGGAAGACAGGGTAGAGGTAGAGAGGTTGTTTTCCCTCATGGGACAATATTGGACCAGGGGGTGTCATCTTAAAGTAAAGGGTTGCCCAGTTAGCACAGAGATGAAGAGGAATTTCTTCTTTCAGAGGGTGGCGAATCTGTGGGATTCTTTACCATGGATGAGCACTGTCAAGGCTGGGTTATTAAATGTATTCAGGGGTGATGTTGTCAGATTGTTAATCAATAAGGGAGTCAAGGATAACGGGAAAAAGGCAAAAAAGTGGAGTTCAGCCATGTTCTCATCCATTCTCAATGGGCTGAATGGCCCAAATCTACTCTAGCAGTGAATCTTGTCTGCATTATTTCCAGTGCTTCCACATCCTTCCTGAAGTGTCATGCCAAGAAACAGACTCAATACTCCAGGTCAGGTTGAACCAGCATTTTATAAGATTTGTCCTAGCTCCTTTAAAAGGAGCAGGGGGAAAGAGAGAGAGAGAGAGAGAGATTTGCCAAAAGTTCGTGATGGTTATGTAACAGAAATGAACATTGTGCAAGACATTAATGACTGACATAAAAGATGTGTCTGAGGTTTTTTTTTAATAGCAAGGTCCAAGTGAGAAATTTGGAATAAAAACTCCCTCTCCAATTACTGCCAGTCTAGACAAAATCGAGGATTACAGATTGACGACTGACTAGAGGTTTAATTTTCATTAAAGCTCTGACAACAGAATTATTGATATATCATTGGAAGCATATCTGCAACACCAACATCACTATAGCAAAAAGAAAAGGAGTTAGGTGCTTGCCAATCTTGACCATGAACATGTTGCTAGAACGTTTTATTTGGTGGAAGTGGATCGTATCATTGTCAAACCCGGACAGACCAGTTTGAATGCAATTCTAGTGAAAAAGAAGCTGACACGAAGTTTAATGAGACTGCCTGAAGCATCTCCACCTCGCCTGAAATTGTGGAGCAACACAAAACTGGCATGAACATTGAATTAATTCTGTCGGTACCGTGCATGGTAAAGGTTATTCGCCACAGGCATTCAAATACTTTGTTGTTCTCTCTGTAGTTAAGAACTGTCTCCAATGTTTTCTGAACTTCCCATTCATGGTTAAGCAAGCCAAATGTTTTCTCCCTTGTTCGAAAACCACAAAGTAGTCAGAAAGGTACAATAGGCCTGTTATGGAGGAATAGACACCCAGAGCAAGTAACAGAGATCAGTCAGGGAAAGAACTGAACACAAAGAGCAGAATTCTAATAGAGGTAGTGCTGGGCCATGACCCCAATGCAGGTAAGGAAACTCAAGGAGTGATGGGTGAACAAAACTTGGACTGCCGTGACTATCTAGATTAGATTACTTCAGCAATTTGTACATAAACCAAAGCTTCTTCAACCTTCTCTCCTTACCTCCAGCATGAGTGATGGCTGCATTTGCTCTGTCACAGATACACGATATGCTTTTAAGGGACAAGGTCATGATGTTATCACTGTATCAAGGCCTAATGGTATAAAGCTCTCAGTCTCCCTCTTGAGCTCTGTCCTCTTGCACCATGACATACTGAGGGAAATGTGCTACAGTATGTCCAAATTGATAAGCTTGGGTCCAGACATGCAAGTGATTGCAGTGTATCTGTAAATACCATGAACTGTAATGAAAGTTCATTGACTTCTTCAGGACTGCAATGATCCATATCTTGTCCTCATGTTACAGTGAGCTAACACATTTGTCACAGCTGGGCAGCGCCAGATCATCATTATAATTAGCCAGCTCAAGGTGGCAGCATGGTACAAAGCATCAGGAACTGTTTATATAAAATCCTCACTGAAAACTGAACGGCCTCGAATTGCACCAGCATTCAGAAGATTATTCACAATATACATGAGCACAGATCTTCAACTTAAATAGCAGGTTTATCATCTCTCCACTTAAAGTTTGAGCTATAAACCTCTATTCCATTTACAAATATAGAAAATAAAGCTTCAGTCTGCTTTTTGACAAAATTTAAAATACATCAGTCAAAAGGTATCTTATACATTTAAAACTAACATTAACAATCAAAGGTCACAGGAAGCTGTTTATTTTATTAGGAAGAGGGCTGTATAGTTACTGTTTTTAGTGCTAAAAGGAATGATTTTCTAACTTAAAGAAGTATTCCTGTGTGCAGTGGTCAGTTGGTTCTGCCATTTTGTTCCTTCAATTTGACACCATTACTCCTTATTAGCTTTCCCTCTAGTGGTTGAAACTTGCTACTGTGAGCATTTAAATCTGAAAGACAGACTCACACTCAGCAGCTATAACAAGAAATGAACAGCAAACATTTGATTATGGATTGGACATTGAGTGACATCTTCACTGAAGTACATCAAACTCAAATAGGAGATGATGGCTTAATGGTATTATCACTAGACTGTTAATCCAGAAACTCAGACAATGTACTAGGGACCAAGGTTTAAATCCCACTATTTCAAATGATACAATTTTGAATTCAATAGAAAATATCTGGAATTAAGAATGATAGCCATGAAACTATTGTCAGAAATAAAAAAACATCTGGGTCACTATTGTCCTTCAGGGAAGGAAGTCCTCACCAGATCTGACCTAAATGTGACTCCAGACCCACAGCACAGTGTTTGACTCTCAGCTGTCTTCTGAAATGGCCAAGCAAGCCACTCCATTATATCAATCACAACAAAGTCTCAAAGGAATGAAAACGGGCAGACTGCCCAACATTGACCTAGGCACCAGAAACCTACAGCACATGGACCTTCAATGACAACTCAGAATGGGTACTGGACAGCCACCGACACCCACATCCTCCAAATGAATTAAATAAATGGATCTACACTTTGCAGATCAAGCCATAAGTAATACTGTGGAGAGACATCTAAAAGATTTCTTGCTAGTGGTCGGGAGATGCTTTGCAGAATAAATAGTTTTTTTGCGGACACTGAGGAAGGTGCAGTGATGATCTGGTGAGTACTTGAAGACTCCAATGTCTGTCCTGTAGGGAGAAACCCCAAGAGTCCACTTCTGTCTGATGCTGCAGGCAAAGTGCATGATGTCTCTGAGTGAGATGTAGCAGGGAGCCAATCAAGTTGGTAACCAACCCTATTCCAGTCAAAGCCTTCTGGAAAATTCTGCTGGTCAAGAGGAAGAGCCATACCATTGACACCACACTGGGAGATGGGCACCAGCCTAGCGTCATTGTAGCAGGACAATGTCAACCAAATGCTTTGGGTGTTGGTAAAATCATTGCTGAACAATGTTCCCTCTAAGTGTCCATGATGCCAATAGTCTGTGGACACCAGGTTGGCACTTCTCCTTCCAGCTTCTCTGTACACAGACCTCGGATATGCACTCAGCGGCTGGAGAAATCAAAGGGCAATTGGCTGCTCAGGTACAGCAAAGTGCCAAAAAACCAGCAAGACCTGACATTGACATGGCTTGTCCCACTTATCCAGATACTTTTCAGTATTTCTTCAAACCTGCAAAACGGCCTGCGCCAAAAGGCACATGGGGGCGGGATTTGCTGAAAACCTGCTTTTCAAAATATCAAACCAGAGTCTGACAAGATCCAGGGGACCAACAAGGAGATGCAACATGGACAACAACTACAGCACAGACTGTCACATCTACAAACAGATCGACAAAACATGAAACGGAGATGATTAAGCCTTTCATATTGTCAACCACACAAACTACTTTGCTGGTGTAAGGTGAGCAAAGTATTTAGAACTATAACCATCACAGGTCTACACAAGGCAGGCCAATGCACTCTGAAAGCCAAAATGCATAGAGGAGCTGGGTCCAACACTACCACAAAGCATTCTAAAACACACCTACCCACCTACCCCTGCCCCCCACCCCACCAAATTAACGGATGTCCATGGTTCAACCTGCGAAAGACCGTCCCACAGAGCATAACAAATCCTTAGTCACATTGACGTGATACAATCACATTGCAGTGCCAGATTGCAAGCTCAGCTTGGATTCCTGACATTTTCTAACGGAAATTATCAATAATCTAGCAGTAAGCAGGGCCAAAGTCTCCACAGATCTCAGCATCCCCCGAGTCTGCTTTATTTTATAGATCCAGATGAGCTCTTACACACAACTGGGGCTTTTTCCCATCATCAACAAACCACCAGGACTTTTTTTTGCTTTTCACAATTGATCACCACCAGGAAATCACCTGTGTAGGCAATTAGATACTTATGGGCAATGCACACCAAAGGGTGGGTGAGAGGGAGGGGAATGACATCAAAATGGAGTAGGAGAGGGAAATAAAGTTCAGTAAATCCCTCCGTGTCCACCTCTCAAGAGCATTGATGGCCACCGCGTGCTCCTTCTCCAGTGACACCCGGGTTCAAATGTAACTGCGGAAAGGGGCAGGTATTCGGTAGAGATGACCCCCTCCACAGCCCGCCAGCCTGGCAAGGCCCAAGGACATACCCACGATGAAGTCTTCCCGTCTGCCCACACCCCTCTGCACTGTGTGCCCAAAGATCAGGAGCGTAGGGCTGAAGTGCAGCCAAAAACACAATGTTTTTTTGTTTAAAAAAAAGAAAAACCTACAACCAATGTAAACATAGTCAATGGATTGCACAGTTCTGCAAAATAAACAGTTGGACTGGATTGCATTCCACCTCAGGGTCAAGTTCCTAATCTGGGATCTGTGCAGAATGTGCATGGCTGCCACTCCAATGCAGTACTGAAAGAGTGTGGAGCTTTTGGAGGTGCTACTTGTGTATGGAATGCTAAACCAAGATCTCATCAGCTCCCTCAAATGGACATACATATCTAGTTCAAAGAGCATGGAAAAGATCCCCATTGCTCCACCCAATAGTTAACTTTCAACCCACCAGTCAACAATTGTTCAAGGCAGCGCTGGGTCCTAAAGGGTGTATTTATGGACACCATGTGCTCCTTCTCCAATGACACCTGGGTTCAAACACCTCTCAAGGTGTCGAATGAGGAAGTGCTGCTCCTCATGCTCGTGTGGAGCTACATTGGAACACTGGTCAAGGTCAGAAAGGCAGAATAGGCAAGGGAGAGAATGCAAATGGCAGGCATTTGGAAGCTCTGGATCGTGCTTAGGAACTGAACATGGAAGGTGTTTCACAAAGTATTCACTCAGTCTGCTTCCGCACTCTCTAAAGGAGGGTTAGCAGTGAATACTCAGTACTGTGCCATATTGGAAGTGCCACCAATAAATTGGAGTTTTGTGGAAAGAAGGAGTTTGGAGGATAAGAAGGGAGGAGGTAGTAATGTAGGTGTTACATGGAAATGGATTGCAGGAAATTGTGGAGATATTGGGAAGGAGATAAGAAGTGGAATAGAGTGTTGTGAAGGGAACAGTTCCTTCCGAATGCTGACAGGGGAGGGGAGGTGAAGATGTGTTTGGTGGTGGCAAACATGGTGGAAAATAGGATGTTAAGTACAGGGGTCAGTGGAGTGGAAAACGAAGAAACTGGGATCCCTATCACCATTGAATCCAACAATTGTAAATCATGATCTCTGACATCATTTTTTTTGCTGGTTCCTTTCTTTCCTAATGGTTTAACTTTGACAGTTAATCTATCATTCACATGTTTTGATTCTTTATTTGTCCCATTACACAATCTTAGAATCACAGACTTGGTAGAAGATAGAAGGAGGCTTTCCAGTCCATCACGTCTGCCCTGCTCTCCCTTGGAGTTTGCACCATAGGAATTATTTGTAATTTAATCGCTTCTGTACACTGCCCTAACACAGAACTTCCTTTTTGTTCTTCTTGCTATCTTCCCACCTTACACTTATTTAAAACCTATCACATTTCCAAACCTGCCTGGTTCTGATGAGGGTCATGGGTCTGAAACATTAACTCTGTCCCTCAACAGAATGCTGCCATAATCCACCTCAGGGTGTTTCTAGTTGTTTCATTCTTTAGGTTTGGATTTCCAGAGTCTATAGTATTTTGTTTCTGTAACTTCACACGCACAGGCAACTGATACTGCTCCTGGTTATGGATTTGAATGAAAGTCAGCATTTTTCAGAGATATTAACTATCCCATTCCAAGCTTCCACTCATCAAAATAGAATGCTGTTGCTATTGACGGAATCACATCAACTTTCACAAATTTGACATCAATTTGGCACACAGACCCAATTTAAGGGTGTGGCAAGATTAATCTGTGCACGAATGGGCATGTGATAGATTAGTGTTAATTACAAGTATTGCACAAACTGAAAACTGCTAATTTTCACTATTTTGCTCAACTCTCTGAAGCTCTCATGACAAGGAGCTGCACAGGAGGCTTTAAATGGTGTTGGGGATAAGGCACTGGCATGGAGAGGTTCTGAGACCCTCCAACTACACGGGATCAATGTCGATTTCACCAGTTTCCGCATCTCCCCTCCCCCTATCTCATCCCTGATCTGACCCTCCAGCTCAGCACCACCCTCAAACTGTCCCACCTGTCCATCTTCTTTCCCACCTATCCGCTCAAGCCTGCTCTATCACCATCATCCCCCACCTTCATCTACCTATCGCAATCCCAGCTACTTTGCCCCCAGCCCCACCCCCTCCCATTTATCTCTAAGCCCCCTTGCACCCCCCCCGCCCCCCAAATTCCTGATGAAGGGCTTATGGTTGAAACATCGACTCTCCTGCTCCTCAGATGCTGCCTGACTGGATGTGCTTTTCCAGCACCACACTTGACTCGATCCCCAGCAATACTCACTTTCTCATGTATAGAGGATCATGTATATTAGGTATAAAGGGGTATTTTTCACAATGGCAGCCAGTGACTAGTGGATTTCCATAGGATTCCATGTTGGGACTGCAACTACTCACATTATACATTGATGATCTGGATAAACAGCCTCAGAGTGAAGGGATGACCTTTTGGAACTGAGATGAGGAGGAATTTCTTCAGCCAGAGGGTGATTAATCTGTGGAACTCACTTCTGCAGAAGGCTGTCAAGGCTAAGTTATTGAGTGTACTGTCAGAGGTAGATAGGCTCTTGATTAGTAAATAGATCAATGATTACAGGGAGAAAGCAGGAGAGTGGGGTATCAGCCATGATCCAATGGCACAACAGTCTCGATGGGCTAAATGACCTAATTCTGCCCTTATCTCTTATGGTGCTCTGGTCTTATTAAAATCTTAGTTACCTTCAGACCCAATTATTCTAATGCTCTCTTGACCAGCCTCCTTAAACTAGAGTTTATTCAAAACTCTGCTGTCTTTATCTTCACTCGCACCAAATTCTATCCCTACTCCCCCCCACTCCCCAATGTTTGCTTGATTCAATCCCAATCTCGAAATAGATTTTAAAAATCTCATTTTCTTCTTTCCAAACCCTACTGGCCTCACTGTTTCCTCATTTTAAACCTCTTCCTGCTCCACAATCCTCAAGAGTACGGTACACTCCTCTAATTCAGGCTTTGTTCACATTTCCAATTTCAACATCAATCAACGATCAATGGTGAAACCTTTAGCTGCCTGGACTCTAAATTCTAACATCCCTCTCTAAATCTCGCCGCCTCTCCCACTCTCTACTTCTCACTCACACTTTGCAAGTTACCTCTTTGACCAAACTTTTAGTCAGTTGTCCTAAAGTTTTATGTTGCTTGGCGTCAATCCTACAATGATAACATCCCTGTTTTCCAACACCCAAGCATCCATTGTTCCTCATGCAACTGGCAATCAGAAAGGTGCCTCCCTAGTGCACATGGTAGATCTTTCACAATCCTATAGCCCCAAATTCAAAAGGGGAAATCAAAGTTGTCTCAAGACCTTACCAAGACAGAGCAGCTGACTTATTGGGATAGGAGTAAGTTTCCTCGCTCTGGGAACTATTTCTCACTTACGGTATTTGTGAGCAGTCATAGAGTCATAGGGATGTACAGCATGGAAACAGACCCTTCGGTCCAAGCCGTCTATACCGACCAGATATCTCAACCCAATCTAGCCCCACCTGCTAGTACCCGGCCCATATCCCTCCAAACCCTTCCTATGCATATACCCATCCAAATGTCTTTTAAATGCTGCAATTGTACCAGCCTCCACCACTTCCTCTGGCAGCTGATTCCATACACGTACCACCCTTACTACTCATTTTAAAACACACATTTACCTTGTAGCATTGCATGCCGGACACCAGCTGAACATTGTCACAGAATCCCAACTATGTGGAAGCAGGCCATTTGGCCCATACCAACCCTCTGAAGGACATCCCACCCAGACCCATTCCCCCTGCCCTATTCCTGCATTTCCCATGGCTAACCAACACATCTCTGGACACCACAGGCAGTGTAGCATGGCCAATTCACCTAACCTTCTCATTTTTGGAGTGTGGGAGGACACCAAAGCCTCAGGAACCCCATGACACAGGGAGAACATACAATTTCCATACAGATAGACAGTCACCTGAGGGTGGAATTGAACCCAGGTCCCTGGCATTGCAAGGTAGCAATGCTAACCACTGAGCCGCCTTGCAACCCTGTTATTAGAGCATTTTGCAATAAAAGGTGCTATATAAATGCAAGATATCTGTGACTGAAGATGTCTTCAAACTCATTGAGCACCATTTGGGATAACGTTAGTTTTTACATTGAGGGTTTTACAGTGACACCCTGTGGTTTATTGTGTATTAGCAGCTGGGTACAGATTATATTGTCACAGAGATTGAGGAAGACCAGGTTGTAGGTTTCACTGTCTACAAGTCCGTGGGCATCATAGTGGCTGGTGTACTTATGACAATCCTCTGTATCAACCCTTTCAGATTGATGTATGCTAATTACTGATATTTTTAACCAACCTGTTCAGAGCTGTGGTGCCATACATCTGGAGCAGGTGGGTCTTGAACCTGGGCTTCCCAGCTAAAATATAGCGACACTACCATAGTTGCTCAAGTGCTGTTATATAGCAATTACAAGTTGCAGAGTTTTGTGAGCAAACACATACATCACATTGTGCAGCAATCAGATTGGCAAGAGGGCAGGCCTATCCTCCAGGCAATTAGTGATTTTGTGTTAAATCAGTTATTTTTCTTTCTAAATGATTGTGCAGATAACCTAATTAAAAATTGATTTTTTTCATGTAACGCTTCCTGACTTTCAACTGAACAGAGTCTGAGGTAACTCCAAAGTTTGGTATCCCATCACCCTTTATTTACACATGCCTGGTACATGGCACTGACCCAGCTCCTAGAGTGAGCAGAGCTCCTCACACGCCTGATCATATTTCTTTTTCCTTTACTTTAGTTTATTCAACAATACAGTTTACAAACAGTTAACATTAACAGCTGTATACAGATAAACAGCAATTTTACAAAGGAGAGGAGCAGCAAAGCCAGCCCCAAACGCCACCATTCAACCATTTTACCAGGGAAATAAGGACAAACCTCAAATCCCACTTTGTCATCACAAAACAGTAACAGTAACAAATACGTACAAGACAATCCAACTACATAAGAAACAGTGCATAGAATACAGACCCCCGCTCCTCCCCCCAGCAACCCAACTGTCCCTCCCACCTTCCAGCTATTCTAAGGCAGCCTGCCCCATACCCTTCTGGCTCTTGGTCTGCCCTGACACCTTCTGACCACCTCTAGGACAGCCCATCCTGCTTCCCCAACCCCCCCTAGGATGACTGCAATCAGGACGGCCCACCCACCTTCCGGCTTCCCTAAATCACCCTTTGCACCTTCCAGCCACCTCTAGGACAGCCCACTGTGGTACCTGCCTGGGGTGACAACACTCAGGATGGCCTGCTCGTCTTCTGGCTGTCTGCCCCTATGTACCATCTGGCTCGCACCACCCCGACGTGCCATTTGGCTATGGACTGCCCTGACACATCTTCCAGCCACCTCTGGAAGGGCCCATCCCTTCCCTGGGATGACAGCATGCAGGGCACCACACAAGCCTTCCAAATCTCAGCCTGCCCCTATGCACCTTCTGGTGCTCGGTCGCTCCGACACACCTTCCGGCCACCTCTAGGGCAGCCAATCCGATTACCCCTTCTCGGGATGACAGCGCTCAGAATGGCCTACACACCTTCCGGCTCCCAGGATGACCTACATCGGGGTGGCCTACACACCCTCTGCTCTCAGGGTAACAGCTTTCAGTACAATCTATGAGCCTCCCAGTTCGGAGAGGCCCGCCAGACCCAGGGACACAAAACAGTGTGGGTGATAAACCAACAAGCAACTAGGCAGAGTTAATTCTGGTACAGAGGTCATTGCTATAAACAGTTTTCTTCAAAATGTAGAATCCATTCCCCGGAACAGAGTCCACTCCAGTATACAAAGTGCTTTATCCGAAATAGAGTCCACTCCAAACTGCAGAGTCCACCGCTAAAAACAGAATCCACAATCGAGGGCAGAGTCTACTCCTGAAGGCAGCAAATGCACATCCCACAGCACACAGGTGTTTTGTCTGCATAGAGCCCTGGCCCATCCATTGAGAACCAGGCCCACTCCCTATTGTGAAGGTGCAGTTAACTCATGGGGATTTGGTCTGCTCCCAAAAGCAGGGACCACTCCCGAAATCCAGGATACAGCAATTGCTCCCCTCCCGCACACACACACACACACACACAGGTTTTCAGTCGTTACAGAGGCCTAGTCCACTGACAGAGGGCCAGGCCTGCCCACAGGAACAGCTCATCAGGAAAGATGTATTTTCTCACAAGGGCTTACCAAACAAAAGTGAAGACACATATTTAAAGCAAAGAAAACCAGAGTGCAAGGGCTAAGCCATGCCACAAAATCAGCATAGTCCTTTTCTCAAAGTAAAAGAGAAAAGAGTAATACACAGGCTGTAACCAGCCAGTGAAACAACACAGTTCCCTTGAGGCTGAATTATACCTGAAACACATTGACTGTGTAAGTCAGGTGATTTAGGAATCTGTCCTCAATAAAAAAAGAATACCAGTTTACAAAACTGGCTATGTAAACTAGACAGTTCAGGAATCAGGTTCTCCCCAAAAAAAAGCAGAAACCAACAGCAGCCATCACAGAGTCTCTCCCCTAAACTGAGGAGACTCTAAATCTCCTGGTTATATATTTTTTATTAAACAATATAAAATACAGTTAACAATAAACAGAAAGCAGCAGTTCACACAAAAAACCCTGACTATATACAGGGGAAAGGGCAGCAAAGCCAGACCCCCAAGCCCCACCGTTCAACCAGTTTTCAGAGAGATGAGGACAAACCTCAAATCCCACTTCTATTTGCCACAACAGTAACAAACAGACAGGACAGTGCAATCAAATCAGAAACAGAGCATAGAACACTGACCCAACATAACTAAAAAAAACCTGACACCAGTCCACACTACATACTGATCAGACCATCTTTGGCTAGCCTTCTTGCTGGACAGTTGTCGGCCTTCCGGTCTCTGGCCGCCCCTCCGTACTGACCGGACTACCCCAGGCCACTTTCTTACGAGCTGATTGTTGGCCTTCCAGTCTCCACCGTCCTGCGTACTGTCTGATCCTCCCTTGGGATGGTCATCAGCCACCAGCTCTCGGTCACCCCGCGTACTAACCAAACCACCCCGGCTTGCTTTCCTAACAGTCCGGCTGTCAGCCTTCCAGCACCTGGCCACCCCGCATACTGACTGACACTTTCTCCTGGCCAGCATTCCTACAGACCAGCCACTGGCTATCCGGCTGCCAGCCTGCCTGTGTATTGACTGGTCCTCCCCCGGTCGACTTTCCTACAGGCTTCTGTCAGCTCCTTGGTTCAGCCCACCCACGTACTGACTGTTTGATACCGGCTTTCCTGCGAGGACGCCATCAGATGCCTGAGCCCACCCACCCCATTTACTGACAGGCTCCTGTCAGCCTCCTTTCCTCCACGCCAGTCATCAGCCCCCAGCTAGCTCATGTACTGGCTGCCCCTCCATTCACCAGCTTTGTACAGAGACGCTGTCAGTTATCTAGCCCCCAGTCACCCTGCATACTAATAGACCCCCCCGCAGCCCGCTTTCCCCCAGGTTGGTCATCAACCCTCCAGCTCCAGGCCACCCCACGTGCTGACTTGCCCACTCTGGTCCACACTTAAACACAATAGTTTACAAAACCCCCACACACAGTTACTAAATTCACAAAATACACAATACAGTTTCCAGTACGAAGACAGATTCCAAGCCCAAAGGCAGAGTCCACGCCTGAACTCCAGGATGTAGCAACTGCTCACCTCCCACCACACACATTGGTGTTCAGCCTTTACAGAGGCCTAGTCATCCACAAAGGGCCAGGCCTATCCATTAAGGCCCAGCTCATTTGGAAAGATGTATTTTCACACATGAGCTCAGTCCAACCACCAAAAAAGTGAAAACACATTTAAAAAAAACCTGAGTGCAAGGGCTAAGCAATGCCACAAAATCAGCAGAGTCCTTTTCTCAAAATAAAGGAGAAAAGAGTAACACACAGGCTGTAACCAGCCAGTGAAACAACAGTTCCCTCATGGGAACTGAGTTACACCTGTAGCACATTGAATGTTTAAATCAGCCAGTTTCAAAGTCAGTCCTCAATAGAAAAGGAATACGAGTTAACAAACTGGCGATATAAGTCAGCCACTTCAGGAATCGGGTTTCCTTCAAAAACAAACAGAAACCAATAGCAGCAGTCACACACTGACCGTGGCCCATGCCAGCACAGAGTCAGTTCTCTAAATGAAGGGATTCTAAATCTCCTGGGGTTTTTTTTATTTTACTAAACAATGCAGTTTACAAAACAGTTTGCATTAACAGCTGTATGCAGATAAACAGCAATTTTACAAGGGAGAGGAGCAGCAAAACCAGGACCCAAACCCTACCGTTCAACTAGGGAAAGGAGGACAAACCTCAAATGCCACTTCGTCATCACAAAACATTAACAGTAACAAACACATATAAGACACTCCAATTAGATAACAGTGCATAGAATGCAGACCCCCAGCAACCCACCCATCCCTTCCACCTTGCGACCATTCTAAGGCAACCTGCTCCTATGACCTTTCTGGCTCTCAGACTGCCCTGACACACCTTCTGGCTACCTCTAGGACAGCCCGCCCCGGTACCTTCCCAGGGTGACAGGGGCTGAGCATAGTCTACCCGCTTTCTGGCTGCTTGCCCATATGTACAATTGGGCAAGCGCCCACCCTGACATGCCATCTGCCTGTGGACTGCCCTGACACATCTTCCAGCCACCTCTAAGACAGCCTGTCTCCTTCCCTGGGATGACAGCACACAGGCCAGCCTACAAGCCTGCCAGATCTCGGCCTGCCCCTACACACCTTCTGGTGCTTGGTCGTTCCGACACAGTTTCTGGCCACCTCTAGGCCAGCCCATCCCGATTACCCCTTCTCGGGACGACTGCACTCAGAATGGCCTCCACACCCTCTGGCTCTTGGGGCGACAGCTTTCAGGACAATCTATGAGCTTCCCAGCTCATAGAGAGGCCTGCCAGACCCAGGGACACAAGACAGTGCAGGTGATAAACCCAACAAGCAACTAGGCAGAGTTAATTACCAATAAACAGAGTTCCTTCTGGTACTGAGTTCATTACTATAAACAGTTCTCTTCAAAATGTAGAATCCATTCCCAGGAACAGAGTCCACTCCAGTATACAAAGTGCATTGTCCGAAATAGAATCCGCTCCAAACTGCAGAGTCCACCGCTAAAAACAGAATCCACAACCGAGGGCAGAGTCTACTCCTGAAGGCAGCAAATGTGCACCCCACAGCACACAGGTGTTTAGTCTGCATAGAGCCCTGGCCCACTCACAGGAACACAATATATTGGAAAGGTGCAGTTAACTCACGGGGGTGTGTCCATTCCCAAAGGCAGGGACCACTCCCGAACTCCAGGATGAAGCAAATGCTCACCTCCCAGCACACACACAGGTGTTCAGTCTTTACAGAGGCCTAGTCCTAGGGCCAGGCCTACTCACAGGAACAGCTCATCTGAAAAGATGTATTTTCTCACAAGGGTTCAGTCCAAACACCAAAAACAGTGAAGACACATACCAAAAAGCAAAGAAAACTAAACCCTGTCACTAAATCAGCATAGTCCTTTCCTCAAAGTAAAAGAGAAAAGGGTAACACACAGGTTGTAATCAGCAGGTGAAATAATCGGGTAGTTTAGAAATCAATCCTCAATATAAAGCGATTACAGTTAGCAAACTGGTTATTATATTTCTTCAGGTCAGAAATCAGGTTCCACCCCAAAAAAAGTAGAAACCAACAGCAGCAGTAACACATTGACTGTGGCCCAGCCATCACAGAGTCAGTCCCCAAAACTGAGGAGACTCTAAATCTTCTGGTTATATGTCAGCCAGGGCTCCCGGGTTGGACTAGCTTAACAGCCTCAATCAGGGAACTCATATTCAATGTGGACCACCTGGCTGACCTCATTACAATCATGACAGAGTCCGTTACAGAGAGACACAGAGTGAGGCCACAGCTCAACCATGGATTAAAGAAAATGTGAATGCATGGTATTGAGAGCTCCCTCTGCTGGCAGCTACAACTGACTGCTCCCAATATTCCCTGCAGTGTTCCTGCCACTAACCAGCCTGACTCAACTTAGTTTCTAAAGCCAGATCCAGTTTCGGTTTAATATTCATGAGAATTATTTAACATTAAACATATTGGTAATATTCTGATCAATCCTTTGTAACACAACAATTCTTTCTGAGCTATAGAAATCAAATCCATTAAAATCTTTATTATTCTATCACACTCTCAGTTTTTTTCATTCAATAGCTTCAGAAATTGGAGCGCAATTTGTTCCCCATGACACATTAAACTGACAGAAACTGGTCATCAAATGCTACCTTGAGATTATTTGCCAGTTAAACATCCTCCATGCTCTGTTTGTCTCTATTCGTAACATTCCTTCTATTTTTTTTCCTGTCCTGTCAGAACAAAGGATTCTTTTATTGTACAGTCACAAAGTTGGCCATGCTGAACTTTAACCTCACATCGCAGTCCAAGATTGAAACATCATATCTCAAGATATAAAAGCAGAATTAGGCCATTCGGTCTATTGAGTCTGCTACGCCATTTGTTCATGGTTGATGAGTTTCTCAAACCCATTCTCTTACCTTCTCCCCATTACCTTTGATCTTCTTACTAATGAGGACAATGAGTTCTTAGATTCATGACCCTCTGGCTGAAGAAACTCCTTCTCTCATTGGTTCTAAAGGATCATCCCTTCGCTCTGAGGTTGTACCCATGGGTCCTCATCTGTCCCACCAGTGGAAACATCCTCTCCATGTCCATTCTATGTATGCCCCTCAGTGTTCTATAAATATCAATCAGATCTCCTCTCATCCTTTTCGACTCTATTGACTACAAACCCAGATGCCACATCTGCTCCTCATATGATAAATCCTTCATCCCTGGGATCTTTCTTGTAAACCTCTTTTGGACCCTTTCCAATGCCAGCACCTCCTTCTTAAAACTGTCCAAAACTGCCTACAATATTCCAAAAGCCTTAGACAAGTTCAGCAGTATATCTCTGCTCTTGTATTCTAGCCCTGTTGATATGAATGCTAACATTGCACTTGCCTTCCTCACTGCCAACTGAACCTGTATGTTAACCTTAAGAGAATGCTCAACCAAGACTCCTAAGTCCATTTGTGCTACAGATTTCCAAAGCTTTCCCTTTAGAAACTAGCCTATGTCTCTATTCTTCCTACTAAATACAAAACCTCACACTTTCCCACATTGTATTCCATCTGCCACTTCCTTGCCCACTTTCCTAATCTGTCCAAGTCTTTCTGCAGCCTCCCTGCCTCCTCAACACTGTTTGCCCCTCCCTCTGTTTTTGTGTCATCTGCAAACTCTCCCGCAGTCCACGTCACAGAATCCAATGGAATTCCCATTCCTGATTTCTAGTCCCTGTAAAAGTCATTTAACTGTGGACACAAAACCAGCCAACTGGATCAGAATCTTATCCCATGTCTCATGTTAACTGGCTGTCCCTTCACTTAGTTTTATCACTCTCTCATATTGCTTCTTTCTAATTGTCTTCTTCCACCACTCTGCTCTCCCTCCCTAACAGCAGTTTCTTCCATCCCAGTAACTGTGTTGCCTCCCAAACTCAAGGTCCCATCCTTTGTTAAATTTAATTTGTTTTTAGATTTGGATTTTATTGTCACGTCTCGAATTACCTTCCCCGTGTCTCAAATTTTGCCCCTGGGTCAATGTTTCATTATGTTTATAAATGCATGCTCTTGTTGCTCTCACACCTGAATGTTGACAGAGTTCCAGCTCAGGAGAAAGGGATGCTAGAGGTCAGAGTCGAAAGTGTGGTGCTGGAATAGCACAGCCAGTCAGGCAGCATCGGAGGAGCAGGAGACTCGACGTTTCGGGCATAAGTCTTTCATTCTTGATGAAGGTTTTATGCCCTAAACATCGATTCTCCTGCTCCTCCGATGCTGCCTGACCTGCAGAGTTCCAGTTCAGATTTATGTCTTTGTTCCCAATTCGTATTAATCAAACAACACAGAAAGATGTAGAGATATGAAATTTTATTCCCCACTCTCCCTGAATGGATTGCTACATGGTAAGTCAGTACAGACTCAGCGGGTTTAATGGCTTCCTAATGGTCTTCTCGCAGCTTCTCCCACACAAACTGCAGAATCGAACCTTGATTGCCTTGTCTCAAGCTTCAAATCAGCTCTGTCATGCACTGACTAGAGACTCCATCACTCTCACCCTGCTCCGAGATTATTCCAAAGCCCAGAACTCTCCTAAAACCCAGCAACCCTCACCACCTCAAACTCCCGGAAAGGTCTCCACACCCCTCAACTGAAACAGTCACTCCATCTCATTCCTGAGTGATCCACTCAGGTCTCCATAGCAGGACCTGGAATTTATAACCTTGGAAATGACTAGATATTGAGCACCCCTAATGATAAGGATGCTAATGGCGGATTATTACACTATTTCCTATTGCACAGGCAAGACAATGATCTGCTGTGCAGGGGGGATGGGGAGGGGGGCTGAAACTTGTGTACCAGTACCCCATCTCATTCATCCCACCCTAAAAGGCATAAGTATTTCCACTGGTTCCCTGTGTGTGGGGAACCACACCTAGAAGCAATTTAAAAAATAAATAATCATTTATTTCTCTGACTATCCAGGCTACAAAATAATTTCATTTGCCAGTCACACTACAACTCGCAGCCTCCATTCACCCCACTTTCTTACCTCAGATTTGGAAACTGGGTCCCAGTCAGAAACTTCCTCCTCCTCCACATTGTCCAATGATTGATTCGTACTGAGTGAAAGGTTTGTGTAACTGCCTGCCACACCTTTGTCATCCAGTTCTCTCTGGTTACACCTGGATGAATCGAAATGGAAAACAAATCCTTTAGCCTCTTAGCCTTGTCTGTTAGTAATTTATGCTGAAAATGTGTTGCTGGAAAAGCACAGCAGGTCAGGCAGCATCCAAGGAACAGGAGAATTAACGTTTCAGGCATAAGCCCTTCTTCAGGAATGGCCTCTTAGTAATTTATGCCAGTGGTCGCAGTTGTCACTTCTGATGGCTCCGCCATCGAACAAGATGGATCAGTGAGGTCTCAGGCTTGAACCACATTGGACATATTCCTGGAACTATCATCACATGACCTCCCATTTTCAAATCTCTGAGCCCCACCAGTGGCTGGCTGAAACGTCCATCTTTGCAGTGTCTTCCCATTTCACCTTCCAAACAGAGAATGAACAGATTCTACATCACCTGATTGATGAATGGATCTTGACATTCCAATCAGCTTTGTTGTCACGTCCAATTTATTTATGACTAATTAAGAGAGGGTTCAAATATTTGTTTTTAATGCTGTTATGATGGGCTATTGCCTGCTGCTCATCCTCAGCTCCTGGACTGTTGGAATGTACAATGAGTAGGGTCCACACTGAAGATGCTTTGACTTAGTGGGTTTGAGGAGATGTTAATAAACCCAATAAAAAATTCAAGAGAAATGCCAAAGCTGAGAAAGGTGTTAGAATGTGGGGGTCATTATCACATGGAATGGTTGAGCACAGATACATTTAAGGCTGGGGCTGACAACGGAATGTTTGACTGGATAAGAGATTCAGGTTCACTGTTCTAAAGTAAAATAAGCATATACAAACAATGATGGCCTATCCATACATTCTCTCACCAGGGAAAGTTATAAAAGGTTTCGGGTCACATGCTCAGCATAGATATTGTGCGAGTGAATCTTTAATAAGGCAGTCCATTGTAAACTGATGTCAGATAGAAAGTTGGCGCTGAAGGGCAGGACAAGTTGGTGCCAATTGATCATGCACTACAGATTGCACGAAAGGAAGTTGCTATTTGCTTTCCTTATCTACCGTAGCAACTGTTACACGATAGGCACCCCTTGTGCACACACAACCACATTCAATGCACTGACCTGCTGCAGCTCAGAGTGACAGTTCTGCCTATTCAACCTGAAATGATCTTTTCTCCATTCTGCATTAAGGTTGAGGTGATCTCAGATCAACACTGAGACCAATCAACTCTCACATTGGGGCTGGAATGGAACAGATTCCTGGATCACTAACATCATAAGTGTGATCCCAAAGATGGTTAAAATAACGCCCAGCTGAATCACTCATGTCCTTTCGGGAAAGAAATCTGTTGTCCTTCTGTGGTCCAATCTGTAAGTGACTGTTCCCAAACCAACATCATTAACTTTTAGCATCTCTATGGTACCTCAAGGTACCTCAAAGCATAGTAAAAGCCAATGTGATACTTCTGGCACACTGTTGTAATGTGGGGAACTCTCCCACAAACTGCAATGAGAAACTAGCCAAATAATCTTTGCTCTGCCCATGAGTCAGAATGCCAGGAGGGTTTTTAAGTGCAGTTCTTAAATGTGCTGTTTAGTAGAGGGCAGCGACAGCCGGACAGAGGGCTGTGGATGTGGCTGTTCAGAGAGTGCAAGCCATGGGAATGTCATATCTAAAGATGCAAAGGGAACTTCAAACAACAATCCTTCAAAGCAGGGACAGAGAAGTCAACACAGACTGGACTGTGATCATTTGAGACGACAGAGATAACAAGAGGCTGCCAATTCCTGCTCAACGGTAAACCCAGCTGCTGTGGATTTTGTCCAAAACTGCAGATATCATTTTGTGTTTTTTTAATCTTTGGAGACTATATGACCATAAGACATAGGAGTGGAAGTAAGGCCATTCGGCCCATCGAGTCCACTCTGCCATTCAATCATAGCTGATGGGCATTTCAACTCCACTTACCCGCATCCTCCCCGTAGCCCTTAATTCCTCGAGACATCGAGAATCTATCAATCTCTGCCTTGAAGACATTTAGCCTCCTGGCCTCCACTGCACTCTGCAGCAATGAATTCCACAAGCCCATCACTCTCTGGCTGAAGAAATGTCTCCGCATTTCTGTTCTGAATTGACCCCTCTAATTTTAAGGCTGTGTCCACGGGTCCTAGTCTCCTCGCCTAACAGAAAATATTTCCTGGCGTCCACCCTTTCCAAGCCATGTATTATCTTGTAAGCTTCTATTAAGTCTCCCCTTAATCTAAACTCCAATGAATACAATCCTAGTTCTGAGGTTTAAAAGCCCCCTGGGGCCAGCTAGTGGCAATGATGCCCCTAAATGTGTATTAGTCTGCGGTTTCAATGTTAACATGCTTGCGAATGTCACTGAGTGACCCATGTTTCAGGCTAAAGAGACTCTCTCACTGAGTGCCAGCAGCCAGCTAGCTAACAAGCCAGACAAAAGGAAACAGCACAACAAAAGGACTCTGTCTCACCTTGAATGCTGGAACTCAGTCACAATTTAAAGGAATCAAAATGACAGAATCTCAGCCAACCTGTAAAAATAAGAACCTTGAGCTTGATTGTTTAACTAGCAGAGTCTGTAAGGAGAGGCTAGAAAACCTCAGGTTGCTTTCTCTAGAGCAGCAGAGACTGAGGGGAGACTTGATAGAATCTATATAAAACTATGAGCTGCTTAGATAGGGTTGACAGTCAGAATCTTTTTTCGGAGAGTTGAAATGTCTAATACCAGGGGCAAGCATTTAAGATGAGAGGGGGAAATGCAAAGGAGATGTGAGGTACATGAGTTTTACACAGAGAGTGGTAGGGGTTTGGAAGGCATTGCCAAAGGTGATGTTGGAGACAGATACGATAGGGGTGTTTAAAGCACATGCATGAGGGACAGGATAGGATAAATAGACAAGGCTTTTCACTGGGGTGGAGGAGTCTTGAACTAGAGGGCATAGGTTTAGGGTGACAGGGGAAAGATATAAAAGAGACCTAACAGGCAATGTTTTCATGTAGAAGGTGGTATGTGCATGGAATGACCTTTCAGAGGAAGTGGTGGAGGCTGATACAATTGCAACATTTAAAAGGCATTTGGATGGGTATATGAATAGGAAGGGTTTGGAGGGATATGGGCCGGGTGCTGGCAGGTGGGACTAGATTGGGTTGGGATATCTGGTCAGCATGGATGAGTAGGGCTGAAGAACCTTTTTCCGTGATGTATATCTCTATGACTCTAATATGTAAGGAATGGAGGGATATGGGCCAAGGGCAGGCAGAAGGGATTAGTTTAATTTGGTGTCATGCTCAACATAACATCGTGGGCTGAAGGGCCTGTCCTGTGCTGTTCTTTATTTTATTTTCAACTATCTATTGTCTGCGGACAATTCAGAGACTGATTCATATGTCTTATTTTTGAAATGTTATCTTTTGGACTCACCTCCTATTTATAATCCTGAGTATGTGTGCTGTGTTACTGACTCTTCTTACATTTAGTAATTTAAAAATTCACTCTTTGGTTAACTCAAGAATGCCTGGTTAAATTGGCTTCTTGTATTCTGGTCCAGCCATGACCAGCTGATGCTTGTGCGAATAAAGAAAGGGAATTATTTGCTGCACCCCATTTGGAACCAAACCAAATTGGGAACTTTCGCCCGAAGTCTGGGTGTAGCAATTGTGATGTTGTCTGAGGAATAAATGTCAGCCTGGATAGCACAGTCTTCTTCACAAAAAGATTCAAGGCTTTTTCTTGTCATTGCTGTTTGAAAGTGCTGCCATGGACCCAGTGGGCGAATGAGCACATTTCAGGCTGTGCTATGATCCTAAACCATGTCCAACACAATACAGTGATTGGATGTGGGCACTGCTGTGGCCAGCACATGCACTGGTAGGGCCAGTTCCCTCATCCCCAGAATGTGGGCGTCTCCATTATGCCCAGAGTTCATTGGTTGGAAATATGGCACTGCAAAGCTGTTGAGGCTGAATAATTAGGTGGTAGTTTAAGATTAGTTAGATGGTCGTTTTTGATTTTGACCATGGCTGGTTGGATGACCAAAGGGTTCTTTTTCCTATGTTTTGGACCTCAAATGACTCGAAAAGTATCAATGAAAATTTCAAATCCGAAATTGATTTTCTTTTACTGCATTGGCTTTTCAAGGTTCTAGAACCAAGGCATGTGGTTGGAGTTAAGTCTCAAATCAGTCGCACGGAATGGTCAAAGTCAGAAGTCACCCAACACCAGGAAGACATCACCTGATGAAGAAACAGTGCTCCAAAAACTTGTGATTTCAAGTAAACCTGTTGGACATTAACCTGGTGTTGTGTGACTTCTCACTTGGTCCACCCCAGTCCAACATCGGCACCTCTACATCATAACTGAAGGGTGAGACAGACTTGAAGGACTCGGTCTTTTCCTGTGTATCTCCTGATTTAAAAGTGATGCAGATTTTCTTGAAACACTGCGATCTCCATGTTATAGTTTATTCTTGCCTGCGATGGGTGTGGGCGTCATTGCCCATTCCTAATTGCCCTGAAAAGAGTAATATAACTTTAGGGGTTAGTAGGGCACAGTCTCACCTTAGAGCTTGAAGATTGTGGAATCGATCCCACTGTGTGACGAACATGAAAATCAAAGCAGGCAATTTAGTGTAGTGCTGAGGGGATCCGCGCTCTCAGGGATACCATTTCTTAGCTGGGATGTTAAACCATGGCCCTGTCTTTCTGTCTCACGTGGACATAAATGATCTTATGGTGCCCTTTGAAGAAGAGCAGGCTTGCTCACGTTATATTGGACTCAAAAATTTTAAACTCTGCTTCTCTTCCCACAGACACCACAAGATGTTGCCAGGGTTGGAGGGTTTGAGCTACAGAGAGAGATTGAATAGGCTGGGGATGTTTTCCCAGAGGGTCAGAGGCTGAGGGGTGACCTCATTGAGGTTTTATAAAATCATGAGGGGCATGGATAGAGTAAATAGACAAGGTCTTTTCCCTGGAATGGGGGAGTCCAGAACTACAGGGCATTGGTGTAGGGTGGGAGGGGAAAAATATAAAAGAGACCTAAGGGCAACTTTTTCATGCGGAGGGTATTTTGTGTATGGAATGCGTTGCCAGAGAAAGTGGTGGAGGCTGGTACAATTGCAACATTTAAAAGGCATTTGGATGGGTATATGAATAGGAAGGGTTTGGAGGGATATGAGCTGGGTGCTGGCAGGTGGGACTAGATTGGGTTGGGATATCTGGTCGGCATGGATGGGTTGGACCGAAGGGTCTGTACATCTCTATGATTCTGAATTTGCTGAATGTGCTGAATTTCTCTGGCACTTTCCGTTTTTATTTCAGATTGCCAGCAGCTGCAGTATTTTATTCTTGTTCTCCCTGGTGCTCTGGGTGACATGTATTATGAAATAAAACTGATCATTGAGACAAATCCGACTGTGAATGGGAGCTTGTTGGATGCAGATTGGGCTGTCATGTTTCCTAAAGCACAGCAATGCAGCAGTAGGTTTTTATTGGCTGTAAATTAGTCGGGGCTTTCAACAATAAAATGAAAGATTGTGTTTCACAGGGGCGACCAGCTGTTAGAGACTCACATTACGCTGTGAGCCTTTTTGTCTGAATGAAGCAGGTATATCAGGCTGCTGGACTATAGCAGTGGGAATTTGGTGATGGATGGTAGGGAAAAGGGAGTGCATTAAGTGTACATCACTGAATTGTGAAGGGTCGCTCCTGCTTGACTCCCTGACTGTGATAAGGCCAATGTGTCTCTCTGACCTGTGTGAGACGCCCTCCCCACATTCTGCAGGTATCCAGCTGGCTGAAATGTACAATATTTGCTCAGGTTGTGTTTGTTGATCACACCCAGCACTTAAGAGTAGGCAGAGCGAGCCATGAGTTCCATATGCTTCTGCCTCTGTTTGCTCAACCAACGTTATTGTGACAAGTTTGATGGAAAGATGGGGGCGTTTGTTTCTATGGTGGCATCTAGATCTCAGAGAGGTCTGTACTTTCAGAGGAGATGTTAAGCAAGGATCTCGATTGTTCAGGTCAATGTAAAATCCAAAGTGTTACAATGGAGCAAGAAAGACCTCTATTCTACCCAACCTTCAAAACTCTCCAGCTGCAGTGCAGTTAACAAAAACACTGGACAGTGCTAGCCTAGTGCTATGCCATACCGAGACTTCCCATATTTGTCAGGCAGGCATAGTTGCTCAGTGGTTAGCATTGCTACCTCACAGCACCAAGAACCTGAGTTTGATTCCACCCTTGGATGATTGTCTGTCTGGAGCTTGCACATTCTCTCTGTGGCTTCGTGAGTTTTTTCCACAGTCCAAAAAAGTGCAAGTTAGGTGGATTGGCCATACTAAATTGCCCATAGTGTTAAGGGCTTTGCAGTCTAGATGGATTAGCCATGGGGAATGCAGGGCCACAGGGATGGTGTGGGCTGTTCTTCTGAGGTTGCTGTTGCTTCCACACTGTAGGGTTTATAATAAAAAAAAATATGCATTTTACAAAGGGACCCAGAAATGGGCACAGGATTCTTTTTTGAAGATTGAAATGAATCTTATGATGTGACTACCAAAGGTACTGAAGATTAACACAGTCGCACTGGTTAAGATTAGATGCAAGACATCACACCCATAAATTAGAATAATTGCTCTCACGTTGCACCCAATAAACAGGCATAAATGCACTTACTCACACTGAAGCAACTGTTACTGAATCAAGTGCAAAGAGTATTCTCTATTCATTCACTGGATACATGCTCAACTGGCAAAATATTGCCTGTGACTAATTGCCCTTGTGAAGGGGCAAGTTAGCCACTCTCCAAGCAGTTGCAGTCCATGGGTTGGAAGAGGAAAGGTACAACTGTGGCGTTGTTAGGAATGGTGTTCCAGGATTGTAACAGTGAAAGAATGTCAAAATAGTTCTACACCAGGGCAATGCCACATTGCGGGGACCTCAGTGATGGTAGTAAATATTCCAGAATAAACCCTGTAAGACTGAGTTTGATTCTTAATTCATTTCATTGGATCAACGCTCATTGTGAAAGGAATTAGGGGAAGAGTTAAGATCAAATCAAGGAATTAAAATCTCACCGGAGACCACCCCTCATGTATACATGGACACTCTGTCATTCCCTAGATTTTCTCAAACAGAGTTTAAACATTTTGTTGCCTGCAAAAACCTCCAACTTATCGTTGAAACAATTTGCTTGAAAAGAATCCTCAAAAGCAGTAGAGTATTATACAAAACTAAGGAGCTTGCCAACAATGACAGAGAAGCCCAATTGATTGTTCCATGAGTGATATTCTTGCTTTGGGCTCTGCTCTGGGTGATTAGCATTGAGTTGGTCCAGTTTCTTCCAGTAGTTATTTGGTTAACCCCACTATTTGTCGGGTTAGCCGATGAGAGAGTCAAGTTGACACACTTTAGTTGCGTTGGATGGCGTGTGATTATTTCCCAATAGCAGTTTAGTCATGAGAAATGCATTTGAATAAGGCTTGAACATAGAAAACCTCCTCAAGGCATTTCGCAGGCATGTAATCAAAAGGCAATGTAAATAAAGACATCAAGCCAAAGAAGGAAGCACTAGGAGATGGTGACCAAAGCATTGATCCAAAACTGTGGCTTTTAAACAGGAGTGAAAGGTGGAGAGGTTCAAGGAAGGAATTTGAGAGGAGGAGGCTTCAGCAGCTGACAACACATTTAGGCGATAGGAAACAACTTCAGAAAATCAATCATTACTTCTGGGACACTGGGGTGAGGTGAGAATGAATACTCTTGACATCTGACTGAAGGTTGAATCAAGGAACCCGAGCAAAACTGGAGTAAGTAGAATGTAAAAGGGCAGAGTGGTGGATTAGTGATTCGCACTTCTGCCTCACAGTGCCAGAGACCCGGGTTTGATTCCACTTCTGAGTGACGGTTTTCCCTTTATCTGTATGGGTTTCTTTTTGGTGCTCTGGTTTCCTCGCACAGTCCAAAGATGTACAGGTTAGATGGATTGGTCATTTTAAATTGTCCATGGTGTCCAAGGATGTGCAGGCTAAGTAGATTAGCTATGGGAAATGCAGGGTTAAAGGGATAGGGTGGGGGTTGGTAGATTTGGGTGGAATGGTCTTCAGAGGGTCAGTGTGGACTCGATGGACCGAGTGGCCTTCTTTCACACTCTAGGAATTGGTTGTCTGTTGGTTGGAATAATACCTAACATGAAGGAAGATGGTTGTGGTTGTTGGAGGTCAGTTTTCCCAGACATCCCAGCAGGATTCAACTGTTCCTTCAATGACCTTCTCTCCAACACAAAGGGGTCCTCAGTGGTTCTGGCGCAATATTCAGTATCATTCATGGATTCCTCATGTACTGCAGCAACTAGATCTGGACAATAACTGGATTTCAGCTGAAAACTGGCAGGTAAGAGACAAACAGCAGGCAATGACCATCACCGCGAGAGAGAATCTAACCATCACCCCTTTACAGTCAACTTTATCATCGGTGCCGAATCCCCCACGAACAACGACCTTTGGATTACCTTTGACCAGGAACTGAACTTAACCAAACATATACATATTGTGGATGCAAGAAGAAATCAGACATTAGGAATCCTGCAGCGAGTAACTCACTTCCTAAATCTTCAAAACCTAAACCTCTGCACTATTCGGCACAAGTCAGGAATGTGATGGAATCCTCCCACTTGTTTGGATGAGTGCAGCTTTAATAAAACTCAGGAAACTTGACACCACTCAAGACAAAACAGCCTGCTTCAGCCGCACACTATCAAACACCTTCAACACTCACTGCCTTCGTCACTCAGGTATGGTGGAAGCAAAATGTACCGGATACAAGATACAATGCAGCAACTCACCTAAAGTTCCTTCCTGTTATTCCTACCAAAGTGCATCACCTCACATTTAGCTGCACTGAACTCCAATTGTCCCCTCTCAGCCCAACTCTGCAGTTTATCCAAAGGCCACTGCAACCTGTAACATTCTTCCACACTGTCCACTACTCCACTGACTTTAGTGTCGTCTGCAAACTTACTGACCCATCCACCTATGCCTGCATCCAAGTCATTTATAAAAATGACAAATAGCATTGGTCCCAAACCAGATGCTGTGGCACACCTCTAATAACCAGACTCCAGGCTGAATATTTTCCATCAATCGCCACTCGCTGCCTTCTTTCAGAAAGCCAATTTCTAATCCAAACTGCTAAATCACCCTCAATCTCATGCCTCTGCATTTTCTCCAATAGCCTACCATGTAGAACCTTATCAAAGGCTTTACTAAAGTCCATATACATCACGTCAACTGCCCTACCCTCATCCACATGCTTGGTCACCTTCTCAAAAAACTCATTGAGGTTTATGAGACATGACCTGCCCTTGACGAAACCATGTTGACCATCTGAAATCAAATTATTGCTTGCTAGATGATTATAAATCCTATCTCTTATAATCCTTTCCAAAATTTTTCCTACAACAGACATAAGGCTCACCTGGGTCATCTCTCCTGCCCTTCCAGAACAAGGGCACAACATTTGCAATCCTTCAGTCCACTGGTACTAAAGATCAAGGCCAAAGGCTCTGCCATCTCCTCCCTCGCTTCCCAGACAATCCTTGGATAAATCCCATCCGGCCCAGGGGACTTATCTACTTTCACACATTATAGAATTGATAACACCTCCTCCTTACGAACCGCAATCCTTTCTAGTCTAAAAGCCCACATCTCAGTCTTCTCCTCGACAATATTCTCCTTTTCCTGGGTGAAAAGAGATGACAATTGTTCGTTTAGCACCTCTCCGATCTCCACAGGGTCCACACACAACTTCCCACTTCTGTCTTTGACTGGCCTTATTCCTACCGTAATCATCCTCTCATTCCTCACATACCTATACAAGGCTTTAGAGTTTGCCTTTATTTTACCTGTTAAAGACTGCTCACGTCCCCTCCTTGCTCTTCTTAACTCTCTCTTTAAATCCTTCCTCGCTAATCTGTAACTCTCCTTTGCCTCATCTGAACCATCTCATCTCAACATCACATAAGCCTCCCTCTTCCACTTGACAAGAGATACAATTTCTTTAGTAAACCATAGTTCCCTTACCTTATCATTTCCTCCCTGTCTGACAGTTACATACTTATCAAGAAAACGCAATCTCTGTTCCTTAAACCAGCTCCACATTTCAATTGTCACCATCCCTTTCATTTTGTTACCCCATTCTATGCCTTCTAAGTCTTGGCTAATCGCATTATATAATTGCCCTTCCCCAATCTATAACTGTTGCTTTGTGGCATGTATCTATCTCTTTCCATTGCTAAACTAAATGTAACCGACTTATGGTCACTCTCTCCAAAGTGCCCACCTACCGCTGAATCAAACACCAGGCCTGGTTCATTACCACGTACCAGATCCAGTGTGGCCTCCCCTCTTGTCGGCTCTTTGACATACTGCGTCAGGAAACCCTCCTGTACACATTGGATAAAAACTGATCCATTCAATATACTCTAGTTATAGTATTTCCAGTCAATGTTGGGGAAGTTAAACTTTCCCATAATGACCACCCTGTTCCTTTCACTCCTACCCAGAATTGTTTTGCCAATCCTCTCCTCCACATCCCTGAAATGGAGGCCTATAAAAAACTCCCAGCAGTGTGACCTCTCCTCTCCTGTTTCTAACCTCAGCCCATACCACCTCAGTAGAGGAGTCCTCATCAAAAGTTCTTTCAGCCACCATTATACTGTCCTTGATTAACAAAGCCACACCTATCCCTCTTTTACCACCTTCCCTGATCCTAATGAAAGATCTAAACCCTGGAACCTGCAACATCCATTCCTGACCCTGCTCTCTCCATGTCTGCAAAATGGCCACAACATCGAAGTCCAAGGTCCCTATCCATGTTGCAAGCTCACCTACCTTATTCCAGATACTCCTGGCGTTGAAGTAGACACACTTCAAACCAGCTTGCTGTCTGCCAGCACATTCCTGTGACCGTGAAATCCTGTCCATGTCCTCCCTACTCACATCCTCCTGTGCACTGGAACTACATCACAGGTTCCCATCCCCCTGCTGAGCTGATTCAAACCCACCGCAATAGCAATAGCAAATTTCCCACCCAGGATATTAGTACTCCTCTGGCTCAAGTGAAGACCATTTTGATGGTGTTGGCTCGATGGGCTGAAGGGCCTCTTCTGTGCCATGTCCATTTGCCAGCAGAATTACTGAATTCGAAATAAGTATTGATGTTTTGAAAACAGTTCAATTACAGAAGAGGAAGTGCTGGAGGTCTTAGCAAACATGAAGGTGGATGAATCTCCAGGACCTGATGTAGACCTGAGGGGCATGGATAAGGTAAATAAACAAGGTCTTTTCCTTGGGATAGGGGAGTCTAGAAGTTGAGGGCATAGGTTTAGGGTGAGCGGGGAAAGATTTAAAAGGGACCTAAAGGACAACTTTTTCAGGCAGAGGGTGGTGCATGTATGAAATGAGCTGCCAGAGGAAGTGGTGGAAGCTGGCACAATTACAGCATTTAAAAGGCATCTGAATGGCTATATGATTAGGAAGGGTTTAGAGGGATATGGGCCAAGTGCTGGCAAAAGGGACTAGATTAGGTTAGGATATCTGGTCAGCATGGACGAGTTGGACCGAAGGGTCAGTTTCCGTATTGTATATAGAGATGACTCTAAGCGTATCCCAGGATGATGTGGAAGTTAGGGAGGAAATTGCGGAGCCCCTCGCAGAGAAATTTGTATCATCTATCACCCTGGGTGAGGTGCTAGAGGACAGGAGGGTGGCTAATGTTGTGCCTTTATTCAAGAAAGGTTGGAAGGAGGAGCCTGGGAACCATAGACCTGTGAGTCTTGACATTGGAGGTGGATAAGTTTTGAAGGTGATTTACATGTATTTGGAAAAGCAAGGACTGATTAAGGATATTTGTATAAGGGAAATTATGCCTCACAAACATGGCTGAGTTTTTTGAGGAAGTGACCAAAATGATTGATGAGGGCGGAGTGGTAGTTGTTATTTACATGGACTTCAGTAAAGCCTTTAACAAGGTTCTGCATGATAGACTAATTAGTAAAGTTAGATCACATGGGATTCAGGTAGAACTTGTCAATGGAATACAAAATTGTCTTGACAGTAGGAGATGGAGGGTGGTGGTGGAGAGTTGTTTTTCAGACTGGAGGCCTGTGACCAGTGGTGTTCACAGGGATCAGTGCTGGGTTCCACTGTTGTTTGTCATTTCTACAAAACGATTTGGATGACAACTTAGGAGACATGGTTAGTAAGCTTGTGGATGAGACCAATATTGGTAGCATAGTGGACAGTGAGGTAGGTTACCTTGGATTGCAAAAGATCTTGACTTTTCTCAGTAGAGGATAGAAGGTTGAGGGGTGACCTTATGGAGGTTTATAAAATCTAGAGGGGAACAGATAAGGCAAATAGCAAAGGTCTTTTCCCTATGGTGGGGGTGGGGTTCAAAACTAGGGGGCATATTTTTAACGTGAAAGGAGAAAGATTTAAAAGGAAACGAGGAGCAATTTTTTTACACAGAGAATGGTTTATGTATGGCATGAGCTGCCAGAGGAAGTGGTGGATGCAGACACAGTTACAACATTTAAAATACATTTGGATCAGTACATAAATAAGAAATGTTTGAAGGGATATGGGACTAGTTTAATTTGGGATTATGGTCAGCACGGATACGTTGGACTGAAGGGTCTGTTTCATTGCTGTATGACTCTAATGTGCTGAGGTGTGGCAGATGGAGTTTAATTTGGATAAATGTGAAGTTTTTTGTTTTGGTAAAACAAAACGTGGTTGGATTTATACAACTAATGGTCGGGCGCTGGGTGGTGTTATACCACAGAGAGACCTAGGAGGTTCAGATACATAATTTTTTCAAACCTGCCTCAAGGGCTTATGCTCGAAACGTCGAATTCTCTATTCCTGAGATGCTGCCTAACCTGCTGTGCTTTGACCAGCAACACATTTGCAGCTCACAAGTAGACAGGCTAATTAAAAAGGTTTTTAACATGCTTGCCTTCATTGCTCAGATCAATGATGGGATGTCATGTTAAGGTTGTACAGGAAGTTGGTGAGGCCTCTTCTGGAGAATATTATCAAATTGGAGATGGTTCAGAAAAGGTTTACCAGGATGTTGGCGAGAATAGGAGGTTTCAGTGATAAAACTAGGCTGGAGTTTCACTGGGGCGTAGGAGGTTGAAGGTTGACCTTATAAAGATTTTTTAAATCATGAGGGGCATAGATAATGTCAACAGCAAGGTGCTTTTCCCTCAGGTGAAGGAGTTCAAAACTAGGGGGCATGTTTTTAAGATGAGAGGAGAAAGATTTAAAAGGATATGTGCAGAGCCTGCTTTGTAATTGAATGAACTTTCAGAGGAAGTGGTGGATGCAGGTACAGTTACAACATTTAAAATACAAGTTCATGAATAGGAAATGTTTGGAAGCTATGGACCAAACGCAGGCAAGTGGGAACATGGTCAGTGTGGATGAGTTGGACCAAAGGGTTCTGTTTCCGTACTGTATGACTCTATGAATCTAAGTTAAAAAAAAAGACTTCAAAGAATACTGTTACAGAGCCATTTTTAAAAAAATTGAGGACAGTGGTCAGGATGTTTTCAATCAGGAGCAACAGTCAGATTTCTGGGTAGAACCACCTTCAGCACACTGCTTCCAAAACTAATCTAAAGATCACGGGCTTGTGCTGAACGTAATCCTGCTTGGAAGTTTGCAATCTTTTTTGCCAATTTTGGGCAAACTGTGCTCTTAAAAACGACACAAACAAGTGGAAAACTCTGCCAGTTTTGGTCCAAAAATGGCTAGATCTTTTTTTCACATCAGCAGAAGCAATGAATTAAAAAGAAAGTTGAACTAAAACTCGAGGAAGAAACAAAGGCACTGATGAATAAGTGTTGCAGAACCGGATTGGGCTGAATTTGTTGAAACTACTTCATGCCTTCCAGATTAGCAGTTTCACTCAACACGTAAATAATCTTTTAACTCCTAACACGAGTAGGCAGGCATTAGGTTAAAGTGCTAAACCTATTCCACTCACTACAGATGCCACCTGAGTAACTGAGTGTCTCCAATATTTTCATTTCTCTAAATTAGATTATTTGGCATTGGTTATTTACTGGAAATATCTTGGTGAGATCTGTTCCCAGGCATTGAAGAGAGGCAGCTTGGCTTGTTGGGAGTGATCAATGACCTAGTATGAGGGCACGCAGTAAAAACAATGGGCAGTATGCAGTGAAGCAGATAGACAAGTTGCTATGGTTAGTGTTGCCTCATCAATTCACAAGGGACATTGTATCGGAGAAGCATTGATGTTTGTATCTGGCCGGGGACTTGGAGCTATTAAGCAGGAAGAGCAGGCCATATTGACCTGTTTCCCCTGCCTTTCCTTATGGACACTTAGCGTGCTTACTTGGATGTCAACACCAGGCACTGCGTATCTGGCACAGAGTGACTCAAGGTTAATTTATTAATAGAACTGTATATTGATTGGTTTGGAGGGGTAGGGCTCGGATGAAGTTCTGTGCTTCAAAAGGATTACTGTAGGCTGTTTGAGTCAAATGATCTTTTCCTGTAGTGTCCAGGGATGTGTGGACAGCAGCCTTTGTTTTTGAGGGAATGAGGTGGGCAGACATATGACTCCCAAAGACAATTGCACTGGACCTGTACAGATTCAGGGCTGAGTGTACAGACCTAGTTAACTTAATTATTTTCACTGTAATCCCACTGTAATCAAACAGGTGTGCAGTTGAAAGCAGATTAAACCCAGGAGAAGAATGTTTTTAAACTTCAGAGGCGCAGAAAAGATTTACGAGGAAGTTGCCTGGATTGGAGGGCTTGAACTGTAGAGAGAAGCTGAACAGTCTGAAGCTTTATTTTCCCTGGAGTGTCGAAGGCTGAAAGGTGACCTTATTGAGGTTTATAAAATCATGAGTGTGTGGATAAGGTGAATAGCCAAGGTCTTTTTCCTAGGGTTGAGGGAGTCTAAAACTAGAGGACATAGGTTTAAGGTGAAAGAGGAAAGAATTGTAAAAAGACCTGAAAGGTAACTTTTTTCATACAGAGCGTGGTGCATGTATTGAAATGAGCTGCTAGAGGAATGGTGGAGGCTGGTACAATTACAACATTTAAAAGGCATCTGGATGGGCACATTATTAGGAAAGGTTTAGAGGGATTTGAGCCAAATGTTGGTAAATGGGACTATATCAGGTTGGGATGTCTTGTCAGTGCAGAGGAGTTGGACCGAAGGTTATGTTTCTGTAAGACTCTATGACTCTGTTGAGAGGAACAATAGAATGGTGGTGGTGTCATTGAATCAGTAATTAAGAAGGACAATTAAGGATGGGAAATGAATGCTGTCCCTGCCAATGATAGCTATGTTTCATAAAATAACTTTAAAAGCAGTATTTAGGACATAGGACCTAAAACATAGAACAATACAGCACTGCAACAGAATCTTTGGCCCACGATGTTGTGCTGAACATGACACTATATTAAACTAATTCCTTCTGTAGTCTTTCTTCTGTCTCCCTCTGTCCCTTGTATTTTCATGTGCTAATCTAAAAGTCCTTAAACAGCCCTTTCACATCTGCCTCCACCACCATCTCTATCAGCTTGTTCCACACTCCTACCACTCTGTGTAAAAAACTTGCCTCTTACATCTCCTTTGAAGTTTCTCCCTGTCATCTTAAATGTACGTCCCCTAGTTTTAGACATTTCAACTCTGGGAAAAAAGTTCTGACCATTAACCTTATCCATGCATCTCATAATTTTATAGACTTTTATCAAGTCTCCCCTCAGCCCCCGGCATTCCAGAGAAAACAACCCCTTTTTTAGCACCTCCTTATTGTTCATGCCCTGTAAACCAGGAAGCATCCTGCTAAACTTCTTCAGCATCCTCTCCAAAGCCTCCACATCCTTCCTGTCATGTGGTGATCAGAATTGAATGCAATACTCTAAGTGTGGCCTAATGAAAGTCTTATAAAACTGCAACATGACATCCTGACTCTTTCCTCAGTTCCCCACCAATAAAGGCAAGCATATCATATGTCTTCTTTATCATCCTGTCTACATATGCGGTCCCTTTCAGGGAGTTATGCATTTGAAAACCCTAGATCCCTCTGTACATCAATGCTGTTCAAGATCCTGCCATTAACTGCATGCTTTTTCTTAACATTTGATCTCCCAAAGTGCAGCACATCACACTTAGCTGGATTAAACTCCATTTGCCAATTCTCCCCCAATATCTACAGCTGATCTATATCCTGCTGTATCCTTTGATAGTCTTCTACATTATCCGCAACTCCACTGATGTTTGTATCATCTGCAAACCCACTAACCTATGCATCTACATTTTCACCCATGTAATTTATATAAATCCCAAACAGCAGAGTTCCCAGTACAGATCCCTATAGAACACTACTAGTCACAGACCCCAAGCCAGAAAAACACCCTTCCACCACTACCTTGCCTTATTATGGGCAAGCCAATTCTTAATCCAAACGGCCAAGTTACCATGGTTCCCATGATTTGGAGATGCTGGTGTTGGATTGGAGCATATAAAGTTAAAAGTCACACAACACCAAGTTATAGTCCAAAAGCTTTCAGAATAATATTCTCCACAATCACCTGATGAAGGAGCAGCGCTCTGAAAGCTACTGCTTCCAAATAAACCTGTTGTGTGATTTTTAACATGGCTCCCATGCATCTTAATCTTCTGGATAAGTCTACCAAGAGGGACCTTGTCAAGAGCCTTACTAAAATCCACATGGATAACATCCACTGCTCTACCTTCTTCCATCACCTTTGTCATCTCCTTGAAAAATTCAATCAAGTGAGTAAGCCATGACCAGCCCTGCACAAAGCCATGCTGACTGCTTCTAATTAGGCCATGCTTTTTGAAATACCTAACAATTCTCTCCAATAGCTTCCCAACTACTGATAGGAGATTCACTCATTTAAAGTTTCCTGGATCATCCCTATTTCCCTTCTTGAACAGAGGAACAACATTAATTACTTGTCAGTCCTCCAGGACCTCTCCAATGCTAATGAGGATACAAAGATCTTGGTTAAGGCCCCAGCAAACTCCTTTCTTGCCTGTCTCACTAATCTGGGGTAGATACCATCAAGTCCGAGGGACTTATTTAGTCGTGAAGACTAATTGCAAGAGTCTCAAAGAGAACCTTTGCAGGGGGCCGTTGTGAGACAGACATCACTTCTAACTGCAGAAAAGAATGTGGGATACTGGAGTTGAAAAGGAGTATGAAGAAAATAAAAGGACTGCTGTATTCATTTACAAAAAAGAAATTGGTCGGTGTGAAGAAACAGTTTCCGAATCCAGGGCTAGGGATAGACAAGTTCAGTCAGGATTATTAAAAACAGTCCTGGTCAAGAGATGATAGTGCTCAAGTGTGATCCCATTGTTGTTCACGCGCCAGCTCACCAAGGAGTGGAAAATAAGGATGAATCTAAATCATTACACACAGCCATTGCAGGGGCAGATAACAGGAAGGCCATTCAGCCCCTCTAGCCTATTTCTCCATTCAGTTTCTGATTGGTTGTTTAATTATGATTTAATAATTCTCTCTACTCACTTTGGCTCCATAACATTTAATATCCAATTGTTGAACAAGAATCTAAGAATCTCATTTTGATAATATCAATTGGATTTTTTTTTGAGAATCAATCTCCAGGTTATATTTATTTTAATCAACTGTACAAAATACAAACAAACCTTTAACAATGAACAATAAGCAGTAGTTTTACAAGATACAGTAGTTTAACAGGAAAAAGGGTTGGCAGAGCCAGTCCCCAAACCCCATTGTACAACTAGTTCGCAGGGAAATGAGGACAAACCCCAAATCTCACCTTGTCTTATCAAAAAGGAAACAGTAAACACAAACACATACAAAACAGTCCAATTAACCAAACAATAAAATAGTGCATATATCACAGATACTCTCAATAAGTTTTATGGGAAGGAAGGGGAATACTTTTCCAGAGTGTCAGCATAAAATGCTTCCTGACGTGACCCTGAACAATAGTTTTGGCTTGACTCACCCACAGGGGAAAGTTGCTTTACCTTAATAAATACCTCAAATCATCTTTAAACATCTCAATTAATCTTCTCAATTCAAAGTTAATCACATGCAACCCTGCTCTCCTAATTTAACCCTATTAAAGCTGTTGAGATGCAGATGAATCTACATTGTACTGTTCCCAGCAGCACACCTCCCTGCTCACCACACCCCACCCCTCCCCCAACTTTGACCCAAGGTGGGAGGCCCAGAACTGGAGGGCAGTACTCCTTAATGGGGACCTTCTATCATTGACATCACTTCCACTGAAGTAAATGTCAGCATTCCAACAGCCATTTAAATTGTTATTTGTGGCTGACCATAATGTTTACTGATTTCTGCACTCATGAATCCTAAATGGATTGTTAATCCGGAGATCTAGGTAATATTCTCGGGACCTGGGTTTAAATTCCACCACAGCAAGTGGTGGAATTTGAATTCAATAAAAATTTGGAATTAAGAGTCTAATGGTGACCATGAAATCATTGTAGATTGCTGGAAAAAAAACATCTGATTCACTAATATCCTGAAGGGAAGGAAACAAGGAGAAAGTGAGGACTGCAAATGCTGGAGATCAGAGTCAAAGAGTGTGGTGCTGGAAAAGCACAGCTGGTCAGGCAGCATCCGAGGAGCAGGAGAGTCGATGTCTCTCGCATAAGCCCTGATGGCTGATTCCTGATGAAGGGCTTTTGCCTGAAACGTCGATTTTCCTGCTCCCCGGATGCTGCTTGACCTGCTGTGCTTTTCCAGCACCACACTTTTCGACTAGAGAAGGAAACTGCCATCCTTACCTGGTGTGGCCTGCATGTGACTCCAGCCCAACAGCAATCTGGTTGATTTTTAACTGCCCCCTCTGTGAATCTCTGTACATCCCTATCTTAGCAATATTGGTTGTGAGGTCTGTAATCAGCATGAATATAGATCATACCTGGGTAGCATAGCATCCCATTAACACTGAATTTGTTCCTTTAACCCACAGAGATGAATCATTCACTCCTCACTGAGCACTGAAATGAGAGGACATTAAACTTTTTGTTACCCCTGTGGTGTGGAAGGTTGGCCATCTCCTTTTGTCTTGGCTCCCTTTCGTTTCTTCATTGGCTTCTCACTTCCTGGATGTTTCTTGCTCAGTTTGACCTCCTCATCGCAGTCCCTCAGGCTTGTCTCACTCTTTGAGAATAACTTAGAGATCGACTTTCGTACAGAAGTTTTCCTGGACATTGTGGGGATTTCAAAACTCCTGTGATATACTTTTAAAACTCTATTTGCAGAATAGCGTCTGTGCCTCGTTGGCTATGAGCCTGTGATGGAGTCAGGAGCCAGGTGAAACAAATGACAGGTAAGAACACCTGTGAAATAAACAAATGCTGAGAAACAGTCAGGGAAGGCAGAGGTGAGGGGGTGGGACTGGGCCTACTGTCAATTCAATATAATCCTCATTTACAAGTTAAATAACCCACAGAGAGAATTAGGTACATACAAAGACGGAACTTAGATTTTTTTTTATCAACTCCTAGGCAATAATTAATTACTTGCAAGTTAAATAAGAGAGAGGAAATGAGAATTACTCACAGAAGGGTTTGACTGGTTCATCTAGTCTAATGCTATTGGTATTAGGAGAGAGAGAGAGAGGGAAAGGATCAGAGTGAGATATACATCAATGTTCTGATGGACTACAATAGTCTTCACATTTTTATTTGGGAAGATTCCCCCATGTACCCCCTGTTCAACAGAGGCCTGCGTTTTGTCCCATTATATTTCTGTGGCTGGTCCCTTGGCCTCCTCTTTCATTCTCCATTGGCAGGATGCTTGCAAGATGAAGTTCTGGCACATTACTCTCCCAAGAAGATGGCAGTGTTCAGTGTCCTTCATTACTGCATCAATCGTGTCTCAGTGGGTGCAACTCAAGTTCCAAGCCCACTCTAGAAATGAGGCTAATTGGACTGTAGCATGAAGCGATATACAAAAATGAGAAAACTTTATACAATATGAGAAGATATAAACTGTAGGGAAATAGATGGTGACACCTTGCAAAATGTCCAGATTACAGAGGAGGAAGTGCTGGATGTCTTGAAATGGTTAACGGTGGATAAATCCCCAGGACCTGATCAGGTGTACCCGAGAACTCTGTGGGAAGCTAGAGAAGTAATTGCTGGGCCTCTTGCTGAGATATTTGTATCATCGATAGTCACAGGTGAGGTGCCGGAAGACTGGAGTTTGGCAAATGTGGTGCCACTGTTTAAGAAAGGTGGTAAGGAAAAGCCAACAAACTATAGACCGGTGAGTCTGATGTCAGTGGTAGGCAAGTTGTTGGAGGGAATCCTGAGGGACAGGATGTACATGTATTTGGAAAGGCAAGGACTGATTCGGGATAGTCAACATGGCTTTGTGCGTGGGAAATCATGTCTCACAAACTTGATTGAGTTTTTTGAAGAAGTAACAAAGAAGATTGATGAGGGCAGAGCAGTAGATGTGATCTATATGGACTTCAGTAAGGCATTCGACAAGGTTTCCCATGGGAGACTGATTAGCAAAGTTAGATCTCATGGAATACAGGGAGAACTAGACATTTGGATACAGAACTAGCTCAAAATAGAAGACAGAGGGTGGTGGTGGAGGGTTGTTTTTCAGACTGGAGGCTTGTGACCAGTGGAGTGCCACAAGAATCGGTGCTGGGCCCTCTACTTTTTGTCATTTACATAAATGATTTGGATGCGAGCATAAGGGGTACAGTTATTAAGTTTGCAGATGACACAAAAATCAGAGGTGTAATGGACAGCGAAGAGAGTTACCTCAGATTACAACACGATCTGGACCAGATGGGCCAATGGGCTGAGAAGTGGCAGATGGAGTTTAATTCAGATAAATGCGAGGTGCTGCATTTTGGGAAAGCAAATCTTAGCAGGACTTATACACTTAATGATAAGGTCCTAGGGAGTGTTGCTGAACAAAGAGACCTTGGAGTGCAGGTTCATAGCTCTTTGAAAGTGGAGTTGCAGGTAGATAGGATAGTGAAGAATGCTTTCCTTTATTGGTCAGAGTATTGAGTACAGGAGTTGGGAGGTCATATAGCGGCTGTACAGGACATTGGTTAGGCCACTGTTGGAATATTGCATGCAATTCTGGTTTCCTTCCTATCAGAAATATGTTGTGAAACTTGAAAGGGTTCAGAAAAGATTTACAAGGATGTTGCCAGGGTTGTAGGATTTGAGCTATAGGGACAGGCTGAACAGGCTGGGGCTGTTTTCCCTGGAGCATCGGAGGCTGACGGGAGACCTTATAGATGTTTCCAAAATTATGAGGGGCATGGATAGGATAAATAGACAAAGTCTTTTCCCTGGGGTCGGGGAGTCCAGAACGAGAGGGCATAGGTTTAGGGTGACAGGGGAAAGATATAAAAGAGACCTAAGGGGAAACTTTTTCACGCAGAGAGTGGTATGTATATTGAATGAGCTGCCAGAGGAAGTGGTGGAGGCTGGTATAATTGCAACATTTAAGAGGCATCTGGAAGGGTATATGAATAGGAAGGGTTTGGAGGGATATGGGCCGGATGCTGGCAGGTGGGACTAGATTGGGTTGGGATATCTGGTCAGCATGGACGGGTTGGACCGAAGGGTCTGTTTCCATGCTGTACATCTCTATGACTCTACGAGTCTATGAGAACTTCGTACAGGAATATGAGAGAAAAGAACTCTCAAAACCCACTGGCTCAGAGCTGCAAATAAATGCCAACCCTCAGCACAAATCCGCAAGGGTTAAATCCAGACAGTAAGTCAGCGTGAGGGATTCAACACAATCTGACTACTGTCACGGGGTAATGGTGCGGAGAAATACCATTGCCCCTATTGCCTGATGCAATCAAAAGATTGATCACCTCAGACAATAGCATTGGATTCTGGTCATTGTTACTCTGAGGGGGAAATGGATAACTAAACCTTCATTAGGGCTGTTGCTTTGCCATCTCAAAACAGCAGGAGAGGTGTTTAAAACCATTGTGGGCTGATCATTTTGGCCGGATTATGTTTTCATTGGAAAAAATCAGTCCCTTGTTTAAGTGATGGTACTTAGCTACACAGTGTGTGAAATACACCAGGGAGGATTAGACATCAGATATCCTCAGATGACAGGAACATGGCTGAGGCGTTTGCAGTATGTTCAATACGAACCAGTATAAAAAGGTGGGGAGTCGAAGCAACTGTACAGTAGTTAGAGAAGGGTCAGGACCGGTCAGTCTGACACAAACCTCCAGTCAATGTTGGGTAGGAGATTGTTCAAGCCAAAGTGGGATGATCTTGGTCAGCAGGGTCTGCCATTGAGAAGGAGATCAGGAGGGATTGATCTGGCTCATGGACCTACTGTTCTCATGGAAAGGACCAACCTGTGCGAAGGTTTGCAAGTTACCAGCCGAAGGGTACTAGGGCAGAGAAGTTGGGGTAACCTAAGGGTAACAATCAAATCCAGGAGGTTCAGGTATGAAGTAAGTCATATTGGAACAGGACTGTGAGGTTTTGCCTGTGATTTTTCGACAAAGTAGTTTCTCTACTGAGTTGTGTGTTTTAGGTGGGAGTCAAGGTTAAATCATAGAGAGATTTAAATTGGGCACAAGGTGTTGTATAATTTAGACCAGCTTAATGTTATTTGTCAGGGCATCAAGCGGCTTATTTTGTGGTTGAGCCAAACCCTGTGTCTGTATGATTTTGTTCTTTATAAAATCTTAAAATCCAAGAACAATGACTGCTGACATGCAAACACTTCAATGTCATCCTAGTGTGTGAAAGGTAAGGATCCTAGCTTTAAAGTGAGAATAAACTCAAATGAACATAAAAGGATCTGTACCATTATCCGATACAAATCTTCCAATGAATGGTTAAACCTCAGTCAATATTTTTTAAAATTCAGTCATGTATCAGTCTGTCTGTTTGTTGAATCTCGCCATGTACAGGTTAGCTGTCATGTTTTAAACATCACGAATGTAACAAAACATCAAAATCTTGTGTTACTATTTCTTTTTCTCACATTTATCTGTTCCTCCTTCTTGTCAGCAACTTTGAGCCGAAGCAATTACACAGTATAAGGGGGTAACCATATTCGAGAGCAGATTATCAGAATACTGCAAACCATGGGAGAAAATACCAACCAAGGGTTAATTCAGCTCCTGTCTTTTATCAGATATCACACTGTCCTGGAGCCAATCACAACCGTAAGTATCGATGGAGTTTAAACAAAAATATTCAAACAGTCCCAGGGATGGCGATGTGCCAAAGATCATAAAATTTTCTGGTGACTGGAGGAGGATTGCATTGACTGTCATGCCTGACACGTAAATAGCAAATGCTGCAAGCGCTCAACAGGCTAGACAGCACCTGCAGAGAGGGACCCGCGGAGTCAGTAGTTCAGGCTGCTGACCTTTCATTAGAATTCAGCTCTAAATCGTACTGATTGCAGTTGTGCTGTTGTTTGCTTGTTATGGAGTGCGAAGCTCAATGTGCTAATTGTACTCCTGATTGACTTCTGCAGCAGGTGCATGTGTGTGGTGGTGCTTTGTGTGTTGTGTGTGTCTATGTGTGTGTGTCTATATATGTGTGTTTATGTATGTGTGTTATATATGTGTTTCGTGTGTGTGTTGTGCTTATGCACGAGTTTGTGTGTGCTGTGTGTTTTTGTTGTGCACATATCTGTGTTTATGTATTTTGTGTTTATGTGCTGTGTGTATGTTTATGTGTGTATGTTGTGTATGTATTTTGTGTTAATGTGCTGTGTTTATGCATGTGCATGTTTTGTGTGTGTGAATATGTGTTGGGTGTGATATGTATGTTGTGCATATGTATGTATCAGTGTATGTGCCTTCTGAGACATCCTACCTCATTACTGCATGGATAGTTTCCTTGATCACCTCTCTTACATTTCCCCCATCACATCTGAAACTTCTATTCCCTCAAATGCCAAGCCGCCAGTTCAATCCTTCCTTTTACCATGTCTCAGTGACTGCAACAATATTATATCCCGATGTGCTGATCAATGCTGTAAGTTCATCTGCCTTAAGGGTCTGGTTCCTTGCATTAAAATAGATACAATTTAGCTTTCCAGTTCTCTCATGTGCCTTTTCATGCCTATGTCTTCTCCACCTGCTGGACCGTCCTAGTATTCCTTTGAGATATGAGTGAATCTTGCTCTGGACTTTACAATTGCTCACTCCCCATCCCCCTACTAAGTCAGTGTAAAACCTGCCCAACAACATGAGCAAACCTCCCAGCAAGGGTATTGGACCCATTCCAGTTCAGGTGCAACCTGTCCAGCTCCTATAGGGGGTCCCACCTGTCCAAAAACTGTCCCAATTATCCAAACATCTGAAGGCCTCTCTCCTTTAGCCACATGTTGGTCTGACCTATCTTGCTATTGTTACATTCAATATGTAACTTGGGTAATTTGAAGATTACATTAGCAGCCTTCTTTAATCTGCCTCCTAACTCTCTAAACTCTCGCTGCAGGACCTCATTTCTCTTTGTTTCCCATGTCTTTGGTACCCACATGTACACAAGTGCTAGCTATTCACCATTCCCCCTTCAGAATGTCCTGCAGCCACTCCAAGATATCCCCAAATCAGGAGGCAACATCCCTTTTAAGGGGCTTGCTTGCTGCCACAGAACCTCCTGTCACTTCCCTTTACAATTCCCAGTCCCAGTCTTTCTCTGCTCCTGCTGTGCTGCGGAGCCAACCATAGTGCTACAATCAGACTGCTGTTGGATAACCTCCCATCTATCCATGTTATACTCCATCTGCCAATTTTTGGCCCATTCACCAAACCTATCCCTATCCATTAGGAAGTTTCTTATTCCTTTATTGCACTTTGCTCCCCCTACCAATTTTCATGTCATTCCTGGAACTTCCTTCCTCACAGCATTGTGGTTTAAGGAGATGGCTCACCATTACCTGCTACACTCTGCAACATCCTCCCTTGATAATGTGGCCTTAACCCCAAAATCACACATTGGTCTCTTCCATTACTCCTCTGATTCCTCTTGTCGCTCACACATCTGGTTGTGTTCTATCTGTATTTAGGTCAAGATCCTGGAAAGTCCTCCCTAGGCCATTATGGGTCTATCTATAGTACGTGGATTGATTAGATTACCTACAGTGTGGAAACAGGCCCTTCGGCCCAACAAGGGCGGCACGGTGGCACAGTGGTTAGCACTGCTGCCTCACAGCGCCAGGGACCTGGGTTCAATTCCCGCCTCAGGCGACTGACTGTGTGGAGTTTGTACATTCTCCCCGTGTCTGCGTGGGTTTCCTCCGGGTGCTCCGGTTTCCTCCCACAGTCCAAAGATGTACGGGTCAGGTGAATTGGCCATGCTAAATTGCCCGTAGTGTTAGGTAAGGGGTATATGTAGGGGTATGGGTGGGTTGCGCTTCGGCGGGTCGGTGTGGGCTTGTTGGGCCGAAGGGCCTGTTTCCACACTGTAAGTAATCTAAAAAAAAAAGTCCACACTGACCCACCGAAGCGCAACCCACGGCGGCACAGTGGCACAGTGGTTAGCACTGCTGCCTCACAGCGCGTGAGACCCGGGTTCATTTCCCGACTCAGGCGACTGACTGTGTGGAGTTTGCACGTTCTCCCCATGTCTGCGTGGGTTTCCTCCGGGTGCTCCGGTTTCCTCCCACAGTCCAAAGATGTGCAGGTCAGGTGAATTGGCCATGCTAAATTGCCCGTAGTGTTAGGTAAGGGGTAAATGTAGGGGTATGGGTGGGTTGCGCTTCGGCGGGTCGGTGTGGACTTGTTGGGCCAAAGGGCCTGTTTCCACACTGTAAGTAATCTAATCTAATCCACCCATACCCCTACGCTTACCCCTTCACCTAACACTAAGGGCAATTTAGCACAGCGAATTCACCTGACCTGCACATCTTTGGACTATGGGAGGAAACCGGAGCACCTGGAGGAAGCCCATGCACACACAGGGAGAATGTGCAAACTCCACACAGTCAGTCGCCTGAGGCAGGAATTGAACCCAGGTCTCTGGCGCTGTGAGGCAGCAGTGCTAACCACTGTGCCACCGTGCCGATTGCAGCAGTTCAAGAAGGCAGCTCATCACCACCTCCTCAATAGCAGCTAGGGACATGCAATTAGTGTTGGCCAAGCCAGCAATGTCCACATCCCACAAGTGAATAAAAAAAGTAAATGATCTCACTTTCAAAATGCTCATTTTCCAGAAATTTTTATTAAGCTATGCTTTTTCTTTTTCCATCAAACTCTAAATAACAATTTCTCATCCTCCGGAGTTCCAATCTCCATTTAACTTAGCTCACTGTTTAACCATGGTTTCACTGATTTCCCATCTTCCTTTATATTCTCTGCACTAATAATGCAGGGGACAGTGTAATGAAAGATCTGTGATTTCTATATATATATATATATATATTTCATTTAGTTTTGTGCTTGTATTACTTGAAGTTTTCAATGTGTCTGAAGGGGTTTCATGATTAACTTGTAAGCAGTTCTGTAGCCATTGTGACTTCTTTTAAAACACAGCGTGGGAGAGACTCCCCAGAGAGCAATGGGTTTTTGGTTACATTCGGAGAACTTTACAAGTGAACAAGGTTAAAACATTGTGCATTAGACACTCCAAGGATGGATTTTTTAAAATTTTGATTAGAGTAAACACCTATAGCTTCAAAGAAAGTGCATTGTTTTAGATTAGGTTTGTGCTGTTCGGCAGGGTTTTTAACTGACATTGATGTGTAAAGCAATTGCTCCTGAGAAAGGGAAAACATAGCTTAGAATTGTTAAACAAAGCTCAGTGTAAAGAGTTTAGTTTAAAGATTCCAGACCAGAAGTGTTTGTTTAAATCTCTGAAGAGATTGTATGAAGCCGAGAAAGTCTAAGCCTTGTTAGTTTACAAAACAAAAAAGAGATTATCAGACTCTCATATCTAGGAATTGAAACCACAGCAAAGTAAGGCCTGATGTGGAATAAAGAAAGGTACTTTCCTCCAGTGATTGATTATTGCAATGACAAACCTTTGGGGTTAATGAGATTGCATTTCGTAGAATTCCTATAGTGTGGCTCATCCAGCCCAAACCAACTCTCTGAAGAGCATCCCACCCAGACCCACCCTAGAAACCCATATTTCCCATTGTCAATCCACCTAACCTGCATATTTTTGGATTCTGGGAGGGAAACAAGAGCACCCGGATGAAACCCACGCAGACGCAAGGAATATGTACAAACTCCACACAGTCACCCACCCAGTAGTGGAGTCAAAGCACTGAGCCACCATACTGCCCTAATTTCTACTGTGTGTTTTGAAATCTTTAAACATATGTAAATACTTTGGTGTAATCTATTTTTTTTATGTGTAATAGTCTTTCATTATTAAATTCAAATCTGCAGCATTGTGTTTGTGTTTCAGTGAAAAATAACCTCATTAAAACCAAGAGAAAAGCAAATATGACCTATCAAGCTCGATTTCAGTCCAGGATTTGACTTGTTCACTGTTACCACAGCTGGGATCGAAACACCAGGAGACTTTTACTTCTCTTTCAAATGTTATGATCGTGGAACTCTCTTCCCTAGATGGTTGTGGAGGTTGGATCTTTAAATGTATTCAAGGCTGTGGTAAATAGATATGTGATAGTAATGGAAGCCAACGATGCTGTGTTACCATCTTTGAAGAGGTGTCCCTTCAAGAGGTCAACATGCAATAAGCCAAGTACTTGGCGGTTGTCACATGACAGGTGACACATCTCTGCATTGTGGCACTTGAGGGCCAGGTTGTGGATGGAGCTGACACTTGTCCTGTCAGTTTAGCTCAAAATAAACCATCAGGTTGCTTCATGTGAATAGACTTTGCATACCTCATTTGTATTACATTTAGATACCACAGGAATAGTATTATAAAGGATTATCCAGGTCAAAGATAAAGGTCAGCACCATTCACAGCTCCTCAGAAACTGAGCAGTCCATGTTCACATGTAGCAAGACATGGACAACATCCAACTTTCTGGATGATAACTGATAAGTTGTATTTTCACCACACAAGTGCCAGGTAATGATCTTCACCATCAAAAGAGAATCTATCCTGCTCCTCTTGACATTTCATACCATCACCATTATTGAATCCCCCATTATCAACATCCCAGGGTTTACCATTGACCAGAAACAGAACTGGACCAGCCAAGGCTAGGAATTCTGCATTGAGGAATGTATTTCCTGACTCCCCAAAGCCTGTCCACCACCTACAAGTAATAATTCAGGTATTGATGAAATCTATCTATTTTCCTGGATGTGTTCAGTTCCAGCAATCATCAAAAAGCTTCACACCGTTCAGGGCAAAGGATCCATCACCACTCACTGCCTCTAGCCCCCAGCCCAGAGTGTCAACAGAATGAACCATCGACAAGATGCACTGTGACAACTCACCAAGGCTCCTGCGACAGCATTTTCCAAAGCCATGACCTCTACCATCTGGGCAGAAAATGGCCACAGATGCATGGGAGCCACCACTGCACAGTTCCCACCCAATCACATACTATCCTGCCCCAGAACTATATTGCTGCTCCTTCATCATTGCAAGAGCAGAACCCTGGAACTCACATTATCCTGGGTGACCTTGCACCATAGATGCCGTCATAGGCAACCGTTCACCATCGTCAACTGCAGGGCAATTAGAGACTGGCAACAAATGGCAGCCCAGCCAGCGATGCCCACATCCCATGAGTGGGTAAGAAAGAATGAGGGATTTTCGTTACGTGGTTAGGTTGAAGAAGCTGGGATTGTTCTTCTTGAGGCAATCAGTGACTGATTTGAAAACGGTGGACAAGATTATGACAGGTTTAGGAAAGAATGACAAAGAGAAACTGCAGCAGCGAGTTTGTGGTTCAAAGACTTAAGGACATAGATTGAAAGTGTTTGGCAAGAATTGCTGGGATGCAGTGATGAAGAACACTTTCGTACAATGAGTGGTAATGATCTGGAACCCTCTGCCTATAATGGCAGTTCAGCCAAAAGCAATCAATGGTTTCAAGAGGAATTAAAATGGGCACTTGAGGGAAATAACCTTACAGTGAAACAGGAAAAGAGCAGGAGAATGAGACTGAATTGACTGCTCCACAGAGAGGGAAGGTGTACTAGAAGGATCAATGCAATGGTCCTATGAAGTAGATTCCTTTGCCTAAAGCTTTAAAATTTCTTCCTTCTTAACAATTATATTTGGAATCTTGTTCTAACCACACACTTACCCCATCCTCCACCTCCCAAAACCCCACTTCTCCTGACTCCATCCCTTTCAGTATCAATGTTGTGTTTTGGGCTGCAGAGAGGTAGATAGATGTGGCATCAAACCAGGGAATGGTGTTAATCTAGGAGCAGCCAGCAGATGGGGCTGCTGCACTATATCCATCCAGGAGAAATGATTGTGAACGTTAAGGCTCTGAATTTAATTCATTGAACAAACAACCTTTTCTTTAAACAGCATCCTTCCTGACCTCAGGAGGCCCCAGAGCACTTTATAGTCAAGGAAGTACCTGTTACTCTTGCAGTGAAATGATGTTGTAATGAGGCAGCCAATATACCCAGAGTAAAAAAGTCACACGACATTGGGTTATAGTTCAACAGGTTTTTTTAAACTGTAAGCTTTCGGAGAACCCGTTCCTTCCTCGTGGACTATAACCTGGTGTCATGTGATTTTTGACTTTGTCCACCCCAGTCCAATATCGGCACCTCCACATCAATATACACAGAGCAACTCTACAAACAGGACATGACCATTGACAGGTTAGCTGTCTTTGTGATGTCAATAGATAAATATTGACCAGGACATCAGGGAGAACTTTGCTGCTCTTCTTCAAAATGGTCAGTATTCACCTCAGCCAGAATTACCAATCATTTCTTCCACAGGAATAGAACATTTCCATTTCAAATTCACATTGTAAACCTCTACTGTTGAATGCTGAAGTGGGATTTTGCGGGAGTGCTCTGCCTCATGTTGTTGATTTGGAGAACACACACTCCTGCTTTTGATCATTGAGTAAAGCATCTGATTAACAGCCTGGCAGGACATGACCTGAACGGCCCCTTTTTGGTTGTAACTATCTTTTTACTTGCTGCAGGGGAGAATTACTGTCCGTATAGTGAGACAGTTTGATGTGTTCCCAAACCCATTTGATGAAGAAGAGCAACAGATGACCCACATCCATTGGATGGGAGAATCCCTTTGGGATATCCAAACAGAATTCCGAGTTAGTGCTCCAGTTTTCACATCCTAAGGGTTGACTGGAATGGTGTTTGAACCCAGAGCCTCTGATCTGGAGATGAGAATGGCTAGAATTGAAGCAAATGTTGGCTCCTTCCATAGAGTCATACAGCACAGAAACAGACCATTCAGTCCAACTCATCCATACCAACCAGGTTTCCCAAACTAAACTAGTCCCATTTGCCTTCATTTGTCCTTATCCTTCAAAGCGTTTCCTATTCATGTATCTGTCTAAATGCCTCCTAAATGTTGTAACGGTATCTGCACCCACCACTTCCTCTGGCAGCTCATTCCATACATGCACCACCTTCTGTGAAAAAGTTGCCCCTTAGGTCCCTTTTAAATCCTTCCCCTCTCACCTTAAAAAATGCCCCCTAGTTTTGAACTCCACCACCCTGGGGAAAAGAACTTTGCTATTCAACTTACCTTTACCTCTCATGATTTTATAACCCTCTATAAAATCACCTCTCAACCACCTGTACTCCAGGGAAAATATTCTCAGCCTATCCAGCCTCTCCTTATAACTCAAATGATCCAGTCCCAGTAACATTCCTGTCAATCTTTTCTGCACCCTTTCTAATTTAATAATATCCTTCCAAGGCAGGGTGACAAGAACTGTGCACAGCATTCGAAAAGTGGCCTCATCAATGTCCTATACAGCTGCAACATGAATTAGAATTACAATTAGCTTTATTGTCACAAGTACTCAAATGGGTACATTGAAAAGTGTGCACGTTGCTGCTTATGGCATCATCTTACGTACAAAAGTCCTTAAGTATAACCCTTTCAGTTACAATCCATAGAAAAATAGAGAAATAAAAAACAAAATGTCCAGCACTGTAGATTTAGGAATAAATTATAAAATGGAGATAAAAAGTACAGAGAAACAGTCTGGCATCCCAACTCCTGCACTCGATGCACTGACCAATAAAGGCAAACGTATCAAATGCTTGCTTCACTGTCCTGTCGGCCTGTCCATTTTTAAGGAACTATGTACCTGAACCCTTAGGTCTCTCTGTTCATCACCAATCCCATCCCCAGGGCACTACCATTAACTGTGTAAGTCCTCCCTTGGTTTGTCTTACCAAAATGCATCACCTTATAACAAGACATAACTTAGTCAATTTAGTTAACAGCGGAAAATTAAAAAAGCACACTGCTTTTGCTGAAAGGGTCTTCTCAGATATCGCTCTAGTTTCAGTTTCAGAATGGCAAACATTATCACAGAATTAAAGCTATTCAGCCCATCCTGCGTGCACCAGCTCATTAAAACAGCATCATTAGCCCATGCCAATAACCTGCATTTTCCCATTTACCCTTGCATTTCACCTTTATCCAAATAGCCAATAGTAGCGCAATTATTTCTGGATGAGGAGGTCCAGGTTCAAGTCCCACCTGCTCCAGAGATGTGCCCTAACACCTCTGAACTGGCTGATTAGGAAATACCTAATGTCTTAATTGAAACTGCCACCACCGCATTCACGGGCAGTGCATTCCATGCCCTCAGGACTCACTTCACTGTTGCTTCAATTGCAGATCACTTTAAACCGATGGCCTCCTGTTTTCTTCCTTTTACAATCAGACAAACAGAACAAAGAGTTATTTTAATTTAGCTTTCTTTAAAGCTCATTTATCAATCTATGTCTGACCTAGCATTAACATCTTAAATAGTGTCACACTTAAAACAAAAAATGGAATTTGACCCAAGTCCTGTTCGTTCAGCTTAGAGTCCTGATTCCCAGTTGGAAGGAAGGCAATGGTCTGCTCGAAGCAGCAACCTGCAGCCACGCTCTGAGAGAAATTCTCATGAAATCTATGGTACAGAGTAAAGCATTTCTGGAATAAACTGCTGTGATTAGATACAGTGATTGGCGACATGAGGAAACCTATTTTTTAATGTAGCAAATTGTTGAAATCTTGCCTGAAATCTTGGCAAAAGTCAATTCAACAGTGACTATCGAGAGGATTGGGTAAGTGTTTGAGTCAAAAAAAAACATCTCCAGGGTTCAGCGGGGGTGAGCAAATGAACAGGATAAAATGGATAGTTCTATCAATGAGTCAGCATAGGCCGGATGCTCTGATTGGCCATCTTCTGTACGACACCATTCTCTGATTCCATGAGGGATAGCAACAATTAGTTGGCTATTTTAAAGTGTTGGCATAGGCTTAATGGGCCAAATGGCCAAGTTGCAAGATTCTGTAAGAATGCTATCACACAGGTACACATAGGCACAAGTGAAACAGATCATAGCCACAATCTCCCCTCCCTGTCACTTGGCTGTGTCATTTTAAAAAAGTTGTTGACAGGACAAGGAGCATTTATTACCCATCCCAGAGGGCAGTTAAGATTCAACCACATTGGTGTCAGTCTGGAGTCACATGTAGGCCAGACCAGGTAAGAATGGAAGTTTCCTTCCCAAAAGGACATTAGTGAATCAGGTGGGGTTTCTTCAACATGGTCACCATCAGACTCTTCGTTCCAGAGTTTTATTGAATTCAAATTTGACCATCTGACATGGTAGGATTTGAAGCTGAGTATTTGAACCAGAATATTACCTGGGTCTCTGGATTAACAATCCAGCAATAATACCACTAGGTCATTGTCTCCCACAGTCCAGGTAGCAAGGAAGCAAATTGAGTAGGGAGGAAGAGGGTCAACTCAGGCTGTCTTTGACATGATGATAGAACAGGTCCATCCAAACCATTCTTGGAATCAGAAGAATGAGAAACCCACAGACAAGAAGTGTGGGAAAACAATATGCATCACCATGCACTGATGTCATGACATTATGTTGCAGTGTTCGCTTTGTGTCTAATACACTGTTGTCCATTAGATCTTTCTTTAAGCTAGTACTCTGTATGTAGACAAAGCTGACAAAGATGCATTTATCTTCCATGCCAAGATTTCTTGAGAAGACATGAAGACGGTTTGAAATGGAAATCCCGGACAGTCACTTCCACATACAGGTCCCGAGGTGAGATTGAATTCTCCCTTTCATTTATGAAAGGAAGATCATTGGTGAGTGAGAGCATCAACAGGTCAGGAAATGGACATTATTATGAAGTTGAAAGTTATCTATAAAAACCAATCAGATGAAATGCAATTTAAAAAAAAATAAGTGAACAAAATAAATGTGCAGCTTTGGAGAACAGCCATGCCCTGAATCAACCCAAAGCTCTATAAATACAGGTGAGATGTACAGAAATAGACAGTGACTAATTGCAAAAACATTTCTGCAAACACTTCAGGACATGAAAGCAAGGTTTTATAGTGAAAATCAGTCAGACCAACATTTCACATCACAAGCAAAAGATTATATTTTCAGGTTTTTTTTGTTGTTCATTTGCAGTGTCAAACAGTAGTCAGTGCTTTTCTCTCTGTCCAGTTAATTCTTGAAGATTGCCATTGACATAAATTAAATAAAACCAAACATTCCTCTTAGTGGTGTGAATTCTGCACAGTAGTGCTGATTTTAGGCTTATGCTGCAATCGTACAAGTAATTAATTTTTAAAAAAAGTTCCCTACAGTGTGGAAACAGGCCCTGGTCCAACCAGTCCACACCGACCCTCTGAAGAGTAACCCACCCCCCTCTGACTAATGCACCTAAAACTATGGGCAATTTAGCATGGCCAATTCACCTGACCTGCACATCTTTGGACTGTGGGAGGAAACTGGAGCACCTGGAGGAAACCCACGCAGACACAAGGAGAATGTACAAACTCCACACAGACAGTCACCCGAGGCTGGAATTGAACCTGGGACCCTGGTGCTGTGAGGCAGCAGTGCTAACCACTGTGCCACCGTGCTGCCCTTAATATTAAAATACTTTCATTTTTTTTAAAACACTCAAAATCAAATGGTCAAACATCAATTTCTGAAAATTAACGATCTCTTGACAGTGTACATTTTTATTAATGAGCAAATCATTCCATCCAGTTCAGTGGTTGAAATGGTATTCACCTCAAGAGATATGAGAGGTTTAAGAGTTGCAAATATGCAAAACATGCTGGTCAATTTACGTCATTCTGTGCCTTGCTTTACAAAAAGGCATCTCACTCTTTGCATCCTTACATTGATAAGAGTTTGCCGGATTGTCACATCAATGGCCCGTTAAACTTGCCACAGACAGGTGAGGTCATACTTTTTAACAATTGTAAAGTCCTCTGAAATATGTGTGCACATATAATTCAGCCATGCATACATTCCTGCTTACAATTTCACAATCTGGCCCTCCAGTTGCCAAGACCCCGACCTTTGGAATTTCCTTGCTACAGCACGCTTCCTCTCCATCTTTAGGACACTCCTTAAAGCTACCTCTTTGGCCAAGCTTTTGGTCATTTAACATAAAATCTCCCTGCAGAGCTTGGTGTCATCTCTGTTGTGTTTCAGTGAAGGGCTTTGGGACATTTCATTAGATTAAAGGTGCTTTATGAATATAGCATAGAAAAAAATAAAACCTGTTGTCATATCAATTGTTTAATCTTCTTACACCTTTTTTAGTCTCCTTTCTCCTTCACTTAATCCAATCATTCATCCTTTCTCCTTATTTATTGGAACGCAGCACTTCGGAGCAGGAAGAGGCCATTTCAAACATGTTCCATTCACTTGATAAGATTGTGACTAACCTGGTTGATCTGGCTGAGTGATAGGAGACAGGAATGGTCAATGGATATTTTTTGGGCTGGAGGATGGTTTGTAGTGGAGTTCCCTAGGGGACCTTTGTTTTTCCTGATGGATGTTAATGATCTAGATTTTGATGTGGAAGGGACAATTTCAAAATTTGAAGAAATACAAAACTGATAAGTATTACAAACTGTGCTTAAGACTGTGTGAAGTTGCGATTGCCCTGGTTTAGGAAAGGTAGTATTAAACCGGAGAAGGTTCAGAAAACATTCACCAGGATGTTGCCGGGCATGGAGGGGTTGCATTATAAAAATAGGCTGGATAGGCTGAGATTTTTTCGTTGGAGGTTGAGTAATGATCTTACACAAGTTTATAAGATCATGAGGGGCATAGATAAAGTGAACAGCAAAGGTCTTTGCCCTAAAGTGGAGGCGTTCAAAACTAGGGGGTATATTTCAAAGGCGAGAGAAGAAAGATTTTAAAAGAACATGAGGAGCAACTTTTTAACGCAGAGTGTGGTGAGTGTCATAGAGTCAGCGATGTACAACATGGTGTGAAATGAACTGCCAGAGGAAGTGGTGGATGCAGATACAGTTACTATGTTTAAAGGGCATGTGGAAAAGTACATGAATAGGAACGGTTTGGAGGGATGTAGGCCAAGCATAGGCAAGTGGAATTAGTTTAGTTTGGGAACATGGTCGGTATTGACTGGTTGGACCGGAGGGTTTGTTTCTATGATCTATGATAGCTTAGAAATTCAATATAACATAAATGATTGAGTGGGCGAATAGGTTTCCGATTAGGTTCAATGCACAGAAGTGAGAGGTGATGCATTTTGTTAAGCAGAATATGGATTGATAAGAAAATACAAGGGGCACAATTCTTTAGAGAATGCAACAGTAGAGGGACCTGGGTATATATTTATGCAAATTATTGATGGTGACAGCACGGGTGGAGACAGCAGTTCATAAAATATAAAATATTTGGGCTTTCTTAAAGGGGCAGAGAGTAAAAGAGCAACAGCATTATATTGGAGACAAGAGGCTAAGAGATCGGATCAGCATTTTTAAAATCATGAGAGGACTGGATAGTGTAGATTGGGAGAAATCAGCCTGCTGTTAAAAGGATCAAGAAACAATGGGCACAGATATTGCAAAAGAAGCCAGAAAACAAAATACACACAACAAGTAGATTGGGTCTAAAGTGCGCTGCTTGGAAGTTGAAGTGGGCAGGTTCAGTTGTGGCTTTCAGAGGCCATTGGACGACTATTTAAATAGAAACAACGTGTCAGCATTATGGGGAAAACATTATCTAATGCTCACTTGGAGAGCTGTAGCAGACACGTTGGGCCAAATTACCTCCTTCCGTGTTGTAATACTTCTGTGACTGTGGTTCACAAGTCCACACACCTGTCTGATCCCTCTCACCCTGAACTCCTTCGACCATCAAAAATCCAACAAACCCAGCCTTAAATTCAATTACCCAGCCACAACTGTTTACTGAGAAAGAAAATTCCCAGATTAACAACTTTCGAAGGAAATAAAAAGAAACTCTCATCTCCTTCTGAAAAGAAGACCTCTTATTTTAAGCCTCTAGTGGATAGCACTGCTGCCTCACAGCGCCAGAGACCCAGGTTCAATTCCCGTGTTGGGCAACTGTCTGGGTGGAGTTTACACGTTCTCCCTGTGTATGTGTGGGTTTCCTCCAGGTGCTCCGGTTTCATCCCACAGTCCAAAAATCTGTAGGTTAGGTGAATTGGCCATGCTAAATTGCCTGTAGTGTGAGGTGAAGGGGTAAATGTAGAGCAATGGGTCTGGGTGGATTGTGCTTCTACGGGTCGGTGTGAACTTGTTGGGCCGAAGGGCCTGTTTCCATTCTGTAAGTAATCTAATCAGATGTACAGCACATAAATAGACCCTTCGGTCCAACCCTTCTATGCCGACCAGATGTCCCAACCCAATCTAGTCCCACCTGCCAGCACTTGGCCCATATCTTTCCAAAACCTTCCTATTCATATACCCATCCAAATGCCTTTTAAATGTTGTCATTGTACTAGCCTCCAACACTTCCTCTGGCAGCTCATTCCATACACACACCACCCTCTGCATGAAAAAGTTGCCCCTTAGGTCTCTTATATATCTTTCCTCTCTCATCCTAAACCTATGCCCTCTAGTTCTGGACTCCCCCACCCCAGGGAAAAGACTTTGTTTAGTTATCCTATCCATACCCCTCTATAAGACTTTGTAAACCTCTATAAGTTCACTCCTCAGTCTTCGACACTCCAGGGAAAACAGTCCCAGCCTGTTCAGCCTCTCCCTATCGCTCAAATCCTCCAATCCTGGCAACATCCATTTAAATCTTTTCTGAACCCTTTCAACTTTCACAACATCTGTATTTCAGTAAAATCAACTCCATTCTAAATTCCAAAAAAATTAAAGTAAAATCTGGTCAATCTTTCTTTATAAGATAAACCCTCCAATCCAGGAGTGAGGCAAGTGAATCTTCCCTGAACTGCTTCTAACATAAATCAAAGTTTTTCTTTTCAAATCAGAAAATCAAAACTGTCTGCATTCTCAAAATGTGGCCCTTGTACAGGTCCAGTAAAAATTCTTTCCTTTTATGTTCCAATATTTTTGCCTTCTTTTGCCTTCTTAACCGCTTGTGTATATAATCTTTTGTGATTCATATACCAAGGCACCTAAATCCTTCTACTGTCTACAGTCTCTCTCATTTCACAAAATACAATGTTTTTCAACTCATCCTGCCAATGTGGACAATTTCACATCTTTCCACATTATTCTTCATCTGCCAATTTTTTGCCCACTCACTTATCTATCTTGTTTTCCTTTGTGAACTCTGATGCCCTCTTGTCAATGTACTTTCCCATCTACCTCAGGTGAATTAAACTAACATACATTCAGTCCTTTCATGCATGTCATTGACAAAGATTGTAAATAGTCCATGCCCCAGCACTGCTCCATGTGGTACTCAACTAGTTGCAGCTCGCCAACCTGAAAATGACCCATTTATCTCTCGTTCTGCTTCCTGTTAACTAACCAATAGATTCCTTCTCCACCTCGAACTCTTATGTTCTCCTTCCTGTAGCTGGTGTGATTCAAGTTCACCCAACTTCCTCATTCATCGTTCCTTTGTTCCTTTATAATTCTTAAAGTATATCAGTTCAGCAGATAGACCATTGGCCCAGTTATTCATTGGAGTTCCAGTCACCTTGTTCTCTCTGTCATTAACTTTCACTTCCAGCAAAGTGATTTTATTCTCATTTTCAACATCCAAAGAAGTTTTCTGGCTTGATATGTTTTTCTGAAGTCTGCAGAAGATTCCTCAAGTCGGACAATTCTGGGTAATAAATACTTTCATAAAGTGACCAACAAAAATATATAAAAACCATGCCAAACTTTAAAGAATCCATTAATCAAATAAATATTTGTATAGTTCTGACATTATGTTGGTTTTGAATTAAATAATAGCTCTCGGACAAAACAAAATGTATAAAAGTAAACTAGGCACATTTGTCTGATTTAACCTCTTATACAACACAACAGAGTTAAAGATCTTAAAAATGTTTCATTTTTCACCAAGTTCCTCCCAGCTATCATGACTATACTCACTGAATTATATTGGCTCCTGTCTGGCAACATCTCAATATTAAACATTTCATCTTCATATTTAAACCCCTCCTTGTTCTTACATTTCCCCACATCTGTAACCCCTCCAATCCTCTCTGCACCCTCTAACTCTGACATCTTTAGTATCCCTGATCCCCATTGATCCACTATTGGAGTTGTGCCTTCAACAGAGTAGGCCTTAAGCTCTTGAATCCCCTTTCTAAACCCTTGATTCTCTAACTCTCTTGAGATGCTTCTTAAAATCCACTTTAATGTCTATGTTTTGGCAACCTATTCTAATATTTTCTTTTATGATTCTGTGTCACATTTTTTTTAATTACACTTCAGTGAAAGCGAGATGTTTCCTTGCCTTAGACATGTTGTATAAATGTTAGTTGTTGTTAGTTACTTTAATGTGAGGTACGTTTATTGAAAGTCTAGCCCGCAAAACCCTCCTTAGCAGAAGAAAGAAACTTCTATTCATGGTTGATGCTTGTGTTCACTAGTTCTGCACTTATGATTCAATTTGAATAACCAGCTTACACCCACTTTAACCATCCATTATTCTAATTTTGCTTTGCTACATTGTGTACAGTAATATCTCTATTCCCTCGATTAAGTTTCTTTACACAATGCATGTGATTACACCACCAACAAATACATCAAACAACAAACATGTGAGTAAATGTGCCCAGCACAGAATTGTAGAGCACAGCAAGAGTTTATTTGGCTCAACTCTGCCTCTGCTGGCTCTTTGGAGAATTATCTAACTAGTCCTGCTCCCCCGGATCTTTCCCTGAAAATGTTTCACATTCTAAGTATTGCTGCAATTCGCCTTTGATAGCTATCATCAAATGTCTTTCATTATTCCGTCCGCTGATGCTCCACGCCTGAAATTGAGGCAGAAGGAGCAAGTACACAATCCCTCATTGTCAGGAAGCTACACTGAAAGAATTTTAAACAGTTACAATTTAAGAATAAACATTAAAGAAGCTGCAATTAAAGTAAGCTATAATTTAAAACAAGAAAGGAAAGAAGGTTTGCATTTCTATATTGCTGTTTTCTGAGTTTATCTCCCTGCTGGGAAGATGATATTGATCAGATATTGTTGCAGAGCTATGGAGTAGGAACATCAAACTGTTGTGTTCCTGGCTGTCAGAATTGAATGAAGACAGGGGATGGAATACACTGCAGGTCTCTGACTTCATTACCTTGGGGATCAGGGAGCGCTCATGCTGAACTTTCCCTCAGATGATTAAAGAAGTGGCTAGAATAAACATTTCTCTTCTTCTTTCTCCTCATTAACAACAAAAACAAAAGCAATAATGACTAAAACATGTATTTATATTCTGCCTTCAGGAAGAAAAACCTTCCTTTTATTTGGCATCTTTCATACCCTCCTGACCTATGTTCCCTTTGAGCTGCATGGAGGGACCGCACACATCCTACATCCACACTTCCCTGTGCATTGAGTTCCAGTTCCAGTAAGACCATATGATATAGGAGCAGTATTAGGCCATTCAGCCCTTCAGTTTGCTCAATGTTTCTCAACACCATTCTCCCTGTGACCCTCCATCCCCTTACTCATCAAGAACCTATCTATCTCTGTCTTAAATGTGCTCAATGACTTGGCCTCTACAGCCTTCTGCAGCAATGAGTTCCACAGATTCACCGCCCTCTGGCTGAAGAAATTCCTCCTCACCTCAGTTCTAAAGGATCGTCCCTGCACTCTGAGGCTGTGCACTTGGGTCCCCGTGTCTTCTACCAGTGGAAACATCTTTTTCACTCTATCCAGCCCCCTCAGGATTCTGTTAAGTTTCAATTAGACCCTTTTCATCCTTGTAAACTACATTGACTACAGACACACAGTCCTCAACCGGTCCTCATACGACAAGCCCTTCATCCCCAGGATCATTCTTGTATACTTCTTCTGGTTTCCTCTAATGCCAGCATATCCTTCCCTAGATACAGGACCCAAAACTGCTCATAATATGCGGCCTTATACAGCCTCAGCAGTACATCCCTGCTCTTGTATTCTAGCCCTCTTGAAATGAATGTTAGTATTGAATTTGCCTTCGTAACTGCCAACTGAACCTGCATGTTAATCTTAAGAGAATCCTGAACTAGGACACCCAATTACCTTTGTGCTTAAGATTTTTTTTAAGATTAGATTAGAGTATATTCCCTATAGTGTGGAAACAGGCCCTTCGGCCCAACCAGTCCACACTGACCCTCCGAAGAGTAACCCACCCAGACCTATTACCCTCTGACTAATGCACCTAACACTATGGGCAATTTAACATGGCCATTTCACCTGACCTGCACATCTTTGGACTGTGGGAGGAAACCCACGCAGAGACGGGGAGAACGTGCAAACTCCACACGGACAGTTGCCCGAGGCTGGAATTGAACCTAGGACCATGGTGTTGTGAGGAAGCAGTGCTAACCACTGAACTATCATGCCATCCCATTTCTGAAGCCTTTCCCCATTTAGAAAATAGTCTGTCCCTCTCCTTCCTACCAAAGTGTATAGCCTGACAGTTTCTCACATTGTATTCTATCTGCCACTTCTTTGCCCGCACTCTTCACTGTCCGGAAATCCCTGCCACGCACTGAGCTCAGACATTCTCACAGTGGCAGGAGAAAGGAGAGGAATCATAGTTCAGGACGTTAAAAAAACACCCAGCGCTAATGGAATATTTTTGACGTGTAGTCACTTTTATTAAGCAAGCCTGATAACCAGTTTGTACACAGCAAGCGCCCACTAATACAATTAAATAAAGAAAGCAGAAAAGAAAGACATTTATCCAATGCCAGGTATGACCTCCTTTATGAGCACTGAAGTCCCTTTGTGGTGCAGTCATTGGTTTAATGGAGGCAACACAGTCATTGGTTTAATGTAGGCAACACAGTCATTGTTTTAATGGAAGCAACACAGTCATTGTTTTAATGGAAGCAACACAGCAGCCAGTTTGTACACAGCAAACTCCCTCTAGACAATCTGTTTTAAATAATGGCAGAGGGACAATTGTTGCCCAGACACTTTGTAGCACTCGCCTGCTCTTTCTCACACAGTCCCATGGGAATTTTTATCACCACCTTTTGAGAGCAGACAAGAGCTGGTTAAAGTCTCATCTGACAGACAGTAACTCTGACCATGCATCACACTCTCACTGCAGCAGTAAGCGTGCATGAGAAAATTTCACTCACACAGTGATCTTCTGCCTGTTTATTTCAACAGACAGTAAAGCATTAGCTGCATGCCTGTGAAAGTTTGTTAGGTACACCCATGGACTGACATTCCCAAATGGGATCCACCTGGATGTTGAGTTCAGGAGTGTGATTCTGTGCAACTTACCGAATACTTGGCAGGTTCAAACTGAACTAGTATATCCATCATTGCATCCATGTAAAGGAGGTCATCTACAACCCCATGCAGAGTATTCCATTCAGATGTTGCCATCAACCAACAGGAAGGATGTGTTGGTTTGAAAGGAGTACAGTGCAGATTTACCACACTGATACTGAGGCTAAAAGGGTTAAATTATGAGGAACGGGTGCATAGACTAGATTTATTATTCTTTGAGCTTAGAAGATTATAGAATGATCCAATTGAAATATTTAAAATGATTAAAGGATTTGAAAGAGTAAGCAGACAGAATCTATTCCCTTGGTGTAGTGGGGGAATCAGAAAGGACATCATACCTTGACAATTCCCACAATCTGAAACTTTCTCTCAAATATCATCTGAGGCCTGGCAGTGAATTGAAAATGTGATAAACGATAGATTTTTGTGAGGTAACAATTTGAGTGTTATTGAACCAAGGCAATTGGGTGTAGTTAAGGAACAAATCAGCCAGGATTGAATTGAATGGACAGACACAAGGGACTGAGCGACTGACACTTCCTACTCTATCTGGTATCCAATTATATCTGGTGCCAAAAGGTTAATGCCAGTGTTGTCCACTTGGAAATCCATTTAAGAGTCTTGCTGGCAAAGTCCTTTCAGGGTTTTGAGTTCAGCTACAACATTTCAATCATCTCTCTGTGAGTGATCACAGACCCATGACCTTTACAATCTGAAAGTGTAACCATGTTCCACAGAGTGGTGAGTACAGCATGGAACCATAACATGAACATTTAGTGAAGAGGGAATGTGAAAACACATCATTGTCTCTTCAACAGTAAAGAAATATAACTAACCCCCCTGTAACCAGAGCCCGGGAGAGTGGGGTACACCAAGGCCTAATAACTAGGGGCAAGGTCTTTAGGAGGCCGAGTACACTCTGGGAAGGGCTGGGGCTGTTCTATTCGGATCAGTGGCCAGGGTCTGAGCTTAATTCCAAAGCTAGGTGCAGCACTAGCTTGAGCCTGTCATCTCTGTCCCTGCCGCTTCCTGCAACCATTGCTGATGAAGGGCTTTTGCCAGAAATATCGATTTTCCTGCTCCTTGGATGCTGCCTGACCTGCTGTGCTTTTCCAGCACCACACTCTCGACTCTAATCTCCAGCGTCTGCAGTCCTCACTTTCACCGACATCCTGTAACTGTAATGTGCGGCAACCATAAGGTGTGGCAATGTATTTAACTCTCTGACTAAGCCAGTCTTGACAAATATTAATGACACATTCATGAGTAAAGTGAAAGTAATGTAATATCAAATGTTTCAAGTGAAATTTCAATTCTCCATATAACCAGGCCACCAGTCATTGATGTGAACAAAGAATGGGGTTGAGCAGAGACATTGTGGCTGTGATGAAGGGCATCTCTGTTAGTCTAAGAGGCTGTTTATAGGCCGCCTGTGCTTGCTGCTTTGTCAGTTGACAGTGGCTTTCACCACTGGAGACCTTCCCCCATGTGTCACCCAACCACATACGCAGGGTGTGAGTATTTTAACCTTCAACTAGAATCGCATGGGAACCAGCAAAAAGAAAGAGCAGAACTGACCCCATTTCACATGTAGCTCCTGTGAAAGGCACACACATTTAAAATTCCACCCCATGTTTTTAACCCTGCTGCACCTACCCTGGGAGAGCTTGCTGGACAGTGTACAGAAGTCTTACCTTGTATTTAACTCAACATGACCTATCTGGGGAGTGTTTGATGCCATAAAGACTCATAAATAGACTTTAGGACGAATGGTTAAAACCTGGTAACGGAGGAACATTAATGAGCAGAGTGAGGTAGAGCCTGAGAAGTTTATGGAGAAAATTCCAAAACTTAAAGACCCTTGGAACTGCGGGCACAGTCAGAAATGGTGAAGCAATTTTAGCTAGGAATGCTGTTGAGGACAGATTTAGAGGAATTCATTACAGTGTTAGAGAAGGATGCAGATAGAGGGAGGGGTCAGACCAAGGGATTTGAAAGCAAAACTGGGAATTCTAAAATGTTGTATTGGGACATGATCAACCAGCATAGAGTGAATGTGATTTAATATGAGTTGGGACACAATCTGTAGAGTTTTAGTTGAGATGAGGTTTACAGAGAGTGATGTGGAAGATCAGCCTGGGGATGGATCACTGTGATTACTTTGTCTCATGTGACAGAGAGGAATTGTGTCTCGGTTAAGCTGACACGTAGGTGTGAGGGTGGGACACAGTGGGTGACACAGGTTTTCCATAAGTTCATGCACTGTCTCAAAAAAAATTCATGTTAAGCAAACACAAAACACAAAACACAAAAACAAACATTTCTAGCTAAGCACACCTCAGAGAAGATTGATTATAGACCTGCTAAGACAGCTGTTCCAGGACAAGAGGCCAAGAGAAGATAAACAAATTGTTCATTATGAATCTGGCATTTAGAGAACAAGCCCCAACTCCGGCTATAGTACTCAACACAAATTATTGCCGCATGAAATTAGATTTGATTAGATTACTTTAGATTAGATTACTTACAGTGTGGAAACAGGCCCTTCGGCCCAACAAGTCCACACCGACCCGCCGAAGCGCAACCCACCCATACCCCTACATTTACCCCTTACCTAACACTATGGGCAATTTAGCATGGCCAATTCACCTGACCCGCACATCTTTGGACTGTGGGAGGAAACCGGAGCACCCGGAGGAAACCCACGCAGACACGGGGAGAACGTGCAAACTCCACACAGTCAGTCGCCTGAGGCGGGAATTGAACCCGGGTCTCTGGCGCTGTGAGGCAGCAGTGCTAACCACTGTGCCACCGTGCCGCCCAGAAATTGTTGTTTTGTCCATGAGACCAACGTTCATCCCTCTGTTTAAAGGGTTCCTGATCTGCCCAGGGTCATTTTCACAGTTTGAGAAGCCCAGAAAAATATAACTGTCTGAGGGAACTGTCTCCCTCTCTCTGAGGGAGCATTACAGACTCCCTTACTTCATCCAACTGCGGCAGACTGAATAATGAGCGTCATATCCTGGGGGCTAATAAACAAAACTAATCTTACACTAAAATAAAAAAGCAACAAAAAAAACCACACTGTTGGATTGGGTGGCATGGAACTCATGCCTGAACAGTGCCCAGATGAGACAGTGATTCAGTGATTATTCAATGAGGATTCGGCTGAGGATCAGTACGTACCCAGAGGAATGTTACTGCAGGCCTGCTCTCAGAGACAATGGAGGGCTGTCAGCACTGATTGGACAGATGCATGGAAGTTCATCAAATGACATCCCTTTCACACTCCTCCCATTGGTCCATTCTTATTCTGTCCCAACCTCACTCTGTCTCACCCTCAATCTGTGCCCCCCCCACCCTGTCTCACCCTCTGTGTCCCACCCTCACTCCCACCCTCACTCTGTCTCACCCTGTGTCCCACCCTCACTCCCCCCCCACCTGTGTCACCCTCCATACCCCATCCTCACTCCCACTCTCACTCCTTTCCGCCCTCACACTGTCCCACCCTCACTCTGTCTCACTCTCACTGTGTCGTACCCTCACACTGTGTCACCCACTGTGTCCCACCCTCACACTGTGTCCCACCCTCACTCTGTGTTGGTCCTACCCTCACTCAGTCTCATCCTCACTTGGTCTCACCCTCTCTGTTCCACCCCCACCCCCACCTCCACCCTCACCCTCACTGTGTTTGAACTTGGCCCACTCACACAGATCGATCTCCCAGAGACTCCAGGGTGATTCTGGAGGGTTGGGAAGCTTGGGCCCATTACAGTCCATTCAAAGATTATAATTGCTTCTCCACTTTCCCTCAACAATGACCAACAATGAAGCTGTTGATGATCATGGGGTTGGCAGGACTGTGATGTTGAGAGTGTAATTAGACCCGCCATGATTTTATTAAATGGGAGAGCGGGATCAAGGGACCGAGTGATCTTGCTCAGTCATATTTGTGTGTTTGTGTCACAATTTTAAGCAGATGATGGGGCCTGGATGATAAGCACAGGGGGTTGTAACCTTGCAGGTTTTCATCTCATCTTTTGATGAACATGCTCTGAACACACTCAGAGTGACAACCTGATTGGCTGGTAGAGGAGACCTGGATCGGTGGGAGATCAGGAATCCATTATTCTTGGGGGAGAGGATCACAAAGCATTGATTCCTCATGGGGTCTGTGGGAGAATATATGCTCATTCCAAACTCACATGGAAATCAATTGCATTGCTCTGCTTACATCACCAAGCAGGTAGTATCTACAACAGTCTCCTGGGGGCGCTCACAGATCATTCACCAACCCACATTGGTACATCTTAATTTCCACACCATTTATTTATGCTTAAAAATAGAACATAGAACACTACAGCACCCGACAGGCCCTTCAGCCCATCATGTCTGTGTTGCTCATGATGCCCATTCTGAACTAATCCTGTCTGTCCGCCCATGATCCAGATCCCTGTATTCCCTGTCTGTCTAAATGCCTCCTCAACGTTGTTGTTGTATTTGTTTCCATCATCTCCCCTGGCAGCATGTTCCAGGCATCGACCACTTTCTGCATAAAAAACTGACCTCACACATCTCCTTTAAACTTTCCCCCTCTCACTTTAAAACTAAGCTCCCTCATATTTGACATTTCTACCCTGGGAAAAAGATTCCAACGTTATCCATGTTTCTCATGATTTTTTTATACTGCTGTCAGGTTTATGAACAATTATTATCTCCTCTCCTGCAGACATCAGATCAGAGAAATGACAGCAGGACGATTGGCAGAACCAACTGGGGAGCTGGTTAATGAGGATATTGTCAATCTAGGAGGGAAAAGGGGACTAAGCAGGAATTCCAGCTCTGACTGACAAGGGGTGGGGGAGGGGATTGTGTTTGGGAGGCAGGGGAGAGGAGAGAAGGAGATAGTGGGTAGAGAAATAAAGAGGCAGGCAGGTAGATAGAGGGTCAAAAGAGAAAGATTCTAAAAAGAGAGAGGGGGAGCCAGTCAAAAAGAGAAAGAGAGAGTAACGAAGAGAGGTACTGATGTGAGGGAAAGAGTAATGGCAATGAGAGAGAGAGAGCAGACAGACAGAGTGAGAAACAACATTAGGGGAAAGAGAGAGAGTGCGGAGGGAGGAAGAAAAATCGGAGGGAGAGAGGGTAGAAAGAAGGAAAGAGAGTAGTATGGGGGAGAGAGAGAGTGCAGAGGGAAGAAGAAATGTCACACAAGAGAGCACAGAAGCAGACAGATAGACAGAGGGAATGGGAGAATAGAAAAAAAGAGATTAATTGAGAATAGGGAGACAACAGCAAAGGTGAGAGGGACCCAAGAGCTCACATTAAAGTTCCGATGGGAGAAGAAGTAGCTGATTCTGATAGTTGACCACTGGTGATGAAGTTATAGTGAAAGGCAGGCTGTGAGAAATAAGGCCAAGTACAGACAGACCATAAACCAGGCTGTGTCCCATCAGTTTGGAGGGAAGCAGCTTTCCTCAACTTTAACAGGCACAGACATCATCAAGATATGGAGCACCTCCATCACAGGAACGATCCCAGCCACTAAACTCATCACAACCTGCTGGAAGTGTTGATTTGGAAATGCCAGTGTTGGACTGGAATGTACAAAGTAAAAAATTACACAACACCAGGTTATAGTCCAACAGGTTTATTTGAAAACACTAGCTTTTTGGAGCGCTGGCCCTACATCCACTTGGTGAAGGAGCAGTGCTCCGAAAGCTAGTGCTTCCAAATAAAGCTGTTAGACTATAACCAGGTGTTGTGTGATTTTTTTTATCCTGAAAGTGAGGTGGCATCAAATGACAGAAAAAAGTTAGGCTCACGAGTGGAACTAGACAGGCAAACAGGTAAAATGGCCACCTAAACTTAGCAACAGTGGTTTATCGAGAGTCAGGATCTTAACATGCTATTCTGATCTGGCAGGAGGGAGCTGAGTTATAGAATCATACAGTCACAGAGTCATAGAGATGTACAGCATGGAAACAGACCCTTCGGTCCTACACGTCCATGCCGAACAGATATCCCAACCCAATCTAGTCCCACCTGCCAGCACCCGGCCCATATTCCTCCAAACCCTTTCTCTTCATATACCCATCCAAATGCCTCTTAAATGTTGCAATTGTACCAGACTCCACCACTTCCTCTGGCAGCTCATTCCATACATGTACCACCCTCTGCGTGAAAACATTGCCCCTTAGGTCTCTTTTATATCTTTCCCCTCTCACCCTAAACCTATGCCCTCTAGTTCTGGACTCCGTGACCCCAAGGAAAAGACTTTGCCTATTTACCCTATCCATGCCCCTCATAATTTTGTAAACCTCTATAAGGGCACCCCTCAGCCTCCGATGCCCGAGGGAAAACAGCCCCAGCCTGTTCAGCCTCTCCCTATTGCTCAAATCCTCCAATCCTGGCAACATCCTTGTAAATCTTTACTGAACCCTTTCAAGTTTCACAACATCTTTCAGATAGGAAGGAGACCAGAATTGCACGCAATATTCCAACAGTGGCCTTACCAATGTCCTGTACAGCCTCAACATGGCCTCCCAATTCCTGTACTCAATACTCTGACCAATAAAGGAAAGCATACCAAACACCTTCTTCACTATCCTAAGCACCTGCGACTCCACTTTCAAGGAGCTATGAACCTACATTCCAAGGTCTCTTTGTTCAGCAACATTCCCTAGGACCTCACCATTAAGTGTATAAGTCCTGCTAAGATTTGCTTTCCCAAAATGCAGTACCTCACATTTAACTGAATTAAACTCCATTTGCCACTTCTCGGCCCATTGGCCCATCTGGTCCAGATCCTGTTGTAATCTGAGGTAACCTTCTTTTCTGTCCACTGCACCTCCAAATTTGGTGTCATCTACAAACTTACTAACTGTACCTCTTATGCTCGCATCCACATCATTTATGTAAATGACAAAAAGTAGAGGACCCAGCACCGATCCTTGTGACACTCCACTGGTCACAGGCCTCCAGTCTGAAAAACAACCCTCCACCACCACTCTTCTACCTTTGAGCCAATTTTGTATCCAAATGGCTAGTTCTCCCTGTATTCCATGAGTTCTAAACTTGTTAATCAGTCTCCCATGGGGAACCTTGTCGAATGCCTTACTGAAGTCCATATAGATCACATCTACTGCTCTGCCCTCATGAATCCTCTTTGTTACTTCTTCAAAAAACTCAATTAAGCTTGTAGGACATGATTTCCCATGCACAAAGCCATGTTGACTATCCCTAATTGGTCCTTGCCTTTCCAAATTCAAGTACATCCTGTCCCTCAGGATTCCCTCCAACAACTCGCCCACCACTGACATCAGGCTCACTGGTCTATAGTTCCCTGGCTTGTCCTTACCACTTTTCTTAAACAGTGGCACCACATTAGCCAACCTCCAGTCTTCCAGCACCTCACTTGTGACTATTGATGATACAAATATCTCAGCAAGCGGCCCAGCAATCACTTCTCTAGCTTCCCACAGAGTTCTAGGCCTGATCAGGTCTCGGGGATTTATCCACTTTTATGCGTTTCAAGACATCCAGCACTTCCGCCTCTGTAAGGTGGACATTTTGCAAGATGTCACCATCTATTTCCCTACAGTCTCCAGAAGTCACAATGATTCATAAAGCACCATAAAGCTGAGCCTTTGTGCTTTGTTAACAATCTGAGGGTGAGTTCACTTCTGCACAGGCTTATTCACCGCCAGCAAGAAGCTTGGTGGAAATGCTTGGTTCCTTCTTTAAATTAATTCGGTGAATGGTTTCTTTATTGCCCATCCCCAGATCCCACACCACCCAATCGTGTCTCATCCCCTCATTATCTGCTTTCCCAGATCCCACACCACCCATTTGTGTCCCATCCCCTCATTATCTGCTTTGGGTCTCCTCCATTTTCCTCTCCATGTATCACTTCTTGTAACCTCAGGGACTCGGGGAATATGCAGAGCACAGGGATGGAGCTTATAGGGGCCTAGCTGATGTGGGCTTTGGTGAGATTTGTGGCAGAATCATCTGAGGAGTCTGATGAGGTCCATCCTCACATTAGGAACAGCATCTTGTATGTACACCCAGACAGTGAGGAGAGTCTCTCACAGGGCAGCAATCAGTTGCTAATTTAGGGGATTGTAGCTTCTCAAACAAATTAATCCTGGCATGACTCAAGTTGTTAACATTCAGCTTACGATCTGACCAGCTGTAGTGAACAAGTTAGACTTGACCATTCACACTATGGAAGTCAGGTTGCTAAAGCTGGTGATGTCAGCTTGCTGCTTGCTGCAAAACAGCCGCAATGTGGACACCAATCACTAACATCTCAGTCACACTCCATAATACCATAGGAATAGGAGCAGTCCTAGGCCATTCAGCCCATTAAATCTAGACCACTATCCAATGAGATCATGGCTGATCTGATAATCCTCAACTCTATTTTCCTGCCTTTTCGCAGTAACCCTTGATTACCTTAACTGATTAAGAACTTATCTAGCTCAGCTTTGAATGTAGCCCAGAGCTTCATGATATTTTCTCTAGAAGTGGCAGACTAGGGCAATTTGGTGCCCTGCTTTGTTGGCAGTGACCTGGAGGTCATCCTGTTCCACCAGGACCAGCAGGGGAGGCCATGACACTGGACAATACCAGCATGGTGTGAGGTTGCCACCTGGGTCACTGCAGTCTCAGATGTCAGGAGACATGCCCAGCATTGTCGGAAGAAGGTTAATGACTTCCTCCACTCTGCCAGGATAAGTGTCACCATCTTTTCTCATTCAATGTGATCTTCTTTTCTTGTCTCTGTTGTTAATGGTTGTATGTCATAGTTTCCTCCAACTGATCAGGGTATGCAGCTTATACGTCTTCTTTTTCAGTAAAATCAAGGTTGTCCTGTTTCTTTGAAAGATGTGTTTTCAGTTTGGACAAGATATTATTAATGTTGTTCCAGCATTGCAATCACAGTGCCTCCTCCCTGCTGGTCTGGGAGCTACACCTCTCCTCACCTTTTCGATGTGGACAGCTCGTGAGCATTGTGTCCCTAGTTAAATGTGTGGGTTTGGTCTGCTCAATAGAGCTATTGTTTTTGTTGTCCTTGTTTCTGGTCCTGCACTGTGGTGATTAGGTGCTAGTGGATATGAAAGGGAGACAAGTTGGAATGGAAGCTGGCACAAGGCAAGGCATTTATTAAATGGTATAGGGCAGTAGTTGAATGGGCATGAATGTAAATATTCATTCTTTCTCAGGAAGCCCTTAATGGTATGTGTATTCAGTAAAGTTGCCAATAGCCTGTGGTCAGTTTTAAGGCCAAGGACATAATCAGAACATTTCCCGCATGCCCCAGTCACTGCAAATGTTTCTTTCTCTATTATTATACGCTTTTGATTGCTTTGAGAGAGAGCCCTTTAAACATATTGGACAGGTTTTCTTATCTCGTCATGTTGAATCTGGAATAAGACTGTTCCCAAATCTATGGATGATGTGTCTCCTGCTACAATATTTGGAAATTGTTAAGGAAATGGGAGGTGATACACTTGGGAAAAACAAACAAACAAGGGAATATTCAATGACTGATAGGATACTAGGAAACTCAGAGGGACAGAAAGATCTTGGGGAGCGTGTCTCCAAATCCTTGAAGATGACAAGGCAGGTTAATAGGGTAGTTAAGAAGGCTTATGGGACACTTGTCATTATTAGTGGATGTTAAGAGCAGGGAGGTAATGCTGGAGCTGTACAGGACTCAGCTGGTGTACTATGTGCATATATCACACTATGTTGTAAAGCTGGTGATTGCACTGGAGGAGGTGCAGAGGATATTCACCAGGAGTTGCCTGGGCTGGGGTATGTCTACTGTGAAGAGAGGCTGGATAAGCTCAGATTGTTGTTTCCTTTGGAACAGGGTGAGAGGGAACCTGATAAAGATGTATAATATTATGATTGGCATGGACAGGGTGAATAGAAAACAGTTCTTCTTTTGGTTGAAGGGTCGATAACAATGTGGCCTAATTTTAAAGTGAAGGGCAGGAGATTTGGACAAGATTTGAAGGAAATCAATTTTACCCAGAGAGTCGTGGGGTCAGGAATTCACTGCCTGGGAGATTATTTGAGGCAGGTAAACTCACAACCTTTAAAAAAATACTTAGAGGAACATTTGAAATGTTATAACATTCCAAGGCTATGGGTCTAGTACTAAAATGTGGGACTACTGTGAATTTAGTGTTACTTGATGCCTTCGACGTGATGGAGCAAAGGGCCTTACTCTGTACTGTATCAATCTATTATTTGAATGTGTTATGACTTCTGACAATATGAGTATTTATTTAATCGACCAAATATTGATGCTTGTCCACCACCACACCTGATTCAGTTTGGAAAGTTATCTGTTCATTTACTTGAACTAAATCAGGATAGCATTTTCCCATCTGGTTCACCAAAACCATAAATCATTGGAATTCTGTAATAGTCCTAAGTAGTGGAAATCCTCTGGAGGCTTTCATCTTCTCTGGGTCTGTTGTGATCACCATTGCCTGGACAACAAAGTCCAAAAACGTTAGTGTTGCCTTTGAAAGTTCACACTTGTCATTAAAGTGTCATCCCAGCATTTTGTAACACTTTCAAGACACCCTGTCCTTTACCGTCAAACAGAAACGTAGAAACTATGAGAAGGAGTAGTCCATTGGGTCCTTCAGGTTTGTTCTGCCCTTCAGTACGATCAGGGTTGATCCCCTATCTCCATGCCACATTCTGATTTTGTCTCAAATATCTTTAATATTTAAAAATATATCAAGTCTCTTTCCTGAATAGATTCAGTGACGTGGCCCTCATAGTCTTTTCTGTGGTCGAGAATTCCACAGGTTTACTACCTATTGAGTGAAGAAATATTTTCTCATTTCAGCCTTAAATGGCCTACCCTGTGCCCTGAATGTGTGACCCCACAGAACATAGGACATAGAACAATTCAGCACAGAACAGGCCCTTCGGCCGAACATTTGTCCTAGCCTAAGCACCTATCAATGTATCTATCCAATTGCCGCTTAAAGGTCACCAATGATTCTGACTCTGCCACTCCCACAGGCAGCGCATTCCATGCCCCCATCACTCTCTGGGTAAAGAGCCTACCCCTGACATCCCCCCTATACCTTCCATCCTTCACCTTAAATTTATGTCCCCTTGTAACACTCTGTTGTATCCCGGGAAAAAGTCTCTGACTGTCTACTCTATCTATTCCCCTGATCATCTTATAAACCTCTATCAAGTCACCCCTCATCCTTCGCTGTTCCAATGAGAAAAGGCCTAGTACTCTCAATCTATCCTCGTACGACCTATTCTCCATTCCAGGCAACATCCTGGTAAATGTCTTCTGCACCCTCTCCAAAGCTTCCACATCTTTCCTAAAATGAGGCGACCAGAACTGCATACAGTACTCCAAATGTGCCCTTACCAAGATCCTGTAAGCTGCAACATCACCTCACGACTCTTGAATTCAATCCCTCTGCTAATGAACGCTAATGTTCTCGACATTCTATCCAGTGAAAAATCCTCCCTGCCTCTAGTCTGTCCAGCATTGTTAGAATTTTTTACTTTTCACTCAGATCCCCTCTCTTCTTGTAAACTGTAGTGATCATACTCCCAGTCAAACCAATCTCTCCTCATAGGACCGTCCTGCCTTCACTGGTATCACATTGTTCTTTAGTGAAATCTTTGATGAGTATGCCATCCACATCCTCCAGTATGTTCGGCATCCAAAGGATATTCGGAAATTGGTTAGAAATTTGGACTTTTCATCTGGAGAAGTTGTCAGTATCCATGAGTTACATTCAACTTGGTGAAGATTGTGTTGTTTGAGAGTTTTACTAAGCTTTCATCTACAAGACAACATTGTGTGTATTTCCTTTTTTATTGTCTTGTTCAAGTGTATTAAGTCAACACAAATGGATCCATTCCATTTGGGAATCAGCACCTTAAAGTACCATATGGTTAGTTATGGCAAAGTAAGCTTCTGATGAAGTATGTTGACCTCACATCTTTACCATCTTAGAAATGGATGTGTAAGCTTCCTCGTGTGAACAAGTTGATGGGTTTGATATTTGGTGTGATGTGTTATGCCTTGCTTATTTTCACGGACCTCTGAAAATTTTTCAGATATTGTTATTTGAATTTATTTGGTAGTTCCCTTTTATTGACTTCTTACAATTCGGGAATGAGATTGAGACCCACTGTAGGCTTTCCTGCTCAGCAAGGGCATGACTAGTTACAGGTAACATATGGTGTTTCTAGGATTTTCTGCCTTTGTGTCTTAATGTTGCCTGAAGTTGATCTTAAATGTCAGGCCGATTCCTCCAGGGCTTTAGCATTTGATAGAAGGAGATGGCAGGATAATCTTTTCAAACCAATTAAGGATATCAGTCAAACCAGTGGTTCCTACCCCTGCGTCTAATTGCAAATCATTGCGGTATCCTCTGATTTTGATGTTAGAATTAAAACCAATATCGGAATGCTTTGTGATTTCTCCAAAAAAAAGTACAAGGCGGTTGTCGAGTGATTTATAAACACAAGGTTTTTTTAAACAATCCACAATTTTAATATAACCACGGATGGCTCAGCATGGTTTTCCGGTGTGGACAGGGCCTTCCTCCGTTTCAGCATGTTTTCTGTATTGCCGCTGTAGCGTGCTTTGTGTTCTGAAACCATGAGGATGAATAGCTTACACCTAACTCTGCCCTGGGATCTTCAATTGTCCAGCAAGTTCATGGGTGGGCTCGAGTGGACATCATCACATACCCAGGTCGAAATATTTATCTCCTGTCGTGCTGCCTTTATTAATTGTTGGACTGCTTGCTCCTCACACAATCAAGCCCTGGCTGGCTTTAGATTCCTTCACCCACTGCCTTATGGTGTTACTGGGCTTCCCTGCAAGATTTTCCTGGGATTGATTTCCAGTTGCCATCCTGTATGACAATCAGCTCCATGTGCCTGGGCCTGTATACACAGGCTGAGTAGCTTTTTTTCGAAGTCTTGTTCTCTGTTAACCCTTTGGTTCACAGAGAATAAGACAGTTTAAACTATACCTAGGCTCTTGCAATTGTTGAATGGCCTTTAGTCAATCCATGATTTTGTCAAAACAAAATTCTCTGACAGAAATCTTGACTATATCAGTATGAGGGGTTTGATTTTCATGTTGCCATTTGTTTAGTTTTGCACATGAGACTAAAGATAGTGGAGCTAAATCTGGTTAAGATATTGTCTAAACTCTGCATTTGTATGTATCCAATCAATGACCATTGTCCAGAGTCTTCCAGTGCCATATTGTGAAGAACTGTTCAATGCAGCAGACCAAGAACTCCCCAGGCAAGGTCCACGTTTTCTTGCACACCTCTGAAGGCTGACAGACCATACTTTCATTAGATGGATGTTTGATGGTGGGTCTGCTGTGCGGGATAGTGAGGGATGAAACATGGATTCATTTTTCAAGTCATTTCAAAGAGGTGTATGCATAATTTGATAGGGGAGAGTTGGAGGATGCGCTAGGTGAGAAATGGAGGCAAGGATATGGATTGGATTAATATCACCTTCTATTTTAACTAATTCTTGTGAAATTTACAATGACATGCATTTTAGTATCACGCGCATTTTAAAATAAATAGCTAACACACGGCTTCTGCTGCATTACTCACCCTCTTGCTTTGAGTCATGACTCTTTACAAACACTGGCTCGAAGCTTAATTCCATTACATCGTGGCGGCCTCAACTGCTTCTGCACTGATCTCAGACAATCCCACTTCAATGTTAGAATTTACGATGGATGCCCCTGGTCTGGTTATAAGCTGGAAGAGGCAATTAAAGCCCACCAGCCTTTTTCACTTGAAGAGCGCCTTATGCAGTCTTGATCTCTCTACGCACAATTATGTCGTTATTTCTGAATGTCCCATTCTCATTCATTCTCCATCTTGCTTTCTGTCTTTTCTGTTTGTGGTTTTCTCGCTCCGTTTATTTCTCTGTGAAAAGAACTCTGAGCCAGAATGTTTTAAGCATGTGATAGTACTCTGGTCAAACCATAGGCCCTGCAATCGCAAAATATCTTCCCAATGGCTCTTAAGAGAAACTTAATTCAACTTGGACTCTTCAAAAAAATGCTTATGAACTATGTTACATTCTTTCCACATACCACATCCTCTACTGGCTGGACCATTTTATGTTCTTAGTGGTAAGGCTTTCATTCAACATCTTATCATCTCAACCACCGACAGTTCTAAATGCCAATGTAATCAAACAGCGAATGTGCAGCATTTCACACACAGATTGCAATGAACCAGATAAAAAGCATCGCTGCTCACTCTCACTGAACGCTATTCCATTGCTTGACTTCATTTTGTGAAATGAGCTCCATAGTCTCACCAGGCCATAACATGTAATCATCCCCAATGTTAACCATCTGGAATTATCACACATCAGGACCATAGATTGGTTGTTATGAAGGTACAAGTTTGTTAAAATGGGATGGAAACATGACACCAATAATCTGTGCTGGCGAAGGTTTCCCCTGTAGGGTTTTAGAGCAATGTTGTTCTGAAGGGATCAGAGAATCTTTACATTCAACCTAATGTGTGCTTTTATGGATCTGTGTGTGTTTGGTCACACAGTGTGAAGGGAGCATTACTGCCTAACTAAACGCCTTCTACTTTCTCTGGAAATGTTTTGTAAGGACATTATAGAATGACCCTTACTCTGTATCTATATCTAGAGGGATTTTTGCTGTTTGCTAAACATGCTGAAATGCCTAGAGATGGTTTTGGCTAAATGAAAACTGCAATTATTCAATCTTTAATCAACACTGTGGGGATTTTGCATTAACAAAAAGATATGATTATCTTTAAAGTTAATTTTTCTCTCACTGTACGAATGATCAGGATTGATGGGGGAGGATCAGTTAAAGTTTTAATATCTTTTGTCTAATCTTTCTCAAGTTCACAAAGCTGACCTCTTCATGGGTCCAGATGCAAGAGGTCATTAAAAGCTCAGTACCACCCTCAGTCCTGCAGGATGAAGAAAAAGTCTACACCTCATTCTGTTTGCCCTCTAATTTTTCCTCCTTTCCTTAGACCTCCCTTTTTAAAATTATTTCTTTCCGCTTTCCCCACTTGCCCTGACTCTGTACTTATGTAAACAGTGTTACATTATTTTGCAGGTTCTGATAACGCATTGACCTGAATCATTAACCTTGTTTCAATGCCCTCAGACTTGCTGGCATTCCCAGCACTTTGTAATCTCAGATTTCCAACATCCACAGTAGGTTGTATTTGTAAACCTTCCTCTACTTTGCCTCCAAGAACTCCAAAGTAGCGGTGAGCCTAAGTTAGATGGGCATTTGAGCAGAAGGTAATGCATTTCAGGGGAAGCTACATAAGCTCCTAAGGGGTAAAGCATGTTGTATTGATAAGGTCAGAACAGCGTTGGTGCATTTTTTTAATGCAACCAACCTTACATCAGACTTACACAGACAGCATTCTAAGAGGAAAGTGAGATGGAAATTAAACTGAAGGAATAAAATCATTCTTTACGAGGATACTTTGAAATAAAATTATGTCTCAAAGCCTTGAGCTGTAGATTTCAAATCTAACCCTTTATGGGAATTGGTTACAAGTTGCCCAGTCCATGTACCCCCACTCTGTATGCTGTCTTTGCCTCCAATCATCCCATTTTGCTGAGAAGCAGACACTCTGGTGTCTGTGTTACTGTACTCTGCGTTTCCCTCCATATCCTCCAGTATTTATGTAAGCACAATGCTCCCCCTCCCCCATCCTTCCATTGTTCTCAGGATGTGAGACAATGAGGTTAACGGTGGCCCCGTTTGTTGTGGTCCCTTTCATCGTTTTTCTTGTTCCATCTTAGACAGGAAATAGGTCTGACTGGGTGCGAGTTTGACTGTTTTGCAGCAACTTAAGTTAATATTAAATTTTACCTGATATTATGAGCACTGTGCAAACAAACCTCAAACCTGGAACAGTGAGAAAGTGAAGCTGGTCACAGCTACAACACTCTATGTGGGAACACTAATAATTACTAACTAAACAGTATAGGGGTGAAAATGGTCATCAGAAGAAACATGACAGTGGCAGATAGAGACTTGTTCTATACATTGACTGTCATTTCCTCGAAGTGATGCAAATTTAGTCAGAGCATACAAGGCTATTAGCTCACACTGATATCAACTACATGCCACAGACACCAACTCTTACTGGACAATGGATCCACAATCAATGATTTTCACTGAGCAACAGTTCAATTGACAACCACTCTCACCATGGACTGGCTTCGCTGACACTGAGTCTTACCTTGGTCTAGCTTCACAGAGACAAGTCTCACTGTGGACTGGTTCCAAACAGGAGTCTCAGTGAGGCCCAGTTCCACAGACACAGGTCTCACTGTGGTCCAGTTCCTCAGGCACAGGTCTCACTGTGGTCCAGTTCCACAGGCACAGGTCTCACTGTGGCCCAGTTCCACAGACACAGGTCTCACTGTGGTCCAGTTCTACAGGCACAGGTCTCACTGTGGTCCAATTCCACAGGCACAGGTCTCACTGTGGTCCAGTTCCACAGACACAGGTCTCACTGTGGTCCAATTCCACAGGCACAGGTCTCACTGTGGCCCAGTTCCACAGGCACAGGTCTCACTGTGGTCCAGTTCCACAGGCACAGGTCTCACTGTGGCCCAGTTCCACAGGCACAGGTCTCACTGTGGCCCAGTTCCACAGACACAGGTCTCACTGTGGCCCAGTTCCACAGACACAGGTCTCACTGTGGTCCAATTCCACAGGCACAGGTCTCACTGTGGTCCAGTTCCACAGAGCCGAAAATGTGTTGCTGGTTAAAGCGCAGCAGGTCAGGCAGCATCCAAGGAACAGGAAATTCGACGTTTCAGGCCAGAGCCCTTCATCAGGAATGGCCCGAAACGTCGAATTTCCTGTTCCTTGGCTGCTACCTGACCTGCTGCGCTTTAACCAGCAACACATTTTCAGCTCTGATCTCCAGCATCTACAGACCTCACTTTTTACTCCAGTTCCACAGACACAGGTCTCACTATGGTCCAGTTCCACAGGCACAGGTCTCACTGTGGTCCAGTTCCACAGACACAGGTCTCACTGTGGCCCAGTTCCACAGACACAGGTCTCACTGTGGTCCAATTCCACAGGCACAGGTCTCACTGTGGTCCAGTTCTACAGGCACAGGTCTCACTGTGGCCCAGTTCCACAGACACAGGTCTCACTGTGGTCCAGTTCCACAGACACAGGTCTCACTGTGGCCCAGTTCCACAGACACAGGTCTCACTGTGGACTGGTTCCAGACAGGAGTCTCACTGTGGCCCAGTTCCACAGGGGACTCGTTTCACAGACTGCGAGTTGCACTCGACTAAATGTCCACAATTAGTAGTGACTCTCACTGGGATAATGTTTGACTGACATTGATTCTTACTCAAGACCAATTTTACAGACACTGACTCTCACAATGGTCCAGTTCCACAGGCATTTAACTCTCTCTGAGGAATAGATTCACAGACAGTGACTGCTACTGGAGTACAGTTCCAAAGATAATGACCCACATGGGTAGCAGCTGCATGGGCACTGAGTTTTTCAGGGGTACAGTCAGTGACCATGGCTCTTGGTGGGTACAGTTCCATTGGCATTGACTCTCACAAATCCAAGTGCACAGAATGTTCTTAGATATCTTCCCCAAACAGGCATTTTCGTTATGTGGACCATACTATGAAATAAAAGAGGGATATCACACAAGTAATTTGCTTTAAACTCTACAGTAATAAAGGCTAGTAATATGAATGCTTATTTATTGAGGGCTCAAAGCTTTGGCAAGGGATGTTATTGAGGCTGAAAGAATTTTACGGTTGATGACCAGGAATTCCTGAACGAAATATATTTAATATGTATTTATCTTTATAAAAAAATACTTGTCATCATATTTTCACTATGAGTTGGTGCTCAGTGCTCAGGCTCATAATCAACTTGTTGTGGTAAACCAGAAGTTAAGGCAGTCTGACTGAAGACCTTTGAGTTGTCTGCTGGGCGTGCAAGGTTTCAGCGGCTGATTCATTTAGAAAGTTTCTGCTGTTGTGTTTGTGCTGATAGCTGTGAGATACATGCCATACCCAAACCGTTCTCTTCCACTCTCCACGGAAGTTGAGGTGCTGTGGCGACTAATTGACACTTAGTCATAACAAGCCTAACTGTGGAACAGTCATGACAGGTGGATGTGCTAAGCGATGTTTAACCCTTGAAGTCCTGGAGATGAAAAGAAAAACCATGAATACTGGAAATCATAAAGTGCTAGAAATAAACAGAACTGTAGGTTCATTTGAAGGCAACTGGCAAAAGAGCCAGAGAGGCGATAAGGAGAGTTTTTTTTAAGCAGAAAGTTGTTGTAATCTGCAATGCCCTGCAATATTATGTGGTGGAAGCAGAGTTAGTCGCAGGTTTCAAGACGTAGTTGCATAAATACGCAGGAGCAAAATATTTTGTGGAAGATGATGGTGTAATGGTTATGTCACTGGACTAGCAATCTAGAACCCGAAGCCAATACTGTAGGGAATGTGAGTTCAAATCCCACCATGGCAGATGATGAAAGTTGAATTGAGTTAAAATCTTGAATTAAAAAGCTAGCCTCATTGTGACCATGCAAGTCTTGTTAATTGTTGTTAAAAAAAAACCCATTAGATTCACCAATATTCTTTAGGGAAGGAAATTTGCTGTCCTGGTCTGGTCTGGTCTACATGTGACTTGAGACCTACAGCAATATGCCTGACTCTTAACTATGTTCTGGGCAATTAGGGATGGTCAATAAATGTTGGCTGAGCCAGTGATGCCCACATCCCATGAACAAATAAAACAAACTGCAAGCTTTGGGTAAAGGACAAGGCATTGGTGTTAGTGCTGAGCCAGCATGAGCATAATGAATCAAATAGCCTATTTGACTTTGTTTTGCAATGATCCTTCTATGATTAGCATCAGAAACAGGAAATGAGATTGATGCTTCACATGATGCCCTTCATCAGAATTATTGAAGAAAGGTTGGGTCACTGTTAGGACTGAATCAATCTAAAAGGGAAGTGGGTTCAAGTAAAGCCAACCAACAGATATAAAAGAAACTGTCCTGTAAACAGGTATCAAGAACCTGCAAAGGGCTGTAAAGTTAGCGTTAGGATGTTGGCGGTGCATGTCATTTATACCGAGCTTTGGAAGACCTAAAAGCAAGTGAACCAAACACCTAAGTGTTCATCAAGGAGACACTTTGACAGGGGTGTGAAGGAGACCAATCAGCCCAGGTTCTGCCCATGCCAATTGGTGTCCAGTGCATTAATGTCTACATGCTTCAATGCATGAGCCTCAGAGACCCAGCTGATGCAAAACACGTTAGCGGGAGTTTTGGAGAAGACCTGGATGTATATACTGCTTCCTTATCAAGATCTTGAAACTTGTGTGTGCTGTCTTCTGTATCTTTTAAGTGTGTGGGTTCTTTAGGCATTCATGTTGTCTGTTGTGTATGAGAGTGGTCACTTTCTGATCCAATAAGGGGAATATGAAAGTAAACAAGGTGTAAGTTATTGCATGCCTTCATCTATTTACAGGTTATAAGAATAAGCTGAAGGCCTGCAATAAAACTGTTAGGAGGACCTAACCTTAGGCCTGCCTCCCAGAAGATCCTTCTTTATTCTCCTGCCTAGTCCTGATGACATTATGACAGAGACCCATTGTGTTACAATAAAAAATAATTTATTTTAATAAGTAGGCACTGTTCATGCCTTTGAGGTCTTTTTGCTCCCCAGTTTTGGCAAAGATTTTAATGTCTGACATCTGTCTTAGTCACTACATTGACTAATCACATATCTTATTTGTATCTTAAGAAGTGACTGGATTTGAAGAATTTCTTTGCCAAGTTTGATCTTTATCACTTAGAATGGAATGATGTTACTATTGGACCTTTGCTTCACTGTCTGTCTGAATGGATCTCTGCAGAGTCAGGTTTTCTTTGGATAAAGCCGACCTGAGAAAGACCCATCAGTAATGCCAAATAATTCAGACAGCTATGAATTTTGACTTTAAGTCACTGGGTCTCATTCCTCCACCAGTCTGAAGCCATGTATAGAATGTACTAGGTGCTATATTCTTCTATTAATTCTTGTTTGAGCGAGAATGTTATTAGTTCTGAGGTTGAAATAATTGTCAAATATTTTCAAATGCTTCTTTGAAAGAGCCTGTTGCTTTTATTATCTCTTGGCAAGCAATAAATTCATTGATTATATTGTACTCTTAAACAGGTACACAAGCACTATTATTTCTTAATCTTTCAATTAATTATCCAGTTTATTTGGTATTGTAGACCTTAAAAATGTTTTCTCTGGATTGACCCATTTTGTGTTCTATTTGGCCAATCTGAAAAATTGAAGCTTTCTGATACAATAGCTTCTGGATGCAATTTGGGATTTTATCTTCTTTCAATACTTTTAGGTCGTAATAATGGCAGTCCTCCAACATTAGCAGTTATACTGGAGGGTTTCCTGCTCTTTGCCGGATTAATGGAGGGTTCCTACTTTTCATGGTTTTAATGAAGATCTTCCTGCCTTTTGTAGCTGGAATGGTACCTCCAAAAAACTGTTTAGTGTACTTTCAGAATTGCTCACTTCTTTAAAGTGCCCAACCCAATTTAGAAAATGGCTGGCTTCATGATTTCCCTTGCTCACCGCTCCCAGATTATTCAAATTTCTCTCTTGGCCCTGTTAATTCCATTCCTTTCTAATCACTCCTCTCCGAATTTTCATACTTTTTATTTACTTTTCCTTTCTCTCTTTTTCTCTCCCTTAATCAATTTCATTTTGTTGTCTCTTTACTTCTCTCTCTGGATCTGCATTGATATTGAACTCACCTTTCTAACTTTAGCTTCCTTCTCAAATTTGGAACTATTTATTTCAAAATTCTTTAGTTTGATCGATTAAGGAGATACATAATGGCTTGCCTCTTCATTTAGACAGGTCTTTCTAATGGCAGAACTCAATTGAAAACTGGTATGTTTGGCTGAACAAGTTTCTGGTAGAAAGCCCAACCATGCCTGATTTTCAAATACGTCATCCAAATATTCCTAAACATTGCCTAAGATATTGCTTTCACTGAGCAACACTGCATAGCATCAAAAATCAAATCCATCCCTACTTGGATCAGTGCATTAAAGAGCTTCACCAATTGAAAATGCATGGTCAATTCATTTACATACATTGTTTGCACTACAGATATATTGGTTGGTGCTTTTAATGTCAGGATTTGATGCTGATAAGGCCTGCATATATTACCCATCCTTAACACCCCTTTCAATGGTAACAGTGCACCTTCATCTTGAAACACTGCAGTCCCATGTGACAGGGTTATTCTTTATGGTTGCTGGATACAACTGAGAGCCAATCACTTAGCCAAGTTAAAGAACAATTAAGAGTCAAATGTATTCTTGAGGGACTGGAGTCCATATAGACTCAGACAACAAAAACAGCCATTTTTAGAAAATATCTAATTATTGACAGGTTTTGAAAGAGCCGAATTTCAATTGTAACAGTGACATTGACTGTGGCAATCAGTGTGGCCCTAGTCATTGCTGGATTGAGGTTGTGAGCACAATTTGGAGGATCATCGATTGAGCTGAGCTGCAATTGGTGGATCGCTTGGGTTGCCTTCAGCCTAACACCCATTCAGTGACTAGTCAACCAGAACTATGGCTTCTGCAAGTGCCTGTGCACAGGACAGGGGATCCATAATACAGTCAGTGTGACTGTGAAGGTGGAGGAACCATTTTCATAAAGAGAGTCCTCCTAGATTGCTGCAGGTTCCAACCAGCAGATATTTTATGTCTGCAAGATTTCCCCAGCTGAGGGCTACTTTGATACGACCTTCAGGACTTAGAAGCATTGTGGGCATCTCCTGAAGGTATTTGAGAAGAAAGGAGGTGAAGGTCTTCTCTCCATCTTGCCTACAGTACCATTGTTTGTTGTAGTGGTTCTGTTCGCCGAGCTGGAAGTTTTTGTTGCAAACGTTTCGTCCCCTGGCTAGGAGACATCATCAGTGCTCTGGAGCCTCCTGCGAAGCGCTTCTTTGATGTTTCTTCCGGCATTTATAGTGGTCTGTCCTTGTTGCTTCCGGGTGTCAGTTTCAGCTGTCCGCTGTAGTGATTGGTATATTGGGTCCAGGTCGATGTGTCTGTTGATGGAGTTTGTGGATGAATGCCATGCCTCTAGGAATTCCCTGGCTGTTCTCTGTCTGGCTTGCCCTATGATAGTAGTGTTTTCCCAGTCGAATTCATGTTGCTTGTTGTCTGAGTGTGTGGCTACTAGGGATAGCTGGTCGTGTCGTTTCGTGGCTAGTTGGTGTTCATGTATGCGGATTGTTAGCAGTCTTCCTGTTTGTCCTATATAGTGTTTTGTGCAGTCCTTGCATGGTAGGACTCATAACGGCACACAAACCAACAGCCACGCTCAGACAACAACTTACTAGAACAAAGGAGCCAATACCCAACATGAGCAAAACTAATGTAGTTTATAAAATACCATGCAAGGACTGCACAAAACACTATATTGGACAAACAGGAAGACTGCTAACAATCCGCATACATGAACACCAACTAGCCACGAAACGACACGACCAGCTATCCTTAGTAGCCACACACTCAGACAACAAGCAACATGAATTCGACTGGGAAAACACTACTATCATAGGGCAAGCCAGACAGAGAACAGCCAGGGAATTCCTAGAGGCATGGCATTCATCCACAAACTCCAGCAACAGATACATCAACCTGGACCCAATATACCAATCACTACAGCGGACAGCTGAAACTGACACCCGGAAGCGGCAAGGACAGACCACTATAAATACCGGAAGAAACATCAAAGAAGCGCTTCGCAGGAGGCTCCAGAGCACTGATGATGTCTCCTAGCCAGGGGACGAAACGTTTGCAACAAAAACTTCCAGCTCGGCGAACAGAACCACTACAACAAGCACCCGAGCTACAAATCTTCGCACAAACTTTGAACCATTGTTTGTTCTCACTGCACTGAGGAGCCTGGTTGTTCTAATCAATACGTTCAAACCCCACATACCAGCAGCAAATGTCTTGAACTTCATGGAAAGTACAGCTTGAAGGAGGCAGTACCAACGTAGTGGACTACTTCGGAACCTGGACCTGCAAGATGCAGGTCAAGGTGACCCTGGAGGTGGATGTTATTGGGAACATCCTCCACTCGCCATCCAGCTTTGCGGTCAGTGGGGAGTTTACACAGAGCTGCCTAGAGTGTGCTAAACCTGTGGGAGGTCAGGGCACACTGCAGCAGACTGCAAGTTGACACTCTGCAGGAACTGCAAACAGGAGGGCCATCTGACCTGTGTGGGGAAGCAGGCCACCTGTTCAAGGCCTGGCCCAAGATAGGTGGTGGGGGTGGGGGGCATCAGGTTGACTCAGATGGCCGGAAGTGGCAATGTGAGCCGTGGCCCCCCAAAGAACAGTATGGTACATGATGCACACACCAGCACTGCTCTGACATGAAAAACATGCAGAGTGATGTCCAACAACAGAAAAAGAGGCAGGGCATCACAGGGGGGGAGAAGGAGAGGGGCTCCACCTCACCTGGACAGCCAGAGGGCTCTGATGAAGCCCAACCTCCAATCATTGGAAACCACTGGGCACCTACCGCACCACAGCTTTGAACAACCAAAGGCAATGACATTCCAATCAGGAGCAGAACATGACAGTTTCTCTGTCAGACTCCAACTCAGACCTTCCTGGTATCGTTCCCGTCCCAACATCACCGGATCAGGGTAATCCCTCCCCAGGGAGGAACAAGATAGCTACCTCAATGCCCACACAATGGGGATGGTGAGAAGAGCACGGCTATATTCTTTAGGAACCAGGCCCACCGATCCATCATCCCCTTCACCATCAGGACAGATTACCTGACGGCACTGGGAATATGGTTCAGAGAGCTGGGACATGCTCAAAAACATGGCAGGACCGTATCACCAAAGTGAGGCAGAAACTGGGGTTTGGGAGCATTGCTCCCTCTCCATTGTGGGTAAAAATCTGGTCATCCATTTTGAGATACTCTCTTGGTTGTGCAAGTCTGGCCATTCTTGGAACCTGCACCGTTGCAGTCATCTTCCACTTCACCTGAAAGTCTAAGATGGACTGTATCCACAGTGACACTATACACAAAACTCTGGATAAGGGGCAAAAAACATATCTCATGCCACCCTCATCCTGATTGCCACCTTCGTGTGAGACAGCATCAAGCTGTACATAGACCCTCAGTACATAAACACCAAGTGTCACTATATACTGAGGTTCTACCCGTCCCCAGTGTTGCAAAGGATGGGACTGGCCACGTTGCTGCGGAACTCTCCAAGTACTTGGACCGTTCCATATCTGCTGTCCTTCATGGAGAAATTTTCAAAGAAAAGACCTTTGACCACAGGTCCATCAGGGAGTTGTCAGCACGTAGCATCTTAAAGACCCTGCAGGAAAAGAGAGGGTGGATCCTGTTGGGTTGTTCCCTGAGCAGACTGTCAATGTCTTTGGGCAGAATGCCTCATCACCAAAACTTTCTAACAAGCATCAAGATAGCGTTGGCTGGTGGTGAGAAGGGCACTACATGTGAGATCCTTCATGTACACCCAGACACTCTGCACCACCACACGCTACCCTCATAGCAACTATGGTGAGGTAGAGAATGTAACACATCACCTGCTGGAATGTGCCTTTGCAAAGGAAGTCTGGAGAAAGATGCAGTGGGTTTTGTCAACGTTTATCCCGAGCAACTCTGGTGGCACAGGACCCTGTGCTGTTTCCTGGGACACACACTGAGACAAACATTGATTGTGCCGAAAAGACCATCAACTCAGTGAAAGATGCTCTTCGGTCCGCTTGAAACTTGTTGGTCTTCCAGAATAAGTTGACCTCGACTGCGTTTTGCAGACTGGCACATTCCAAGGTCCAGGACTATATGCTGAGGGACATAGTAAAGCTTGGGGCAGCTGCCGCCAAGGCGCAGCGGGGAAAGACCACTGTCTGAGGTCTTCCTGCTGAACTTAATTGGGGTCTGTTCAGTCATTGGATCCTCCCAATGCCTCAAATGTATGTAAATCTAGTCTTCTACAAGTAAGAAATGCCTTTGGTTTGTTTGCTGGATAGTGTCAATCTCCAATACCAATGTTTCCTCATATGCTACTGTAGAGAACCGAACTACTTTAGTGGCTATATATGTATATAAATATACTTTTATTAATGAAGTATATTTTTGAAATGAAAAAAAAAGTTAGTTAAGATAAACAGGTCTTTGAAAGGAAACCCATACAACAGGCTTTCTTTTGTTGATATCTGATTAACTCTCTCCCCACACACCCAACTCTCCCACCACCTCCTTTCTCCTTTCTCTTTAAAGTAAACCAACGCCAACTAAAATACCAGAGAATCTCCCCTTACACTTTATCAAAACCTAAAGGGAGAGCAATGCAAATCTTTGATTCCAATTGTTGATATAAACATGCAGACAATTTAAGATCTACAACTCCAACCAACACATCAGATGTTGAACAAATTTAAAACTGAGAAATTAGTCATTACAATGCAACTACTTTGTCCTGACATCATTCCAATGCAAAGGCATCAATATTTAAGCTTGCAGTGACATAGCAACTTTCACATCCTCAGAATCTGCCAAAGGGCCTGCACCTTCAATTATGCACTGAATTTGAAGCAGTGACTGCTGCAGAAAACAGCACAGTGAATTTGTGCACAGGAAAAAACAGCGAGATAATGACCAGATATTTTGTTCTGCGACACAGGTTAAGTGATAAATTTTGACCCAGGACAGCTGTAGATCTTCACAGCTCTTTTTTGTACAGTGTTGTTGGATCTTTTCTCTCCCTTTAAGGGCCTGGTTTTAATGTTTCATCTGAAAGACAGCACCTCAGACAGTGCAGCATTCCATCAGCACTGGGAATGTCTGCCTATATTTTGGTGGAGATTTTCATGTCAAAGTTTTCTCAAAGAAAAACCTTACCAAATAGGTCCATCAGGATGTGATATTTTAATAAGTCAGCATTTCCATTAATAACACAATTAAGCGCGGTTGTGTTAAAATGTCCAACACTGACATTGTAAACTGTCACAAAAATCCACAGTGCTGTATTTTTCAATCATTTTCTTAGGTGCCTTGATGACATTGTTGCCTTTTGTAGGTTTCTACCTTGCCTTGATAAATGCCCTGTATGTCACTGAGATCCTGTTTCAGAGATAGAACCAACGGTACTTCACCCAAAACTGCCAGGGGTGTGGGTGAATCTAGGCAATGAATGCCACTAGGTTTTACGGTTGTGGCAACATAATCACCCACCTCAATCTAATCCTTATCTGATTCCAACATGCGATGCCCGTTGAGGAAGTGCTCAATGGTTTATTCCCTCCCAATCCTCAAGTCTTACCGAATGATTCTCCAAAAGGCTCATTCAAATAAAAACTGAGAAATGAATTCAGATAAATGTCATCCCTTCTTTTAGAGGCTGCATAAATAAGATTGTGTAAATAACATCAGTTTGCACTGATACACCATCTTTACTTCAGTGCAATTGCACCGGGTCACATCACAGGACTGTTATACCAGCCACATTTAATTCTAAGTCATTTAAGAAGAAAGTGAAAAAGGAAAGAGGTGCATTTTAAAGAGACAGAGGGAGATATATAGAGAAGATTAAGACAGGGATTTGGAGCTGATGTCTCAGGGAGCTGAAAGCTGACGATATATTAGTAGGGAATTAAAACTGGGGATGTGCAAGAGACTGTACTGGTAGGAGGCTAGAAATCTTAGAGTTGTTAGGCTGGAGGTTACACAGACAGGGAGATGTGAAACAACAGAGGGATTTGAAAGCAAAAAATGAAGATTTTAAATTAAGCCATTGCTGGAAAGAAAGCACATGGGGGTCTGCAGGCACAGAAAAAGATCGGGGAATGCGAGCTGGGGCAGTTTAGGGTGTGGGCAGGCAGAGTTTTAAATGAGCTCAATGGGAGGAACGCTCAATAACTGTACGTTATTTGTTGTGCAGGCTGTGTATATGGTCATGCTGTTTGTAGTCATTATTTGAAACTCCACAAGGTCTGATGCAAACTCAACTCACTGAGGTAAAAGAAAACTGTTTGAAACCGCGGGACCATCCAATCCCACATCACAAGAACAGGACGTTTACATTCTGTTTGAGGTAGAGTGAAACCCAGATCTTCAAAGTGAAAGGAGAGCATGCAAATAACTCAACCCCACATTGCACAGTTGGTGCATCGATAATGTCCCTGAGCACAAATATGATGAACAGTGGTTAAACATTAGCCTTGGCAAAGTGAGTAGCACTCTAACCCTCTCAGTTAGAAGGTCATGCATTAATGCACCACTCTAGAGAGTTGAGCACAAAATTCAGGCAGACCTTTCAGTGAAGTGCTGAAGTTATAAACCTGTCAGAAGGGCAGGACTGAGGGAATGCTGCACTACTACAGGGGCAGTACAGAGGGAGTGCTATACTGTTGGAGTGGCAGTATTGAGTGAGTTCTGCACTGTTGGAGGAGTAGTAATGAGTGAGTTCTGCACTGTTGGAGGGGCAGTATTGAGTGAGTTCTGCATTGTTGGAGTGGTAGTAATGAGTGAGTTCTGCACTGTTGGAGTGGCTTTACTGAGTGAGTTCTGCACTGTTGGAGGGGCAGTACCGAGTGAGTTCTGCACTGTTGGAGGGGCAGTACTGAGTGATTTCTGCACTGTTGGAGTGGCTGTACTGAGTGAGTTCTGCACTATTGGAGTGGCAATAATGAAGGAGTGCTGTGTTGTTGGAGTGGCAGTAAAGAGAGAATCTGGGCTGTTGAACAGCTGCACTAAGGAGAGATATATTGTTGAGGATCAATACTGAGAGAGCACTGTTGTATGGAGGAGCAATGTAAGAGGAGGGGCAGTACTGAGGGTGCAATTTAGTTTGGAGAGGCAGTACTGAAGGAGCTGTGTAGTTTGGAAGGACTGTGCTGAGGGAGTATTATATATGGGGAGGAATAATACTGAGACAGTAATGTAGTGTGGAAAGACAGTACTGAGGAAGAGATCTATTCTGAGGAGGAGTACTGAAAGTGCAATTGAATGTGGAGGGACAGTATTGAGGAAGTGGTGTGGTGAGGAGGAGCAGTACTGAGGGAGGGCTTTAATGTGAAGGAGCAGCTGCAATCTCCCATCACCAACAACATGACAATGACCAGGGAACATATTGTGACACTGGGTGAAGGATCAGTGTTTGACCCAGGATATTGGTGAAAACTACCCATTCTTCATCTCCTTTAAAAAATGCCATTTTCTATCCACTTGCCAGACTAGACAAGACTTTAGATTAATATCTCACCCAGAAACAAAATCCTTGACAGCGCAAGAAAGACAAATGAGCTACCTTTACCAAAGTTGCTCCTATAACCAAAAGCAGGTTAACCAGTCATTCATCCTGTTGCATTTTGCAGTATTAAAGATAATTTGCTGGATCTGAACTCTTTGAGGAATAGTATTGCACTGAATTAACATTAACAGTTCTCATTCAATTTCTGTGCAGTCTTTAATTGTACGTACTTATGCCCTTGGCTCTCTATTTGGATGGAATATATACACATTTGGTTTATTATGATTCATATAGTACACATGATGTGATCTGGTGCTGAGGCAGATAATAGAGTGAACATCCTCTCTCTACAATAACACTGTTTAGGATACTTCATCTATTACATGAAGAGGATGTATGAGTACAAATATTGAGGGGGGCAAACAAGCCCAGTTTCGTGGTTGCCCTTGACAGTGCTCTGAATTCACAGCACAGTGTTGTGTCACCATCTGTCAAACATGAACCTAGGAAACAATGGTCCAGATTTTCCAATGACCAGCCAATCATTATTCCAAATCAGGGAGATATAGGGGAGGACCCTGTGAAACCCCATCATAGCAGAATCCAATATTTGGAACCCCTTAAAAGTCCCCATTTACATCAGAAATGTCACAGAATTCCGATGAAATTAAGCAAAACAATTATTCAGGAAATGTGAGCCTATTAATCCTGTTCCTTCTGCCAGTTGACGACTATCTACTGTGAAAGTATTCAGTTGTAATTTGTAGAGCTGGAGTAATGGAAACTATGCTAGCATGAGTTTGATTGAATGTCTGCAGAAGAGGAGACTACCTTTTCCACGAGGGCTGCATTTAAATTCTGACACCAGAGTCATAGGGGAAGGTAACCATTTATTGATACTGCGTGTCTTGTTTAACCTTGCTGTAACCTGCATTTACAAGCTAGCTTTAATGCACAGAAACACTGTGAGGCAATTCACCGAGTCACACTTAAAACCAAAGAAGGAGATGTTGGAATGGGAGGGAAAATTCTAACTGTCGTGAAGGAATTCTCTTTAGAGGAGGCAAAGGTTAACGATTGGGGAAGGGTGGTTTTGTGTTAGGTAATTGCAAAGCATGAAATCTCAACAACTCTGTATCCTTTCCTTTTTAGTGGATCTAGTTGTTTTTTAATTCACTGACAGGGTACTGGCTATTGCCCAACCCCAATTGCCCTGGAGAAGGTGATAGGTGAACTGCCTTTATGAATTGCTGCAGTCCATGTGGTGTATACACTCCGACAGTGCTGTTAGAGAGGGTGTGACATGATTTTGACACTATAAGGAATGGCAATTTATTTCCAAAGCAGAATGGTGCGAGGTTTGGAGGGCAACTTGTGGTGATGGGGTTTCCATGTTTCTGCTGTCCTTGCCATTCCAGTTGTGAATGTGCCTGTGTTTGGAAGGTCCCAGCAAAGGTTAGTGAATCAATCCATTCAGTTTACACCTACGATGCCTCATGTCAGGCCCATAAACCAATGAAACCAACCAAGGAGACAGGTTGCAGCTCAGTTGTGACCAGAGGAAGAAGGAGAGGTCTTCATTCTTTATCTGGTCGGCATCTATGCCCTGAAGCCAAAGCTGAAAGGGTTCTGCTTAATGTACTACCACACCCTTTTCAACAAAACAAGCAAAACAGGAAACATTTGCCACCAAGCCCCAGTGGGTTACTTGTCTTGTTTTCAAATAAAAATCAGCAATAACCGTAAATCTGTCATTTTAACTCTCAGTCTCACTTGCTAGCAATGTGTGATATGCATTGTCCTTAATAGGAAACTGGACTGAAAACTGCGAATAATTCATTTTGTTTTCAGACCACATGCCACCGTGTGGCATTCGATCAATGTATCCCAACAATTGGTGACTGTGGAGTTGGCATTTTGTTTTCCTCCATGAGTCTCTGCTTAAGTCATTTTTAGATGTGGTTCTGCTGAAGTGGATAGGCTTAGTGTGAGGAGATTCAGTGACATTTCTACTTTTTTGACTGGAATTGTCATAAGTGTCACAGACTAAGCTGAGTATTTATTGCCTGCTCCTTGAGAAGATTAGGGTTAAACTGCCTTCCTGATGCACTGGTAGTCCGAAACAAAGAGTGGGCTTCTGGGCAACTTCAAAAGGCAGTTATGCATCAGCCCTGATGTGTGGAATTGCAATTACATATCGCCTCACACAGGTCAGGGTAACAGGTTTTGGAGACTTTTACTGATTACTAGATTTTTATTCTCAGGTTTCTTATTTGAAACCGAATTCAGACACCCAAATTGCCATGATATGATTTGAACTTACGTTCTTCAGGATTATTAATTCAAGCCTCTTGATTATCAGTTCAGTAACATAACCAGTCCATCACCATACCATTGCCTTTGTAAAATGTCAGTGTTGCAGAAATCCTTAAATACTGAATAATCTCAAACTTCAGTCCATATTGAGGATCCACCTATTCTGTGGGATAACATTACAATTGTGATAGATTTCAAAAGAACAGCAATGTCTTAGCAATAACATTTTCATCCTTTTTCACAAATTCCTTTAAGACCTTCCTCCTGTCTATGTATGTAATTTTCTTCAACCCTATACATTTCTGAGATCACTGTACTTCTGGCCTCTTGAACAACTGCACCATTGAAGTTGTGCCACCAAGTACCTGGGCCCTAAACTCGAGAATTTTCTACCTAAACATCTCAACCTCTCCACTACTCCTTCCTCCTTAAATACATTTCTTAAAGCCTAACACTGACCAAGTTTTGCTATCATCTGTCCTAATATCTCCTCATGCAGCTCAGTGTTACATTTTGCAGAATATGTCATAGATTCTTTGCAACACAGAAGGTAACCTTTTACCCGTAATGACTCTCTATATCTGAAAATATCAACCAGGCAGCTTAGGTCATTTTTACAGTTACTGTGTAAAGACTAAGTTGCTCATTTCCTGTAGAGTGTTTTGGAAGTTCAGACAACATGAAAGGCAGTATCCAAGAGCAAACCTTTTGACTGTACAACTTTGATTTTTGTTTATTATTCTTTCAATTTTGTACCAAAAACTTAAGCATCTAAATATCTTAGTTAAAAATCACACAATACTAGATTATAGTCCAACAGGTTATTTGGAAGTACTAGCCTTTGGAGCACTACTTCTTCATCAGATGGTTGGGAATGATAACTTCACAACCACCTGATGAAGGAGCAGTGCTCTAAAAGCTAGTGCTTCCAAATAACCTGGTGTTGTGTAACCTTTAACTTTGTACACCCCAGTCCAACACCAGCAGCTCCAAATCTTAAATATCTGAGGTATAAGGTACCTAAGATGGCACCATAAGTGGCGACATTGCAAACTTTTCACTGCACTCATTCATGTGCACATGACAATAAAGCTAATTCAATTCAATTTAAATTGATGTCCAGCTATATTGGCGGGCAAGGCTTAATTTCAGGGTCACATGTAGTTGGGGGAAGGGGAAAAATGTCTTGGTTCTATGGTTTGACTGTTAGGGAGGGAGTAATGGAAAGTCTAACGCTTTTCAGAACCTGTGGACAATCTGTTACGATTGGTGAGAGATTGGTGAGAAGGCAGGGCGTGTGACGTCCTTTGGTTGTTAACATGTAAGCAATAAACAGAACATACCTTATTGAAGTTTGTGGTTTATCAGAGGGTGTTGATAGGGGTGTATAACTAAAAAGGATGTTGGGTAGCGTTTTTATACAGTAAAGTTATACCCAGTGTCAGGGCAGAAGCCAAAGTACATGAGACAGTATTGTAGCAATGGAGCCATAAGAAACATTCAAAGGGAAGCCATTTTTTCACTCTAATGTTCTAACTCTCCCAGTCTAGTGCCTGGTAATAGGATCACTGAGTCAAACTCAAAAAGATTAATATGTTGCTTTCAGGGATCTCATGTAAGAATCACCAAACATTTAATACTTTCTTTGAAAACAAGTTGGATTTGATTGGAAGCTGGATGAGAGAGGGTCATCTAATTAATGTCCTGGAGTACACCCCCATCCTAAATTGTGACTGACATCATTTCCAATGCTTCTAAAGCATGGACCCCAGAGCAGCTGCAATCCAGATGAATGACCAAACAGGCTTAAAGGGCTGAATGGCCAGCTCCTATTCATACATGTGTCCTTCTACTCTTCAGCTTGACTGCCGCAGCATTCACCATTTAAATGCACACATTCATAGAAACTGAGAAACATAGAGAATAGGAGCAGGCCATTCAGTCCTTTGACACTTCTCCACCATTCAACATGTTTATGGCTGATCATCCAATTTAATATCTTGTTCTACTCCATACATTTTAATCCCTTTACTATAGCCTCTTCTTGAAAAAAAAATTCATTGTTTGGGCCTCAGTTTTCTGTGGTAGAGAATTCCACAGGCTCATCACTCTCTGGGTAAAAGAAATTCTCCTAATTTCAGGCCGAAAGGGTGCACCCCATGTCCTTAAAATGTGACCCCTCATTCTAGACTCTCCAGTCATCAGGAGCATCCTTCCTGCATTTACCATGTTTAGCCCTGTTGGAATGTTATAGGTTTCTACGAAATCTCCCCTCATTCTTCTAAACACCAACGAATATAATCCTAGCCAATCTAATCTTATACATGGATCCTGTCATCCCAGGAATCAATGTGGTAAAGCTTAATTGAACATCCTTTGTCAGATAAGGCAAGCAAAACTGTACACAATATTCCAGGTGTCATTTCACCAAGGCCTGCACGATTGCAGAGAGACATCCCTGCTCCTGTACTCGAATCCTCTTTCTACGACGGCCAACACACCATTTGCCTTCTTCACCGCCTGCTGCACTGACAATGTTTTTTTCAGCGACTGGTATACAAGTTGTCCCTCATTGTCCCTCCCACCTTCCAATCTATCGCCATTCAGATAATAATCTGCCTTTCTGTTTTTGCTATTAAAGTGGGTAGCCTCATATTATTCTGCATCGGCCCTCAATTTCCCCACTCACTCAACTTGTCCAAATCACATTGAAGCATCTCTACAGCCTCGTCACACCTAACTTTGTGTCATCTGCAGACCTAGAAATATTACATTTAGATCCCACATCTAAATCACTGATATACATTGAAAGAAGCCAGGGTGCAAACACTGATCCCTACAGAAGCCACTAGTCATTGGCTGTCACTTGAAAAAAGACTTGCTTATTCCTCTTGTTTCCTGTCACCAATCAATTTTATATCCACATCAGTGACTACCTCCAATCCCATGCACTTTAATTCTACATGCTAATCTCTTATACGGGACCTTATTGAAAGCCTTCTGAATCTCCAAGTAAACCACATCCAATCATATCTCTCTTATCAACTCTGCTAGTTACATTCTCAAAACGTTCCAGTAGATTTGTCAAGCATGATTTCCCTTTCGTAAATCCATGCTGACTCTTTGATTTTGTCACTGTTTTCCACAAGATCATCCAAAGTGCTAAAATAATAAGAGGATGCATCATCACACTAAAGGACAGAGACAGACCAGACCACTTGACCTTTGTGTTAAAAGGTCTAATCTCCTGCAACCCTCTAAGATCTCTGCATTCACACTGATTGGTTGTAATGCCGAAAGTTGCTTGTGACAGAAACTTTTTCCCTAATTCTCTTCACTTCTTTCTTAAGTTGCTGTTACCACATTGCCCAAACATCTGGTCAACTTCCCCAATACGTCCATGTGTGACCTGGTGTCAAATTTTGCTTGATAATGCTCTTGAGTGGTCCCTTTGAAAATTTACTCCATTAAAGATGTTACAAAAATAAAAGTTGCCTTTATAATGATCTCTCTCTGTTTTTACATTTATCCTACATCTAAAACAAAATTGCATAGTTTTCAAATGTTTTGATCATTGCTGCTGAATTAACTTCTCCAGTCACTGAAAGGTTTACAGGGCCACATTGTATCCATAGCAACTGTATTTCTGGGTTCGAAGACTGGCTTTTACCTGTTAAAGATCTGTGAATCAAAAATGGAATCAAACCAGGTCTGTCTGCAGTATTGAATCCCAAATTCTTGTTGTCCCCCTCCTGCAGAAACTTTTTTATGTCTTTCCCTTGAAAGGTTCAAAACTCTATAATCAAATCACTCTTCCCTGATGTTTCTAACAGTGCAGTTTAGGCAGCATGTGTGTAAGGCTGACAGCTAAAGATAAGCAGTGACCAAAATCACCAACTCAGAAATCACCTCTACTGAAAGTAAATCTCCCTTATTGGAAACAGTTCAAAATGATCAAACACGCAAAAACACAGAGGTCAATGTACTTTAAAGTAAGTTTCTTGACTTAACTGTTTCATTCCCTTAACCATCTTGTGACCTTCAAAAAAACACTTCTCTGATACCTTCTATTCAGCTCTTTCTTGTCTTTCCTCATATACAGACTCTTTGACAATGGGTATCACCACATGGGTTTTTTTCTGCCCCGTCTCCTCCAGCTAAATTTTGTTTATTGCAACTCAGTGTCCAGAATGAATCCAGTGCCCTTGCTGTAAACTATTCAGTTGTTCTATGTTAGATTATATGAGCCTGTTCATCATTGGTGCTCACTGTGCTTGATTGGTTATACCTGGGTGTGAACTCAGATAAAAGTAAGTAAACTTTCAAAATAAAAAGAAGCTATAGATCAAGCATGGAGCATTTTAAGGCATTGAACAAAGCACTGCAAATAAAGTTCTTGCACATCAAGGAACTGACATTCTCCCTAGATGGATCAGAAATATACCAAACACAATGGGACTTGATGAAATCACCACTTCCTCTGACAAAATGTGTTCCAATAAATTCATAGCTTTGTAGCTTTTTATCATTTTAAAACACCATGGGATCAACAGGAGATGATTCAGCCTTTGAGCCTCGTTCCACTATTCAATGAGAACTTGCAGTTGGTGATGTTCCCAAGTCTCTGCTTTCCTTTACCTTTTGGGTGGTGGAGTTGGGGACACAGTGAGTGCTGTTGAAAGAGCCTTGGGCAGTCATGCAGTGCAACCTCCAGCTGGTCCACATTGCCATGCATTGGTGTGAAGAGCATGAATGTTGAAAGTGGTGGATTGGGGAAGTGGGCTGCTTCTTAATTTGGCAACTGGAGAGTATTCCATCACACTCCTGACTTCTGCCTTGTGAATGGTGGAAAAGCTTTAGGGGGCCAGGAAGTGAGTTACTTGTTGCTGGATTCCTAGCATCCGATCTGCTCTTGTAATCACAGTATTTCAATGGCTGGTCCAGTTGATATTCTGGTCATTGCTAGCCCTCAGGATGTTGATACTGGAGGATTCAATGATGGTAATGCCATGGAATGTCAACGGATGATGGTTGCATTCTGTCTTGTCGGACATGTTCATTGCCTTGCTCTTGATGTTACCTGGCATCAATCAAGTCTGCCTGGATATTGTCAAGATCCTGTGTATTTGGACGTGGATTGCTTCAATATCTGAGGAGTTGTGAATGATGCTGAACATTGTGCAATCATCCTTGAACATCCCCACTTCGGACTTTATGATGGACAGAAGGTCGTTGAAGCAGTTGAAGATCGTTGGGCCTAGGACACGAACCTGAGGAACTCCTGCAGAGATGTGTGCCATGGTGGTTCAATGCACCAGAGACCTAGATTCGATTCCATCCTTGGGCAACTGTCTGTATGGAGCGTGTACTTTCTCCTGGTGTTTGCTTGGGTTTCCTCCCACAGTCCAAAGATGTGCAAGTTAGGAGGTTTGGCATTGCTAAATTGCTCATAATCTACAGGGATATGTAGGTTAGGTGGATTAGCCATGGGAAATGCAGAGTTACGGAATTAGAGTAGGGGGGTTGTGTGGACTGGATGGGCCGAATGGCCTGCTTCCACACTGTAAGGATTCTATGATTCCAGATCTTGGAGTTGAGATGACTGACCTCCAACGAATATAACTATCACCCATTGTGCTAGTTCTGATACCTATGATTTGCTGTAATGAAGCCAGGACCTTAGGTGACCTAGGAGAACCCAAACAGTGAGCAGGTTCTTCCTTCCAAAGTGCCATTTGAAAGCCTGTCGATGGACCCTTCTCATCATTTTGCTGATAATCCAGAATAGACAAATAGGGTACTAGCTGGAGAGATAGAATTTGTTCTGCTTTCTGTGTACATGATACACGTGGGAAATTCTTCACATTGTCAAAAAGCTGGCAATATTGTAGCTGTACTGAGAAAGTTTGGCTTGCGACCTGGCTAATTTTGGAGATAATGTCAATGAACTGGTAATCTAGAGACCCACTCTATACACAAACACATAAAGACATTCCTAATGTTCTACTGGTTAGACAGCAGACCTTATTGAAAAGGTCTGTCTCAGTCCCTGCCAGACAGGGTTACCAACTTTGATTGGACATGTTTATCACATGATTTGACCCAGTCAGCACTTACCCCGCCCCCACATTCCTACGATTGGTTATCTGCCGTGGACATTTTCATCATGCCTGCCTTTCCATAGCCAATCGAGTGAGCAGACCATCTGTTACCTGACTGGATGATGTTTGATAACATTTTACCATCCCAGTCACCAAACCGTTAAGTTACTAAACTGACAGTGTCAAAAAATGTCACATAAAAACATTTTACAAAAACTCCCCATGTGATTTTTCTCATTTACATTTGCTTAGAGTTGATTTTTCTTCAAATTATGAAGTGGTGTCTTCTCAGGCCCTGATTAATGTGAGCTATGGCAAGAAATTTGGAAAAGTTGGGTAAGATGTCTGGTGAAGCCCTTTTCACCTTCAAGAACAAAAAGTCATCTTAGAACATAGAACAGTACAGCACAGAACAGGCCCCTCAGCCCATGATGTTGTGCCGACCATTGATCTTCACGTAAGGTAAGTCTAATGTACAAACCCTGAAATTTCTGTGACCATATGCATGCCCAATATCCCCAATGACCTCCACAACTGCTGCTGGCAACGCATTCCATGCTCTCACAACTCTCTGCGCAAAGAACCTGCCTCTGACATCTCCTCTATACTTTCTGCCAAACAGCTTAAAACTATGACCCCTCATGTTAACAATTTCTGCCCTGGGAAAAAAATCTCTGGCTATCAACTCTATCTATGCCTCTCATTATCTTGTATGCCTCAATTAGATCCCCTCTCTTCCTTCTTTTTTCCAATGAAAAAAGTCCAAGCTCAGTCAACCTTGCTTCGTAAGATAAGCCCTCCATTCCAGGCAGCATCCTGGTAAACCTCCTCTGAACTGTCTCCAAAGCATCCATAGCTTTCCTACAATAGAGCGACCAGAACTGGACACAGTATTCCAAGTGCGGTCTAACCAAAGTTTTATAGAGTTGCAACAAGATCTCACGGCTCTTAAACTCTATCCCCCTGTTAACGAAAGCCAAAACACCATAAGCTTTCTTAACAACCCTGTCCACTTAGGTGGCCATTTTAAGGGATCTATGTGCCTGCACACCAAGATCCCATTGTTCCTCCACACTGCCAAGAGTCCTGTCTTTAATCCTGTACTCAACTTTCAAGTTCAACCTTCCAAAATGCATCACTTCGCATCTATCCAGGTTGAACTCTATCTGCCACCTCTCAGCTCATCTCTGCATCCTGTCAATGTCACGCTGCAGCCTACAACAGTCCTCTATACTGTCAATGACACCTCCAACCTTTGTGTTGTCTGCAAACTTGCTAACTCATCCTTCAATCTCCTCATCCAAGTCATTAATAAAAATTACAAAGAGTAGAGGCCCAAGAACAGAGCCCTGTGGAACACCACTCACCACTGACTTCCAGGCAGAATACTTTCCTTCAACTACCACTCACTGTCTTCTGTCGACCAGACAATTCTGTATCCAGACAGCTAAATTTCCCTGTATCCCATTCCTCCTGACCATCTGAATGAGCCTACCATGGGGAACCTTATCAAATGCCTTGCTGAGGTCCACATCCACCACTCAACCCTCATCAACTTGTCTAATAACATCCTCAAAGAACTCAATAAGATTTGTGAGACATGACCTGCCCCTCACAAAGCCATGCTGACTGCATTTAATCAAGCCATGCTCTTCCAGATGGTCATAAATCCTATCCTTTCTAACACCTTGCAGATGACAGACGTGAGACTGCCTGGTCTGTAATTGCCGGGGATTTCCCTATTTCCTTTCTTGAAGAGAGGAATTACATTTACCTCCCTCCAGTCCTCAGGTACGACTCCGGTGGAGAACAAGGATGCAAAGATCTTCGCAAGTAGCAAAGCAATCACATTTCTCGCTTCCCAAAGCAGCCGAGGACAAATCTGGTCTGGCCCTGGCGACTTGTCAATCTTAATGTTTGTCAAAATTTTCAGCACATCAGCTTCCTCAATCTCTGTCCGTTCCAGCATGCTTACCTGCTCCTCAATGGTTTAATTCACACAAGGTCCTTTTCTTTAGTAAAGACAGAAGCAAAAAACTCATTTAGGGCTTCCCCTACCTCCTCAGACTCTATACACAAGTTCCCAATGCTATCCCTGATCGGCCCTACTCTTTCTTTGATCATTCTCTTATTCCTCACATACGTGTAAAATGCCTTTGGATTCTCCCTAATCCTTCTTGCCAAGCCTTTTTCATGCCCCCTCCTGGTTCTCCTCAGACCATTTTTGAGCTCCTTCCTCGCCTGCCTGTAATCCTCTAGGGCTGAGCAAGACCCTTGCTTCTTCCACCTTATGTAAGCTGCCTTCTTTGTTTTGACGAAAAGCTCCTCCGCTCTCGTCAGCCAAGGTTCCTTTATCTTACCCCTTCTTGCCTGTCTCAGGGGAACACATTTATGCATCATTCGCAACAACTGTTCCTTAAACAGTATCCACATGTCTACAGTGCCCTCTCCATGGAAAAATTGGTCCTAGTCCATGCTTCCCAACTCACGTCTGATAGCATCATAGTTTCCTTTTCCCCAATTAAATATCCTCCCATTGTGCCTGCTTCTCTCTTTTTCCATAGTTATGTAGAATGTGAGGCAGTTGTGGTCACTATCACCAAAATGCTCTCCCACACAGCAAGATCTGACACCTGCCCCGGCTCATTGTCAAGCACCAAATCCAAAATGGCCTCTCCCTTCATTGGCCTGTCTATGTGCTGAGGTGGGAAACCCTCCTGAACACACATTACAAAAACAGCTCCTTCCAAACCATCTGCTCGAAGGAGGTTCCAATCAATATTGGAAAAGTTAAAGTCACCCATTCCAACAACCCTACTACATTTACACTTTTCCAAAATCTACCGACCTATGCTTTCTTCAATCTCCCCGCTGCTATTGGGGGGCCTGTAGTAAACCCCTAATGAGGTGCTCCCTTACTGTTCCCAATTTCCACCCATACTGACTCAGTAGGCAGTCCTTCCTTGACAATGGTAACTTCTGTAGCTGTGATACCCTCTCTGATTAGCAGTGCTACACCCCCTCCTCTTTATCCCCCCTCCCTATTCTTTTTAAATGTTCTAAACCCTGGAACATCCAGCAACCATTCCTGCCCCTGAGAAACCCATGTCTCTGTTATGGCCACAACATCATAGCACCAGGTACTGATCCATGCTCTAAGCCCATCACTTTTATCCCTGATATCCTTGCATTAAAGCAAACACACTTTAACCGATCTCTTGGTTCTTTCCCAGGAAATTCCTTCCCACTGGCTGCGCAACTTCTTGCTATTGCCTCATCTCCATCAACTGTCACCACCGGTATACAGCTCAGGTTCCCACCCCCCTGCCATATTAGTTTAAACCCTCCTGAACCAATCGAGCAAATTTATAGCAATTGAATTAAGCTTTCTTGTTTAGTATTGTGTGGGCATTCAGATAAGTGGGGTATGGATGCTAGGGCAGGTGCTTGCTCCTCCTGCAGAATGTGGCAGGTGAGAGACATGACACACATCTCCGCTGGCTACTTCTACGGGAAGTGCAGCCAACTCCAGCTCCTTGAAAACCGTGTTAGGGAATTGGAGCTGGAGCTGGATGGACTGCAGATCATTCGGGAGGCTGAGGGGGTAATTGAGAGGAATTACCGTCAGTTGGTCACTCCTGAGGTTCAGGATAAGGATAGATGGGTTACAGTTAGAGGACATTGGTCCCCTACCAGTTCAGATGCAACCCGTCCTTCATGTACAGGTCCCATCTTCCCCAGAAGGCATCCCAGTTATCTAGATATCTGAAGCCCTCCCTCCTACACCAACTGCGCAGCCTCGTGTTAAACTGCGCCCGCTCCCTGTTCCTCGCCTCGCTATCTCATGGCACCAGTAGTAAACCCGAGAACATTATTCTGTTCGTCCTGCTCTGCAGCTTCCACCCTAACTCCCTGAAATCACTTTTTACATCCTCAATCCTTTTCCTGGCTATATCATTGGTGCCAATTAAGTAACACAATTTCTGGCTGTTCGCCCTCCCCTTTCAGAATCTTACACTCCCGATCGGAGACGTCCCAGACCCTGGCACCAGGGAGGCAACATACCTTCCGGGAATCCCAATCTTGACCACAAAATCTCCTGTCAATTCTCCTAACAATCGAGTCTCCTACCACTAACGCTTTTCTATTCTGCCCCCTTCCCTCCTGGGCCACAGTGTCAGGCTCAGTGCCAGAGAACTGACCACTATGGTTTTCCTCTGGTAGGTCATCCCCCTCCAGCAGTATCTAAAACGATATACTTAATGCTGAGGGGAATGTCCTCAGGGGATCTCTGCACTGTCTGTCTGTCCCCTTTCCTCCCTCTAACTGTAACCCATCTATCCTTATCCTGAGCCTCAGGAGTGACCAACTGCCGGTAACTCCTCTCAATTACCCCCTCAGCCTCCCGAATGATCTGCAGTCCATCCAGCTCCAGCTCCAATTCCCTAACACGGTTTTCAAGGAGCTGGAGTTGGCTGCACTTCCCGTAGATGTAGCCAGCGGAGACGTGTGTCATGTCTCTCACCTGCCACATTCTGCAGGAGGAGCAAGCAACTGCCCTAGCATCCATACCCCACTTATCTGAATGCCCACACAATACTAAACAAGAAAGCTTAATTCAATTGCTATAAAATCAAGCCATAAACTTATATTCAATAAAGGAAGTTTAGAAATGAACCGTACCTTATTAACTTGGTTAGAGGATGAGGGTGGGTGGGAGTGCCTCGGGTTTAGTCGCCTTGCTAATATGTATGGTCACTTACTTTCCTTCCCAGCAGCACCTCTGGTCTGCATCACTTCCACCGCTGCTTCCACTCCTTCTGTGGAGAAAAAACACCGCTGGCCACTACTGGTCAGTAATTTAAAACATCTCCCTTACCTCTGCTGCTGCCCCCACTCAAAAATCTTCTTCAACCAAATGCCACACATTGAGACACGATTCTTATTAGTGAGTGGTGAGTGGCCTATTATCAGGGATTATCACTCATCAGTGTCCTCATTATTACTAATCTCACCTCATTACCATGAAAGCTCCCATTCTGACACAGATAGAAACGAGACCTCGAGAATTCCTGACATGAAAATGTGAGCGGGTACCTGGTGACTCCAGCTCACTGCTCGCTCCTCCAGACCTTCGACACTTGGCACCAATGATTCAGGATCTTGTCCATGGAGCAGCGGCCACACACAACACCTCCCATCCACATTTTTTAGCATCCAAAGTGTACCAGCTTCACTGCATCAGTGTGGCACATCACCAATCCACTTACAATACGTTTCTACACTTTAATGCTGCACTTCAGAGTGCACTAGCATCTCTCATTGGGGTGTTGCTGTGTATGCACTTGAACAGGCACCTAGCTCATGGACTGCACCAGGCTACATCCCAGCAATCCTCACTTGGTCCCTTGACACTTGTTCACTTTGCATGTATCGGGATCCTACAGCACCTTGCCTTGCCTTATTATACTTTGCTCCTACAGCTTTATCCTCAAGGCTCACAGTACTTTTGGAATAAAAATGGAGAATGCTAAAGAAACACTACAGATCTGGCAGGTCTGAAACAGGTGCTTCAAGCAAGTGAGTATGTCTCAAAGGTCCAAGGGAGTAGTCCTCAGTCAAGTATACATGGGGATTGAGGGTAAACTGGGCAGATGAAGATTGAGGTAGATGGGGTTTGGAGCAGTTCAAAACCTATGGAGTTGACAAGGAGGGCTGCTAAGAAGAGAAGGTTTACATTTGAGAGTTTGCCAATAATAAGAGGCTGGGCCTGAGACTCTGCTGTTGCCCATCATCATGCTGTAAATAATGGAAATGAAAACAGTTGCAACCACATCCAGACTGGGCAGCGGCAGGGTCTCCTTCAGTGAGGGAGACTGCTTCAATCTCACGAGATGTGGACCCTACACATTCACCCACACAGTGCGGGAGAAATAAACCGGGAATCAAGACCTAGTGTATGACCCTGATACATTTACCTTCTGTATGGTATACAAACTCTTGTTCCAAGAGCATGATTAGCCATACCATGTTACATTACAAATTAATCCCACAAATTACCATGTTAACCAAAGTAGTGAGTACCTTCCAAAATCTATTGCCTGCACATGGAGCTGCTCACTTCACACCTTGGACCCCTAAACATAGCACAGATGTATGAATGGCTAGGCTCTGTACCTTCAATGTTGTCGTTCTGGCTAGACAGACACTTTCACACACAGCTGATGTGGAAAATGAACATAGATCTACACATGCCAGGTCATATTTATAATCACCCATGTCACCATTATGCCCTGAGAAGGTATTCTTCCTTTCTGCTCTCCCTGTATGTCTCAGTACTCCCAGTTTCCACAGCTGGGGTGGGGGAAGCCTGCCCAACAGTCCAGTCTGGAGGTCTTAGACATTTGGTTGAGTGACCTGTGGGGGAATTTGTGAGTATGTGGCAGGATGTTGTACCTTCCTTGACCTGAACTCCTACAAGGTGCAGGGGATGAAGCAGAGTTGAGGAGAAAGGCCTGGCCACCTCTGGGGTGCCCTGAGAGAAGGCTTCTGGGGAGGGTGAGTATGGTCCCTCCTCTGGCACCACACTGTCCCATTGTGGAAGGGACACCTTGAGTGAGATCAAAGTCCCTTTGTCTGCCTGCATTTGGTGCTGAGCACTAATTGTTAGAGTAATGGAGTGTAGGTCTTTGAACACATCCTGAGACTGGTGTTCCTGGCTCTACATGGCAGCTGCCAACCTGTCCTCAGAGCCAGCAGGTTCACAATGGTAAGGTCCTAGGGAGTGTTGCTGAACAAAGAGATCTTGGAGAGCAGGTTCATAGCTTCTTGAAAGTGGAGTCGCAGATAGATAGGATAGTGAAAAAGGTATTTGATATGCTTTCCTTTATTGGTCAGAGCATTGAGTACAAGAGTTGGGAGGTCATGCTGCAACTGTACAGGACATTGGTTAGGCTACTTTTGGAATGTTGCGTGCAATTCTGGTCTCTTTCCTATCAGAAGGATGTTGTGAAACTTGAAATGGTTCAGAAAAGATTTACAAGGATGTTGCCAGGGTTAGAGGATTTGAGCTAGAGGGAGAGGTTAAATGGAATGTTTTCCCTGGAGTGTCAGAGGCTGAGGGATGACCTTATAGATATTTATAAAATCATGAGGGGCATGGATAGGATAAATAGACAAAGTCTTTTCCCTGGGGTGGGGGATTCCAAACCAGAGGCCATAGAATAGGGTGAGAGTAAAAAGATATAAAAGTGACCTAAAGACAACCTTTTCACTCAGAGGGTGGTACATGTATGGAAAGAGCTGCCAGAGGATGTGGTGGAGGCTGGTACAATTGCAACATTTCAAAGGCATCTGGATGGGTATATGAATAGGAAGGGTTTGGAGCTGAGTGCTGGCAGGTGGGACTAAATTGGATTGGGATATCTGGTCGGCATGGACGGGTTGGACTGAAGGGTCTGTTTCCATGCTGTACATCTCTCTGACTCTAATGGTGTTGCTGCCATCTTGCAACCTTTGCGTCATGTTGCCTAGTGTTCCTCACCAATCTGCCTGCTCCTGCTTATATACTCACATAAAGTCCTGAATTGCTGACATCACTGTGCCCTCTCCTGCCTGGGGCTGAACAGGAGCCATGGTCTTGGGCATTGTGCCAGGGAGCTGCGACATTCTTCCCCAGCCAGCTGGGGGGACATGGAAGTGAAGGACTCACTAGCAAGTGTTACAAACTCATCCACAACTCACACGTTTTATGTAGATGTGGCCTAATTTCTAGCACCATTCTGTGTGTGAGATTTGCCACCACTTCAATTTCAAGGCTCAAAAGCCAGCAAGCTATTTCATTGTATCCTGCCACCCCCAGAGATGAAAAGACTGTCCCCAGCAGGAAAGACCAGTTGTGATCAGAACCTTAGACCCTGGATGATAATTGATTTTGTTCCTGAATGAAGATCTCAATGGAGCCAATTGGGTTTCTTCTAAATTCTTTTCAACTTTCCATTGTGGTTCTTACTGGCCTCATTCAAGTACAATCTCCACTTGCACCACCCACGCCTGTCATGATCAGCTACCTATATTGAGCAATGAGATAAACTATTTGTCATTATCATGAGAATCAATTACGAAGGCGTCTTTTTAGGCAGATTAAGCATACCAACTATGTTGTGTGTTTCAGTACTCAATGACTGACAAACTCTGTTAATTTCAGGCTGAGTCATGTCTATAAGTATCTGCAATCAGCTGTCCACACAGTTAACAACTATGTGTATTCTTTAATTACTCCAACATATCTCAAATAAGAGATCCATCATGTTTTAAGAAAGATTTGCATTTATATAGAGCTTTTCATGACTGGACATCCCAAATACATTTACAGACAATGATACAATTTTGAAGAGTAGCCACTGTTGTAATGCAAGAAATGTGTCAACTGACTTGCACAACGCAAGTTCCTTCCAACAGCAATGTGATAATGATCAGATATTTATTTTTTGTGATGTTAATTGAGGCATAAATATTGGAAGGACACCAAAGATAACTCCTCTGCTGTTCTTTGAAACAATGTCATGAAGTATTTTACATCCATCCAAGCAAATAGGTTTAAAATGTGTGTGAGATTTAGTAGGAAGAAAAGAAGCAGAGATTATTTTCTAAATGAGGAAAGGCTTTGGAAATCAAAAGCACAAATGGACTTGGGAGTCCTGAGCTTGGAAGGCAAATGCAATGTTAGCATCCATCAAGGCAATGAGAGGACAAGAGTACAGATGTACAGCTGAGGCTGTATAAGGCTCTGCTCAGACTACATTTGGAATATTGCAGGAGAAAGTGAGGACTGCAGATGCTGGAGAGTCAGTCAAACCTTGCGGCACTGGAAAAGCACAGCAGGCCAGGCAGCATCCAAGGAGCAAGAGAATTGATGTTTTGGGCATAAGCCCTTCATCAGGCATGTTGGGGGAGGGGAAGGAGGCTGAGAGATAAATGGGGGAGAGGGGTGTTGGAGCTGGTGGGAAGGTAGCTGGGAAGGCGATAGGTAGATGCTGGGGGGGTGATGATGAGAGGTTAGAGTAGAGGGTGGAGTGGATAGATGGAAAGGAAGATGGACAGGTCAGACAGTTCAAGAGGGCAGTGCCGAGTTGGAGGGTTGGATCTGGGATGAGGTGGGGCAGGGGAGATGAGGAAACTGGCGAAATCAACATTGATGTCATGTGATTGGAGGCTCCCAAAGTGGAAGTTAAGGTGTTCTTCCTCCAGGTGTCGTGTGGCTACAATTTGGCGGTGGAGGAGGCCCAGGACTTGCATGTTCTTGGCGGAGTGGGAGGGGGAGTTGAAGTGGTCCGCCACAGGGTAGAGGGGTTGTTTGGTGCATATGTCCCAGAGATATTCTCTGAAACGTTCCACAAGTTGGTGTCCTATCTTCCCAGTGTAGAGGAGACCACATCAAGAGCAACAGAGCCAGTAGATGAGGTTTTTGGATGTGCAGGAAAATCTCTGCCGAATGTGGAAGGATCCTTTGGGGCCTTGGATGGAGGTCAGAGGAGAGGTGTGGGCAAGGAAAGGTGCCAGGAGTGGAGGATCAGTTGGTGGAGGGACTATGGAGGGAATGGTCTCTGCGGAACGTTGATAGGGGTGGGGAGGGAAATATTTCTCTGGTGGTGGGGTCTGCCAATAGGTGGTGGAAGTAGTAGAGGATGATGTGCTGTATCCAGAGATTAGTGAGGTGGGAGGTGAGGATCAGAGGTGCTCTATCCTTGTTGTGTTGGGATGGTGGGGTTCAAGGGCGGAGGTGAGGAAAGTGGAGGAGATGTGCTGAAGGATATTGTTGCCCATTTGGGAGGGAAAATTGCAGTCCTTGAAATAGGATGTCCAGGAGTAGAGTTGCTCCTCCTGGGGCACGGTGGAGGTGGAGGAATTGGGAGTAAGGGATAGCATTTTTACAGGACGGGAGAGGGAGGAGGTTTTAGTACAGTTAGCTGTGGGAGTCAGTGGGCTTGAAGTAGATGTCCGTGTTTAGTCAGATGCCAGAAATGGAAACGGAGAGGTCCAGAAAAGGGAGGGAGGTGTCTGAGATGGTCCAAGTTAACTTGAGTTCAGGGTGGAAGGTGTTTGTGAAGTTGATGAATTATTCAACCTGCTCATGGGAGCACGAGGTGGCACCGATACAGTTAGCAATGCAGCGGACGAAAAGGTGGGGGATGGTACCAGTGTAGTTACGGAAGATAGACAGTTCCACGTGATGAAGAGGTAGGCATACTAGGGCTCACAAGGGTGCCCATGACTATCCCTTTCATCTGAACAAAGTGGGAGGATTCGAAGGATAAGTTGTTGAGGGTGAGGACATTCTTTAGTGTTAAACCCAAATGTTGACTTCTCCAGCTTTTGATGCTTGCTGTGTCTTCCAGTCTCCAGCTTGTCTCTCTTAGATTCCAGCATCTGCAGTTTTTATGGTTCTTGGAATAATATGAGCAGGTCTGGTCCCATATCTAAGGAAGGATGTGCTGATGATGAAGGGTTGAGGAATGGTTGAGGATTCTGGGTCTGTACTCAATGAAATTTGGAAGAATGAGGGGATTTCATTGAAGCATTTCATTGAGATGGCACGGTGGCTCAGTGATTAGCATTGCCAAGGACCTGGGTTCAATTCCAGCCTCAGGCGACTGTCTGTGTGGAGTTTGCACATTCTCCCCGTGTCTGCTTGGATTTCCTCCAGGTGCTCCAGTTTTCCCCCACAATCCAAAGATGTACAGGTCAGGTGAATTGGCCGTGCTAAATTGCCCATAGTGTTAGTCAAATGGGGTGATACAGTGGTTCAGTGGTTAGCACTGCTGCCTCACAGCACCAGGGACCCGGGTTCGATTCCAGCCTTGGGCAACTATCTGTGTAGAGTTTGCATAGAATTAGGTGCATTAGTTAGGGGGAATTGGTCAGGGTGGGTTACTCTTCAGAGGGTTGGTGTGGACTAGTTGGGCCAAAGGGCCTGTTTCCACACTGTAGGGAATCTAATCTAATCTAAATACAGGGTAGGGGGTATGAGATCTGAGTGGGTTACTCTTTGGAGGGTCGGTGTGGATTTGTTGGGCTGAAGGACCTGTCTCCATACTATAGGTAATCTAATCATACGGAATAATGAAAGGTTTGGTCAGAGGGCAACCAACATTTCTGGTAAAATCACTGAGCCAGACCCACTGCTGGCAATTGGGGCCTCATTTTTCGCCATGGCATCTGGGTTGTAGAATCATAAATTATCGAGAGGAGAAGAGGCCCTTCAGCCTATCAAATCTCTACCACCAAAAATATACTGCCACCACTGAAGCTTGCAATTTTTTGAGACTTTGGAAAGCATCTGAGAAAAGTACACATAAAGTTCAGAGATGAGAAAATCAGAAAGAGGGTGAAGTAAAATCTTTCAGAACTAACAAGAAGCAAAATGTTTTAATGCCCTTATTATAGTGATAATATCCTAAAATATCACAATGATAAGTCTGCCCCAAATATATTTTTTAAAGGCTGTACTGTTAGGGGTTTTCTTATTGTCATAATGTAAGAGATAGAATCTTAAAAAAGACATTGGTTAGATACAGGAACACAAATTTCTTCGGAGATACCCATCAATAAAGGCAAACTGGAAAACCCCAGAAACAATAAAACAAAAAATTGTACAAGGTCTCTTTACTTCGCATAAAATGGGTAATGAAAATCTGGAGCTTTCTCCTCTAAAAAGATGTTTAGACTGGGGGTAAATGCGACAAGGTCAAAACTGAGGTTGTCATTTCTCAAATCCAAGCCTGTTTTCCCACAATCCTGCGTGTTGTCCCTCTGATCCAATTTCTGCATTGCTATAGCACCAAGCTGGCACTTATCAAAGTGAAGATCGACACTTTATGTGATTCTGACAAGTGTTAAACTGCATTTTCCACCTTCTTGATATGCAATGTTTAACTTATTTGATCACGTAATACCCATGTCACACTTCCTCTTTGTTGTCAGGTAATGATTCACAAAGAGTTAATGTTGAAGGCAGCATTAGATCTCACCCAATATGATTTCAGACAGATTTGGCTGGAGAACAGTTTAATTTGAGATTCTGATGGTGTGTCATCATTGTCTTCTGATATTCTAAGTTATTATCTCTAATCTTCATTGTACCGTGTACCACTACTATCATGCAATAGAGTACATCTTATTAAGACAGGTGCCTTCTCATTTAATTTCACTCGTAAATCACCAGAGTGGAAAATGTAGAGAGAGAGAGTTTTACTCTGTATTCACTCTGTATCTGCTTGGAGATTATTTGATGAAATACAGGGAGCTTTATTCTGTATCTAAGCTGTACTGCACATACCATGGGACTGTTTGATGTTAAATGCAGTATTCCACTTATTAAGAATGATACTCTACACATTGAAAACTGTTGCATAACATAATGGTTCCAAAGTGCTAAATGTTGGACAGTGCATTAAGCTTCCCCATCTGATGACATTCCATGACTCGGGGGAAGAATCAGGAGTTTTGCTCAAAATCCTGATGGGGTCAGAAGTGTCATCCCTGCCTCCTGATAGCCCAAGTAATTATGTCCAACCAGCCAATATAATTTGTACCTATTGCTGATGTGCAGTAAACTACATCTTGTAGGTGAGGCAAGTGTCTCTTCCTGTCTCTGTGATCAGCACTGTTCACCAAACGGGGCCTTAGGCCCAGCCAAGAGAGGATGATTGGTGACAGTACTCTACACCAGCCATTAGCAGGTAATGGTGAGTTCTGCAGCACAAACCACATTTTCCGTCTCCTAGCTAGATGGCAATGTCCTTGCCAGTTGAGCTGCAGCCAGAGAATTTGCAGCAAAGGACTCTTCCTGCTCCACCAATGATCTCACCATTGCTCCATCCTGTTCTTCACCCACATGCTATTTCTCAGTGACATCATCCCTGAATGCTTTATAAGGACACTAACAAATCTCCAAGTGGACCTCAGCACCAGTCCTCTCAACCCTTCTGCCTTGACTCTGGTTTGTTACACTGCTTGTCCAGCACCCATTTCTGCCATGCAAATACCAGAAAGATTGAAACCATTACTTTCACCATTTCCCGAGAAAGTGTTAGGGAGTTTTCCTCATGGAGTTGGACAATGAAAGATGGGAAGAAGCAGAAGTGAGGCATAAACACTGATGTAGACTGACAAGACAAATGCTCTGTTTTGTGCTCTCTCCTGTTGTACATCCCATGCAATCCTGTTTCGTTCTTTCCCCAGGCAAATATTTGGGGCTGAAGCAGATTGGATAGAATCCCTACAATGTGGAAATAGGCCATTTAGCCCAACAAGTCCACACTGACCCTCCTAAGAGTATCCCAGTCCCATTCCCTACCCTGTTACTCTACATTTCTCCTGACTAATGCACCTAACCTACATATCCTTGAACACTACGGGTAATTTACCATGGCCAATTCATCTAACCTGCACATCTTTGGACTGTGGGAGGAAACCAGAGCACCTGGAGGAAATCCACACAGATACTGGGAGAATGTGCAAACTCCACACAGACTGTTGTATGGGGTTGGATTTGAATCCAGGTCCCTGACACTGTGAGGCAGCAGTGCTAACCACTGAGCCACTGTGTCACTCTTTGGAACCTTGATATTTAAGCTTCTGACCACATATCCATCCATCCATCAGCAACACATTTTGCTCCCACTTCAGTAACATCCTCATGTATGCCTTTGCTACTAATTGTTTCAATATCCATCAGCCTGTCCTCCCACCTACCATCAACATATATGTGACCTCATCTGCTTCTATTTTTTAACCAAACTAACTCATTCATAAATCACCTCTGTGCTCACTGACCTTCATTCACTCTCAATCTGACAGTGCCTCAATTTTAAGACTCTTCCTCCAGTTTTCTAGGACTTCTGCTTATATTCCCATTGGATGTTGTGCAGAGTCAGACCTGTAAGCCTAACCTGGTCGAAATCTCAGCTTCCTTCCATAGTGAACCAATTGGACTTTAGCTACGTCTGACAGCTTCACCTTTAGACTAGATTAGATTACTTACAGTGTGGAAACAGGCCCTTCGGCCCAACAAGTCCACACCGACCCGCCGAAGCGCAACCCACCCATACCCCTACATATACCCCTTACCTAACACTATGGGCAATTTAGCATGGCCAATTCACCTGGCCCACACATCTTTGGACTGTGGGAGGAAACTGGAGCACCCAGAGGAAACCCACGCAGACACAGGGAGAACATGCACACTCCACACAGTCAGTCGCCTGAGGCGGGAATTGAACCCGGGTCTCTGGCGCTGTGAGGCAGCAGTGCTAACCACTGTGCCACCGTGCCGCCCTAAACTGTACCAGCTATTAGTTTCCAGATATTTTAAACTGAATTTACACTTTCCATTTTAAATAATTTAGGGATGTTTCATGTATTTTTCCCAATGCCCCTGAAAACTGTGACTTGTTCCAAATTAAATTAATTCTTGTGTTTTCCTGGTATATGTCCAACTATCTACATCTATAATCTACAGCCTTACAAAGTCATTTAATAAAAAACCCTAAATATGTCTTTCAGAGAAGACATTCTCCTATGTGCCCCTTACCTGGTCAGCACTGCACATGACTTCAATTCCATTTTTAATGCCTTCTGAAGAAAGAATACTCAGCATTTACATAGCACTTTTCATGGCATCAGGATGTCTTAAAGAACTTCAATGATGTGCATTTTGAAGTAGTAGTTACTTTTGTTACGTAGAAAGTGGCTTATTGAATCACTCAACCTTAAAAGCAAACACTCAAGAGAAAAGCATACCAGACCCTTTTCAGAACAATCATTGCTGACCACGCTCAGATTACTTGCACCTAGAGACAAATCATCGAAATATTGAAGTGGAGAGAGGGGCACTTATGCCAAAACTCATTCTGTCTCACACGCATCCATGTGTGTGCATTTCAAACAGGACTCATTGCATCCTTGTCAAAAGCAAAAGTCCAGGTGCTTTGTATGTAGTTATTTGCCAGGGTCATTAGAGGCTTCACCCAACTGAGATGGGTCCAAGAGATGTCCTGTCTTTAGGGATCAGTATCACATCAGGCAGTGTGATTAGATTAGATTAGATTACTTACAGTGTGGAAACAGGCCCTTCGGCCCAACAAGTCCACACCGACTCACCGAAGCGCAACCCACCCATACCCCTACATATACCCCTTACCTAACAGTACGGGCAATTTAGCATGGCCAATTCACCTGACCCGCACATCTTTCGACTGTGGGAGGAAACCGGAGCACCCGGAGGAAACCCACGCAGACACGGGGAGAATGTGCAAACTCCACACAGTCAGTCACCTGAGGCGGGAGGTTGATTACTGGGAGAAACAATCTTTTATTTCTAACCATTAAGTAGTCAGAGCTGTAACTCAGTAAGAACGTGAAATAAATTAATGAGAACAATCGCAGAAACCTGTCGCCAATACAAACAAAAAGTGTCATTCAGAGTTCAAGTGGAGAGTTCAGACATACTCCTTCAGCGAGTAACAAGCTGCTGGGTCCTGAATGGGCACCCAAGGCTGATTTGTGGCATTACTCTTCCGATAGCCTTGTCTACACTCACTGTTTGTAGGGTAAGAGCAACAGAGAAAGGCTCCTCCTATACCAAGGAAACAGGTGGCAGACCAGCCCAGGTACAGGGCATCTCCCAGTTCCCGCTTCAAACCCTCCGGCACAAGTGGATTGTAAAAGTCTGTGATAACATTGTGGGCGACCCATGACACAGGAATCAAAACACACAGGCCAGCCAAGATGAAAAGGCAGCCAGCGATAGCGGACACATACCCCTTCACTCTGCTGTCATCCCCAGCGCAGTACGTGCACTTCATTCCCACTGTTGATATCATGATGGCCAGAAGTCCCAAGGAAATGGCCAGACACATGAGGGCCCTTGCCATCTGCACATCCCCAGAGAGGTCAAGTGTGGAGTCGTAGCTATCACATACCAACCGGCCCAATGTCTGCTGGTAGATGCAGGTCATCCAAATCCCTTCCCATGTGATCTCTGTATTCAGTATGGTGCTTCCAATAAATGGTGTGATCTTCCACTGTGGCATTCCTGTAACCGCACAGACACACATCCATCCTACTACACCAATTAGGAAGCCAAAACATTCCAGAACAGTGCTGGCCATGATCGTCACAGTTCCACTTGTCTTTGAATCGATCTCTCTCTCTCTGTCTCTATGCTGCTTAGTCTCACACTGTTCTCTTTAATACTTAATCTCTGTCCCTTCTGTCTGTTGATACCCGTGTTTCTCTTTCACTCTGGTTTTTTCAGTCTCCTACTCTTTCCCTACCTCTGTCACACTCTCTCTCCCCCACCTCTCTCTCACGTGTTTCTCCTCCTTAATCCAAGTCTCTTACTCTGTCTCTGTCTTTCTGTTTTTCTTTGTCAATTTGACAGTTCTGTCTGACCACAGGATCCTTCACTGGATGCTATTGTCCAGTTTACATCTGCAAATTCCAGATGACAGCCAATGAACAGCTAGTGAATGACAAGAGAAGTATTTTAACCAAAATAAAGAAGTTTGATCCTTGGCAGTTTGGCCCCTCTGCTCCAGGGAAAGCTTAAATGATGTCGGCAGCAACTTGTAAAATTGCATCAGCCTCAGTCACCAGGTGATGGATTTCTGTGCGGGAGGGTGGGGGTGATGGAATACAAAGAGACAGGGAATCAATGATGCCAAATAGAATTTTAATTGAACAGTTGATACTCTTACTGTTAAAAGCAGATGCCAACACTTAAAGGTGAAGCCAGATAAAATTACCCTGACAATTTACTAAATCATATGTAAGATCTTTTTAATAATGTCTCACAATTAATTAGAAGAGTTAACATTGATTGATTCCAATTTTAAAGAGATTAGTAAAGAAAAAAAAAGACAGCACTGGAATATATTCCTCTTTAATGTTAAAGCCTATTTGTTCTTAAATACCGCCGACATTTAATTGGTCTATTAATACTATTCCCTGGGCCCGAAGATCTGATTTCAATTCTCATCTGTGCCAGGTGAGTGTCATGTCCAAACAGACTGTTTAAAAGTACTTGTAGATACTTTTAACAAATTCCAATGTAAATGATTCATAGAATCTCAATTTGTTTCCTTGAGTATATACCCATGACACCAAATTTTATTTGCTTCATTTTGAAATATGTGAGTTAATAAGATGCTGTGTGCAAATTGGCTGCAGTGTCCAAGTACTAAACTATCACTGATTACAGTTAACTCATGACACCAGCCTCTGGGGAGCAAGCAACTAGAGCTGTTTTTGTTAGATAAGGACATAAGAAATGAAAGTGATATAGGAGCTTGAGAAGGTCGGACAGCACTTTGAGCATGTTCTTCCAAGATATAATGACTGACCACCTACCTGTACTTTACCGTATTATCTTCTTTGACTCCTTCAATATCAAAGCTCTATTGGCCTAGGTTTAGAATGTACTGAACACTGAGCAATTGCCCAGGGAATTCCAAAGATTTACAATGCTGTACACTAAGAAATTTCTGTCCTAAACTGTCAAACCTTTATGCTGATGTCCCAGGTCAGATGTTCACAGCTGAGGTGAATAAATTGAGTTAGGAAATGACTCAATTTGGCAGATCCTCTTTGATGTACAGGGTCCCACCATTCACAATTTCTACTGCAGAGATTTGGGGCTTAATTTGGACTGTTGTCCTTGGAGGCAGATCAGAATTGGGTGAGTGCTGAGGTGGGCTGGATAGAAGGCTTGTTTCAATTCTCTGAAAACTTTGACCCAGTTTTTTGAAAGGTTGTTAGGCTGTTTACTTGTCCTCTTTCAACATTACGCCCAAGCCCTCTCACCCTACACCCCACCCCCACTATATCCTTTTTGTGCCACTTTGTTACCCAACGATACCACCAGATTTCTCCACGTCCCTTCCAAGCCACCACTTTTAGCCCATGCCATTTCCACAGCCACCCATCCAGGGTCAGGAGCCGGGGAAAAGAAAAGTTTTTCATGGTCCAATTGCACTCTCAGCCATAAACACTTCACACACAAAAACAGAACACTCTCATTCATAAAACCACATCAAAGACAGCTAATTATTTAGTATTCTATTAAAACTGTGAATCAAAATTTAAACGCAGCCTCCCTGCTCAGATAAGCCAAGAGTTCATTATGAGCTCAACTGTAGTAACAATGCATGAGGAATGACAGCAATGAACTGCAGAAAAAGGTGGGAATTCTTTTTAAGTTACGCCAGATGATTTGTCAATTGGTTTAGTCCACCAACAAAGCATGCATTTACTTTCACCAAGCTATCATTGCAGCCTAGCTTTTTTGAAAGGACTGGGAATTTGAATAACTTCAGACCATGGCAAATAACAGATCTGATCCAACCTTCAAGAATTTTCCTGTCTCCTCCATAGGTTGGTGACTCCTGCATTATGGGTAAGACTCTTGTAACTGTGATAATGGGGCCTATTTATACTCAACACCAGTTTCATGTTTCACACTCTGCAATTCACATCTCACCCATTTACTACACTGACAAAAATTATACCAGTTGTAAATGGGCTGCTCATGTAGGTCCTGCCTACCATTCTTAAGGTCTCCAAAGTTATCTCAACTCTGCAAAAATGCAGCCCCATGATACCTTGTTATAGACTCTTCAATCAGGAGAAATAGTCTCTCAGCAACCAACCTGGCAAACCCTCTCAACATGTTATCCATTTCAAGGATCTCATTGTTCTAAACCCCAGAGAAGACAGACCCATTCTATTCTATCTTAGTTTATTGACATACTTTCTGATTATGAAGACCAATCTAATAAACTTTGTTAAACTCCCTCAAAGACAATCTTTTCATGGTCTCGCCAATGTCTTACATACACTTGCTTCCTATAAAAACTCAACCTCTTTAAAGGAAGGCTAATATACGATTTCCTTTGCTAATTGCTTGCTGACCTTGCATGTTAACTTTCTGTTGTTTGGGTACAAAGATCTCCCCAATACCTTCATTTTCCAACAATAGATACATAGAATTTTGAAACTTTTTGTCATTTGTGACCTTTCCCCATGGAAGCCATGAACACATTTGTTTTTCCTTGATGCATGCAGTTTGCAACCAAACACACTTTCAAATCCATTACCAGGGTGAAAAAAAACTCAAAAGAATCAATACATTTGTCTCTTGATGAGAAATGTGAGTGAGGGGATAAGGGATTTCTAATGCACCCTTTCTGTGCCTAAGAAGCAGTAAACAGGCAGAGGAAAGAGCTTTGGAAAGTTAGGGCACTTAATTTCCTGCCTGATTTAATTTAGAGAATGCCCTTAAATAAGTGATAAACACTCCCATGCAAAACTGGCAGAAGTCTTTTTAATTATGGAAATGGAACTCCAAATGTTTTTCCAGGTTGTAGGATCCTGATTGCAATCTTCAGGGAGTAATGGTGAAACACAAAATAGACATGCTAACCTCAGATCTTTCAGGCATAATGGAGGCTAATGGACTTAAAGGGACAGCTGATAATTGCTTTTGGAAAGCCATGATGGGAAGATGCCAGTGTTGGACTGGGGTGGGCAAAGTTAAAATTCACGCAACTCTAGATTATAGTACAACAGGTTTATTTGAAAGTACAAGCTTTCAGAGTGCTGCGTCTTCATCAGCTATCAGATGAAAGAGCAGTGCTCCGAAAACCTGTACCTCCAAATAAACCTGTTGGACTATAACCTGGTGTTGTGTGCTTTGGAAAAATAATTCTTTGTTTTACTAAATCCATGTGTTACTGTGTCCGCATCCAGGAGCAACATAAATTCCACTTTTCCCTCATTGTTTCTTGGCGATATCCGTGGGCTTGTTGCCCCACAGTTCCACAAATACAAGTAATCAGCTCTCTTAAGTGATTATTCTTCATGGTCAGATTACAACAGGATCTGGACCCTAGGCCAATGGGCTGAGAAGTGGCAGATGGAGTTTAATTCAGATAAACACAAGGTGCTGCATTTTGGGAAAGCAAATCTTAGCAGGATTTATACACTTAATGGTAAGGTCCTAGGGAGTGTCACTGAACAAAGAGACCTTGGAGTGCAGGTTCATAGCTCCTTGAAAGCGAAGTCACAGGTAGATAGGATAGTGAAGAAGGCATTTGGTATGTTTCCCTTTCTTGGTCAGAGTATTGAGTACAGGAGTTGGGAGGTCATGTTGCAGCTGTACAGGACATTGGTTAGGCCACTGTTGGAATATTGCGTGCAATTCTGGTCTCCTTTCTATCGGAAAGATGTTGTGAAAGTTGAAAGGGTTCAGAAAAGATTTACAAGGATGTTGCCAGGGTTGGAGGATTTGAGCTACAGTGAGAGGCTGAACAGGCTGGGGCTATTTTCCCAGGAGTGTAGGAGGCTGAGGGGTGACCTTATAAAGGTTTACAAAATTATGAGGGGTATGGATAGGATAAATAGACAAAGTCTTTTCCCTGAGATCGGGGAATCCAGAACTAGAGGGCATAGGTTTAGGGTGAGAGGGGAAAGATATAAAAGAGACCTAAGGGGCAACTTTTTCACACAGAGGGTGGTGCGTGTATGGAATGAGCTGCCAGAGGATGTGGTGGAGGCTGGTACAATTGCAACATTTAAAAGGCATTTGGATGGATATATGAATAGGAAGTGTTTGGAGGGATATGGGCCGGGTGCTGGCAGGTGGGACTAGATTGGGTTGGGAGATCTGGTTGGCATGGACAGGTTGGACCAAAGGGTCTGTTTCCGTGCTGTACATCTCCATGACTCTATGACTGAGGCTAGGCTGTGAATGATAGCTGGCTATTGGACTGTAGAGAACACTTACAGAACAGGCAAGTCCACTTTCACTTTCAAATCACTTCTCTCTGGTAGTATCCAGGGCCAACTCCAATCAATTTCCTGTGCCCTTGCCCAACAGCTGGTAAAGCCTGGCTGGTATCAGTTAATGCAAAAGTAAACAAGGGCTGTAATGTAAACCTGGGAACTTGGTGATCTGCAGGGTATATTCAGTCCCCCATCCCATTTAAAGCCCATTCTGTATTGGAGTGAAAACTATTTCCATGTTGTTCTCTTAAGTTGTAATTTTTGTTATGATGTCACACAGGAAGAAAAGTATCTCTGCCACAAATAGAATATGCTCAGAATTATGATCTTCCTGATCGGCAGGTTTATATAATGGTTGATGAAACCTTAACCCTAAAGAATTAATAAACATATCACCTGCATCAACATAATTATTCTACAGAGCAGAAACGGGACATTTGGCCCATTAGTTCTTTGTTAGCTATCATAGACACCTCCTTTCCTCTCTTCATCTCACCCCATCAACATACCTCCCTATTCCTGTCTCCCTCATTTACTTATGCACTCTGCCCTTCGTCAAAAGCTGAATCCAATAACCACAAGCAAAATCCACATAAACACCAGAGGCAATCAATTCTGAAGCCTCCATCTAACTTGAAAAGAAGGTAATAAAAATCCTCTTCAGGGACATTCCTGGGAAAGATCGGATTCCCTACCGTGTGGAAACAGGCCCTTCGGCCCAACCAGTCCACACCGACCCTCCGAAGAGTAACCCACCCAGACCCATTTCCCCTCTGACTAATGCACCTAACACTATGGGCAATTTAGCATGGCCAATTCACCTGACCTGCACATCTTTGGACTGTGGGAGGAAACCAGAGCACCCGGAGGAAACCCACACAGACACAGAGAAAATGTACAAACTCCACAGAGACAACCACCCAAGGCTGGAATTGAACCTGGGACCCTGGTGCTGTAAGGCAGCAGTGCTAACCACTAAGCCACTGTGCCACTCTGAGACTATCTTGAATCTAGAACAAAACCCACCAAGTATTTAAAGTCAGCAGGAGGTTCTAAGTATCTGTCACACTCTTCATTCTGCAAACATTACCTTTTTCCTGTTTTCCAAGTCACAACTCTCGGGCTACCCCTCACAGACTCTTCCAGCAGGATGTATCATGCATTTCAAACAAATTCTTAAATGTCCCAACCAGAAACTCCTTTTTTTTGATGATAATCTTAGACAGGTTAATTAGTACTTCTATTAAAATATTACTGCCCTCCAATTGTGATATGTATGGGTGATCTGATATCAAATAATGAGTTCTTTGGACAGCATCTCACAAAGATCATTCTTTAATCCTGCTATGAACACCTGAGCTGAAATCAAGCTGTAATCTAAGACAATGATATCCACTTTCCCAGTAATACTTTCTCCTCTTCATGTACTGGTAACATTATCGCTGGCCTTCAGGAGATGGATAACTTTCCATTTTAGCATCCACTGCTCTCAACAGGAGAATCCTCTGCATGAATGGAAGAACAAAGCCCTGGTTAAAGGTTCCTACATTTGGCCCTCTATCCACTAGGTTGATCTCCCTCATTGCTGGAGGGAATCCCATTCCATGACTCGTGTAGGATTTATCCTCCCAAAGCTTCTTCTCTCCAGGGAAACAAGGAGGATTGAATGGAACTGAAGTAGCACAATTGCATTTTTGGTAAGTGAGATATTAAGAACAGTCTAAATGGAGATTTCTCTGCATTGTCTCATTAAGCATTTCATGGTCAATTCTCATTTGGTGAAGTCATTTGCTCATCTTCTATCCAATTTCCTTTAACTCTGCCCCAAAGGATTACCGCTGTCAATTTGATATGTAACATTCCCATATCCACCATCCTGATGGAGTTTGCCAGCTTACATTACACCACTGGCAGTTTTGCAAAATGGATTCTGTAAACCTGGTTGACAGTGTTCCAAACGCAGCTTACCTAATGCACTATTACCTAATGCTTACAACTATTTAAAAAGGGATCCTTTTAATTTCTTTTCATTGGGGATCAATCAGAAATGGATAATGGGAGGGTAGCATGTTGATTCATGGCATCGGCTGGTTCTGTTTATGAGTTCAATGAGAATTATACCCACCCAAATCAGACTGGGGACAGCCAGTTGGTAAAATGGTGGCAGAAAGTATCCCACTCGCCGTGAGATATTTCCAGAAGTAGGGACATCACTAACTGGAGATGGGTAAGCCAATAAATAAATTAACATTTCCTTTTGGCCACTTTGTGGCCCACAGAAGCATCTCAACCATCGCTGCCCTCACAACATGGGTCGAGACAAAAACGCTGCAGATGCTGGAACCCAAAGTAGATAGGCAGGAGGCCGGAGGATCACAGCAAGCCAAGCAGCATCAGGAGGTGGAGAACTCAGCATTTCGGGTATAAACCTTTCTTCACGACTCACCTCCTGATGACGCCAGGCTTGCTGTGATCTCTGCTTGTCTACCTCACAATACGGATTGCACAATTGGAGTATTCAAAGCCCCCACAGCAACATCTCAAAACCCCTCCATCCTCTTGCAGTCTCAACATTGACCAAATCTGTCAGTGGTATTCCTAGAAAATCCCCTCCAAGGTCCCACCTTTTGCCTGTGCAGGCTAAGGACCCACACTGAACATAGGCAGTAGGGGCCACATGTGCCTGTAAAGCCCCAGTCCTAATTCTCAATAACACTGCATTGTAAGCATGGGCCAGCAGAATTCCTCGTGGTTGGTTTTAGTAAGCTTAAACATTGGTTCTGGGGAAGCAAACTATATCCTCAGGATTTTCTTCTTAATTCACTTTAATGCCATGGACATTGCTAGCTGGGCCAATATTTATTGCCCCTCCTAGTTACCCTTAAGATGGTGGTGCCTTCTTGAACCGCTGCAGTCCATGTGCTGTAGTTAGGCCCACAATACCCTGAGTGAGCAAGTTCCAGAATTTTGACCCAGTGACATTGAAGAAATGGTAATATATTTCCAAGTCAGGATGGTGATTGGCTTGGAGGGGAACTAGTGGCAGTGATCCCATACATCTGCTCCCTTGTCCTTCTCGATGGAAGTGTTTGTGGGTTTGGAAGGTGCTGTTCGAGGAGCCTTAGTACATTTCTGCAGTGCATCTTGTAGCTGGTACACACTGTTGGTGGTGGAGGGAGTGAATGTTGATTGTGATAGATGGGGTACCAATCATGTAATCCCCGTCCTCCATTCTGAATGGTGCTGTACTAGTACCCTGAAAAAAAATGATACCTTCAAACCAGACCACTCAGGTTGATTCGTTAAAGGTTAATTAGACATGAGAATGAGCAATTGGAGACAAGTGAAAAATTCCAACCCTAATATAAGGACAGCCTATTTTTCCTGCATGACCTTGATTGTCTGGGGGGAACCATTCTTTTGTGTGGTTGGAGTCACCTGGATGATGTTTTCTGCACAATGGAATGTCTGGGAAGGTGCTGACAGTCATCAGATGGTATCAGAGACTTTGTCACAGACATTAGGTTTCACCTTGGACTGGGATCGTAACTAATGCCAGGATCCCTGAGTTCTCCAGACCAGTCATCTCAGGGAGTCCTCAACAGACAGAGGAACATGCAAATCATTTTTATTATATATTTATGCCAATAAATGCACTTATTTAGATCACTTAACCCGAATAGCCTCCTTTTTGTAAAATCCTAACAGATTCAATGTTGAACCATAATATGTGCCAAGCCCCCTGGAGTTATATTCATCCAGGCAAGACAAGAGCATGCCAGGACACTCCCGAATCGTGCCCTGGAGATGGTGCTCTGAGGTTACAGGATGCAAACTACCAATGCACAGAACTCCCAGCCTCTGACCTGCTTCCATATTTACATAGGATGAATGAGAAGCGATGGATTTAAAGTTGTTGCTGCCAATTTTTAAAATAAATTTCCAATAAATAATTAATTCCAAAAATACTGCCATAAAAATATGTAACACTATATTCCACTCACACCAGTGGTCAGGGCAGTGACATTCGTGTTAAAATGAGATATTCGCCTACACGTTGCTTTTATCAAGTTTAGAAGATTTCAGTTCTAGAAAGCAGAACAGTTTCCGTTTTGGACCAGTTGGTGATCTATCTGAGTAAAGGTCACTCTGCACAGCTTCATTACATCACTTCCTTGTCAGGGATACTGTGCAGAGTACCGATCTCCTTGATCTGCCATCATAACCCAAGCCAATATCTCTTATGGCATCTGGTGCAATGCCAGCCCATATCCGACAGGTATTCTCTAAGGGATTAGCACTGGGCAGCCATAATGAGTTTGAAAAAAAAAGCCAAAGTTAAGCAAATGTCTAATCCATACCACTCTACTCAGGCATGGTGGCCTGGATGACCTCTTTCTCAACTGTAACATTTGGATGACTCTGGTGTCCTATTGTCCTGGGGAGACACTTGCAGAATCGTGTCTCTGGTTGACTGTCTGATTTTATTATTCACCCCAGAAAGAGATCACCAGGACAGCAAGTTCTACTTTGTTGCTGGCACTTTATTTCATAATTTGGGTAGAGTTTGATGACTTCTCTTTAATCCTCAAAACTGTCTGGGTAGAGAATTTTGCAGGAATTCTGAATATGCTTCCTGGTCCATATTGTAGAATCATAAACACAAATTCAGATGTTGATCCTGGGATTTACAAATAAATCATCATGTGAAATTATGGAAATAAACGTCTCAATGAAAATACAAGTTTATTTCCAGATATGTACACACAACTACTGTTCATGTTACAAAGTGTCCCACGCCACTTCACAGGAACACTACCAGACTCAGTTTCAGTTAAAGCTACACAAGGATATGTTTGTTAAGGTGACCAAAGGTTGGTCAAATATGGAGATTTAAAGGAACACTTTTCAGGAAGAGAGAGGTGAAGAGGTTGGGAGGGAATGTGTGCGAATTCCAAAGCTGGGAGCTAGAAAGCTGAAGGCATAGTAGCCATTGGTGGAGTGATCAAAAATTGGGTGTTCAGAAGGGGCATGTCAGTTGGACAAATGCTGGATTCCTGGGTATTGTGGCACTGGAGGAAGTTACAAAGGGATGAGACCATGGAGGGTTAAGAATTTGCGAACAGAAACTTTACTTAGCTAGAAGTCAGATAACACAGGATTACAGAAGAACCAGAATTAGTGCAAATTAGGATGTGTGTATACAATCATGGATATACACAAAATGTACACAAATCTTTATGTGGGAGAAAGTGAGAACTGCAGATGCTGGAGATCAGAGTCAAGAGTATGGTGCTGGAAAAGCACAGCAGGTCAGGCAGCATCCGAGGAGCAGGTGAATCGACGTTTCGGGCATAAGCCCTTCATCAGAAATTTCAGATGCCCGAAACGCCAGTTCTCCTACTCCTCGAATGCTGCCTGACCTGCTGTGCTTTTCCAGCGCCACACTCTCAATACAAATCTTTATATGTCTATCCCAATGCAAAACTTTCATCTTTCATCTTCAGAGGACATTACCTGACCGTCACACATTGCAAAGCTCTTTATGGTTCATGGAACAATTTTGAAGCACAGGCACTATTGCAATGCAGGAAACAAGGCAACTAATTTGCATACAGCAAGCTCTTATAAGTAGCAATGTGCTAATGACCCAGTAATATGTTTAATTGAGAACAAACATTTTTCAGGTGACAGGACTTCTTTGAAACAGTACAAAGAGATTTTTTAAGCCCATCTGTGAGGGCAGCTCTGATAATTCCACACTCCTCAGTGCTATGGGCCAAGTGCTGGCAAATGAGACTAGATTAATTTAGGATAACTGGTTGGCATGACAAGTTGGACTGAAGGGACTGTGCTGTACATCTCTATGACTCTATTCCTATGGATTACACATCAGTGTCAGAGCACAGCGCTTACATCATTTATTTACTAAGCCAGACTTCGAGGTGATCCTGCAATCAAGCACTCCATTTCTCTGACTGAAAGTGAGATGTCTCTATTAATGAATGATGGTTTAAGAGACTGCTAAGTGTACAGGGATCAGTTACAGTAATCATAGCTGCTACACCTGATCTTGCTTCATGCTGCATAATCATTCCTTTATCAATCCTCTATGATGGTTCTAACCATCATTGCCATGAAGAGGTCATTTCAGAGTGTGAATAACGACAGCATGACTTTCCAGAAATTTCGACAAAGTCCTGTAAAAATATTCAGTTCACAAACGTCAAACTCCAGCTCAGCCATAGTGCTGTGGTCGGCTTTGGCAGCTTTCATTTTTACTCAAAGCAACATGTAGGTTACGTAGGTGATAGAAGTAAAGGCAGAATTGGCAGGCTCACTTCCTGGATTCCCCAAACAGCAGCAAACATCATCCTCTCTTGCTGTCTCACTGAGTTTAACTGAGTTTGGGCATCCTGGATTTAATTCCTCTGGTCTGAGTTCAGACAGCTGACCTTATTTTGGATATTCTGAGGGGATCTGCAAAGAATGTATGGTTTTCCTCAGCTAGTGATCAAAAGAATAAAATTCAGTCAGGATTCACACTGCTACTTTGATCCATTCCATTGCCAGATATCTGATACTCTCCATAAACTTTTACATCCCTTGTTTAGATTCTAGTCTGTACTTCATTCCTGGACATCTGTTATTCCACAATTCAATCCTCTTGAATTCCTCGATTAATCTCCAGCCTCAAATTCATTCCCTGGATTCTGTTATTCAAGGTAAACTCCCTGAGCCTCTCAATTAAATTTCAGCTTGGTAACTCACTCCAAAGTATTTTTGTTCCATTATTGAATTGCAAGACCCCTAGATTAACTTGAGCTTGATTCAATTCAGCACCAGGGACCAAAGACACCTTGTGATATTGTTGACCGGGATAATTCCCAATCTAGAGTATTTGGCATCCTCCATTTATAACAAACTGCGACCTTACTGCTGAGGCGCTCATACCTGACCGAATCAGGTGAACCCTTCCATAGAAACAACAGCAATCTACATTTAGGTAGGATCTTTAACCGAGCAAGGTGGTTCTGGGAAAGATGAGGCCTCAGAGTAGTGATGGTAATATTCCAGCGTATTGGGATTCAACATGGAAGTCATCAAATACAGGCATCAGATGAATGGGATTTGGTGTGAGTTAGCACAGAGGCAGCAGAAATCTGGATGAGTTGAAGTTTAAAAAAGTTAGATTGTGGGCCTCTGGTCGGGATATCGTTGAGCCGAGTTGTGAGAAAGGATAGAGTTGAGGATTTTGTCTGTGACCATTACCTGTTTGCAGGGGCCGTGAGCTGATAGTGAGTACGATTCCTCACGTAGCCTTCACTGTGCTCACCAGCTGCTGGACATGAGCAGCAGAGGATGCTTCCCCCGAGGACAAGCACAAAAGCTGAGCCCCAGCCTAAGAACAGGGCATCTCCCAGATCTGTCTTCATGGACGTGGGCACGAGCGGGTTGTAGAAATCAGCCACGATATTGACAGCAGTCCAGGAGACAGGAATCAGGACACATATTCCTGCCATGATGAATAAAATCCCTCCAGTTACAGTCAGTGAGGCTTTGAACCTTTCCTCAGCCCTTGCAAACTTGGTGCACTTCAAGCCCCCGCATGACACCACCGCAGCGAAAATGCCCAATGCCACAGCCAAGCACATGAGGGCCCGGGCTGCCTGGAGGTCAGATGGCAGGGCTAGCAGTGAATCGTACACATCGCAGCTCAGGAGACCCCCACTGTCGTTGATGCAGCTCATCCAGATCCCCACCCAGCCCTCCTCCACTGTCAGAATTGTACTGCCGCCGAGGTTGCGGATCTTCCACTGTGGGATCGCCATAGCAACGCAGGCCATGAACCACCCAACCAAGCCAGCGACGAATCCCACCACTTGGAAGCCGGCGCTCGCCATAGGATCTGCCCAAAATCCCTCAGCAACTTCCCAGAAATGCTGAACTGCTGTCCCCGCAGCAACTCTCTCACTGGTTGACCGTCAGGGTCACCAGGTTAACTTGCCATAATGCCAAAGAGAAAGGTAGGCCCCTGATTGAAGGGCTCTCACCTTGACCATCTCTCACTGCCAAAGGCACAAAGGAAGTGATACTGTCAGCAGCTCTCCCTGCACATACTGAAGGATGGATTTCTGTGTGGGAGGAGCAGGGAGAGAGAATAGAAAATGACTGACAGATCCGAGAGACACCACTTAGAACTACAAGCGACTGGCAAAGCTGCTGATCTTCAAGTGTTTGACAGTGGTCTCACATTGCTGTAATGTTGTAAATGCTGCTGTTGCCTTGAAACAGCAGAAGCAATATATAAGGTCTCGATAGAATATTCTCTTGGCCGATTTCCTGCGGTGTTTTGGCTGCATTAACTGGGTTCCTGAATGGATGAAATAAATGACTAGGAATAGAAGAATTAGGAGCAGGAGTAGGCCATGCAGCTACTTGAGCCTGCTCTGTCATTCAATGAGAAAAGGCTGATCGTCCACCTCAGTTACTCGTTCTTCACTGTCCCCATCATCTCTTAAATTCTTGAGATACTTATCACCAAATACCAGGGGGTGGTGCTCTAGTCTGATAGCTGCGGGTGTTCTCCTCCCCACAGCAGAAGCTTCTGACACTTCAGCTATTCCGAAGTATGTATGTGCACGCCTGTGTTTGTATGTACGTACGTGTGTGCGCGCGCGCTCATGTGTTTGTGTTGGTGTGTGTGCACGTGATTGTATGTGTTTGTGTATGCATGTGTGTGTGCGCGCGCTCATGTGTTTGTGTGTTGGTGTGTGTGTGTGTATGTACACGCCTGTGTTTGTATGTATGTATGTGTGTCTGTGTGTGCGCGCTCATGTGTTTGTGTTGGTGTGTGAGTATGTGCACGCATGTATTTATATGTATGTGTGTGCGCGCGCTCACGTGTTTGTGTGTTGGTGTGTGTGTGTATGCGCACGCATGTGTTTCTATGTATGTGTGTGCGCGCGCGCTCATGTGTTTGTGTGTTGGTATGTGTGCACATGATTGTGTGTGCATGCGTGTGTTTGTGTGTGTGTATGTGTGTTTGTGGATGCATGTGTGCACGCACATGTTTCTGTGTGCGTGCCTGCACACATGTTTGTGTGTATGTGCATGTTTATGTGTGTGCGTACGTACACATGTTTGTGCGTGTGTTCGCGCGTTTGTGTGAGGAGCTGCCCTGGACCCATAACACCACGGCTAGAGCTCGAACATTAACTCTAATGTATCTGATCACTCACTTACATATTACCCAATCAGGATGAATCATGATGACATATCTCCAGACCAAACTGCCTACTCAGCCTTAGTCAACATGATTGAAAGATGTGCACCATTCATTCAGTATTTGTTGCCCCTGTTTCCCCTGCATCCTGGTTCAGTGGTGAGCCCGCTCCTGCTCCTGCATCAAAAAGTTGTGGTTTTAAGCCCCACTTCTGATTCTTGAGTCAGAGACTCGACTGCATGCTAGCTTTGTGTGGGAAATATTAAAACAAATCTCTGTCAAAGATCCCACAGCTCTATAATTGGAGAAGTGCAGGGTAGTGTGACCCGCCTTCCCTGTGCCTTGATCCCACAACCCACATCAGGAGAACATTGCGTGGCCATTTGTGGGATCTGACTGTGCATACATTGTCTGCATACTTCCACTTCCGATGGACCTCATTGGCTGTGATGAGTACTGGATGGCCTGAAGTCATGAGACGCACGGTGTAAAGTTAGTCTTTCATTCACTCATTTTCATTGAAAATCTACTGTGCAGATAGAGACCATTTGGCCCATCGAGTCTGCACCAACCCTCTGAAGCACATCGCACCCAGACACAACACACCACCCCGCCACCCTCACAATCCCCATGGCTAATGCACACAACCTGAATATCAGTGCAGCCAGCGGAAACCCACACAGACACAGGCCACACAGACAGTCACCCAAAGTTGGAATCGAACCCTGGCACTGTGAGTTAACAGTGCAAACCATTGAGCCACCATGCTGCCCTTTACCTTTGACTCTGAGCTAAAGGAGACCTGCTGTCGAAATATTTTAAATGGTCTATGCTGATGGTCATTTGTCTTCTGTTCCCAGCTTACGATATGTGTGACTTCCACGACTCAACATGGCTATCCAGTCCCTCAACCGTAATCAAAAATAAGGCTCACAGATTCATTGTGGCCCAATGAGTGTCATTAGTCCCTGCTGTATTTTGAACCTCTACCTTCAGAAAATATGCTTCCTTTAAGACAAAAACAGAAATTCTCCAGCAATTTCTGTTTTTGTTTCAGATTTTCAGCATCCACAGTTATTTGTTTTATTTTAACCCTTTAAGGGTCAGTTTACTTCATTAGTAGCTGTTGACCTCAAAGTTGTGAGTTCAAGCCCTGTTCTAAGTCTTCAGTAAAGGGAGTGTTGCATTGACAAAGGTGTTGTACATTGAATAAGATGTTCAACAATAAGACGTTTACACTTTTGAGTGTGTCAATGCTCCACTTTTATTCAAGTTATAGGAGTTTATAAAATTATGAGAAGCAAGGATAGGATAAGTAGTCAAGTTCTTCTCCTCAGGGTAGGGGAGTCCAAAACTAAAGGGCCAAGATTTAAAATGAGAGGGGAAAGATTTAAAAGGGATCTAATGGGCAATCTTTTCATGCACAAGGTGGTATGCAACTGGAATGAGCTGCCAGAGGAAGTGGTGAAGGCTGGTACAATTATAACATTTGAAAGGCATCTGGAGGGGTATATGAATTGGAAGATATGGGCCAAATGCTGGTAAATGGGACTGGATTAATTTAGGATATCTGGTTAGCGTGGATGAGTTAGGCCGAAGGGTCTGTTTCCATGCTGACTCCAAGTGAAATAGCAAATTCTCCTTTGACCTGATGAGCGTTTATTCCCGAACAGACATCAATAGTTACTTCATTAGCCACTAATCTTAATAGCAATTGTGGAATCTTGCTGTGCTCAATCCATTGTTGCATTTCTTCACATTCCAACAATAACTCCACTTCAGGAAAGCACCTTCTTGATGGTGGACCATTTTGGGAAGTTCTGAGGTTGTGACTGGAAATTCAATAGTTTGTCATAAAGAGCTCCATCTTGTGGTTGAGGTGAAATCTGCCCTGTCCTCACAGGAACCAGCAGTCAGTATGAGAGGCAGGACAAGTGACAGAAAGACACTAGCAGAGCATAGAACAAGCATTCTACTTTTCAACGAGGAACGTTACAGCCTTCTTCACTGAACATTGTGTTCATCAATCACAGAATCATGGAATTGTTACAGCACAGAAAGAGGCCATTCAGCCCATTTTATCTGCTGGCTCTATGAGTGAGCAATGAGTCCGTACCCTTACCCACCATCCATTTTAAATTTAACTTTATACATTCTTCCTTTTCAGAAAATCATCCAGTTTCAGAATCTCTGTTCCCATTTTCACAGACAGTAAAATGTAAATTCTGCTGCTGACAATTACAGATCTGCTAGACCCAACTTTTGCTTCTCCATTTGTGCCATCACCAAATTCTTTCTGACTTACATTGCTATGTCTGCTCTCATTTAACCTCCTCACTTCCATCCCTTTTGTTCTTCTCTTACCCCTCTTGCTCCAAATCAAACCCATCTCTTGCTCTCTCTTGGCTCTGTTGTCCCATGTGAGCACAGTAAAACCAGTAATCTATTCAACAAACAAGAAAATTTATTCATCTGGAACATTATTTTGAATTTTCACATCACATTTGACTCAATGAGTATTTAGAGCACTTTTTTGTTTTTATTAAGAAACTTTTTTCTTCTTATGTCTGACGTTTATGTTTTTAAATGTGGAAGATTGTTGATGCTGGTGACATCTTACCTTACGATAAGCAAATTGACTCCAGCTGAAGGTGCCAAAGAAACTGATGTCCTCATCTAACTTGCTTTGTGAGGACACATCTTTGATCACTATTGCTCTTTTCACATTTGGCTCCATTCTTAGGTGCTTCACCTCAACACTATCTAAAAGAATTAATCGTAATCTAAAGAACACACTTAAAATGATTTGGAGATGCCGGTGTTGGACTGGGATGTACAAAGTTAAAAATCACACAACACCAGGTTATAGTCCAACAGGTTGAATTGGAAGCACACTAGCTTTCGGAGCACTAGTCCTTACCACCTGAAGGAGTGGCGATCCGAAAGCTAGTGTGCTTCCAATTCAACCTGTTGGACTATAACCTGGTGTTGTGTGATTTTTAACTTTGTACACTTAAAATGATATGTGTTTGGAACAAGTTGCTAGAGGAGGTGGGGGTGGTACAATTCCAACATTTAACAGGCATCTTGAATGGGCACATGAACAGAAAGGGTTTAGAGGGATATAGGCCAAATGCTGGCAAATAAGACTAGATCAATTTAGGACATCTGGTTGGGGATTAAAAGGTCTGTTTCCGTGCTGTACAACTCTATGACTCTATGACACTAAGTACCTCTCCACCTCAACCTCCTGTTTTGTTGTTCAGTGGTCCTTTTCTCCCCCTAATTGTCCTGGCAGGCACATTATATTCTTTATGAATGAGCTTATTACTTTAGTGCCAATGAATGCAGGTAGGATCATGTGACCTTGCATACTGTCCAGAACATGTCAGGTTGAAACCCACTGAAAACTACTGAAGCCACCAGAGAAAAAGGAGGCCATCACTTTTTCGGCATTGGTGTTTTGATTCAGCACATGCTTTATAGCCTTTTGGTCTTAATATAGATTCAAATAACTTCAAATTGTACATTCCATTTTCATTTTGTTGCCTTTCTCTTTCCAGGGTTCGGTTCTAACTCGATTTTCTTGTTTCTGCATTCCATAGACAGCGGTGCATGAATCTGTCATTCACACCATCTCGAGACATAGCTTTGTTAGCTGTTCTATCATCACTTCATTGGCTTTGCAATCCCAACTCTTTTCTCACTTTATCTCCTCTGTCTTCCACCCTATCACAAGCAATCAATATTGTTCTTTTCCCCACCTCACTTTCACTTGCCTCAAATGATTTAAGTCTCTAACTTTTCCCAGTTCCAATGAAAATTTGTCAGCCTCTGAGGAGATGCTGCCCATGGATTGTCCCAGAATTTGTGGCTTTTATTTCAGTTGCTAATACACTGTCCATTTTGCCTTTGTTTCAGCTGAGATCATCCAACTAGAAATGGAAACTGGCAGCCAAGCAAGAGTTAATGCTTAAGCCAGTCAGGAAAACTGGCACGATTGAAACAAGAGATTACCTTTCGCACACATTCCAGTTTCATCAGAACTTGAATACACACTCCCACATGTGCTAACTTTCACCCAATCAAGGCACAATCCTCATCCAATCTGCATACGAGGGCCATGCCTTTCATTGCTATTAGTCCTTTCATACTGATTCTGTGCTGTTTCTCACATAGCTTAATCACTGAATAACCAGGAAATGAATCAGTTTGCATCTTATCATAACATAGGGAATCTGCAAAGTGCTTAAAAGAGCAACTATGACCTAATTAAACGTATAATCACTTAGAAGAAACTGTTTATGACCTAATTTAGATTGCACATTGTTATTCAGTTTCAACATCTTTCTAATTCCCTTCCTTTTTATTGTGATCTTATGATGTTATGACCTGTGGCAGTATGTTTGGATCCAATATTGAGTTATTTAGGCACCTCAACACCCACACCTCAGGAATGGAAGAAAGTCATCCTCGATCCTGAAGAAGGTGAAGTATGGGGGGAGCTCGCATCCCACAATGGAAAGCATACTGCATATTCAAAAGGTGCTCTCTTTCCAAGGGACGTTGTTGAATTGAAGCCTTGCCGATTGCCTCAGCTGCATATGGCCGGATTTCAAAAAAGAGAAGGGTGGTTCTCCTCAAAGTCTAGGCTAGTATTTAACCCTCAATCAATCAACTAAACTAAAAATACAGTCTCTCATTCTTGTCACATTGCTGTTTGTGGGGTAATTCTAACCCTGAAACAGTCAAAGTTAAAAATCACACAACACCAGGTGATAGTCCAAAAGGTTTATTTGGAAGCACTAGACTTCAGAGCATTGCTCCTTCGTCAGGTGGCTGTGGAGTATAAGATGGTAAGACACAGAATTTATAGCAAAGGTTTACAGTGTGATACTGGGAGACTGGTTAGCAAGGTAAGATCTCATGGAATACAGGGAAAACTAGCTATTTGGATACAGAAGTGGCTTAAAGGTCGAAGATAGAGGGTGTTGGTGGAGGGTTTTTTCCAGACTTTAGGCCTGTGACCAGTGGATTACCACAAGGATCACTGCTGGGTCCATTTATGTGAATCATTTGGAAGTGAGCATAAGAGGTGTAGTTAGTAAGTTTGCAGATGACACCAAAATTGGAGATGTAGTGGTTAGCAAAGCAAGTTACCTCAGGTCACAATGGGATCTTGACCAGATGGGCCAATGGGCTGAGGAGTGGCAGATGGAGTTTAATTCAGATAAATGCAAGGTACTGCATTTTGGGAAAGCAAATCTTAGCAGCACTTATACACTTAATGATAAGGTCTTAGGGAGTGTTGCTGTACAAAGAGACCTTGGAGTGCAGGTTCATAGCTCCTTGAAAGTGGAATCGCAGCTAGATAGGATAGTGAAGAAGGCGTTTGGTACTCTTTCCTTTATTGGTCAGAGTATTGAGTACAGGAGTTGGGAGGTCATGTTGCAGCTGTACATGACATTGGTTAGGCCACTTTTGCAATACTATGTGCAATTCTGCTCTCCTTCCTCAGAGGCTGAGGGGTGACCTTATGGAGGTTTATAAAATCATGAGGGACATGGATAGGATAAATAGACAAAGTCTCTTCCCTGGGGTGGGGGAGTCCAGAACTAGAGGACATAGGTTTAGGGTGAGCGGGGAAAGATATAACGCAGAGTGCGATACATGTCTGGAGTGAGCTGCCAGAGGGAGTGGTGGAGATTGGTACAATTGCAACATTTAAAAGGCATTTGGATGGGTATATGAATAGGAAGGGTTTGGAGGGATATGGGCCAGTTGCTGGCAGGTGGGACTAGATTGGTTTGGGATATCTGGTCAGCATGGACAGGTTGGACCAAAAGGTCTGTTTCGTGCTGTACATCTCTATGACTCTATGACTCACTGACACTGTAAACTTTTGCTATAAATTCTGTGTCTTTCGATCTTATACTCCACAACCACCTGATGAAGGAGCAGCGCTCCAAAAGCTAGTGCTACCAAATATCACCTGGTGTTGTGTGACTTTTAACTTTGTACACCTCAGTCCAACACCAGCACCTCCAAAATCATGAAACAGTCAATGTGTTTTAAAATGTATTTCATTGGTTCTGAAATACTTTGGGATCTTCTGCATTCATGAAAAGGACTATGTAACTATAATTTTGTCGATCATATTTCATTGTTCTTATATAATATTATATAATGGAATTTTACAGCACAGATGTGAGTGGCTCCCATGGTAGAACTGTTAGCACTTTGCACCCTGAATCCAGCAATCTTAGCTCGAGCCTTAGTGGGACCTTTGTTCCTTTGGGTGGCACGGTGGCACACTGGCTAGCACTGCTGCCTCACAGCACCAGGGACTCCGGTTCAATTCCTGTCTTGAGCAACTGTCTGTGTGGAGTTTGCACATTCTCCCCATGTCTGCGTGGGTTTTCTACAGGTGCACCGGTTTCCTCCCACAGTCCAAAGATATGCAGGTTAGGTGAATTGGCCATGCTAAATTGCCTGTAGTGTTAGGTGTAGGGGAATGGGTCTGGGTGGGTTGCTCTTTGGAGGGTCGGTGTGCACTTGTTGGGCCAAAGGACCTATTTCCACGCTGTAAGTAATCTAATCTAGTCCCTATTTAATTCTTGAAGAAGGTCATTTGGTCCATCAATATCATAAGAGCTCTCTAAAAGCCTTTATTCCATGATCCTGCCTTGTTTTTCTTTCAAATATAAGTGTCAAAATAGGCCATTCAGCCCATCCAGTCTACTCCACCACTTCTGATCATGCCTGATCATCTACCTCAACATCACATTCCCATGCCTACTCCAAATGGAAACTGCATCTCAATGAGGCCAGATTAAGTAATAATGAGGATGTTAACACACACTCACTACTCACTCATGAGAATTCCATCTCACCATTCAACAATTGGTCTGAAAATGAGGTTTTTACGCTTGACATTGGGAATCCCCTTGCCGCTGATCTCACGTAATTCTTCCTAACTTTCTTTCCATTGTTTGCTTCATTCTGTGGCTGGATCGATTTGGCTTAAGGCTCTATCAATCTCTGTTTCAAATTTCTTTACTGAGTTACCAGAGTGTCTGGGGCTGACAATTCTAAACACCCACCATCCTCTGAGTTAAGAAATCCCTCTCCGAATCTTAGTCTTAAATGGCTTGATGTTGAGACTGGTTCCCAGATCCAGACTAGATAGGCATGAGGCTGGAAGAACACAGCAAGCCAGGCAGCATCAGGAGGTGCAGAAGGTGTAACCCCTCTTCACCCGAAACATTGACTTCTCCACCTCCTGGTGCTGTCTGGCTTGCTGTGTTCTCCCAGCCTCCTGCTTGTCTACTTTGGATTCCAGCATCTGCAGTTTTTTTTTTAAGTCTCTACCCTCATTCCAGATAGCACAGCTAGGTGTAAAACCCTTTCTTCACCTACATTGGTTAGCCCTTTAGAAACTTGAGAGTTTCTATGAGATTGCCTCTCATTCTTCTAAACTATTACAGACCCAATTTTCTCAGTCTCTCCTTATAGAAGTAGAAACTGGCAGCCAAGCAAGAGTTAATGTTTAAACCAGCCAGAAAGTTGGTACGATTGAAGCAAGAGATTACCTTTCGCGCACATTCCAGTTTCACCAGAACTTGAAAACACACTGCCACATGTACTAATAAACATTCACCCAATCAAGGCACAGAACTAGTCCTCATCCAATCTGCTTGAGTGAACCATGCCTTTGATTGCTGTTAATCCTTTCATACTGATTCCATGCTGTTTCTCACATAGCTTAATCACTCTTTCGGCCTTCACCTTCAATGTTTTTACATCTGATCAATGCATTAAATTTACAAGCATTTCGAGAAGGATCGTCCCACAATCCATAGGTGTCAGTCTCGGCTGCTCTCCCACTATGGCATTAACCCAACTCACTTTTATAAATTGTTGTGAGTACTGCATCCATTGCAGACAGGTTTTAACAGCCATTTTAACCTTAATTCTCTTTCATTCTTCCTTCTTTCTGTTAGTGATGTTTTTAAATGGAGGTCCTTTACTTAACACCTCAAGGGTTGATGAAGATGCATTCCCCATTATTTATCTATCTCAAAATGCTTGTAAATTTAATGCATCGATCAAATGTAAAAGCATTGGAGATGAAGGCCAAAAACGTTGGGCACTGGAAAAGACAGTGAGCCGATAATGCAGCCATGAGTTGTCCCACTTTTAACGAGTGGTATGGTGGCACAGTGGTTAGCACTGCTGCCTCACAGTGAGATCCGGGTTCAATTCTCGCCTCAGACAACTCTGTGTAGAGTTTGCCCGTTCTCCCTGTGTCTGCGTGGGTTTCCTCCAGGTGCTCCCATTTCCTCCCACAGTCCAATAGGTGAATTGTCCATGCTAAATTGCCCAAAGTGTTAGGTGAAGGGGTAAATGTAAGGGAATGGGTTGGGATGGGTAGTTGTTCTGAGGGTATGTATGGACTTGTTGGGCCGAAGGGCCTGTTTCCACACTGTAAGTAATCTAATATTGATTGGTGAATTTTTTTCAAGCAGCTGTTCAAAACCTACAAACGTGAAATAAACATTTCAAAAGAAAGAGTGATAGAGAAAGACACACAGAGATAACAAGATTAAAAAAAAGTTAGGCGTAAGAAATACAGCAAAGGAATGGGGAGGGATAGATTTAGGCTGAGCATTGAAAACAAAGAATTTCTAAGATTATTCTAAACCAAGAAAAGCAGGTGTGTGAAAGGTCTTTTCCATCTATCAGTCCTGGAATCTGGTCATCTACACTGCAGAGTGAACTTTATTTTAATTAATTTATCTCTTTCCACAGACCATGTGCACTATGATGATGCACCTTGTTAGTCACCTTTGTTATAATTCCAATGGAGAATGTGTAAACCAGTGATAACCAACCTTACTAAAGAAGCTTCAAATTTACTATAATATTTCACATTTTGTAGCTTTTCATTTCCACAAATCAGATCCAATGCAAATTATGTGAATTAACCAACAAATGATACTTCAAATAAAAACATAAATTTCACTGCAAATAGTCAAGAACACAAAAAATGCATCTGAAACAAAGAATCCTGCAGAAACTCAGCAAGTGTCATACCAGACTCAAAATGTTTCTCTCTCCGCAGAAACTGCCAGACCTGCTAGGTTTCGCCTGCATTCGGTTTCAGATTCCCAACATTTATTGTCTTAAAGATGCATTTAATGCAACCCCCAGCACTCCCTGGATAAATGCAACACCATGTAGCTGTACAATACCATGACAAATTGTTCTTTATTTATGCTGGGTAGGTTAGGGGCCTTAACCGACAACAGCTTTCACCTTCAAGTTTCAAGGATGTTAAGGATGTTATTTACATTGGCCAGGCACACTTCCACAAATCTGCCACCCCCCGCCCCCCAAGTCTTGAAAATCCTCATGCTGTACCATTCCAGAAATCCTTTTCAACCACAAACTTATTAACATCCCAGACCAGAGTTTAACCAATTCTGGGAAAAACAGAATTGTTTGGAACTCCTGAGGTATTCACATAACTTTCCAGGTTTAATTCCTCATAACCAGCTCACACTGTCATTCCAGGAGCTCCCACCTTCAGTCCTGCCAAACAGAAAAATTGACCACTTCCTGAGTGCTGTACTTCTCACAAGAATTTGATGTGTTCCTTTTTCTCTGTCTCAGTCTACTTTCTCTTTACACCCACAGCTTTATCTTTACCCTGAGCTTCTCTGCTTGCTGCTCTCCTTCATATCTGCATTTCTCTTTTATATCCAGCCACATGGCCTCTTTCTTGTTGTTAGCCCTGTTTCCAGTCAGAGTCATCAGATCACAAGCACAACACTTCCTATTCAGGAGAATTACAAAAGATATCTTTACAATTCATGCAAACTCTTAAAGATCGTTTGCAAAAACACTTACAAAAAAAAATTGACAGGCTTCATATACCTTTCAAACAAGTTACAAACTGTCTTGAGCATATTGCTTTCAGGGTCAGAGACTGTCACACTTTCCACCATGCAAGTACGTTCTTCCTGAACACAGACTCCAGACACTTATTTCATCCTGTTCCCAAGTCTATGGTGTAAAATCCTATATAAACATTTCAAAGGCAAATCAGACAGAACTCTAGGATGTTCAACCATTCTGACAGTATACAGGAAATCTTGAAATATCTTTTTTTCCGCTGTTCTCCAAAGCTATGTGGCAAACTCCACTGCCACTCATAAGATCATTATCCAAATCTCTTTAAACAGGACTTTTCTGCAGCTTAGGAAATTGGGAAAGCAGGAATTGAGATTTCTCTGGCAAATAAAATATTGTAGAGATTCTAAAATTCTATGAAATAAGCAGGGCCCTGAGTTTGCATTTTATAGATGATGGTCTATTTATTGACCATCTTTGAGGTTGTCAGCTATTTGAGGAAAATTGCTTGCCCACAAAGCTGCCAGCACCATTAGAAAGCCCCATTGGGGAATGGGAGTTGGGATTCTAGGGTGACCATTGCTACTGGGCTTCCTTTCCAAAGCCATAGTGCCCACATCTACAAAGGCTTTCAAATCCTGGAAACCCACCACAGCAGTCTCATTGCACAATGCTGTAACAACAATGGTCAACTTTGAAAGTAAAATACCATTTGGTTTCTTTCATTTGATTTTATTTTTCGTTAGAGAGGAGGATGTGGTGACCATTGAGGCTCGGATGGTTTAATCTGGAAGACTGAACCCAGTGATAAGGTACCTTGACTGATATATTAATAAACCGGTAATGTGTCAGCAGGGACAGGAAGTGGTCCTTATATGGGCAACTAATTGTCTCAGGTGGACATCCGCTAGATGCCCATGCCATGGAAACTTTCCCTGCTGAATAAATGCCATTACAACAAGAAGATTTCAGGCTCCCCTCCCGTACCCACCTCCACCATACAGCCTGTTGACTCTGAGAGCAGTTCCAGATGCCTTAAAAAATCCAGCCCAACATCTCAGACCAATACCTTTGTCAGAAGTATTAAACATGAAAAACAATGAGGTCTTGCAAGGTAAATTGACTGGCAGTTCACAACAGATGACGTATAATATTTTTATTTTGAGGCAACTTTTTGTATCATAACTTAACTGCTCATTGCTATCCTTGTAACTGTGTAATTTTGACTATGAATGGGATCATTAATACAAGAATGTTTGGCTGTTGAAGGGGTTAAGCTAATGCAGAGAGATTGGAATTTTTCTGGTGCCACTGACAAAACTCTAGGCTTTTTCTACACTTTTTCTGCTGTGTGAAACATTTAAAGGTGATCTCTCACAATTCCCAATATTATGACATGCTTCGAGAACAAAATGATTGAATGATAAGGTGAGGAGCAGCTGAAAAATCAGAAGCATAGAGCACAAGCTGATACCTGGCAAAGAAACTTGCCCTTTTGTTAAACAGTAATGAATTATGGGGAGAAAGGAGTGTGAGGATGACTCATAGTAATACCATAAATTATGGTATCATATCATAAACATTCACAATATAGTGATCTATTGTAAATGAGGAAACACTGTGTAACCTCGAAAGTGAAGTCTTACCAACTATCCAGAAATGTAGTGGAGTATCAAAAAAAAGATTAGTCTGCTGGATGCCACAACAAGCAAAGTCAAAAGATGTTGGCCTGATGCTCCACAATCACCACATTCAGCAACAAAGTGGGTGGCACAGTGGTTAGCCCTGCTGCCTCACAGTGCCAGAGACCTGGGTTCAATTCCCGTCTTAGGCAACTGTCTGTGTGGAGTTTGCACATTCTCCCTGTGTCTGCATAGGTTTCCTCCAGGTGCTCCGTTTCCACCCACAGTCCAAAAATGTGCAGGTTAGGTGAATTGGCCATGCTAAATTGCCCGTAGTGTTAGGTGAAGGGGTAAATGTAGAGGAATGGGTCTGGGTGGATTGCTCTTTGGAGGGTCGATGTGGACTTATTGGGCCGAAGGGCTGTTTCCACACTGTAGGGAATCTAATCTACACCAAAGTGTCTGTTGCTTTTCCAGTTGGTCATGGAAAGTGCACTGAGTGGGGGATGGAGGGGGAACTTCGAGAATGGCCATGTTGTGTGGCCAGTGGTGAGAGGTGGGGCTTGGATGGGGTAGAAAATGATGGTTGGAAGCTGGTAGTCATGTAGTGAATCCTCCAGGAATCCACTGGCAGCCATATTTAAAATGAAGGAAGAATGGCTGCATGTCAAAACTACGACAATGTTCAACTTTGAAAGTAAAATACTGTTTGGTTTGTTTCATTTGATTTTATTTTTCATTACAGAATAGGATGTGGTGATCATTGAAGCACAGATGGTTTAATCTGAAAGAATGAACCCAGTAGTAAGGTACCTTGACTGATATATTAAGAAACAAAACCTGTAATTAAACCCTCACCAAGCCTTTCACTCACTCACCCTCACGCTCTGTCAATAATTTTAAAAACCACCACTGAGGGCTCTTGCGGTGCACTGATAGTGTCCATTTAGAAAACCTAAGATCATGATCCACCTGCTCCAGAGGTTTAACATAACACATCTGAGCAGGTTCATTTAAACAAAAAAAAACCCCCCACCACGTTCCATCCTTTTCTGTTCTGAAAAACCAATGCTTAGCAATCTTCAACTTGGGTAACTAAAAGTGTCTGTTGCTTATCCAATTGGGCATGGGGAAAAACTTTGTCCCAGAGTTGAAATGTCTAATTCCAGAGTTCATGCAATTAAGGTAAGAGGGGAAAAGTTCTTAGGAGATATGTGAGGTAAGTTTTTTTAGACACAGAGTGGTAGGTGCCTGAAACACTTTGCCGGGGTAGGTATGGAGGCAGATATGATGGTGGGAGGGGTGGGTGGTGGAGGTTTAAGGGGCTTTTAGATAAGCACATGAATATGCAAGAAAAGCAGGGATATGGATCATGGGCAGGCAGAAAGGGATTAGTTTAACTTGGCATCATGTTCGGCACAATATTGTGGGCCAAAGGGCCTATTTCTATGCTGTACTGTTCTACGTTTTAAAAAAAGAGACATATTGTAGTCAAAGCCTCAACTCTTGTTTCTATCTCCACAGATGCTTCCAGACCTGGTGAGTTTCTGTAACATTCCTGGTTTCTGTAACATTCAATCTACAGGAATGTAAAAAGAAAGGAAATCAAGGAGAGGTGAGTGAAGCTGAAGTTTGAATGCAAGGCCAAAATCAATTGAACCTGATGCATTTGTAACCTGCAAGACCACAGTTGAAAAGATATATGTTTTACTTATTACTACAGCTGGGCTGGAGTCTTGCTGAATGGGACAGCACATGAAGAACCAAATGAATAACGACAGAGAGTTAAAGAGCCTCTGCTCCATCAAACCTTGACCCAGACTATTCACAATACCTTGTGTATCACCAAACAGTGACAGTCTGGTATACCATTATTCAATATACCAGGAATGAAATGTCTCAGTTATAAGAAGAGACCTGATTGGCTGGATTTGTTTTCCATGGAGCAGAGGAGGCTGTTTGGGGTATACAAAACTATGAGAGGTATAGACGAAGTTTTTTTTTTAAGAATTTCTTTCCAAGACAGCTATGCCTAAGACCAGAGGGCATACATTTAAGGCGAGGAGTAAGTGATTTAGAGGATATCTGAGAAATAACTTTTCTTCCAGAGGGTAGTAGCATTATACAAGGTGCTGCCTGAGAGGGTGGGGGAGACAGATACTCTCACAACATTGAAGAAGCCTCTGAATTAGTACTTAAAATGCCAGGACATAGCAGGCTATAGACCAAGCGCAGGTAAATGCAGTTTGATGCTTGTTGGTCAGCATAGATCTGGTGGGCCAAAGGGCTATTTCTATGCATTTGTGACTGTGTCCCCAACATTAGGGTTGGGTGGACAACATCATCTGCATGCGTAGTGCAAGAGTATCAAAACTTTTGTCACAGCAATCGGTTACCAGGGAGCCATACCAAATGCTTCAAGAATATCCTCAAAGTTGCCCTGAAAAAAAGCAATGTTCTTGTGGAATTGTTGAGCGTCTTTTGCCCAAAACTGGTGAAGAATCATTTCCATTGATGCCAACCATTTTGAGCATATCTGACAGGTCCAGTTGGAGACCAAGTGCCAACAGTTGATGTAGTGTATGGGAACCAGAGTGCCTTTCTTCAAACAGACTCAGCCCACTGTGTAGCAGGGCATGTGGATCCAATATCAGACCGTTTTAATGACCCACCATAACAGAGTGGAAAGAAGTCATCATCAGTCATGAGGCGATACCTGGGAGAAAGAGAAATTCAGTTTTACAGCAGGGGTCTTATAGCTGTCGAAAGAGGTAAATGCTTTTTGAAGTTTTCATTTTGCTGGTTATCAATTGGGGAAAAAAGAAGGTTGTTATCAACACAGTCCAACTATTACACCCAGACCAGGGGTTCACCTCTCGACACCGACATTCACATTATAACAAACTGCCATTGTATATTCACTCCCCAGAGCAATCCTGAGGCCTCCAGGAAGAAGTGAAAAACCAGATCAGAAACTCCAGATACATTTCTATCCTGCCTGAACTAATCCTGGAAACCTTGGTTGTTCTTTGCATTTTTGATCAGATGCCGAGCTCCATGCTTCTGATTTGCAAACCTGCCAATTGGAACTGAACGGTCAAACAAGTTGTCAGGGAGGTGAGAAATGAATGAGCTGACCCTGTTGGTGATTGCTCTCCCATTGAGTGGTACACTCCCCAGACTTCCTAATCTGTAAAGATTGACTCCATGACGTTTCCATTTGCCAGAATACCAAGACTTGTGGTTCTAAATGTAAAATAGTCACTATTAAATCCAATCTGAAACCTATGACAGATGTCTTTATTCAGGATGTGGAGGATATGAAATGTGTTGCCATACACACTGATTGAGGTGATTAGTATTGATATCTTCATAGGCAAGCAGGGTAAACACGAGTGACAAATGTTCCAGTAGGATACAATGCTGGGTTTAGGTGAAGAGGGATGAGAAAGGGCTCTTACAGAACATACATAACTGTGTAGGACAGACTCTGTGCTGTAAATTTTATGTAGTGATTACCTGTAAAGAACATCACGAATAGGGGATACAAGAAAATAGATGCCAAATTGTACTAATCACTTGCTTTAGGCACTCTAAAGTTTCCTGTCGCTCTGCCTCTCTCCTATTTTCTTTAAAGTGCTCCTTAGAACATCACTGCTTGACAAAATCAAAGGCAAAAATACTGATTGTACTCCCTTGGAATGATTCACCCTGCAGATGTTCAGATATGGGAAACCTCAAATAACAACAGGAAATGCTTGAAATGCTGAGCAAGCCAGGCAGTATCGGTGGAAACAGAAGCAGAGTTAACATTCCAGCTTAATGATCTTTCGAAAGATCATATGCTGGAATTAGTAGCCAGAATCCTTCAAGTATATAGAATGTAAGGAATGTAATGATGGCAGAGCGATGAGGCAAAATGATTTAGGGACCAAATTCCAGCGATGTTTGTTTAAGCGGATGAAGGCAGAGCTGACAACAATGGAGAAAATAAAGTCAAGGTTTCACATGAAGTCAAAACTAAGGGAACAGAGTTCTTGTGACGTCATTTGACAAAAGGAATTAACAAAGTTAGGAAAGAAGGTGGCCACACAGGGATTAAAAACACAAGAATGAGAATTTTATACTTCTGGCATTGTTGGACCATGAGACAATTTCGGTCAATGAGCAGAGGGTGATGATTGGAAGGGATAGGCAGCAGAGCTTTGGTTGAACCGAAGGCTATGGAGGAAGCAAGTTGGCTAGGAGAGCTTTGCAATAGTCAACATGGAGATAACAAGTGCATGGATGGGGAAGTTCGGCTGCTTATGGGTTGAGGCAGAGGTGGAAGCAGGCTGTATTATGAAATAGGTGATGGTAATGGAGAGCACTTGCGATCAGAAGCTCATCTCAGTGTCACAGGATACTGAGGTTGTGAAAATAGATTCAGTCTCAGACAATGATCGGGGGGAGGGATAGAATTGTCAGCTAGAAACCAGTTTGTGGCAAGACTTAAGATAATAACTTCAGTTATAGAGTCATAGAGATGTACATCATGAAAACAAACCCTTTAGTCCCATTTGTCCATGCCGACCAGATATCCTAAATTAACCTTGTGCCATTTGGCAGCATTTGGCCATATTCCTCTAAACCCTTCCTATTCATATACCCATCCAGATGCCTTTTAAATATTGTTATTGTAAGTGCCACCACCACTTCCTCTGGTAGCTCATTCCATACATGCACCACCCTCCACGTGAAAATGTTGCCCTTTGGTCACCTTTAAATCCTTCCCCTCTCACCTCAAACCTGTGCTCTCTAGCTCTGGACTCACCTACCCTGGGGAAAAGAACTTAGCTGTTCACCTGTCCATAGAGTCACACAGCATTGAAACAGACTCTTTGATCCAACCAGTCCATGCCGAACACAATCCCTAACTAGACCAGTCCCACCTGCCTGTTCCTGACCCACATCCATCCAAACCTTTCCTATTCATGTACTTATCCAAATATCTTTTAAATGTTGTAATTGTACCTACATCCACCACTTCCTCAAGAAGTTAATTTCACATGTGTACCACTTCAGTGTAAAAGCTTTACTCCTCTTGTTGTTTTTAATTCTCTCTCCTCCCACCTTAAAAATGTGCCCCCAGTCTTGAAATCTCCCATCCTCGGGAAAATACAACTACCATTAATTCTATCCATACCCCTAATTATTTTATAAACTTCTACAAGGCTTCGACCTCCTACGCTCCAGTGAAAAATGTACCAACCTATCCAGCTTTTTCTGATAACTCAAGCATTCCATACTCAGCAACAACATGGTAAATCTTTTCTGAATTTTCTCCAGCTTAATAATGATTTTATGAATTTCTGTAAGGTCACCCTTTAGCCTCTGACGCTCCAGGAAAAAATGCACCAACCTATACAGCCTCTCTCTGTGGGTCAAAAACTCCAGTCCTAGCAACATCTTTTCTGAACTCTTTCAAGTTTCATAACATCTTTCTTACAGCTGAAGAGGCTAGAAATGACCTTCCAGATAATTAATTGGAGGAAATTTATACACATCCAGTACTGCATATTGAGAGGGTAATGTGGCAAGTCAGGTCCACCTGAGAGGTGAAGACATGGTTTCAGTTTATGATCTCAACTAAGAGACAACAACTCCCACAAGCAGCACTCCTTGTTTGGAGTGACAGCCTGAATTATGAGCTCAAGTATAATGGAACAAGACCCATAATTATCACAGGCAGGAGCGCTATCATTGAGCGACAGTTAACAAAGCTAGTGTATGCTTCAACGCAACAGGATAAAGATGACGGTATGTATTGTTTACTTCAAATTCAAGGATTTCTGGTAATAATATAATTTGGAATTTCCCGGAATCAGATACATACACGAGGACCAGAAATTTCACAACCCTGTCACAAACAACTTGCTAAGCTTCCAGTGCTCAGAACAACATTTCTGGTAATTATTCTAAAATGAATCAAAATGCAAGATGCAGCTATATTGCCTGCCATGACATGCATATATGGGTAGATTTGATACAGGTATTCAAATTATTTTGATATAATTAATAAGGAGAAATGGATTCTAGTAATAGGAAGGTCAGTAACCAGAAGGTCCAAGGAGCTAAGGAATATGGCACAAAAATATGATCCTAAATGAGTAGTAGATGCAGATCCAACAGGCACTTTCAAAAAGGAATTCCTGCAATTTCAAAGATTAGGTGGAATTTTACCAGTGGTGTTTTAACCATAACTTTTTGATTGGAAGCCTGTGACCAACAGTGTATCAGTTATTGGGACTCTTGCTTTTTGTTATGTACATTAATAGCTGGAATATCAATGTAAAAGGTATAATTAGTAAGTTTGGAGATGACTCAAACATTGGTGGTATTGTTGATTATGAGAAGAGTGCTCTTGATCTACTGGTATTGATCAACTGGTAAATTGGGCAGAGCAATGACAAATGGAATTTAACACTGATAAGTGCAAGGTGATGCATTTTGGGAGGTCTAGTAAAGGAAAGGCATGCACAATGAATGCTAGGTTCTGAGAGAGTACTGAGGAACAAAGGAACCATTGAGTACAAGTCTATAGATCCCTGAATGTATCAACTCAGATAGGCAGGGGAAAGAAGAAACATGATGCTTGTTTACATTTGCTAGGACATGGAATATAGGAACAAGGAAGTCTTCATTCAACTTTATAAAACATTGCTTAGACCAGAGATAGAATACTGTGTGCAGTTCTGGTTGCCACACGATTGAAAGGACATGATTGCAATGGAGGGGGTGCTCAGGAGGTTCATCAAATACTGTCTAGGATGAAACGTTTCATTTATGAGGAGAAACTGGATAAACTGGGTTTGTTTTCCTTGGAATAGAGGATGTTGAGGAGGAATCTGAGGTACACAAAATTATGAGAGCCATAGACAGAGTAGATCATGTGAATCTCTTCCCCATTGGCAGAGGTGTCTAAGACTAGAAGGCATACATTTAAGTTGAGGAGGAAGTAGTTTCGGGGAGATCCAAGGAATGCTTCTTTCACCCAGCCAGTAAATAAAAGGAACGTGCTGCCTGAGAGTGTGGTGGAGGCAGATACTCTTGCAACATTTAAGCAGCATCTGGGAGTACTTGAAATACCATGGCATATGGACCAAGTGCAGGTAAATGAGATTCATATAGTTTGCTATTTGGTGATCAGCAGAGACATGGTGGGCTGAAGGGCCTATGGCTCTATAACCCTAATAGTTTCCAACAGCAGAACAAGAACTGGGTGTCATTTCAGCCCTCTTATTGCTGGTTCTTTGCTGATTCTCATGTGATTCTAATTAAAGTTTAAAATGCTGGCACGGTACATGTGTGTGACACGTTGAACACATGGGAGAAGCTCTCCAGCGGTGAAAGCCACTGTCAGCTGACAAAACAGGAGGCTTAAACTGCCTCTTGGACAACAGAGAGGCTCTTCATCATGACCGTAATGTCCCTGCCCAACTCCACTCTCTGTTAACATCAGATTTATTGACAGTACAAGAGGGCATGACTGTTTTGTATATTTAAATTTCCCTTGTAAACATTTCTCATGTTATTCATGTGTACGTCATTGGTATTTGTTGAGACTAGCTTAGTCAGAGAGTTATATGATCTGACACACCTCATGGTTGGCACAAACTGCTCATTACCCACGAGTTAGGAACATTTCTTTATTAGAACATAGAACAATAGAGCACAGGAACAGGCCCTTCAGCCCACCATGTCTGTGTCGGCCATGATGTCATTTTAATCTAATCCCACCTGCCTACACACAGTCCATATCCATCTATTGCTTGCCCATCCATAAGTCCACTTCAATGCCTTTTAAACATTGCTATCACATCTGCTTCTACCAACTACCCTGGCATCACATTCCCGATAATTTTCTCCCTCTTACTTTAAACATAAATATTTGGCCCTTATATTTCCTGCCTGGGAAAAAGACTATAACCATCCACTCTATCCATGCCTCTCATCATTTTTTATAGAAATGTAGAGTTGTCCAGCACGGAAACAGACCCTTCAGTTCAACCTGTCCATGACAACCACATATCCGAGGCTAATCTAGTCTCATTTGCCAGCACTTAGCCTATATCCCTCTAAACCCTTCCTACTCACGTGCCTATCCTGAAACCTTTTAGATGCTGTAATTGTACCAGCCTCCACCACTTCCTCTGACAGCCCATTCCATACATGCATCACCTTCTGTGTGAAAAAATGTTGAATTTAAAAGATATGGTCATAGATCACTCTCAGTGAGGATATTTGCAGTGTTGCAGTTGAACTGAAAGTTTGTAAGGACACCGCTAGCCAACATCCTGAGATGGACTCACATGTGGACAGTACTGATCCTACCTCTTAGCCCTTCATTTTCCGACCTTGACTGACTGTCTCCACTACCGGACTCTTCCCTATTCCATTTCTCTAAGACCCTGAGCTCCTCCACTTGTGACTCTCCTCTACTGATTCATCCTTGTCAGTCTGAAGCCTCCATGCCACCTTCTTCCGTTCCTTTGCCCCACAGAATATAGCAAATAAAATCACAGACTTCAGGTACAACTGCCCAAAGCTGACTGGTGTGCACCATCTTTAAATGAACATGAACTATGCTCGACTTTATCCTGAAGGTAGAGGGTAATTTTAAAACATTTGCACTTATGAGTATTTATGGCATGCAACATATCACAGGTGGGAACCTGTCACAGGATGCTGTGAGACCCAATACTCTACAGACCACTAATTCAATCTCGACGTTACAAGCCATTATTGGGCAATCAAAATTTCACTGCCCACCTCGTTCAGTCACCCCACAAGCCACATTTCCCACTCTTGAAAGGCTTTATAAAATCCTCCCATTTTCTCCACCTCTACCCTACCAAACAGCTTTTGGATTACATACAGAGACTTCATTTAGCGCACAAATCTGGAACAACAGTTCCAGTTCTGAAAGAGCGCTTCTCTTAAAAGGCTGCATCTCTGGATAGGAAATTAAGTGTGGCATCTTCTCATTTTAAGACTAAGATTCTATTCTAAGATTTGAGTGCTTTTTCATTTGTGTGCTAGCTGCCAATAATATCAACAGAGATTAACAGGCTATTGCACATTACAAGTTGTGGGAGCTTTTAATAGATAAAATTGCTGCCAAGTTTTTTTTTACGTTTACCAGTAACTATTTTAAAACTTTTTCATTTACTGTGGTATGTCTCAAGTTTATGAAAGGAGCTATATAAATGTAATTTCTTTATTCTCTTAAAATTCCTTTTACAAACAATAATAAATTATTATTATTTATGAATAATAATGAATAAAGACAGATGAAACTGTTAAGAGAATTGTGACTGTTATCTTTCATCCTCTGAAATAACCGCTGATAAGGAAAAGTCTGACATAAAACACAACAAGCAACATCATCAGTTTTAAAGTGTTAACCCTGAGATATTGAAGTTATAGATGAGGATTCATATGCAGAAACTGAAACTTATGTTAAAGCAGAGTAAAGATAATTGGGACAATCATAATAGTATCAGTGTGAGTACATACAACGTTGCAACATGAATTATCAGTATTTAACTATGGACTAACATTCAATGAGACATTCTGTTTTTGAAAACAGAAGTGATAATCCAATATCTATTTCAGAATCTGGCCTAAGGAAATTAGTTTGCAAAAACCTGCAACAAAAAAAAAGAAAAAATAGAAGGAAGTATGGGATGGGTGAAGACACTGAAATATTTTGTGAATGTTTGCGCTCTCAACTAATGTTTACTGCAGTAGGTGAAAGAGGGTGGAGCACCACAAGGGTAGGTCAAACAACATCTCACAGGAATGGGGGATTTTTACATAGGTTGCAAGGATGTTAATTCACATTACACATTGGTTGTTTCCGCTCTGCTTAAAGGAGAAATACATGGTGACACACTTTGAACAAGGAGGCCAATACTTTGCAGAAAATTCCCTTGCAATCAACATTCAGTATCGGCTACTTCAGAACTTAGCCCCAGCATGTTCCTTGCTCTCCCTTTCACACTCACGCTCATCCTCCTCTTTGACTCACTCTCTCTGGTTATCCTCTTATATGTCTCTATCTGTTCTTATCTCTATGTTATTGTCCATCTCCTTCTCTTTGGGGATATTTTATGAACATGAGAACTGAGAATGATGAGCAAGCTATTTCATACCTTTCAGCCAACTCCCCAAGATCATGGCTAATCTGGCTGTGGTCATATCTCCACTTTTCCTGGCTGCTCCCCAATCTTTCCCACCCCACAAGTTTTGACTGCCTTGTCTATCAAACGATCTATTTAACTCAGTCTTGATTCATTTAAAGACCCAGCCTCCACTTTGCAAGAACTGAACTCCACACTCTAATGATCCTCTGCAAAAGAATTATTCCGTTATTCTCTCTCATTCTTAAACAATGTCACCCATGAGAGTAAATACCCACCTTGCACTTCACCATCCAGTCCCCTCAAAATGTTGTAAAGAGTTTACTTCTCATTCTTCTAAACTCCTCTGTGTATCTGTTCAACCTTTCCTTTTAACCCATCACTGAAATGAATGAGCCTCCTCTGAACTGCTTCTAAAGGAATTCTATCTTTTCTTCAAATAAGGAGACCAAACTGTATGGAGTACTCTAGATGAGGTTTCACAAACACCCTGTACAAATGCTGTAAACTTCCTTCGTTTATATTCCATTTTCCTTGCAATCAACAACAATGTCAAATTTGCCTTCCTGATCACTCATGGTATCTACATAATAATTTTACGTGATTCATGTACTAACACCCCTTGGGATCACCGAGTTCTGCAATCTCTCTCCATTTAAATGACATACTACTTTTCAGTTCTTCATGCCAAAATAGACAAGATGTGGAGGTGCCTGTGTTGAACTTGGGTACACCAAGTCAGAAGTCAGAGAGTCAGAGATGTACAGAATGGAAACAGACCCTTCGGTCCAAACCATCCGTGCCGACCAGATATCCCAACCCAATCTAGTCCCACCTGCCAGCACCTGGCCCATATCCCTCCAAACCCTTCCTATTCATATACCCATCCAAATGCATTTTAAATGTTGCAATTGTACTATCCTCTTCCACTTCCTCTGGCAGCTCATTCCATACACGTACTACCCTCTGCGTGAAAAGGTTACCCCTGCAGGTCACTTTTATATCTTTTCCCTTTCATCCTAAACCTATGCCCTCTAGTTCTGGACTCCCATCCTAGGGAAGAGACTTTGTCTATTTATCCTATCCTTGCCCCTCATGATTTTATTGACCTCTATAACATCACCCCCTCAGCCTCCGACACTCCAGGGAAACAGCCCTAGCCTATTCAATCTCTCTCTACACGTCAAATCCTCCAAACCTGGCAACATCCTGTAAATCTTTTCTGAACCCTTTCAAGTTTCACAACATTTTTCTGATAGGAAGGAGACCAGAATTGCACATAATATTGCAAAAGTGGCCTAACCAATGTCCTGTACAGCAGTAACATGACCTCTCAACTCCTGCACTCAGTACTCTGACCAATAAAGGAAAGTGTACCAAATGCCTTCTTCACTATCCTATCTATCTGCAATTCCACTTTCAAGGAGCTATGAACCTGCACTCCAAGGTTTCTTTGTTCAGCAACACTCCCTAAGACTTTACCATTAAGTGTATAAGTCCTGCTAAGATTTGCTTTCCCAAAATGCAACACCTCACTTTATCTAAATTAAACTCCACCTGTCACTTCTCAGCCCATTAACTTATCTGGTCAAGATCCCGTTGTAATCTGAGGTAACCTTCTTCACGGACCACTACACCTCCAATTTTGGTGTCATCTGCAAACTTACTAACTATACTTCCTATGCTCATACCCAAATCATTTATATAAATGACGAAAAGTAGTGAACCCAGCACTGATCCTTGTGGCACTCCACTGGCCACAGGCCTCCAGTCTGAAAAATAACCCTCCACCACCACCCTCTGCCTTCTACCTTTGAGCCAGTTCTGTATTCAAATGGCTAGTTCTCCCTGTATTCCATGAGAGCTAAGCTTGCTAATCAGTCTCCCATGGGGAACCTTGTCAAATGCCTTACTGAGGTCCACATAAATCACATCCACTGCTTTGCCCTCATCAATCCTCTTTGTTACTTCTTCAAAATAACTCAAATCAAGTTTGTGAGACATGATTTTCCATGCATAAAGCCATGTTGACTTTTCCTAATCAGTCCTTACCTTTCTAAATATATGTTCATCCTGTCCCTCAGGATTCCCTCCAACAACTTGTCCACCACCGAGGTCAGGCTCACTCGTCTATAGTTCCCTGGCTTGTCCCTCCTGCCCTTCTTAAAGAGTGGCAGCACATTAGCCAACCTCCAGTCTTCTGGCACTTCACCTGTGACTATCGATGATACAAATATCTCAGCAAGAGGCCCAGCAGTCACTTCCCTAGCTTCCTACAGAGTTCCAAGGTACATCTGATTAGGTCCTGGGGAGTTATCCACTTTTCTGGGTTTCAAGATATCCAGCACTCCCTATTGTGTAACATGGGCATTTTTCAAGATGTCACCATCTATTTCCCTACATTCAATATCTTCCATGTCCTTTTCCACAGTAAACACTGATGCGAAATACTCATTTAATATCTCTCCCATCTCCTGCAGTTCCACACAAAGGCTACCTTGCTGATGCTACCTCTCCCTAGTTACCCTTTTGTCCTTAATGTATTTGTAAAAACCCTTTGGATTCTCCTTAACTCTATTTGACAAAGCTATCTCATGTCCCCTTTTTACCCTCCTGATTTCTCTTTTAAGTATACTCCTACTGCAAGGACTCATTTAATCTCTCCTGTCTGTACCTGACATATGCTTCCTTCTTTTTCTCACATGACAGCAGGTTATAGTCCAACTGCTTTATTTGAAATCACAAGCTTTCAAAACACTGACCCTTTGTCGTGAAGTCACTTGGACTATAGCCCAGTGTCGTGTTACCTCTGACTATATTTACCCATGTTATATGCCCTCTGCCAATTTTCTTCCACAGTCTCTTAGCCTTCCATATCACTTTGCAGACACTTTACCTCCTCTTGACACTTTACTTCCCCACCCATCTTTGGAACTGGACAAATTTAGCCCTACTCAAGATTCAACGTCCAGACTTATCCACATCATCTCTCTGTTACCTCCCTCACTCTAATTCTCCTAATACACACATGATGCTCATGGTCTACAATGATCACAATTTCTTCCCTCACTCATTCTCACCCACCCAATCATCCCACACCACTAACCCTGCATGGCCTGCGCATTGCCTACTCACTCTCTCAGGACACCTCACCATCTTCAACACCAGAAACAGCACTAACCACCATGCCACACAATTTCACCTCAGTCAGTCAATCTCTCCCTCTCTCATTCCAGGAGAATTAATTATTGCCAGACTATTTATTCCCTCCCACCTCCCGCTTTTGCAATCTCTCTCTCCAACAAGATCACAATTTCTTAATTTCCTCCTCCATCTAGAACATTCATTCCTTCTCCTGCCTTCCTGATCACCTCGTCCTGCTCCTCCATCCACCAGCTACACGCCTCGTCCCACATCTACAAGAAGACAAGTACTGGCAAAGCGATGGACAAAACTAGACTCGTAGTGTCGTGGAGGTCTACAGCACAGAGATAAGGCCCATCAAACCCGCAATGGATGAAAACCTAAACTTATCTTCACCAGTGAACTGCCTCAGAAGGCAGAGCAACTGTGACAGCTTGCTGATCTGGTAAGTGAGACCTGAGGTTCAACATTGGGCATGTCTTAGGCCAGGCACAAGTCTATTTCTAGGTCAAGCACATCTTGCGGATGTATTTCCATTCACTAATGACATACTGTCAAGGTCATACAAGGAGAATGCTCCAGGGTGTTTTCCAGCTTTAGGGCAATATGGGCTGATCAAATAGACTTGGAAAGTGGCCAAATTGATCAGTCATGTTTTGGCTGATTATGCATCATGGTTAATGCTAAAGTGTATAATTACAAAACTTTCCCAGGGAGAATGCCCTTGACACCTCTCTCCTTTCAGCCCACACATGCTAACAACTCCCCACACTATGATTTCTTCATTTATACTCACTTTCATTATTTCTAATAAAAGAACTACACCTCTCATATGCTGCATAGAATACATTTGTATATGTGAATACGTCAACCATGGATTTCCTTTCTGCGTACCCCACTGGCAGCTATTTTGTACTTATTGTGGATACACTTCCTACACCAATCACCGATAAAAATCTTTTTAAAGTCTTTTTTTCCCCAACAGACTTTTCTCTTAATAATGAATAGCAATTCTCAAGACCATCCAAAATCTGATACTATTCTGCATCTGGGAGGATTAGCAAGAAGCTGACCTATGATGCAAAATATGAGAAAAACTTGTTCTGCAAACCTGTTCTGATTAGATTAGATTAGATTACTTACAGTGTGGAAACAGGCCCTTCGGCCCAACAAGTCCACACCGACCCGCCGAAGCGCCACCCACCCATACCCCTACTTTTACCCCTTACTTAACACTACGGGCAATTTAGCATGGCCAATTCACCTGACCCGCACATCTTTGTGACTGTGGGAGGAAACCGGTGCACCTGGAGGAAACCCACGCAGACACGGGGAGAACGTGCAAACTCCACACAGTCAGTCACCTGAGGCGGGAATTGAACCCAGGTCCCTGGCGCTGTGAGGCAGCAGTGCTAACCACTGTGCCACCGTGCCGCCCGATTCTTGTCCATCTCAAGCGTATCAATAATTAATCTTGTCTATTCAACTTTTTCTTGCTCTTTCGAAGCTTTTAATCATCCACATTCCTCAATCCCCACTCTCAGGTGAGCTGCAGCTTATAATGCTACCTCTATCCTGATCCAGCAGACACTCTCAGGCAAGTGTAGCACAGGCAAGATACCGAGTAAAGTTCCTTCCACGTTGTCCTGTCATATGTTCCTGCGGTAGGTACATTGACTCGATACAAAATGAAACTCTTTACACTGTCTCATCAAATACTTCCAGAGCAGGTACAGCATGGATGAGATGAGAATAAAGTTCCTTCTACATTGTCCTATTAAACAGTTCAAGGCTAGTTACAAGATGAGTTTGACATTGGTTAAATCTCCCTCCATACTGTCCCATCAAAACTTCCAGGTCTGGTACAGTTAGACACAGAGTAAACCCAGTCCCCTCACCGCCCCACGCAATGTTACATTAAGCATTCCACAGATGGGTTAGATACAGAATGAGGGTCTCCACACCATTTCCTCAAAGACTTCCAGGGCAGTGCAGACATAGGTTTCAAAGCTGGATTCATGAGGTCAATGTATCTTCTCCAGATCTTCTGGCAACTCTTCAAATAACTTCAACCTTTTTGCTCCTTATCTAGCTCTGAAAAGTGGCCTTAGTTTAGAACAGCCAATATTTAACAGAAACTCTGTCTCTCCATGACCATTGATGTTCAGAACAACCCATTCATTATCAGCTCAGGCCTCTGAGCCTAGATTACACTAGATTCCAATCCAGCAGAAGCAAAATACTGTGGGTGCTGGAAATCAGAAATAAAAACAGAAAAATCTGGCAAACTCAGTGGGTCTGGCAGTCTCTGTAGAGGGAGGAAGAAAATTGAATCTTTACTCATGTCGACTGGAAGGAGAGGATACATCAGAAAGGTATAGGGAGCCCAGAGGTTGGGAATCTGATGCACAATGTGCTTTTAGCCTATTGTGAATTGGCTTCCAGTCTGGTGAGGACTCAGTTAGTTAATGGTATCAGGGAAGTGAGCACTGACAGGTTTGGGCGAGGCCACGCTCAGAGGGTGGGGGCAATTCCAGGTTTCAGATAGGTGAGATAATTAGCAGCTTTGGTGGCAGTATTTTGGGCAGCTATAAGGGAGGCCGAAGTGAACGGCGAGTGGGGTGGGGGTGGGGGTGGAAGACGCCATTAGTGGCTCTCTGGTGGAGGGTCACAGCCCTAAGAATGGGATATGAAGCAGCCCAGAAGCATTGAGGTTGTCTCAGGATTGAGGAGAAGTAGAGGTCTCAGTGGGTTGGAGGATTACGTTAGTGTTATTGGAGACCTCTAGATGAGTGCTGGTGGCTTGAGATTGGCTGTTAGAGGCCTAGAAAAGGCATTTGAGGGCTTTCTAGTGAAGAACATGGACATTAGATTGGTCAGAGGCCTGAGTAGGAGGTCTTGCGGTGGGGTTCTGGATTTGAGGCCTGGAGCAGATGCCTGCTCAGGGAGTTGCTTAGATAGAACATTCTGACTCCAGGAACATTGGAGTGAAGACATCTTACCTCCGTAACTGCATCCTCCAAACTATTTCTGGATGTCACTGCTGTGTTATGCAGAGACTCAGGAAACCCGGTCAGCTACATCTAAAGTTGAAAAGTAGAATAACAATACACTTGTGATTTCATGATTATAATTAACTCAATGCTTTGGTCATGTGCATGCATTCCCCTCTCAGTTCCAGCCAGGTTGATAACCTGACTTTTAAGATGTTAGGTCCCTTTTCCCCAAATCCTTTACCTTCCCATCCAGAACCTTTCTTAATCTTTCCAATAAAAATTGCTCCCCAGTTTCAGTTTGATGATATTTCATCAGAATGGCCAGCAGCTATAAATGGTGCCGTAACTGCTGACATTCACCCCTCTGTAACCACTTACAGTTCCTTCAGATTCATGTTTTGCTTTTACTTTACTGTTCACTTCTGCCCCACCATCCAGTTTCTGCTTTAGCTCACTTGCCCTCCATCCTACTGTGGACATTCCTTTCTGCTTTTATTCCCTGTCCTGACTGAACCTCCTCTAGGGAACATCTCCGGGACACCCACACCAATCAATCCACTGCCCCATGTCCGCACATTTCAACTCCTCCTCCCACTCTGCAGGTCCTGGGCCCTGTCTACAGCCACTCCCTCACCACCCGACGCCTGGGGGAAGAATGCCTCATCTTCCATCTCGGAATACTTCAACCCCAGGGCATCAATATGGACTTCACCAGTTTTCTCATTTCCCCTCCCCCCACCTTACCGGAGTTCCAACCTTCCAGCTCAGCACTACCCTCATGACCTGTCCTACCTGCCTATCTGAAAATGTGTTGCTGGTTAAAGCGCAGCAGGTCAGGCAGCATCCAAGGAACAGGAAATTCGATGTTTCAGGCATAAGTCCTTCATCAGGAATCATTCCTAAAGAAGGGCTTATGCCCGAAACGTTGAATTTCCTGCTCCTTGGATACTGCCTGACCTGCTGCGCTTTAACTAGCAACACATTTTCAGCTCTGATCTCCAGCATCTGCAGACCTCACTTTTTACTACCTGCCTAGCTCCCTACCCACCTATCCGTTCCACTCTCCTCTCTGACCTATCACCTTCATCCCCACTCCCATTCATCTGTTGTAGTCTTTGCAACCTTCTCCCCAGCCCCACCCCCTCCCATTTATCTCTCCACCCTGCAGGCACCCTGCCTCCATTCCTGATGAAGGGCTTTTGCCCGAAACCTCGATTTTCCTGCTCCTCAGAAGCTGCCTGACCGGCTGTGCTTTTCCAGCCCCACTCTAACCTGAACCTCCTCATTGCCTTCACTTGCTCCATATGTGCTTAAACGCTGTTTAAGTGCCCCCAGCCTGCTAGCTCGCTTTGATGAAAGCTCACTGAGATGAAGGGTTAGTACATCTACAGACCTTGCCTGGCCTGCTGAAGGTCCTTCTGCATTATCTGTTGATGTACCGTTGCACTGTCGTGCGGAAGGAATTGGGTGCAAAATGAAAACCAATCAGCAAATATCTTAGTTCCGGACTGGCCCTGTGAATTCACACACTCTATCAATAACGTGGCCAGGTTTAGCTCGCTGGTAAATGATTGTCGTTTTAAACACCTTTCCTGCCATCGAGCCTGACAGCAGGAGAGTTACAGTAAGGTGTCTTTGCGTAGTTTTGCTTTCTCTGCTCTATAACACACTAATATTTTCCATTTTATTTGAGTTTTATTTCTCTCGTGGCCCCGAGAGCAGGAAAGCCCCCGATAGTTTGTCTTATCGAGAAGTTAACCAAGGCGCTACAAAATGTTTCCAGGTGTCCTGGGCTGAGAAATGTGCTCTGTGCTGTTCACAAGAAAAGTAACAGTGATCTTGTGCAAGGATTGAGCAGTAAATGACGGAGGTTGACGTCAGCTGAGAGAGCACCAAGTTATAGATAAGGGTCATCCGGTGCTAGCCCTACTTCCTCTTTCTTCTGTGTTGTGAGGTTTCTAAAATCTTACTGTGGTAAACCTGCCATGTGTGTGTCTGGAGGAAATTGCCAATTACTGTTCAACATATAACTCTGTTCCATGAAATTTGATGCGATTATTAAGAACTGACATTTCTTTGTTCGGCCGTGGAAGGATAGGGTAATTCTATATGAGCCTTTCGAGAAATGCAACCGGTTCTTTTTTCTCTCACACACAAATTACAACGGTCAGAATTTCATCTTATGTCAGAAGCTCGAGAAGATATGATACTTCCTTTGCAGAGTCAGGTCCCCTCCCTGCACTTTTTTCTCAGTTGTTTTCATGCCAATTTGGATTGTAGGCATACCCTGCACTTCCTCAGGATTGTCATTCTGACTCCCCTGAAACTAACTTCACTCCGTGAATTAAAATGGGATCATTTGGATAGGATATAATGTCCTGTTGGGCGGAATTGGGTACTGCAGATGCTGGAGACTAGAGCCGAGATTAGAGTGGTGCTGGAAAAGCACAGCAGGTCAGGCAGCATCCGAGGAGCAGGAAAGTCGATGTTTCAGTCAAAAGCCCTTCATCAGGAACTGTCTTGATGTCCTGTTGCCGAGTGGAAAGAGACAATTAAACTTACTATACCTGTCAAATAATGATCCAGTCTGCACCATTCTCCACATCCAGAAAATTTTCTTTTCAAATGTTTACCTCTTTCAAAATTACCACCACAGCTCCACAGGTCAGGCAGTTCATTCCAGACCACCGCAGCTCTGTGCGCAAAAGGTAAAGTGTCTCATCTCCCAACTGGCTCTTCAGTCAATTCTTTCCATCTAGATCTTCCCAGCACCATAGCATTGGAAACATTTTCTCCTTATGGTCTCTATTCAAATCCTTCGTAGTTTTGCACATCTACTAAATCTCCCTGAAAGCCTTCCTAAACTGTGGCACCCACAATCAGACACATTACTCCAGATGAGGCCTAGTCAGTATTTTTTTTAAAGTTCATTCAAGTTTGCTTGAATCTCACATCAAGGATTTCTGTAACAGTGTTAAAACCCCCTTGGTGTAAGTTGAAAATCTTGATCCTGAACCTAAACCACCAAGTTCTTGTATCTTTTCTTTAGGCATATTGACTCAACTTGCTGTTGTCCAACTCCTGGCCAGTGTTATCGAGACTCAACAAGGTTAACAGCAACAAATGACACAGACACCAACAATGAGTGTAATATGTTTTATTAATAAATCACATAACAAACCAATTACAAACAATATGCAAAATTCACAATCACATCCCATGCCAAGCCAAGTTGATCAGTCCTAGTCTAGTCAGTTCTGTCACTGAGTCCCTGACTCAAGATTTCTCATGAGAGTGTTGGTCCCCAGATTTTCACTCATGAACATTCAACCTTCATACCTCTGCCTATGTGACTTATTTCCTCTGACTGAAATGATCCCAGCTCCATCTTGCATGACCAACCATCTCTTTTTGAATGTTACTTTTAAACTCACTAACCCACCAGAACATTCTAAGCTATGTTAATCATGTATTGCAAAGCTGGGCTCTGAGAAATGGATAAGATTTTTAGATCAAGATCCAAATGCTACATTCATATCAACACTACAGGTGGTAATGTGGCTAAATACAGCCTTGTGACCTTGACAGCATTGACAGCTCTCAGTGGGATGCATATTGATTCAGTCCTGTTGCAATGTTGAATCTGGCCATTCAGTCTCTTCCCCAACGATCACCAGTAACTTTTTGATTTGTACCTGCCCTACCTCAGCTAGTGACAGACTTGCCTTCATTCTAAAACTTTTGTGGGCTCAAGTTCTACTCCAAAGTTTGATCATATACTCCAATCAGTCTTTCAGATGAGATGGTAAAGCAAGGGCACCTCTCTTCTCACATGTAAATGTGAAAAAAAAAAGCTCTATTGTGAAGAAGAATTGAACAGTTCTCCCCAGTCTCCTGGTCAATGATTATGTCTCAACAAAAACCAGATTATGTGATTATTGTTGTTTTGCATGTATGAGAGTGCACAAACTGGCAGCCATGTTGCCTAAATAACAATACAGAAACACTTCAAATGTGAATAATAATTAGTTTGAAACACTTTTCAACATCTTAAAGTCGTGACAAAGGTTATAACTTTACAATTACAAATGCGAGATTTTATTTCTTTAGCTATTGTGCTGGTGTATGACCCATTAGTCATTGCGATGACTGGAATACATATATTGTATTCTTGGCAGTGTACTAACAGGGCTGCTATACCATGATAACATAACTTCCTGGCAGATTGTCATGGGACTAAAGGATCCCTAGAATGTTGGACTGGGGTTTTTGTAATTTATTGAGATCCCAAGGTTTGCTGCATTGTTTTTGAATTGTCAACATCATTGCTTGAACTGACCTTGTTCAAAAAAAGGAACTCAAACCAGAATAGACATTATGTCCCTGACCTGTCCAATAGGGCACACAACAGGGTGAAAGAGCATTCATCTACTGGGCCATTGGAATCCTGAACAGACTGACTGTAAAAGCACAGAGTCATGTAAATCAATGTTTTCCAATAAAGAACCACAGCAGCACGATGGGCCAAATGGCCTCCTTCCAAACTATACATTTCTGTGGTTGCATGGAAGCATAACACGAGAAGATTGGCTCAAAGGCAACTCTTATCGGCTTGTGATTGACCTCAATGAATTTCTGCCATCACCTTTAATGCTTCACAATTTCATTCCTGCTGCTCCTAATTCTTCACCCCCGCTCAGAACTCTTCGAGTGATATTCAATCTGCAGGTTTCAGGATTTAATTATTTTATCCATAAAATAAGTAATTGCTTTTAGTGAATAGAAAAAATTCTCCACGTGCACATGGATTTGTTTGATTTTTCTTATGTTCTTGGGTGTTTCAATTTCACAGACCCGCATCCCTTTGGAAAAATGTCATAACGTTGTGCAAACCCTTCAGTTCAACTTGTCCATGCCAACCAGATATACAAAATTATCTAGTCTCATTTGCCAGCACTTGGCCCATATCCCTCTAAGGAGAAAGTGAGGACTGCAGATGCTGGAGATTAGATTAGATTCCCTACAGTGTGGAAACAGGCCCTTCGGCCCAACAAGTCCACACCGACCCTCCGAAGAGCAACCCACCCAGACGCATTCCCCTTCATTTACCCCTTCACCTAACACTACGGGCAATTTAGCATGGCCAATTCACCTAACCTGCACATTTTGGGACTGTGGGTGGAAATGGAGCACCCGGAGGAAACCCACGCAGACACGGGGAGAATATGCAAACTCCACACAGACAGTTGCCTGAGACGGGAATTGAACCCAGGTCTCTGGCGCTGTGAGGCAGCAGGGCTAACCACTGTGCTACCGAAAATGGTGATTGTGGAGCATCAGACCAACATCTTTTGACTTTTTTTGTTGTGGAATCCAGCAGACTAATCTTTTTTTGATACTCCACTACATTTCTGGATAGTTGGTAACATTTCACTTTAGAGGTCACACAGTGTTTCCTGATTTACAATAGACCATCAGAGCTGAAAATGTGTTGCTGGAAAAGCGCAGCAGGTCAGGCAGCATCCAAGGAGCAGGAGAATCGACGTTTCGGGCATGTGCTCCTTGGATGCTGCCTGACCTGCTGCGCTTTTCCAGCAACACATTTTCAGCCATATCCCTCTAAACCCTTCCAATTCATATACCCATCCAGACGTCTTTTAAATGTTGTATTTGTACCAGCCTCCACCACTTCCTCTGGCAGCTCGTTCCATATACACACACCCTCTGTGTGGAAAAAGCTGCCCCTTAGGTCCTTTTTAAATCTTGCCTCTCTCAGTTCAAAAGAATGCCCTCTAGTTTTGGACTCTCCTACACCGCAAAAAAGACCATGCAAGTCACCCTGAACATGCCCCTCATGATTATTTAAACCTCGATAAGGTCACCCCTCAGCCTCTGATGCTCAGGGAAAACAGCTCCAGCCTATTCAGCCTCTTCTTATAGCTCAAACCCCCCCAACTCTGGCAACATCCTTCCAATAGGAAGGAAACCAGAATTGCATGCAATATTCTAAAAAGTGGTCTTGCCAATATTCCAACAGCCGCAACATGACCTTCTAATTCCAAAATTGAATGCACTGACCAATAAAGGCAAATATACCACCTTGTCTACCTGTAACTCCACTTTGAAGGAACTCTGAACCTGCAGTCCAAGAACTCTTTGAGCAGCAACACTCCCCAGGACCTTATCAATAAGTGTAGAAGTCCTGCCCTGATTTGCTTTTCCAAAATGAAGCAACTCATATCTAAATTAAACTCTATCTGCTACTGCTTGGCCCAGTTGCCCATCTGATCAAAGTCCCATCATATTCTGAGATAATCTTCCTTGCTGCCCATAGCACCACCAATTTTGATATCATCTGCAAACTTACGAACCATTCCTCCTATATTCACATCAAACCCTTCTTTATAAATGACAAAAAACAGTGGACCCAGCACCGATGCTTGCAGCATATTGCTGGTCACAGGCCTTCAGTCTGAAAAGCAACCGTTTACCACCACCCTCCATCTCCTCCCTTCAAGCCAATCTTATATCTAAATGGTTAGTTCTCCCTGTATTCCATATGATCTAAACTTGCTAACCAGTCTCCCATGTGGAACCTTTTTGAATGCTTTGCTGCAGTCCATCGCTCTGCCCTCAATCTTCTTTGTTACTTCTTCCAAAACTCAATCAAGTTTTGAGACATGATTTCCCATGCACAAAGCCATGTTGACTATCCCTAATCAGTCCTGATCTTTCCAAATACACGTAAATCCTGTCCCTCAGAATTCCCTCCAACAACTTGCCCACCACTGATGTCAGGCTCACCGGTCTAAAGTTCCCTGGCTTTTCCTTACCATCTTTCTTTAGTAGTGGCACCAAATGAGCCAACCACCAATCACCTGGCACCTCATCTGTGACTATCGATGATACAAAGATCTCTGCAAGGGGTCCAGCAATCATTTCTCTAGCTTCCCACAGAGTTCTCGGGTACTCCTGATCAGGTCCTGGGGATTTAGCCACCTTTATGCATTTTAAGCTGTCCAGCACCTCCTCCTCTGTAATATAGACATTTTTCCAGATGTCACTATTTATTTCTCGAAGTTCTCTGATCTTCACATCCTTCTCCACAGTAAACACTGACTCAAAATACTTAATACCTCACCCATCTCCTGTGGTTCCATGCATAGGTGGCCTTGTTATAAAGTCATAGAGATGTACAGCACAGAAACAGACCCTTCAGTCCAACTCATCCATGCCGACCAGATAACCTAATCGACTCCCAGCACTTGGACCATATCCTTCTAAACCCTTCCTATTCATATACCCATACAGATGCCTTTTAAATGTTGCATTTGTAATAGCCTCCATCACATCCTCTGGCAGCTCAGAGTGAGAAAGTTGCCCTTTAGGTCCCTTTTCTATCTTGCCCCTTTCATCCTAAACCTATGCCCTCTAGGTCTGGACTCCCCCACCCCAGGGAAGAGACTTTGTCTATTTATCCTATCCATGCCCCTCATGATTTTATAAACCACAAGAAGGTCACCCCTCAACCTCTGACAATCCAGGGTTAACAGCCTCAGCCTATTCAACTTCCCCCTAGAGCTCAAATCCCCCCCCAACTCTGGCAACTTCATTGTAAATCTTGATCTTTAAGGAACCCTATTTTCTCCCTATTTACACTTTTGATCTTAATGCATTTGTAAAGTCTCTTTGGATTACTCTTAATTCTATGTGCCAAAGCTACCACATGTTCTGATTTCCCTCTTCAGTATACTCCTACTGCTCTTATACTCTTCTTGGGATTCACTTGATCCTAGCTGTGTATACCTTCTTTTTCTTGACCAGATGCTTTATTTCTCTAGACATCCATCATTCCCTATACCTACCAGCCTTGCCCTTGACCCTGACAGGAACATACTTTTTATGGTCCTTCATTATCTCATTATTGAAGGTTTCCCAATTTCCAGCTGTCCGTTTACCTGCTAATAGCCACACACAATCAACTTTTGAAAGTTCCTGCCTAATACCGTCAAAATTGGCCCTACTCTAATTTAGAATGTCAAGTTTTAGATCTGGTCTATCCTTTTCTATCACTTTTTTAAAACTGATAGAATTAGGGCAGCACGGTGGCACAGTGGTTAGCACTGCTGTCTCACAGCGCCTGAGACCCGGGTTCAATTCCCGACTCAGGCGACAGACTGTGTGGAGTTTGCACGTTGTCTGCGTGGGTTTCCTCCGGGTGCTCTGGTTTCCTCCCACAGTCCAAAGATGTGCGGGTTAGGTGAATTGGCTATGCTAAATTGCCCATAGTGTTAGGTAGGGGTATGGGTGGGTTGTGCTTCGGCAGGTCGGTGTGGACTTGTTGGGCCGAAGGGCCTGTTTCCACACTGTAAGTCTAATCTAATTATGGTCACTGGCCCCAAAGTGACCCATCACTGACACCTCAGTCACCTGCCCTGCCTTACGTCCCTAGAGAAGGTCAAATGTTGCTCCTTTTCCAGTAGGTATGTCCACATACTGAATAAGAACATTTTCACACTTAAATTCCTTTCCATCCAACCCCTTAACATAGTGGCAGTCCCAGCCTATGTTTGGAAAATTAAAATCCCCTTTCATTACAACCCTATTATTCTTACAGATTATTGAGATCGCCTTACAAATTTTTCCTGGTAATTTCCCACTGACTATTGGGGTTTCCATAGTACCATCCCAATAAGGTGATCATCCCTTTCTTATTTCTCAATTCCACCCAAATATTCACTGCACATATTGCCTGGAATTAACTCCCTAAATACAACTAAAAATGCCCCTCCCCCTCCTTTCTTGCCACCTCTTTTTATCCTTCCTATAGCATCTATACCTTGGGGCATTAAACTGCCAGCCCTGCACATCCCTAAGCCATATTTCTGTAATCGTTATGACATCCCAGCCCCATGTTCCCAACCTTGCCCTGAGTTCATCTGCCTTACCTGTTAGGCCTCTGAATTGAAATAAATGAAGTTTAATTCATCAGTCCTACCACTGTTCTCTGCCTTGCTCCTGCCTGCCTTGACTGTTTGACTTGCTCCTTTTCTCAATTATACCAGCCTCAGATTTATCTCTTCTCTCAATATCCCTTTGGGTCGCACCCGAGCCACTTATAGCTCAAAGCCTCCTGAGTAGCACTACTAAATCTTCCCAACAGTATGTTAGGCCCCTTCTAATTTGGGTGCAACCTGTTCTTCTTATATAGGCCCCGTCTGCTCCAGAAGTGATTCTAATGATCCAAAACTGTGAATCCTTCTCCCCTGTTCCAGCTCCTCAGCCACACATTCATCTGCTCTATCATTCTATTCTTCGTCTCACCAGCACATAGCACTGGGAGTAATCCAGATATTACTGCCCTTAAGCACCTACTTTTTAACCTCCTGACTAAATTCCTATGTTCTCTTCTCAGAACCTCATCTGTTTCTCATCCTATGTTGTTTGTACCAGCATATACAATGACCTTTTGCTGATTGCTCTCCCCTTTGAGAATATTCCCAGAGATATCCTTGAAGAAGACATATCATTCTGATGTCTCACTGTCAGCCGCAGAAGCGTCTGTCTGTGCTTCTGACTAGACAGGACCTTATCACAGTCAAACATTTGGAACCTGATGTACCCCTCGTTACAGTAGAGCCAGTCTTGGTAGTATAAATCTGGCTGTCAGTGCTTCAGTCCCCTGAGACCCCATCACCTCCTACATTTTCCAAAACAGCATACTTGTTTGAGATGAGGATGGCTACAGGAGATTCCTGTACTACTTGCCTCTCTCTCCTACATTTCTTAGAGTTAACCTAACTACCAAACTATATCTGTGGTTTATCTACCTTCCTGAAACTGCTGTCCATCACACCCGCTAGCTTCTGTAAATTCCTCATTGTCTCTAACTACCTCTCTAACTGATCCATGCAATACAATAGGATTTGCAACCAAACACACTCCCTGCAGACATAATCATCAAGAGCATTGAAATTCTTCCTAACCTCCCACATCCAACAGGAAGAGCACATCCCTCTACTAAAGGCCATCTCTGCACTTTAACAATCTACAGACCCAGAAAATAACATTGTCTTACTGCTCGAAAAACCTTCCTGAAACTGCCATCCATCACACTCCCTAGCTCCTGTAAATTTCTCATTGCCTCTAACTACCACTCCAACTGATCCATGCAATACAATAGGATTTGCAACCAAGCACACTTCCTGTGGACATAATCATCAGGAGCAATGAAATTCTCCCACACCCAACAGAAAGAGCACATCCCTCTACTAAAAAGGCCAACTCTGCACCTGAACAATCTACAGACCCAGAAAATAGCAGTCTTACTGCTCTAAAAACACCACTCTCAGATAACTTAGTACTTCTGTTTTAAATTAAAAGAAATTTAATCAAGAGACAGATATCAGTAAAAGAATAATTTGTCTTTCCTTCATGAAAACACAGACAATTAATTCTGGTATCTCTCCCAACCAAAAGAAAATAAACATTTTTCCGTGCAGTTAAATGGGCCTACAATACAAATATATTGCATGCATTGCAAAGCCACTATTAACTTCTGTGTTACAGGAAGATTTGACACAAAATTAGCCTGATAGAGGATAATACAGAACAACAAGAGTAAATGATCTTAATTTCTTGGTATAGCAATGAGCTGACAGCAAGGTGGTTTATAATTAAAGGTGAAAGCATGCATCTAGTCTTGCTCACTCAGGCAAGCTATTCAGAGTTTCTGAAGCAGAACGTCCACATATCTATATATAAAAATAATACAGCACATCCCCATTAACTTAGGCGTACTTTTAGAATTGAATATTTTGAGTTTGTTTAAGAAATTAGAAAAAATACACATGTGAATGAAAAAAAGGTTAATGTATGCGGTATGCGAGAGAGCCAAAGATCTGTGGTTTGATCTCAGGTCACCGGAGGGACAAGTACAAGGTGTGGCTGATATGTAGAAAAGATTTTCATGGTATTACAATATCAAGAATAGAGGAATTGCATTTGATAAAAAATCAATGTCTATTAATTCACTTTTTACCATCCTGCTAAGCACTTGATACATTGAAAACATTATTGTCAATTAGGCATGGCAACCAATCCATTCATTTACCAAGGCAGTTGGTCTGATGGTTGTTACTTGTGTAGGAAACTAGAATCCTCTCATAGTTCTGAGGACACGGACTGTGTCTGACCTCTTTCCACTGGGGAGAGGGGCTGATCTCAAACTGAAGCACATGGTTTACTCACCACCCTCCTCCCTTTCCTAACTGTTTCTCAGTTCATGAGGGCAGTGGAGGCACTGGCCAGCTGATTTGCCCTTGGATCTACTCAGGATCTGAATTGGCTAATTAGTAGTTTACCATGAGAAGACCCAAGTCAAGCATGTAGTCTGACAAGTTTTACTTAACAAACGGATGTTGAGCATGAAGTCAGAAAGCCCTTGCTTTGGGGTGGGAGTGGGTGAGGATTGATGTGTTCATCAGAGTCACAATCCCCAATTTCATCCAGCACAACACCATACTTCAGCGCCACCTTTTCAAACTTACCTCATCACCTTACTGAGGCCTGCCAGCCTACACTGCCAATTGTACACACTGACCTTCAATCCAGCTTCCATAACATCCTCCTGTCTGGGTTCCTCCTGTAGTACCTGTAGTTATCACCACTCAAACCTGCAAAGACTACAGAGCTGCTGGCCAACTGGCTCTCCTTGAATGATAATCATAGACTCAGAGAGATGTACAGCATGGAAACAGATCCTTCGGTCTGACTCATCCATGCTGACCAGATATCCTAAATAAATCTAGTTCCATTTGCCAGACCCTGTAAACCCTTCCTATTCATATACCCATCCAGATGCCTTTTAACTATTGTAATTGGTTCAGCTTCCACCATATCCTCTGGTAGCTCATTCCATACACACACCACCCTCTGTGTGAAAAAGTTACCCCTTAGGTTCCTTTTATTTCATTCCTCTCTCACCCTAAACCTCATCCCTTTAATTCTGCATTCCTCATCCCAGGGAAAAGACTTTGTCTATTTACCCTATCCATGCCCCATGATTTTATAAACCTCGATAAGATCACCCCTCAGCCTCTGACACTCCAGGGAAAACAACCCCATCCTATTCAGCCTCTCCGTATTTCGCGTTCAATCTGCTTCCATTATTCTTGCATATGGCATGTTTGAGAACACAATAACCTCCATATTACAGAATATATCCTTACTCCCTTATGAGAAATCATATTAAACCTGTAACCCTCTGCCACTCAAAACAGTTTATCCTTATTTAGTTCTGAAAAAACTTCAGGGATTTGGACACAGTTATCAAAACTACTCTTAGCAATTTGTCTTTTAAGGAAAGGACTTATAATGCAACAGTTGTTTTCACAAGAAAGGCAGAGGCTGAGGAGTGTCCTAATAGAGATCTGCAAAATTATGAGACACATAGGTAGAGGTGGATAGTTAGAGACTTTTCCAGATGAAGGGCCAATGCCCAATACTTCGACTCTCCTGCTCCTTGGATGTTGCCTGACCTACTGTGCTTTTCCAGCACCACACTATACAGGGTGGAAAGGTCAACTACAAGAGTGCCCAGGTTCAAGGTGAAAGAGGGAAGGTTTAGGGGAGAAGTGCAGGGAAAACGTTTCACACAGAAGGTGGTGGGTAACTGGAATGCACTGCCAGTGAAGGTGGTGGAAGCAGGCACATTAGCAACGTGTAAGGCCTATCTTGATAGACACATGAACGGGAGGTAAATAGATACTGTGCATGGACAATAGGTAATGGGTCTAAATAAGGAATAGAGTCGGCATAGGCTTGGTGTGCTGAAGGGCCTGTTCCTGTGCTCCGCTGAATTGTATTGTATTGTATTGTATGATTGCATTGTATCTGCAGACTCTTCAGAGAACTGAAACCTCTCATCTTTGATACCATTCCACTATATCTCATCTGCTATCTTGACATCTTTCCTAAAGTACACTCCCCAAAATTGGGCACAGCACTTCAGCTGGGGTCTACCCAATGTTGTATAAAGGTTGAGTCTGGCTTCCCCACCATTGCACACTATGCAATTCTGATGAAAACCATAAGTGTTCCCACAATGACAATTCACTCCAGAACCTATGCCTTCGACCATTATAGTATACCAACTGATTTTCTTTGTTACTTCAGTTCTTGCATCTTGTTAGCTGCACATCACCTTCCCTCTGTTCCAACAGAATCTCCAACACTACAAGCCACACTCAGAGAGTGAACAATGCTCCCAGGAACAATTGAGTGGACTGGGACTCTTCTCTAGTATTACTAGAGAGAAAACTGAGGAATGAACTAGTTGATGACTTAAGAGTGATTTGTTTGTTCAGCTAAACATTGAGCATTTGTGTGGCAGTCAAAGGTAAAGTTTCTTCTTAAACCAAACTGGGTAACTTCCTAGTTAACCACAGATATTCTTTCTGGCATGTTTTTGCCATTTACTTGCCCAAATCCATCTGAAGCCTTATTGCGTCTTCTTCTTAACTGCGTAACCATTTAGTTTTGTGTCATTAGTAAATATGGAAATATAATAATTGGTCCTCACATCTGAGTCAGTTATATAGATTATGAACAGCTCTAGCTCTCACAATGACCCTTGTGGTAGCCACTAGTAACAGCCTGCCACCCAGAGAATGACACATTTTTTTCTATTTTTCTGCTTTCTACCTGTTAACTAATTCTCAATTCATGCTGATACGTTATCTCTAATTTTGTTTATTAACTTCTTGTGTTGGACCTTAACACCTTCTGAAATTCCAATTACAATACACTTATTGGTTCTCCTTTAATCATGTTGCAAATAACATTTTAAAAACACTTAGTCTATCAAACATAATTCCCTTTCATATATCCATGTCGACTCTGCACAATGTCACAATTATTTACTAAGCATCTAGTTATCACATCATTTATAATAGATTCATCTCTATGCTAATTTCTCCCCACCCCCACCCTCCTCTAGCTTATCTCTCCACGCTTCAGGCTCACTGCCTTTATTCCTGATGAAGGGCTTTTGCCCGAAATGTCGATTTCGCTGCACTTTGGATGCTGCCTGGACTGCTGTGCTCTTCCAGCACCATTAATCTAGAATCTGGTTTCCAGCATTTGCAGTCATTGTTTTTACCTCATACATTTTCCTTACCACTGATGTCAAATTGATATGTCTATGGTTCTCCATTCTCTGTCTCCCTCCCATCATGGATTTAAATTGAGCAGGTAATACTATGTGGGGCTTTAATGCCTTAACTAACAGACAACCTCTCTGACAGTACAACACTCGGTCATTATTGTACAGGAGTGTGAACCTTGATTCCAACTTTCAGCTTTGAACTATTGATGGAGCCAATCTGACACTTGAATTTCCATGAGATTAGTTGCATCTCCCTTCACCAGATCAGGCATCACTGCACTACTGGCAACAAAATCAAAAAGAAGTTTCAATTTGCAGCTAGATTTGTGAAATGAAAAACAGTGGTCCAAAATGTCCTTCATGTTTTGTCACATCCCTCTTGCACTATTAAGTGAGGAGTTGCCTCGATCACTGTCCTGTAAAAGGAGATTCATGAACATTTGCTGTGATTCTGTGGGTAGAAGCAAAGGAACAAAATCCATGTAAAATGGATCCTAGCATTCAAAACTCCAGAAGATCTAAAGTGTTTCTCAGCAGCACTCTCGGAAGTTAACAAGTAATTCAAGAATTACTGCTCGCTTTTACTTCTCTCCCAAATTGTTATTAATCATATCTAATTGGTTTAATCAGATGGAGTTAAGTGCTGGGCTCACTCTTTACATCTCCATTGGCTCCATAGGCAAAAAGGAATAAGACTGGCCTAATTTTTGTCCTTAGGAGTAGGTTCAGAGGAGAGCTACAAAACTGAGTCCTACTTTTTTCTTTTCTGAATCTCTTGACATTTTTTTCCAAGATGGACAGTTAGTCCTGGTGTGGTAATTTGGCCAGTGTAGGCAGTGGGTGCTGCTTTGCTTCAAAGTCAGAGGATTGCGTGTTTAAGTCCTGCATCTTGAGCTGAAAGTCCCAAAGTAATACTAAGGGAATGCCACATGATTGGAAGCAATGCAGGAATGACTCATTGAACGGAGTACATCACAGGTGGCTATTAAAAAAAGTCCTGTGGCAGAAATACAGCGAGCATTTAAGCTGCAACTGAGGGGGTAAAACGCCAAAGGGTAGGGCAAGGCAAGACAGGGATATTGTAAGCATTGCAGTAGACACCAAGTGAGCACGCAGCCTGGTTTCAAAGAGAAGCAGTGCTGTCCATTAACCAACATCACCAAAGATCATTATTGCATTGTGTGTGTGGATGTTTGCTGCCTGCTTGCCACCTACAACATTACACCAGACTAATACGAGTTAGAGTTGAAAAGTATGGCGCTGGCAAAAGCTCAACAGGTCAGGCAGCAGGAGGAGCAGGAGAGTCGACATTTTGGGCATAAGCTATTCATCATTCCCGGTGAAGAACTTTTGCCCGAAATGTCGCTTCTCCTGCTCCTCAGATGTTGTCTGACCTGCTGTGCTTTTCCAGCACCACACTTTCTGACTTTGACTCTCCAGCATCTGCAGTCCTCACTTTCTCCGGATAAGATGAATATAAAGATCCTGAGGGCTCTTGAGAGTGTGGATGTGAAAAGGAGCTTTTCCATTCATGGGAGGTTCTGGAACTAGTATTTAAAAATAAGGAGTTTCTCATTTAAAACAGAGACAAGAAGAAATATTTTTCTCATGGAGGATCATGAGTCAGTGGGACTCACTTCCTCAGAAGATGATAGAAGCAGAGTTCTTGAATATTTTTAAGGCAAAGGTAGGTAGATTCTTGATGAGCAAGGCTATCAGGGATTGTGAGGTATAAAAGTAATCAGGGTAGTGGTGATATTATTAAATTGTGGAGCAGGTATAAGGGGCCTACTCTTGCTGCTAATTCATTTGGATTACTTTAAAAATGAAATGCAGGTTCTGAAGACATTTATGATATCCTAATGCTGTGCAAAGTGCTGTAGAATGGAAAGTCTTTATGTTTTAAAGCAGCTTTTGGTGTATGGTCTATTAGTTATTGAAGTCAGTGGAAAGACTACATCAAATTCTCAGCATTGTACTCTATTTGTTATTCCATACTTACAAAACTAGGCTGTCAGATTATCAGGATAAAGATGACCTGGAGGATTCTGACTGACTGAGATTCTAAGATTTCACTGGTTGACTGCTGGATTCAGTCAGTAAGGGACAAAAAAACTACAGATGCTGGAATCCAAGGTAGACAGACAGGAAATTGGAAAAACACAGCGATTTGGGCAGCATTAGAGGTGGAGAAGTCAACATTTCGGGTATAATCCTTCTTCAGGATTGCATCTTATGAAGAGACACTGACCTCTTCAGAATAAAGAAGGGTTATACCAGAAATGTTGACTTCTCCATCTTCCGATGCTGCGTGGCTTGCTGGATTCAGTTAGCATCTCTTCATGAGGTGCAATGCCACCATTGCTGAGATCAAGTCTATCAACAGAGAATAGGCACTGTATCTTTGATGTGTCTAGATATGATTCACAACAGTGGAATTCTACATTCATTTATCTATTGAGCCTTTGGGGTGTAGAGAGGCATATAGGGCCAATCTTCCAGGCCCCTTAATAAGGTGAGCAGTGGCAAGAATGTTGGAAAGATTGGGTGAGATGTCCAGCAAGGAGCTTAGAGTCATAGAGATGTACAGCATGGAAACAAACACCTTGGTCCAACTTGCTTCACAACATTAAGAGAAAGAAGTCCTATTTACCAATCAGATGATGAAATAACAAGATGAGATTCTCACCAGAGAGTGGTGAGAGATGTATTTGCATGAATTAGCATACATTAACATCTTGTTATTACTTAATATCACCTCATTAATATAGATAGAAAACAGATGCCAAGACATGAAAATCAGAGCATTCACCTAGCAACTCCAGCCAGTCCTTGTTCCTCCACCTTAGAAACCCGTTACTGAAGTCTTAGGGCATACTCCATGGACAGTGACCGTACACACTCCACATCAACAGACTTTGACATCCAGCACATAGCCTCACCACACCAATATGGTAAAAACAATGACTGCAGATGCTGGAAACCAGATTCTGAATTAGTGGTGCTGGAAGAGCACAGCAGTTCAGGCAGCATCCAAGGTGCAGCGAAATCGACGTTTCAGGCAAAAGCCCTTCATCAGGAATAAAGGCAGTGAGCCTGAAGCGTGGAGAGATAAGCTAGAGGAGGGTGGGGGTGGGGAGAAAGTAGCATAGAGTACAATGGGTGAGTGGGGGAGGGGATGAAGGTGATAGGTCAGGGAGGAGAGGGTGGAGTGGATAGGTGGAAAAGGAGATAGGCAGGTAGGACAAGTCTGGACAAGTCATGGGCACAGTGCTGAGCTGCAAGTTTGGAACTAGGGTGAGGTGGGCGAAGGGGAAATGAGGAAACTGTTGAAGTCCACATTGATGCCCTGGGGTTGAAGTGTTCCGAGGCAGAAGATGAGGCGTTCTTCCTCCAGGCGTCTGATGGTGAGGGAAAGGTGGTGTAGGAGGCCCAGGACCTCCATGTCCTCGGCAGAGTGGGAGGGGGAGTTGAAATGTTGGGCCACGAGGCGGTGTGGTTGATTGGTGCAAGTGTCCCGGAGATGTTCCCTAAAGTGCTCTGCTAGGAGACGCCCAGTCTCCCCAACGTAGAGGAGACCGCATCGGGAGCAACGGATGCAATAAATTATATTAGTGGATGTGCAGGTAAAACTTTGATGGATGTGGAAGGCTCCTTTACGGCCTTGGATAGAGGTGGGGGATATGGCACATCTCCGATTCACCTACAATACATCCTGCACTTCAGTGCTACACTTTGGTGTGCGTCAGCACTTTTCATTGGAAATCTTGAGGCATTTGTGAGAGTAGTGGATGATTATTTGGTAAAATCAAAATGTAGAAGGATATGGGGATAAACCAGGAGATTGACACTAGGTAATGGTGTTCATTCAATAAAATCCTGCAGAAGTGATCGGTCCAATGGCCTTAACACTGCTGTAACTTTGGTGATAAAATTGCTAGAATGGAGGGACAGACACCCATCTAATACATTCAACCATGCTGCATGTCAGCTTTTTGTTCACTTTGTGCCCACTGCCATGCTTACATTGTCCCTACCCTGCCCTATCCTTTGGCGTTTTACCCCCTCAGCTGTACCTTAAATGCTCACAGTATTTCTGTCTTGTTGCATTGCTTGATGCAAACACAAAATCAGGCAACATGTCATGTTTGGCAGCAGTCATCAGTTATTGGAATGGGCGTGTTGAACTACAGCTAAAGACTAAGGATCTGGTCTGTTTCTTATGTTCTCCACACAGGTCCATTGGAAGCGTGACTAATATATCCAGCCAGAGTGCTATTGTTGCTGTTGCTGTGATGCAACAAAAATATGGAAAGATGGAAAAGGGATAGTGAGCCCAGGACCAGGACCTGCTGAACAGCCTCCACATGAAAAGGTCACATCTGAAGGACATATTAGCATTCAGAGGCGGTACAGGAGTACCTGAGTCTATCATTCTCAAGGCGATCTCCTCCAGATGGGCGAGGGACAGTGTCACTGAGGATATCCCAGGACACTGCCACTCAACGATACCATACACTGGAGAGGGATCTGCGACCTGAAGGAGTGGGAGGCAATCCTATCCCAGTGGCGGTCAGGGTGACAGCTGACACCTATATGCTTCTGACTAGTTCCAAGGTATGATGGAGTTCTGGGTAAGATCTCTCAATTGTCCACCTCACAAATGTATCACAGCTGATGATGCAGTTTGTGTCAGATCACATACTACATCTCATGATGAGGTTAATGCTGTGGGCTGGGCAGTAGGATTTAGCAACCCCCAGGGGCAGGGCATGATGGACTGTGCTCATGTTGTACACAGAGGGCTAAGTCATGACACAGCGGAGTTAATCAATGGAAAAGAATTCCGTTCCATCAATGTGCAAGTAATCTGTGATCATCAGTTCCAATTCTTAGATGTCTGCTGCAGTTATCCAGGAACCAGGAACCCCGAGATACTTCCTGGTACCTGGTTGAAGGGATTAGATGTTGCTCTAATCGAGAACTCTCATTTTCCTGCTGTGTTTGAAAGTTCAGATATTTTGAAAGGATGGTTCGTGAGGAATAAGGCCTACCCTCTGTGATTATGGCTGATCACTCTTTTACATAACCCCTGACTGAGTCCAAGCATCAAGACAGTGCTGCCAATTCTTTGACCCAGGCCATGATGGAGCAGATAATAGGGCTGTTAAAGACGTGGTTCTCCTGCTTAGGTCCATCTGGAAGGTCGTAATAACACAAAATGTGCCACAATATCACAGTATGCTGTACTGTGCACAACTCAAGTAGACAAAGCCAGAGAGTGATGGAGGCTGATAGACTTGGAGAGTGAGAGCAGGGACCCAGAGTGGAAAATGAGAACATTGAGCAGGAGAAACATCATCTGCAATGTGATAGAGTGTTGCAACAATTGATGCTACAAACCAGAATTGACTTCATTGACACCCAGTTCCAGCAGATGCAAGCTGGGTGCCATGATTATTCATTGCTTAGAAAATTGCTGTTGCTCCAAAGGCAACATTCTGAGAGGGAGTTTTCTTTTATTCATTGACAGGATGAGGGTGTCACTGGCTAGGCCAGCATTTATTGCCCATCCCAGAGGGCAGTTAAGAGTCAATACATTACTGTGGGTCTGCAGTCACATGTAGGCCAAACCAGGTAAGGATGGCAGTCTCCTTCCCTGAAGAATATTTGTGAACCAGATGGGTTCCCCCCAACAATTGACAATGGATTCATGGTTATTAGACTATTAATTCCAGAATGTTTTCCTTATAAATTCCCACCATCTACCATGGCAGGATTTGAACACAGGTCCTCAGAACATTACCTGGATCTCTGCATTAATAGTGCAGCAATAATACCACTAGGCCTTTGCTTTCCCAATAACTTCCCCTAACTGCAACTTCAGTTTGTTTTCTGTTCACTTTTCCCATTGCTGACTAAAGTGAATGGCTTAAAGCATTTGAAAACTTTCCCACATGTGAAGGTCCCATATTGAACAGTAAGATGCTGGGCTATGTTGGGTACTGGGGAAAGAGTAGCTGTAACTTTGAAAGGTCTGCAAGATGGACTGAGGTAAGCTGCGTAGCTTGCTACTTAAGATTTTTTTTAGATTAGATTACTTACAGTGTGGAAACAGGCCCTTCGGCCCAACAAGTCCACACCGACCCGCCAAAGCACAAACCCACCCCTACCCCTACATTTACCCCTTACCTAACACTACGGGCAATTTAGCATGGCCAATTCACCTGACCCGCACATCTTTGGACTGTGGGAGGAAACCGGAGCACCCAGAGGAAACCCACGCAGACACGGGGAGAACGTGCAAACTCCACACGGTCAGTCGCCTGAGTCGGGAATTGAACCCGTGTCTCAGGCACTGTGAGACAACAGTGCTAACCACTGTGCCACCGTGCCGCCCACTGTGATCGTTGTAGGAATGTGCATTTATATGTGTCAGCCATGTCACTTATGTGCTCTGAGAGCATTGGACTGCAATTGGTGTGCTACTACGTTGATAGTGAAGGGCAGCTCTGGATTGCCAACACTTTACTGGAGTCTAGACTAGATGTTTCAGGCAAAAATCTTTCATCAGGAATGGAGGGGTTTTGCCTGAAAAGTCGATTCTCCTGCTCCTCAGATGCTGCCTGACCTGCTGTGCTTTTCCAGCACCATTCTAATCTAGATTCTGGTTTACAGCATCTGCAGTCCTTGTTTTTAACCTAACACTTTACCGGATGCATGGCTGGGTTCAAAGATGGCAGAGGCTTAAGAGATCCCAGATAACCCAAGAGTGGCAAGCTCTTAAGCCTAAGACGGATGGGAGAATAGGATGAGTGGGACACTACAGGGATGTAGTGCTCAGTTAATGAGGTGAGGTTGGGACAATAATGCAGAAAAACACATTAGGTTTCATGGAGTAAATCCCTCCGTGAAACTTGATGAAAGTGTCACTAGATTCAGTCTATCGTCAAAGAGCAGGTTTGTGCAAATAGATTTGGATTGTTGCAGTAATGAACCATGGCAAACATGATGGATCAAACGGTTTCGTTTTGAACTGTAAATTGCTCTGATTCCTTGAATAGCACAGTCCAACTAGACGTGGGCCAAAGACAAACCTTAATGGCTTGTGATTGACTTCAGTACTTTGATCCTTTCACCTTTAACTCTTTCAGTTTCATTCCTGCTGCTTCTAATTCTTCACCATCACCAAGAATCCTTGAGCAATCTGTGGGTAATACTCCGTGTAAATGCTTTATCTATTCACCAATAACAGTTTCAGGGAATTGAGAAGGTTCCTTTGTGCACGTTTCATTGAGGAGACAGATCTATTCAGTCATTTTTTTTGGTGATCTTGGATGTTTTGAAGCAGCACAGACTGACTCACTGCAAAAGAGTCAACCTATTTTTACATCCCCTTAACTTATTCAAACAAAAAGAAAACTGTGTATTTAAAAGTGTCTGCAATAAAAATATATTCCTTAATCTCTGAAGCTATTGTAAATTAATGCGTGTGGGAAGGCACGTTGAATCATTTATAGCAGAGTGTGTCTTCGGTCTGCGGGCGGACAATAATAAGAAGTGATCATCATTTGTTTATAAAAAGTAGCGAGCTGACAGAAAAATGGTTTATAATTAACACCAAATGAGTACGCCTGCTCTCGCTCGCTCAGACGAGCTGGCGGAGTTTGTAATGTATATGGGATATATTTAATTATACAGCATGTCCCCATGCGCTTTGGTGTACTGCTTGAATTAAATATTTATATTAGTTAGAAACAAATATAGGTGTAGATTTGAGAAAAGTGACCCCACCAAGAGAAATAAAGATCTGTGGTTTGATCTCAGGTCACCATAGGAGCACATAAAGTTGTGTCTGATATGCAGAAGAGATTCTGTGGATACACCAGTATCAAGAACATAAGAATTTCCAGGACAATAAAAGACTAATGTCCGTAAATTCACCTGTTATCATTCTGGTAGTTGCATGACACAAGAACAGTATTGTTGACTGATTATGAGATCTAATCAAAGGTTCAAGTTCACTAATTTGGGCCTGAATTCTTCCCATTTTTGGCAAAATGTTTCCTCAAGCAATACTGTTGGCACCTGGTCTGCTTTGGTTCATGTTAATTTTTCTTATGCAATCTTCCCTTCTTTGGCTAATTACTTGCGTAACTCTGTCTCTTCCTCAGGGCTAAGAAACAATGCAAGCCTCAGATCTGCAGCCTCCAGGTATGTGCAGATTGAGTGAGAGCTAAGAAATGAAGCTAAGAGCCATAAGCTGTATCCTGTGTAAATACGTGAAATCTTGTTTTTCAGCCTCACAATTTCATTTTCCTTTCTCCAGTTTTATTCCTCAACCTTTCCATGATTGGCCCTGCTGCAAAAGAGAATGGAAAATTCCACATGGTGCTCAACTAATTAAGATGACTTTCCTAGACTAGTAGAAAGTGAATGTTATACTGTTAGATTGTCACTTCTAAGCAGCAGCATCCTGAGGCAACAATTTAGATCAACTTACAGATAGTTGCTTTGAGAGTGTATCAAAGGTGTTCAAGGTTTTATTTCCAAATGCACTGATAATGCTAAAGTGGGATGCCACCCAGGATTAAAAGAGCACTTATGCAAAATGAGATTAAACAGATTGCTAATTGGATTACTAATATACAGTGTGCACTAAACTACATTTTGTCTGAAGTGCAGAAATTTCTTTCATTTTCAGATTTAGATGCTAAGGAATAAAAGAGCAAGAATCAACCATTCATTCAGTTTCTCAAGCCGACACCATTCTCGATCATGGCTGATCATCTACCTCATGCCATTTCTCTGTGCTATACCCATATCCCTGATCTCATTGGTAACTAGAAATCTGTCAAACTCTCTTTTGAACTTACTCAGTGACTGATCTTCCAAACCCTTTTTGCATAGGGAATTCTAAAGATTCACCAACCCTGAGAGATGACGTTCACCAGCGACCAACCGAAATGGGTTGCCTTTTATCCTGAGACTGTTGTGAGACCCCAGAGACATTTATGTAGATATATTGTCTCATTAGATAAGGAAACCACTAATGACATAATAAATTTCCTCAACCATGTATTCACTAAAAGCGAGGAATTTATTCTGAGAAGGATCACTGGACCCAAAACGTTAACTCTGCTTTCTCTCCTCAGATGCTGCTGAGTTTTTCCAGCAATTTCTGTTTTTATTTCTAGTTTCAAGCATCCGCAGTTCTTTGGTTTTGTTTAGAGTTTGTTCTTGCAATTGATTTCAATTTTATTGTGTCTTCATCAGACATGAAATGGGAAGAGATATTTGCTGAGTTTAAACTCCTATACTCCCAGCTATTCTGCCATAAACCAGTATCCACTGAAGATGCTGAGTCCTTGAAATTACACCCAACTGTCCTGGCACATGGATACTGTGGCTTTCTGAATGACATGCCCAATTTTCATTGTGAGCCCTTTAGGGCATATACACTTGTAAACTTAACCAAGGAGAGTAAATTGTCACTTTAAACAAGCATGATTCTATCAACAAAATGCTTGCTATTCTTAATGATGGGTCCAAGTTCATAACCATTGGACCCGCAGCTTATCATGCCTGACCAGCCTGGCTTGACAGCAAACTAAAAGCATTTGGTAGACTCTTTTAAGAGCATTGTATTGCCAGATGGTGCATATGAGAGGGTGCATTCTCATGGATCACTGCATCTGTGTACATATCGGCTGCCCAAGATATGCAAAACTGATGTGTGTCTGTTCATGCCTCATCTTACCTCTCTCCAGTTCTGTGCAACATGAATTAAACAAATGGTCAGGCAAATTGATATTACTGGTTTTGAGCAAGTTTTCCACATACATGGTGAAGTATTTGCAGGTAGCACAGTGGCTCAATGGTTAGCCTTGCTACTTCACAGTGCCAAGGATCTGTGTTTGATTCCAGCCACAGTTGACTGTTGTGTGGGTTTCCACTGGGTACTCTGGTTTCCTCCCACAGTCCAAAGATGTGTAGGTTAGGTGGATTGGCCGTACTAAATTGCCCTGTAGTGTCCAGGAATGTGCAGGCTACCATAGTGATGTTAGATGGGTTAGCCATGGTAAATGCAGGGGTTATGATGTGGCTTTGTGATAATCTTTCAATTCTTTACATAGTCACTAATCTCATGGGGTTATTAGTGGAAACGTTCTTTATAACATAGGACAGTTATGATTTTGGGATTTCAGTCAGCTTGGTCTTGTTCTAACTGAAAACGTAAAAGGCAAATCTGTAATAATTATTTTTAATGATGATAACATGGGAGTTGTATCCTCCTGTGTGGAATGCTTCCAGTATTCTTGAGCATTCTAATATCAGAGCATATATTTTCTTAAGGAGCCCAAAGAAAAGCATGTTATCAATATGGTGAGACCTGGCAGAGCTCTGAGACGTGGATAATTCTGAGTTTCCTAGTGCGAGAATTACAAGCGTTTAGTATACAGGTAGAACTGTTAGTGGGTGGCACGGTGGCACAGTGATTAGCACTGCTGCCTCACAGCACCAGAGACCCGGGTTCAATTCCCGCCTTAGGCGACTGACTCTGTAGAGTTGCACATTCTCCCCATGTCTGCGTGGGTTTTCTCCGGGTGCTCCAGTTTCCTTCAACAGTCCAAAAATATGCAGGTTAGGTGAATTGGTCATGCAAAATTGCCCATTGTGTTAGGTGAAGGGTAAATGTAGGGGAATGTGTCTGGGTGGGTTGCGCTTCAATGGTCAGTGTGGATTTGTTGGGCCGAAGGGCCTGTTTCCACACTGTAAGTAATCTAATTTAAAACTCCATTAATTAGGAAAGCTACAAGAATGTTATTGTTTTTTGCAAGGGAAATTGGATTCCAAAGTTGAAAGCTTATACTTCAGTTCATTAACACCTGGAATACAAGAGCTATACTGTGAGGAAAGGTTGGACCGGTTAGCCTGGTATCTGCTGATGTTTTGAAGGATGGGGTAGCATAGTTACTCCGTGGTCAGCACTGCTGTCTCTCAGGGACCTGGTTTTGATTCCACTCTTGGGTGAATGTCTATGTGGAGTTTGCACATTCTCCCTGTGTCTACCCTGATAACCTCCCACAGGCCAAAGATGTGCAGGTTAGGTGGATTGGTCATGCTATATTGCCCATAGTGTCCAGGGATATTCAGGGGAGATGGATTAGCCATGGGAAATACAGAGTTACAGGGATAAGGCAGAGGGTGGGTTTGGGTGGGATGCTTTTCAGAGGGTCGGTGTGGAATCAATGGGATAAATTACCTGCTTCCACAGATGAGAGGTGGCGTAATTGAGACATTTAAGCAGGGTAGGTGTAGAGAAGACATTTCCTCGGATTGACCCTTAGTTATAAATTATCCAATGTTAACAAGGATTAATTAGGCAATTAATTAAAATTGCGATGAGGTGAAAGTCTTTTTCTCACAGAATGTTGTGAGTCATTGGAACTTTTCCTGATAAATGTGATGGAAGCAAGTCTTTAAATATTTTGAAGGCAAATGTGGATAGATTTGTGTTAAGTGAGAGGGTGAAAGGCTGTTGGGAGTAGATTGAAATGTGGACTTGAGATTACAGTCAGATAAGATGTGATATTATTAAATGGCAGAGTAGGCTTGAAGGGCCAATTGGTATACTCCTGGTACTTGCTTGTACATTTGTATGCCCTGCATGTAGCACTCGTTCTAAATACTAGCCTTCCATTTAATAGTCTGGATGCAAATGGGTGAATGTGTTCTCTGGAAAGAAGGACTATTGAGGATTAATTTGGCCAGGGTTAGCATTCTGAGGGTAAGTCCACACTAAACAATCGCATCTAGTTCAAAGAAAGAAACACCATGTGTTTGCACAGCTCTGTTTCAAGGCCTCAGGCTGTCTGAGATTTCTTGGAAGCATATATTCTGAAGTGTACTTACTATTGAAATGTGGAGAACATGGGCACCAAATTGAATACACAAAAATTCCACAAACAACAAGATGATTAAAAGCAGCATTCTCTGTGTTATGTGAATAATAAATAGTAGACATTGAACTCCTCTGTTTTTCATTAAATGTGGGTTATAAACCTTTACATTTAGCTGAGAGTGGGTCTCAGCTCAACATCTCAATCAAATAACGTTTCTTCACCGGTACTGTGAAAGGCACCATAGCCCCAGAAACTGCTCCCTCACTGGAGAGGGATGACAGCTGGTGAGTTTAATCTGGGAATCACCATGCCTCAGGTGAGGGGTGAAGTTGAGATGACAGAATCTTTATCGTGACCTCAACAGGAATGGGAATTGAAGCCTCACTATTGGCATCTCCCTGCATTATAAACCCATCATTCAGAGAACAGAGTTAACAAAACTGCAGAATGTAATATTTCCTTTCTACACCTCTTGTGAAGGTTGGCTCAGGTAATTGTACTCATCTGTCTGGACTTGGTTTTTTGATTGCAATGTAATTGACAATATCTTTACCAATATATTTTCTGACTACAAGGATGGTACGTGGTGAACTAGCTGCATAATACAGTAAAAGGTAAGGATCTCCTACAACAATTGTATCAAATCTTGCTGGGACCACACCTGGATTATTGGGAACACGTTTTGGTCCCATTCCCTCAGGAAGAATATCCTTTCCAAAGCAGACGTACAGCAAATATTCAGCAGACTGTTGTACTGGGCCTGTATTATCTATAAGTTAGAAAAGTGAGAGGTGCTTTCATTGAAACTAATGAACCTCCACGAGCTAAAAGCAACAGGCATGTTTCCCTGATCTGAGGTGTCCTTACCTCAGAATGAGGATCCATGACATGGAGTGCTGGCGTTGGACTGGGGTGGACAAAGTCATAAATCATATGGCACCTGGTTATAGTTCAACAGGTTTATTTGAAATCACAAGCTTTTGGAGCAGTGCTCCTTCATCTGGAGGAGCAGCGCTGCAAAAGCTTGTGATTTCAAATAAACTTGTTGAACTATAACTTGGTGTCATGTGACTTCTGACTGAATGAGGATCAAGCATTTTAGCACTGAGATAAAGTAGTACCTCCTCACTTAGAAAGTAACAATTGGTGGAGGAACTGAAGAACCGTGAAGCTTTGGAATTCTCAAGCCTGGTGGGCTATGGGAAGTCAGTTATCAAGTATGCTCAAGATAAAAGTGGATAGATGATGAGATACTAATGAGATAAAGGGATACAGCGTAATGTAGGAAAATGATGTTGAGGCTAGGACCTAGGATAACAGAGCTGGATCATGGGTTGACTGAACTACTCTTGCCCCTAGGTTCAGATGTTTTCCCTTCTACAATTCCCACCTTCTTCATTGATGTACCATCACAATCTCTTCTGCACATCAGACCCAACTTGTACATATTCATGAAGTAACCTGAGATCAGACTTTATTCCTTTGTAGGAGTTTTTAAAAAAATGTCCATGCATCTATTTATTTCTGATTTCCAACACCAAAGCAAAATAACCAGTTCTTTCAACACACCAAGTGAAGGGGGCATGCCGTAGGATTAAATAGATTTGTCTCACAAACTCAAACAGCTTACCAGAATGAATAAGAGGAAGCGCACACTTTTGCAGTTAGTAATAAACCATTTCTCTACCACCGCACTAACTTTACAAAGAAGCAAAAGGTTGCTTCCTCTATTGTTATCCTGTGTACGATTATTTGTGCTGGAAGGCGCAGCCCACTGTTAACTGTGCAGCATTCATGCTGGCAGTGCACAAGTTAACAGCAGATTCACAGGGAAAGCTTGAGTTTATTTACTAATTATCCCACGTGGCCTGAGGTGGTGATGGGGAATCTTTTGAAGCACTGAAACAGAGCGGTTTTAAACACCAGTTTGGATTAACAATAGCCCAGACTGGGTAGCAGCTTTCCCTTACTACAACATATGAGTGAGCCCATCGGGGTTTGAAAATATTTTGCGTTTTGATTTTAACAACAGGAATGGGAGGCAGACAGCATGCAATTTCCCCAGCAGGCTAGTCCCCCTGATCAATACCTGTCACTTGGTCATTTCCCCAAAGGAAGGACCGGGGTGCTGGGCAGCAGCGCTACCTGCCTACAAGCTGCAGCTCGCTATTTTAATTGCTTACTATTAAAAGGTCCAGTTAGGGCTGGGCCATTAAGGTTATAGCAAAACATGTTGTAGAGCTGTACAGCACAGAAACACACCCGTCGGTCAAATTCGTCCATGCCTACCAGATATCCTGAACTGATCTAGTCCCATTTACCAACATTTGGCTCCTATCCCTCTAACCCCTTCCTCCTCGTATACCCATAGAATTAAATGTTGTAATTCTACCAGTTGCCACCACCTCATCTGGAAGCTCATTCCATACACGCACCATCTTCTGCAGCAAAAAGTTGTCCTTTAGGTCCCTTTTCAATCTTTCTCCTCTCACCTTAAACCTATGCCCTCAAGTTTTGGACTCCCTGACCCTGGCGAAAAGACCTTGACTATTCACCCTGTCCATGTTCCACATGATTTTATAAACTTCTACAAAGGTCACCTGTCAGCCTTCAATGCTCCAGACAAAAGAGCCCCAGCCTATTCAGCCTCTCTCTATAGCTCAAACCCTCCGACGCTAGCACAATCCTTGTAAATCATTTCTGAACCCTTTCAGGTTTTACAACATTATGTAAATTATGAAGGATATTCAAAGCTGGGAATTAAGCGATGGGGGAGATGTCAGGAAAGTGAAGTGGAGAATATACGGATCTGACTAAATGGTGCAATCATCTCGATGGACCAAATGGCCTACATCGACTCCTACTTCTTATGGCTTGACTATCATTTTCAGATTCCAGATCCTTGTGTAATACTTGATTGCTCCATTGTTCCATGTTAGAATGTGTGGACTGGATTTTACAGAGAACATGGTCCCCCCTTCAAACTGCCCAACAAAAAAGTTGAGTTGGAGCCCGTCCATAAGAAAGCTGCTGTGTGGCAGTCCCTTTACACTGAAAGTGTAATAACTGGCTCAAGCCTAAACCTCTGCCACCCACCTGGGCAAGAAGATTCACCTTCAGAGCTGGGAGCTGGTGAGTACAAGAATCTTAAGTGATTTTTTTTGTCAGAAGTTGTTTATCCTTCAGTTTAGTAATTAACTAAATGTTACATTTTAAGAGAATTTTTTGCTGCAGTCTTAATTCAGGAGTTTACCAGTTCCAAGAGATGGAGTAGTTAGTTAATGAGTGGCTCGCTTTAACCCTTTACATGAAGTTTGAGCCAGTAGTTTTCAGTAAAAGTATAAACAGAGGCTGATCATTACTACTGTCTTGTCTGCACTGATCGCTGCTTTGGTTGTACAGAGTATAAAGTGGGATTTTGTTGAGCATAAAAGAGTCTGGTAAGAGGGAAGAGGAGGTGCTCATTTTTATTCTATGGTTTTCAACCAACTGTAGTTGACTCTTACTTTGATACAGGGGAAGAATAATTGACTGCTGGTGAGTGAATGTACTATTCTTATATTATGTCTTGCAGATGTGTGATATACAGGCTCAAATTGTCAGCAAGTAGGTCTGTGACCTAATGATATAAAGCTCTCAGACTCCATCTTACGGTGTTCTTTCCTCTTAGAACACGACAAGCTGAAGGAAGCTTCTGAGAATACATTGAATTTCTTAGCTTGAGTCCAGACATGCAAGTGCTTATGATAGTACTTCCATATGCAAGTACAAGGAACAGTTTTAAAAAAAAGTTTGAACTATTTAGTATGATGTGAACCACATCTGCTAATTATGTTACAGGAGCTAATAAAAATATAACAGCTCGATAAATGATGATCAACAACTGTCATACCATGATTATCATGGCAATTCTCATTGTAAGCAATAGGTTTTAAAGCTACAGGATGGTAGGTCAGTTTGGTGAAATGAAGTGCACATCTTGCAATGTATGTGAAATCATGGAGGTGTCATATGTCCCAGATAAATGTATCTAAAGGAAGTGTCAATGGCTACACAATCTTGAGGTCCATATTCAGTACTTGAGCGACAGCAGCCTTCATGATTGTTTATTCAAGAAGCCGAAGATTACATGGATGGCAAGTTTAGGAAGCTGGTCACACCACAGTTAACAACTGTGCAGGCGGCAAGGGAAACGGTGACTGCAAGCAATTTAAGAGAAGTAGGCAGTCAATGAGGGAGTCTCCTGAGTCTGTAATGCTTGCTAATTGGCATTCTATTTTGCACAGTGGTAAGGGTGACAATTCCTCAGGAGCATGCAGCCAGAGCCAAGTCATGTGGCATCACTGGTGGCTCAGCACTATGGGATGAAGATGAAGAAGAAGAATGAAATCAGGCAGGCATTTCTGCAACAGTCTGCGTAACTCAAGATGTCAGGTTTCCTCCCCGGTGCCAGGGTAAAGGAAGATACAGAGTGACTGCAGGACATTCTTCTGGAGGAGTGTGACTGGCCAGAAGTCGTGGGCCACTTGGTTCCAATGAATAAGTAGGAATGGGCATGAAGTCCTTGAAAGTCAGAATCTCGAAAGAAGTTTCTATGAATATATTAAGGACAAAAGGGCAACTAGGGAGAGAATAGGGCCCCACAAAAGCTCAGCAAGGGCAGCCTTTGTGTGGAGCCACAGGAGATGGAGGAGATGCTAAATGAGTGTTTACTGTGGAGAAGGAAATGGAAGATATAGAATGTGGAGAAATAGATGGTGACCTCTTGAGAAATATCCATATTACAGTGGAGGTGGTGGTAGATGTCTTGAAACACAAAGGTGGATAAATCCTCAGGACCTGATTAGGTGTACCCTAGAACTCTATGGGAAGCTAGGGAAATGATTGCTGAGCTCCTTGCTGACATATTTGGATCATCGATAGTCACAAGTGAGATGCCAAAAGACTAGAGATTGGTGAACGTGGTACCACTAGAAGAAAGGTGGTAAGGACAAGCCAGGGAACTATAGATCAGTGATCTATAGACCAGTGAGCCTGACATCACTAGAGGGCAAGGTGTTGGAGGGAATCCTGAGGGACAGGATTTACATATGTATAGTAAGACAAAGATTGATTAAGGATAGTCAACATGGCTTTGTGCATGGGAAATCGTGTCTCATAAACTTGATTGAGTCTTTTGAAGGAGTAACCAAGAGGATTGATGAGGGCAGAGTGGTGGACGTGATCTATATGGACTTCAATAAGGCATTCAACAAGGTTCCCATTGGGAGTCTGGTTAGTAAGATTAGATCTCATGGAATACAAAGAGAACTAGCCATTTGGATACTGAACGGGCTCGAAGATAGAAAACAGAGGGTGGTGGTGGAGGATCGCTTTTCAGACTGAAGACCTGTGACTAGTGGAGTGCCACAAAGATCGTTGCTGGGTCCTCTACTTTTCATAATTTACATAAATGATTTGGATGTGAACATAGGAGGTATAGTTAGTAGGTTTGCAGATGACAACAAAATTGGAGGTGTAGTGGACAGCGAAGAAGGTTACCTCAGATTACAACAGGATCTTGATCAGATGGGCTAATGGGCTGAAGAGTGGCAGATGGAGTTTAATTTAGATAAATGTGAGGTGATGCATTTTGGGAAAGCAAATCTTAGCAGGTCTTATACACTTAATGATAAGGTCCTAGCGAGTGTTCCTGAACAAAGAGACTTGGAGTGCAGGTTCATAGATACTTGAAAGTAGATAGGCTAGTGAAGAAGACATTTGATATGCTTTCCTTTATTGGTCAGAGTTTTGAGTACAGGAGTTGGGAGGTCATGTTGCGTACAGAATGTTGGTCAGGCCACTGTTGGAATATTGCGTGCAATTCTGGTCTCCTTCCTATTGGAAGAATGTTGTGAAACCTGAAAGTGTTCAGAAAATATTTACAAGGATGTTGCCAGGGTTGGAGGATTTGAGCTATAGGGAAAGGCTGAACAGGCTGGGGCTGTTTTCCTTGGAGCGTCGGAGGCTGAGGGGTGATCTTATAGAGGTTTACAAAACCATGAGGAGCATGGATAGGATAAATAGACAAAGTCTTTTCCCTGGGGTGGGGGAGTCTAGAACTAGAGGGCATATGTTTAGAGTGAGAGGGGAAAGACGTAAAAGAGACCTAAGGGGCAACTTTTTCATGCAGCGGGTGGTATATCTATGGAATGAGCTGCCAGTGGAAGTAGTGGAGGCTGGTCAATTGCAACATTTAAAAGACATCTGGATGGGTATGTGATTAGGAAGGGTTTGGAGAGATGTGGGCCAAATGCTGGCAAATGGAACTAGATTAGGTTGGGATATTTGGTCGGCATGGAGTACATCTCTATGACTATGTGTGAGCGAATATCAAAATGGGCAAATTGAGTAATTGAATTCATAGTTGGAAAGCTGGTGTAAGAGATTGACCATCATATTCCTGGAGCATTGGGACTCTGTTTGGGAGGTGGTTGGAACAGTCCACACATGAACGGGACTCGGATACATATCCTTGTGGGAAGATTTGTTTGTGCTTCTGGGAAAGGCTGAAACAAAATTGATAGGGAATAGAAACCTGACATCAAATTGCAGGGCAGGAAATTGGGGCAAAAACTTTGCAAGCAACTCATAAAGATATGTACGGCAACATTTTAAAAGGCAACATTTTAAAAAGTATATATGTCAATGGAAGGAGTATCGTTAATAAAGCCGATAAGTTTACGGAATAGATAGACACATGGCAGGAAGATGTCATTGCCATTACAGGAACTGACTTAAAGAAGGGGAAGAATGGCAGCTGAACATTCCGATATAGTTTTCAAGTGGAATAGAGAAGGGGATCAAAAGGTGGTCACTTAGCATAAAAGAACCACTCACAGTTGTGAGGAGGAGTGATATATTTAATTAAGCATCAAATGAGGACATATGGTTTAAAGCAAGAATAAAAGTTGCGTAACCACACTCATGTATCACAACACCCCAAATAGTGGGAACAGTTGCAGAAGAAAACATGTAGGGGATTTCTAAGTCCCAATTATAGCTGAGGATTTTAACTCCCCAAATATCAACTGGGATGTGACCATTGTGAAGGGTTCTGAGGGCACCACTTTGTTGAATTGAATTCAACAGAACCATTTTTAGCCAGCATGTAACAAACTCAATAAGAGAGGATGTAATCCTAAATTTCTTAGGAAATTAGAAAGGGCAGGTGGATCACCAGTTTGGAGGCAATATCATAATTCAGTTAGACTTAGCAGCATTGTGGAAAAGGATTAAGACAGAACAGGAGGAAAAGTTCTATACTGAGGGAAGGCAAACTTTACTAAGCTAAGGGATAGTCTGACAAATACAAACTGGTTACAGTTACTTAAAGGAGTGTCAGTCAGAGGCATTCAAAAGCAAGATTCTATGGGCACAGTGTAGACACATTCTCACAAACAAATGTAGTGGCATTGTCAAATTAAAGTTGCCTGTTTATCCCATAGGATACCGTGTAAGTTAAAACAAAAGTAAAAGCTTATGACAACCTCAAAAAAAACCAGGAAGTTTAGAGGAGTATAGAAAGTGCAGAGGTGAAGTGAGGAAGGAAATTAGAAAGCAAAGAAAAACATGAAAAATATTGGTCAATAAAATAAAAGGAAAATTCAAAGATGTTTTTCAGTGCATTAAAAGCAAGAGGATAATTAAAAGGGTTGGAGCGATCAGAGAGGTGGGTTGTAACTTGTGCATGGATGTGGGCAGGCTTCTAAGTGAGTATTTTGCCTTTGATACAGTTATATCTGGCTATGTTACTGTGGGGAAGCAGTGACCCAGCTACAAAAGACTGCTTCTCTATTTCAAAATTTGACAAAACTGCAGAGAAGGCACTTTCAGTTTGGGCCACCCTCTCCCTCTATTTCCTAAAATGACATCCCGCTGCTACTTCAATATTGGTGGATCTCCTCTTGGCCCTCAAGCTTTAAGAGCAACACAGCACCCTTAAATGAATGGTGACCCTTAGCCTGACCCTCTGACTCCTAATTCATCAATTGTGGGAAAATGCATACAGTACTAACCTCTCACCCCCATTTGAACCCGAGAATGGGATTCAAAGACTCGTGGTGAAAATCCTGCGCGTGGCATCACCTTCCAAGCTTATTTTCAACTGAATTCAAATTCACAGAATGCAGTAGTGGCTTTTTGAGCTCCTGTCTGTGATTAGGCCACTGTAACCTGATAACATGGGTCGAGAGTGTGGTGCAGGAAAAGCACAGCAGGTCAGGCAGCATCCAAGGAGCAGGAGAATTTTGGAGGAGTTTTGGGCATAAGCCCTTCATCAGGAATGACATCACGACTCATTCCCGATGAAGGGCTTATGTCTGAAACGTCGATTCTCCTGCTCCACGGATGCTGCCTGACCTGCTGTGCTTTTCCAGCACCACTCTAATCTAGACTCTCCATTCCAGCATCTGCAGTCCTTGTTTTTACTTGCAAAACAATCCTGTTCTTCACACTGATGCAGGCAGAGTGAGAATCCTGAAGACTTGCTTGAACAAGAGAGTAAAAGCATCAGCAGCTGTTGATTGACCAAGAGGATTGGTGCACCAACATTGAACTTGATTCATGCAAGGGATGCCTGGGTGATCACATTTTCTATGCACATTTTCTAAATTAGCTTCCCTAAGCATCACCAGCTGGTCCTCAGCTAGTATCAATGTTTATCCATTGTGAAAGTCTTGCATTATTAAATTCAAATTCATGTATATCACCCCAGGTCCCAACAGAAATTGCTGGAATATCTCAGCATATCTGTCCAGTTCTGAGGAAAGGTCACTGGACCCAAAATATTAACTCTGATTTTTCTCCACAGATGCTGCCAGACCTACTAAGTTTTTCTAGGTATTTCTGTTTTGTTTCTGTTTTCAGGCATCCACAGTTCTTTTGATTTTTCCTTTCTGGAATTTCTCTGTTGTGACAAGGGATTTTGTCACTGTACATTCCTGAACTTCTAGCTTCCTAACTTGTTCCCTGGCCAACATCTCTGTCTCAGGCTTGCTGCAGTGCTCCAGCGAAGCTCAGCATAACAAGGAAGAACAGCATCTCAATTTCTGCCTGTGAACTCTCCAGCCTTCAGAACTCTATATCAAGATCAACACCCTTAAGGCTTGAGGTATCTTCCCCCACGCCCTTATCCCAGCCCCCATACACCCACCTTGTTATCACATGGTCTGCTATTACCACCCATCATCAGCCACTAATAGTCCCCATTACTAGCTATTCATTCTCCTAGGCTGTCCGTCATCTACTCCTTTGTCTGTCCAATTGTTCTCTCTCGGAGCTCTATTTCCACTTATCGTTTACTCCTTACACCCTCCCCCTACCCAAGCTTCTCCAAAAGAACAACGTTTTCCTGGAATATTGTGTGCAATTCTGGTCTCCTTCCTATCAGAATGATGTTGTGAAACTTGAAAGGGTTCAGAAAAGATTTACAAGAATGTTGCCAGGGTTGGAGGATTTGAGCTATAGGGAGAGGCTGAACAGGCTGAGGCTGTTTTCCCTACAGCATCGTAGGCTGAGGGGTGATATTATAGAGGTTTATAAAATCATGAGGAACATGGATAGGATAAATAGACAAAGTCTTTTCCCTGAGGTGGGAGAGTTCAGAACTAGAGGGCATAGGTTTAGGGTGAGAGGGGAAAGATGTAAAAAAGACTTAAGGGGAACCTTTTCACTCAGAGGGTGGTATGTGTATGAAATGAACTGCCAGAGGAACTGTTGGAGGCTGGTACAATTGCAACATTTAAGAGGCATTTGGATGGTATATGAATAGGAAGGATTTGGAGGGATATGGGCCAGGTGCTGGCAGGTGGGACTAGATTGAGTAGGAATATCTGGTCAGCATGGATGAGTTGGACCGAAGAGTCTGTGTCCGTGTTGTATATCTCAATGACTCGACCATCAGTTCTGAGGAATGGCTACTGGACCAAAACATTAACTCTGATTTCTGTCCACCAATGCTGCCAGACCTGCTGAGCTTTTTCAGCACTTTGTTTTTGTTTCTCTCCTATTGTGTTTCTATTTTGTCGTCTTCATGAGGCATATAATCTTCTCCTAGCCATCTTGGAGAGGCTGAGGGGTAACAAGGAAATATCAGTTTTTAAACTTTCACTGACTACCTCTCCCAGCTTCTTAGGTTGGTGAGTTCCAGATTATTTCTGTGCAAAGAAATATTTCTTGACAATTAGGCCTAACCAGCCCAGTTCTAAATTTAAAGTTTTACCATTAAATTACAACAGAACATGAAACATTAACTCTGCCTTCTCTGCCCTTATGATGCCAGACCTGCTGAGTTTCTCCAACAATATCAGTTTTTGTTTGTCAAAGTTTTGCTATCTTGTTTTCAGCATTCCTACCACAGAGAATCACCCTCTTTATCTACCCTATCAATTTCTTTAATCATGTTAAACACATTAGTGAAATTACCCTTTAACCTTCTATGTTTGAGGGAAACATAAACTAGTCTATGCATCCAATCCTCAATTCAATCCACCTATCCCTGGTTTAAAATTAGGGGAATGGATCTATTGGGGAAAAAAAAACACTACCAGGACTTAGATAAAGAATGAAAATTAGCTTCACCTACAACACATTAGCTTCCAGCGTGGTCATTTCCATCATCCATGACTGGCCATAGGCATCTCTCTCCTCATTGGGGAGATTGCTGAATATTTGATAACCAGATATCCATAAACTATCATAAGTATTTCACAGATTGAACCCATGCTGTTGCTGGCAAAATTCTGCACCACATTGTGTTAATTAATCCATGACATTTCAATTTGAAAATTTTTGACCCGGTTTTCAAATCTCTCGATCACCTCACCCCCACCCTACCTCTGTAACCTTCACCAGCCCTACCACACAGATTCTTTGTGGTCCACCAGTTTTGCCCTCCTGTGCAACCCAATTTTAATCACTCCATGGTCGTTTCGTGTTTTCAGCTGCCTAGGCCTTAAATCTTTGGAGTTTGCCAACAGTCCTGATTGAAACTCAGATCGCCCAAAGGTAAAACCCAAAACAGCAAGTGGAAAGGAGAGTTAAAACATTGACAAAGATTAGCAAGTCATCCCAATGTAAGGTGTGTCTGGAATTACCCCATGGAATGTTTTTCAAATGTCAGCAATCTGCAGATCTAGTTGCAGTAACTGGGTAGGGATCTGTTTTTACAAATACAAAGCTACTCCTGTAGCAACTGGATAACTTTCAGTATTCCCTGGGTATGACAGGGTATCTCCAAATCTAGAATGGTGTCAAGGCTTAGCATGTTTCCTATTATGGTTGTTGTCTGGCAAATAATCTGTGAGATTCTGTTGATAATTTTCTTGTCAAATGTCATAAAAATGTTTTATCACATCAGAAGTGCTATATAAATCAAAGGAGTTGTTGTTCTTGTACTACATTCAGCGAGAAGGAGTGACAAAAAAGAGAAAATTAAACAATGGTAGTTGTTTTAGTTCTAGGAGTGGTGTTAGTTGGAAGGACAGAGATGTGATTTGGAAACTCACTCACTATCTCGGAGTTAGAGGAAAGGAGGAGGGTTTGGAGACCAGCAGTGATGGAGCAATTAGAGGTCATAGGGTAGGGCTTGAAGAGAATGGGGGTGAAATTAAGTTGAGATGAGTCAGTCAAATCCCATTGACAGCTGTAATATACCAGAATTAATAGTTAAATGCTAATAGCTAGACTCCCTCAGTGGCGTTTGATCACATGATAAGGGGAGCTGTTAGAAGGATATTGGATTGAATCCATTCCCTCTCATTTCTCATACAGCAGTGGGTTCCTCTGAGGTCCATATACAATAGTGACTTCTGAAGCTGAAGCTCAATGTGTCCGCACGCTGCTTGGCCTGGGCCAAGATCTTCAAAAGGTTGCACAGCTTAGAGAGAACATTAAGCTCTGCCCAATGCATTCCAAGTAATGATTAAATGCTCATCTATATGCATGATGTCCTGTCTGTCTGAGGGTCCCAAATCTTTCCTGGATATTTCCATCAAATGAGAGTGGGAGGTTGATGGGTGAATGGGAGGAATATCTCGCTCGATAATTACAGTGGAACACTGGGTTATGACTGAGGAGTGGCCTCACCATCAGCTGGTGAGAGTGGAAGTGGGGGATTCACAGCAGGAAGAACCCACTCTTGTGAGATGTGGTGGAGCCCTCCTCAGTTCCCTTTGTATCTCACAGGGAAAATAAGTCATAATTTAAAAATGGATCCTTCAAGATCTCACCTCGTACCAACTCACTCCCTCATCAGGTCTCGCTTTACCAAGTTGTTAACACCTTCAGGGCTCAACTTAAACAAGTTATAAATAACCCACTTGACTCTGCAACAAAAACCACAATCAATCAGCTCCAAGATCCATTAACCTGGGGTTGCATTCCCAAAACTAGATTTGGCTAGAATCCATCCCAATATTTTTTCATGGTGTGAGAAGGAAATGCAAAAGCCTGACAGTTTGGCATTGAACGATTTCAAAGAGAATCCAGCATATCTAACTATATTACAATAATACTGCAGCAATAGTGTTAGTATCAACAAGCCAAAATCTAAGGCAAGCACTGGGGAGTTAATGCCTTAATGCATGTGTTTCTACAGCCCAGGTTTGGTCAACTGGCTAGCATTACACCCAGAAGTTGTGAGTTCAAGTGCAGTTACAAAGACAAAATGAAACCTGTGGTGTCATTCGAAGAAAAGCAATGGATTTCTCAGGTATCTTGCTCAAGCTTTGTCCCTCAATCAACTTCTCAAATACTGGATAAATTGTCTGGTCATTATCTTCTTGCTGTTTGTGGGATCATGCTGTGCAATTAAGCTGCCATAGGGACTACTAGTCAAAAGCATTCTATTCGCTGTGGAATCTAAGAGTTGCCTTAAGGATGTGAGAGCTACTACAGAAATGGATGGTCTTTTTCAGGATTGTTATACTGCTCAGTCACAGGCTGTTTGCAAATGACAGATTTACACTTTGACAAGAATGTTACAAATGTTGCACTTAAAGGGATGATTTTGTTATTTTAAAGGGGCAATGTCCTGGTAATAAAACTGATGGCAGCACAACCAAGGCTTTGCACCACTCATGGGGAAACTCCACAATCTGGAAATGAAAGTCATAGTTGTGAATCTTATACAAACTTATATCAGCATTATAATTGTCCATTGCTAAACCTTGTAATTCTCTTTTGCCCAATGCAGTACAGCCACTGCTCACTCTAGTCATGATCATTGCCCAACACAGTGTCACTCATTCACAGACAGTGATGGTTACTACCTCCCTCTATGATCATGACTGCCTGACACAATGATTCTCTTCTGCTCACCTCATTGATGACCCACCGATTATCACAAGCGAGCGTGCGTGTGACAATATGAGTGTCTACATGACTGAATGTATGTGTGTGTCTGTCTGTGTGTTTGTATTATAAAGGATGTTATTCTTGTGAAATTGTCTATTGCGTGTCTTTAATGTTTCTATACTTTAGGAACTGCCTTAAAGTCTTTTTCCAAATTTACAGTGAGTGATGTGGAGATGTTGATGTTGAACTGGAATGGACAAAGTCAAAATTCCTGATGAAGGGCTTTTGCCTGAAACGTCGATTTTCCTGCTCCTCGGATGCTGCCTGATTTGCTGTGCTTTTCCAGCTCCACTCTAATCTTGACTCTAAAGTCAGAAGTCACATGACCAGGTTATAGTCCAACTGGTTTATTTGAAATCACAAGTGTTTGGAGGGCTGCTACTTTGTCAGGTAAAATCCACTTTAAAGAAACCTGCTGGAGTATAGCCTGGTGTTGTGCGTCTTCTGACAAATGTACAGAACGAGTTCACCATATTAAATTCATTGTTTCGTATGACTCTGAATTATAGGGGAAAAAAACTGGTCTGTATCACACCCTTTCTTTCACCTGGAACAATGTTGTGAGCTGTATTTTTTTTACTTGAAGACCTTGGACATTGTCTGTACATCCTTTGAGTCAGACTGAAACAGGTGTGAGGCTTCTGGTCATTCAGGTAGTTGGTTGGGATCAGAGGGTGATTCTGGACAGGAAGGTGTGTTATCTCAGTAAGAGTGGGTGAGGGCAATATAACCCAAGAAACATCTGAAGGGAAGTGAAGTGAACCCACAGCAGCACACAACTGCAAAGGGAATGAGATGCACAGAGGACATGGCTGGGTGGATTTATGATACACAGAAAAATGATGGTTTCTACATGAAATTCCCTCAAAGCCCCAACAGAATAAATTTCTGTGGAAAAATCTGCTGATCTCATGAGCAAGCAAAGTATATTTCATCACTGCCAGGAAGTGTGCTGTGACATACTTTGTTCAATCTCCTTCCTGGTTCCTATCCAGGAGAAGAAGAAACTCTTATCAGGGACACTGCACCATAATTACTTCATGGCCTCTCCCTCGAACCACACAATTGAAACTGAGCAAGGGTGTGGGGAGAACCAACAGCGTGTGGGATGTTGAACGCTGAGTTCAAGAGAAATGTTTTATTTTGGATACAACTCCTGAGGCCAGCAGGACTGAGTCACAAACAATGGGGAAATAATTAATACCTAACGTGCAATTGGTCAGTTGAGTGGAAGTGGTCTTTTCTTTCAAAAGCCTTTTTATTTCAGAAGTCTATTTTTAAGTTAAAATATCAGGACTATGAAGCAATTGATGAAATCATTCAGCCATAACATTTTTTAATCTGTTTGTTTTAGGCATATTGAGAGTTTAAATTCACAGTATTACTACAAATGAAAATAAGCTGGGAAATATTTAAATGACAACCACAGCCTTGCACCATTTCCATACACCTGTTCAACCACCACTCCTTGTTCTTATTAGCCGATAACACTTTCTTGCCTAGCAAGACATCAGATATAAAATTCTTACCATTTCTAACATTGCGAAACTCCTCCCAGGTCTTGTCCCTCATGATCTCTCCAAACTCCTTCAACCCAACAATCCTTTGAGATCTCTGCATTCTTTCAATTCTGATCTCTTGCCACATACAATGTTAATAACACAACATTGGTGGCCATACCTTCAATTGCCAATACCCCAGAATTCCTGTTTTAAACATCTCTGCCTTTCTCCTCCTCCAAGACTGATAGAACTGCATAAGGGCCACTATCCAGTCACCAAATCACCCTTCATTTACTTGTGCACAGTACACTAGCTGTGGATGACCAGCCATCCAAACTGAGATGTTATTCTCCTGAGTATATAATACACAGTTTACAAAACAGTAAACATTAACAGCTGCATACAGAGAAACAGCAATTTTACGAGAGAGAAGAGCAGAATAGTCAGCCCCAAAACCTTCTGTTCAACTAGTTCTCCTGGGTACTTTGGTAGCTAGGGATTTCCTGATTGGGCCAGTTTAACAACTCCAATCAACTGCCTTATAGTCAACAAGATTAACCTGGTTCCAATCACTGCAAAGACCTTTATTAGAACCTAACTCCTTGACTAAGAGTTTAGCTGCATATTCTAAACTCTTTATGTGACTCGTGGTCAGATTGATATTTGATAACACTCTTGCAAAGCAGCCTAAAGCACTTTACATAATTAAAGGAATTGCAAATTGTTTCGCCTTTCATCTCTTGAGGTCTCCAAAGATGATTAAGCGCTTTCCTCCAGTCAGACCATCACCCTTGGAATAGGTAACTATGGGCATAGCAACAATGCTAGTGATGTTTTCATCCTGAGATCCTGATTGCCATGTTATAAGCAGCCTCATGCTCTCATCAAGAAGGCACACTGGATGCCATTTGGACTCTTTCAAAATGGCTGCAGCCTCTGATCCACTAATACTTTACTTCATTAAAATACATTAATTCACTAGGTGATGGACAATCAAGATACATCTCAATGACTTTTTACTCCTTACTATGGCACTTGTTAACTCTAGTTCAATGCATTTCTGGAGATTTGATCATGTGATAATTGATCACATTGTATTATTTAGGCCTATAGCCTATGATTACTAATTTTTACAATTTTATTTCTTTTTCATTTTACTTCTGTTGTGCTCTTGATTTTAAAAGAAACTGTATTGATTATTTTTATTCCACTTTGTAACGTGGAATAATCAATCCATTACATAGTCACTAATGATATTATTAACTGTGGGTCTTCAGCATCTTCAAATCTTTGTTTTATCATTAACTGTGGACATTTTTAACTAAGGGCAATTGTACTTACTGTATTCAATGACCCTTGAACCACAAGCCAGACAATGAATAATCTTGCACACATAGTGACCAGCCATGGTGTGGTGTCAGAAGATGGAATCTGACTAGATGAAGAGTCATTCAGACTCAAAACATTAGCTTGCTTTCTGAGCATGGATTTTGTTTGACCCACTGTGATCTCCAGCACTTTTTTTGTTTTCAGATAGAATTCTGACAGACTTTCAAACTTGAAAGATGAAGATGGGAACCATCATCAAAAAGATTCATGAACAGCCTGTGCTATATGGAGTCTGCAAGCCTCGCAGTGCCTAGGAAAAGAATTTGGTAAAGACTCATAGTTTTCAGACTGTTGTTTTGAGGAAGGCTGGGTGAGGGCTGTGAAAGGCTGGAGTGGAGGTAGGAATCAGGACTGAAAGAGCAGTTTCCCCCAGCATTCACTGCTGCAACTGAAGTGCACTCATTAACCACTGAAGATCATAGAGGAAAGAATGTCAACAATGACTGACCAAAGAGTCCACTCCCATGTTAGATTATTCAGAGACTTGGTGAAGTGCGAACCAAGAGGAAATTGACCACTTTAGAGAGCTCTCATGAACAGACTAATTTGAAATTATTATTTGTGTTATAATCCTTACTTCCTATATATAGAATTTTTTATCTTCCTTTCTTTGTCTTAGATAGAGCCACCTTGCCTTCTTACTCATTTACAATTGTTTCGCAATTAAAATAATTGTTTGAACACATTTGTTGATACTGAGCAACTAATTCTTATTACATCTAAATTACAGCTGTAAATCTAAGTGAAGACTCCACAGGAGACCCTCACACACAGGAGTGTAAAGAATTTATTTTATCCCATGTAACAGGCTTCCACTTTCTGATGACACATTGGATAAAATAAATACTTCCCAGGCTATTGATTAGCTGAAAATTTTTGTCACTGAGATACTCATTCTGTAAAACATCTGATTTACTACTATTAAAAAAAATCCCTGAAAATGAGCACATTAACCACAGACGTTACAAGTGATTAGTTGACAGTCCTGATTAAAAAAAAATATTGTTATTACAATGGAGGAAGTGAAACAATGAATAAGGCTTTGTTCAGACGTGTGACCTGTTCACTTGAAAGTCAATTTGTTTCGTAAAAGAGAGAGAGAAAATGGTGAATGGAAAAGAAATTATTAACCAGAACAAGTTTGATTTATGCAACATACAACACCATTCTCCTCCTTTCAGAAACTGCCCTTAAGGTTCAAATAAGCTATTTGAATGGCAATAATTCATCTTTCATATGCAAATCCAGCAGAAGAAAGAGTAAGCCACCACAGAAAGACTCAGCACAAAAATAGGCCCTTTAGCCCAACTGGTCAATGTCAGTGCTTAGACACCAAATAAACCTTCTCCCATAGTCCTTCAGCTAATCAAAACAGCACTGTAGTTTAAGAAGAACATAAGCGCAGGAGTAGGCAATTCAGCCCCCCAAGACTCCTCCATTGATTACTATGAGATTAATTAAATCATGAAGATGTAACTAATGTTCTGATGCTGCTGTCAGTAAGAGAGAAGACACCAAAGTAGAATGAGGATGTGAAGTGTGAGGTCTTAGACATTACACTAGAGAGCTGTATTTAAGGAACTGCTGTACACAGATGTGAAGAAAGGAGTGCTGCATTGCATAATAAATTGAAGAGAGTTACTTGGAGATAAGGAGCCAGCAGTCACAGAGACAGTGCGCAGAAATACTCCAGACTAGCATCTGAATCTGCAATACAAGTTCATTTTATTTCTCTCCTATGTGCCTATCGAGCTCCCCCTTCCATTAGTATTACTCACTTCAGCTATTCCACATATTAGCAAGTTGCACATTATAAACACTCTCTGAGTAAAATAGTTGCTCCTTTATTCTATACGGAGTTAGTAATTTTATATTTACAACCCCCTCCTTTTCGATTCCCTCATAAGTGAAAACATCATCTCGATAATTCTCTTTATATATATTCACGGTTTTAATGACCTCTGTCAGGATACTTCTCAATAATCACTCTTTGAAACACTCTCAATCACCCTCTCCTGATAGGCATATTCTGTCAGATTCAGTAGCTTTATTGTGAATCCTTTTCAATACTGTCCCGAAATCCTTTCTCATCATAGTAGACCAGAACTACACACATTACTCCAAATGTAATTTGACAAATGCTGTACTTATGTTTTACACAACTTCTCTGACTTTTAATTCCTTCCCTTCAGAAATACATTACAGTGCTTTATTGTGTTTTTAATGTCCTTACTAATTTGCAACACTACATTGAGTCATCCATTCATATATACGTTATATCTCTGGAAATATGGATGATCCTCTAAATGTTTGTGACCTGCAATTTAAATGCAAAGTAAAATTTTGAAAGAATATATGAAATGAGTGGGACCAATAGGCTGAACTTTCCCCACCTGGAGGTGTAGTGGGTAAACTAGGAGGGAGCAAGATAGTTCCCCAATGAATTCTGCCATTGCATAATCTTCCCCAAATCATCTTAAGAATTGAACCAGCTGCCTGAGCCATGGAGGCAGGAAGCCAATTAACATCGAGGCAGTTATGTGGCCTTCTCAGCACTTGCCAGTGATGGAACAATCTACAACCTGCCTACTACATGCATCAGCCACAAGAAGGCCATCTAGAAGGACAAGAGCACACATAGATGGGAACACCACCCCATGCAAGTTTACCTTCAAGTCACTCACCATCCTGATTTGGAAATATATTGCTATACTTTTACTGTCGCTGGGTCGAAGTCCTGAAATTCTCTCCATAATGGCATTGTGAATCAACTCACAGCACATGGACTGTAGCAGTTCAAGAAGGCAGCTCACCCCCACCTTCTCAAAGGCAACTAGGGGTTCAGGCAATTAATGCTGGCCAGCCAGTGGCACCCATATCTCACAAATGAATTTTAAAAAGCTCAATGATTGAGGCCTGGCTGAAAAAGGCTCAAGGCTTATCAGGGCCAGACACTTCATAACCCATCAGCAAGGCCTCAGGAGTGAAAGGTTTTCCTTCCATCCTGATGGACATGTCACCTTTTATCTTGCTCTTTTCCGTACTGCTGTATATAGACCAGAGCTGGCTCCAAGTGAGGCACCCTCGCAGTCCCGTCCTGCCCTAGCCGTGCTGATGCCGCTGACCTGCCAGCCCCACTAACTGGGCCTACAGCACCAACATTCTGTCATCAGACAGCCCATTAGGCTGCTACCCCACTGAGTGCCTCGTTGCAGTGGCATGTGAGTTCAGGACCTCCAGTCAGACCCAATGTGTTTGCAAAGTGCACCAGGAAATCCGGTCCAGTGAGCATAATGGTAATACTTTGCCATAACGAAATATCAGCACGGATAACCTTATCCTCCAAGTGGAAAATAGTCACCTGGTGAGGGATGAACATCAGTGCATATACCAGCCAGCACACCCAACACTCTGAGGTAGGTCACAGTCAAGACACATCAATGCCTCAGGCACATTACACGACAATCTGCATTAACAGCTGTTGGATTGCTCCCAAAATGCCCTACAAAGCATTTCAAAGCCTTGGATGTTCTCAACTGGAATATAATATTTGCACAATTGATTAAGTACACTGTGTCCCAACAGTGAGAGATTCTGCATCAGCTAAACTCAAATCTTGTATGGATTTCTCAATCAATTATTTGAAGCCATTATTTAACAATGTTCACAGGAGTCATTATTGTGAATGCTGTGAACCCTAAATGCTGTTGAGAATGGAATTGACTTTACAATAGCATTTCATGCATTGAAGCAATATATCTGAAGTGATCAAGGGACATGTCTGTTGCAATAGCCCACAATCTGAATCCAATATCCAGTGGCGATGCAGGGTTAATGAAATTTGTTATCTAATGCAGAGTTTGTATGTTTTGCTTCAAATACCAATGCCTGACTAACATGAACTACCATGGATGCCTCATACACCAATGTTACCCATATAGAGGGGTAGTACTTTACCTTGATTACTGGTTAAATGAACTTCATTTAAATGACCATCATTTATTTACCCAGTGAGCAATTAAGAGTTAACCATATTGCTGTAGGCCTAGAGTTACAAGTAGGCTAGACCAGGTAACTACAGCAGTTTCCTTCCCTAAAATGTATCAGTGAACCAGATAGGTTTTTCCCCAATAATCATACATGATCATCATTAGGCTCTTAATTCCAGATTTTTAGGAAATGCAAATTTCACTATCCATCAGTGCAGGATTGTCAACCCAATGTTGTCAGAACATTGTGTGGATGTCTGAGTTAATAGTTTAGCACCAGTACCAATAGGTCACCACCTCCCCTACTATGATGGGGTGACTGAGGTGTCAATGGGGGAGCACTTTGGGCCCTGTGACCATACTTCTGTTAGTTTCAAAATAGTGATGGAAAAGGATAGACCAGAACCAACAGTTGAAGTTCTAAATTGGAAGAAAGCTAATTTTGATGGTATTAGGCAGAATCTTTCAAAAGCTGATTAGGTGCAGATGTTTGCAGGTAAAGGGATGGCTGGAAAATGAGAAGCGTTCAGAAATGAGATAATAAGAGTCCAGAGACGGTATATTCTTGTTAGGGTGAAAGGAAAGGCTGATAGGTGTAAGGAATGCTGGATGACTAGAGAAATTGAGGGTTTGGCTAAGAAAAAGAAGAAAACATTTGTCAAGTATAAACAAGAGAGATTGAGTGAATCCTTAGAAGAGTATCAAGACAGTAAGAGTATACTTAAGGGGGAAGTCAGGGGGGCAAAAAGGGGACATGAGATAGCTTTGGCAAATAGGGTTAAGGAGAATCCAAAGGGTTTTTACAAATACATTAAGGACAGAAAGGTAACTGGGAGTGAATAGGGCCCCTCAAAAATCAGCAAGACAGCCTTTTTGTGGAGCCGCAATAGATGGGGAGATACTAAATTAATATTTTCCATCAGTGTTTACTGTGGAGAAGGACATGAAAGATATAGAATGTGGGGAAATAGATGGTGACATCTTGAAAAATGTCCATATTACAAAGGAGGAAGTGCTGAATGTCTTGAAACGCATAAAGGTGGATAAATCCCCAGGACGTGATCAGGTGTACCCTAGAACTCTATGGGAAACTTAGGGAGTGATTGCTGGGCCCCTTGCTGAGATAGTTGTATCATCGATAGTCACAGATGAGGTGCCAGAAGACTGGAGGTTGGCTAACACAGTGCCATTATTTAAGAAAGGTGGTAATGACAAGCCAGGGAACTATAGACCAGTGAGCCTGACGTTGGTGATGGGCAGGTTGTTGGAGGGAATCCTGAGGGACAGGAGTTACACATATTTGGAAAGGCAAGGACTAATTAGGGATATCAACATGGCTTCGTGCCTGGGAAATCATGTCTCATGAACTTGATTGAGTTTTTGAAAAAGTAACAAAGATTGATGAGGACACAGCGGTGGACATGATCTATATGGACTTCAGTAAGGCGTTCGACAAGGTTCCTCATGGGAGACTGGTTAGCAAGGTTACATAGAGTCATAGAGATGTACAGCATGGAAACAGGCCCTTCGGTCCAACCCGTCCATGCCGACCAGATATCCCAACCCAATCTAGTCCCACCTGCCAGCGTCCAGCCCATATCCCTCCAAACGCTTCCTATTCATATACCCACCCAAATGCCTCTTAAATGTTGCAGTTGTACCAGCCTCCACCACATCCTCTGGCAGCTCATTCCATACACATACCACCCTCTGCTTGAACAACATCTTTCTGATAGGAAGGAGACCAGAATTGCACGCAATATTCCAATAGTGGCCTAACCAATGTCCTGTACAGCCGCAACATGACCTCCCAACTCCTGTACTCAATACTTTGACCAATAAAGGAAAGCATCCCAAACACCTTCTTCACTATCCTAGCTACCTGCGACTCCACTTTCAAGGAGATATGAACCTGCACTCTAAGGTCTCTTTGTCCAGCAACACTCCTTAGAACCTTAACATTAAGTGTATAAATCCTGCTAAGATTTGCTTTCCCAAAATGCAGCACCTCACATTTATCTGAATTAAACTCCATCTTCCACTTCTCAGCCCATTGGCCCATCTGGTCCAGATCCTGTTGTAATCTGAGGTAACCCTCTTCGCTGTCCACATCTCATAGAATACAGGGAGAACTAGCCATTTGGATACAGAACTGACTCGAAGGTAGAAGATGGAGGGTGATGGTGGAGGGTAGTTTTTCAGACTGGAGGCCTGTGACCAGTGGAATGCCACAAGGATCAGTGTTGGGTCCTCTACTTTTCGTCATTTATATAAATGATTTGGACGTGAACATAGGAGATGTAGTTACTAAGTTTGCAGATGACACCAAAATTGGAGGTGCTGTGAACGGCGAAGAATGTTACCTTGGATTACAGAGGGATTTTGATCAGATGGGCCAATGGGCTGTAGAGTGGCTGATGGAGTTTAATTTAGATAAATGTGAGGTGCTGCATTTTGGAAAAACAAATCAGAGCAGGACTAATACACTTAAATGTTAGGTCTGAGGGTGTGTTGCTGAACAAAGAGACCTTGGAATGCAAATTCATATTTCCTTGAAAGTAGAGTCTAAGGTAGTTAGGATAGTGAAGAAGGCGTTTGGTATGCTTTCCTTTATTGGTCAGAGCATTGAGTATAGGGGTTGGGAGGTCATGTTGCGGCTGTACCGGATGTTGGTTAGGCCACTGTTGGAATATTGCATGCAATTCTGATCTTCCTATCAGAAGGATGTTGTGAAGCTTGAAAGGATTCAGAAAAGATTTACAAGGATGTTGCAGTTAGGATAGTGATCAGCAGTTTAACATAACAAATTGGAAAACCACTCAGAAGCTGGTCATAACAAGTTTAAATGCTACTCTATGACTTAAAAAGTCATAGAGTCTGAGAGATGTACACCACAGGAGCAGACTCTTTGGTCCAAATCGTCCATGCCGACCAAATATCCCAACTTAACCTAGTCCCATTTGCCAGCACTTGGCCCAGTTCCCTCTAAACCCTACCTATTCATGAACTCATCCAGATGCCTCTTAAATGTTCCAACTGGACCAGTCTCCACCACTACCTCTGGCAGCTCATTCCATACACGCACCACCCTCTGCATGAAAAAGGTGGAGGACTTGAGCTATAGGGAGAGGCTGAATAGGCTGGGGCTGTTTTCCCTGGAGCGTTGAAGGCTGAGGGGTGACCTCATAGAGGTTTATAAAATCATGAGGGACATGGATAGGGTAAATAGACAAAGTCTTTTCCCTGGACAGGGGAGTCCAGAACTGGAGGGCTTTCATTTAAGGTGAGAGAGGAAAGATATAAAAGGAACCTAAGGAGCAACTTTTTCATGCAGAGGGTGGTGCATATATGGAATGAGCTGCCAGAGGTAATGATGGAGACTGGTCCAGTTGCAACATTTAAGAGGCATCTGGATGGGTGCATGAATAGGTAGGTTTTAGAGGGAACTGGGCCAAGTGCTGGCAAATGGGACTAGGTTAAGTTGGGATATTTGGTTGGCATGGACGATTTGGACCAAAGAGTCTGCTCCTGTGGTGTACATCTCTCAGACTCTATGACTTTGTGAGGTAGCATTTAAACTTGTTATGACCAGCTTCTGAGTGGTTTTCCAATTTGTTATGTTAAACTGCTGATTGAGGAAGAATGAAGTGGACACACGTACGCGCACACACACACACACACACACACACACACATACACATGCATAATCACATAAACACATGCACACAAACACACATGCATACACACATAAACACATGCACACAAACACACACACATACACACACTTGCACCCGATTAATTTAGAAATGAAGATGCCTCTCTCCCAAACCCAAATGACCTTTTGTAAAAGGAGTCATTTTTACCATGCTTTTTGGAATTAATGAAGATTTGAGTTTATTAACTACTAAATATCAAAAAATTAGTTATCTCAACATCCATACAGATAAGAAATAAGAAGTCAGTCCAAAAAGATAAAAGTAAGAAAAGTAAGAGGTAAGAAGAAAAATAAGAAACAAGAAATTATTGGTTGGCATTGATGTTGGCAGTTGAGCAGTTGATTTGAAGATTCTTCCTTATGAGGGTTGGCAGAAATGTTGTTCTGATTCTTTTCAGCAATGCCTGCATTCCAGAATTCAGAGTCTTTAGCTTAGTTTAACGTTCAGTATGTAGGTGTTTCAAATGGTTGTTCTCAAAGCTTTAGCTGTCATGGTATTCTAGTCCATATGCCAGGACATCTGGCCAATGATGCATAGTCATGTTGGAGTCAGTTTTTAACCCCTTCCTTGTACAGGCAGTTCCTGGGATGTGAATGAGTTCTATTCTACACTCTGTTCGCAAATCAATTTGTACACAAGTCGGAAAACAATGCAAGACAATATAAAGGTGCCATTCATAAGTACAGGAAGTGTTGGGTCTTCAAAGTTACACCCCTGTATGAGATCGCATTTTAGAAGTACAAACATTCGTTATCGGATGCGCATATATCGGGGACCCCTGTGTTTTCCTGGAAGGTAAAACAAATAAATATGCAAGAGGAGACTTGCTACTGAAAGGAGGATGACCCCTTTTGGTCATCTCTTTTCATTAAGTCTCTCTCTGTATTTATCCTTGACACTTTACAGCTGTGACATTGCATGGCCGTCATGGCATGAGGACTTACTCAAAACCATAGATTTTCTTCCAATAACAATCCACTTTCTTTTTAAAAATACATATTTTGAAATAAAAGTAAAAAAATTCATAAATACTTTGGGGTTATGATTTTTCATTTTGGCACTTTAAATGGAATGTTATCCACAGACGAGCAAACTGACATGCCGGGAGGCAGGATTTTATTATTTACAGGAAAGGTGGGAATTACAAGGGAGAAAAAGGCAAGCTTTATTTATCTGAGACCTTGTATTTGTATCATCTTGTATCATCTGAGACCTTGTATTTGTGACGATTTAGCATTATAGAGAGATGATTTAATTTCCTTTCTCGCCAACTTGCTCGCTTGCATGTGTGTTTGTCACCTCAGGCCAAGTGTGCTGGTCTCCATATGGAGTTATTAATAACTTGATATTTCTCACCTAGTTGACGATTGTCATCTTGCTTTAAGGTTGCAAATGTAATTCTGCTCACGAGTCTAAGAAGAGCATATCACATCCTCTGGGCAAAGTGTTTCCTATTCAATTCAGGTTTGGACACTATTGTTTTGCTGGCAAGCAGTTTCTGCACAGGAAGACCCAAATGAGTGGTCATCTGACTTTAATGGAATATAATTCAGGAAGTAACAGGGATCCTTTGGCTTGTTCCCTCCAGATTGTTAAATATCAAGGCTTGTTGCTGGATGGTGAAGTGCGTAAGCTGATTTCCAGCATTATAAATCTAGTTGCTGCTCATTTGATGGTGCTCATCAGAAAACTTGACAACATAAAGTCACATGTGAGCATTGCAACACTTGCCACCCACAACTGAGATGCTATCAGCAACAAAGCCAATAAGGTTTAAGTTTCACACTCTTAAAAGGCATGGTGCAGAAGATGCAACCAGCTCTCTGTCCCCCTTGCCTCTGATTTTACAGAGCTAGTGGTTAGTGACAGCTTTCACAAAACCTTGCTATCTGTGTGAAATCATCACAAACTAAGACAATGAAAGACTTTTCATTCCCTGTTGGATTTCTAGCGAGCACTCTCCCAGTTCTGTGCCTTTCTCTTTGGGGACATTGTGTTGTTGAGTTGACAGGAACAGCATTGTAATTGGATTGGTTAAACTCTCACAATCCAATAGTACAGAATCGAAATTCATACATTCCTTAAAACGTGGAAACAGGCCATTTGGCCCATTAAGTCCTGCAAAGAGCATCCCACCCAAACTCTCCCCAAATTTCCCAATAACCCACATTTCCCCACATATCCCACTAATCCACCTAAGCTAAACACCTTTGGATACTATGGGCAATTTAGCATGACTTAACCTGTACAGCTTTGGACTGTAAGAAGAAACTGGAGCACCAGGAGGAAAGTCACACAGACACGGGGAGAATGTGCAAACTCCATAAAGACTGGAATCAAACCCAGGTTCCTGCTGCTGTGAGGCAGCAGTGCAAACCACTGAACTACCATGCCAACTTCTGCGGGTTGCGGGGTGGAGTTGGACTTGACTAATTGTGTTTAGCCTAACCTTCCCTTTTCTGATATTAACCAGGTCCCTCAGGGAGAAGAACTGGAGCACAGAGTCCATCAGTTGATTGGAACAGGCCTACTGGATCACCATTAAATGGAAGAATTTTATTTGTTTGCCTCCAGGATCAATTGGGACACAATGAAAGCAAAGACAAATATCGGTAATACTCCATTTGCCATTGAACATAAATTACCATTTGTTCATTGTTACTGTCTCAAAATCCCTAATAGCTCCCTCTAGAGGAGTAGCTGTGCCATATAAACTGCAGGAACTCAAGAAAGTTCCCACCACCTTCTTAACAGCTATTACTATGACATTAAATACTAGCATCATCAGCAATATTGAAATCCTGCGAAATCATTTTTAAAAAGTTGACACCTTGGAGGTAATGTTAAATCCAAGCTGTGTTAGTGTGCTGCAGTTTGTTCCCCTCACATTCCTGATTGCTGTATGGCCACAGTGTAAAGTGAGGAAAGAGTTATTCCACTGTTCAGTATGTCGACAATAACCAGATGACATTAAAATTAACAATTTAAAGGAATAAAACAAAAACTTATATTTATGTAGCACTTTCACAATCAATGGATGCCTCACAATATTTTATAGCCAATGAAGTACAGTGTAAAGTATAGCCTCTGTTATATAGGAAAGACAACTTCTGTACAACAAATTCACACAAATAGCAATATAATAGTAACCAGATCATCTCTGTTTCATAATGGTGGTTGGGGAAATGTGTACAGGCCTCTATCCTCTCCGAACTGGTTCATGGGAGATTTGTGTCCACCTAAATAGTCAGATGGGACTTAGTTTACCATTCCATCTAAATGTCTTTTGATAGTGCAGCACTCCTTCTATACTGCACAAGACAGCCAACTTCGTATGTTACGTTCAAGTTGTAGAGAATTTAGGAGAATCTAGTTCACATAGAAATTATTAGGAAGTGGAATCTCTTATATGGTGGAGACATAAAACCATTTTAGATAGATAATTTAAAAAAAGAAGAGGATGAAAGGGATTGAAACAGTGTTAAGATCTTAAGCCTTGGGGTGAATCAGCGTGAGGGTGATGGGCTGAGTGAAGGATCATCTTGAGTTATAAAATATTCCAGAAAAAAAAAGAGGGATGAAGTTGAAAGGAAGGTAGTTGGATCATCTTCCATTAAGAGCAACCCAAGTAACACAAATTTCAACTGAGGTTCAAATATGGGATGCTGTGGAGTTGGGATACAGCACTTTGGAGGAGGGGCATTTATTTTGCTATATAACATACCCATCCATCATCCTTCCTTACTGATGTCTCTGTGCTGTGGTAGCTGGTACAGATACCGAACACTTCCTGCTGCAAACTTAACTTTCATTAGCTGTTAGCTTTGTGGCTGCGAAAACAAAATTCAACATCAAACAGCTTTAGCACATTGCCTGTGGCAGTGGCTTCGAGATATTAAAAGGAAATGTGTTGAGGGCTGGGTGGCCCAGAGAGCTCAGTGGTTAGAAGATTCACTTTATGTCCTGTGGTTCGCTGGCCGGGTTCAATCATCTGATATATCAGTTGTCCCCTGCTGCACCCATGCAGATTTTCATGGGCCTGTGGGGCTGGATTAGAACGGGAAGCATTTCATTCCCTACAGACAGCTGCAGGGATGCAGTCAATATACATGCAAATCATTGGAAACCTGGTTGCTTACTGGGCTGGTGGAGTCGCAGTGTTAGAGTGCTGAGTGCTGAATGTCTGAATCATTTGTGCTTGTTGCTGACCTTTCTCATCTCAGCTTAAATCATGACAACGTTATGGAGGTTTAAAAAAAAGGCCAGCAACCTTGTCTTAGATCAGTGAGAAGAGAGCTCCGTTAATTTGAATAAATTCATACTCCAATTATCTAAGTAATTTCATATAAGCAAGAAACTCACCGAAGGGTCTGTTCCCATGCTGTACATTTCTATTATCCTATGACTCTAATGCAACATCCCAAAAATATGGTTGTGTTTTGCCTCTGCAGCACTGAACACAATGGACAGCCTTGTGCTGCCGCAGCAGCAGTTACTGATGAATAAGAGTGGGCTCCAGAATGTTGGCCCCACTCTGAGCCCTGGTCAATAGGCCTTTCCCTTGAGGATAAGGCAGTGACAACAAGAAATTTGACCAAAACAGAACCAACAAGAATTGCCTTAACAACAACAAGTATGACAGCAACTGTACCAGCAACAACAATGGCATCACCAACAGAAACTGCAGTGCCAACAATGTAGAGGAAGCTTTATTCTAGATTTAACCAGTATCCGATTTTTGTCAGACAGTACAGAAGGAATTTTACCCTGTATTCAAATCCTGTACATGCCCTGAGAGTGTTTATTGGGGCAGTGTAGAGACAGTGCTATTGGTTGGAGTATCTAACTAGCACTTTTGATAAGTCGGTGCAGAAGGAGCATTAGCTTGAACCCAAACCACACTGTACCAGCCTGAGGAGTTTTGGTGGGGCAGTGTCTCGGGTGATTTACCTTGAATCTCACCTGTAATATGAGGTAAAGTCTCCACAGTGCTACCAGACCACAGGGCTGGTCTCTCATCAGAGAGAGAGAGAGAGAGAGAGACAGAAACAGAGACAGAGACAGAGACAGAGACAGACAGACAACTGGTGGCACCATACTTCAGGTGAGAGGAGAATGGAGAAGGGAAGTTCTTCTTGGTAATCCCAGGTAGTGCAGAAATTGAACCCATTCTGACATCATCACTCTACATGGCCAACTGAGCTAACTGTCTCCTGCCATACCAAAGCTGAGAGTGTTAGATTGGGTAATATAGTGGGAGCTTTGCCCTCAATCTAACCCATATGATATCTCTACCCTGACAGTGTTAAATGGGCATTACCATGCATCTGACCAGTAAGACTACTTTTGGAGTAGTGCGTACAGTTCTGGTCACCCTATTACAGGAAGGACATTATTAAACTGGAAAGGGTGCAAAACAAATTTACAAGGATGTTACTGAGACTGGAGATGTAGTTATAAGGAGAGGCTGGGTAGGCTGAGACCCTTTTTCCCCTGGTGTGTAGGAGGCTAAGGGATGAACTTATAGAGGCTTATAAAATCATGAGGGGTATAGATAAAGTGAATAGCCAAGGTCTTTTCCCAGCAGAGGGGAGTCCAAAACAGATTTAAGCTGAGAGGAAAAATATCTAAAATAGACCTCATGGGTAACTTTTTCACGCAGAGGATGGTGCGTATATGGAACAGTGTACCAGAGGAATTGATGGAGGTGGGTACAACTACAACATCTAAAAGAGCTTTGGACAGGTCCATGAAAGGGAATGGTTTAGAGAGACGTGGGATGTACAAGAAAATGAGATTAGTTCAGTTTAGGAAAACCAGTCGGAATGGACAAGTTGGACCAAAGGAGCTGTTTCTGTGCTGAATGAATCTATGATTCTACCCTGAGTTGGGTATCACTCCTGCCATTCAAAGTTGTATAATTCATCAGGTGGACTTACCCCAGCACTTCCCAAACTTTTTTCTCTTTGATTCCATTTCAGGGCTTGAAAATTGTCATGACCTCATGGTAGGAACTGGAGAACTGAGGACATGAGGTGGTTCATCCATTGCTTCTTCTGAGCTTGTGACCCTAAGACATCAGCACATGACTTCTCATGGGGTCCTGACCCCTGCTGTGGGAAGCCCCTACCCCTTCGAATACAGTCTCAGGAAAATTGATATTTCAAACCACACTCACACTACTTTGTGAACCAAAAGTATAACATTCAGAGGTTTACTTATTTTGATTATCCAAGTTTTCATTTCAAAACCTAACTGCTCCATATTGTGTGATGACAGACGTAGATGACTTGATGATGACATTGAGTACTGGATCAATTGACCAGGATTAGAGGCTGAACCTGCAAACTCAGCAATTCAATCTATTTTTGACTTCTAACCCATGACATGGCTTTGATGTCACCAGAATAATCTAGTTCCTGTTTATTGACAAATGGTGGGGGAAGAGAAACAGGAAATCAGCACTGTATCTCACAACAGACAACTAATGTTAGTGAGAGGCCTCAAGAGCACGGATATCAAATTATACACATTTCAACACTAAACCAGAGCAGAAGTGGAGACAAACAGCACAGAGACTGGGATAAAAACTAGGATCAGGATAGAAATAGGGATTCGGATAGTGACAGAAACTGGGATTAAAACAGGGATAGGATACAAAGAATGGGCTAATGATAGGGATTGAGATAGATTGTGGATGCGATAGAAACAGGGATTGGGATGGAAACAAGGATTAGTTTTGAGAAGGGACTGTGATCGAGAGAAGGATTGGGATCTCAACAGAAAGAGAAGAGGTTTAAGTCGAGGCAGATTTCACAACATGTGGGAAGTTAAAAGTCCAAAAACTGACATCACACTGAGATCCTGACAGCTGCCCTGGTTTTCCTGAGAGCAGGTAAATATGAAAAGCCTGGTGGATCTGGGGGAAACCAATTCAGGCAACTGAACCTCTTTCTACCCTTGCCTTTTCACCCAGTTTGTCTATTTGTAAATAATACCCAATAAAACCTAATGGATGGATTTCAATAAAACCTGATGCTCACATTGGGTGACACCCAGGGGTTACTTTTGGCTAAGCTACAGATCTAGACATGAAAAGGATTTATTCACATTGGGCAACAGGACTTTTTTAAGTGAGTTGTTTTAGAATGTGATGGATTGTCTCAGTTGCATCAATGAAATTTATTACAGCCGTGAAACGTGAGCAGAGTATTAGAGCAGGTTGTTAGATGTGGAATGGACTAAAACCTCCTTGGTGAATTGAAATCGCTTAATGAAAAGCCTACTTGCTTTGTGCAATGTGCAGTGAGAGTTGAAGTTGTGCGTTCACAGAGCTCTCTTCACCCACCAATCTGTTCTTTCACAGCCTCATGAATGAATTCCATGCTGTGTCTGCTTCAGAAATCATGAGCATTTTTTCTGAAGGTTCCTCAGGGCTCTGTTAGTTTTATCTCCAGGGCTACCTTTTGATTTTTGGGGCTATTTTTCTATGCTACTTAACTAATTGGTTTGATAATAGACTCACATAGTAAAAATACCTTCTCCATCTGAGGTAGACAAAGACTCATGTTGATGTATTATCCAAATGAGGGCAACTCCACCAGTGCAGCAGACATAAAGATCCCCCGACATTATTTGAATAGAAACCGAGATCCCCCTAATGTCATGGCTATCACTTATCCCACAGGAGCAGTCATTTTCTGACCCTGACTGTGGAATCAGGACCTGAAGGAGGGGGAAGGAAATTTTGTGAAAGCAAAGCAAGAATAAAGACAAAAAAAGTCACATCATGGAGATATAGAAATGAACATGTTTAATTTAAGTCACAGCTACATAAGAAATTTAACATAAATAAAGTGTAAACCACACGTAAACATAATTTTACAAAAGGTCTTTCTGTACAAAACACTTCAGTAGATACACAAAGTATGTGAGGTTGCAAAAAAAAAACTACTCTGTAACTTTGGTGCAAATCTGTATGTCAATCTGTCCCTGTGATATTTTTGACCTGCTGTTTGATTCAAGTTAAAGGAAGTCAAACATCTCAACTAAGAACAGCCTGATTTCCATCTGTTGACCCCAGATACTTATCCAACAACGTTTGGTTTTCTTGAGAGGAAGAGATAGAGGTGCAGTCACTCAGAGTAAACTTCCTTAATGTCTTTGGGCAGGAATTTGTTGATCAATTATTTTTAGATTTGTCACTACTGTCCATACCCATGCTGACAATTGTCATTTTCTTTGGGGGAGTCTTAAATGTCCTTTAATCTAGAATGAAAATGCCACTACTAATGTTTCTGTTGATGTAAGTACTATTGACTCTTTATAACTGCAAGTAGGCTAATTGGGTATGCAGATCATAGAGAAGACATTACCACCAGAACTACTGTCACCAATACCTTACATATCTGAATTATGTCTGTTGTTGCAATATTTAGTGGTATTCCAAGTAGCAGTGAAACGTAATTTCTAACCATTTGACCACAAGCTAAAACTTTGTATGGAAGAGACTTTATACTTGTTCATGCTTCTAATCATGAGGCCTTTTTAACTTATTTGGGACAGAAGTGCTATAAAAATTAAACTGGTTTATGATGTAAAGGAATCCACAATTGATTGCCTGACACAGGTTGAATATTACCATTGTTTTTGCAGAGAACTATCCCATGTGGATTTTTTGCCTTGCTGCTCTGATCATGATTCTGGTTCCCTGGCTAGCTTGATTCGGTTCTTTACTCACTTTAAGCCAATGATTTCTTGAGTGATTGGACAAAGCTATATAAGGAATTAAAAGATATTTTATCTTTTAAAAGTTTGGTTTGTGACTGAATCTATCAAAAATGCTGTGAAAATAATTACAGAGTGTTTGTCTGCAAGGGAAGCTGTGCATGAAGAGGAAGCAGTCACAGGAAATACTCCCCAAAGCAGACAGCAGATCATTCTGACATCTCCTCAGCTTCTGTCCCAGTTGTATTTGTGCAAAGAGAGCCAATGGCTGCTGTGCAACATCAATCAGCAGATGAAACAGTAGGGTAGGCTTGGGCCTGCTCAGACCAAACAAAGTCATCTCCTTACTGTGGTTGGATGTCTCTTTAAAGATAAAGGTAAAATCACTAATTAGAGAGTGATAACTCACGATGAGTTTAACCCGAGGGTCATCACTTTTCAGGTGAGGGGGGTGTTTGAGAAGACAGACCTTCATTGTAACCTCAGCTGGTGGAGGAATAACCCACATTGTTAACATCATCTGCATATCAAACCAGCCCAATCAGCCAACTGAGCTAACCAACTTCCAACTTCTTAAAGATAACAGCTAACTCTAATAATATAAGTTGGCACTGAGGTCTATGAAAATTGGTAGCCCTCAGCTAGTTCTGTGAGAACACTGAAGAAATAAAGATAAAGGTGGAGGTAGATACTGATAAATCTGTTTAATCAGACAGATTTTTGTTTAAATCTTAAACTTGAGTCACATTTAGTCAAGGAAAAGCTGGAAAGCATTAATCGTTGTTATTAATTTGGTGTGTGTGCACGTGGCCTACTCCTGTTCCTTTATCACGCGTACTCTACGTGGAATAGCTGAAGTCAAAGGTGCGGCACTTCACAAAACAGGCTTTTAAGACCATTGTACTATTTGATCAAAATAATCCAATTGTTCACCCCTAACAATCTGAAGATATTTGAACCAAAGCCCCTATATTAAGATTCTATAAGATCCCTGATCTTTGCTCACTGAACCTAGAGCTGAATGGTTTGGAATCCCATACTGCAAAGGCCCAATGGCACTTTGTAAATATACAGTATGTTCTGTGTAAACCCATGTGGCAGCATATTTCACAGTGTAATGGATCTTTGACCAAGAGTCAAGGAGGGTCATGAAGTATTTAAGTGAATTCACTGCATCTCTAGTAAACAAATGCATCAAAAAGGAATGCTTCAAGTGGACCCAGTTCAAGAAAAGTTTGGTTTACATATTGCCAGGGCTTTCATTTTGCCACAGAAACCACTGAAGCCATGGCTCTTTCAGAATTATGGATGCCACCCAACAAATCTTGTGGAATCGTGGGATTCAGAGGAGCCATTGACATAACTTTTAAAACCTTGAGTAGTCATGAATACCACATATTGACTCCTATTAAATTGAAGAAAAATTGCAGGATGCTTTTTAACCAGAGTAGACATATGGCCAATAGTAATCACTGATGCTATGCATAACAGGAAAATCTGTAAAAGTAAAGCCAGAAGATGTCTATGTTTTCTCTACCTTTAGGGAATCAAAGATGAATTCAGGCACAACTATTCAATTATAATGTCAATTGGATTTGATTCCCACCACCCCCCCCCCGCCCCGCCCATATGTGCGCAATAGCACTCCACATAGGCGACACTGGTGGTTTCCATGGCAATATCACTCAAAAATATTCAAATCTTTTCCAGTGTAAAAGACAAAATATAAATTCATGCTCTCAAAGCAAACAGTAAACTGAGAAATGAAATCTCTCCGGCAGACTACCACAGACAGGTTGAAAGCACAATATGACTATTGGATTTTTCTGTGAAGTGTAGCAATTTTCTACATTTTTATTTACAAAAGCTAACTTCTAATTATCAAAAGTAGCAATTTTTTTACAGTCTTTATTTTCAAAAAGGATTTTGCCCTGAGCAACCTTTACTCGTTACCTACTCACAATAATTAGCAATGTGTTTGAAGATGAACGCTCTACTTAACCATTCTAGGACTTGCTTAAACCACATTATTGCCAAGTCTGTCTTTTTGGTACATGTACACTCATGTAAAAAATAATGTATGTATTTTTAGTCTTGTTGCTTCTGAATCTATTTTGACTTTACATCATTCAGCCAACTATAAAATACTCCAGAAAAATAGAGGAACTTTTGTTTCAGCAGATTTTGGCTTTAAGAGGGTGGATGTTATGTCAACCTCTGCCCCTTCTATCTGATACCCACTTAATTTGAGCAAAGTTAGCTCCAACACTAATGCAAACCTCACAGCATTCTGTATAAAAACACAGGCTGTGCCCCATAATATGCCCTGCTTTTAATAGCGATCTTATAAAGGTAAGGAATGCAATTCATTTTATTTTTCTAGTTTTAACAGTGACTGGCAGCTTACAGGTGCATAATGTGATGAAGCTCTGTCTCACGCCTAGCCCCAGTAAAGGCAGAGAAGTGCATCATATAATGGTGGGAGCAGAGCACTAGAAGATCAAAAGGGACATAAAGGTTTAGAGTTGGAGTAATTTTGTGTTTCTATTGGTACGGACTTTTGTTTTGAAGATATTGTTAGAAGCCTGAATCATTCATTGCAGAATGGTCAGAATGTGAATGAATGAGCTGAATAGGAGGCAATTAACAAGAAAAAACACCAACAAGAAACTAATCCCCTGTGCAAGTATTGGAGGATAAAGGATTTACTATCAAAATATTTTCCTCTTCCAACATCAATCTATCCTCACTACTTTCTACACACACCACACCCTGTGAATTCTCCAGTCCAAAACCAAAGAGAAATTTCTTGATATTTGGTGGAAAAGGAATTATTTAACAAAATTGCACCCTCCTTTTGAACTTCACCCTCACTACCAAAACAGCAAGAGTTCAATTGTTGAGACTGCATGCAATTTGCTGGCTGAATTCAGAAGGATCCAATCACTTCCATTCATAGAACCTTTGATCCTCTCAGCCCATGCAAGCTTGGCCAATAACACTGTGTTACACCTGATTGTCTCTACGTTATCTCACACAAACATTAGACTGAGAGTAATCAGGACCGTTGGATAAACTCAATGACAGGTAGGGATATCAAGGCCTGAAAGACAATTTGTTCTTCTGATGCCAATTTTTCACATTGAATTTTGAAATAATTCAATTTTCTCATCAATATTATCACAGATATTAATCAATTATCCCACATTTTAGTCACTGTGAACTTTATTTAAAATAAAAACAATGCTTTGTCCCTTAATAAATAAGATATAGACCTTAGAAGAATAAACTCATATCTGATTGTCTCTTAACTGATAAAAATATATACCATTTTTTGTCACATAAATATATCTAACACACCCTGAGAAAGCATTGAAAGCACAAAAATTACAATAGACGCTGAATCCATGTGTCACCCAGACCCAGTAAGGGCCGCATGTTTGGGCATTTTGTTTTTGGTCTGACTGAATCAATAGGAACTCACAAGGACAAGAGAGTGGATTCTCAATTTACCAGGTCCTATAAAACAATTCAACTGAAACAAACACACACGCAGAGTCAGATAATTACTATTATTACTGGAAGTACTTAAATCACACAAAACAAGGCAGGGTTTCAATTTCCTCCCTGCCATGAATTTTCCTTCTAAGTTTCCCAAAACAGTCAGCTATGTCACATGAGCCCCAGTGGTTAACCCTGTTTGCTGCAGAATTCATCAAATTAGTCCTGGCACATAACTAATGTGCAATTATAAACTGGCTTCTTGTTTGACCCTGACAGGTGGTTGAGGTGGTGAAATATGATGGTATAACATTAAATTTTTGGTCCTCTCATGGAAACCAATGGATGGAGGGCTGTCTCCATTGCTCTTGTGACATGTTGTTTTGAATGGCTCCTCTTTGTGGCCCTTCTCTAGGCCAGCGGCTAGAAGCTGCTCAGTTACCACTTCCATCTCTGCTACCGTGGCACTCTCATCCAATCTTTCTGCATGCTCGCTCATGTCAAAGTTATCAATCACATCGTCAATCCTGAGGAGTTCCTCCTTGGACAAGCTGCTCACTGAGGCCATGGGACAATTGCCTTTCAGGTGGATTTTCAGGCTGCACTGGTGGATGTAGCTCTTGGAGCAGAAGTGGCACTTGTGTTGCCGTTCCTTGTTGTGCAGGCGTCTGTGCAGCTTGAGGTGAACAAACTGGGTGAATTTTGCTGAACACTGCTTGCACTGATAGGGTTTTTCCCCAGAGTGGAGACGGAGGTGAGTCTTCAGGTTACTGGTGCTACTGAAACGTTTGTGACACACCTAGTACAGGGCAAGATGGAAAAGACAGTCAGGCCAACTGGACCAGAACAGACACGATCAACAAAACAAAGGAGTCAGACAATTCATTTCTTAAATTATCACATTCAGTGATTATTCTTGACTCTTAAAATAATAATCAAGAGGTTTATTATGTGTAAAATCCTGAGATGATATCCTGCGTTATCCCCCCTCCCCCCATCAACACCCACCTCAGTTAACAAAGAAGGAGATAAACAGACGAACATCAGACAAAGTTGAACAACCCAAAGCTGCTCCATTCCACAGACTGTGCTAGGTCAAAAATAGCAGGGCAAAGATTTTAATGTTAAGTATTTTGTGTTCAGCTCCTGTTTCAAGTTTCATGGTATTAATGTCCTACATTTTATGGACATTTATATTCTTACTTTTCTATCCTCTTCTGAAGCCACGGATCGGAGTTGTGTTTGTGAGATCCCCGGACACTAACTATGTTCTGGCAATTCACTTAAATGAGAACTCTGACAATGTGGTGTAGAATCTGGTTTGTGCTCAGGTGTGCAATGGGCATAACACAGGCATAATATTGACAATTTAGCAATGCAGGTGGTCTGGGGCCAACATCAGACGCTGCTAAGTTTGTCCAGGCCATTTGATTACATGGCTAAACACTGCTCTATGCCCTGGACAAATTCCTTCAGTTGTTCCCCCCACATGCCCCAAGTGTCCGGACAATGTTTAGCAATGGAGTGTATTACAGTTGTGTTCAGCTGTCACTTTGCTCTCAGCAGTCAGAACTATGGTCTCGTTCATTCTTAATCATTGAAAATTCCATTGCTTCAATCACCAACTATTTGTTCTTACCTGGCACTGGTGAGGCTTTTCTCCAGTGTGCACCAGGTAATGCTTCTGGAGATGAGCCAGCTGTGTAAACGTCTTATTGCAGGTGTGGCATGAGAAAGGTCTCTCTCCACTGTGGACTCTCAGGTGGACCTGCAAGAAACCGTCATGACTGAGTCCCATAGTCCATCAAAATTGCATCAGAGATGAGGTAGTCATCGCCTTTATGAGACAGTGATTCATTCTTTCACAGTTTGCATACTGTCACAGGCTAAAGTCTTTATGCCATCATAGCTCCTCACCAAAAAAATGCTATTTGCCAAATGTCACTTGAAGAAAGAGCGAGTTTGAATTTATTTAGCTCCTTTCAAAATCCTCAGGACATTCCCAAGTGCTTTAAAGCCAATAAAGTACTTCATTGTCAAATGAAAGAAATAAAACAGCTACTCAGTGATGTTGCCTGAGAGACAAAGATTGTCCAAGACCGTGAGAAGAATTTATCACCTTGCTTTAATGTGGTTCTATGGGATCTTTTACATCCCCACTGAGAGTACAGACAGCTAACACCTCTGTGACACCTCTGACACTGCGGCACTCCCTTGCTTTTTTTTTGTTGTAGTTTCAATCCTTCCACGATGAAATTATTTAATCAATGTACCTCTGACCCATAAGCAGAGTCCATGTGAGTCACTATGCAGGCTGAGATGAATTATAATAAACATTTGAACTTCAAGCCATTTCAGTTGTATCATCTTTAAGTTGAGATGTAAAGAGTGTGCCTTCTGCTTGACTATATATCAGATTATTCAAGACTTACTCTGTCAGAAATACTTTGCCAAGCAATAATACTTTAAAGACACAGCAACATGTTTTAAGTTCATCTGCAGGATGTGGGCATGGTTGCCAAAGCCAGCATTACTGCAAATTTCTAGTTCCAATTAGGCTGTCTCAGAGGGTAGTCTAAGATCATTCTCTAGATTAATTGTTTCAGTGATATAACCATTGTCCAGATGAAGGGCAGTTGTTGCTTTCTGTTGAACCCAATCAGTTCACTGCATTGGGGACAGTTTCATGTACAATTGTGACATTTCATAGACACATAAGTCACAGACATAAGAGATTTAGCACATGAGTTTTAAAATATAATTCAATCAGATCTGAAGCACTAACTTTTTTTTCACTCCATAGATGATGCCTGACCTGCTCAGGTTATCCAGCATTTTCTACTTTCCTTTCAGATTTTCAGCATCTGCAGTATTTTGCTTTTAATTGGTTTGGCTCATTATCTCTGTGCTTTGAAAGAGCTAGTCAAATAAGCATTTTCCCCATAGCCCTGTAATTATTTTCCCCTTCAATTATATTTGGGCAATAAGTCAAATAATGCAGATGTAAACCATGGTATTGCACATTGTAACGAATCACAAGACAGGCAGTTTCAGGTGAACATTAATCTCAATCTCTCATTACTGAACCATTATCAGCGAATATTTAGACTGGTGAGACAGACAGGTTGCAGAGACAAAAGTATCCCAAAAAATCTGAGCACGGCCCTAATCATGAGCACAAGGATTGTGAATGTTTCAATGAAACATGGTTTGTGCTTACAGATAAGGACAAGGGTGGTGGGAATTAAGTGAGAATCATAGAATAGAATCACTACAGTGTGGAAACAGGCCCTTGGGCCCAACAAGTCCACACCGACCCTCCGAAGAATATCCCACCCGGACCCATTCCCTTATTACCCCACATTTACCCCAACTACTAACCTAACCCACACACCCCTGAACACTTTGGGCAATTTAGCATGGACAATTCACCTAACCTGTACATCTTTGGATTGTGGGAGAAAACTGGAGCACCCGGAAGAAACCTACGCAGACACTGGGAGAATGTGCAAACTCGACACAGGCAGTCGCCCGAGGCTGGCGCTGTGAGACAGTGAGCTAACTGAGCCACCGTGCCACCCCTTGATTTGGTTAAAGAAACCAGGCCATCAACCAACATCACCAACAGGTGTTTGCCAAATCAGTTTTTGTTCAAGGTTTTCAAAGAACAAAACTTAATTTTCATCTTCAAAGTGAAGTGTTACCATGAAAACTGCATTGACTATGAACACGGGGTTAATCTAAACATCGAGTAACCCCAGCAGTGTATGAGTCTGAGTATTTTGTAACTCAAAGCATTACATTATTTCCCAATGTCATATTACTCCCAATGCTTATTTACTCCACTAATTGTGAAGCAAAACAATAGATCCTAACTTGCTGGCTGCAACAATTTTTCTCAAATATTAGTCATTTATCTTTGGACTATATTGAAACACTTTTTATGGATTTAATTTTTCTCAGGAGAGGGAAGGAGCAAGTGATATACTTCAAAGGAGTTATGTAGTCTAACTAACCCTACTAGTGCTAACAAGGAAGGAACAAACTTAAGGTTCACTACTGCGAACCTCTATGAGAAGTCAGAGCTTGAGCTCACTGTCTCTTTTGCAAATACATTGCAAAGAACACTTACTTTTAGGTTTGACAGCTGGCCAAAGGTCTTTGAACACACGTTGCACTCATACTTGATCTTTCCATTCTGTTTCTTCAGTGGGTATGGAAGTGATTTATAACCAGGGGAATCTGCCAGAGAAATCTTTGGTTTGCTCAGATTTATCGCTTCCTCACTTGCCGGATTCCAGGAGCTAGCTTTTAGATGTACCTGCTCAGACGTTATTGAGGAACCGGATGGTGGTGAATGGTCAAGAAGAGTTTCCTTCAGGCCCATTGCTGGACCTGTAGGTGAGAAAGCACTGGTCGGAGCAGGGATAAGGAGGCGCCTTGGCTGCTCAGGAACATGAAGCCTTTGGCCTTCTTCATTTGACAGTGTGATGGGCAAAACAGGCTGGCTCATCATGGGATGAGGCAGGTAGTCTCTGCTCACAAAATTGCCACAGACTGGGGCCATCCTGCTAAAGAGGCTAAGATTGTTCACATTGTTCAAGGTGCTTGGACTGTTCAGCGTGTGAATACTGTTGAAAGTAGGTGAATAGTTGGGCAATATTAATCTAGGGTAGTGAGGAGACAGGGTGCTATATGGATATATATACTGATGCTGGATGTGACTTGGAGGCGAGTACATCGGGTAAGAGACCAGGCCCTCAGCATGGCTGTGACATCCATTCAAATGGAGAGAGCGTTCTTTCTGAGATGAGGTAGTTGAGTTGAGAGACAAAATCTGAGGGTATTGTTCAACAACAGGACTTTTTGATCTTTGGTTTGGACTGGTTCTGGAAAAAGGGCTGGTTCTCTCCAATGGCTTTTCTTTGTCATTAACATCATTTATCTTCGAGCTATTTTCTTCTGGTTGATGTCTGGTCTCTACACCTGGATAAAGCTTTTTACTGAAATCCACAATTTGGTCATCTGGAGTGATGGGTGGTGTATCTCTGTCAATTATCTCCACATTCACCTTTTCTTCCTCATTCTTTGTGTCATTAGCATACGGTTTTTGGCCTTCGTGTACATCTTCTCGGTTCTGAGGTAGCTGGCCAGTGAATTCTGACACCAGATCCTTGTATCCCTTGAGATTATGTTCTAGAAAGAAAATCCATATGGTTAACCTTGGGAAGAGTGTGCAGAATTATTACTGACAGGGGAAGGGAGATGGGAAGAAAGAGAAAGATCACAGTGGAGGCTACACCAAAGGTGAAACCGGACATTGAGGCAAGAAGTTGCTCAAGAAGTTATAATTAAGTGAAACCATGTGAATGTTCTAAAAGACACGCATGTTTCAGTTGTAACTCCCTCACCTGTGTCAGTAGGTTCTGGCTTCAAATTCTACTCCAAAGACTCAAACCCATAGTTTAAGGCAATGCTTTACCATAGTTGTAAGAGAATGCTGCACTGTCATAGGTAAGAACTGTCATTTCAGATGATAAACAAAAGGCCTGACTGCTTTCCCAGCTGGACTTAAAAGACTCCTTGGCTTTACTGAAAGAGGAACAGAAGTGTTCTCCCTAGACTCCCAACCAAACGTTCATCCCCTCAACCAGTATCAGAAGAACAAATAATCTGATCATTGTCACATTGTTACTGGTCGGATCTTGTTGTGCAGAAATAGATGACTGCACCTGATACGAGGAAAGCCGACTGCACTTTCAGAGGGCAGTAAATTAAGCTGAGATGTTTGCAGAGCAAAGTTGAAGTATTTAACAAGTTGTGGTTATTTTCAACCTTGATGTGGTCCTGCATTGTAGAATTTACAGTATGTTTTGATATTATTTCCAGTGATTAAAGAGAGCAAAATTGGCGGCGAAAAATCAGAAACTCGTGGTTTCAATGCAAACACACGAGGGAAATAGTTTTTTAAAATATTATCCCATGTCATTAAAAACTCGTCTTTGCACAGATGAGCTTGATGGGAACTATTTCTCTTCCATTTAATATGTTTTGCCATCCTAGTTCACATGATATTACTCTTGCTGCTGGAGCTGAGGTTCAAACTCCAATCCCCAGTTATGTTATTACTGAGGTTGACAGAGCTAAGTGAGTTGGAATATCTTTCCAAAACTTAATGTCTAGAATCACAGATGAATGACAAAATCAGAAGCACATCTAGAAATCAGCTCATCAGGTGGGGTGCAGTGGGATCGGGGAAGGCCAGTTAGGAATTCAAAGATCTTCAGTCACTTCACCCAGAAAGTGAAATTTGACCAAACATCTCGAGTCACATGTAGACAAGCTGGTTAAGATAGTATTCAGCATGGTTGCCTTTGAGTATAGGAGTTGGGACATCATGTTGAGGTTGTACAGGATAATGATGAGGCATCTTCTGGAGTACTGTGTACAGTTCTGGTCACCCTGCTATAGGAAGGATGTTACTAAGCTGTAGAAGGTTCAGAAAAGATTTACCAGGACGCTGCCAGGAATGGAGGGTTTGAGTTATAAGGAGAGGCTGGATTCTTTTTACTGGAGCGTAGGAGGTTGAGGGATGGCCTTATAAAGGTTTATAACATCATGAGGGGTATTGATTAGATGAATGGCAAGTGCTTTTTTCCCTAGGGTTGCGCATTTCAAGACTAGAGGGCATCTTTTTAAAGTGCGAGGCGAAAGGTTTAAAAAAGACATGGGGGCAACTTTTGTTTTACACAGAGACGGCTCCTGTGTTGAATGAACTTCCAGAAGAAGTGGTGGATGTGGGTATAGTTACAACATTTGGATAAGTACATGAATAAGAAATGTTTGGAGGGATATGGGCCAAACACAGGAGGGGAGACTAGTTTAGTTTGGGATAATAACCGGCATGGACTGGTTGAGCCAAAGAGTCTGCTTCTGAACTAAAAGCTTCTGGCTATGACTCTAAAAGCATTTCTGTTTGTTACTGCTGCTTTGCACCAAAGAGAGAGATTAACCGCACTTTGATCTGTGACCAAAGATGAGCCTCCAGATAGGAGACAAGTTGAGGCAAAGACATAGTGAACCAGAGCTTCCTCTTTCACTGGCCGAATCATTTCTGAAGAGCTTCAGGTGGGTGGGGTCTTGGTGTAGGGGGCTGACTAACTGGAGAGATCACAGTCATTCTGAATTTTGCTGAATCATATATTGCAACTGCGTGGAATTCAGTGACTGAAGGCAGTGAGCTGATGCCTTAAAAAAAAACACTGACACAGATAGTTTTAACACAGAAACAAGAGAGAAGTGAGAAAGCAACCAATTATACTGAGTCATTAAATCTCAATCCCCCGCACTCTCAACCGACAAGAGTGTGACAGCTACAACTTTTATTCAGTTTAAAAAATTTGGTGTGTACAAGTTTATTGAGATAATTTAAACATGGAGTTGATCTACCTCAGATAATTATCAGATGAATTAGAGCAACCTGGTCCCACTCTATTATCCCACTTCCTGCACTAAATTAACCTGTATGGCCTTGTCCCAGTATATTGCTTCCAAAGCTGTGCAACCGTATTGGGGCAAACTTTCTCTACAGGATTGAATGAGCCACGTGAGTGGAGGTTCTTGAATCTAAATCCTTTGTAATATTTAAGCAAGCCAGTGCCTATGTCTGAATCAGCTGAGTTTCTACATGCTGCCCTGGCAGGATATTCGTTCTTTCCGAAGTTTGAAAAACCAGGAATGATGTAACCGTGTGGGCTAATGGAAGAGCATGACTGTTGTCACCCATTGTGGACTTTATTGATGGGATCATTGAGAATAGGAATATGGCAATCTGCAAAGCTGAGCTTATGGAGAATGATGGGATCATACAGCAAACTGAGCGATTCAGTTCTTTGTGCCTGTGGAACTATTCAGTTAGACCCAGTCCCGCAGACATTTCTCTAGGACTCTGATACTTTCTCTCCTTCAAGTATTTATGCATTTTCCATTTCTAAAAGATATTTGGTGTGTTTCCACTACCCTTTCAGGCAGTGCCTCTTCAGTCAAAAAGTGTGGTGTTGGAAAAGCACAGCCGGTCAGGCAGCATCTAAGGAGCTTGGCAAATGGTGGAATTTAAACTAACTTCTCCCAAAGATAGTGTTATGGCAATTGCATTGCACTAGTAACCCAGAGAACATGGGTTCAAATCCCTCCTTGGCAGATGATGGAATTTAATTAAGTTCCTCGGATGCTGCCTGACCGGCTGTGCTTTTCCAGCACCACACTCTCCGATTCTGATCTCTGGTATCTGCAGTCCTCACTTTCTCCTAGTGCAGCTTAACTCACTGCCTGACAGGGATAAAATCACTCATTTGCTCCCTTTTATTCTTTTGCCACAATGATCTTAAATCTGTGTCCTCTAATGATTGAATTTTCTGTCAGTGGAAACTACTTGTTATTTACTCTGTCAAAAACCTTTCAGCATTTGGAATTGTAAGTATCAGAAACGTCAGTCAGTCAGTCAGTCAGTCAGTGAGACTGTTGCTGTGTGATGAAATAGGTTTCTAGCTGTTTGGGTAGCCTTTCCCTTACTACACTGCTTTTTTCTTTTACACACAATTCATTTTTCCACGAAAGCTTCTTGATTGTGGATAAGCAACCATTGATACCTCAGTGAGACTCTGATCCTCTCCACAGAACGCTGCATCAACCCTACAGCAGAGCCTTTGAATAACAATGGGATGAAGTGCCTGTGTCTGAATCAGCTGAGTTTCTACACGCTGCCTTGGCACGATATTCATTCTTTCCAAAGTTTGAAAAATCAGGAATGATGTAAGCAGATCAGTCATTACAAGGCAATCAACTCTGGGCTGAAGTTCAGTTGAGATTGGAATGCCACATAACCACAGCTGTAGTTCCAAAAGCATTCCTTCAGCACTGGAGAGACCACAGTATATTTTAAAAGTCTATCACACCCACTCATAGGTTATACAACTGTGTATCCTAATTTGACCCGGGTTCCTTTCATTTACTTCCACATGTTTCCCATATGACTTCCCATCCAGAAATGCTTCGATACGAAAATTCTCCTCCTAATCTTCAAAACCTTCAATGATCTTTCTCTCCCCCTGCATCAGGAACCTTCTCCAGTGCTATGATTCCAACAATTTGCAAATATCTCATTTTCATCACTCCACTACTGGTGCCTGTACCTTCAACTGCCTTGGCCCTCAGATGTGGAGTCCTCTTCCAAAGCTTTTTTTTAAGATTAGATTACTTATAGTAGTGGAAACAGGCCCTTCAGCCCAATAAGTCCACACCGACCCGCCGAAGCGCAACCCACCCATACCCCTACATTTACCCCTTACCTAACACTACGGGAAATGTAGCATGGCCAATTCACCTGACCCGCACACCTTTGGACTGTGGGAGGAAACTGGAGCACCCGGAGGAAACCCACGCAGACACAGAGAGAATGTGCAAACTCCGGAATTGAACCCGGATCTCTGGCGCTGTAAGGCGCTGTGAGGCAGCAGTGCTAACCACTGTGTCACCGTGCTGCCCACCGTACCTCTCCACTGCATTTAAGGTGCTCCTTGAAACCTACCTCCTTGACCAAACTTTTTGTCACCTGTCCTATTATTTCCTTGTGTGGTTCAAATGTCAGACCTCATCAGAACATAGCCCGAAGAAGCGCATTCAGATGATCTACTACATTAAAGATGCCGTATAAATAGATATTGCTGCGTCAGTCAATGTGCGGGATTATTTTCAACTTGCCACATTCACCTTAAACATGAGTCACTGTTTTCTCAAAGTGAGAGTCAATTTTGTATGTTCTTTGCTATTTTTGAACTCTCAGTAGCTGCCTGCTGTTTCAGAATTAATTAATTTCTATCTTGTCTTACGAAGGTAATGTTTTTATTGAAAACAAATGAAACAAAATATGAAATGAAGCAGGCCTGTGTGTAATTTTAATGCTTGGCATCAAATCTGACTCAGATTCCTGAATTAAACTTCTCCTGTCTATGTCTATAAGGATTCTATAAAATATTTTTGATGAAACATTAAAAAAAAGGCCCCATGTGCCAGCCCAGATGGACATAAAATATGCTCTCTTTCAAACAGCAGTTAGCAGGGTCCCTCTAGTTACAGGGTAACATTTACACGCCAAACAACATGACAAAAAAAACAGGTTCTCTGAACATTTACTTCAGTGCTGATGGAGCACCTTGCCATGCATAGGTTGATCTCAGCATTTCCTACAATGGGTGTCCACACTTCAGAAATACTTCATTGGACACTAAAAGCATTTTAGAGCCAGAGGCAGTGAAAGGTGCTCCATACATGCAAGTTTTTTGCATGATGAGTTGAGGGTGGAATGGGAGCAGGCAGTGACTAGCAGTTCTAAATAAGAACTCGCATGTTGCATAAAAGTGACCATGAATTGACAGCCTCTTCTAGTGATCACATTGGTATAATTGGTGGAGGAACTGAAGACATTTTACGCCGATGTAGTTTGGCACAGTGCTCAGTCACACAGATTGGGGATGAGGAATGAATTTAAAATTTGGCTCTTTTTTTCTTCAAAAAAAAAGGTCAACTCACTTTGGCACACCTATGCCCTGTGTTAATATCTGAACAACAGTCGTCACAAACAGTTTAATCAACTGACACCAACTCCAGGAACACAAGCCCACACGCAACAGAGGTCATCCTGGGTTCAGGCCTTTCGAGCCAACCTTAGCACTGATTTCCCTCATTGAGATATTCTGCCGTTAAATAACTGAAGGCGATATTTGAGTCAATTAAAACCTCAAATTGTTTTTGGATTCTGCAGTGATGTGGACTGACTAGCTGACATTCACTGCTGCTTTCTGTTTCACTTTGAATGTAGTGAAACTGGGGACAGCGGCAGGAGGCTATATTACTGGAAAGGATCAATACTGCAGCTCTCTGCACTGAAAACACTGTATTTTGAGATTCACCTCCTCGGAATATGAACAGAGTCCACTTTTTCTTCCAGAACTTTGTTTATTTATCCTCTCCTTTGATTGGAATTGAATGTTAATAAAGTAAAGGATACAAGAATATATTCATACAAGTGCACATGTGCACCGAAGTATAGGTGCATTCAACATTTCATTCAATTGAATATCATTGTCATGTGAGTCTGGACAACAACTAGATTTACATAGTAACTTAACAAAGCAAAACATCCAAAAAAACTTCAGATTTTAGTTATCAACCATAATTGATATTGAGCCACATAAGCAGACATTGAAAGAAAATACCAAAATTGGCTAATCAAGTATATACCAAGAATTGTCTTAAGGGATGAGGGTAAAGATACAGAAAGGGTGGGGAGGAAATTCCAGAGATTAAGGGTCAGTCAACTAAAAGCACAATCACCTACGGTGGAGTGAAGGATGCAGAAGACCCAAACTCGCAGGAATGTGGAGGTCTCAGAAGCTGGTTAAACTGGAAGAAGTCTGTAGGTAAGTGTGGGCTATGAGTCTTGGACAAGCTTTCAAATAAGAATTAGAATTATTAATTTGTGCTACTAGTGCACCAGGAGCCAATGTAGGTTGATGAATACAAAGTCATAGTTGAGCAGAATTTGTTGAGAGGCAGAATATGGCTAGCAAAAATAAGAACACTCAATGCTAATATATTGTTAGAGCTTTAGTAGGTGGAGGTATATACTGGAGGACAATTCCCCACAATCTTCCCTCCCATACCCCACTACCAACATCTACATGTGTGCACTGACAATGATTTCAAACAGGCACCTTATTTGATTTCTCTCTAAACAACTGCAAGCTGTAGTGACAAAGCCAAACTGCCCATTGTGTAAAAGGAACTGAGTCAATTTGTGATGACTAATAAAAGAGTAAATTACTGAGAGAGGGAGCTCGGACTTACTAACACCCCAGGGTAGGGAGAGTGGGGAGTGTGAGGACAAATTAACTTTTCAATTTGTGGCTGCAACATGTAATAGAAACCTGTTTAGCAGGGCAAACACTTGTCAAACCACATTTCAAGACAAAAGAGAATTGTTGCTTGTTACTCAACCAGCAACAGTAAGGCGCCAGCTCAAAAACAGATATCATAAAAAAGAAGACGGCATGGGATGGAGTAACCGAAGTGCAATAGATTGATGACCACAGGGTGAGGTGTAACCAGGTAAATTAAAACTGGAAGAAGCTAAGCAATATGTTAACCATGAAACATTTCAAGTATATGGTGGACACACACACACACACACATATATACTAATGCATACTAACAGCAAAACACACACAACTAATACACAGCTAACACTCACACCTTCATTCTTGTAGTGTAAATCATACACATCTTTCCCCACTCTCAGTCACTCAGCCTTACTCACCCTTTCCCTCAGTACTGTCACACTCACTATCATGATTGAACTTGATTACATTGGGATTGAAGTTCCTGCTCACAAGTTTCAGAAGTGTTACTTTTTGTAGCTAAATATAAAAAGGGTAGAGGAAGGCATGAGAACAAATAGTCCTGCATCTAACAGTTTTAAAAACAGGTTCTGTTAAAGTGCTGTTATGTGAACTGTTCTAGAGTGACTGGAGTTCAATGTGTCCCCAAACTCTGCAGTATATCAATTAGTGATAGAGTTAACCGAAGCACAGTACTGAGACCTGCTGAATATGTTGCCCTTTGTTCAGTGATAGTAAAATAATGGGAATCAGGTTAATTCTCTCCAAACAAAACCTGACAAGTGGGAGGGATAAAAGGAAACAAAGTCAGGGAGGAACACATACTAGTCTTACTAAGAAAAATATGAAACAATAGAAAGGGGGAAGAAAACATTGATGAGCATTGCTCCAGGAATGAGGAACTTCAATTCCACATACAGATTGGAGACTTTGGAGCTCTTTCTTTTAGAGAAGATCAAAATGAGATTTTCAGAAAGAATGGAATTAATGAGGGGTCTGGACAGAGTAGACACAGCAAACTGTTCCCATTGGTGGATGTATCAAGAATCGGGAGGCCGAGTGAGTAGTTTACATTTGGAGTCTGGGAGATTATTTCAGAGGGCATTAGATGATTATTCACATAAAAACAAGGTGCAGGGTTAGAGGTAAAAGGCACTAAGTTCAAATACTCAAAGAGCCAGGGGTGAGACAATGGGTTGAATGGCTTCCTTGTACACCTAAGACTTCCATGACTCTGGCACAAGAAACAACGGTGAGATGTGGAAAAGTGCAGCAAGTCATAGGATCTTGAATGTACTGCCTGAGAGTATAGAGAGGATGGTTCAGTCGAGGTAATCGAGAGGACGTTAGATTGGTATCTGAAAAGGCAGAGAATGTGGCAACTCCACAGGGAGAAGGTGAGAAAGTGGGAGAAGGTGGGAAAGTGGGAGAAGGTGGGAAAGTGGGAGAAGGTGGGAAAGTGACACTTTCTCCTACAGAGAACCAGCACAAGAACCACAGGCTGAAAAAAGCTTCATTCTCTTCTGTAACCACTCTCTAATCCTGTTCTGTAATTTTCAGATGTGTCCCAGAACTCTGGACCCCTTCTGATCACAGAAGAAAATGATGCCCTGCCCCTTATAAAGCCTTTAAAGCATTTTTTAAAGGGATGAATCTGTCAACAGATGAAAGTTCAAGGTGAAAACTGTTCAAACATGTATGTAATTTCTTCAAAAGAGCTTATCTCCACCAATCATACCTCAAGTTAAAAGGAAAAATGATCAAACAGTCAAATCTCCTTGAATCCTGCACTGAGTGATTACTAGTATCGGGTTACGACGAAAGCTCCAAATCCCATTCTCTCCCGGTGAAATCTCCACCTCATATTTTAGTTCCAAGTATTTGGAGAACAAACCAACAGGAGAATGAGCAGACCTTCCTGTGGGCTGTCTGCGTCAACAATGAACAGATAAACCTAACCCGAGCCAATCTCGTTACTCTGACTTCAGAGAGTGTTTACATTAGAGTCCTGATGAAGGGCTTTTGCCTGAAACATCGATTCTCCTGTTCCTCGGATGCTGCCTAACCGGCTGTGCTTTTCCAGCACCACTCTAATCTAAACTCTGGTTTCCAGCCTCTGGAGTGCTCACTTTTGCCTTCAGAGAGTGTCTGACAGTCGGTCAGTACTTGAGGAGGGTGCCTCTGCCCTGGGACCATTGCTGGCAATGTGCACTCTCACTCTTAATGGAAGGGGTTGGGGGTCGGTGAATTGGAGCCAGCCATGTGTGTCCCAAATGACAGTGGCGTGGGTTCCATTCCCAGCTCCCATCCCGGATCCAAATCCTTCAGCACTTGTTGACGATCAGAGCTCAATGCCTGGCACGGATTCTGAAAAGGGGCTGCTGGGTTCGACCCAATAGTACGAATGGAACGGATTCACGCACACCATCCCAAATGGTTAGGAATGGTCACTGCAAACTGGTAAAGAAAATCAACCCATCGCTCATTGTAAACAGCGCATCCCGACAGTGCCCCCTTCCCGGACACTTGTTACAATCTCAGACTTGCTGTGGGTATAGTTGACTGAAATTATTGCAGCGTGCTGTTATTAAAGCGAAGTTCAGGCTGGAGAAACTGATTTGAACCAGGAGCGGGCGGGGAATTTAAAACAAAACTCACAACTAAGAACGAAGAGGTGGTGAGAAAAGAGAGGCAGCAACGCATTTAATTGGAGAGAGAGAGGGGCATTTAACCCCGAGGGGTGTACCTCACCATTCCCGTTCAGCGCTCCTCTGATGGGGTTTTTTTGGGGGGAGAAGGTGAGGATTGCATTATCTGGGAAAGGTGGGCGTGGGGTGGGAGGGCATTCCATTGACCACAGTAAACTAGAAATGTTATATATCGCCATCATAACGGTGCGTGGACAAATCGTGTCCGGGTGGGCATTTTGCATTGGTACAGAACGTGGGAAGGTTCAACTGCACTCAATCAACTTCGGGGGGGGGGGGGGGGGGGCGGGGAAACAACTCTTCCAATTCCCCCCCACCACCAAAACCTGCAAAGGATAAAAGGTAAAAGACTCACTGAGTTTTAACATCACCAGGTCCCGGGTCGGAGGGTAGTTTAATCTCTCAGCGAATTCCCGGCTGTACCAGACCAGAAGCTCATCGCTGGGAGGGATTGGTTTCACGGTGTAGAAGTAAATATCGGTGCCATTCTGACAGGCGACTAGGTTCTGCCCTTCCGCCGACTGTGCGGGATTCACGTACCGCATCCAGTTACTCTTACACACATTATACCCGTCCAGAAAATGACTGAGACTCCCGGAGGAATACACCTAGCGACAGAAATCAGACTCGATTACAATTTAAAAAGAACTTGATTTGCTGCGTTGTGTTCACCCCCCCCCCCCCATCCTCCCGAGAAAGACATCGCTTTGCAATTGTGATTCATGCTAAAAATAAAATGTTGATGTTTGATCGGTAAATTAACCTGCTCCATGTAAAACCCCAACAGCAGCAGCACAGCCTCCTCGCTTCAGTCAGTATCTAAGAAATGCAGCCCTCCCTGTTGTCAGTCAGTAATAGTTTGCAGACTTGTAATGAAGCTAACACAAAGTCATGATAACTGAGCTATTTATGACAGCTGTCACATGGTAACAGTGAGCTCATTGAGTGACATCATGTTTCGGAGGGTTGGATCTTCCTGTGCGAGTGTATCTGCCCATTTCGCTCTCGCTCCCTCTCTCACCGCGAGTTTTCACAAAACTTTTCCCCCAAGCCCCAGGGCATTTCATTTTCACAACAACATCCAGTTCTTGTTAACATGGCCAGAGAAAGTACAAGCTTTCCAGAGCCGGAAGTAACAGTCACATTAGAAATGCTGCTGTAATTTGTGTGTGTTTGGGAATTGCTGGATGGCGCTAGGCCAGGGGTTTTTTTTGGTGGAGCTGGGAATCACTGCACACATACCGATGGGATCTCTCTGAGCCCTGCGCCTTTTTGCCAGCTGTACTCGGAAATGGACAAACTTGCAGGAGAGACTCACACTGGAACCCCCTCACTCCCCACTCTCCCACACACGAATCTTTACTGGGTTTTTTTTCGAAAGCATTCTATCAGTTGCAGGGAGCTGTGCAGGAAGATGTTGCGGATCACAGACCAGGTGGAAAACTCAGAGCTGCCTTCGAGTACTCAGAATGTTCCCGAGATTTGTGTAGCACCCAGCTCATTCCCTTCATTTTCAAATCAGGCGACGGCGAGTCGGAACTCCAAAACTGGTGCCTCTTCCTCTTCCAGGTTTTCTTCTCCCAAACCTACAGTGGCACACTCACCTGGACACAGTTCCCGCAGACACTGACCCTCCCCTGGGTACAATTCCACAGACACTGACCCTCCCCTGGGTACAGCTCCACAGACACTGACCCTCCCCTGGGTAAAATTCCACAGACACTGACCCTCCCCTGGGTACAGCTCCACAGACACTGACCCTCCCCTGGGTACAGTTCCACAGACACTGACCCTCCCTTGGGTACAATTCCACAGACACTGACTCTCCCCTGGGTGCAGTTCCACAGACACTGACCCTCCCCTGGGTACAATTCCACAGACACTGACCCTCCCTTGGGTACAATTCCACAGACACTCACTCTCACTGGGATAAACTTAGACAGACACTGACTCTCCCTTGGGTACAGTTCTACAGACACTGACCCTTCCCTGGGTAAAATTCCACAGACGCTGACCCTCCCCTGGGTACAGTTCCACAGACACTGACCCTCCCCTGGGTACAGTTCCACAGACACTCACTCTCACTGGGGTATAGTTCCACAGACACTGACCCTCCCCTGGCTACAGTTCCACAGACACTCACTCTCACTGGGGTATAGTTCCACAGACACTGACCCTCCCCTGGGCACAGTTCCACAGACACTGACCCTCCCCTGGGTACAGTTCCACAGACACTCACTCTCACTGGGATATAATGACTGTCCCACACTGTCGTACCTTCACTGACTGTCACCGGATACAGTATCGCTGACATACCTCATTGTCCCAGGTAGAAGCTGGTTTGTGTTCAAATTAATTTCAACGTGATGTGCTCCATAACTTTTTTTTTCTCTATTTGGAATGCTTATATAATACTGAAAGTGATCACCTCACAACAATACAGATTTCTATCTATTATTACTTGCCCAAAGGGTCCTCTTCTTATTTGTAAAGGAATGGAATACAATTCTACTGATACTGACTTTCATTACAACAACCAGCAATAATATAGTACCTTTCCCATAGTAAAACATTCAAAGGCATGATGGGAGGAATTATCAACCGATATTTAGCACTGAAGTGTGTAAGGGGATAGCTGGACAAGCAACAAGTTGCTTGGTCAAACAATGTAAGCTTTAATGCGTACCTAAAAAGTGTGTGGAGGGAATTCCACAGCCGAAGCTTCTGAATGTATGCACATCAATGGAATAACGAAACTGTCCCTGAAATGGGAGGAATGCAGTGTCCTAATGTTCCCTGAGCCTTCACGCTGAGTACTGAAAACTTGTTTGAGCCGGGTGGCTATCCCATCCTGACTTTCCATGTGAGATCGGGCTTTGTGGATAACTGATTGACAATCTAGGCTAGGAATCACGTCGGATTTCCAATCCATAACCCTCCTTTGTCCACCCAAAGACTATGGCCCACGAAATCCTTTGGAACACTGACTGGGACTAGAATCACCCTAACGTACCTCAGACAATGAACCAAAGTCTTTAGCCATGGCCTCCTGGATGACTCCATGTTACATAAGGCACATCCACTATCTACAAAACTTGTGTAAAGATTAAAAGATGCATGTGTCAGATCCAGCTAGTACAGTGTTCATTACTGGGCTCATAAAGCATCCTGCAAAGCTTCCCAGAGACTCAGAGTGAGCACAGGGGGCTGGATCTGAAATACTGCACTAATCACTGCAGGATGAGCTGTTCAACCCACCTTGTGCCTGTTTTCCACCTGAGGTGTCTGGCAAGGAGCAAGCTTCCTGAGTCAGGAAGACATTCTTTGGATCAAAATACAGAAAGTCACCAACAAGTTCCTCTGACAAACCCCATCTCTCAAATGACATGCTATGAACTGACCAATGATTGCAAATCGCACCACCAGGGCCTCGCTATAAATCTGTTCAGGAGTAAGGCATCAAGTGTGCTACACATCACTGAGGACGTGTCTCCCCTCCAGATCTAAGGGAAGTGGACCTTGTTGTAGTGTAGTTCCAGTTTCAAGTCCCACCTGCCCCCAAGTGTGTACACACAGACTGATCTAAATAACTGTAGTTCCCAATAATGATGATCAATGGCTGCAGTTCCCAATAATGATGATCAATAACTGCAGATCATCTTCAAGTTGCCTTCCCCTTTAAATAAAGAAGCTATTCCGCCCCCCCCCCCCCCCCCCCCCCCCACTCTGCAAGCTTGTGGACCTGATTGTGTGACATACATTCTCAAAGGATGGGAAGATGCAGGAATTACCCCTAACAGCGTCTGTTTGGAAAATGAGGACCATCAACAATTGCAAAGAACAACAAGAGAAATACAAAGCTCAGAAGCCAAGGGGACGCCACACTTAGTGAGATATTGGAATCTGTCGGTCCCGTGATACCCAGTGAGTCAGCATTGAGGCCTGGACAGCACCTATCCCAATTATACCGTCCTACTCACAACAAAACCAATCCAAACTGATTGTTATTATTATTGCATTGAAGTTTCATATTGTCGAAGCAAAACCGTAACTTGCTTCCCTCAATGACAAGGTAGCAATTTCGAGATTATTCCCGGCACAGACGTCACCAGAATTGTTTTTTTGTAAATGGACTGTACTGCATTGAGTTCATTCCGAAAACGGCAGCTAAACACATGAGAATATTCCCTGGGGGGTCACGGTGCTTCCGCTCAGTTCCTGTGGAATATCACAGGATGCTGTTGGCCGCTGACGTTTTATTTCTCTCACGCACCTGCTTTACACCACGGTGAGAATATGATCGGGACTTATGAATGTGAAGCCTCCCGCAGCCAAATAGCTTGCCAGCACTCACCATAGTGACTTGGCAGATGGGATTACAGGGACTGCACAACAGAAGGGCGCAGGGGGGAGCGAAGGGCAAGGAGTGAAAGGGAGAGAATTTGGGATAAAATGAGCAGCACAACGACAAGAGGTGATGTTTCCCAGCGCCTGAATCCTAACTGTGTGGATCAATACTAAAACCGTCAGTCACGTTATTGTACAAACCCTTAACGGGCCCGTGTGGATTTTCCTCAGTGATGCTCTCAGTAGCACAAGATACATGCAACAACACTTCCGTTAGGATGGAGAGGAATTGGATGCGAGCGGTGCACATTAACCAGGGCCAGACATTTCTAACAGCGGGGAGGGGAGGGGGTTAAACATTTACTGTGTGTTTGAGGTGGGGGGGGGCATCTTGTTATATTGGGGTCCCCTTTCCAATCAGATCCCGCATTCAGGAAGGCAACAACAGAGCAACAAGTTATGAGGGAATAAGAAATGTTCACAAAGCAATTATTAAAAAGCAGCACAAAACACTGAAAACAAGAGTAAAGAATGATAGAGTGTATTTCCAGAAATCTCGTTGAGAAAACATAGCGACAAATGGGCACAGGAGGAAAGAAGGATGTGGTAACAGGGTGGGGCGGTCAAAGATGGAAGAAAAGCCCCGAGGTTTGTGGAATACGTTTTTAACAATGAAATACAGGAGAGAGATTAGATTGACAGATAAAGAAAGGCCGAGAATGTGGCGCTGGAAAAGCACAGCAGTTCAAGCAGCATCCGAGGAGCAGGAGAATCGACCTTCCGAGGCAAAATCCCTTCATCAGAAACGTCCATATTCCTGCTCCTCGGATGCTGCCTGACCTGCTGCGCTTTTCCAGCAACACACTCTCGACTCTGATCTCCAGCATCTGCAGTCCTCACTTTTCGCCTGAATAAAGAATGGTGCCTTTCACGATAATCCCCAGTGTATCCACCAGAGGGCAGTGAAACCGAAGTCTGAATGAGTTGGATCATAGTCACCTCATAATTAGGATCTTACAGTAGAGAGGAGGCCATTCGCCACGTTGGCAGTTACTGGCCCTTTGAATGAGTTTACCAATGAACTGCCACAGCCCAGCGTGGTCCCCTACCGCCGCCTCCCCCAATAACTCTTATCAACAATATTAATCTTTTCCAGCATATGCCCAGCCAACTTTTGAAAGTTCTTGTATAAATTCAACCTTAGTTTGTTAATAATTTCATGCATGAAGACACCTCTCCTCTTGTCTCCTCGATATTGCCGATTGTTTTAAAGCCGTGTCCTCTGTTCGCCAAACCACTTGCCACACAACCAGTTGTCCCCACCTGCTCTATCCTAACCCTCTATCATTTTGAATACATTTGGTAGATCTCCCCCTAACGCTCTATTCTAAAAGGAAAAATTGCAACTTTCCCAGTCTCCATAGAAAACGAGGATCCCGGCAAGATCAGTAATCGTTGCCCGATCAAAATTGTCTGCAAGAAGGGCATGTCTTGCTGAAGAGGAACTGACACAAATTCGAAATAAAACTGAGTCAGACATGAGAGACAGCCGGTGAGGGTGTATGTACGTCTGTGCATCTTCCTATCCTACAGGATGCTGGAGGTGCAGTGGGTGCGAATTGCACTGTTCTCAACCTCTCAAGCTTAATGTAGTGAAACTTGAAAAAGTACCTCTGCCCCCGCCCCCAACCAGCCTGCTTTCAGTTTGTTGATCTCATTAGGGCGCTGCCTTGCAATCCATCACAATTCCAAACTGAGATGCTGAGCTACGTAAACATCTGCATGCAATCCAGTTCCACGGAAGATTCCTACAAGGGGTGGGGGGGGGGGGAGGGGAGAGACACCTGCAATCTGTCGATGCTCAGAACTCTCAGTCTATCACATTTCTCCTGTTGCCTCACGCTCATTATCCACAGACTACCGAGGGAGGTCAACAGGCTCATTAAGAAGGAATGCCAATCTTCCGGGAATTTAAGATCTATCTCTAGGACATTGCTGCATGTAGTCTTCGAAAATATTTATAGGGCATCTTCTTTGAACATTTCCCTTTTCCAGATTTAAAACGTTGACTGACAGACAAGCATCAACCAATTGCTTTTCAATTGGCATTGGAAGGCAGTGCATCTCCAAGGTGGCGATGTTAACTTATTAGTGGCTGGAAGCAAGTCAGGTGATGAAACCTCAAAGAATTTAATTAATCACAGTCAGACCCCATCAGATTAATCCCACCCTCCTCCCATTCTCGCTGCATCTCTTGCTCCTTCATCCCACCCTGTTAATCTGTTCCTATTTTCCCATTAAAGCTTTAAGGTGACTGCTGGGGGCCGCCAGCAGAGAGATTTTCCAGGATCCACCAGAGGACTAAAACTGAAACCCAATTTGTCAGGGAACTCATGTCAAATGTAGCCAGAGGCTCGATATTTGATTGTCCATCATTTATTCCTGTCAATATTGGCAACCACTTTCCTCTATACTTTATATCCATGTGCCATTACTAATATCAGTGAGTTATTGAAGGACTGCAGATTGATGTACTGCTGCTCATCTGAGTTGATGCCCAATGTAAACAGATAAAGCCATGACCAACCAAGGACAATTATTATGGAGCAAGAGTGGATAGAAGTTGTCAGGCTCCTTGTCGATTGACTTGAGCTACAATGCCTGGGAAGAGGTCTCAGATAGCCTGATGCACCTCCAGCGAAAAGGAAAAGGGCATAATCCCTACAATTGTGTAAGGCTGATACCGACCTGACCCAGTGACTGTTTATAAGGAGCACTGGAGCTTGGTGCTGCACAATTAGATTCAGGGTCCAGCTGGAAAATGCCAGCCCAGCCTGCAATGTCTGCTTTGCCTTTGGCATACATTTCAATTCACCATCTCTGAGCTGACAATGTCTGACCCACTCTACTCTTCTTACCAAATCCCCCCGATCCATTCTCTCACAAGGGGCAGATCCACTCATATTTACACTGAATGTCCTTCCCTGATAATTAATTCCACAACTCACTTTGAATGAAAATTTTCCTCTCGCTTTCTTTCTTATTTCTAACTTCCTCATTTTTAAGCAGTAACCCCAAGATTTGAACTTTTGCCATACTGTAAAATCTGCCCAGATCAGCCTGGTCAGAATCCTCCAGAACCACAAAACCTCAAACAGCTCATCTCACCTTCTTGCCAAAGACAGTAATCTCAATTTCCTGAAGAACTCATCAAAACTGAAAATGACTGATCCCAGGAATCATCTTCAATGCTTTCAGAGCTAATAGTGTTTGTTTAAGAGCTCAAAACTGATCAACACGAACAGTACCTCATCCAGGGGCAGTGTATCACATCTTCTGCCAGTAACTCATTTGCCTAAAGAATATGCTGTCAGTTTTTTGGGTCCATCTGTAACAGCGTTATTATATCATAGTCCATAGCTTCTGAATCAGAACATCATGGATCTCAACTCCAACTCCAGGGCTTTGAGCACCTAATCCAAGCTCAGAGCCCAGTACCTGTCTGGAGGGTGTGCTGCGATGTCAGATGTGCTGTATTTGGCATGAGATATTAAACCGAGGGTCTGTCTGCTCTCCCTCAAGTGAAGGAACAGATTTCACAGAACTGTTATGAAGAGGCAGAGAGCTCTTCCTGGATGCTGGCTCATATTTAAGCAACAAAACCAGGCTGATTATCCAACCATCATCACATTCCTGTTGTGGGGACAAAGGTAAGTTGGGCTTTCAGTTTCAGTCATGGGCCTTAACTAACTTACCCTCCAGAAATATTTTCGGCTTATGTTCTTTGGGACATTGTCTTTGGTGTAGATATCCCCAACCAATGGCCCGAAACGTGTCCCTTGGGGGATATATTCCCTGCTAATTACTCCAATCACCTGCAAGTAGGAAGGAAAAGGCCACTGGTTAGAAATGCCATGATCACCCAATTCTCTAAGACTCTTAATGTACTCACCCTACAGTCTTACAGTCAGACTATCAAAAGAACACAAAAAGGAAACCATAGGTTATCCAGCAGCTGAAAGGAAAAATGTAGGCAAGCATGTTAAATGTTGGAGGTGTTCATTGGCTAGCACTTTCATTTCAGGGACTCATTTGAGCAGAGAAAAATCTAACTGACTTTACTGGTGCAGAACTGAGGGAGCTGAATGGACTCACAAACTCTTAATGTTCGCCTGTACCTGTGTTTTTGGTTTTGCTGCTGTTTACTATTATTTACTGATCTATGCTACTTAACTCTGTGATCTGCCTGTATTGCTCACAAGACAAAGCTTTTCACTGTGCCTTGGTACACGTGACAATAAATTCAATTCAATTCAATTCAATTCAACACCAAAGCATCAATCTTCCCCTATGATTATATCTTCAAAAGTATTTCATTGGCTTGAAAGCACTTTGCAATATACTAAGTTCATGACAGTTACTTTACACATGCGAGCTTTTATTTGAACCAACACTCACTCTGCATTAACACCTTCTCAGGCTTTGTGATAGGAGCTAATTGTAGACTTAAACAGTGTCAGAAGCTTTTGGAGTGCTGCTCTTTCATTGGGTGGTGTGAACAGATGCAGCACTTGCTTGCATTTCCAGATTTCCACGATCCTTTGGTTGAAGCAGTTGTGATGGGCATGGTTGGGAAACTTGCAGACAACATAAAACTGGCTGGGTAGCTGTTAGTGAAGAGAGTAGCTGTCAACTGCAGGAAGACATCAATGAATTGTTTAATTGGGCAAAGAAAATTCAATCTAGGTGTATGGAATGAGTTGCCAGAGGAAGTGGTGGAGGCTGGTACAATTACAACATTTAAAAGGCATCTGGATCGATATATGATTAGGCAGGGGTTAGAGGGATATAGGCCAAGTGTTGGCAAATAGGACTAGATTAATTTAGGATATCTGGTCAGCATGGACAAGTTGGACCAAAGGGTTTACATGCATATACAGATATACATATCTACATGACTCTAGTGTTGTTTACCTTACAACAGAGGAGGCCAAGAGGTGAGTGAATTGAGGAGGACAAAATAATTGGAGCTTGGATCAAGTTGACAGGGAGGATCTGTTCCCCCTAACAGATCAATTACCAGGAGGTTCAAATTTAGCCAATTGATAGAAGGATTAGAGGAGACAGGAGGAAAATCCTGTTCTTCTCGGGGATGGTCGGTGTCTCGGGGGATGGTCGGTGTCTCGGGGGATGGTCGGTGTCTCGGGAATGGTGGGTGTCTGGGATGTGCTGCCCACTTTAGTGGTTGTGGCTGAAAACCCTCAAGTCATTTAAAAGGAGCCTGAATCTGCACCTGAAGTGAAGTGTTGTAACCTGCAAGATCAGAATCAACTCCTGGAAAGTGGAATGAGAATGATCGGCTGGTTTATTCAGCCAACACAGAAACAGATGGGCTGAATGGTCTGCTTTTGCACCATAACTTTTCAGTGGTTTGAAATGCTTCCTGATGTCACATCTGAATGGCTGAACTCTAATTTTATGATAATGCCCCACCCTCGACCTGCTCAGCTCCAGGGAATACAAACCATGTTCATTGATGTAGGTTTGGTTAAGTCCAATGTGTTCATGGCATTTTGGCTTTTCAGCATCTGAGCCACCTACTTTGCACCTCTCTCCAGATCCAGCAGGCCACCAGGATCTACTTATATCTCATCCTGGATAAATTTGACAGCCCTGTGCTTAGTCTGTTGTGAGAAAACCCAGGAGGAGCCCAGTCAGTTGCCCTTCTCTTCAACTGCCCTCCACTCATGAAAGACAATCTGGAAGGAGCTTCAATCATGGATAAATATGGGCTTTGCAGGGTGACCGATAGAGCCAGGGCTGACAGTGCTGTCCCGAAGATGCAGGGGCCTGGCAGGACTCTGAAGTGGGCTTATGCCCGAAACGTCGAATTTCCTATTCCTTGGATGCTGCCTGACCTGCTGTGCTTTAACCAGCAACACATTTTCAACCAGGACTCTGAAGTGGATGACGTTTAGCAGAGAATAACCCTTCCAGCAGCATCGAATAAATGCTAATCAGGTGCTGTAACCTCTTTTTCCAATAGACCAGCAAAGACAGCGCCATCTATCTGAGGCTGAAAGGCAGGCACCTGTTTGGGTGTGAGTAAACTTCCAGAAACAGGCACATTCAAGGAATAATTGTAATTACAGAAATGTTTCCACACTGAGAGGATAGCAAAGCGATAACAGCGAGTAATTGCTTTTGTGATAAGTGGGAAGCTGCCAGGAGCTATTTTTCCCATTGATTAGGGATACAATTTGGTTGCTGAAGGAAGGCTACTTTAGCCTTTATATAGAAGTATAGAGGTGAAAGCAAATAAGTTATGCTAAACCTTTGTAGATCACTGGATAGGCCTTTGCATGAGCAGTGTGTTCAATCATGGGCAGCACACTTTAGGAAGAGGGTGTAAGGGAGATGTAGCAGAATATCACCAGGAACCTGGAGATTCCGGTATGCGCAGAGACTAGAGAAGCTGAAATTGTCATCCATGGAAGTAAAGTTAAAGGAAGATTTAATAAAGGTAACCAACATCATGAAGAATTTTGAGAAGGTAAATTGGGACAAACTGCTACAATTGGCAGAAGGATCAGGAGTAAAGCAGCACAAATTTACAATAAATGGAACATATCCAGGGGTGACTGTGGTCCCAATATCTGAGATGGCCGAAGAGAAATTTTCTAGTTATGATCTGGAATGCATTGCCTTAAATGCCATTGGAAGCAGATTTAGAAATAACTTTTGGAACTATAATACATGAAAAGAGAGGACGAAATAAAAGGCTAACAGGTGCTGTAGGGGTGATTGAATAGTTGCATAAAAAAGCAGGTGCCAGAATGATGGGCTGAATGGCCTTTTTCTATGCTGTGCCATTTTATAATTTGTTTTAATCAATAAGTGAGATTTTAACTGATTCAAAACCCAAGCACATAGACCAATTCAGAATCAGGCCCAAGATGTCAGCAAGTAATAGTTAACATTCGAGCATACAAATCAGGGGTACAAATAGGCCATTCAGCCCTTTGATCTGATTGTAACCTCAAATCCACATTCTCACCTACCCTGATCGATCCTGATACCTTTATAGCCCCTTGCTTAACAAGAATCCGTCTACCTCTGGCTTAAAATATTCCAAAACTCTTCTTTCATTGTGTTTTCAGGAAGAGAGTTTTAAAGATTCACAATCCTCAACAGCATACATTACACTTCAGCAAAACAATAAATATTTGTGCTTTGATTTATCCTAAACCCTTATTTTGTTCATCATTTCTTTCACTCTATTTTTCTGCACTCAACATTCTGTCTCCTTCTCAAGAGAATCAGGATCTCAGAACTTGGAATCTGCATCCACTTGACAGGCTTAAAATGGCCACCTAATATGGTGGCTGGCACATATGTAGACATTCCATGCCAAAACACTGTCCTCCATATTACTAAAGGCTGAAGTAAAGGTGTCCAGCAACTGTATTTGATATAGTCTTTAGGCGAACCGAAGTTGCGCAGCTTTGGTCAATATCGCCAACCCTAATCCTAGGACTTCTGAAATTACCTTTCCTCCATCTTCCACAAAATTATACATAATTCTTGATGCAGAAAATGGGATTTTTCTGCTTTATTCAGTTCTACATTCTGGGCTAGGAATTTTCCAGAATTGTCTTGGACACTCAAAGGAAGGAAGATAAAAGAGTCCAGCTTACCACTGAAAGCAAACAGGGAGAAGACTCATAATTGCATTAAAAATATTGAAAACTTTGGTTGATTCATCAAAATAAATATTTCAACAGACAGGCAAGAAGCATTCAATCAATGTTCATTCTCGAAAGTAATAGGATCATAAGATGTTGGAGTTGAAGTAGGCCATTCAGCCCCTCAGGTGCTCAGCTATTCTAGGAGAACATGGCTCAACTTTATTTTCCTGCCTTTACCCTGTAACCTTCGACTCACTGACTAAGTAAAAATCTTAGCCATGAATATCCTTAATGACCCACCTTCAACAGCCCTCAGAGAAGAAATTCCCCCTCCTCTCTGTTTTAAAATGGGTGACCCCTTATTCTGAAGTACACCCTTGAGTCCTAGACTCTTCTACAAGGGGAAGCAGCCATTTTTTTTGTCAAAACACAAACACTATTTTCTACTGTTTGGCTGAAGTATAATTTATTGGCCTGAAGGCCATGAGTCTCTGGAACTCTCTGCCTAAGGCAGAAATAGACACATTCTTGTTGGTGGTTCTAAAGGGTTAATGTTGGTGTTCCACTGACTCCATCCATTCTATTGATGTTGCATTCAGTCTGTATGTGGAGGGAGAGAGTTTTACTCCAGTTTTTAGAGGGAACAGATGTATCTGTATCAGCTCTCTAATGTAATTATGACTAACCATATGGGTTGTCATGCAATAAGCATGCTTGTTATTTCAGAACAATGCCTCTTCTGGAGATACTCTGTGATGTATTTTCTTTTAGCTGGAAAAATTATACTTTATTTCTAAAAGTAACTTTATATACATCCATAGTCACTAATGTAGTTTGGTTTTGTACAGCAGCATATGAAGAAACAAAGGTTGGAGTTTGAGTCCAGCCAGTAAACATAGCAAAGGCATCCCTTACTTGTGCAAGACTATATTTACATGCATGTGAGGTTCAAAGTGTCTGATAACAGAACAGATTCCAGAGGGTGGCATGGTGGCTCAGTCATTAGCACTGCTGCCTCACAGCACCAAGCTCCCAGGTTTGATTCCAACCTCGAGCGACTGTCTGTGTGAAGTTTGCACATTCTCCCAGTGGCTGCGTGGGCTTCCGCAGGGTGCTCTGGTTTCCTCCCACAGTCATAAAGATGTGCAGGTCAGATGAATTGGCCATGCTAAATTGCCCATAGTGTTAGGTGCATTAGTCAGAGGGAAATGGGTCTGGGTGGGTTAATCTTTGAAGGGTCGGTGTGGACTGGTTGGGCTGAAGGGCCTGTTTCCACACTGTAGGGAATCTAATCTAATCTAATCTTAACTTTGGCAGAAAGACCTTAGACAGTGGTCTTTCCCCACTGTGCCTTGGCAGCAGCTGCCCCAAGCTTTACTGCGTCCCTCAGCAAGTAGTCCTGAACCTTGGAATGTGCCAGTCTGCAACACTTAGTCAAGGTCAACTCCTTACTTTGGGATACCAACAGGTTTTGGGAAGACCAAAGAGTTTCTCTCACCAAGTGGACGGTTCTCCAGGCGCAGTTGACATCTGTCTCGATGTGTATCCCGGCGTATAGCCCATTGAGTATAGAGCCCCATGTCACAGAGCTGCTCAGGATGAAGCTCAGCAAGAAGGATTACAACTTTCTCCAGACTTCTTTTGCAAAGGTACATTCCGGTAGGAGAGGTGTGACTGTCTCAACAACCCACATCTCCACTCCCTTCCCCCAGCAATCACTTCGAGGGCAGAGCGCCGTGGTGCAGAGAGTCCGGGTGTATGTGATAGATCTCACAGATAGTGCTCTTCTCACCACCAGCCGAGTGATATCTTGGTGCTTGTTAGAAGTTCTGGTGATGAGGCTTTCTGCCAATGACTTTGACAGTCTACTCAGAGAAGAACTTGATAGGATCCACTGTCTCCTTTTCCTCAGAGCCTTGAGAACACTATGTGCTGACCACTTCCTGATGGAGTGGTGGTCAAAGATATGTTTGTTTGCAAATTTCTCCATGAAGGACAGGTGATACAGAATGGTTCAGCTACTTGGAGCATTCCACAACAACGAGACCATCGCACCCTTTGCAACACCAGGGAGAGGTAGAACCTCAGTATGTAGTGACACTTGGCGTTTGCATGCCAAGCATCTACATACATCTTGACTCGCAAAGATGGTCATCAGGATGAGGACGGTGTAGAGTATGTTCTCCTCCCCCCTAATGTTGTATCATCTACCAGTCATCATTAGACAAGGCAAAAACAAAGAAGGATTTGTGGCACCAAACTACTTCAAACATCTCTTATTTGTATCCCATACTGGTAGAGGTAGTAAATATCACAAGATATTAGAAGTAATGATCTGGAAAAATATTGCAGTGCTTGCTTTCAGATTAGTCAGATGAAGATGAGATGCCATTGAGGTGGCCAGGTCAATCAGTGAATGGTGGGGGAATGTGGGTCAGTGAGTTTGAGGGAGGAGTCAAACAAATGTGGTGCTGGAAAAGCACAGCAGGACAGGCAGCATCCGAGGAGCAGGAAAGTCGACATTTCAGGCATAAGCCCTTCACCAGGAATGTGAGGGAGGAGACCAGGTAATGAAAACTCAGAGTCTGCTCAGACAAGTTTGACAGCTCTAAATACACCAGACAGCGGAATCAACTTTCAGGGATTCTCTCTTGACCAAGGGATAAGCAGTTAACTAATCACAAAGACAATTAGACACTTAGTAATGGAATAGACACAGGAAAAGAGCTGACTCATCCTGGTGTAATTGTGTAACAGACAAACTGACTTTGCGTAAACCTTTTCCCTTTAATAAGTGACTCATTAATTGGGAACTCAGAATAGAGTACCATTGGCAGAATCCAGAGTTCAGTTTCATTTTTAATCACTTTTAGATTTTGTGGTGTAAGGTTTTCAATTTAACAGTAGTCATGTATTATTTTAAATCGACACAGACTGGGCAAACCACATTAGCCATAAAACTAAAAGATGTGATAACGCTGCAATTAGAAACAAAAATTGGGTTATACAAATTCTTTATGGATTTATGATTGGGAAATCATGCTTGATAAAGCTTCTGGAATTTTTTGAATACGTAATTACGAGAATAGGTAAAGGAGAATAAGTTTTGTATTTGAATTTTCAGAAGACTTTAGAAAAGGTTCCACCTTAGGGTTAGTGGACAAAATCAAAGCACATGGGATTTGAGTAACATATTGGAATGGATTTAGAATTTGTTAGTAGACAAAAAACAATGAACAAGAATAAATGAGTTGTTTTCAGAGCAGAAGGCAGTGACTGGAGAGGATTAAAGCTTAGATTCTAGCTACTCACAGTATATATCAATGATTTGGATGAGGAAAATCATAGATAATATTCTTAAAGTTTGTTGACGCACAAAAAGAGATGGGCTTGTGAGTGGTAAGGAGTATGTAAAGAGGCTTCAAAGTAATTAGACAGGTTGAGTGTGTGGGCAAGTACATGGAAAATGGAGTAAAACATGTATAAATGTGAAACTATCAGCAGTTTTGGTGGTAAAGACAAAATAGCAGAGTATTATTTACATGGTGATAGATGAGAAATAATGGTGGACAAAGGGACATTCTGTCTTTGTATGTCAAAACAAGCTTGTGGATGCAACAAGTGGTTTGGAAGGCAAATGATATGTTGCCCTTCATTGCAATAGGTGGAGAATATATTAAACAGATAATGCAATACTACTGACAATATATTTCTGCCCAAATTGAATTTTTACTTCAACACTGGGACTGTACACAAGCATTGTAACTTTCACACTCCAGTGACAGCCATGTGGGTCTTGGCAAAATAAAAGGTTTCACTGATCAAAGATTTTCAGGTGAAGTTGAACAAGTAAAAACCAAAGGTAAGAGACTGAAATCAAACATTTATTATTGATTCTGCTGATGAGATCAATTGCTTTATAAATAGTGCTCTTATTAAATTTCACTGGTTGTGACTGTTTGGCTTGTATATTATAGCACTGCATCCATTTTCAGTAGAAAATGGGTTTCCCAGGCTTAACTATCTTCAGCTGCTTCATCAATGACCATCCCACCATCATAAGGTCAGAACGGGAGATGTTCACCACTGATTGCACAATATTCAACACCATTCATCACTCCTCAAATAGTGAAACAGTCCATGGCAAATTGCAGCAAGACCTGGGTAATATCAGGCTTCTGCTGAAAAAAGAGAAGTAACATTCATGTCACAGAAGTGCATCAGCAGCAAGAGAGAGAATATAATCATCCTCCCTTGACATTCAATGGTATTGTCATCACTGAATACTCCACTATCAAAATTCTAGGGGTTACCAGTGTCCAGAAACTGAACTGGTCTTTGATTATAAATGCAGTGGCTACAACAGCAGGTCAGATGCTAGGAATCCTACTACAAATAACTCATCTCCTGACTCCCCAAAGCCTGTCCACAATCTACAAAGCACAAGTTGGGAGTGTGATGGAATATTGCTGATATAGCTGGATAGATGCAGCTCCAAAAAGACTCAAGAAGCTTGACACCATCTAGGATAAAGTAGACCTTTTGACTGGCACCACATTTACAAACATCCACTTCCTCCACCACCAGTGCTCAATAGTACCATCTACAAGATGGACTACAGAAATTCATGAAATATCCTTTGACAGCAACTGCCAAGTCCATGACCACTTCCACCTAGAAGGACGAAGGCAGCAGATACATGGGGACACCTGCAAATTCCCTTCAAGCCAGTCACCATCCTGACTTGGAAATATATTGCCATTCATTCAGTGTTGCTGGAATTCCCTCCCTCAGAGCATTGTGGGTCTACTTATAGCACTGCAGCAGTTCAAGAAGGAGCTCACCACCACCTTAGTAAGGGCAAATATAGATGGGCAGTAAATCCTGGCCTGGCCAGCGATGCCCACATTCCATGAGTGAGTAAAAAAGGTACCTACTGGATGACGTGCTTACATAGTGGATGAATGCTGCCTGCCATATTGTTGAAGCCAGAAAAAAAATTGTAAAGTGTAGCAGGAAGCCAAAAGTCAGACACTCCCAACTGGCTGGCATAGAATCATACACCACAGAAACACACCCTCCCCTCCAACCTGTCCATACCAAACATAATCCCAAACTAAACTAATCCCATTTGCCTGCTCCTGCTCCATATCCCTCCAAACTTTCCTGTTCATGTATCTATCCAGAAGTTTTAAAAAATATTATAATTGTAGCCACATCCACCATTTCCTCAGGAAGCTCATTCCACATGCGAACCACGCTCAGTGTAAAGAAAATTTGCCTCTCTCATCTTTTTTAAATCTCTCTCCTCACACCTAAAAAATGTACTCCTTAATTTGAAATCCCCCAATCCTAAAGAAAAGGCAACTACCATTAACCCTATCTATACCGCTCATTATTTTATACATTTCTATCAGGTTGCATCTCAACCTCCTCCGCTCCAACAAACCTTGCTGGTTTCCCTATCGTCCACCCTCCATAAATTCGAACAAACTCTGCTGCCTGCGAACTTGCTCAAATAACCATCTTCATCTAGTGTTCACTTGCCAACATTTCTCCCAACTGGTATATATATATTAGTTCCCATCCTTGTTTTCAATTCTCTCGCTACTTTCTTCTTCTGAAGTTTTCTCCAGCCGCCAAAGATCTCTCTGATACTCCAGCTCTGACTTCCAATTATAATTGTCCATGCCTTTAGCTACAAGGGCCATATCTCTGGAATTCCTTCTCTCAATCCTTCCTCCTCTCCTTTCTTTTTTGAGATGCCCCTGAACACCCATCTCTGTAACCAACAAGTCCTAACGTTTCCTTCTGGAGCTCAGTGAAAAGGAGTGTGCTGTCAGTTTCACAAACTTGTACAATTGCATTCTGAAGTGCCTGCAGATATTTCTACTATGTATAAGAAGTTGGATAAAGTTATTTGCAGGATATGATATGGATGAAATTGAAATAAAAATCCAAAACCATTGGAGAGTGGTCAGGGAAGGAATTAGACACACAATCAATTGAGATTATAAATTATTTTTTATCAGCCTGTCCAGCCATTGTACGATGCATCTCTGGGTATAGGTAAGGTTTGAACCCACACTTCCTGATCCAGAGAATAGGAGGCTGTTACTCAGATCTGTTGTTGTAAAGTAAAACGGAGCTTTGGTGCATTCCTCTGACATTTTACACATTGCTAAGAAGGCCAGGAAACAACACGTTATCACAGGTTACACCAAGCTATATTTCAAAATGGATAAATGTAATTTTGTAATAGAATTGACTGGGAGAACATAGATCATTATGCTATTAAAACTACTTTCAAATTTGACCCTGTTGACAGTTAATTGGGAGCAGGACATTGATTTGCCAATGTTTTTGCCAACATCATCTTTTGAGCACTTGACCACTTTTTTCTAACAAAAGTCATTTAAAAAGGGGAATTAGACTCCTGTAAGAACATCTTCTGAATTGTAGGAATTAAAAAAAATTCCAGTCAGTCATTCAGGATGACTAATTGTTGCTTTTCATCAGAAAACATATCTTTCACGGTACTGAGATCCAGCCTCTTTTATGCTTTGGGCTATGGGTTAGCTATAGGCTTTATTCTTAACAATAAATTATTTTGTGGGCTTTCTGTTGCTGGTTACATAAATCATGAGCAATCATTCATCTGCTGTTTAAACAATGACGTAAAAATGAAACGTCAATCTGAATTTCCCTGTTTGAATAGTGTGACTTTGCACACACCTTCACATCAGCTTGCTCAGCCCCGACATCTAGTTTGTAGTAAAGTCTGAAATTTTGGAAGCCGGTGGAATAGCTTTTATAAGGTATGGCTATGTCAGTGGTTGACACACATGGTTAACTTCACAAAAGCCATCCGTTCACAATCTTATAACTACAGATTATGAAACTTGGTTCAAATAGATTTGCACTTTATGCAACAAAAATAGGAAGAGAAAGCTTGAAAGCCATCAGCTAGTTCACTAATGTCTTACAGTGTGCAAAATGGTGGCTCACAGGGACCCAGGTTCAACTCCAGCCTCGGGCAACTGTCTGTGTGGATTTTGCACATTCTCCCCTGTGTCTGCGTGGGTTTCCTCTGGGTGCTCCGGTTTCTTCCCACAATCCAAAGATATGCAGGTTAGGTGAATTGGCCATGCTAAATTGCCCACATATGTTGGTTAGGTGCATTACTTACGGGAAATGTAGAGTAATAAGGTCGGGGAATGAGTCTGGGTGGGATACTCCTCGGAGGGTTGGTGTGGACTTGTTGGGCCAAATGGCCTGTTTCCACACAGTATAAATTCTAATTCTATTTCTTCTAGTTCTAAAACAGACTTTGCAATCCTTGATTGCTCGGATTTACTTGTGACTCCAGTGCCCCAGTTTGTAATTTCCTCTGATTTAGGTCATTGAAGGATAGATTTGCCAGTGTGGCCAGATCTTGATAACAATAGTACAATGAAGGAACCTTTCACCTATTTTTGAATACATAATATTCCATCAATTGTTCCTTGGTCTGGTGCAGCACAAATTATATCCAGAAAAAAAACTCTACATTTTGCCTCTAATGTCTCAAGGTGCTTCACATAGACTGAACCAAAATTGAAAGATTTTTTTCCTGTGCATGGATTTCATCCAGTGTAAGAGATACACGAATAAGAGTGTGAGATACAGGAAAATGCCACGTACATACTTGCAGTTGCAAAATTTCAGACTTTACAACAAATTAGATGTCAGGGCTGCGCAAGCTGATGTGAAGGTGTGTGCAAAATCACACTATTTGTACGGGGAAACTCACGTCAAAGATTGTGAGATGTTGATAATGACTATCATAATACAGAAAAATGTATCAGTGACACTAGAGAAACAGGTCATTCAACCAAATCAGTTAGTGACAACATTTCCCCTCCACACAAGAATCTAATCACAATTACTTCTACTAGTGTTAATCTACCTATTTTACTGAATCTTGAATGTTGACAGAGCTCCTGCCTCAATTCCTAATCTTGAAAAAGAATACCACAGTGTGTAAAAACAAGTTTCTTCTGCCTCTGTTCTAAAATGCTAATGTTTAATTTTCTGAATATGAGTTCTTGTTCTAGATTCCTTAACTAGAAGTAACCTGCACTGTCTTTGCCTCGCCCACCCTTCCATGATTCTAAACACTTTATCATATCATCCTATAATCTGGGTCAACCAAAAAGAAGGCTCAATTTTTCAAACTTTTATGTGTGAGAGGTTGTCTCATAATAAAACTGCGCTGTACATGTTGAAAAGTCACAACATCTTCCTATGGAGTCCAACACCATATTTAGTACACCAAGACAAGTGTTTTTGTATTCATTGGTGGGATAAGGGTGTTGCTGGCTGGGCCAACATTTACTTCCCCTGAGAAGGCAGTGTCTTGGTGAATCGTTGCGGACTGTTTTCTGTAAATAGACCCACAATGCTATTAGGAAGAGGATTCCAGGATGCTGGCCTAGCAACACTGAAAAAACAGTAGCATATTTCCAAGTCAGGATAGCCATGATATGGAGGTGCCAGTGTTGGACTGGGGTAGACAAGGTTAAAAGTCACACAACACCAGGTTATACTCCAACAGGTTTATTTGGAAGTGCTAGCTTTCAGAGTGCTGCTCCTTCATCAGGTAGCTAGTGAGGAAGGATCAGAGGACACAGAATTTATAGCAAAGATCACACAATTGATGCAATGTATTGAACAAATCTGGACTGCTGTTAAGTCTTTCATCTTTTTGACTGTTTCAGTTCATTAATATGTAAATCCCAGAACTTCTTTCAAGCCATGTTCCCGAGATAACTTAAGGTTCTATAAAAGAAGGTGACAACTCAGCTCAGACACTGCATTAAAGGTGTGAGGTTAGAGTCTATCTGTATTCCAATCTTGAGTCCGACTTGTTTTATTTCCAAAGTAGGATTTTAAAAACGTTATATGGATTGACTGCCTACAAATTGTGTGCTTTTTCAAAATATGAAGTATCTGCAAATACAATTCTGCAAATGCAGATTCACCCCACAGTCTTGTGTGTGTGTGTGCATGCATATGAGGCACAGAGAGCGAGAGTGAGAATGTGTGGGGAGAGATGGAGAGAGTGTGAGTGTGTGTCTGTGTGCATGTGCGTGTCTATGTGTGCTTGATATAGTGAACATGAGTGTGACAGAGTATATGCCTGTAAGAGGGTGTGCACATGAGTGTGAATGTGGGGGATGTGTGTGTGTCTGAGAGATCGTGTGTGTGAGAGAGGGTCTGTGTGAGTGTGTGTGCGTGTGTGTGTTTTATGTGTGTGAGAGAGAGTGTATTGTGTATTGGGGTTACCTGTCGTGTGACTTGAGCCCAAGGACTTGGCTGAGGCCATCTTCATGGATACTGAACTTGGCTATCAGCCTCTGCTCAGCCACTCTGCGTTGTTGCGTATCCCGAAGTCCGTCTTGAAGGACGGTCATCTGAAGATCCAAGACCAAATGTCCCTGACCATTGGGATTTACATATTAATGAATCAAAACCTGCAACCCATTCTAAAAGATGAAAGACTTGACAGCAAGCTAGGTTTGTTCATTATAGCACATCAGTTGTAAGACACTATTATCTTTTACTATAAATTCTGTGTTCTATGATCTTGCCCCACTAGCTACCTGACAAAGCAACAGTGCTCCAAAAGCTGATACTTCCAAATAAACCTGCTGGACTATAACCTAGTGTTGTGTGATTTTTAACCAAGTCAGGATAGTGTGACGGTTGGAGGGGAACTTGCAGGTGGCAGTGTTCCCCTATATCTGCTGCCCTTGTACTTCTAGGTAGATGTGAATATTCATTTGGAAAGTGCTGATTGTGACATTTGGCAAATTTCTGCAGTGCATCTTGTCGATAGTAAACACTACTGCTACTGAATGTCCATGGTATACACTGCTGCTACTGAGTTTCCATAGTATAGTGATTGAATGTTTGTGGATGTGTGCCAATCAAGTTGGCTGTTTTGTCCTGGATGGTGCCGAGCTTCTTGAGTGCTGTTGGAGCTGTATTCATCCAGGCAATTAGAGAGTATTCTCTCACACCTTGACTTGTGCCTTTTAGATGGTGGACAGGCTTTAGGGAGTCAGGTGAGTCACTCGCTGCAGTATTCCTAGTCTTTGACTTGCTCTTGTGGACACTATTGATATGGCAAGTCAATTTCAATGGTGGTTCTGATCAATGGTGAATACCAGGATGTTAATAATGAGGGATTCAGTGATGATACCATCATTGAATATCAAGAGACAGTAGTTATATTGACTGTTAATGGGAATGATCATTGCCTGGTATTTATGTGACACAAATGTAACTTGCCACTTTTCAACCCAAGCCTGGATATTGTTCAGGTTTTATTGCATTTGGACACAAAGATGAGGATAATTGAACAGAGGACACTACCCTGAGGAACTCTTACAATGATATTCTGCAGCTGAGATGTCTGACATCTAACAACCACAACCATCTTTGCATGTGCCAGGTTTGACTCCAACTGGTGGAGAGTTTACCCCCAATTCCAATTAACACCAGTTTTGCCTGAGGCTGCTTCATGGCACATTATGTGGAAAAAAATAACACTGAGGGTGGCTAGAATGTGGAATGTTCAGTCACAAAATATGGTGAGACCATAAATTTTTTTTTAAAAGGTTTTCAATAATTGCTTGAAACAGAGGAACATCTGAAGGTTAGGGGAGCAGGCAGGAAAGTGACATTTGACATGTTTTGGGAGAAGCAAATTGCAGGCATCGACTGGATGGGAGATGAGGAGTTAGTAAGATTGCAGATTTAGAGTCGAAAGTAATTTGTCGTGTCTGAGGTAATAAGTGAATGTACTCGAAGAAAATGATAATACTCAAATATTTCAGCACCTCTGGGTCTTTTCCCCAAGATTTCTTCAGATTGCTCTTCAGTTTCCGGAGACTGTTAGATAATATTGGAAAGCTAGGAATGCTGGTCTGAAGCTGTATCTGGTTAAATATTATGTGGAATATGTTAAAATTCAAAGGAGAGGAGAACTTTAGTCTAATGTGAGCTGTTTCCCAGAGAAACACATTCTCACTTCCGCATCAGAAGGCCACGGGGTCAGGACCCACTCCAGAAACTACAATGAAAGATCCAGGCCAACACTTCCAGGACCATAAGGATTCAAAGATTGTTGCTCTGCATTAGGTGCCCTTTTTCAGTTCTGACTTGAAACCCAGGTACTGTCTGCCTGCTCCGATGGATGCTAAAGATCGCAGGGTGACTACAGGCAAATCTCCAGAAAGTCCTGGCCAGTATTACTGCTCAGCTGAAAATGTGTTGCTGGTTAAAGCACAGCAGGTTAGGCAGCATCCAAGGAATAGGAAATTCGACTATAAGCCCTTCGTCAGGAATGAGGAGAGTGTGCCAAGCAGGCTAAGATAAAAGGTAGGGAGGAGGGACTTGGGGGAGGGGCGATGGAGATGTGATAGGTGGAAGGAGGTCAAGGTGAGGGTGATAGGCCGGAGTGGGGTGGGGGCGGAGAGGTCAGGAAGAAGATTGCAGGTTAGGAGGGCGGTGCTGAGTTGAGGGAACCAACTGAGACAAGGTGGGGGGAGGGGAAATGAGGAAACTGGAGAAATCTGAGTATTACTGCTCAATCAATATCATTAAAACAAAATTATGTTGTGTTCTTTGTCTGATATTGCTGTGCAGAAATTGGTTGCTGCATTTTTGCAAAGCACAGCAGTGGCCATCCTTCAAAATTGCTTTGTTTTCTGTGAAGCGCTTTGGGATGTCTTAAGATTGCATTTCTATAGCATCTATACAAAGTTATTTCATTTTGCTTTCCTGTGGTTCGCAGCCCATGCATTGAACCTACGTGGATCTGCGAATAGGAAACACTGGGGGATTGTGCGTGCTTCAATGCCAGTAACCCAACAGCAGCTACCACTTCAGTGGAGGAAATCCCCACGCACAGCAACAAACAGAAAAACTGACAGGCCATAGTAACTATATTAGTCGAGCGAATTCAAAGGAACAAGCAGCTTCCTGTTTACGCTCCAACTGACTGGAGCTTTCTATTTTATGATACAATTGGACTTCTGAGAACTTCAAGCCTGTCACAATCTTTGAACATTGTTTACAACCTCTTCTGGCCGTCCCTGGCACCTAGGGTTTCTCATGTAGACCGTAGTCCAATTTCAATTTCAATGTCCTGCTACACGTTCGAAATATATTACGCACCCTCCATGAAATATAAAATCATAACAGTGCAGCACAGAAAGAATTGACTTTACAATGGTTCTTTCAAAGAACAATCCAATAGTCCCACTTTCCCTCTCTCGCAGTAAGTATTCTTTTCCATTTTGAAAGCTACTAAATCTATTACCAAATCTCTATCAGCCACAACCATTTGTCATACATTGGCAAAAAGTGAGGGACAATCATCTGAAATCTCTCCCCTCTGGTTACTGACCCTTCAGCCACTGAACAGGTTATTTTTACTATAGCTAATCCTTCATGATTTAAAACACTTCTACTATGTTTCCTCTTAGCCTTCTCTGCTCCAAATAAAACAACTTCAGCTCTTTCAGTCTACGCATGCAATTGTACCTCTGTATTGCCAGCAATAATTTTGTGATTCTCTGCTACGCCTTCTTCACACCTTTCCTCCAGCCCGATGGCTCAAATTGAACAATACTCCAGTTGGTGCTGGACGAGTGTTTTCTTGAAAAAACATGTTCAGTATAACTTCAAGCGTTTTGTATTCAATCATATCAGACTCAATACGTTAACTATGTCCCTTTCTCCACAACAACACTCAGGAAGTTTGATACCTACCAAGACAAAGCCGTCTGCTTGATTGGCACCACATCCACAAAGACTCCGTCACTCCATCACCAATGCTCAGTAGTAGCAGTATGTATCATCTGCAAGGTGCACTGCAGAGATTCACTAAATCTCCTTAGATGACACCTTCCATGCCTATGACCATTGACATCTATTAGAACAAGGGCAGCAAATGCATAAGAATACCACCAACTAAATGTTCCTGCCAAGCTACACACCATCCTGACTTGGAAATATATCGCTGTTCCTTCACTGTTGTTGAATCAAAATCCTGGAATTTCCCTCCCGAATGGCACTGGGGTCTCCCCATACAGAATAGATTGCAGCGGTTCAAGATGGAAGCTCATTCTACCATCTTCTCAAAGGCAGCTAGGGACAGGCAATAAATCCTGGCCCTGTCAGCCACACCCAAACTCCAAAACTGAATTTTTAAAAAAATGATGCTACCAGGTTTGCTGAGATTCTCCAACATTTTCTCTTCTTATTTTAGAGCCAATGCCTTTGTTTATTAAGCTCAGGGTCTCATGTGCTTTGTAAATTGCATTGTTAAAAATGTGTTGCTGGAAAAGCGCAGCAGGTCAGGCAGCATCCCCAATATACTGGAGGCCACATCGGGTGCAGCGGATGCAGTAAATGATGTGTGTGGAGGTGCAGGTGAATTTGTGGTGGATATGGAAGGATCCCTTGGGGCCTTGGAGGGAAGTGAGGGAGGAGGTGTGGGCGCAAGTTTTGCATTTCTTGCGATTGCAGGGGAAGGTGCCGGGAGTGGAGGTTGGGTTGGTGGGGGGTGTGGACCTGACGAGGGAGTCACGGAGGGAGTGGTCTTTGCGGAACGCTGATAGGGGAGGGGAGGGAAATATATCCCTGGTGATGGGGTCCGTTTGGAGGTGGTGGTAATGACGACGGATGATACGATGTATATGGAGGTTGGTGGGGTGGTAGGTGAGGACCAGTGAGGTTCTGTCCTGGTGGCGATTGGAGGGGCGGGGCTCAAGGGCGAAGGAGCAGGAAGTGGAGGAGATGCGGTGGAGAGCATCATCGATCACATCTGGGGGAAAATTGCGGTCTTTGAAGAAGGAGGCCATCTGGGTTGTACGGTATTGGACCTGGTCCTCCTGGGAGCAGATGCGGCGGAGACAAAGGAATTGGGAATATGGGATGGAGTTTTTACAGGGGGCAGGGTGGGAGGAGGTGTACTCTAGGTAGCTGTGGGAGTCGGTCGGTTTACAGTAAATGTCAGTGTTGAGTCGGTTGCCCGAGATAGAAATGGAGACGTCTAGGAAGGGGAAGGAGGAGTCTGTGACGGTCCAGGTAAATTTGAGGTCGGGGTGGAAGGTGTTGGTAAAGTAGATGAACTGTTCAACCTCCTCATGGGAGCACGAGGCAGCGCCGATACAGTCATTGATGTAGCGGGGGAAAAGGTGGGGGGTGGTGCCAGTGTAGCTGCGGAAGATGGACTGTTCCACATATCCTACGAAGAGGCAGGCATAGCTGGGGCCCATGCGGATGCCCATGGCTACTCCTTGGATTTGGAGGAAGTGGGAGGATTGGAAAGAGAAGTTGTTCAGAGTGAGGACCAGTACAGTCAGTCGAAGGAGAGTGTCTGTGGAAGGGTACTGGTTGGTCCGGTGGGAAAGGAAGAAGCGGAGGGCTTTGAGTCCTTAGTGATGGGGGATGGAGGTGCACAGGAACTGGATGTCCACGGTGAAGATAAGGCGTTGGGGACTGGGAAAGTGAAGATCATGGAGGAGGTGGAGGGCGTGGGTGGTGGCCCGAATGTAGGTGGGGAGTTCTTAGACTAAGGGGGACAGGACCTTGACATGGACAGAACCACTGGTCCTCACCTACCACCCCACCAACCTCCATATACATTGTACTATCTGTAGTCATTTCCGCCACCTCCAAACGACCCCACCACCAGGGATATATTTCCATCCCCTCCCCTCCCATATCAGCATTCCGAAAAGACCGCTCCCTCTGTGACTCCCTTGTCAGGTCCACACCCCCCCACCAACCCAACCTCTACTTCCGGCACCTTGCCTTGCAACCGCAAGAAATGCAAAACTTGCGCCCACACCTCCCCCCTCACTTCCCTCCAAGGCCCCAAGGGATCCTTCCATATCCATCACAAATTCACCTGCACCTCCACACACATCATTTACTGCATCCGCTGCACCCGATGTGGCCTCCTGTATATTGGGGAGACAGGCCGCCTACTTGCGGAATGTTTCAGAGAACACCTCTGGGACACCCGGACCAACCAACCCAACCACCCCGTGGCTCAACACTTCAACTCCCCCTCCCACTCCACCGAGGACATGCAGGTCCTTGGACTCCTCCATTGCCAGACCATAGCAACACGACGGCTAGAGGAAGAACGCCTCAACTTCCACCTAGGAACCCTCCAACCACAAGGGATGAACTCCGATTTCTCCAGTTTGCTCATTTCCCCTCCCCCCACCTTGTCTCAGTCCCAACCCTTGAACTCAGCACCACCTTCTTAACCTGCAATCTTCTTCCTGACCTCTCCACCCCCACCCCCACTCCAGCCTATTACTTTCATCTTCGAGTAAAAAGTGAGGTCTGCAGATGCTGGAGATCAGAGCTGAAAATGTGTTGCTGGTTAAAGCGCAGCAGATCAGGCAGCATCCAAGGAACAGGAAATTCGACATTTCGGGCAAAAGCCCTCCATCATTCCTGATGAAGGGCTTTTGCCCGAAACATAGAATTTCCTGTTCCTTGGATGCTGCCTGATCTGCTGCGCTTTAACCAGCAACACATTTTCAGCTATTACCTTCATCTTTACCTCTTTCCACCTATCGCATTTCCAACGCCCCTCCCCCAAGTCCCTTCTCCCTACCTTTTATTTTAGCATGCTTGGCACACCTTCCTCATTCCTGAAGAAGGGCTCATGCCCGAAACGTCGATTTTCCTGTTCCTTGGATGCTGCCTGACCTGCTGCGCTTTAACCAGCAACACATTTTCAGCTCTGATCTCCAGCATCTGCAGTCCTCACTTTCTCCTAGAAAATTGCATTGTTAACCTGTTTTGATCAAAGATTTTTGTACAAAGACCTGCCAGCCAGAAACCTTTCTACCTGTATTCTGTCTTTAATGTGTTGCTGGTGACCTCCATACTCACTGATACTCATTGTTTCTGAGGCCAAAAATAAATCCATGTTAAATTCTCTTCCTTGGTGACAATTCCCTCCATGACCACACCCGTTCCTTTCACTAACTTTCCCGAGTCCTACAAACCTCCAAGATCTTTTGGCTGCTATGATTCTCGCTTCATGCATTCCCTCAGTTTCTAAAGATTGGCTTTCAGCTGATAAGGTTTGGAATTTCTCTCCCAAACCATTCTGCCTCCCGATTTCCCTCTCTTTACTTAAGACAATATTTAACACCCACTTAAGGAACTCAGTCTCAAATTTCATCTTGTAACTTTTCAGTGAAGTACCTTGGGACATTTTATTAAGTTAAGAGGTACTATATAAATGCAAGCTGTTGCAATTCTGACATGCTATACCTGGCCTGTGAGTGTTTGATGGGAAAATATAAAAGGTTGTTTCACTTTTATGTCTAACCTGTGTCTTAAAACCTTCAATGGCCTATATAAAAGGATGTTTCATTTAAAATGACAGGAGAAAAATCACTCACTCATTATCTGAAATGCAGAGATAAATTTCTCTTTATATATTATCTGTTCCACCTAGGCTGCAGGGTAGGCCACACTGTAATCAACAGGCAGGGCTATGTCACAAACCGACTGTCACTCCAAAATGCATTGTTGGTCTCACTTTTACTTATGAAAAGGTGAGTGCTGCTCTCTTTGCTTTATTCAGGTGGTATCCACCACCATGACGGCCTGTCTTGATGACTCCACTAGTTGCTCACCAATGACAATCTAGGGAACATTCTACATATTATATTGCCAATGGGAAGAATCTTTTTTTATGCTGTTTTTCTCAATTGACACGAACGTCTGTCAGACAACTCAGTGTACACACCCATGGGTGCAGTAAACATGAGTAACTGTTGCTATAATCACAAGGATTTTCAAAACCAAAACATTGTGCTAATCATCTTGCACCTCAAATGAATCTCAAATAATGGCCAATAGTTAATTCAATTTTCTTTTTCTCTGAAAAGTTCAGCTCGAATCTTTGTGACTAACCTACTGGAACTCAACTGACGCTTGCCATAGCCTCTTACAGACCCTCACCTTGGTCATAACCCTTGTGAATTGAGTTACATGTAAGGGAGCAGATATTTTTCCTTTTTGGACTATAAACTGAAATGATTGCTGAAATACCTGAGGTGGGGGGGGGGGGGGGGGGAGGTGGGGTGGTGGTGGTGGGTGTGTTCCTGCATCTTAGAAAAATAAAGTGGTACGTGATTTTAACTGAACACACAATGTTGCTTTTTAAAAGCAATTAGATTATTGCTTTGAGATAGAGTGATGCAGCAAGCCTTTGAGTTAAGTATGGATTAGGTGAGGGTCTTTTCCATAAGATGGGGGAGTTAAAACTTTAAGTAGAGAGGAGAAAGTTTTTCAAAAGACATGAGGGCCAACTTCTTTACAGAGAGAGTAGTTTGGAATGAACTGCCAGAGGGAGTTGTGGATGCAGTTACAGTTACAGCATTTAAAAGACGTTTGGTTAAGTACAGGAATAGAAAAGGTTTGGAGGGGTATGTACCAAATGCAGGCAGGTGGGACTAGTTTAGTTTGGGAACATGGTCAGCATGTAGTGGTTGGACCGAAGGGTCTGTTTCTGTGCTGCATGATTCATCGATTCTGTAAAGTCTGCCTGATAACAGTCCACTGAATGGTTCAGGGACAAGCAGTTTGTTTAAAAAGCTGAGAGTGCAAGATAGACAGGGATCTCCAGAGGTGTCAAACAGAAAACATCTCACTTTCTCTCTCTCCATGTGGGTGAAACGACAACAGTGAGTGATTATTTCTCAAATAAAAAAAAGAATTGGAAGACAACTTAACCCCCCTTTGAGAAATGGACTTAATTTTCAGAAATTTGCTTTCACTGTTTACAATTTTATTCCACCTAAAGTGTGTCAAATGGTTTGTTTTGGTGTATCGTAGTCGTGAATGAGTATGTGAATTTGAATTTTTAAAACAGGTTGTGTAATTTAAGTTGCATAATAGTAGATTTGGAACCCTTTCTTTTCACGGTCACTTGTTAACGTTAAGTGTATGACAATAAAGAAGTTTGTTTTCGGTTTAAGATGAAATCCACTGTGAATTGCTTTTGTCCTGAATAGCAACTAGTCAGGCAAATTGATCACCCTGGCAATCTCAGTGGGATTATGTAACATCTTGTGGGAGAATGGGGCATGGTTATCAGAGTGTTCTTACCAATTATGTTGCACCAGAGACCTATTTTAGTTAGCTCTGCACTGCTCTTTGTCCAGCTGAATCTCAATGGCAGTGTAGTCTCTTATTCTTTAACTCAAACGCTGATGAAACTCCTTCAGCCATCTCGTATCAGCCTTGGCAGTTAGTGAGAGGTTGAGTGGAAACCCTGGCGACTGATGGGGTACTGCATCACTGGATGGGACAGCTCAGGTGGATATAAAAGACCCCACCGCAATATTCAAAGAAGAGCAGCAAGGTTTTCCTGATGTTCTGGTGAGCATTTACTCCTCATTCACCAGAATATGTGGTCATTTATCACACTGCTCCTCATGGGAACTTTGTTGTATTATCTGCATTTTCATAGGATGTTCTGAAGCATTTTACAACCAGAGATCCTGAAGGCATTAAAAGATTCTTTATTTGGTAGTTCTTCATTTTATCGGCCACAGTCATAGCAAACAAAAACAAAATCAGTTAGCCTTTCAGTTGATGGAAATTATTTCTCTCTCAGACTTTCGATGCAAGCCGAGCACAAAAAGCCAATAGGCGCTAGTTAATCAGAGGTCTTGGATATAACTTACCAACCTGCTTTGAGGATCATTCTCAGCGATTAATTGAAGCAGCTTTGATTGTTTCTGTTGTGTTTCACAGAGTTCTTTCTGCACTGAAATTTTGGATATTTTCGGTGTGCCTTGGTTGGATCATGGGTTTCACATACAACTCAAGGGCATAATGCACCACTCATTATGAACGTCACCAGAAAATGACTCACTGACACTCTGCTGGCAAGGAAACTCCACAGCCAGACACATACATGGTTCACAAGCAACCAGTTTCCGACACCCTTCCATTCCTGACTCTTAACTGGGAATTTCATAAATGTTTACTGGTGAGGCAGTCACACACAGACTGTTGAGGACAGAAATCCCCATAAGAAGAGTACTCACTCTTTCAAACTCACTTATTAGTCTGGCTACCTCATGACATACAGGATTTCTATTGGATTTGAAACTGTTGCTAGCACTGATCTGAGAATCTGTCTGTTACAGTTTACCTTGTTTCACGGTTTGTTAGCTCAGTTGACTGGGTGGCTGGTTTGTGATGCAGCGTGATTCCAACAACATGGGTCAATTCCTGCAGTGACTGAGGTTACCATGAAGGTCCCACCTTCTTGACCTTGCCACCTGCTTCAGGTGTGGTGACCCTCAGATTAAGCCACTAGCAGTCATCTCTCCCTATTGAGAGAGACTAGGACTATGGTGACTTTACATTTACCTTTAGTAGGAACCTCAACATGTTGATGCGTTACACAGTAACACTCACTTGTACACAAAGGTACGGCTGCTCTCAATGCAATCGGAGGGATCTCACTCAGGGAATAGAACTTTCTCATTGTATTTCTCAGCTTCTGCACCAAACTCTCCAAATATCGCAAGCTACATACAGAATTGAAATCCCTCTACGCTGTCCATTTAACATACCAACAAGGCTCAGTCTCTCACGACCCAGTTTGAGACACAACCACTGAAACAAATTTCCACTTCCAAAATCCAATCCTCCCTCTCTCCAAGTCTCCCTGTGATAGATTGCTTCCTTGGTGCATGTTTTCACTTGAAACATAAGAATTTGGAGAGAGCCATTTCAGCCCCCGAGGCTTGCTTTATTATTAAATTGTATCATGTCTGATCTACAGCTTCAACCAATTTGCCTGCCTTAGTTCCATATCCCTTGATAACTCCCCGATAAAAATCTACCAGCCTCATGGCCCCGGAGATCCAAATCTCCAGTACCGTTAGTGTAAAGAAATAAGGTTCGAGGGTTAACTCTTATCTGCTGGCATACAATTCAACCCATGCTAATAACCATTGGTCCTAGTTGGTTACTTTTCATTACAGCTCTTTATAAATATAGTTTGCACACAACCTTTTGTGTTCTCATTCAGAAAAAAATTCAGTTTTCCTAATTTTTAAGCTTACTAATTTCAGTCCTTTATGGCCTAGCTCAAAATCTAAGAAAATAGAGTCATATTATTATAGAGCATGGAAACGGACTTATCCATACTGATCAGGTTTCTCAAACTAAACAAGCCCCATTTGCCTGCGTTAGGCCCATATCTCTCTTGACCTTTACTTTTCCTGTACTTGTCCAAAAGTCTTTTAAATCTTGCAATTATATCTGCATCTACCATTTCCTCTGTTGGTTTATTCCATATCCACACCACCACTGTGTGAAAAAGTTGCCCTTCAGGTCCCTTTTAAACCTTTCCCCTTAAAATTATGCCTTTAGCTTTGAATTCCACCACCCTGGCAAAAAGATCTTTGCTATTCACAGTATCAATGCTCCTCATGATTTTATGAACCTCTATAAGGTCACCCCTCAACCTTTTACCCTCCAGTGAAAACAAGTCCCAATCCCTCCAGCCTCTCCTTCTGACTCTAGTCTCATAATATCCTTGTAAGTCTTTTCTGTACCCTTTCCAATTTAACAATATCCTTCCTATAGCAAGGTGACCAGAATTGTGTTCAGTGTTTCAAAAGTGGCCTCACTAATGTCCTATATAGCCTCAACATGATGTTCCAACTCAAATGTTCTTACCAAACACCTTCTTCACCACCCTGTCTACCTATGAAGTGACTTTGAAGGAACTATGTACCTGAACCCCTAGGTCTTTCTGTTCGACAACACTCCCCAGGGCCCTACCATTAACTTTGTAAGGCCTGCCCTAGTTTGTCTCACAAGGCGAATTTTTTCTCCATATCTGGAGATAACTTTGACTCCTCCCCAAGTTCTTTTGTCAGATCAGCCCTCAGTCCTCTAAATTCAAGGGAATATGTCAAGCCATGTTTGTTTACCTTTATGATAGAGGGTTTGGCTCCACTTTAGGATTTCAGCACATGATCTATGCCAATGCTCCTTACTGAGTGCTGACATTGACCACTCAGATTAGATATTAATACTGAGCCACCATGAGACTCTCATAACTTTATTGTAAGAAAAGCAGGCAATGTTTCTCAATAGGAATACAACGGGTGGTTATGTAAACTATCTTCGTAATGAGCTGTGGGCAAGTACCCAAAAGGAACCTAATTAGAACCAACGGGCATTAGTTTGGGTTAAATTGCTTGCCAGCAGATAAAAACCAACCCTTGACTCTTGTATTGTGCACCGGAGACAGTGTGTACTCACACATGAACATACTTCAACCTAGAGACAATTCAGCTGGATACCAAGCTCAGCTCCCTGTGACACAGACATTACCAACTGCGTGTCAATTCAGAGACTACTCTTAAGATAATCGTCACAAATGTAGGTAGAACAACAGAGCAGCCTGCTACTGGCAGTGCACTGTCTGGCAGCTAGATGACTTGTCATACTCACATGCAGTTATTTTGGTGAAACTTTAATATTCCATTAAGTGCAGTGAAATCACCCAGGCCAAAATCCCCTCAAGAGCTGTTGTCAGTTTGTGGCTGCGTATGTGAGCCTTTTCCTGTCTTGCACTCATCTGATACGTGTGCAATGATTGTCCCTCACCTCTTGGAGGGAGGGGTTTTCAACCACCAAAAAAGTGGCAAGGTGGTGGAAGGATTGGGCAGAGTTGGTTTACCGAGGAGTCTCAGCAAAATCTGGGATCTCCACCTGCAAGAGCCCAGAGAAATAGGACCACTGATATCCTGTCCCCACCTACTGGGTTTTCCACCTTCACACATCCGCTGTGATCCAGGAGCAAGCTGTAGAAGTCAGGAAATGTCAAAGGATTTTGACTATTCTTGGGCCTTGTCCATCCAAGACCAACTTGATGCCAGTTTCAATTTTCATATGTTATTTAACATCTCTATCAATCAAAAGATAACCAATGTAATCGTAAGCAGTATTTGCAATTCCATGGTACCTCTTCCAATCACATTACAGTATATTCCACAGCCTTTTACAGGCACTGAAATATATCCAAACTGTGGTCAATGCTACAACATTCGAAACAAAGCAACGAAATAATGATTAGATAATCTGTCCAGGTGTTGACTGAGAGGTGGATATTGGCCGTGGGAAATGAGGGAAAGCTCCCCTGTTCGGTTTTCAAATTGTGTCATAAGATTAGATTAGATTACTTACAGTGTGGAAACAGGCCCTTCGGCCCAACAAGTCCACACCGACCCGCCGAAGCACAACCCACCCATACCCCTACATTTACCCCTTACCTAACACTACGAGCAATTTAGCATGGCCAATTCACCTGACCCGCACATCTTTGGACTGTGGGAGGAAACCGGAGCACCCGGAGGAAACCCACGCAGACACGGGGAGAACGTGCAAACTCCACACAGTCAGTCACCTGAGTTCTGTCATGTCCACCCAAGATAGAAGGCTGACACAATTTCAGCATTCCCTTCATGCTGCAAACATTAGAGGGGAGGTGGTGTGATGATGATATTCCTAGAAATCCTGAATCACAGAATCCTTATGGTGTAAGCAGCCATTCAGCCCATTGAGTCCACACTGCCCATCTGAAGAGCATCCCACCCACCTACTCTATAACCCTGCATTTCCCATGGCCAATTCATCTAACCTGCACATCATTGGATTGTGGGAGGAAACTGGAGCACCCAGAGGAAACCCACACAGACACAAGGAGAATGTGCAAACTCCACACAGACAGATAGTCACCCAAGGCTGGAATCAAGCTCAGGTCTCTGTCGTAATGAGGCTGAAGTGTCAACCACTGAGCCACCCTGCCACTCCTTATGCCCATGCAAATGCTTTCAAGCCATAGGTTCATAGCACAATATGGCAGCTGATGGAATTTAAAATCTACTAAAAGTTAATTAATTGAAGCAATTTGGAGTTGAAAACTGGTCTCAGGAAACTCAGTTATTGTCATAAAATCCCAGCTGGTTCACAAATGTCCTTAAGGAAGGGAAACCTGCTGTTCTTACTGGGCATAAATCTGACTTGATCCAGAATCACTGCAACACAGCTGGCTCAATAATTGCTCCCAAGAAATCAGGGGTGTACAACTGCAGGCTGGTCAGTGAAGGTCCAGAACCTATGAATGGATACAATTATAGATTTCAGAGCTCAATCTCAGGAGTGGAACGTAAACCTACAACTTTTGGACTCAAAATTCATAAACGTTGCAGCTGCCATTTCCAGTTACCTTCCTAGCAAAAAGCATAGTGCCTGGCATAACAAGCAGGGTAAGTAGTCTAATCAGCAGTCCCTTTATTTCTGTTGGGGCTAGGGGTTTGCAGTGGTGTCTCTCCCAGACCCACAGGGAAATGACACCAGCTTGCATGTGATGTGGGCCTTGCTTGCTCCTGCCTACCTATGATACCACCCATTTCCCTGAAATCTGGCAGAATGTCTGGGCAATGTACCAATACAATGTGGCCAGTCTGGAAATGAACAGCAATCATATAGCACAGGATGAGATCGTTCAGCCCATCATGCTTGTGTTGGATGTTTGAAATTTTTATCCAATCAGTTCCACTTCCCTTACTTTTTAAAATCACAAAAAGTAAATGCTTCCTTCTCAGGTATTTCTTTAATTCGCTTTGGAAAGCTTGGTTCAATATGTTTCTACTGTCCAGACAGGCAGTAGATTTTTGATCACAACAATCCACTGCAGAAATTTTATGTTCATCCTATCTCCAGTTCCATTGCTTTCACTTCAGTCTACAATACCTGTCTGTAGATCATGCTTTGGACATCACACTGCTTCGAATGAAAGTACAAAGTGATCCTTTCTGTAATAGCTTTGACCTTGAACCATCAAGAGAAAAGCAATGCATACTGATCTGCCAGTGACCAATCCCAAGAATAACAATGAACAAGTCCTTGCAAGCAGAAATTGACAGTGTGACATATTTATACGAATTTGAATTTATTGTTGCAATATACACGTGACGTTATTGTGTTGCTCAGAGATATTAGGTCAGTTGGGCTCAGAGGGACTTACCTCATTGGTAGCTGTGTACTTAAAGATAAGGTTTCGGGGTATGGAAGCTCTGGCCAGAGGGATCTCAGCATATTTTACTGGGTCTGCAGGTTGGTCATTTACAATGTAGGTGCACTTCTCTTCCAAATCCACCTCTGTCCACTGGCTCATATCTGAGATCTCAGCTTTCATCTTCCTACCTTCTCAGTGTCTCACTCACTCCAAGGTGACAGGACCAATAACATCGGAAAACCTGCAAATTGAAAAAGCATGGGATATATATATTTTAAAAAAGGAATGAAATTGTGTTTCTATAGCACCTTTCACAACTCCTGGATGTCTCAAAAGGCTTCGCAGCCAATGATGTCCTTTCTGAAGTCTAGCCACTGAGGTAACATAGGAAACATGACAGCCAATTTGCACACAAGTTCCAAGAAACAGTAGTGCGATAAATGATCTCCCTTAGTGAGTTACGGTGAGGGGTATGTATTGTCCCCAAGCTACCAGCGAGCACTCCCATGCTGTGTTTCCAAGTAACATTCTGCAAGCTTTTACAACCTCCTGAGAGGGCACACGTGGTTTAAGGACTCATTGAAAGGAATGCATCTTCAACAGCATAGCAGTACCGGAAGTTTCATTAGGTGCTCAAATACTTGGATCTTCTGACTCAGGCAAGAGAATTATATCCATGGCTAACAATTAGTTATTATTACTGTTGAATGCATGATGCAACTTCACACTGGCAGTTGTGCAAAATTCAACATCTTCCATGAAGGAGGAAAGCAGCGCTACGAGATGTTGTGAAAGGTGACGTGCACCCAACAACTTTATCAAGACTGCACATGGCTGCCTACCCTAAGGAAGGTAAAGAAGTAAAATACCTGACCAGATCCTACCTCACCATCTTTCCACAGTTTATGCAACTCCATAACAAGGAAAGGGAGCAAAGAGTTGTAAGGCCAGGGGTGTGCAATTAGGGGATGGGGCTGGAGCTAGGAAACAGAGCTGTAGATAGTTGCCAAAGAAATGTAAGTAAAGTGTAGCAATGCCAACCCCACTGCACCCCCTCAACGTGTTATTGTAGACAGCAGTGGACATCCGTTTGATGTATTTTTTCAACCCATTTCAAAGAGGTGTCCTCTTGCCCAGAGGTGCTTCCCTTCAGTTTAGAGAGATAAAACAGTTGGACGACCTATTTATTAAAATAAAAATCTCTCACCTCCACCCTAAATTAATTAATTTTTAATTTTGCTTCACTGACCAGCCAAGATTTGGAAATAGAGCATTTGATTGGGTGTTATTTGTATCTACTGGTGAATACCGGAGACCATAGGTCGTCCTCAAAATTCAGCTGCCATCATGATTTTTCAACAATCAATTCTCTCCGCAACAGATGAGAGGAAAGCATGGGACAACTACAGGTGTAAGTTAACCAGAGTCTTTTTACTCCCATTTGCACAGTTCTTTGTTGAGTAATGTTGGGGAGAATCTGCAATCGGGGTACCTACATTGGGGCTAGGGAGGGGAGCACCATTATTAAAGCAGACACTGTCAGATACCAGCTAAAACACAGCCATGTAAAGCAAACCCAGCCACTGCAGGACTGTCTGCCTGGGGCCACATTCCTGGGGGATTAGAACATGTCCGTCAGTTTCAGATCATCCTGTTACACTCTCATTGTTAATAAAGGAAACCGGTAACTATCGGATAGTGTAAATCGCACCGATACTACACTTGATTGATAAAGTACTTGCTAATGCCTCCGCTGACGTCAAACTCATTCGGGTCCTGTGTTAAATGATAATATCTGTATATTCAACTATGGAGAACTATTGTGAACGCCCAGACAGCCAGACCCTTCCAACAATAAACTTTTAATTTACAAGATCGGAAACTGCCGAACCCAGGATGTCTACCCATTGTTCGGCACAGCAGGAGTGGGACAGGTATCTCGGGGCAGCCAATAGAGACACTAATCCTTCACAGACAGGTGAACCGACCAATGAAAGAGCCGAACAAGGGGAACCTGACCGGGAACTTGAGGAAGCGCGAAGTATAACTGCACCAGATCCGAAGAGAAAGACAGAACGCCTTCTCCAACGAATTTGCATGCTTTTGAATTCGTTGTATAGTTTGCCAGTCTTGATTCTGTAATAAACGGTGTTTTTGCTCCAAACTCTAGCCGGTTTGATCTCTCCTTCCAACGAACACGTGGAGACGAGACCATTCGGTTTCCGTCTCAACAGTAAGGATATCTAGCGATCTCAGTCTGGGGGATGACTTTTAACCAAAAATGGTCTTTCCCATGGAGTTTCATGGAGACTCTCTCTTCCTGAGCTCCAACAAGTTACCTCAAACAGTACTCCGCTGCTCCACTCACTGAGTGTGTGCCATGCCTCCATGTCATCACTCTTATGCTACCGTGCACTCCGTACCATTAAACCTTCTGACATTTATGCCATGGGCACTTTATTTAAACATTAGCTGCATACTAAGTCAGACACTGTCAGCTTGGTCTGAAGTTGCCAGTTGAATCAACACATTGTCCATAGACTGGAGGACCACTCAGCAATACTGCAAAAAAAGGTTTTTAGAGTCAATGGATTCAAAACATTAACTCTGCTTTCTTCCCACAGATGCTACTAGACCTGCTGAGTTTGTACAGTAATTTCATCAATATAAGGTGTCAGGTGAGCTCCAAAGTATAGTAGTATAAGTTGAGTCCCAAATATGCCCGGATGATGAGATGCTTTGTCAATGACAACCTACATTAATAAAGGTGTTGGTGGTTACTATGCTTGGAGTGGGCACTGAGGTGTCGGAGAATGTTGGTTAAGATACACACCCTGAGAAGAAACAGCAAGTTGCAGCTGCCTGTGCAAGCTCTCGTGTTGGGAATTGTTGCTGTCTAGTTTCTCTCCTCTGGGAAAATGGTAAATTGCGTGTAAGTGAGGGAAAATTAGATAATAAAGAAATATTAATGCATGCAGATAGGCTTTTCACCATTTCTTAGTGAGATGGCCATCTTGCAGTTGAAGGCTTGAGAGTAAAATTTGATTTTGTTTCCTGAAGCATTGGAAATCTCCTTTTCCACAGCTATCATATTTTGCTGACTGATGCTGGCAACTAGGACTAGGTCAGATTGGGAATGTCTGGTCAGCATGGATATGAGTTTGACCGAAGGGTCTGCTTCCATGTGGATGACCCTATGACTTGCCATGTCCATATTATTCAGAGCTGAAAATGTGTTGCTGGTTAAAGCACAGCAGGTTAGGCAGCATCCAAGGAACAGGAAATTCGACGTTTCGGGCCAGAGCCCTTCATCAGCCTGACCTGCTGTGCTTTAACCAGCAATACATTTTCAGCTCTGATCTCCAGCATCTGCAGACCTCACTTTTTACTCATATTATTCAGAGTCTGGAACAAGTTTGCCCTTTAAAACTGTGATTGTACCACTTCCTGATTTCACTTATGAACAACATTGTTCTAATGTTACGGTTATCCCAATTTGGTCACTGGCTTTCACTGGAAGTTGTGTCTCTCTATCTATCCTATTGCAAGTTATAATTTTAAACAACTCAACAGAATTACTATTACATGTGCTACATAGCTAATGCAACAACTTGCTTTTACATAACACCTTTAATGTACAAATTCCCAAAGTGCTTCACAAATGGATTAACAAACTGAATTTCAAATCGATTCACCTAAAGAGGTGTTACCTCACCTGGCTGATAACCTGGGTGCAGGTTGTGAAGATTGTCTTCAAGGCAAGGAGATTGAGAAAGGAAATTTCATAGCAAAAGGCTGAGGCAGCTGAGTCAGCAGCAATGAAGATCTTCAAATCCAAATTGTGCAAGAGGCCATAATAGGATAAGCGCAGAAATTTTTGAGGGTTATGGGCTGGACACAGGGAAAGGTGAGGGATTTGAAAACGAGGATGAGAATTTTTAAACTTGACGCATTGGGTAACCTGGAATCAAGGTAAGGGGGAGAACAAAGGGTGAACTGAGTCAGAAATGGACAACAAAGTTTGGGTGATTCAATTCATTATGAGCCAGACATCCTTGGAGGTGCCTGCCTTATTATACTGCGCTCCACCAAATGATGCATCAGTGAGGAACATTCTGATGAAGGATTCCCATCAAAGTGTTATCAGTCAGTTCTGTCGACATGTACAGCCTGACCCACTCAGCACAAGGACAATGTCTCTCCAAAGCGGATGGAAAGTAACGATCAGGTGAGATTTTCTGTAAGATGCTTTAATATTCAATCCAACAGGTAAATGCAATGACTGATCTGGATTTAACGAGGATTGGCTACTTGATCCGGTTCCAGCTTTCCACTCCAAGCCCTTATGGGATTTCTCAACTCAGATAAGTATTTTGTTAAACAGAATACAGCTCCAATAACTTTCTAAATAAATCCAATCCTACTTACTGAAACAAAGCAGGTATCATTTTAACCTGAGCTGCTCAGTGGGTGACCAATTGGATTTACTTTTCACCAAGAACAACTTACATTTCTCTGGCACCTTTGATGTCACCACAGAATTCTTCACAGCAGTGAACATGTAGAATTTGTTGCCAAAATATAAGAAAATATTAGGATAGGCCACCAAAAGCATAGTCAAAGAAGTAGCTTTCAAAGAACATCTCTGAGGTGCAGTGAGGGTTAGAGAGATGGAGAGATTTAAGTAAGGACAGACAGACAGACAGACAAATTGGGACCGGATACAAGATGTTCCTATTATCCATTGCTCAATATCAACAGCAGGCAGTGTATTTATCCATTAGCTTATCCATTTATCCATTTATCCATATTCATCCATCAAAGCAGTGTTCAATTCTCCTTTAAAGAGGGCAACACTCTGGAAGGATCCTCTGTGCCATCAGCTATTGTTAAACATTACTCACTCATGTCAGATCACAGAACAGTTCAGCACAATGTCTGAGGTCTTATTTCTGAAAATATATTTTGCATTAAAACTTGACAGTAAGCACTGACATGTACCAAGGAGTTGCTCCTGCGATTATGTTTTGGCTGATTAGGCCTCAGGAAGATAGCAATTGTTCAGTATTATGGCAAAGGGCGAGGGTGTAGGGTGCATATTCTTCACTCTGGCTGCATTATATCACCTCTAGCCTCTTATCCCACCCCATAATGCTACCATTGACTGCTCATCATGCCCACCCTCACTGTGCTCATCTTCCCATAGTCAATGAGAAGATAAAGTCACTTCATTACCTGACGGATAAGTTAACGAACTTCCTTTCTCCTTATCTCCAATATTAGGAATAATTATTTAAAAATTCAAACACTGATGCAGAGACTACAGTTTGAAGACAGCTCACCACCACCTTCTCAAGAGCACCTTGAGGTGGACTATAACTGTTGGCCCAGCCAGTGAAACCCATGTTCTTCTTTAAAAAAAATAACAGTGCTATCCCAACATTTGTTGCAGCACTTTCAGTGGATTTATGCACCAGTTTCTCTCAGTGGGTCATGAGTCTTTTGAATTCCCATCTTCAAAAAGTGGTGGAAGCAGATTTTTTGAATATTTTTAAGGCAGCAGTGGATAAGCAAAGGAGAAAGGTTATGGAGGAAAGGCAGGAATGTGGAGTTCACGTTCCAACGGCCATGACCTTATCAAAATGGTGGAGTTGGTTCAAGAGGGTAAATGGACTACTCCTGCCCCTAACTTGTAGGTTTATTTGCAATTATTCATTTTATTTTGAAACTATTCTTAATAATTTTGTTCCCCACCAGTTTAACAAATGAATTGCTCTCTCATCATGGTTCCCACTATAGCATGCACTGTGATCAAGTCAGAAGGTCATGCTCCATGCCTCTCATTCTGTCCTGTAATATGCACAGAGAAGGCACTGGAAAAATAGGCCAGATTGTCAGCACCTAAAATCAAGAACAATAGATATTTCAGGTGGGGAAATGTTTCAGTTCTGTTACAGGTGTCACATGCAGTAATATTATCATCTATCCTATCTCTTTCAGGCTCTGGCCCAGTTTGTGAATTTTTCAGCACTTGTGAAATTTCCTTCCATCTCAGGACAGTCAGGGGCTTCGTTAACTGACTGAAGCAAAATCCACTCACAGGTAGTTACACAATTGCACAAAGGAAGAATAGTAGTGTTGAAACGGAGAACTAATTTACTACGGTTAGTTTCACATTGTACATTTGAGAAAGAAAGCCCTGTTACTCAAAACGTATTAGAACTGATAATCTGACATCTATTGTCAGAAGTCTTTTTAGAACTTTTTACTGAGGAAGCCTCAATACCAGAAATCTATCTCACCAGAACTGTATCTTTGGAAACATCAAGGCTGCATTAGTTGGGTCTGATCTCCAACTCTTCCATGACCATAGCTCATCCATAATTTGAACACAACAAAACAGTGACCTGAAAAGAATTTTATTGATGTTGTGGGTCTACCTACAACAAAGAGACTTCAGTTCAAGAAGGCAGCTCACCATCATCTTCTCAAGACCATCTCAGGATGCACAATAACTGTTGGCCCAGCCAGTGTTACCCATGTTCTTTTTTAGAAATATAACATTGCTGTCCCTATGTTTGATGCAGCACTGGCACTGGATTTATGCACCAGGTATACTCTGAACAAGTACAACATCATAGTCACCGTATTAATTACCCTGGACTAATAATTTGCATAACATCAGTTTAAATACAACCAAAGCACAATGTGATTTGGAATTCAGTTAATTAATTATATCTAGGATGAAAAAAAAGGTACCAGTAATTGTCAGCATGAAATGGACTGGATTGTTGAAAATCTAGTTCATTAACATGCTTCAGGGAAATTAATCTGCTGTCCTTCCACAATATGGCCTATCCGTGATGCCATATCCATAGTATCATTTTACTGCCTTCTGAATTGATCCAGTAAGTCACTCAGTTGTATCAAACCCTTCACAAAGTAATCACTGTGGGTGTACATTCAAAGGTGGTTCACCCCAGCTTCTCAATGGCACTTAGAGATGGTCAATAAATACAGTTCTTTTGGCAATATTCACATTCCACTGATTAAAGTAATGGTGGTGGTAGATCTGTAGAATGACAATGGATAACAGTATACAGGATACTGATCCACAATAATTACACATACAAACGTGACAGGATGACAGGGACAAGAATAGCATTAACCAGATTAACAACTCCCAAGTTAGTGCTCTATGGCATAAAGTGCCGGTAAAGTCAAGGGCTGTGAATTGGTGTTTTCACACAGAAACCATACAGAACCATAGCATTGCAAAATTTCCACCAATTCCTTAATCCTCCTACAATAACAAGAAATCGAGATTTTGTTTAGGCTTCTTAAGTCATGAAGCAGTATTTACAAAGTGCCTCAAGTGCAGTTTATCACAAATGTTAAAGAAGTTCAGCCAGTTATTAAAATGCAATTTTATTATCACTATTCTGCCATGGGTGTGTCTTTTGTACAAGACTCTGATTGCTTATTTCGCAGGTTAATATTTAAATTGGTGGAGCATATGGGGCAGATAGCTCACCTCCCTGAGTCCCCCAACCTCCCAGCCCCAATGGAAAGTCAGTAATGAGCTAACAGATGAAGAACAACCCTGTCCCACTGTCTTAAAGCATTGCTGGTGGGCTAACTGAATGCTGAGAGTGATCTCTGTTCCTTATTGAGGGGAAGCTCAGCTTCGAGAGCTGTTGGCTACTCAGGTGGGGCTCCAGCAGAAACCAGCAGCACCAGAGCTTATAGTGGACACTGCTGGAACTGCAGGCAATATCCCAGTTGTAGCATGGATCAAGACAAATCAGGGGCATTGGGCAGGGGACATTTACCACTTAAGGGAGGGAGCAAAGAGGTTGGATCACTGTTTGAAATTGAAAGACCATGTGGGTAAGTTGGAAGAGAAGGCACCAAAATTCGGAGAGGGGAGGGGAAGTGCCAAGGATTGGGCCAACTGCACTTTTAATAAAATGTATGGACCCTCAGCTATTTATTTACACAAGGTGAGTGGGGGGGGGGGGGGGGGGGTGGTGAGCTGTTCGTTTAGCTGTCCACCCACCCTCTATATTATTGGACTGAGCTTGGATTGGGAGGTGGGGGTGGAGAGCAGTGAAGGTGGTATTTTACGTGCACCTTCACTCCCCTGCAATCCCTCGCCAATGGGGTTATGTAATGTGCAAGGGTGGGAATTTCAAACTACCCCCATTAGCACAATATTTGTCACAAATGTGCCTCATTGCAACCACTGTGTCAATGTTCTTGAGTAATGTAATTAAGGGAGTTATATGATAGCTTCTCCATTCAATGGACGAGTTAACACCATTATAAAGTCAGGCAGCAACAGCAATGGAAACTGAAATATTCAACTTATGAGGAGAAATGTAATCAGGATCGATTACACTAACAGCAGACACAGATAACGTGTACAATCACTGGTCTTGCCACCTGAAGTGATCTCACTGCACCAAGCTGATAGGAAGGGATGATCACAAATAAGGTCTCTTGATCCTTCATCAGAACAATGGCCTTGAGAAAAGCATGACTCAGCAATTTGAGTGTGAAACTCACTATAAATGCACTGAAAATTCCACCAACAAACATCATCTTTTATACAGTGGTTAACTCTTCGGCCTCTGAGTTAGAAAGCTATGCAGTCAAGTCCAACTCCATGATGCTGATCACAGCCCAGACTAACACTCCTAGCACAGTAGAGTCAGAGTCAGAGATGTACAGCATGGAAACAGACCCTTCAGGTCTGCTGACCAGATACCTTAACCTAATCTAGTCCCATTTGCCAACAGTTGGCCTCTAAACTCTTCCTATTCATATATCCATCCAGATGTCTTTTAAATGCTGCAATTGTACCAGCCTCCATCACTTCCTGTGGCAGCTCATTCCTTAAATCGCACCACCTTCTGCATGAAAAGTTGCCCCTTAGGTCCCTTTTATATCTTTCCTCTCTCACCCTAAACCTATGCCCTCTATTTCTGGACTCCCCCACTCCAGTGAAAAGACTTTGTCTATTTATCCTATATTAGGCCCTCATGATTTTATAAACCTCCATAAGGTCACCTCTCAGCCTCCGATGCTCCAGGGATAACAGCCCCAACCTATTCAGCCTCTCCCTGTAGCTCAAATCCTCCAAACCTGGCAACATTCTTGTAAATCTGTTCTGAACTCTTTCAAGTTTTACAACATCCTTCCGATAGGAGGGAGACCAGAATTGCATGCAATATTCCAAAAGTGGCCCAGCCAATGTCCTGTAGTACTAAGACAATACTGCATTGTTGGAGAGGCCTTCTTTGAGAAGATGTTCAAACTTGGCCATGTTAACTTCTCAGGTGGATATGAAAGATGCCATTTTGAAAACAAGCAGGGTATTTATGTTGGTGTTCTGGCCATAACTATCCATAAAAAACACTGCTCAAACTGCTCATCTGGTTATTATCACCTTGCGGTTTTGGGAGCTTGCTGGGTAGATGTTACATTCCTTTATATTATAACAGCAACTACATTGCACAAAGTACTTTGTTAACTGTACAACCTTTTGGCATGTTCTTATATCAAGAAGCATGCCATACTAATATGAATTATTTCTTTTATGATGTTAAACAATTCCATAGAAAGTGCACTTGTACCCATACATGAAACTCCCCACAGCCACAATGGAGGGAAAAAAATACATAGGCCACTGTGCACTGACTAAATCTCAGGCACTCATGGGTTTGTCTGATCAATGAGGAGTCCACACAGCACCTAGGATACAGCAATAAAGGAATGCATTTTGTCTTTGTACTCAATGTAATGATACACAAGCCAGGGAAATCCTTTCAATACAATGTAGGAAATTATTCCAATCTTGATTTCAAATCTTGCAACTTTAGTTTTGAAGCTAAAAATGATCAATAGGTATGGCTGTTCCCTGAAGGGGTCATGTCTGTGTGAGGGGATGGTGGAGTTAACGGGTTAAGTGTCCATCAATAGTTTTATTATTTCAAGAGAATGAATAGCAGCAAAATGTAAGTGGCACTTTGTTTGTGATTCAATGCCCATTTACATCATTGTCTTTTGTGGCTGTGGGAAAAGAAACTTAAGTTTTTTCAAAGCTGGTAGGCCATTATAAAAGCTACATTCATTTCTTGTTATTAGTTCTTCAACCAATCGACTGAGATTTGACAGGGAATTAATTACAGCTTGTCAGATAGCCTCAAATCCTGTAACAGCCTTGTTTGATTTGAGCAAGGGGCAAAAGTGGTTGTTGAATGCAAACCAACTAAAGGTGATTTCAGACTTGCCAATTCTTTACGTCTTGATTTGTGAAGAGTGCAAGTTTTTAAATTCCAAATCACTACTATTCCACCCTCTGCTGTCCTGCTCTCTGGCATTTCACCCTGTACCTAAACTCCTCATTCAAACAGACATTGTCCACTTGTGCCAGACATAAGCCACAATGACTACACACACTACAACACAAGCTCTTCAATATCTCTAAATAATATTGTCAATGATGTCCTTGTTTCAGATAAAAAGTACTTACATGCCAAACTTTGCCTCTACACTGCCGTAATCAACCTCCCTTCCATACCCCGCTCCCTGCTCGAACAATTTAAATCCTCATCCTTCCTTCGTGTTTGGAGTCCTCTCAAAATCACCCTCTCGGTCCTGGGCTCCCAAAACTTTAGGCAGCACAGGGTCAGTCTCCTGACTCACTCATTGGGCTAGAGTCACCCAATCAAATGGGACCCAAGACGACTCTATCGACATTCAGTTTTGTTATAGGCTGCCAAGGATCTCAACAATCAACAGATTATTTCAGATTATCCAATCAAGTGGGCATTAATGATTTAGTCAAAGGAAGCGGTTCCTTTCTCTCTGCTCCCCCCCAAAACTAGAACAAAGAGCAGAAGCAAATATAGCACTTGGACAGTGTTAAGTCTGATTGATGCTGTCAGCGACCTTGTTTCACTCAATCAGGCAATGATCTTAACCCATTAAGTACAAAGTGCCCAGAACAAACCAGCAAGCGGGAGCTGACCTACATTCAAAAACAATCAAAACACAATCAATTATCATATTTAATAATCTTGGATTATTATGCCTCAGTCAAGGATGTATACACACAAAAACACAGCATGGTGCTGCTCAGCCCTGGATGCCAGCAACCATCTGGAGGCTAATGAGGGGCCTGTGGGTTTGTTATTTTTCTGTTCTTTTCTCCAATGTTGTCAGTTACTGTTTCTGTCTTATTTCTCCTCCATCACAATTGTCGCCCCTCTCCTCCTGTTAGCATAGGTGTCAGTCACTGTCCTGTACCTTACTCCAGCACAAGACAGCTCGTCAGTTAACTATTTAATCACTGGGTGCCACACCACAGCCAGATCCTGTCCCCATTTCTGGTATCTATCCCAAGCTTGGTGATCCCTGTGTAACAATCACTCGCAAGTGTCCTGCTGAAACTTCCCTTTTGTAGCCAAGAGGATCGCAATTGCTGCTCAAAAGTTGCAACCAACAAGCTCACAACTCAGTTTTGGTTCTGTTGCAGTACACACACTTACCGACAATGGGAGTGGAGACAGGTTTTGGCTATTGTAGAATGAGCCTTTGTTGCAAGCAGACACATTCTGAATCAGCTCTTTTATACCGAGTCCAAATCAATTGTAACAATGTTTTTTTTTAAAATCAACCTGTCTGAACAGATCACCAAACATGTCTGCGGCAGGTGGGATTTGAACCTAGACTTTCTGACTTACAGGTCAGGACATTACCATTGTACTATAGGAGGCATGCATAAGCTCCTCCTCAATTCCTTTCATTAGATCTCAATTTATAACTTACTCCAGCTATTTGTTACTCTATTTATAGACCACTTGTTCATTGAGTAGATTCTATCCTGTAGCTCTCTTATTCTATATTTCTACTGGGCTCAGATATTTGGAGCTATGAGTAAAATCTCGAACAAGCTAGACACAATCCCTATCCTTTGGCACCCTAATGTGTGCTCTATCACAGACTGTGGATGATTGTTTCTGTAGCTCATGCGCTGGAAGCTGTTGCTCATGAGGTTGGGCTTTCCTGTCTCACTGTTTACTGTTCAGGCACTCCCTCATAACCACACACATTTCCCATCAGTTGAATTATCCCTCTCTCCTGAAACTGCACAGATTTTCAAACCACAAACTTCACTGCATTCACTGTTACGTTTTCCTGTGGCACACATATCTTTTATGTCGTGCCTGTGTTGAATCTTTTAAGTAATATTACTTCTTCACCTCTGTCACACAGTCTAGCTTCACACTGGGGAGACACCTTGCTACAATTCTTAATATTTCAAGGGCAAGGTGAAGACAGAATGAAGGGAGTCATGGGGAGGGGGTGGTCAGAGGTGCTGGCTGTTGCACAAGCGATGACTGTATGAGACCCAAGGAAGACAGTTACTAACTGGGCATGTGGTAACATATGGACATTAGCAGATGTTCTTGAAACTGGAAAGCTGTGGTAACTGGGAAAGGGTTAGGAGACAATTGGACCATTCAATCACCGGTGGCAGAAGAAGACCACAGTGAAAAGATCAAAGGTTGCTATCCAGAATATTTTTTCATTTGATTGAGTTATTATCATCAGGTGTACCTAGGTACAGTGAAAAGTTTTGTTTTGCATGCAGCAGCACAGACAGACCATACCATACAAAGTGCATCAGAGTAATAGAACATAGTGAGAAATACAATGCTACGGCTGCAGAGAAGGCTCACAAAGAGTGAGATCAACATTAAATTTAAGGTTTGAGAGGTCCATTCAGAAATGTAATAACAGCAACTTAAAGACAGTCAGCGTTTCATTCATCTGACCATGTTTCCAGATAAAAACAGCACCACTTGTAGATTTCTGCTGCCCAAAGAGTGGGGTATCTTTGTAGGGAATTGTTTAAAAAATTTGGTAAACTGCGACATCCCCATTCAGTGTTCCATCCTTCTTTGTATATGCAGCAGGGGCAGTGGTTGACTGGGAACCAAGGCATGCAATATAATACACAGTGATAGAGGACAGGAAGGCTGCTAGATTTAACAGAGGGGCTCTGTGACTTACAAACACCTGTCAAAAAGTAACCTTGGGGATTGAATCAAGAGGCAGTACAGATATCCCTCACTTCTTGAACATTCGCTTTACGCAATTTCACTTTTATGAAAGACCGACCTTAATACCTGTTTTCTCCCATCCAAAGAGGATTTTCAGTTTTGTGACAAATGGCAATACTTTTTCCCATATAAATCATGCACCTTCATCTTACGCCATTTCAGCATACAAATGGTTTCCTGGGAATGCTCTACTTTCGGATAGCAGGAGCTACCAGTACTAGGTTTAATCACCAGGGCGTGAGTAAACTTGACAGACAATTGAGTTTGGCACTAAGAACACCAAAGTGCCTGGTGCTGATACAAGTTCCCAATCAAACCCATTGTATGTTGAAGACACATTGCACAAACTTGGTTTGAATTCCCTTTGGGTTTAGAAGGCAGTGGGTTATCAAACTAAAACATTCAGTGTAATAAAGGACTTCTATAGGACCGATAAGGAGAACCTGTAGCCTCTGTTGTGCAGATGTAAAGGCAAGGAGAATCCTCAACAAGGGGAAACAAACTTCAATTTATAGTGAGATTAGATTACCTGCAGTATTGAAACTGGCCCTTCGGCCCAACAAGTCCACACTGACCCTCTGAAGAGTATCCCACCTAGACCCATTCCCCTACCCTATTTCTCTACATTTACCCCTGCCTAATGCACCTAATCTACACATCCCTGAATACTAGAGGCAATTTAGCATGGCCAATTCACCTAACCTGCACATCTTTGGACTGTGGAGGAAACCCACACAGACACAGGGAGAATGTGCAAACTCCACACGGACAGTCGCCCGAGGCAGGAATCAAACCTGGATCCCTGGCACCGTGAGGCAGCAGTGCTAAACACTGAGCCACCGTGCTGCCCATGGTGATTCAGAACAGCAAATATCTAGCGTTCACTCCCTAAAAGGCTGTGAGGGAGGATCAATTGGAGTTTTCTGACTGAAATTGTTGGATGTTTGTTTGATATTAAAGAATACAGAGCAATGAGCTTGGAGCAAGTAAATGGGATGCAGATCAGTTATGGATTGATTTCAAAAAAGGAACAGGCTTGCGTGGTTAAATGGACACTTCTTATTTCTATGTTCTTGACCAAGGAGGTTCTGACTATTTCAACCCCACCATTGTAAACTTGATAGCACAAAACCTGAGCCACATCAGTACTCCAGGGGACAGAGTCTGGTCCTTTAATGGACCCTTGGTAGGCAGGCATTGAGATTCTGCCAAACTCGACAGATAACCTTGCAAACTAATGCTCCTTTGGGCCAATTGGTCCTAGCCAGACACACAGTGGAAAACTCAGGAGTGGGCTGTGCTTTGGTAAACAATGTAGGTCAATTAATTGCAGCGTTTTGATCCAACTGGGGAACAATGAGCCTTCACTCTGTCTTTCTGCACCATGCTATCTCTGCTGAAATAAATGAAATGTCTCACTACAGAAGCAGTAAGTGAGAGACAGACAGTGAAAGAGAGAATTTATTTATTCGGTGAATTAGATTTTAAGCATGATGATCGATTTACCAATTGGCTGACACAAAAAAAGGGAAAGACTGAATATAAATATCTTAGCAAGATAGCATCAATACAGCTCAGGAAATATGGATCCGCTGTGGACGGTCAACAGTACATTCTGTTTGAATCATTTCCCAAGGATTTCTTGTCCTACTTACAGATCTGATCTCTCAATCTACTCTGTTTAAGATTAAATTATTATATCATTATGTAAACAGACTTCTACATTGCCCAATTTAAAACTGACACCATGGATTCATTCTATTATTTCCCTTCAGGGCACTATTCCTGAAAGTGCTACATTTAGTGAGATATTATATAAAAAACCTTGCATTTATATAGCGACCTGCATGCCCTCAGGAAGTTCTAAAGTGTTTCACAGTCAACAGAGAGCACTGTGTTGTCAAACAAGCTGGTAGGAAGTGTGGCTTGACCCATTGTGCAGCTTACAGCTTTTCCTCTTCCATTGATCCTGCAAGGTTACGGACTGAGAGCCAGAAAGTCAGCTTTAAACTTGATGGGCCCTTGTTGGTTGACACATGCAATATAAATGGTCTCCTAGTTTGATTTGTGATTCCAAATGTTTGTTTCTGTAACCCTTGCTCCTCTGGTAAGGCCAGTCATCCTGGAAACTATCAGAACCATCAACTTCACCCCCTTGTTTAGTCTGAGGCAGTTTTCCTAAATGGACAGCAAAGAGTACAGAAATAGTGTATCTATTGCCTCGGATCTATCCTGAAAGTTATACTTTGTGTAAGCCTCCTCCTTATTTAATGAGCTGTTCCCTTACACTGCGATGATGGTGGTACAGTGGGAATGTCCCTAGACCAGTATACTAAAGGTTCAGGTTTAAGCTCTGGTAACAGGGGTTCAAATCACACCCAGCATGTGGCGACATTAACATTCAGTTCGTAACTCTGGAATTGAAAGCTATTCTCCTGAAGGTGACCACTAAGCTATCATTGACTGCCTTAAAAACTCAATGCCCCACACTGGGGGTAGCAGGATTTCAAATTGCAGATTCAGGACTGATAGCAATGTAGTTTACTTTCAACTGTCCTCTGAACTGGAGTAACAAGTTCAAGGATGGACACAGATGCTGCCCTTACAAGTGACACCAAAATCCCATGAAAGAATATCTAAAGATTAATAAAATCTCTCAAATTCCTACCCTTCACCCCTACCCCCAAGTACACTCAATGCTTCACCCTCAGTGCTTCAGTCATTTAATAGATCAGCAAATCCCACAATCCTGCGACTCTCTGTGTAAAGAAATTCTGTTGAAATCCTTTATTTGATCTGTTAGTGACCAAATTTTGATATCCCCACCCTGTATGGTCTTTTCACAGATGAAGATGTTATTTCCACATTCTTCCTATTAAAACCCTTCACAATTAGGAAAATCTTTATCAGTTCTCCTTTAAGCTTTCTATTTTCTGGGGATGAGAACAAGTGGTTAAGCAGTTCAGGCACTCACTGCTCAACAGTGTGATCAACACAATCCACATATAGAACAAGAGCTATTTTAGTCTATCCTGTTGCTGATTGATGAAGACTTCAATATCCTCATGCACGTAACAGGCCCAGTTCTGAGCAATAAATCAGGCAAGATGATCGTTTAAATCTCCTGGGTGAGAAACATACAAAGTCATTGTGGTGTTAAAAAAAAAGCTGAAGGTGTTACACTTGGGATTACACTTAAATACATTTACATAACATCTTTGTTGAATTAGATAGAAATTACATGACAGAAACAGGTCATTTGGTTCATTCATTCTGCAATGTTATATATTCTCCACGTGGTCAACAACCTCAGTCCCTTCTGCTCACTTTGCTCCGAGAGTTGCTTTTGTAATGGAGAAAACTGTTAGCATCGTCACATTGAAAACTTGGCAACAATTTGTCCACAGTAAACACTCACAAATGGCAATTGGACAATAACCAGATAGTCTGGGTGTTTTTTTTTGTGAAGTTCAATAAAAGATAAACAGAGCTGGGACACAGGACAAACTTTTCTGCTCAACTTTGAAAATTCTGTGAAATCTTTTCCACCCACCTAATTTGGCAGACATCTCATTCTGAGTGATGACACTCCTAATAATACACTTATCCCTCAATACCCCACAGGGAATGACAGTCAGGGTATGTGACATGGAGTTGAAAACCACAATCCTCTGACCCCAACGTATATTACCTGAGTAGAATGAATTATGCTTCCCAGCCAAGAGAGAATCCTTCGCATTAATGTCTAGCCAATCAAAACATAAACAGCATTGAAGAATTGCCCAAGCTTTGAAAATCATTAAATTCACAGCTAGCAGTTTAAGGAATGGCTTGATGAAAGCTGCCATTTATAATGAGGGACCATAGGAAGTTCATTGAGTAATGGTATTCAAGTCAACTGATGTAACAGTTATTTTATCCTTCCATTCGAAACATCATTCCAGCTCTCTTCAGCATTTTCTGTTCTTTTCATCTGAGAGTGACATGAAACTGGACATTTCTTAGTCAGACATTGCTGTTGTATGGGACTTGGAAACAAGGAGTTCTGAAGCTCTGTACCTAGATGGGGCAGAACTCCAGTTAATGCAAGCAGATAGTGGCAGATGTGCCTCAGTGGATACTCTAACCGGAGTCAGTGTGTCTGAGTTCAAGTCCCACCCCAGATACTTCAATACGTGAATGACCCAGCCAGATATTTGCAAAGTCCAGCACGTTGAAAAGAGCCCCACAGTCACTAAAGTACATTTCAAGTGTAGACACGGTTCTAATGTGGGAAAGGCAACCAATTTATACACATCAAAGATCCACAAACAACCATATGATACTGATCTGTTTTCACAATATTGGTTGAGGGTTACATAGTGACCTGAGGACATAGAGGAGAACACCACTGCTCTTCTTCAAATAGAACAATAAGACCTTTTATGTCCAACCAACAAGCAGATGGGGCTCCAGTTTATCTGTTTTTCAAAAGTCAGTTCCCCTGGTACTACAGTGCAGTGTTCCCTCAGTCTGCTCAAGAGTCAACCTGGATCATGTCTCTGTAGCCTCCACTAGCCCTACAACCCTCTGACTTCATTTTACTGTTACTTTGTGTTAATTGAGCATGGCAGCACTTGTTGCCAGACTTACTTGCACTCAAAAGATGATGCTGAGGCACAGTCTTGATCTGCTGTAGTCTAGTGCATGTATTCTCACAAAGCTGTTTGGAAAAAAAGCACAGGCTTTTGTCCAGAGAGAGTGAAGGAACACTGCTTCAGGTCATGATGGTATATGACAAGACGGGAGCTTGTACTTGGGGCCTCTTACATATCCCTGACTTGCAGTACCCCACCACTGGTAGCTACCCTGGCCTAAGCATTAGAATTCCCTCGTTACCTCTCCTCCTTAAATAGGCATCTGGAAACATACTCTCTTTGATCTGACCTGCCCCAATCTCTCTGTATTTTGCTTGGTGACAAATTCTAACGATAACACTCCTAGAAAGCACCTTCTGACATGTAACACAGTCAAAAGTGTTTCATAAGTTTAAGCTTTTTGGGGGCACTTAACAAATCGATGAAAGTGAAGTTGAGATAGTAAATCAGCATGATCACATTAAATGGTAAAGGCTCAAACACCACCTGACCTTCTCCTGGTCTGATTTCTTCAGTTTGATATTGCAATTGGTCTTGTGGTGACAGCAAAGAACTAGTAGATGGCAATAATGGGTGACTTTTGCCAACAGGCTGGCATCTCAGCTACACATTCAAAAATGTGATGAGATGTGCTATTTCTTTTCAAAGATACTTTGCTGAAGCCCTCATACTAGATTAATGTTAAATGCAGCATAGCTCAGCAAGGCAGTCATCTCAATCGGACTACTTTCACTGTATAAGTGTCCCACAGTCAGATTCATTGACATTCACTAATATAGTCATCAGTTACCCCTTCAGTGTAACTGCTCTATTAGCTCCATACTCTTGCTACCATTACTCCTCACTGCCATGAAGCTGGCCCCTGAAAGCATCTGATTAGTTAGTAGCAATGAAAACATTACACCCAGTGTCCTGTACAGAGGATATGTATCCAATTCCTGCTCCAGCACTACATCCAGGATAAAAAGGAAGTGTTGCAATTATGGACCACTTTTCACAATCTCAAATTACTTTCCAGTCAATGAAGTTTTACTTTTGAGGCGCAGTTGTTACTTTCTGATTTAATTCAACATTTTATAGCATCTCAGGGTAGGCTAGAACTCAGAGAAGTTCTACATGTCCGAACTGCTGTAATTCAGATGAGTTGTTCAAAAACATTGGAGGCGTAGCGGATAGTGCCTTTGTAAACCTGAGGCTGTGCAGGTGTATTATACAGCTAAGGAATACACCTTGAACTGCAATATATTACAATGTAGGAAACACTGCTGCCCATGTGCACACAGCTAACACTCATAATTAGCCATGTTTCATAATGATGTTCATTGAGGGATAATCATTAACCAGGAAGACAGGGAGGACTCTACTCCACTCTCTTCCTCTAATTATGCTGTGACATCTTTTACATCCAACCAAGGGTGAAAACAGGGTCTAGGGCAACTGCTTCCTCGGAAAAGCAGCTCCTCCAACAATGCAACACTTCCTCAGTACTGCACTGGAATGTGAGTCTAATTTTTTATGTTCAAATCTTCAGGATAATTGAAAGATAGGTGTTAGCTATTTTTGAGAAGATTTGCAGCACAGGTTGATGATAAGTATGTAAGTTAGGTTACTGAGCTTGAAGGTTTGTTTTCAGACATTTCGTCACCATGACTAGGTAACATCATCAGTGAGAGTCTCCAGTCAAACGTTGGTGGTATGTCCTGCCTCTCTATTTATAGGTCTTGAATTCTTAAGGTGGGTGCTGTCATTTCTAGTTCTTTCTTTCAAGAGAAGGTACTTGGGGTCTAAATCAATGCATTTATTGATGGAGTTCTGGTTAGAATTCTATGCCTCTAAGAATTCTCATGCGTGTCTTTCTTTCACCTGTTCTAGGATGTGTGTGTGTTTCCCAGTCAAAGTGGTGTCATTCTTTGTTACCTTTCAAGGAACCTTGAATTAAAGCCTGTTAATTGATTTGTTGTGGTTTCTGTGGGCTGTGGCTCTTACTCCATTGACGCTCATGGTCCACCATCTCACCGAAGCAGTTATTCATTTTGTGTGAATCAAAACAGCAAGTTACTTCTCTCCCCTGATGCCCAGACACCACAGCAGATATCTTTGGATGCTGACAATAGTAACGTTAGAGTCATAGAGTCAAAGAGATGTACAGCACAGAAACAGACCTTTCGGTTCAACTCGTCCAGACTGACCAGATATCCCAACTCAATCTAGTCCCACCTGCCAGCACCCAGCCAGTATCCCTCCAAACCCTTCCTCTTCATATACCCATCCAGATGCCTTTTAAATGTTGTAATTGGACTAGCCTCCACCACTTCCTCTGGCAGCTCAATTCAACACGCACAACCCTCTGCAGAAAAAAGTTTACCCTTAGGTCTCTTTTATATCTTTCCCCTCTCACCATAAATGTATGCCCTCTAGTTCTGAACTCCCCCTCCCCAGGGAAATGACCTTGTCTGTTTACCCTATCCATGTCCCTCATGATTTTATAGCCTTCTGTAAGGTCACCTCTCAACCTCAGGGAAAACAGCCCCAGCCTATTCAACCGCTCCTTATAGCTCAAATCCTCCAATCCTGGCAACATCCTTGTAAATCTTTTCTGAACCCGTTCAGGTTTCACAACATCCTTCCGATAGGAAGGAGACCAGAATTGCACACAATATTCCAAAAGTGGCCTAACCACTGTCCTGTACAGTCACAACAGGACCTCCCATCGCCTGTACTCAATACTCTGACCAATAAAAGAAAGCACACCAAACGCCTTCTTCACTATCCTATCTACCTGTGACTCCACTTTCAATGAGCTATGAATCTGTACCCTCAGGACTCTTGGTTCAGTAACACTCCCGAGGACCTTACCATTAAGTGTATAAATCCTGCTAAGATTTGCTTTCCCAAAAAGCATTTATCTGAATTAAACTCCACCTGCTACTCCTCAGCCCATTGGCCCGTCTGATCAAGATTCTGTTGTAATCAGAGTAACCTTCTTCGCTGTTTACTACACCTCCAATTTTGGTGTCGTCTGCAAATTTACTAACTGTACCTCTTATGCTGACATCCAAGTCATTTATATAAATGGTGAAACATAGTGGAACCAACACCAATCCTTATGGCACTCCACTGGTCACAGGCCTCCAGTCTGAAAAACAACCCTCCACCACCACCCTCTGTCTTCTACCCTTGAGCCAGTTCTGTATGCAAATGGCTAGTTCTCCCTGTACTCCATGAGATCTAACCTTGCTAACCAGTCTTCCATGGGGAACCTTGTCGAACTCTTTACTGAAGTCAGTATAGATCACATCTACCGCTCTGCCCTCATCAATCCTCTTTGTTACTTCTTCAAAAAACTCAATCATGATTGAGAGACATGATTTCCCACGCACAAAGCCATGTTGACTATCCCTAATCAGTCCTTGCCTTTCCAAATACATGTACATCCTGTTCGTCAGGATTCCCTCCAACAACTTGCTCATCACCGAGGTCAAGCTCACTGGTCTGTGGTTCCCAGGCTTGTCCTTACTACCTTTCTTAAACAGTGGCACCACGTTAGCTAACCTCCAATCTTCTGGCACCTCACCTGTGATTATCGATGATACAAATATCTCAGCAAGAGGGTCAGCAATCACTTCCCTAGCTTCCCACAGAGTTCTAGGGTGCACCTGATTAGGTCCTGGGGATTTATCCACTTTTATCCATTTCAAGACATTCAGCAATTCCTCCTCTGTAATATGGGCATTTTGCAAGATGTCACTATCTATTTCCCTACAGTCTATATCTTCCATGTCCCTTTCCACAGTAAACTCTGATGCAAAATACTCATTTAGTATCTCCCCCATCTCTTGTGGCTTCACACAAATGCTGCCTTGCTGATCTTTGAGGGGCCCTATTCTCTCCCTAGTTACCCTTTTGTCCTTAATGTATTTCTGAACACCCTTTGGATTCTCCTTAACTCTATTTGCCAAAGCTATCTCATGTCCCCATTTTGCCCTCCTGATTTCCCTCTTAAGTATACTCCTACTGCCTTTATACTCTTGTAAGAATTCACTTGATCTATCCTGAGTATACCTGACATTTGCTTCCTTTCTTTTCTTAACCAAACCCTCCATTTCTTTAGTCATCCAGCATTCCCTATACCTACCAGCCTCTCCTTTCACCCTAACAAGAATATATTTTCTCTGGATTCTCATTATCAAATCTCTGAAGGCTTCCCATCTTCCAGCCATCCCTTTATCTGCAAACATCTGCCCCCAGTCAGCTTTAGAAAGTTCTTGCCTAACACCGTCAAAATTGGCCTTTCTTCAATTAAGAACTTCAACTTTTAGATCTGGTCTATACCTTTCCATCAGTATTTTAAAGCTAATAGAAATATGGATCTTCTTTCATGTGAAACCAAAATTGATAATTTGTCCCTAAGCTAATTCTGTAGCCAAGATCAGCTAAATTGGCAAAGCCAGGCCAAATCTCCTTTTGGTTTCTCTGGCTCACAGGATAAAGATATTATAGGCAAGGTGCCTGTGGATGGGTACCGCCTCCTTCACTCTTGCAGCACTTATCACAATGGCAGCACACGTGTCTTTGAGTAGCGAACTGCTCTAATGTGTGTGTCAAACTTAAAAGGAGCTGCAGACTTATTTTTCTTTCTAGACATTAACAAACTAGTTTGCTGTTTGTGATTTTTTTCCGTTACCAGTTTCATAGAGTTCCATTTCAAATTGGGATTTGAATTCTTGGCCTTTGGATTACAAGCTCGTTTTTACACGGGGTTGGAGGATTTGAGCTATAGGGAGAGGCTGAATAGGCTGGGGCTATTTTCCCTGGAGCATCGAAGGCTGAGGGGTGACCTTATAGAGGTTTACAAAATCATGAGGAACAAGGATAAGGTAAATAGACAAAGTCTTTTCCCTGGAGTTGGGGAGTCCAGAACTAGAGGGTATAGGTTTATGGTGAGAGGGGAAAAGATATAAAAGGGACCTAAGGGGCAACTTTATCACACAGAGGGTGGTACATGTATGGAATGAGATGCCAGAGGTAGTGGTGGAGGCTGGTACAATTGCAACATTTAAAAGGCATCTGGATGGGTATATAAATAGGAAGGGTTTAGAAAGATATGGGCCAAGTGCTAGCAAATGGAACTAGTTTAGGTTAGGATATCGGGTCAGCATTGACGAGCTGAACCTATGGGTCTGTTTATGAGCTTTACATCTCTATGACTCTATAACATCCAGACACTGGGTCATGCTCATTGGACATTTGGATCACTTACTGTCCACATTTAACAGTGAAGTTACATATTATACTTCCTACCAGGTAATATATTTATGAAATACTCCTTCTAGACTCAGTCCTAGTGGCTCTTTGCTGTCAATTTCCTTATCAAGGACATTCTCGGTAGGAGAGGCTAATTTTAGAGCCTTCACTCTTTATTCAGCCTTTACTTTATTTCCAAGAGCAGATCTCTTGGATTATCAGTTCCTTGTTTTTTTTGTTTCTGATTTCCCAGAAATGTATTTTACATTAAGAGAAATTGGAGCTTCATGATGTAATGCAGGAAGTGCAATTCAGAATGCTGGAAATGACAAGTTTGAACTCGTACCTAATATGGAACGGGTGCATTACCTATTACATCACAAAGTTCATATGTAATGTCTGCTATGCCACCTGAACACAATTATCATTTGCATTATCTGGACATGCTCCCTATTACACATTTCCTTGATGTTGTTTCCATTGCATATCTCTGGCATGGAACTTTCTCGGGGGTGGCTCTGCCTGGAGGACTGCAGCATTGCCAGACTTCCAGACTCAGAGATTTCCACTTCACCACCTTTCTGACTGGCTGCTCATGAGAAGCTATCGTTAAGCCTCCCCAGTGTGTGGTGATAATTGTCCTTTGATCCAGGAAGTTCCTGGTGGTTCAAACCCAATTTGCTTTCCAATGCACAAGCACAGTACCATGAGGCTAGAACCCAGATGGATAACCAAACTATTCAAAAAAGGATGGTGGAAGCATATTCAATCATAACTTCCAAAGACAGGTTTGGATGAATACTTGACTTGCAGATCTATGAGGAAAGGGAAAAGGGGGTGGTACAAATTAGATAGTTCTTGTCACAAGTTGCCACAGGAATCATAGGCCAATGGTGTTCTTCTATGATTCTGCCACAGCATAGTATTGCTCAACCAGGATTTGAGCAGTAAAGGATCTATATTTCCTCCATGCAGTCTTTGATACAACAAATTTGATTGAGCTTTTGAAGAAGTAACAAAGAGGATTGATGATGGCAGAATGGTGGATGTGATCTATATGGACTCCAGTCAGGCATTCAACAAGGTTCCCCATGAGACACTGGTTAGCAAGGTTAGATCTCATGGAATACAGGGAGAACTAGCCATTTGGTTATAGAACTGGCTCAAAGGTAGAAGACAGATGTTGGTGGTGGAGGGTTGTTTTTCAGACTGGAGGCCTATGTCCTGTGGAGCGCCGCAAGGATCGGTGCTGGGTCCTCTACTTTTTTTCATTTTTATAAATGATTTGGATGTGAGCATAAGAGGTACAGTTAGTAAGTTTGCAGATGACACCAAAATTGGAGGTGTAGTGGACAGTGAAGAAGGTTACCTCCGATTACAACGGGATCTTGATCAGATGGGCCAAAGGGCTGAGAGGTGGTAGATGGAGTTTAATTTAGATAAATGTGAGGTGCTGCATTTTGGGAAAGCAAATCTTAGCAGGACTTACACATTTAATAGTAAGATCATCGGGAGTGTTGCTGAACAAAGAGACCTCGGAGTGCAGGGTCATAGCTCCTTGAAAGTGGAGTTGCGGATAGATAGGATAGTGAAGGCGGCTTTTGGTCTACTTTCCTTTATTGGTCAGAGTAATGAGTATAGGACTTGGGAGGTCCTGTTGCGGCTGTACAGGACATTGCTTGGACCACTATTGGAATATTGCGTACAATTCTGGTCTCCTTCCTATCAGAAAGTTGTTGTGAAACTTGAAAGGGTTCAGAAAAGATTTACAAGGATGTTGTCAGGGTTGCAGGCTTTGTGCTATCGGGGGAGATTGAACAGGCTGGGGCTGTTTTCCCTGGAGCGTCGGATGCTGACAGGTGACCTTATGGAGGTTTATAAAATCATGAGGGGAATGGATAGGATAAATAGACAAGGTCTTTCCCCTGGTACAGGGAAGTCCACAACTAGAGGGCATAGGTTTAGGGTGAGAGGGGAAAGATATAAAAGAGGCTTAAGAGGCAACTTTTTCATGCAGAGGGTAGTACATGTATGGAATGAGTTGACAGAGGAAGTGGTGAAAGCTGGTACAATTGCTACATTTAAAAGGCATTTGGATGGGTATATGGATAGGAAGGGTTTGGAGGGATATGGGCCTGGTGCTGGAGGATGGGACTAGATTGGGTTGGGATACCTGGTCGGCATGGACGGGTTGGACCGAAGGGTCTGTTTCCATGCTGTACATCTCTGTGACTCTAGGACTCTAATTGAATTCATTTTAATGTCATGTTATCTTGTTCCACTTTCCCCAGACGAGTTCTCCCTCACCTCCAGGTTAATAGCTTCCAACGACCTTAATCCATAGAAAACTCCATGGCCCACTTCTTATATTTAAGCCGCTTCTTGATAATCAAAGCTTAATCTAATTCCTTCTATCTCCATCTGGAGATCTCCGCACTGTAAGCAGTAGCTGCCTGCTCACAGAGAGTGCACTGATCCTACACAGACTGGCGAGCCAATGTAGACAAAACCTCCTTGTTAAAGCTAATCAGTCCATGCTCTCTCAAAGCAATATTTCATTCTGCAACACAGTGACTTCACTTAATCATTAGAGCTATACCTCATTAATCCCAGTTAACAGCTCTCCTGCCAGACTGCTTCCAAAGCCAATCAGAACAGACAGATAAAATAAGACAAAGAACGGTAGGTGCTACAGAAACAGTAATTGCTGGAGAAACTCAGCAGGTCTGACAGCATCTATGTAGCAAAAGCAGAGTTAACACTTTGAGTCCTATTACCATGCTTCAGAATGTGCTTGCTGAGTTTGTCCAGAAATTTATGTGTTTGTTTCACAACAGACAGGTGCTTGATAAGCAGAACACTCCAGGACCAGGCAGGAAAATGACAGTTTGCACTATAACAGCACTAAAATTCACACAACACCAGGTTGTAGTCCAACACGTCACAGCAATAAGGAAAGGGAATGAGAAGGCCATTGAGTACCAGAGTCAGCTTACAATCAAGGTGACTGTGTGGGTAGCACTCTCAGTCAGAAAACTACAAGACCTGAAACATTAACGCTAATGCGGAGTTAGGCGGTCTGAGGAGTTGTCTCCCAGATGAGTCATTAAACAAAGGCCCTACCTGCCCTTTCATGTGGCCACAGTAGATCCAATGGTACTAGTTTGACAAAGAGCAGGCAGATTCTCTCCTGTGTCCAGACCAACACTTATACCTCAGTCAATGTCATTAAAACAGGTAATCTGATCATTACAACATACCTGCTTGTGGAAGTTTGCTGTGCACTGTTAGTATTTGTTCATTCAACTACAAAGTAAATAGATTTATTTCAGAAAATGATATTTTGGGTTGCAGCATACACTTACTTTGGAACATCATGTATTGCAAGTGCAATGTGTGCCAGCAAGAAACAGGTGACTTTGAATTTATTGTTCCAAAGCTCTCTGGCATTGAGACCAAAAACCATGGTTGGTCAATTTTTAAAATTCTTTCATGGGATATGGGTGCTGCCGGCTAGGCCAGTATTTATTGCCCATCCCTAATTGCCCAGAGAGCATCTAAGTGTCAACCACATTGCTGTCGGTCACATGTAGTCCAGACCAGGTAAGGATGGCAGTTTTCTTCCCTCAAGGGCATTAGTGAACCAGATGGGTTTTCCCCAACAATCAACAATGCATTCTTGGTCATTGTTAGCTCCTTAATTCCAGATTTCCTTTTCTATTGAATTCAAATTCCACCATTTACTACCATGGGATTCATACCAGAGTCCCCAGAAAATTACCTGGGTCTCTGGATTAACAGCGATAATACTATGACACCATCACATCCCAGTTGCTCCATCATTGCAGTATAATGTACCAGGTACAGTGCAAGGAGCTGAGTCCTTTCTAAAGCATAGTAATTCCTAAGTTCTTGATGACTACCACTATCATTGCATGTTGCTTTTAACAAAATCTACAATCATTACAAAGGAAGTGTACTTGCTAGGAACGTATGTGGAACATTATTGTCTTAGTCCTTATATCATTAGCCCATCTCCTGCTCTAACTCAAACCTGAGAAACTTCTTACCTCCTCAATCTACTCTTTCCTAGTTAATGGAGATGTTTCTTGACAATGGCAATTATGGGTGGAGTGTCAAACTGGCTATGTAATCAAAGCTCACCCTACCATAATTGTTTTATTACATGTCTTTGAAGATGTGGAAAAAAAACAAGAGCTGTTTACTACTATGAAAAGACACAAGAAAATTTTTGAGTTCAAGGCATGGGCACTAAGAAGCATGTGGGCTTTGTGCACTAACCAATTGCTGGCTAGTTTATATTTGAATATTCCATTCAACGCTCAATATGTTAAAGCAGGAGGGGAAAAAAATACAACAAAATAAAGCAATCATCAGAGCTGAGAAAGCCTCTAATTCAGAAGCCAGACAAAGACTGGGCTATGAGAGGGAACTTTGCACCAGCTGTTAGCTCTTTCGTGAGACCAGAAAATCTCTTGCTTTGGGCTGGGACTGGTGAAATGGCATCTTCACTCACACACCAACTTTCACCTCTGGCACTCACTGCGATATATCCTAATCTGGAGTTGGCTTCAACCCAGGTCAGACCCATTTGGGTCATAGAGATAAATCCCAGGGCACGAAGCCAAGCTGACTGCAGGAAGTTTGATGTTTTCAGAAAGCAGCCCTGCTCTGGTTTATAAACATATTGATCCACTTGGGTTTTGGCAGAGCCGCGGAGTTATAATCTTTTTTGAGACAGATGAGTCTGAAAGATTTAAATCACCTGGTGGTGGTGAAATTGGCATGGGTAGAAGTGCAAACTGGGTGAATCCCAAAGGCTTGGCTTAAGATGAACAGCCAATTGCCTATTTTTCAAAAATGCCCAAGAATAATTTCATCCCACTGAGATGAAGGGGTCTTCCTTCCCCATTGCCTTAATTCATCCAAACCCCTGTTCTGAAGGTGTTGACTATTATTGGGAGATGATTTCCAGATGGTGGGGACCTAGTGAACTTCAGACACATCATCATTCAGGATGCTTCCACCTGAGCATTGGAACATGGGTATATTTCCCAGGAGGAAGCATCAAAGTCTTGACCCACAATAAGTCTTCTTAGAACTAAACCAAATTTCACTAGGTCCAAAAGTTCACATCACAAACTGCTGACATTATTCATCACCAAATGATAACTCACTTGAAAGATACCAATGACTAATTAGTGCAGAGTCTGGAAACAACAACATCCTCGTGCCCTTCCAACGTTGGCTGGAATATTCACTGAAGGACAAAGTAAATCTTCGTCTAACCATTCCTTACCTGGCAGCACATGCTATAGGAACAGAGAGTGGCAATGTCAAAAATCATCCCATTCTTTGTAAAGGGACATAGAATGTCCTCAATGAACATGAAACTTCAAGGAGAAACATAGTTAACTGTATCTGAAGATGGTTATTTTATTTTATTATTGCCAATTATATGCACAGTATTACAATAACAAGCTTCATTTATGTAGTGCCTTTAACATGCTAAAACATTTCAAGGTACTTCATAGTAGTGTTATCAAACAAACTTTGACACCAAACGCCATAAGGATATATTAGGTCAAGTGATTAAAAGCTCAATCAAAGGTTTATGTTTTAAGTCTTACAGGAAGACGGACAATTAAAGCAGTTGAAGGAGGGAATGTCAGAGTTTAGCGTTCTAACACATTAAGTTAAAATCTTCTCAATAGTCACTAAGTGTACAGCATTTGTTCACCAGTGAGGAATAGTATTCAGAAAACCAAGCAAGAGAAGTTTTATTACTTGCATTACAATGCATGAGGAGAAAGTGAGGTCTGCAGATGCTGAAGATCAGAGCTGAAAATGTGTTGCTGGAAAAGCGCAGCAGGTCAGGCAGCATCCAAGGAACAGGAAATTCGACGTTTCGGGCATAAGCCTGATGAAGGGCTTATGCCCGAAACGCGAATTTCCTGTTCCCCGATTACAATGCATGAACAAGGAACAAAAGCGAGAACTGTAATAAACAGCACAGGAGCTGACTGTGGCAACACTGCAGGACTACAAACTCAATAAACCTCATCATGCCATCAAAATAAACAGCCACCTCCACTCTCTAAATGGATACCAATTGAGAAAAAGCAGTTTACAATTCACTAAATCCTTCAAGGTTTAAGCCTCCTCATCAAGCCAGATGATGCATTGTATGTTGACCACCAGAGACCTGTTGATTTTGACCCTGGGCAGAAAACTAGTGGCCCAAATTAGTCGCCAGAAACTTTAACGTTTTCAGAAAAGGCCTGCAGAGCTCAGATTTAAACCCTTATTTTAACTTACTTTTCCACGCTGGCTGTGACTGCACACTTGCTTGCTGCACAGGTCACAAGTTAAATTTATAACTAATTGCCACACAACAGAGATCTGAGAACCAGCAACAAGTTGAATGCTCAAATAATGTGTTTGAATGATGGCCGAGGGATAAAAAATGATAATCCCACACTTTTCTTTGAATATCGTCATGGGATCTTTACATTCACCCCAGAGAGAAAATGAAATCTCACTTTAACACCTCATCCTAAAGACACCATCCTCTGACAGTCCTCAGAGCTGGACAGGAACTTGAGAGCTGGATTTTACATTGAAGTCAATGAGCATAGCTGAAAATGTGTTGCTGGAAAAGCGCAGCAGGTCAGGCAGCATCCAAGGAACAGGAAATTCGATGTTTCGGGCATAAGCCTGATGAAGGGCTTATGCCCGAAACGTCAAATCTCCTGTTCCGTGGATGCTGCCTGACCTGCTGCGCTTTTCCAGCAACACATTTTCAGCTCTGATCTCCAGCATCTGCAGACCTCACTTTCTCGTCAATGAGCATAACCTGGGATGTAGGGATGAGAATGCTATCCACGGCGACAAAGTTTGCCAAGAAAACAGATGGCTCTCTCTCACTCTGACTACAATTATGATGATCATTTTTAGCTGTATTGCTGGACTCTAGGCTTACAGCAGATGGGAATTTTGATTTTCCTGAATGAAACCTTATTTATTTTGCCATGTGAAACAAAATATGGGAAAGTGGGGCCTAGAATTTAATTCAGCACATTAAGGTACACTGGGAGAGAAAATGAGCTAGATCAGCACATTCAGAGAAGAAATTGAAGGAGAAATTAAGTGCAGTGTATAGATATACAGGTACATATAAACGCATGTATATGGGAGGGATGTTTGTAACTGTATATGTGTGCACATAGGTGTGCACATGTGCATTTGTATGTTGAGAAGGTAATTACAGATCACTGCCTTGGCTGTCAGCTCACTCGGTCGCATGCATGTATCATTGATTTGCTCTGTGCCTGCATTGTCATTTGTTCTATTGACCAGAAGCTGCAGGCAAACAGCTGCCACCAGTTGCTATCTTTAATTAGTCTGGCCTGGCTGCCCACTGACATGGTGCATCGTGGAAGACAGGAATTATTACAAGCAACACAGATTAGCACCTCTGGCCAGTGATGAATTGAAGCACTGACAGTTATGACAAGTGATTAAGTCTTTCTACAGACTTACACACGAGTCAAGGATAATACAAAGCCCTGCGTTCCTTCCCTGGATTAGAGAATTAAATGTCAAAATGAGTATTTAGTACATGACATTCTCCTTAAATATCATAGTTTTTTCACAAATATATATATAGGGCAGACACTCAAATTAGAGCATTAACACCATCACAAATCTCTGCTTTGAAGATGCTTAAGGCTTGTCGTTTATCTCACAGACTCTTTCCTTCCGCGCTCTCGATAGTGGCACACGTCTGTTCAGGATTCTAATCCTGTTTCCTTATCTGGGCAGATAGTTCTAGCCTATCTCATAGTCTTCAAGTAGCTTTGAGGGAAGCCTGGTTTTCTGGTTGACAATCCTCCTCACATTCTGCTTTATCAATGCCATGACCAGTGCTGTTTCTGGTTTTCTTTTGTCTGGTGGCTTTGCCAAAGCCTTCATGGTGATGATGTGGCTCTATCACTAAACTGCTGCTTTGTCTGTGTCGCTGCTCCTCTGACACCTTCTCCTCCTCTAAGTATCACACATTGTTCCACTCCATTCACTTCTCAGTTAAACCATAATTCTCAACCAGTTCCCTGAGCACAGTACCGAATTCTTCACTGACTTATCTTCAGGGCTGTCCTTCCTCATGCTCTCCACCAAGTTTGCCAATATGAACTCCCTTTTGTATAAACTCTCCAGTACACATTCATGGCTACTCCTGGATCTTGCCATCTCACATGGTCTTGCTACTAATATTATTTATAGAATATTATGGAATCCCTACAGTGTGGCAACAGGATCTTCGAACTAGCAAGTCCACACCGACCCTCCAAAGAGTAACCCACCCTGACTCATTCCCCTATCCTGTCATCCTATATTTACATGTGACTAATGCAACTAACTTACACATCCCTGAGCACTCTGGGCAATTTAGCATGGCCAATTCACCTAACCTGCACATCTTTGTATGGTGGGAGAAAACCGCAGCACACAGAGTAAACCCACACTGACAGTCACCAGATGCTGGAATCAAATCTGGATCCCTGGTGCTGAGCCATCATGTCACCCATTTTTTTCTTCATGGCAACTTGAAAAAAAACTACCATAAACTCCCAGTTAAGGCCATTTCTGATCAGTTCCTTGTATTGTCTCCACTCATCTCTTCTTTCCCCATCATCTCCTTCTGTATTGACTCCTTTTCTTCCCAATTAATTCAATACTGCACTTTCAAAATCCAGCCTTTCAAAATCCAATTGCCGAGTCATCAACTCTCCATTCACCATGACATTTCTGTAGCCACTGATCTGCTTAACCACACACTCAACTCCACCTATGCTGCTCCAGACCCTATTAAAACCATTACTCTCAAACTTTGGTTATTCCGCTTGACATGGTAAAGTCACCAGACCATAGGGCTGCTCTCTTATTAGAGAGACAGACTTTGATGCCTGGTGGTGATTTAAACTGAGGGTCACCACACCTTAGTCAAGGGGAGAGGTGGAGAAGGTAGGACCTTCAATGTAACCTCAGCTGCTGTGGGAATTGAACCTGTCTTGTTGACATCACATCTCAAACCAGTCGTTCAAGCTAACTGACCTCCACCCATGGTATGACCCTCCCCTCTGCTCCCTTAAGACCGAGGGATGTAGACTTGGACAATTATGACAAACATTTGGTTTAGTGTTTCATTGCCAGATATCATTGCATCATCAAGTCTTACTCTATTCTATGAAAACAATCACTTTTCAAGAATTATCAGAAAAAAAAATACATAGCTTCCTTTTTCTGCTGCAAACTGTCAACTCAAAATCCTCTTCCCTGCCTCCTCCCCACAGCCCAACAAGGGTTACCAATTATCTCCTCAAAAAACATCCTGACACTTCTGCAAATTAGCATCGAATGCCAATGTCCCTTTCCTCTCCAAATTCCTTGAACAAGCTGTTGCCTCCCACAAAAATGCTAGGCTTTCCTAAAACCTCACGCCTGCATCTCTCCAATTCAGCTTCTGCCCCTGCCTCAGATCAACTGCTCTGATCAAAGTAGCAATAAATCCTATATGAGTGTGACAAAGTCAAACTATTTCTTCGCATCCTTCTCAACCTGCTCGCAGTCTTTGTTGACCATACATTCCTCCTCCAACACCTTCCACTACCATTCACTCATACTCATCTAATTCCATTCTTATCCATCTAATCCCAATAAAGCTTGCTAACAATGGTTCCTCTCCCCAATCTGCACCATTATTTCTGGTATTTCCCAAGAATCCATCTGTACAGTCACTAAAATTCAGTTGCCCATCTCTTAACTTACATCAAGTTGCATTCATGTACCAACAATCTGCTGTGGGCACATGCTGGCTCCAGCAGTGTTTTAATTTTATAATTGTAACTGTACTTTTCAAAACCCTCCACAGTGTTGCTCCTACCTGTCTATTTAATGCCCTCTAGCCTTACAACACTCTTATGATTTCAACACCCTGGGCTCCCGTGTGTCCCTGGTTTTAACTGCTGCACCCCACTGGCAGTCATACAGAACTCCCCCTCGACACTGTCTGCTCCTTGTTCTCTTTTAGGGCACGTCCTTAAACCCACCTCTTTGACTAAGCTTTTGGTCTACTTCCCCTTGCAGGATGCCAATGAGCTAAAATGGAGAGTTGCAAGGAAATTCTTAAGGGATGTAAATATATAACAATGTAAGAAAAAAGAAGAGTAGGCTAATCAGCCCCTCACACCTACCCCACCATTCAACATGATCATGGCTGATCTGCTCCACATGCCAACTCCTCTTTCATATCAGCTCATTATAGCCCTCAACTACCTAATATATCAAAACAATTACCTCCTCATTTTCATACTTCCAGTGATCTAGCCTCCATAATTCTCTGAGCTTGAGAATTCTAGAAATTCACCCTGTTGCATTTCAGTTTTAAATGAGTTCTGCAACTCTGCCCCCTAGTTTGAGATTCCCCACCAATGGAAATATCTTCTCAACATTCATCCTACCAAGCATCCTCAGCACCTTATATCTTTCAAAAGAATGTTCCTGATCCTTCTAAACTGTAATGAATAAAGGCTTAACCTGTTTATCCTTTCTTCAAGAAGGGATCAAAAACTGTACACAGTGCTACAGATGTGGTCTCACCAACACCCTGTCCAGTTGTAACAATATTTCCCTATTTTTAAATTCCAAACCTTTAGAAATAAAGGCCTAAATACCATTTGCTGCAGCTACATGCTAACATTTTGTGCTTCTTGACCAAGAACACCCAGATCCCTCTGCACTGAACATTTTTGCAGAATGTCTTTTGATTCTTCCTAACAATGTGCATAACTTAACACTTACACAATTTAAACTCCAAACTCAAACATTTTGTTGATTTACTCAACCTATCTATATTGCCTTATGATATCAACACAGCATGCCAATTCACCTACTTGTGTATCATCAAAAAATTTGGATATATATTACACTCTTCCCTCTAAGTCATTCATATAGATTACAAAGTGAGACCCTAAAACTGATCCTCATGGTATTCCACTAGTTATATACTTTTAATCTGAAAAAGACCCATTACTCCCAACTTTTTGTCTTCCTTATTTTAATCAATCCACAATCAATGTTAATACATTACCACCAATATTATGAGCTCCTATCTTGTGTAATAACTGTTATGTGGCACCTTATTGAATACCTTTGGGTAATCCATTTACATATATCAATAATTCACTTAATTAATTCTACTTGTTATTGTTTTGATTGTAATGGGGTCAGCCAGATGGACTTCATAGAATATGAGTTCCCCAATTAGGACTGTTAACCTTGTCCATTAGGGAGCCCTGGCTTACAGATAAAAACATGAGCATCAGACTTCCTAAACAAAATCACACAACACCAGGTTATAGTCCAACAGGTTTATTTGGAAGCACTAGCTTTCAGAGCGCTGCTCCTTTATCAGGTGGTTGTGGAGTTAAGATCATTTGATACAGAATTTATAGCAAATGTTTATAGTGTGACTCCAAGTCAGACATCCTGTTCAGCTTGAGAGCTGGCTCTGAGGAAACCAGGCAAAAGTGAGGTCTACAGATGTTGGAGATCAGAGTTGAGAGTGTGTTGCTGGAAAAGCACAGCAGGTCAGGCAGCATCTGAGGAGCAGGAGAATTGACATTTCGGGCCGGAGCCAAAGGGCTCTGGCTCTGGAGGAAAACAGATTAGTGTCAAGTACTATGTACATGTAAATAAAAGGTGACTTGGTGATGGGATTCCAGCCTCTGTGGCATTATTTCAGTTATAATCTCAAAGAACTTTAACAAATTTGACAAACATGATTTCCCTTTTACAAAACCATGTTGACTCTGATTGCATTATGCTTTTCTAATTGTTCTTCTATTTCCTCCTGAATAATGGACTCCAGCATTTTCCCAAAGTAGGTGTTAGTCTAATTACAGTTTCCTGCTTTCTGTCTCCCACTCTGTTGAACAGAGGTGTTGCATTAACAATTTTTCCATCCACTGAAATCCTCCTAAGATTCAGTGAGTGCTGGAATATTTGGACCAATGCCTACACTTTCTCTGCAGCCACTTCCTGGTGACCTGTCTGCTTGCAGCCCATTAGCTTGTCAAATACTTTATCCCAGGTGATAGAGAATGTTACAAGATCTTTCCTGCAATTAGCACTTTGCTTATCAGATATCCTTTGGGTGTTTGTAATGATCTCCAGTGAAAACTGATGCAAAATATCAATTTGATTTAGCTGCCAATTCCCCTATATTAATTCCTCCAAGCGCGGACTTTAATGACTAGTTCTATTCAACTTATGCTTTCCACATAAATTCTATCAAAAGGCCTCTGTAGGCCAGGATCTGACACATCATCTTATTAAGTAAATATGTTTTTAACTGAAAGGCACAGCACAAAGAATTAATCAAGAATTGCAATTAACTAAGAAGCAGCCATTTGGTTACCCAACACATTGCAGGCTTGGTCAGATTTCTAGCTTGTTATGCAATCAGGCAATGCTTCGAAAACAAATGTCGCAGATTAATTCGACTGGGCCTTTGTGGTTTCTTTTTAATTTGGAATGCTGACAAATCCTTAATGGGTTTTGAGTGAATGAGCTACTGAGCACATGATATCAGGGTAAGACAAACCTGCAGCAATTAAAGAGCTGTGACAATAATTAGCAGCCAGCACCAGACAGGCTCACACGTGCACACGCGCGCGCGCGCACACACAGACACACACACACACACACATACACACACACACGTGCGCATGCACAAACACATTCACTGAAGGACAGGCATAGACTCACGCACACACCCACTGAGGCACACATACACACAAGGCCGCACACTCATACTCACTAAGACACACACATGCACAAACACTCACAGACACACCCTCTGTGAAATACATGCACACAATCACATACCCACTGAGTCACACAGGCATGCAATGACACACACAATCACACATCCATGATCACCCAACTACTGAGACACAGATAAACACATTCACTGACATACATGCACATACATACTCATGCACACATTAAATACACCCTGGCAGATATGCACATGTACATATTTATGAATTACACTCAATGAAAGATTCATGTACATGTCACACTGTTATATGTGCTATAGGCACATTTACAGACATTATTAGTGAGACTGGTAAGCATGCAGACACAAACATACTCACACACTTTCACAGACACAGATAGGCAAACACATACATAAACAGATACACACGCAATCATTTTACATTAATCAGCCTAGCAACTACCTGACTGGATCAGATTGCCACTACCCTCCAATTTTTACATCTACTTCCAATTTACATCCATCTTCAACTTACACCCTCCTAGGTCATCTTGTGGACAAAAGACCTGAGTTCAAGCCTCACCTATGCCAGAGGTGTGTAATGACATCTCTGAATAGGTTGATTAGAAAAATGGTCTAAATTTTAAAAAAATTACACCCTTCTCCAATTTCTATGGCCAATTTTACTGCCCAGACAAGTTAACTCTGTACTGAAGTCAATGGGTGGGGAGTAAAATGTTCTGATTTCTTCAGTGTTTCACTGAGCGAGTTAGATTAAAATTACCCACCCGCACCAAAATCAGCCCTGCACTCACTGACGTTCATATCCACCACAAAAAATCTTGCATACTGTCTTACACACAATCACAACTGCATATCCACTGTACTCACGCATCATGAAGGCAGTGCATTTTGCCCTATAATTACAGTCCTGGCCAACACCAGTAGATGGAGTTAGGAATGGGATCAGCTGTATCTAATTTCAATCATTTTGATCTAAGTGAAAGGTTGAATGGTCTCAGGGAGCTGAGTCACCTCCTCCTGCTCACATGTAGCCTGCCACGAGCGACAAATTAATTGCTCATTCACTTCTTGTTTAGCAGCTAGTTTTTGCCAAGCACGGTAAGTCATTGGATGATGTCTTATTATTATTAATAATTAATATTATTAATAAATTATTATTATTGCACCACAAAAATAAAAGGCTTCTTTTTCCTCTCCCACTGCAAATCATAAACAGATCATTAATAGGATTGGCACAATTATCTTCACTGCACAAATTAGGATTAGTAATGTATCAGCAGTGCCAACTGCAGTGGACACTTACTTCTGCATTGGCATCATAGACTAATATCCTTATTCAGTCAACAATGCTTTGTTCTGAATGTGAGGATGACTAGATCGTTGTTTCTTGTGATGGCGGTTGAGTTATTCCAAAGGACACTGGGTTAACCCAACTGCTCTTCTACAAATAGTGATGCAGGATATAAGCAGCTGGCACCTCGGTCTAGTATCTCAGCTGCAAGATAGCCCCTCTGTCAGTGGAGTGATCACCCAGTACTACAATGAATTACCAACCTTGTGTATTTATAAGTGCTCAATCCCTAGAGTGATACTCGAACCCAGGGACCTAATGGTGCTGCTGCTGCTCCGAGCTGAGCTGACACACATAGGTCTGTGTACCAGAAAGATGCAGCTTGGAAGAAAATGTACTTTTGAAAGGGTCACAAAATGAAAGACACAAACTTAAGATGAATAGCAAAAGAACCAAGGGTCACAAGGAACAATATTTTGATCTGGCATGCATGGCCTGAGAATGTGTTTGAGGCAAATTCATTCTCAGCTTTCCAAGAAAAGTTGGATTATGATCTGAAGAGAAACAATTTCCAGTGGAACAAGGAAAGGGTAGGAGAAGCAACAGGCCAATTGGCCTCTTCTGTATCCTGACTATTGTATACTGTTATTCTATGATTCTTTTGCAGGATTTCAAGATGAAGAAAATTGTGACCTTCAGGGCTTTCTCTCCCATTGCAGTTTATAGAAACTCAAATTTAACGTCACCAGAGCCTCACGTTCATATTCCTCTTCTCTCTTTGAAGGTGCTGTGTCGCCTGCAATTCAGCCCTTTGCGTTCCTTGAACAAAACAAACACCAAGAATTCTTGCTGGCTTAAAAACAAATGAAGGGCAATGCAGCAATGAGCTGAACATTTGGACTAAAAAGGTTTCAACCAAGGCTTCAGTGGATAGCACTCTCACACTTGGGTCACAAAGACCTGAGTACATACTGCAGGCTGACACTACCTTTCAACAGCTCTGTGCTGGTAAGACATTAACCCAACTCCCCATCTACCTCTCTGGTGAATATTTTAGAAAAGTACTATGGCATTACTAACCCCTGTCCAATATTTAATGCTCAAGAAACATTCATTTTAACGGATTCTTTGGTCAATACTACCCTGCTGTTTGTGGGAGCATGTTGCATCTAAATTGACTGAAGCATTGCCTATATTGCAACAGTGACTATTTCAAAAAGTATTTGATTAAATGTAAAGTGTATTGTAGTGTACTGGGACTGTGAAAGATGCTACAGAAATGTAAATTCATCCTGTTACTTCCTCTTACAGTCCAGCTCTGTTCTCACACTAACACAGTTTACGGAAGGGGACACTGAGGAGAAATCAGGGGCATAGGTTTCCCACCTTCCCATCCAAGAGCAGAGACCCTGAGGCTAATAGCACAGGGCAAGGCCACCTTACTCACCACAGCCAGAGGAAAAAGAAGAAAGTGTGTGAAGTGTGCTTTAAACATCACCAACTATAATGTTGCCATATGGGCCTAGGAGCAAACAGCTTTGTATCTTGAGGGAGTTAGACTAACCATTTGTGTCTTCCTCAAAGTTTCTGTAAGAATGTGAACACATCAGTGTACTTTATAACTGATTGCAATCACATAATAAACTGCATCTTATTGAAGTCAGGTGTCTCTTCTCACTGGTCTACCATGTGGTTTTCCTCTGCCACACTCAGCCAAGCAACCTCCCAGGAATGAGGATGGAGGCAGCAAATTTACTCCATTGTGCGCAATAGTGCAGAGAGTTCATACAACTGTGTGACTTAGTCATTGTCTCATAATAATTTCCCATACATGTGTGGCATCCTGCTTAATATGGTATTGATATCTTGTTAGGTCAGGCAGCATCCAAGGAACAGGAGATTCGACGTTTCAGGCATAAGCCCTTCTTCAGGAAGCAGTGCTCATGCCCGAAACGTCTAATCTCCTGTTCCTTGAATGCTGCCTGACCTGCTGCGCTTTTCCAGCAACAGATTTTCAGCTCTGATCTCCAGCATCTGCAGACCTCACTTTCTCCTTGATATCTTGTTACTTTTGTAATCTGTGTCCCTAACTATAATAAGTAACTGGTCTTTTTATAGCTGCACTTGTTGCCCTGGTTGAGCTTAGTGAACTCAATGAGTGCTGGGGCCTGTCCGATTCTACACAAATGGCAGTGGACATTGAAAACACTTCCTTTCATAAAATCAATAACGATAAGGATCAATAGCAAATCTCAAAGCTGAGATTAGTAGTTTTTTTAAGCAAAGATATTTAGGGTTGGAGAACCAGTGGCAGGTAAAATGGACTGAAGATGATTTGCTGTCATCTTAACATGAAATAGGTTTGAGGGGCTGAGGGGCAACTCCAAAGTCCTTATGGTCTGAAACATTTCACATCACATTGGGTGGTGCTTTACACCCTGAGAGGACAAGTATCTAATGGAAATGGGTCAGGACAGGAGGAGGAAGGACTTGTTTGCACATAACAGGACAGTCGAGGTCAAGCTCACTTCTGCAGCTTGGTTGTTGGGATCCCTTACTCTACTGCACACATTGAGAAGATGCAGCAGGGCCTGATATTCAGCAAGTTTCACCAGACAAGTCCTTTAGAAATGAAACTATCTGTTGTCCAGCAAGGAGAAAAATATTGTAGGGAGAAGAAAGAACTCTTGACAACTTGTTTTGATGATGTGAAACTGAAGGTGCAGAGGGAGTGCACTCTTGAGTTCTGCCGATCGGTTTTACAATGAGTGAAATCCACACTATAACTCTAGTGGCTTGGAAAGCATTTTGCAAACAATGCTCCCCTGCCTGCGTGAATCATAGAATTGTAGGGTTGGATTTTCCACATCCCGTGGAGACTGGTTTTGGTGAAGGCAAGAGAGAACATCCAGAGAGAGACTTGAGAGAAAGTCAGAGGAACTCTTTACTGAAGCTTTCCACACTTCTGGACTCACACACTTTGTGACTGCTACAGCTAAAAAAAAACTAGACAGTCTGAACTGGGAGAACTGGCTGCTCCCCTTCCATTGTTAACTATTAAAACCTCTAGACTCTTCAACACCTCTGCTTTTACAACCTCGCTTCAAAAAAAAAACAAGGACAAAATAACTTTTTTTAAAGTGGCAACATCGTCACATTCTTTAGCCCAGTTTTACAGCATTGTCCAATCTGAGCCAGAATGTCCTGATACAATTCTCTGCTCCAATTATCCTGCTCAGTGGAGATCAGACTCTGAATGATGTCTAGTGTAATACCTGCACCCAGTGGCCATGAATGGCTCCCTACGGCACAGTGGCTCAGTGGTTAGCACTGCTACCTCATAGCGCCAGGGTCCCAGGTTCAATTCCAGCCTTGAATGGAATTTGCACATTCTCCTCATGTCTCCATGGGTTTCCTCTGGGTGCTATGGTTTCTTCCCACCATCCAAAGGTGTGCAGGTTAGGTGAATTGGCTACGCTAAATTGTCCATAGTGTTAGGTGCATTCGTCAGAGGGGGGTGGGTTACTCTTCGGAGGGTCGGTGTGGACGGGTTGGGCAGAAAGGCCTGTTTCCACACTGTAGAGAATCTAATCTAATCTATCTCAGTTTAGGGGCTAATTGAACCCTTGAAAGTTCACCCCTCATATCCATGGGACTAAAGCCTTCCTTTTGGCTGATTTAAAGATGGTTCTGGAAAAGCACAACAGGACAGGCAGCATCCAAGGAGCAGGAGAGTTGGCATTTGAAGCATAAGCCCATCATCAGGCATCTCCAGTCCTCACTTCCTACTATGTGATATAAAGATGGACACAGAATACTTGTGTTCATCTCAGCCTGCCAACTTGAGTATCTTTTCTCAGTTTCACGTTACTCTCCAAGGGAAGAGTGTGAAGATATGAAGTGAAGATTTTCACAGTGTCGTGTGATGTTGAGAGTCCATTTACAGATAAGCAGTAAACGCTCTTCCCCTTCCAGTCTCCAGTCAGCACCTCACAGACACTGCGAAACCCAATCACACCTATAACATATAAAAAGGTGTGAAAGTAATAGGCACAATACCCAAATTCTCTCCTTACCTCCATCAAGACCAAATAAACTGTGCAGTGCATGAGTTCTCATGTTGCTGATAAACTGAAAGGACTGTGGTTATTTTTAGCTATTTTCTTACAAACAATCCAAGAAGCTGTCACCATCAGTCAAAGCCTAATACCAGCAGTTCTTGTGTTCAGCACCATGTCTGACCTGTTCAGTACATGAGAAATTATTGATCAGATTGCTTACAGAGGCCAAGTGATCAGGTTGCCACCAAAGTGAGTCATCTTGGACTCACCAATCTTGCGCTGTCACCAGCTCTGACACACGAGAACGACTGATCTGTTCCTAAACAATGAGTCTCGAGCCCACTGACAATAATGCCGAGCGTCTGGTGTCAGAAGCTGAGGTTACCTGTCACTCTGCGTCTTTTCTCTTGGAACATGAAAGCTAATCTATCAGTGTATGGAAAGTTCGATCAGATGGACTGACAGGAGTCTCTCCATTTTACAGCTGTCCCACTTTAGCCTGACAGTCCATCCACGAGGGCTGAAAGAAAGAGCCAAAATCTCTCACACCCTTCAGAACCTCCACATGCCCCAAAGCATTCCTGAATGTTTGCCATTGCAGCAATTTGGGAAACACTGCAGCTAATTTACACATAGCGGGGCCTCACAAAAAGCAATGAGATCCATGGCTCGTTAATTTGTTTACAATGGAGGATGAAGCACCCCTCCTTCCCACCCCGTCTACGAAATTATATCTTGGGAGGCCAGATGAGACCTCAGTTTAACATCTCATTTGAGAGATGGCATCCCTCAGCACTGCACTGGGTGTGTCAATCTGGATTTTATGCCACTCCAGGGGGCGCATTCAGTTCTGATGCAATGACCACCATCACCGAGGGTAGACATGGATCTTTACCCTGAAATGAAAACTTGCCTACGATAATGTCCTTTGAAAATCAAAACAGATGAAAGTAACAGGAGACCACCCTTGCTACTTATTCCTTTGGAATGGATGTGAGATCCTCAGCTATGACTTGAGTTAGATCCTGCCTGGAATACAAAAACACAACAACATCCATTTATATGGCTACTTTAAGAAAACACCCCAAGGTGCTACCCAGGAGCATCGTTAGTCAAAAGTGACCACATGATGAGGTACTAGGACAGATGGCCAAAGTTGTAGGTTTAAAGGAGGATAGAAAGATAGAGATGTTTAGAAAGGGGATTCCAAAGTATTTCTTTTTAAATTCATACACAGAAAGCAGATGTCAATGGCAAGGCCAACACTTATCGTTCTCCACACTCTCCCTTGAGAAGCTGGTGATGAGCTTCCTCTCTGAATCACACTGCGATCCATAGGATGCAGTAACTCTGGCTGTACTTTTCAATTGGGAAATCCAGGATTTTGATGCGTAATGATAAAAGAATGACAATATATTTCCAAGTCAGGAGGGTGCGTATCAGTAGAGAGGGAAGCTCGCGTATAATAGTGTTCCAATGTGCTTTCTGCCTGGGTCTCTCTCTATGAACTAGGGCCAGGTCCACAGTCAGAGATACTTCCTCACACAGATTGCAGTGGTTTGAGGAAGCAACTCATCACCACCTTCTCAAGGGAAATTAAGGATGACAATAAATGCCGATCTCACCAGTGACATCTGCATCCTGTAATTGAGTAAAATAACCAGATTATCACATACACTGAAGTGTAATCACTGCTGTAATGCAGAAAACAGCCAATTTGTGTGCAGCAAGTTCCCAGAAACAGCAGTGAGATAACAATCGGAATGTCTATTCCAGCAATGTTGCTTGAGGGATAAGTGAGGCCAGCAGTGTGTGGGGTCCTTTCCGATCACCTGAGAGGACAAACAACGCCTTTCAGCCTCCAGCTATACGGCCCTCCCTGTGTAATGTACTGGGGGTGTAAAGCTAGATGATACAGTCAGGTTTCTGGAGTATGACTTTGATGCACAGCTTTCTGGCTCAGAGCCAAACACTCGTTTTTTTTTCTCTAAAGAATTGATGCATCCTGTTTCAACACAGTTTGATGCTGAGAATTTCACATTCTAACCGTCGAATGCTGTGTGAAGGACTTTTTAAAATCATTGTTTTGCTTTTGCAATTATCTTAATAATGGGTTGTGGATGTCTTTAGCAAGACCAACATTTGTTACCCATCTCTAATTGGCTTTGATAGATATTAATGAGGCACTGGTGCAGGTAATGCTGTTAGACCGGAAGCTCCAGAAAGCTACACTTCTTTCCTTGTGTCAGTGGCCAGTGCAATCATCTGTCACTAATCCATACTGCAGTAATTCTGAACAACCTTGAACACCTGTGATGAATCAACTCTTAACTCTCTCAGTTCTGTGAAAAAAAACCTGGATTCTCAATGATCTACACAAGTGTAATTGAAGCTGAATTAGATTGAGGTAGAATAAGACTTGACCAGATGGAGTTTTAATTTGAATTTTAATTGGGTAGGTTTTGATAAAAGGCCCTCATATCAGGCCTGTGTTGTTGCTCAGTGTTTAAATTGGCCTGTTACACAGTTGCAGCACTTTCAGTTTGTTAATGAGTAATGCCTTTGTCAACAGAATTGCTTACCTACTGCAATAACTTTGATGGTGTGGATTGTATTGACATTTCACTTGTGTGATACCTAGGATAATCAGAATTTTGTTGGTCAATAGTCCACATGACCACTTGCCTTCAATTGCCCTGCCCTCCTCAGCTGGTATTGATCATCCAACACACTCATCTCACAGTGCCCCACCTTCCCATAACCATTTGAGAAATAATTAGACTCCTCATTAACCAACTGAATTGTTCTCACTGTCAGAAAGTGAGCACTGCGGATGCTGGAGAATAGCAGAGTCTAAGGGTGTGGTGCCAGAAAAGCACAGCTGGTCAGGCATCTGAGGAGCAGGACAGTCAACATTTCAAGCGTAAGCTGATTCCTGATGAAGAGCTTAAGCTTGAAACATCGATTCTCCTGCTCCTTGGATGCTGCCTGACTGGCTGCGCTTTTCCAGCACCACACTCTAAGTCTGTTCTTCACTGTCAGTCAAGTGGCCTTCCCTTTCTCGTCTACAGTACCTTTCTAACTGAAAAACAACAAAATGTTGAAGAACATTTCAAAAATAATGATTTTTCTCCCATGCACATAAGTTTATTCTGTAATTCCTGGGATTTCCAGGGACAGTCCTGGAGAGATGACCACCTTTAAAATCTGATTGAAGATTTGTAGCTCGGGTATCCGTTGTTGTGGTTCTGCTCGCTGAGCTGGAAGTTTTTGCTGCAAACGTTTCGTTCCCTGGCTAGGGAACATCATCAGTGCTGTTGGAGCCTCGTGTGAAGTGCTGCTTTGATGTTTCTTCCGGTATTTATATTGGTTTGTTCTTGCCGCTTCCGGGTGTCAGTTTCAGCTGCAGTGATTTGTATGTGGGGTCCAGGTCGATATGTCTGTTGATGGATGTTCTTGCCGCTTCCGGGTGTCAGTTTCAGCTGTAGTGGTTTGTATATGGTGTCCAGGTCAATGTGTCTGTTGATGGAGTTTGGGGATGAATGCCATGCTTCTAGGAATTCTCTGGCTGTTCTCTGTCTGGCTTGTCCTATGATAGTGGTGTTTTCCCAGTCAAATTCGTGTTGCTGGTTGTCTGCGTGTATGGCTACTAGAGATAGCTGGTCGTGTCGTTTTGTGGCTAGCTGATGTTCATGGATGCGGATTGTTAGCTGTCTTCCTGTTTGTCCTGTTTGTGTTTTGTGCAGTCCTTGCATGGTATTTTGTAAACTACGTTAGTTTGGCTCATGCTGGGTATTGGGTCCTTTGTTCTAGTGAGTTGTTGTCTGAGCGTGGATGTTGGCTTGTGTGCTGTTATGAGTCCTAAGGGTCGCAGTAGTCTGGCTGTCAGTTCTGAGACACTCCTGACGTATGGTAGAGTGGCTAGTCCTTTTGGTTGTGGCATGTCCTCGTTCCTCGGTCTATCTCTTAGGCATCTGGTGATAAAGTTGCGTGGGTATCCGTTTTTGGCGAATACCTTGTATAGATGTTCCTCTTCCTCTTTTCGCAGTTCTGGTGGACTGCAGTGTGTTGTGGCCCTTTTGAATAGTGTCCTGATGCAGCTTCGTTTGTGTGTGTTGGGGTGGATACTTTCATAGTTTAAGACTTGGTCTGTGTGTGTTGGTTTCCTGTGTACCCTTGTGGTGAATTCTCCGTTGGGTGTTCTCTCTACTAACACGTCTAGGAATGGGAGTTGGCTATCCTTTTCCTCTTCTCGTGTGAATCGGATTCCTGTGAGTGTGGCGTTGATGATTCGGTGTGTTTTTTCTATATCTGTGTTTTTTGATGATTACAAAGGTGTCATCAACATATCTGATCCAGAGTTTGGGTTGGATTTGTGATATGGCTGTATGTTCTAACCTTTGCATAACTGCCTCTGCTATGAGTCCCGAGATTGGTGACCCCATGGGTGTTCGGTTGATTTGTTCGTATATCTGATTGTTGAATGTAAAGTGTGTGGTGAGGCACAGGTCCAGTAGTTTAAGTATGCCGTCCTTGTTGATAGGTTCGGCCTCCTGTGTTGTGTTATGTATGTCCAGTAGGTTGGCTATTGTTTCTCTGGCTAGGGTTTTGTCAATTGAAGTGAACAGTGCCGTCACGTCGAATGATACCATGGTTTCTTCTTTGTCTATGTGTGTATTCCTGATGACGTCCAAGAATTCCTGTGTTGATTGTATGGAGTGTTTGGATCCGCTGACTAGGTGTTTCAGTTTTTGTCGTAGTTCTTTGGCCAGTTTGTATGCTGGTGTCCCTGGTAGTGATACTATGGGTCTGAGTGGGATGTCTGGTTTGTGTACTTTGGGTAGTCCATAGAATCTGGGGGTGTTGTTGCTTTCAGGTTTCATTCTTTGCTGGTCCGCTTTGGTTATCTGTCCGTTTTTTTGTAGATTCCTTAGTGTGTTGTTTATTCTATTGGTGAGTTGTGGTGTGGGGTCGGAATCCTTCAGTTGGTAGGTGTTGGTGTCTGCGAGTAGTTGTTGTGCTTTACTGATGTAGTCTGATTTATCTAGGATGACCATCATTCTGCCTTTATCTGCCGGTAGTATGATTATGTTTTTGTCATTTTTCAGATGACAACCTGCTATGATATGGTCAGAGCAAAATGAATATTTTCTGACTTCTCACTCAACAACAAACAAAACAAAAAGAGTTTGTTGAACATCTTGGAATAACGCTGTGCACACACCACTCAACAGCAAGCCAGGTTCGGGTAGCTCAGTCACTTACATACCACTGAGAAGAATATAGTTAACTATCTCTCAATGGATGCACACTTGTTCTACACCAATTGACCACACTTGGGCAATCCAACAGCCTGTTGTCCTCTCGCAAGGTCATAGTTCAAAACCAACCTCTGAAGCAAAAAGGTTAAGTCAAACATTGCTTACTTTTTAATCTCTACAGTATTTGAATCTGGTGATACTTATCTACTCAGAATATCTCAGTGACAGCGAGTCTTTTTTAACGTTTGTTGAGCTGAGTGTGAGCAGTGTTACATTTGAGACACCAGCTATCAGGAGGAGAAACATAGAGCTCAGGTTAAATGAAGAATAAAGCTCCCTCTACATTTTCCAACCACTTCCGCAGCAGGTACAGCACAGATTACAGAGTAAAACCTGTTCTGTGTTATTCCAACACCAACATTCCTCCCTAAACATGTCTTTCCCCATGTCTATCCCAGGTCAGATGCTTTAGTTGTGATTATCAGTAAATGTACTTCCTAAAGCTGCCGTGCACCTGACAGTGTTAACTTCCAGAAAGAATGACTCAGATCTACATGGCACTAGGCCAAAAGACAAAAAAAACAGGTTACATTCAATAGATTACTCATAGGTACAAATTCCATTGTTGGCTAAGGAACATGTACTGCCTCCGGCTGTAGGTTAGATTGGAGCACAAATCCATCAGAAATAATGACAAAGTTTGATTGACAGGCAACAGGACTGCAATTATGTTACAGGAAACGCCTACTGCCTAAAAACAGAGGGCCGCAGCACGCGTGTTCAGTCTTTAAAAGGAATTTATTGATTTTCAAACGTATAAGCAACTAACAGACCACTAGACATTGCTGACAATACTTAGCTTGTACAATCAGTTCTGCTATAATGTGCATTTCTTCAACATGAATGGCTGTAACACATTATTTGCAGAATGCGAACTTTTCCTCACCTGGCCACAGCGTCATTCAGGTCCCATTGGTTTAAATGGTGCTACTATTACACGATTTTCTTGTAATGCTGGATCGCATGGAAATGGAACCGTTGCATTATATCAGAACATACTATATTTGATCATAAGCAGTTTTACTCACTATTTCTAACATTGGCAAAAACAAAACAATTTTGGTAGGGCAAGTAAGGTTACTGATTTACATGTTTTCTATTCTTTGAATTGAAGCCTAACAGAACCCGCTCACTTCTTGAAGTTTCAATTTAATCACATTTATTGGTGATGTAACAGTAATATTATTGAACCAGCAACTCAGAGGGCTGGCTTCAGTCCTGGGACATGAGTGTAACTAACACCACTACAGCTGCTGAGATTTAAATTCAATTAAGATATTTCTAAATCTTGGTCTTGAAAATTAGTCCTTACAATGCTGACCTCCATCATGTTGTGTGGCACTATCCCCATACTAAATGGGGCAGATTTCAAACTAATCTATCAACTCAAAATTGGCCTCCAGGAGGCGCTGCATGCCATTAGCAGAATTCAGCCACAATCTGTCACCTCCAGGCACAGTCTATCTCCCATTCACCATGATGACAATGATGGAGATTAGCACTGGTTTAATGAAAACTGCATGTAGGCATGCCAAAGGAAGTGCCACATATATCTAAAAATGAGGTGGCAACCTGGTGGAGCTGCTTGCACATCAAGCATCAAGTAATAGACAGACTAAGTGATCCCACAGCCAACAGGTGAGATCCAAGTGCTGCAGACCAGTTGTGAATGGTGTGGACAATTGAACAATTAATAGAAGGTGCAGGCTTCATCAACATCCCCATACTCGACTATGGAAAACTTAGGCCATTAGTGTACAATACAGGGTTGAAGCCTTTGCATCCATCTTCAGCCAGAAATACCATCTCAGCCTCCTCCTGAAACCTTCAGCATCACAGATGCCAGACTTCAACCAATTCAATTCACTCAATGCAATATCACGAAGGTCCTGACAACATTCTAGCAATAATAATGAAGACTTGTCCTTCAGAACTAGCCAGGCCTTAGCCAGACTGTTCTTGTATAGTTACAACACTGCTATTTATCCAACAATATGGATATTTGCCTCGGTATGTCCTATGAGCAACAAAAGGACAAATCCAACCCAGCCAATAACTGCCCCATGAGTCTACTCTCAATCATCAACAAAACGATGGAAGAGGATGTCATCAGAACTGGCCAGCAACACTTGCAAAGGAATAACATGCTCACTGGTGCCCAGTTTGGATTCTGGCAGAATCATCCAGCTCCTGAGTGAAAGTAAGGACTGCAGATGCTGGAGAATAGAGTCAAGATTAGAGTGGGGCTGGAAAAGCACAGCAGGTCAGGCAGCATCCAAGGAGCGAGAAAATCAATGTTTCGGGCAAAAACCCTTCATTTCCTGATGAAGGGTTTTTGCCCGAATCGTCGAATTTCCTGCTCTTCAGATGTTGCCTGACCTGCTGTGCTTTACCAGCCCCACTCTAATCTTGACTCTTCCGCTCCTGGCCTAACTGCACGGAATGTACAGCAGAGCTCAAGAAGTGGCTGCCCTAGACATCAAGGCAGCACTTGATCAATTGTGATGTTGAAAATTCCGATCTGATGTCAATGGGAATCTGGGAGAAAACTCTCCCTTGGTTGGAGGCATACCTGCAATAAAGGAAGACGGTTGTGGCTATCAGAGGTCAATCACTCAGGCCCATTGCCAGAGTTTGTCAACTGCTTCATCAGTGACCATTCTCCCATCATAGGGTCAGAAGTGGGGATGTTCGCTGATGATTTCACAAAGTTCAGCTCATTTAACCACTCTTTAGATAGTGAAACAGTCCATGTCCAAATGCAGCAAAATCTGGACAATGTCCAAGATTAGGACAGTAAATGGTAACCCACATTCTCACCATTTACTTGTCAGGGAATGAAAAAAGAATCTAACCAACATCCTGTGACTTCAGTGGAATTCCCCACTATTATCCTGGAGATTTTCATTAACCAGTAACTGAACTGAACTGGCAATAAACATACTGTGTTCTGGATTAGTGGTGCTGGAAGAACACAGCAGTTCAGGCAGCATCTGAGAAGCAGTAAAATCGACGTTTCAGGAAAAAGCCCTTCATCAGGAACACTTCAACCCCAGGGCAGCAATGTGGACTTCAACAGTTTCCTCATTTCCCCTTCCCCCACCTCACCCTAGTTCCAAACTTCCAGCTCAGCACTGTCCTCATGACTTGTCCTACCTGCCTATCTTCTTTTCCACCTATCCACTCCACCCTCCCCCGCCCCCTGACCTAGCACCTTCATCCCCTCCCCCACTCATCTGTTGTACTCTATGCTACTTTCTCCCCACCCCCACCCTCTTCCAGCTTACCTCTCCACGCTTCAGGCTCTCTGCCTTTATTCCCGATGAAGGGCTTTTGCCCAAAACGTCGATTTTACTGCTCCTCAGATGCTGCCTGAACTGCTGTGCTCTTCCAGTACCACTAATCCAGAATCTGGTTTCCAGCATCTGCAGTCATTGTTTTTACCTAATAAACATACTGCGGCTACAAGAACAAGACAGATGTGGGTCCCCTATTTCCAAGGCACAAATTAGAAGCATGAAGAAATACTCTTCTTGGCTTGATGGGTGCAGGTCCAACATCACTCAAGAAATTCAACAACCTTGAGGTCAAAGCAATGCAATTGATTGACACTCCATTCCCCCACCTTTAATATTCCCTTATTTTACATCCAGTGCACAGTGGTGCAGTGTCATCCAAAATCTACAAAACACATTGCAGAAATTCACTATGCCTCCTTCAACTGCCCCTTCCAAACCTCTGACCTTCATCACCTAGAAGGATAGCAGATGCAAGTTCCCCTCCAAGTCATACATCATTCTGATTTGCAAATATATATTTTTTTCTTCAGTGTTGCTGAGTCAAAATCCTGGAACTCCCTTCCTAATTGTACTATTATTGTCCCTACACCCCAGGGACTGCTACAGTTCCAGAAGGTAGCTCACTACCATCTCCTCAAAGGGCAAGTAGTAATAGGCAATAAATGCCTAGCCAGTGATGCCCACTCCCATGCTTTTATATTAAAGAAAAACATGGAACTATCAACAAACTCACCTGGTTTATTGACGACTTTTAGGAAAGGAAATTTGCCAACCTTGCCTGGTGTGGTCAATATGTGACTCGAGACCCACAGTAATATGGGTGATTCTTAACTGTCCTCTAAATGGGCCACCAATCCAGTCAATTGTACCAAACTGCAGGTGTCCCTGCATCAATTAAACTGCAGTTGTTTAAGGTGACAACTCACCCTACCTTCTCAAGGGCAATTAGGGATGGCCAACAAATGTGTCCTCATCAGTAACAGTCATATCGTGGCAAAGAATTTTTTTCTCTCTTCTAATCGCATTGCCTCTGGAAGGTTGGGTTCCTGCTAACGTACTGTTAACTTCTGTAACCAAGACAGAGAGACATAGGAAGAGGACACTCAGCCTTGATAGCCTCTTTCACCATGAAATTAGATCATGGCTCATTCATTCCACAACTGTATTTAACATCTGTGTTACATATTCTTTGATGTCCTTGCCCAACAGAAATCTGCAAATACTGTCAAAGAAGCTCCAGGTTCCTCTGAGAGTCCACAGAATTTTTGGAAGGGAGGGTTCCACTTTTCCACTACTCTTTGTGTGAAATCGCTGTGAATATTTTCACTAGTCCAGTGATAACTGTAGAGAAAACTTATAGTACGCAATTATGTAATTTGCAAATTACTTGAGTGAAAATATAACAGATCACATCTTAGAGAATTGCCAAAGGATGCATCCACTGTGCAGACCCTGTGTTAAGTCTAAAAGTGTAAATAGTTCATAGAGTGTTGAATTAACAGAAATCTTAAAAAGACCTGAGAATCCAGCAACCTCCCTTAAGCAATGTAGAGCACTGAACCTCTTCGAAGACTATTGCTATAGTAACAAAATAACCATTCACTATCAGAAGGGAAGTCTCATGGCAGAGGCACCTGACTAGCTGCCACACTTCCAGACAAGTATCCTGTAGGCTGCTCAACTGCAAGGAGCATCACACTAAGCTTAAACAGCCCCCAACTCAAGGGAAACCTAATTGGTATTCCCCACCCATTCAGTATTTCCTTATGTTGAAGTTATTTCTGTGTACTGGAATACTAAATCACTCACTGCACTAAGTGCTAATTTAAACCAATAGGTTCCCTTCTTAGACAAAGAGGTCTTGTATGAATAAATTTCCCAGGAAGATCACATGGCAGTGAAGGTGATACACAGGAAGCTGTCTTCAGTTCTAGCCACCATCTCTCTGGAAGCATATACTATCCTGAGGGGATGCATTGCAAATTCAGTAGAATAACATCATGGCTAAAAAGTATTAAATTATGACGAGATTTTGTGTAAACTTGGTCTGTATTCCATTGTATATGGAAGATCAAGACTTGACCTAACAGAGTTGAAATAATTCCATACGGGCCGGTATCCTGTCACCAAGTCTCCCTTTATTTACACAGGGAGTGTCCTTGACACTGATCCAGCTCCCTTCGTGCCAGCTCTCAGAGTGAACAGAACCTCTGACACTCCTGTTTCATCTGTCAGCCAGGGCTCCCTGATTGGACCAGAGTAACAGCCCCAAACAGGGAACTCAAATTCCTAGACGTACGCCTGGCTGACCTTATTATAATCACCACAGATTCTACTGAATCCATGATGCACCCCATCTTTGACCACCTTGCCTGAGCTGCAGTGCCTAGAGCTGAACATGGAGGAGCAGTATATCCCATTCCACCCATGAGTTCCCATGAGGCTTTTTCAAATAGCATAGGTGAATTAAGCAATGAACATTTCAATATGTTTCACTAAGTTCCACCTAAAACATCTTAAGCGAGATATTATAAATTCTCTTTTAATAATACCAATTACATTCCTCACAACTCAAGGGAAACCTAATTAGTATTCCCCACCCATTTAGTATTTCCTTATGTTGAAGTTATTTCCGTGTACTGGAATACTAAATCACTCACTCACTAAGTGCTAATTTAAACCAATAGGTTCCCTATTTAGGCAAAGAGGTCACGAATATATTGAAGAATCTAAATTAAGTGACCCTTTCTCCAAATATTCCTGTTTTGTGTTTTTTGAAATATAAGAAAACTATTTAATCAGAATTAAGCATTCTTATGTTATGCTTTGTACAGTAATGTTTTAAGGAATTTATCACCAGCGCTGTTAGCCTATTGTAATCAACACACACATCACTCACTGGCATCTAAAACACGCAAGACTAAGTGGCTGTGAATGACCAATACCATCTCCTTACATTCATCAGCGGGGAAAATCACTGCCATCTTGTAACTCTAAATGAACTCCATTCCTTCTTTTTCTCAATCTGTTTTTGCACAAATTATATTAAATTGATCACATTAGAACTCGATTGTGAATATTCACGTTTAAGTGTTGACACAATTACACCTCACTTCACAAAGTTCATAGGCCTGGGTTCAAGGCCCTCCTGCTCCAAAGATGTGTAATAATGTAATCTGAACAGGTTGAGTAGAAAATGCCTGCACATGGAAACTAACCTTTCCTAAATCTGGATTGGTATTTACACAGCATTTTATAAAACCTAGGAGATTCCCAAAGCACATTACAGTCAATTAAGTATTTTCTTTGGTTGTGTACTCACTATTATAATGTACATAAAAGCAGCAACTTATGGGCAAAATTATCTCCCCACCAGGAGTGTGATAAATGACCAGAAACTTCAATCTGAGTCAACACAGTGCAGGCTGTGTAGATGGATTGATCAGAGTTTTTGTCAGGGACATGGTCAAATCCAGACTTCCTCACATGCTATAATGCTTCAGCCCCACAGTGTGTTACACTATCCACACCTGAATTCAACTGAATTGACTGGTATGACTTCCAGATTTGTCAGGAGTCACTCCAGAGCAGACCCCAGCTGCTGGCAAATTACAAGCTGCTGCTAATGGAAAAGTTGGAGGACTGAGGTGGGGGATGCCCCTCGGGGAGGCAGTGGATGAAAAGGAGGGAGAGTCTGATGTGGGAACAAGCTTGGGGAGACAGAGGAAACACCGAGCTACTCCCTGTAGTTTTCTTTATCTCTCCCTTCAGTTGGAATTTTTCCACTTAGCTTGGGACAGATATCCAGTCACAGTTAAACCTGCAAATCAGAAAATAATAGCATTACAAATGGCAACTACACAATTTGCAACCCACCTCTTGGGAATGGGTTGGCTGGGGTAGGTTTGAGATTTGACCTCAACCTACCTGTTTTTGGTGAGTTTGTTCTGGTTGTTTGGTTGAGGGACAAAACTTGAGAGTGCCTTTGCTCTTTTTTGAGTGCAATGAGAATGTTTACATCCGCAAGAGCTTTCATATTGTATCCAAAAGGTACATCTCCAACAATGCAGCACTCCCAAAGTACTCCATTGGAAAGGTCAGCATGGATGACCAAGTAAGGTTTCTCAAGAGGCATGCAAACCCACAAATCCTAGACTCAGAGGTGAGAATGCCATCCACTGAGTTAAGAATTGAAATATGTTACTGTGAATATTTTTACAGTAAGTTTTACTTCCAGTTGAGGCATCAAATTGACTGACCATTGAGGTGGATGTTATATCCAAGTGGAAAAATGCTTGGGGTTTAGGTTTGCTCGCTGAGCTGTAGGTTTGATATCCAGACGTTTCATTACCTGGCTAGGTAACATCATCGGTGGCGACCTCCAAGTGAAGCAAAGCTGTTGTCTCCAGCTTTCTATTTATATCTTTCTCCTGGATGGGGTTCCTGGGTTTGTGGTGATGTCATTTCCTGTTCGTTTTCTGAGGGGTTGATAGATGGCATCTAGATCTATATGCTTGTTTATGGCATTGTGGTTGGAGTGCCAGGCCTTTAGGATTTCTCTGGCATGTCTTTGCTTAGCCTGTCCCAGGATAGATGTGTTGTTCCAGTCAAAATGTGGTTTTTTTCACCCATGTGTAGGGTTATGAGGGGGAGGGGGTCGTGTCTTTTTATGGCTAGCTGGTGTTCATGTATCCTGGTGGCTAACTTTCTTCCTGTTTGTCCTACGTAGTGTTTGTGGTAGTCTTTGCATGGAATTTTATAGATGACATTGGTTTTGTCCATGGGATGTACTGAGTCTTTTAAGTTTGTTAGTTTTTGTTTGAGATTGTTGGTGGGTTTGTGTGCTACTAGGATTCTGAGGGGTCTCAGTAGTCTGGCTGTCATTTCTGAAAATTCTTTGATATATTGTAAGGTGGTTAGGGTTTCTGGCTGTGTTTTGTCTGCTTGTCGTGGTCTTGTTCTGGAGGAATCTGCGCACTGTGTTTTTTGAGTATCCGTTTTTCTTGAATGCGTCGTATAGGTGGTTCTCCTCTGTTTTTCGAAGTTCGTCTGTGCTGCAGTGTGTGCTGGCTCATTGGAATAGTGTTCTGATACAGCTTCGTTTGTGTGTGTTGGGATGGTTGCTGGTGTAGTTGAGTATTTGGTCAGTGTTGTCGGTTTTTCGTATACGCAGGTTTGTAGTTCTCCCTTGTCCTTTCTTTCTACTGTGACGTTCTGAAATGCGAGTTTATTGTCAGTTTCTTCTTCCTTGGTGAACTTTATGCCTGTGAGGGCATCACCTCACAGAAAACCGACAAACACTGACCAAATACTCAACTACACCAGCAACCATCCCAACACACACAAACGAAGCTGTATCAGAACACTATTCCAACGAGCCAGCACACACTGCAGCACAGACAAACTTCAAAAAACAGAGGAGAACCACCTATACGATGTATTCAAGAAGAATGGATACTCAAAAAAACACAGTGCGCAGATTCCTCAAGAACAAACCACGACAAGCAGACAGAACACAGCCAGAAACCCTAACCACCTTACAATATATCAAAAAAGTTTCAGAAATGACAGCCAGACTACTGACACCCCTCAGAATCCTAGTAGCACACAAACCCGCCAACACTCTCAAACAAAAACTAACAAACTTAAAAGACGCAGTACAACCCAAGGACAAAACCAACGTCATCTATAAAATTCCATGCAAAGACTGCCACAAACACTACGTAGGACAAACAGGAAGAAAGTTAGCCTCCAGGATACATGAACACCAGCTAGCCACAAAAGGACATGACCCCCTCTCCCTCATAGCCCTACACACGGATGAAAAAAAAACACCATTTCGACTGGGACAACACATCTATCCTGGAACAGGCTAAGCAAAGACATGCCAGAGAATTCCTAGAGGCCTGGCACTCCAACCACAACGCCATAAACAAGCACATAGATCTAGATGCCATCTATCAACCCCTCAGAAAACGAACAGGAAATGACATCACCACAAACCCCAGGAACCCCATCCAGGAGAAAGATATAAATAGAAAGCTGGAGACAACAGCTTCGCTTCACTTGGAGGTCACCACTGATGATGTTACCTAGCCAGGTAATGAAACGTCTGGATATCAAACCTACAGCTCAGCGAGCGAACCTAAATCCTAAACCTCAACCTGAGCTACAAACTTTCACAAACCTTGGAAAAATGCTGTGTTTGAAATTACAGAAGTATAAGATCAAATGAGAGACTAGATCTTCTTCACCAACAGTTAACCAACCAAAAAAAAGCTTTGCTTCACAAACTTTGATTTTGATTTTTTTTAAGTTCTCACCAGTTTGAAGGACTACTTACCCTGAACAGAATCAAAATGAGTTGCTTGCCCTACAGCTGCTCAAGCAGCTTTCTGTTGTTTTACAGCAGAGGCCTTAGCCCCAACATGCTTACAAACAGAAAAACCTGCCGAAAGTGTAGACTGCCAAGGTGAATTATCTACCATCCTGAGAAGGTCCAGAGGACAGAAATACATAGGGATTGGGGGAAAAATGTGCAGGCCATTATGTCCTCAAATTAAAATAAAATCTGCATCATAGATGCTCTACTCAGCTTACCATGGCTGATCAGAGATACAGAACCTCACATTTCCACTTTAGACAACATATAATTCTTGAGACAAGATAAAGTCTGGTGCTCTCAGCTGTCCAAGTTACTAATAATATTTCTGTTTTTTTTTAATTTCACTGGTAAGTCCATTGTTCCCATCGCCAAATACTCATCTACATTTTTAAGTAAGTCATTCTGAGTGAGGCATATTAAATAATTGGAGAGAGGTGATAGGCAATAATTGAAAAACAAGTCCTTCCTTTGCTAACCAGATCCCATCATGATTGGGTCAGACATGCTTCAATTCCAACATTCCAATCATTTTCCGAGAGAGGCATTGGCAACAAGCACAAACTTTGATCAAAATACTGTTAGGAGTTCCTGTCAAACCAAAATTAGCATACACATTCCTTTCTCAAAATTAATTGACTCAGTTGTAACACGCATAATACCAGCAGAGTTCCAGCCTAGTCATTAGCGGATTGATGGTTGCTTCGGCTCAGTGATTCCAAACACATTTTGGTTTCGTCCATAGATAGACCTGAGACCACCATCATCTTCAGGAAGTCAACTCACTCAGCAAAAAATAAACAGGGAATCAGTGCACATGGATTTCCCCTAAACATAATTCAACCACAGCAGGGCATGTAGCAGCATGCAGCTTGTTTATAGCTTCATTCACCCTCTTGATTCTTTCAGACTGTTATTGGTAAGACAGCCCAGAGATGAAGGCAGTTCCCCTGGGGATTTTACTTCACTTAAAATATTAGTAATCTACTTTCGATATTTCTATTTGTTTCTGAGATGGGGCAGCAAAGGAAAGAGTATCTTAACCACTTTTAACAACCGTGTGGCAATTGTTTGACAGGAGATGAAGTGAGGTGAGGGATTCCGAAAGGGTCACAATTCTCCGGCCCAATTGGTTCACACTTCAATAGCTCATTAAATGATACAAGTTACAGTGAGACCATTCGGCCCATACACCAGTGCCAAGGCTAGTTTGGTTCTTGGGACCTCCGTTTTGAAATTTTCAGTTGACCCCCTGTAGCCAGGCCCAATGTTCCACAGCTGCACAGAGACTTGAAGGTCTGTGCATGTGGATCGGCATGTGAATGCTTTGACTTCTGCTTCCAGTAACTGCTACCACATACAGACCTCAGAAGTCCACGCAGCAGCAGAAATAATTAAAAGGAACATAGCTCCCATCCCCTCCTCCCTGCTCCCAACTAGCTTCAGCATTTTGAGGGAGAGAGATCCAGATTTCTGTTCCATACAGCGTGAATAAACACTTCCTGATATCACCCTGAATAGCTCAGGTTCATTTTTAGGTTATACCCCTTTTACCAGGCTCCACGCTAAACAAAATTTGGAAAACAGAGAGAAACTTTTTAAATCATCTTCAACACCTCAGTTTTGTTCTGGGACAAATCCATGCTGTAACCTGTCCAAGGAGTGATTTAAACCATGTTGATAGAACTTTACTTTATATCTAAACTGTTTTACAGCTATTCAAAAGGTGTTTGATGGTATAATGTGAAGGGATCTTTACTCTGTATCTGACTTGTGCTGCAACAACCCTGGGAACGGAAGATGGAAAATTGGAACCACAAGTATAATGTTTTCCATACCCTTGCAGTATATATCAGTAAAAATAAAAAGTCCCCAGATTGTAGAAAAACAAGCTCCACCTAGTCACCTTGGGTGTTTTAAAATATTGGATCAAATTTATCCTCGATTAGGGTAATTTTATAAGCTTGCACTCCGGGCACATAGCCATACCCACCAAGGTTAATATTAATTATTCTGGTTTTTAGTCCATTTCCCTATAAGTTGCATTTGCTGGGTGGAACTCCATGCCAGAGTATAAATTAATTAAATTATTTTACACGTATTTCCTTTTACAGTGGCATGATTGGAATACTGTTACTAACTTCAAGGAATGTTGCTCTTTAAAAGTAAAAACCATTTGCTTGCTAGAACTGAGCACATGCCCTCCAGTTAAAACACTAGCTCTGCTAATTAAACCCCTGCTTTCTAATTTAGTGATTTCACTCACCAATAGATTTCCTTCCCTTTTTGCTCTTCTCTCCAAGTGTGTACTTTCAATCTCCTGTCTTAGGGATATTAAGGAATAATTTTAATTGTCCTTCAAAAGCACCAAATCATGTTCTTAAACTTGCTGAGCTTCTCTTTGAGAAGCTTGTGAATATGAGACTAAGCTGGTTCGTAATGTAAAAGAAGATTGCAAGAGATCTTTTAAATGAATGAATGCTTTTATTGTCACATACATTTTATAGGGGAAAAAATAGTAAAATGTAGTGAAAACCTTTTCTATTGTCACTCACAGTCCAGTGCAATTTTGGAATTTTAAGAATAAGAAAAAGAAAACAGAAAGGTATAGTTTAAAGAGGAAGAAAGAGGCAAGAGTGGACATTATTAGATTGGAAAATGAAGTTGGAGAAGTAGTAATGAGGAACAGAGAAATAGCAAATGAACTGAATATATACTTTGTATTAGTTTTCACAGTGGAAGACTTTAGCAACACACCAAAACTTCAAAAGAGTCAAGCGCAGAGGCAATGGCCATCATTAAGGAGGTGTTGGGGAAACTGAATGTCTGAAGTGGATAAATCACCCAGACCAAGAGTTATGAAAGAGATGGCTGAGAGATTGTGGAGGCATTGGTGGTGATCTTTCAGTAATCACTGGAGTCTGAGAGCACACCAAAGGACTGAAAAATGGCTAATGTAACATTCCTGTTTAAGAAGGGAGACAGGCAGAAGACAGGAAATAAAGGCTACTTAGCCTGACCTCATTGGTAAGATTTTAGAGTTCATTTGTAAGGATGAGTTTGCAGAATACTTGGAAGTGCATAGTAAAACAGGGCTTCATCAAGGAGAGGTCATGCCTGACAAATCCTTTAAAATTCTTTGAGGAGGTAATGAGCAAGTTAGATGAAAGAGAGCCAGTTGATGTGATCTATTTGGATTTCCAGAAGGCCTTTTGAAAAGCTGCCACACAGGAGGCTGCTAAATAAGTTAAGAGCCTATGATTTTAGGGCAAGGTACTGGCATGGACAGAGGATTGGCTGATTGGCAGAAGGCAGAGAGTAGGGATAAAGGGTTTTTTTTCAGGATAGCAGCGAGTGACTAGTAGAGCTCCACAGGGGTCAGTGTTGGGATCATAACTATTTATGTTATACATTAACGATCTGGACAAAGGAACTGAGAGCATTGTTGCTATGCTTGCAGATGACATGAAGATAGGTGAAGGACAGGCATTGTTGAGGAAGCAAGGAGGGTTCAGACAGACTTGGACAGACTAGGCATGGACAAAGAAGTGTTAGATGGAATACAATGTGAGAAAGTGTGAGGCTATGCACTTTAGTAGGAAGAACAGAGGTGGAGATCATTTTATGAACAGGAAAAAGTTTTGGCAATCTAAAGCACAAAGAGATTTGGGAGTCCTATTTCTGGATTCTCTTAAGGCTAACATGCAGATTCAGTTAGCAGTTAAGAAGGCAAATACAATGTTAGCATTCATTTCAAGAGGCTAGAATACAAGGGCAGAGGCAGTGCTGCAGAAACTGTGTATGGCTCTGGTCAAACCACTTTGGAATATAGTGAGCAGTTTTGAGCCCTCTACCTAAGGAAGGATGTGTTGGCCTTGGAGTGGGACAAGAGGAGGTTTACAAGAAAGATCCTGAGGATGAAGGGTTTGCTATATTAGGAATGCTTAAGGATTCTGGCTCAATATTTGATGTGGATTAGAAGCACGAGGGATCTGATTGAAACTTACCGAATACTAAGAGTGGATAGAGTGGACGTGGGGAAGATGTTTCCACTAGTAGGAGAGACTAGGACCCAAAGGCATATCCTCAGAATGAAGGGACGACCTTTTCGAACTGAGATGAGGAAGGATTTCTTTAGCTAGAGGGTGGTTAATCTGTGAAACACATTGCTTGCAGAGGACTGTGGAGGCCAAGTCATTGAGTGCAATTGAGACAGAAATAGATAGGCTCTTGATTAGTAAGGGGGTCAAGGGTTATGGGGATAAGGCAGGAGAATGAGAGTGAGAAACAAATCAGCCATTATTGAAATGCAGAGCAGACTTGATTGCCCATAGGTCATAATTCTTCCTCTGTATCATAGAGCCTTACGGTCTTTGTAACCACATTGATAAAGCTGCCTATAGAATATTGTGCAAAGTAAGGGAAGTCTATTTGAGGGAAGATGCCAAAGCTCTGAAGCATAGGCATTAGATATTCACTGAAATTTATTACCAGAGAGGAGAGGCTCCGGTCACGAGGAAAGTCAAGAGAAACAAGGGAAAGATTACAATAATAGCAAATTGGACATTTGTTTTACCCATCATTACATTCTCATTCCCATTGTGGAAATGACAAATTGTTGGTTATTCAGTTTTGTGCACAACTCAAGTGAAAATTATACCCTCAGCTCTTCTCATGACTAGAACAAATATTTAAGAGAAGAAGGTGTTGAGGTTTTGGCCAACTCCAAAGGAAAATGGTTAGTGTCATTGGTTGGTGAGTGGGTAACTAGAGGTCATAATTTTGAGACCATACCAAAAGAATACAGGAAACTGCTGGGGAATTTATTTTCTTTTACTCAGAGTGTGTTAATATGTGGGAAGTTTTACTAGATGTAATGGTGGGAGCAGAATTCATGAGAACCTTTAAAGGGGAAGTGATATTTTGAACAAAATAATTTGTCAAGGTGTGGGAAAGAGGCAGGGGAATGAAACTCATTGGGAAACTCTTTCAATGAGTGAGCACAGCAGTGGTCAGTGCAAAGGGCAAAACATCTAAAGAATGGATTGTTCTACACAGGGGCTTGTAATCAGCCAAAAGGCATCCATCCATGTTGGAAAATGTTTTGATACGAAGGTGGCAAAATTCATCTTAGATCTCAGCAAAATGCTGGTGTTTGAGAATCAGCCTGACATTTCTCCCTCATGTGATTTTCTTTTCTGTTGTCACTCATTTTTTGGATGGTCAATACAACAGGCATAAGCTGATTCAAACTCAACCACCAACTGATTCATTTGGTTCAAAGTTGTTCTATGTGATGCTATTTTGTACGCTGGTAGGAGACTGAGCAAAAGTATCTTCAATGTCAATTACCATTAGGTTACAATCAAGCTCCATTCAAGAAGAATTAGAGCCTAGGCAGTAAATTATTTTCATAGGGGCCCAACACCCATATATTAAGTTTTGTTGACAATCAATTCTACTTCAAAGTCTACTGTAGATTATAATGAAATGAAATTTAGGAAATGAACATTTATAATATTTGTCATTTATTAAACTCATTTTATCTTTACAAATTAAGCTCAGCTCTTAGCAGGGAGATGGAACAATCTAAATGACTCTTGTAAAGAGTCTGCCCCCAGCTCAATAGGCCAAGTGACCTCCTCTGTATTGTAACCATTCTATGATTAATTTATTTTAATTTTACTGTTGAGACAGAATTTGGAGGAATTTGCTGTAAATATGCCAACCCAGACATAGAATTTCTACAGTACTTGCTTTTTCAATCCTTTCAGCTTTTTATTTTCATTAGTTAATCCAAGACCAGATCAAGACAGGAATATTGATCTTCGACATAGGTGAGGCATATAAACAGAACAGAAACATTCTACATCACTTACAATAAAAACTGAGACATAAAACCCACTTGCTTACACAGAGTTAAAATTAGACCCTATTACAGTCTTACACTCAAATAGCACTTTAAACTGAAGTTCCATCTGTCCTCTCTGGTGAATGTAAAAGATCTCACTGTCTTTTATCAAAGAACAGCAGAAGATCTTTCCCCCCGTGCCGTGTGTAATATTTGTCACTTTATCAACATGAGCAGATTATCTACTCACTGCAGTTCATAGATTCTTGTTGTGCAAAAATTAGTTGCTAAGTTTTGCTGTGTTACTTCACTTCAAAAATACTTGTTTAGCTGAGAAGGTATCTACTGAGATCATGATAATCTACAAGGAGATAATTATCTCTTCCTCAAACACATTCTTTCCCAGCATCTCAATACTATTTATCTGCCTTAGTTGTTAGCTCCTTTCATAGACTACGTTTTTTAAGTGAGGTGACACTTATCCACCATTTATTGCCTTTTTCCAATCTGAGCTAACATTCTTTCTACTCTTAATGTCCTAAATAATGAGCATGCAACCTTCTCATAGATTACGCAAAATAAAACAGTGTAAAGGATGCAGTCCGACATGACATTAATGTCTGAGCCTTCAAACTAAGTTGTTCTCCCCATCAATGACAGGAATGCATTTATAAATCCCTTGGTCACATCCTTCAAAAATATCTCAAAATGCTAAACACACAACATGTGAAGTAACAGGCATGTAGGGAAATCAGAGTTGGTTTGCACATCAGATCCTGTAAACAGCAATGCAATGAATGATGAATTGACCTATATATGAAGCTGTTTTTTGGAAGGGGAATATGTACCAAAGCAATTAGAAAGTTTGTTGTTCTCCTTCTTAGAAAGATCTGATACCAAAATTGTTGGACTGGCAGACAGGAAATCAATTTAACATCAGATCAGAGGACAGCATTTCCAAAATTGTATCAGATAATGTTTGTTTTATGGCATTGATTTTCCATGAGTTTGCGCACAGAAAATTCAAGGGGGGGAATGGTAAGGGAGAGGGGTTTGTTAAACTTCTAACAACCAGTGGTGAATGAAGAAATGAGAACCTGTCTTTACTTGAAATGGATTTATACATGGAGCGAAACATTACACAGAATAAATCTCTTGACTCCACTCTCCTTCTGTGTCAGTAAGTGTTACTTTCTACATACTCAAATAACCATCCAAACAATGTTCTCCTCCAGATTATAGGCTTGATCTGAATTGAGAGATAAGGTGGACTGCAGATTGCTGGAGATCAGAGTGGTAGAGTTTGGTGCTGGAAAAGCACAGCCCGACAGGCAGCATCCAAGGAGCAGGACAATTGATGTTCCAAAACATCGACTCTCCTGCTCCTCGGATGCTGCCTGACCACCGTGCTTTTCCAGCATCACACTCTTTGATCTGATTTGATGCAATTCAATAGGGTTACTCAGAAGGTAGGTCAGAAAGCAAGGTTTTTTTGAAGGGTGATGGATTTAAAGTTAGTGGTATTGACTTTATAATTGATTGACATAACAAATGTATTAACTGAACTAGATGAGCCATTCTGTTCTCAAAAGAAGGTCTGAGGCTATGAATTCTGAGGTAGCTCGCCTTCTGATTCCCTGAAGAATGTGAATCATTTACAAGGCATAAATCAAGACTGTGGTGAAACACCATCCACTGGTCTATAGGTTCAACAACACTTAAGACGTTTTATATCATTCATGACAACACAGCTTCATTGGCATCCCATCCATCACCTTCAACATTGACTCCCTCCATCATCAGTGCACAGTTGCAGCAATGTGAACCACCTACAAGAAGAACTGCAGTAACTCACTCATTGCTTTTTCCATGATACCTTTCAAGTCTGCAAGCTGTACCATTTAGAAAGAAAAGGGCAGCATAATGCATTGAGACACCACCATCTGCATGTTACCTTCCAAGCCACAAACCATCTGACCCAGGGCAATATCATTGTTCCTTCATTGTCACTGGTTCAAAATCCTGGTACTCTTCCTAATAGCACTATGGATGTCCCTACACCCTGCAATCTGCACAGGCCAGAAAAGGTGAATCACTGTCATCTTCTCAAGAGTAATTCGGAGTGGGCAGTAAATGCTGACTAGATTAGATTAGACTTACAGTGTGGAAACAGGCCCTTCGGCCCAACAAGTCCACACCGACCCGCCGAAGCGCAACCCACCCATACCCCTACATTTACCCCTTACCTAACACTACGGGCAATTTAGCTTGGCCAATTCACCTGACCCGCACATCTTTGGACTGTGGGAGGAAACCGGAGCACCCGGAGGAAACCCACGCAGACACGGGGAGAACGTGCAAACTCCACACAGTCAGTCGCCTGAGTCGGGAATTGAACCCGGGTCTACAGGCGCTGTGAGGCAGCAGTGCTAACCACTGTGCCACTAAGGCAGCAATACCCATGATCCATGAATGAATAGAAACTATGACCAACCTTGTCAACATTGTAGATTTATTATGTAAATATGCCCTTTTTAAAGTAATTGTTACATCTCTTCCAGAAGAGTAGTTGACCTCAAATAAAAGTAAAATACTGCAGATGCTGGCAATCAGAAACAAGCACAGGGAATGCTAGAGAAACTCAGCAAGTCTGGCAACATCTGTGACAAGAGAAATAATGTTCTGAGTCTGGTACAACTCTTTTTCAGAGCAGAGTTGACCTCAACATTTTTTTCCCTGGAGTGTTGGAGGCTGAGTATAGACATTTATAAAATAATGAGGAGTATGGATACTGTGAATTGTCAAAGTCTTTTGGAGAGTCCAAACCTAGAGGGCATTGGTTTAAGGTGAGAGGGGAAAGATTTAAAAGGGACCAAAGGGGCACCTTTTTCACACAGAGGGTGATGCATGCATGGAATGAGCTGCCAGAATGAGTGGTGGAGGCTGGTACAAATACAACATTTAAAAGGCATCTGGATGGGTGTTTGATTAGGAAGGGTTTAACGGGATATGGGCCAAATGCTGGTCAATGGGACTAGATCAGTTTAGGACATCTGGTCGTATGAACGAGTTGGACTAAAAGCTCTGTTTCTGTGCTGTATAACTCTATGACTCTATGTGCCTGTTGACAACAATTTGACTCTGTGCACTCTGTGCCACATGTTAGCAGGTCCAGCAGCAGAATAATGCACTACCTACAGCATTGCACATCTTGATAAAGCAGCTCCACAGCCGAACTAGCATCAACCATCACTGACTACTTCCCAGAATTAAAACAATTAGAAGAGGTTTTCTGCAACATTGTAACAGAAGACACGGGGTAAATCATGACAGAAACGAAAGTTTCCTTGTACAATCATTTACAATCTGTACAAATAGAAGAGTGACTAAGCACGAATGTGATCGCGCAGTCATTACGAAGTGATGCATGACTAGGGATAATTGAAAGTAAAGATCAGGATGCTAGAGGATAATAACTATCAACAATAAAACAAACCTTGCCATAGTGTCCAAATCAGTATCAATGTGTGGGGTTTGAGAAGTTACCCCTACACTCCCCAGTCTAACAAAGCCTTATTTGAGTCATCACTAAAGGATTTGCTAAATTGCCAGAATTTTCTGTTTTTATTTAGAATCTCAGATTTCGAACACCGGGGACTTTTTTTTTTCAATTTTAGTTGCCGCTCGTTTCTAAACACCTGATTTGCTGTTAATAGGACCCGAAAGTCTGGGTTATTCTGTGGGTCCCGTTAGATTTGGCAATGCTAACCCAGCAATGGGGACGTTCAGCTGAAATCTTGGAAAGACCGCGGGAAGCAACAAGCTCATTTTCAGCATTTTTCCCATGCCATTAAAACTGAGAGTCAGCAATGCAACCCTAACACGGTGGGGGGGGGGCGGGGGGGGGGGGGCATTTATGTCTCGAAATTGGCCAAAGAAATTAAAGACAGACATTCAAAAAGAAGGACTTAACTTCACACACACACACAATTAAAGGTATAAAACGAGTGAATAAAATAAGATAGTAATACATGGTTATACGAATTTATGCGGATTAAACTTTTTGGTATGTTCAAAAGTTTGTCAATAATTAACATTCCATTAATTTAAGTTATTTTTCTAAGTCGTTTATAATGTTCTATGCACAACATTGCGACAGTTGGAAGATTTAGAAAAATCATCGTACATATACCTGGAATTTCCAGCTGGATGTTAAGAGATGCTCGCAAGGAGTTCCCAAAGGGATTCCTGTTCGTTGCCTGGTTCCAGAAGAGCGCTGGCTAAATACAAACAGCCCTGGCTGCCGTGGGTGTGGAAATGACAAAGCCCAATTCGAAACTTGTTTCCGTTTCGTCAGGTCTCCCAAAAACGACCGGAGCCGGTTGCGTTTCGTTTATTAGAAGATGCCTGGCTCTTCCCAGCGAGCTGCAGTGACTCAGGTGCGATTTCGGTTTGCACTTTGTCAATTTGGCATGGCCAGCTGAAACTCCCGCCTTCAGCTCGAAGGTGGTCAACCTCTGGGTCAAGGTACTGGCAAATCAACCCACCACCCCTTCCCCCAGCCCCTCAGCATCAGTCTCATTGCACTCACTTTCAACTGAATGGACTGAGGGTCTTTGCTGTTTAAATGATGTGGAGGAGCCAATGTTGGACTGGAGTGGACAAGGTTAAAAATCACACAACATCAGGTTATAGTCCAACAGGTTTATTTGGAAGCAGTAGATTTTGGAGCACTGCTCCTTCACCAGGTGGTTGTGGAGAATAAGACCATAAGACACAGAATGTACAGCAAAAGATGACTGTACAATCTAGGTTTGTTCAATATACCATTTCAATTGCATGACATTGTGCATGTTTGCTATAAATTCTGTGGCCAGTTGTCTTATGCTCCACAGCCACTTGGTGAAGGAGCAGCGCTCTGAAATCTAGTGCTTCCAAATAAATCTATTGGACTATAACCTGGTGTTGTGTGATTTTTAACCCTGTTTGAATGAGCCGTTCATATAACAAATCATTAGACTGGTCAATGAGGAGAAATTGTTCTCAGTGAGACACAACGAGTTACGGTTTATTCGCTGAAGTAAAGAGTTGACCCAGATTTAAGATGATCACTTAAAAAGCCATGAGGAATCTTTCTTTGACCCGAGGAGTTGTTAATACCTGGAAAAACACTGCAAAGGGAGATATATTCAATAGAAACTTCCAAAAGACATTTGGATAAATACTTGAGAAAGAGTTGCATGACGGGCAAGAGCAGGGGAGTGGGATCAGTCAAACAGTTCAGAATGGATCCTCACAGGCACAAGGGATGAGATTGTCCTTATCCTACATTAGATCCTTTTATAAGGGACAGAAAAAAGCTAGAAGGGGAACTGACAGAAGCAAGTCCCATTATGAAGTTGCTTGGAAGGGTAAAGGTAAGATGATGTTTCCCTTATTTGTGTAAAATTATCACAAATAAACCCAAAGAGGAATTCTTCACCAGGGAATGGCTCAAATGTGAAACCCTCCTGTGCCATGGAATAGAGTCATAGAGTCATGGAGTCATAGAGATGTACAGCACTTAGACAAACCCTTTGGTCCAACTTGTCCATACTGGTCAGAAATCCTTACCTAATCTAATCCCATTTGCCAGCACTTGGCCCACAATCCTTTAAACCCTTCCTATTCATATGCCCATCCAGATGCCTTTTATATGTTGAGGAGGTGCCAGTGTTGGACTGGGGTAGCTACCTGATGACGGAACAGCACTCCAAAAGCTAGTACTTCCAAATAAACTTGTTGGACTACAACCTGGTGTTGTGTGATTTTTAACTTTTAAATGTTGCAACTGTAGCAGCCTCCACTAACTCCTCTGGCAGTTCATTCCATACATGCACCATCATCTGCATGAAAACATTACCCCTTAGGCCCCTTTTATATTTTTTCCCTCTCACCTTAAACCAATGCCCTCTAGCTTTGAATTCCCCTATTCTGAGAAAAAGACTTTGACTCCTTCATCATATCCATGCCACTCATGATTTTATAAACTTCTGTAAGGCCACCCCTTTGTCGCCGACGGTCCAGGGAAAATAGCGCGAGTCTATACGGTCTCTCCCTATAGCTCAAATCCTCCAACCCTGACAACATCCTTTTACTGCAAATTTTTTCTGAACCCTTTCAAGTGTCACAACATCTTTCCTATAACAGGGAGATCAAAGTTGCACGCAGTATTCCAAAAGTGACCTAACCAATGTCCTGTACAGCCATAGCATAACCTACACTCAATGCACTGGGCAATATAGGTAAGTGTACCAAGTCTTCTTCACTATCCTGTCTATCCACAACTACACTTTTAAAGAACTATGAACCTGCATTCCAAGGTCTCTTTGTTTGGCAACACTCCCCAGGAACTTACTTTTAAGTGTATAAGTCCTGCCCTGAATTGCCTTTCCAAAATATAGTATCTCACATTTTTCTGAAGTAAATTCCACCTGCCATCCCTCAGGCCATCAGCCCATTCGGTCAAGGTTATATTGTACATTAAGGAGGCCCACCTCAGTGTCCATTACACCTCCAATGTATCATCTGCAAACATACTAACCATACCTCCGATATTCGCATACCTAGTTGAGGCAAATAGAACATATGTATTTTAGAGGAAGCCAGATAGTCACATGAGCTTTCAAAAGTTGATTGGGGGAAGTTACTCGCAGGTAAAAGGATGATTGGGGAGTGGGAGACCTTTAAAAATAAGATCATATGATCCTTACAGTGTGGAAGCAGGGTATTTGGCCCACTGAGTCCACACCACCCCTCTGAAAAGCATCCCACTCAGAATCACCCCTCTACCCATTTCCCATGGCTAATATATCCAGCTTGCATATTCCTGAATACTTTTGCAATTTAATATGGTCTATTCACCTAAACTACACATCTTTCTACAATGGGAAGAAACCCACAGAGACACAGGGAAATTGTGCAAACTCCATACAGATAGTCACCCAAGGCTGGAATTGAAACTAGGTCCCTGGCACTGGGACGTAGCAATGCCAACTTCTGAACTACCATGCCACCCTACACTATTCTGTCCTGTTTTAACAGAAACAAGTCTCTGCGACTGTACAGGACATTGGTGAGGCCACTTTTGGAATATTACATTTAACTCTGGCCACCCTGCTTTAGGAAGGATGTTGTTGAACTTGAAAGAGTGCAGAGAAGATTTACAAGGATGTTGCTGGGACTAGAAGGTTTGTGCCATCCACCAACATTTGAACTCATTCCTCTGCACACTGCCACATTTTATGATTATATGGTCTAGGAAGACATATTCGTGGAGTTTCACACACACATTTCTTCCCCCAGACACCAGCTGTTCTGACCATTTGCATTCTGACAGTTTCCCATCCTCCTACACAAATTGGAAAGCAAACTGTTCTTTCATTACCCAATTGGATACTTTTTGATTTCCAGTCAAATAGTTTACGCTCTATGTTTGATATTTTTATAAGTGGTATATAGAAATATTCAGAGAAAATAAAAATACACTCTCCGCACTACATCATGTAGCTTAACCAAGGCTAATCAGTAAATGACAGCAAAGTCTTCATTAAAAACATCATTGCTTTATTTTTGTCCATTGGATGTGGGCATTGCTGGCTATGTCAGTATTTAATGCCCATCCCTAACTTCCCAGACAGCAGTTAAGTGCCTTTTTTTTATTCCTGATGAAGGGATTTTGCCCGAAACGTCGATTTTGCTGCTCGTTGGATGTTGCCTGAACTGCTGTGCTCTTCCAGCACCACTGATCCAGAAGCAGTTAAGAGCCTGTAGGTCGAGAGTCACATACCAGACAGAACACATAAGGATGGCCAATTTCCTTCCTTAGAGAAAAGGAAATGTACCAAATGGGCTTGTACAAAAATTGACAGCTGTTAAGTCACTGCCAGTTTTTTTGAACCAACTTTTACTGAAATCAAATTTTAGCATTGACTATAATGGGGTTTGAACATTTGTCCCCAGGATATTTACCTGGAATTCGAGATTGCTGGCCTAGTAACATTGCCAATGTGCCACCATCCTCACCGGCAGCCAAGTTATTTACAGCACTGTGTCGAAAGGTAAAAGAAAAGGGCTTGAATTTATCAGTGCCCTTTGGAACCCTGGGACATCTAAAGAGATTTCCAGACAAGTAGATTACTTTTTGAAGTGTTGTCACTTGTGCAGGAAACACAGCAAGTTCCCACATGCAGTAAAGTGATGAAAACTTCAATTTGTTTTAGTGATATTGATAAAGCGATAAATATTACTAGGCTATCAGGGGGAATTGGTTTTGCCTTCTTTAAAATAGTGCCATGGGATATTTTATATCTATGTGAGAGGAACCACTGGGACGTCTGAAAAATATCATCTCTGCATCACAGAGCACACCGAACACCAGATCAATCTCGATCATGTGCTGAAGTCGCTGAGTTTCTCTGACGGGGAGTTATGTTTTAATTTGTGGAGACTTCAGAACAATCCTAGAAACTTACCAACCATCCTAAAGGAAAGAATTTTCTGCCCTTCAAGTGAAGGTTTGAAGAAAATTAGTGGATGCCTAGAGTCCTGGCTAAAACCCTTAAAATACCTTACGGTTATTCAAGTTAGTGCTGCTTAAAATTTGTAAATGTACAACTGTAAAGCTTAGAGCTTAGTCAACATATCGCATAAATGTATGAACAAAGAGTAGGAGGAGGTCATTAAGCCCCTCAAGCCTGCTCCTCCTTTTAATATGATCATGGTCAATCTGATTGTAATCTCAAGTCCACATTCCCACCCTCCTGCTTAACAAGAATCCATCCAACTCTGCCTTAAAAATATTCAAGTACTCTGGTTCCACCACATTTTCAGTTCCACAGATTCAAGACCCCTTGAGAGAAAAAAAAGTCACCTTCTCTCTGTTTTAAATGATGACCCCTGATTTTTAAATCGTGACTCCTAATTCTAGATTCATCTATCCCCTCCACATCTATCCTGTTAAGACACCTCAAAAACTTATATATTTTAATTAAGTCACCTCCTACTCTACTAAACTTCAGCGGATGCAAGCCTAGCTCGCCCGGCCTTCCTTAATTTGTTCCAGTTATTAGTCTAACAAACATTCTCTGGATGACTATTAATGCATATATGTCCCTTCCTTAAATAAAGTGATAACATTGTGCTCAAAATGTGGTCTCATTGGCTTATTAACTGAAGCATAACTACTCCACTTGATGATATTCGGTTAGCTTTCCTAATAAAACACCGTACCTCCTGTATCCTAACCTTCTGTCATCCATGCACTAGAACACCCAGATTCCTCTGCATCTCAGAGCTCTACAATCTCTTACCGCTTAGATATGTTTCTTTTCAATTCTTCCTGCTGAAATAGACAATTTCGCACCATACTTAATTTACCGCAACTTGACTTATGTACTTAAACCATTTTTTAAAACTCTTCACAATGTACTTTCCTGCCTATTTTTGTATAATCAGTAAATTTGCAGCCATAGCTTCTGTCCTTTCTTCCACTTCACTTAGATATATTGTAAACAGTTGACGTCCCAGCACCAATCCCTGTGATGCAAACTCAGTATATCATGCCAATTTGACAGAAATTATCCATCGCTACTTTCTGTGTCCTATTATCCAAGCAATCTTTTTTCTTGAAGACAGTTCCAATCCAGGGCCTGATATGACTTAGGGAGTCTCTGAGGGTATTTAGGGTTATTTCCATCCAACTTCCATGAGACATGAATTGAGTATTAATTGAAAATGCTCAAATTGGCAGCATGTGGGTTAATTGAAATATTTGGAAAGTGGGTAGCCTCTCCTACTGACTAAATATTAGATGTTAACTGTCAGCACCCACGTGCTCAGGTCTCTGCCTGTGTAGGAGTATTGGAGTTGCAGGTGGGTATTGTGTACAAGACCCTATGCCGAATTTGAATCTTATCTGGATCAGATGATTTGATTGTGATAAAATTTCAAAGTCATCCATTCTGTGTCATCCCTTTGAGATGTTTCTGTGACTCAAATATATGTCATATGAAGATATGTTTCTTTCATAATTTCTGTTCTTTCAAATTTGATATCAACACGATAAAATTAAGTTTCAGTATAGTGTGTCAAATAATGATTGGATCTCTATTGCAAAACCATAACAGCAATATCAATTTTCTTCTATCATTGTTCCATCATGGTTGCAATGTATGCTATCTACCAAATCACTGAACAGATCTTGCCAAGGTTACTGGAATAGCACCAGGAAACTCAGAACCAACTGAAAGGACAAAAGAATCAATGCAATGGGAACACCAGATCATCCAAGTCTTATACCATCTGGACTTTGAGATATACTGACTGTTCTTTTACCATTGTAGAGACTAAATCCTAGAGCTAGGAAAAAGTGAGGGCTGCAGATGCTGGAGATGGGAGTCAAAGAGTGCGGCGCTGGAAAACTACAACTGGTCAGGCAGCATCCAAGGTGCAGGAGAATCGACGTTTCACCAGGAATGAGGTTTGGGGGCTGGGGAGCTGAGAGATAAATGAGAAGGGCATGGGGCTGGGGGGAAGATACTCATGAACGTGGTAGGTAAATGAAGGTGGGGGTGATGGTGATAGGTTGGAGAGGAGGGTGGAGCAGATAGATAGGAAGGAAGATGGACAGACAGGACTGTTCAAGAGGGCGGTGCTGAATTGGAAGGTTGGGACTGGGATAAGGTGGGGAGAGGAGAAATGGGGAAACTGGTGAAATCCACATTGACCCCATGTAGTTGGAGGGTTCCAAGGCGGACGATGAGGCTTTCTTGCTCCAGGTATCAGGTGTTTATGGTTTGGCAGTGGAGGAGGCCCAGGACCTGCATGTCCTTGGTGGAGTGGGAGGGGGAATTAAAGTGTTCAGCCACAGGGTGGTGGGGTTGGTCAGTGCGGGTGTCCCAGAGATGTTCTCTGAAACAACCCGCAAGTTGGCATCCTGAAACGTTGACTCTCCTGCTCCTTGGACCAGCTGTGCTTTTCCAGTAACACACTGTTCAACTCTAAATCCTAGAGCTCTCTGTATAACAACAATTTCAGAACATTTTAATCACATGACTGCAGGGGTTCAAGAAGGTGGCCCACTAACTGAGCTCTTGAGGGCAACTCAAGTTGGAGAAAAGGTGCCAACCTTGTCAGTAATGTTTACATCTTGAGTTTGTCCCATTCCCTCATTATTATAACAGAGATTAAGTGAAATGCCTATTTAAATAAGATGAGTTTATGTCACTCTATAGTGGGAAAACTTCTGATGGGATTAGGAACATGGAAGTAGGAGTAGGCCCTTTGAGCCTGCTCCACCATTCTAATCATAGTTGATTATCTACCTCAATGCCATTTTCTTGCCCTATCTCCACAACCCTTGAACAGTAAATAGAAATCTATCCATGTCTGTGTCTACCTCTGTGTTAGTCTGTCAGTCTCAGCTGGACTGACAATATCTGAGAAGGGAGTTACATGTATTATGTTGATTTGTTAGGGAGATCAAGAGATCATTACATTGAATATATGGCAAAATTACACACCATTTAGCGCAACCAGTTCCACAGGTCAGTATCTGTTGTCCATAAGCTCCTCCTCTCACCCTCTTCCTTTAACTATACCAATATATCCTTCTTTTCCTTTCTCTCTCATGTGCTTTTCTAACTTCCCCTGAATGCATCTATAATTTCTGCCTCAATTATTCCATGAGACAGCCAAAGCTACATTCTAAATATTCTCTGAGAAAAAGTACTTCTCGTGAACTCCCTGTCGGACTTATGAGTTTCTATCCCAAATCTATGACATTTAAATCTGACCTGAATGGAAACATTTTCTCTAGCCCAATCCTACTGAAATGATTTATTATTTTAAAGACCGCTGTTAGGAACTCCAATCTATTTGGTCTTTTCCATTCGTTATAACTTCTGAGTTCTGGTAACATCCTGACTGCACCACTCTACCTGTGGTTGAGACTGATGCTTTCATATGTATTTTTAGTACAGTACTGGTGTGGGATGATTATCTGTTTTTCCACCCCCATACCACTGACAGTCAGCTCCATGAAGCTTGCAAAACATACTCACCAGCTGATAACGTGTGTTTAACCACCAGTCTGAATATTACTCATCCAACTGCTCAATTTATCATGTTTAGTATTTCGTGAATGAATAAGTACCTCTTGTAAATAATATGCCTCTCACAGAAAGATGTTGAAAGAGACCAATTTTTAAAGATTGAATGCTTAAAATACAGAGCTGGATTGTCAGTGTCTGAGAGGGCAGTTTCTGCAAGATATAGAATTTCCAGTTTTAAAAAAAATTCAAACTGGTTTTATGCTGTATACAAGCCTCATCAGTATACCTCCCTAGGAGACAGCAAGGTCTGCAGATACTGGAGATCAGAGTCGAGAGTATGTTGCTGGAAAAGCACAGCAGGTCAGGCAGCATCCGAGGAGCAGGGAAGTCGACGTTCCGGCTCTGGCTCAAAACATTGACTTTCCTGCTCCTCAGATGCTGTCTGAGCTGCTGGGCTTAACCAGCAACACACTCGCAACATACCTTCCTATTCCTAACCATCTTCATGTATTACCTAATATCATCTTAATATATCAGGTGAGATGTTTTATTAAAATTAATGTACCTGACTTTCTCCTTTCAAAGGTTCTTTGAACTAAATCCTTGGTTGTCTCCTCATCCATTTGGTTAAAAAGTTACCACTCCTGTAAATGTTGATTTAACATTTAGACTGTGCTCATCATTGAGAAGTTCCAACATAAAATTTGAAGTTTTTGAATCACTTAAACTGACAATAAACCATAAAAACTTAAATTAAATTAAATGCAAGCATGTTTTCTTCTTTGATGATGATTGAGAAGGTCTTAACGTGAGTTAAACTTTGAATTCTGATACAAACACTAGTCTGTACAATGTGATTTTAAAATGGAAATTGCTGGAAACTATTCTGAAGAAGGGTCACTCAACCCACAATGTTGACTTTAATTTCTCTCCACTGATCCAGCAATTAAACAGTTACAGCATCCGCAGTTCTTTCGGTTTTATAATTTTAAAATATCTCCTTTAAGGTGGAAGGGAGTTTTGAAAAGGGGAATTGTGGGTTCATAAAAGACACCACCATTCAGAGACAAGCCAGTGTGGCTTGGTTGCCAAAGGAGTAAAATTCTAAACAGAAGCCGATTGAAATCAAATTATAGTTTGCATATCTTTCCCCGGTAAGTCACAGTAAAGGGACAGCTCAAACTGTGAGGTGCACGCAGCTAGAGACAGGTAGTAAAGGAGCAAAAATTAATTTTCCTTTTGAAGGGATAGATCAGACTTCTAGCAATTTGATGAACAAAGGGATGCCAAGCTAGGCAGATAAATGTTGCTGATGGAAGTTGGGGTTGGAAGATTCAGGCTGAGTGGAAAAGCTTTCACAGGACTCTGTAAATTTCATTCTAATGCAGCAGGGGAAGTGAACCTACTGGACGGCTAGGACTAATATTGTTAGAGACAAAAAGCTGCAGATGCTAGACTTCAAGGTAGACAAGCAGGAGGCTGGAAAAACACCAACCTGGGCAAGCCAGGCAGCATCAGGAAGTGGAGAAGTCAATGTTTCGGGTGAGCCCATTCCTGTAATGCTACACGTCTGCTATAAATAAAGCTAAAGACAAGGGGCGCTCTGAAATGTCCGCCTCCTTCCTGAACTGAGGATTTTCCAGCACCATAGTTGACAAGGCCCTCAGCTGGTCCAACCCACCTCCTGCAATTCTGCCCTCAAACACCCCCCTTCCCTCCCTAACAATGAAAAGGTCCCCCTTGTCCTCACCTACCATCCCATCAACATCCACATTCAGAGGATCATTAGCCATATTTTCCAACACCTCCAGCAGGATGCCACTTCTAGACATATATTCCCTCCCCTCCCTTGTCAGCTGTCGTCAGGGACAGTTCCCTTTGGGACAGCCTGGTTCACTCTTCCTTCACTCCCAACACCACTCCCACAGCCCCACACCACCTTCCCCTGCAACACAGAAGGTGTAACACCTGTGCATTTACTTCCTCCCTCCTCACTACACAAGGGCCCAAACACCCCTTCCAGGTGAAGCAGCATTTTACCGGCATTTCATTTAATCTCATTTACTGCATTCACTCACAATATGGTCTCCTCTACATTGGGGAAACAAAGTGCAGACTGGGTGACCATTTCGCAGAACACATTCTGAGCACAAAAAAGACCTTGAGCTTCCAGTTGTCTGCCACTTCAACATAGCGCCTTGTTCCCTGGCCAACATCTCTGCCTCAGGCTTGCTGCAGTGCTCCAACGAAGCACCTTATTTTCCACTAGTGAACGCTACAGCCTTCTGGAGTCAATACTGAGTTCAACAATTTTAGGGCTTGAGCCACCTTTTCCCATGCCCTTATCCTAATTCCCACCCTTACCAGGCCTTGTTATCACATGGGGTAAAAAGTGAGGTCTACAGATGCTGGAGATCAGAGCTGAAAATGTGTTGCTGGTCAAAGCACAGCAGGTCAGGCAGCATCCAAGGAACAGGGAATTCGATGTTTCGGGCCAGAGCCCTTCATCATTCCTGATGAAGGGCTCTGGCCCAAAACGTCAAATTCCCTGTTCCTTGGATGCTGCCTGGCTTGTTATCACATGGTCTGTTACTACACACAACACATTGTTAGTCACTAATAGTCTTCATTAGCAGCTATTCATTCTCCTAGGCTGACCATGATCCAGTCCTTTGTTTACCCAACTGTTCTTCTCTCTCTTTTGGCTCAATCTCCAATTATCATTAACTCCTTACCCCCTTTCCCACCCTATCTTCCGCATTAAAAAAACAACCTTTTCCTAGTTACCATCAGTTCTGAAGTGGGGTCTCTGGATCTAAAACATTAGGTTTGAGTTCGCTCCACAGATGCTGCCGAACTTCCTGAGGTTTTCAAACATTTCTGTTATGGAGCTAACAAAGTTATTCGACAGAATTTGACTGGGCTGGTTTGTTCATATGAAAATACACGATATATAACTTGTTTATTAGTTAATGTTTTAACAATGTTGACTTTAGTTTGCTTGTAACAGTAAATTCTTAAAACATGAAACCTTATCCTTCAAAGATTTCCATTGGCTGTTTAGGAAATTATTTTTTCCAAGTTGTAGGTTTCTATTGAGATTATAACAAATCCTGGAAATGAATTGCAGTGATATTAGTGAGAAAGGTGATCCAGCATCCTCCAAAATAAATATTTAGAACTGAACGTATTGTTTGAACTTTATACTCTCATGTGATTGAAATGATAGGGACTTGAGCATGTCATCCAAGTGGACACTCGCAATGTTAGTATTGAGGGAGTGGTGCACTGTCATAGGTTAACTCTTCAATAAAGCAATAAAGTGAGGCTGTCTTTGCCTGCTCAGCTGAATGCAAAAGATCCAATGTTATTATTGTAAAGAAAGGCAGGGAAGTTTTCTCTTTAACCCAATACATGATACTGTACATAAAGTTTCTGTGACCTTTCCTAAAAATGAACTGTGACTATACTTCAAAAATGACTTTATTGCCTGTAAAATATATTGGGCACGCTGAGATCATGAACTATTCTATGTAAATGCAATTGTTCTTTGCTTCACTGTCTGATTTCTGTTGTGAAGTTTACACATCTGAAACTTGCAAAAGATCAGGCCTTCTACAATTGTGTATAAGGCAGCAAATTAAACAGAAGGATGGTGAATTATGACTTTCTTTCCACACTTTAGGGTGGCACAGTGGTTCAGTGGTTAGCACTGCTGCCTCACAGCATCAGAGTCCCAGGTTCGATTCCAGCCTTGAGTGACTGTCTTTGTGGAATTTGAACATTCTCCCTTTGTCTGCGTGGGTTTCCTCCAGATGCTCTGGTTTTCTCCCACAGTCCAAACATGTGCAGGTCAGGTGAATTGGCTGTGATAAATTGCCCATAGTGGTAGGTGTCTTAATCAAACGGAAATGGATCTGGGTGGGTTACTCTTCAGAGGGTCGGTGGTTGGGCCGAAGGGCCTGTTTCCATACTGTAGGGAATCTAATCTACAAAGGAGAGCATTATAACTATTCAACATTGTGCATGTATTATATATAAATGTGACTGATGTCTTTAGAATTTATTGTTATCAGAAAAAATAAAAATATGCTGCTTGTAGTTAGCAATTCAATACTGTATCAGTTTCGAATTATGTTTCTGAAACAATGTTGAGGTTTCTCTCCCTCACATCAGGTCTAAAGTTAATGTGAGCAATATGAACGCTCATTAGAAACAGATTTGTATTCAAACTTCAGGCAGCTAAGAGAGAAAAACAGTTAGATTAGATTAGATTACTTACAGTGTGGAAACAGGCCCTTCGGCCCAACAAGTCCACACCAACCCGCCGAAGCACAAGCCACCCATACCCCTACATTTACCCCTTACCTAACACTATGGGCAATTTAGTATGGCCAATTCACCTGACCGCACATCTTTGGATTGTGGGAGGAAACCGGAGCACCTGGAGGAAACCCACACAGACACAGGGAGAATGTGCAAACTCCACACAGTCAGTCGCCTGAGTTGGGAATTGAACCCGGGTCTCAGGCGCTGTGAGGCAGCAGTGCTAACCACTGTGCCACCGTGCCGCCCAGTCATCCTCGTCCATCTCTTCTAATCCTCTTGTGGCCAAACTTTCTACCCTCAGTTCATCTGAAACATTATATTCTTATCCATACAATGTTCCATTTACCCATCACTGCTTTGCTCGCTAATCTATATTGACTCCATGTCTGGTAACACCACTGCTTTAAAGTTCTCATTCTCATTTTCAATTCCCTCCCCATTTCCTGGATATTTCTATAATGTCCACCAGTCCTGCAAGGCTGCCCAACCCCTACACTAATGCCCTCAACAGCCTCGGTCTCAACTCTGAATTCGATCCCATAGCCTCTCTACCTCTCTCTTCCTTGAAGACACATCAAAATCTACCTTGTCACCTGTCCTAACATATTGTACACGTCTCCTAAAATGGCTTGGTTTCAAATTTTTCTTGATAACAGCTCCTGGGAAGAGGTGTGGACATCTTATGATCTTAAAAATACTCTTTACATGCAGGTGCTGAAAGAGAATGGAAGGCAGGAGGGCAAATGATTTTTGTCCTTCATCACAATAGGATTTAAGTACAGGAGCAAGGATATCATGACGAGGCTATATGTGGAATACTGTTGTGCTGGCTTGGCCTCCTTACTGACGAAATGACATATTCACCATAGAGGGAGTACAGCACAGTTCACTAAACTGTTTCATAAAAATGCAGATTTGCGTTTCAGGAGAGATTGGTTTCAGAAGGCTTGTATTCACTGGAGTTTAGAAGATTGAGAAGGGATTTCAATCAAACTTATAAAATACTGAGAGGTCTGGATACAGTGGGCATGGAGAAAATGTTTCTACTAGTAGGAGAGACTAGGACGTGAGGGCACAGCCTCAGAGTGAAGGGATGATCCTTTAGGACTGAGATGAGGCGGAATTTCTTCAGCCAGAGGATGGTGAATCTGTGGAACTCATTGCTGCAGAGGGCTATGGAGGCCAAGCCATTGAGTGTATTTAAGACAGAAATAGATAGGTTCTTGATTAGTATGGGGCTCAAGGACTATGGGGATAAGGCAGGAGAATGAGGTTGAGAAACAAATCAGCCATGATTGAATAGCAGAGCAGACTTGATTGCCCATTGGTCCTAATTCTTGCTCTGTATTGTACAGCCTTATGGTCTTAGTAACTGCATTGATAAAGTCGCCTTTAGAATATTGTGCAAAGTAAGGGAAGTCTATTTGAGGGAAGATGCCAAAGTCCTGAAGCAAGTGCATTAGATATCCATTGAGATTGATTACCAGAGAGGAGAGGCTCCAGCCACAAGAGAAACAAGGGAAAGATTACAATAATAGCAAATTGGACATTTGTTATACCCATCATTACATTCTCATTCCCATTGTGGAAATGACAAATTGTTGATTATTCAGTTTTGCCCACAACTCAAGTGAAAATTATACCCTCAGCTCTTCTCATGACTAGAACAAATATTTAAGAGAAGGTGTTGAGGTTTTGGCCAACTCAGAGGTTCTTGCTTAGTAAGGTGATCAAAGGCTATGAGGAGAGGGCAGGAGAATGGAGTAGGGAAACATATCAGCTGTGATTGAATGGTGGAGCAGACTTGATGGGCTGAATGGCCTAATTCTGCTCTACCTTATGGCCTTATGTGGTGAACATAAGAAATAGAAGCAGGAGTAGACCAGCTGGCCCATTGAACCTACTTCACCATTCAAGAAGAACAAGGCTGACCTTTTCGGGGACTTAGCTCCACTTACCCCACCTGCTCACCATAACTCTTAATTCCTTTACTATTCAAAAATCTATCTCTGTCTGAAAACATTCAACAAGGTAATCTCAACTGCTTCACTGGGCAGGGAATTCCACAGACCGATATCCCTTTGGGTGAAGAAGTTCCTTCTCAACTCAGTTCTAAATCTGCTCCCCCCCCCCCCTTACTTTGAGGATTTGCCTCCTAGTTCTAGTGGAAACAACCTCCATGCTTCTATTCTATCTATTCCCTTCATTATTTTTTATATTTCTATAAGATCATCCCTCATTCTTCTAAAGTCCAATGAGTACAGTCCCAGTCTTCTCATAAGGCATCCTTCTCAACTCCAGAATCAACCTCCTCTGCTCCCCCTCCAGTGCCAATACACCCTTTCTCAAGTAAGGAGACAAAAGTCTGCACACAGGACTCCATGTGTGGCCTCACCAGCACCCTGTACAACTGCAACATAAACTATCGGTTTTTAAACTCCACCCCTGTACAATTTTCTACTACATAACACTATGGAGGTCAAGTGAGAGAAATAAATATATTTGTGGACACTTAATGGCATTAAGAGGCACGAGGAGAGAATCAAGTTACGTCATTGAGATTCTAGGATTGCCAGTAATCACCTCGAATTGCGGAGCATGCTCGATGGGCCGAATGATCTATTCCTTTTTATGTTTCTGTTACCAGATCAGGAGGAGATGAGTGAGAGAGGCTGAGCGGGAAATTCTCTGAACAGACATGTGATTCGATAGCGGGTGGACTTTAACAGGGAATGTTAAAGTGAAAGACGAACTTGTCACTGGGACCACTGTGGACTTTTCCACCCAGCCGCCCATTGGAACTGCCTGGCGGGTGATAGTAAGAGTGACTCCTCGCTTTTCCTGGCAGACTCGTCATTTATGGTTTCCCGCCGTCAAATGCATGTTCTGGGACGTGATGCTGAGTGTACTTTCTGGGAATAACGAAAACAAGTGATTTTTTTTTCTTCCTCTGATTTGCCCCCCACCCCACTACCGAAACTCCTTGAATTAAGTGAGGTCTCGGAAGGAACTGTTAAAGAGTTAACGAGTTTTAGAACTGCTGGTGTTCCTGCTTCCCCTCCCCCCCCCCCCAGACCTTCCACTTTCAGTTTCTGAAATTCGGGTCGCCTCAAAATAAAGTTGGCAAGAACAATGACTGCAGAAGCTGGAAACCAGATTCTGGATTAGTGGTGCTGGAAGAGCACAGCAGTTCAGGCAGCATCCAAGGCTGTTGCCCCCGCTTGTGGTGACCCGGGGGACTGTGTCTGCCGAATCAGAGATCTAACTGGGGCTACTTTAGTATTTCCCCGCCAGGGTCTCACTTACTGAGTGTAATTCAAAATCAAAACGCAATTCCCTTCAGAAATAAACGCGCTAAATCAAATTAAAATCCACTTTGTTCAAGGCTGCTTGGATGAAAGGAGGCGATGGAGGAGCGCTGCTGAAAATCTGAGATGGGGATTGCCTAGAAACATTCAACAAATCTGAGATTAAAACAACAAAGGTTTAATGATGTCTGGCGCGCAGACCGTTGTCCAGAAGCGATTGAGGATTCCCCCTCACCATCCATTTCTGTCAATATATGAATAAGTCTGCCACTACAGCCAGCACTAATTGGGAGGGGGTGGAGAAACACTAAACCTGTAATCTTCACAAGATTATCTGCATCTCTTTTAACTATTCCGACTAGTTATTTAGTTAATGATTGTGATTAGCTCTTCCCTTAGATCCTGTCACTGTCTCCCCGTCAAAAAAATCACCCCCCCCACCACTAAATTGTACTCTTGTTTATATCACTAGCTTGAATCTAAGTCAAGCAACAAAACGATTTTTTTTCATTCCGGTTTACAGTTCTGTTAATAATATTGCTCGTTAAATCTCTCATGTTAAACGGATAAACTGTGAGGGAACAATAGATCCCACACCGACTCACGACAATGGTAACTAGCGAATTATTTAACGAACAGCAAAGGCCACACTTGCACATGTTTGATATAATTACACACACACAGAGGAGAGTGCGGATACTGTTAAGTGTGTGATCGGACCAAAACCCACTGGGTGGGGGTCTGGCAGTTTGTGGGATATGGGGTACAGGGGTCCCGGGAGCTTGTTAAGTTTTGAACAGTCACTGTGGGATGGTGTTTGACGTAAAGGAACCAGGAATCAGTGAGCTGGCCTGGCTTTTATTTTCCCTTTTCTGGTTAAAGGAGCCAGTCAGCATTCTACCGTAAGGTAATAAAGTGCGTGAGAGGAAAAAGCTGAGAGGGAGAAGACACAGAAATTGTCTTGAAGAGAGTGTAATATGCCAGATATCATCCACACAATCAGGGAACCGGTGGGGAGCGTTTAGGTAGTAGTGTCCCTACCTCTGAGCCGGGATTCAAGACCCATTTGCTGCAGAAATGTGTCCTAATATCGCCGAACAGGTAGATTAGAACTCAAATCTGACAGTGGTAGTGCTCCCTTGTCTGAGCTACAAATCCCAGGTTCCACCTACTCTAGAGGTGTGATAACATCTCTGATCAGGTTTATCGAAAAACAGCTTTATCACTGGCGATGTTCCCTACCTCTAGGCCAGGAGTCCTGGGGTTCACTCCAGAGATGTGTAGTAGCATTTTGATGAAGAATGTGTCACTGGTGAATAGACTCTCATGGCATAGTGATAGCATCTTCTGGGCCTGAATTGAAATCTCATCTTCGCTAGAGGTATGTCATAATGGGTTGATTGAAAAATATTAATTAATAAAAGGGCTTTTGAGCACAGTGGTTGTGTCCCTACTGTGGAACCAGGAGGTCCTGGTTCAAGTCTCACTTACACTAGGGCTATGTCAAACCACATCTGAACAGGTTTATTAAAGAATAGCTTCTCACTGGTGGTGTGCCCCTATCTCTGTGCCCAGAGGTCAGGGTTCAATATCACTGTGGCTCAGTGGTTAGCACTGCTGCCTCACAGTGCCAGGGACCCAGGTTCAAATCCAACTTGGGGAACTGTTTGTGTGGAGTTTGCACATTCTCCCCATGTCTGCGTGGGTTTGCTCCGGTTTCCTCCCACAATCCAAACATGTGCAGGTTAGGTGAATTGGCCACGCTAAATTGCCCATAGTGTTTTTTAGGTGCATTAATCGGGGTAAATGTAGAGTAATAGGGTAGGAAAATGGGTCTGGTGGGCTACTCTTCAGAAGGTAGATGTGGACTTGTTGGGCCAAAGGGCCTGTTTCCCCACTGTTAAGGATTCTATTCCAGAGGTGTGTCATAGAGGGTTAATTTATAAAATGTCAGGATTGGTTCCTAATTTGTAAGATCTACCTTTTTTTCTTCTGATAATATTGCACACTTGTCTTGACCTTAGTAAAACTATTCACCACTTATTAAAAAAATCCCACTGATGAATAGGGTGTTGTGGCACAGTGGTGTTGTCCCTACCTGTGAGCCAGGAGTACTAGTTTCAAATTCCACCTGCACAGTGTGTAATACAGATTGACTGGAAAATATTTCCAATGTTCAGAGACACTATAACACACCTCTGGATAAGGTGGAACTGAAACCCAGGGCTCCTGGGTTGGAGCTGGGGCACTGCCATTGCACAACAGCCCTTGGTTGAGTGGTTGTACTGAGTTTAAATCCCATCATGACAACTTGTGAATCTAAATTCCATTTAAAAGGTGTCTGTAAAAGAGACCTGAAGCTGTTATAAAACCTCAGCAAGTTCATTGCACTCAGTTTTACAAAACTGCTAACCACGTCTGATCTACAAGTGATTTCAATCTCAGACCAACTCTAATCTGTTCTCTGCATGTCCAAAAATCACTGGACTTGGAGTCCACCCCCACCTTCTCAAGTATGATCAGAGATAGACAATAAATGACACTCAAATCCTGAGAACAATTTTTTAAAAATCTACCTTGGTGTACCACAAGGCACCAACTCAATATTAAAGTATCCTGTATTGGTATGTTTACTTTAATTTATACCAATCCTTGGGCAGGGATTTGCCTGTCGTGTTGTAACCCAGTGTTCAATTAAAATCAATCATAAGGTATTTCACCCACACGCACTTGTTGTGAACTTCTTCACCCTTTGTTACTTTGGAACCTATCCATGAAGACATCTCCACCCTCTGTCCAGGAGAAGTGTTGCAGCATCACTACAAGCAGAATGGTGTAAACACTGCATCAGGTTGAAATAAAACAAAGGACTTCATCATTCATAACTGACTTCTTAAAACTAAAGTCAGAATGTGTGATTTGAAATGGGATTAAGCAGTGCCTTTTCTTTGCATCTGTAACTAAGTGTATACCACCTCACTTGAGTGAATTCTGTCTGGGCTGAAGTCTCAACTGCTCTAGAGGTGAGTCATAACATCTGAGAACAAGTTGATTAGAAAATGGCTCTATCATCTTACTTTATCTACTTGTATTAACGTCTGAGAAGAACATTGCTTAGTTCCTGGAAGCTGTTGAAAAAGATATTAAAACAAGTCAGTTGTCACAGCATGTAATGATATCATTAAGGGGCTAATGCAATCCAGGGATAGCCAGGTAGTGTCACTGTGTTGAACAACAATTCAGTGCTCTCATCAAAGAAGAAGTCAACATAACTAGTTAAAGAGATCAATCTTTTGCCTTTCAGTGTGTAACTAACATCAATTTGTGATTTGGCAGACAGATACTATATACTGAAACTGCTGACTTGTCTATATATCTCTGTTTTTGGCATCTGTTTCTGAGAGCTCCAGTTAGCACATTAGATATTTGTCTTTGCTCAGATGATCATACTGCCAACTGAGGATCAGAAGATTGTTGTTTATAGCCTCTCTCCAGATATTTTAGAATATAATTTTGTTGACAGTCCGGCAGTACTGAGGGTTATCTGTATTGTTGGAGGTGCTGATTGTCCAGAGAGATATTAAATCAAGGCCTTTTTGTAGTATTGCAGACATTCTTCCAAATCAAACAATGTAGTAAGTTGATAGAATCATTACCATCTGCCCACACATCATAATTGTTAATCCTATTGGACATTGTATGATATAAAATCACCGTATAACTACGGATGTGCCAAATTGAATTGTCAGTCAATGAACTACATGTCAGGAAACAGACCCTTCGGTCCAACCCATCCATGCCGACTAGATATCCTAACCTAATTGTCCGATTTGCCAGCACTTGGCCTAGATCCCTCTAAATCCTTCCTATTCATATAATCATTCAGATGCCTTTTAAATGTTGTAATTGTACTGGCCTCTACCATTTCCTCTGGCAGCTCATTTCCAAATATGCACAAGCCTCTGTGAAAAAGTTGCCCTTAGGTCCTTTTTAAATCTTTCCCCTCTCACCTTAAACCTATGCCTTCTAGTTCTAGACTCACCCACTCAGCGAAAAGGCCTTGTCTATTTACCCTATCCACACTCCTCATCATTTTATAAAGCTCTATAAGGTCACCCCTCAGCATCCAACACTCCAGGGAGTCAGCCAATTAAACCCTTCTCTATAGCTCAAATCCTCCAAGGCTGGCAACATCCTTGGAAATCTTTTCTGAACCATTTCAAGTTTCACAACGTACTTCCAACAGGAGTGAGACCAGAATTGCACGTAATATTCCAAAAGTAGCCTAGCCAATGTCCTGTACAGCCGCAACATGACCTCCCAACTCCTGTACTCAGTGCTCTGATCAGCAAAAGAAAGCAAACCAAACACCTTCTTCACTACCCTGTCTACCTGCGACTCTACTTTCAAGGAACTATGAACTGCACTCCAAGGTCTCTTTGTTTGGCAACACTCCCCAGAACCTTACCTTTAAGTGCTGATTTGCCTTTCCAAAATGCAGCAACTCACATTTATCTAAATTAAATGTCTGCTTGACGGGAATGAATAGTATAATTTATCCTCCCTCTGGGCTTGGAGATGATAATGAGATAAGTATTTACACTCTATACAGAATCTCTCTACCCCATCTTCATACTAATAACTCTCTTTCTACTCTTTTTCCAGTTACTCAATTACTAGTGGTCCGTAATTACACCGGCACCACTCCTCACCTCTTCCTCCCCTCCATTGATGACTGCATTGGCACCACCTCGTGCTCCCGTGAGGAGGTTGAGCAATTTAAGAACTTTGCCAACACATTCCACCCTGGCCTTAAATTTACCTGGACCATCTCTGACACCTCCCTCCCCTTCCTGGACCTCTCCATCTCCATTAATGATGACCGACTTGACACTGACATTTTTTTACAAAACCACCGACTCCCACAGCTACCTGGATACACTTCTTCCCACCCTACCTCTTGCAAAAATGTCATCCCGTATTCCCAATTCCTCTGCCTCCGCCGTATCTGCTCCCAGGAAGACCAGTTCCACCACAGAACACACCAGATGGCCTCCTCCTTTAGAGACCGCAATTTCCTTCCCACATGGTTAAAGATACCCTCCAACGCATCTTGTCCACATCCTGCACCTCCGTCCTCTGACCCCACCCTCCAACCGTAACAAGGACAGAACGCCCATGGTGCTCACCTTCCACCCTACAAACCTTTGCATAAACCAAATCATCTGCTGACATTTCCGCCACCTCCAAAAAGACCCCACCACCAGGGATATATTTCCCTCCCCACCCCATTCCACCTTCCGCAAAGACCGTTCCCTCCGTGACTACCTGGTCAGGTCCACGCCCCCCCCCCTACAACCCACCCTCCCATCCTGGCACTTTCCCCTGCCACCGCAGGAACTGTAAAACCTGTGCCCACACCTCCTCCCTCACCTCTATCCAAGGCCCTAAAGGAGCCTTCCACATCCAAAGTTTTACCTGCACATCCACTAATATCATTTATTGCATCCGTTGCTCCCGATGCAGTCTCCTCTACATTGGGGAGTCTGGGCATCTCCTAGCAGAGCGCTTTAGGAAACATCTCTGGGACATCCGCACCAATCAACCACACCGCCCCGTGGCCCAACATTTCAACTCCCCCTCCCACTCTACCAAGGACATGGAGGTCCTGGGCCTCCTTCACCGCCTCTCCCTCACAACCAGACGCCTGGAGGAAGAAAGTCTCATCTTCCGCCTCAGAACAATTCAACCCCAGGGCATCAATGTGGATTTCAACAGTTTCCTCATTTCCCCTTCCCCCACCTCACCCTAGTTCCAAATTCCAGCTCAGCACTGTCCCCATGACTTGTCCGGACTTGTCCTACCTGCCTATCTCCTTTTCCACCTATCCACTCCACCCTCTCCTTCCTGACTTATCACCTTCATCCCCTCCCCCACTCACCCATTGTACTCTACGCTACTTTCTCCCCACACCCACCCTCCTCTAGCTTATCTCTCCACGCTTCACGCCTTTATTCCTGATGAAGGACTTTTGCCCGAAACATTGATTTCGCTGCACCTTGGATGCTGCCTGAACTGCTGTGCTCTTCCAGCACCACTAATCCAGATACTAGTGGTGTACTGCAAGGATCTGTTTTGGGTCCACTGCTGTTTATCATTTTTATAAATGACCTGGATAGGGGTATAGAAGGATGGGTTAGTAACTTTGTGGATGACACTAAGGTTGGTAGAGTTGTGGATAGTGTCAAAGGATGTTGTAGGTTAGAGAGGGAAATAGGTAAGCTGCAGAGCTAGGCTCAGAAGTGGCAAATGGAGTTTAATGCTGAAAAGTGTGAGATGATTCACCTTTGAAAGAGTAACAGGAATAAAGAATACTGAACTAATGGTAAGATACTTGGAAGTGTAGATGAGCAGAGAGACCTTGGTGTCCATGAACATAGATCCTTGAAAGTTGCCACCCAGGTTGATGGAGTTGTTAAGAAGGCATACGGTGTGTTAGCTCTTATTGGTACAGAGATTGAGTTTCGGAACCATGAGGTCATGCTGCAGCTGTACAAAACTCTGCGTGCGGCTGCAGTTGGAGTATTGCATTCAATACTGGTCATCATTCAGGAAGGATATGGAAGCTTTGAAAAGGGTTCAGTGGAGATTTACCAGAATGTTGGCTGATATGGCGGGAAGGTCTTACGAGGAAAGGCTGAGGGACTTGAGGCTGTTTTCATTAGAGAGAAGAAGGTTGAGAAGTGACTGAATTGAGACATACAAGATAATCAGATAGAGTGGACAGTGAGAGCCTTTTTCCTCAGATGGTGATGGTCTGCATGAGGGGCATATCTTTAAATTCAGGGGTGATAGATATAGGGCAGATGTCAGAGGCAGCTTCTTTACTCACATTGTATTTGGGGCATGGAATGCAGTGCCTGCAACAATAGTTGACTCACCAACTTTAAGGGCATTTAAATGGTCATTGGATAGGCACATGGACGAGAATGGAATAGTGTAGGTTAGATGGGCTTCAGATTGGTTTCACAGGTCAGCGCAACATCGAGGGCCGAAGGGCATGTACTGCATTGTAAAGTTTTCTGTTCTATCTTTTTATCATTATTATAAAGATCAATATTCAGATTTAGCTAGAGTTAACACAAACATCTTTACTTCAGAAACACTGATGGTGGAAAATGCGGGTCAGAATAAGACAAGAAACTGACAAAAAGAAATCAAAGTAAGATCATGAAAAATATATTCAGGTAGTTAATAACCAGTAGATCAACAAAATACACTGAGAGAAAAGAACTTGTGTAGATCACACATACGTGGAAGCATAGTATAATGCTCTAGCTTCTATATCGCCTGCTTGCCTTTTCTCCCATCCTTGTTTCTAGGGGTTTGCCCATGGACTTCCATTTTATGGCTCCACCCTTAGGGGAAAGCACTACCGTGGTTCACCATTGGTTTCTTCAGGAAGCCTGAAAAAAGATTTCTCCCTTTCCTACCACTTTCAGGTGCATTGGAACAATCTACCCGCTGGGCCATGTTATGAATGCACATTACATTACCAACAAGCTCTGGCATGGGACTAAAACCCTGAACGTCTGGTCTAGATGTAGGTGCAATGCCATTATGCTATTCGCTCTCTTAGCTTCCATATTATCAAATAATATAAAGGTACTGGGAAAAATGCAAACAAATATATTAGAACCAGAAAAGAGAATTGTAATAATAGGAAAAAAATGATCAGATCCAAGTCTTTCTTCCCTAGAAAATGAAGATAGTAGGAGAATCTGAAGGAATTCTTTGAGATTAAGAAAAGGTTTGATAGGATTGATAAAGACAACATGGTGCCCCTTGTAGGTGAGATAAGAATTGCATTATGGTGTTTGAAATAGTTGAATTATTCTGCTGGGTGGGGCTAGACAGAGCAGATAGGGAGAAACTGTTCCTGCTTGTAAAAGAAACAAGAACAAAAAGGTTTAGATTTAAAATGATGTGCAAAAGAAGTAAAGGGGATGTGTGAGAGAGAAAAAAAGCATGCAGTAAGGAGCGAGGGTATAGAATGGATTGTTTGGAAATGTAGTGGAAAGTGGTTCGAGTAATCACGCAATGCCATTCAAGAGGGTATTGGGTGACTACTTGGATAGAAATAGTATGCGGGCGTATAACAAAAACGCAAGAGATTGGCACTTAGTAGTGAGGCTCATTTGAAGAGCCTGTGCAGGCATGATGGGCCATATGGCCTCCTTCTGTGCTGTGACTATCCTGTGATTCTGCAATATCTTTATGCATCATACGCAACTTTGGATAAAAGCCAATTAAGTAATTTGTAAATGTTAGGCAATGATCATAGTGTGTTGCTCATTAACAAGGTATTAGTTTTACATTTTATGTAACTATCAATTAACATTATAGACATAAATACTCAAGATAAGGGCACCTGGAGTTGAGTTTATCTCTTAGCATGAATAGAAAATTTGTTAATAGGCAGGAAGCAAAGAGTACACAAAGAGAGCATTTTCAAGTTGGCAAGCTATGAGTAACGTCGTGTCACAAAGATAAGTGCTGGGGACTCAGCTATTTGCAATCTTATCTAGTGACTTAGTTGAAGAGACTGATTCTAGCGCATCTAAGTTTGTTCACAACAATAAGCCAATTGGACAAGTAAGCTGTGAAGAAAAGACAGTAAGGCTGCAAAAGATCATAGGCAAGCAAATAAGTTGGCAACAAGGTGGCATAAAGAATATAATGTTGAGAACTGAAAGGTTATCCAGTTTGATGATAGAATTAGAAAAGCAAGATATTTTTAAAAAGTCATAACATTTGTAAATACTGTCCAGCAGGACTTGTTGTAATCAAGAAATGCAAAGATATCATTTGAGTGCAGCAAGCAATTAGGAATGTAAGTCACATGATGGCCTTTATTGCTCGGGATTGGAGCATAAGAATGAGAAAGTGTTGTTACAATTGTACATGGCTTTGTTGAGACCATACTTGCACAGTTTCAGTCTCGATATTCAAGAAAGGATATGCTTACATTGAAGGTCAAGTCAAAAAGTGTGGCCCTGGAAAAGCACAGCAGGTCAGGCAGTATCTGAGGAGCAGGAGAATCAATATTTCAGGCCCGAAACATCGACACTCCTGCTCCTCGGACGCTGCCTGTCCTGCTGTGCTTTTCCAGGGCCCTACTTATTGACTCTGATTCTCAGAGTCCTCACTTTCTTACATTGAAGGTAGGACAGTGGAGGTTCATTAGATTGGTTCCTGGAATGAAAAAGTTGTCCTATGTTGAGAGGCTGAGTAAATTAGACCAATGTGTTTAATGGTTTTGAAGAATGAAAGGTGATCTCATTGAAATATACTGTAATATATGGGGCAGCCAAGGCGAATACTGAAAAATGCCATCAGCACCACCAACTGTAATGATATGTGGACTCGTGGGCTGAACAGCTTAGGATTGCAAAGGAGTGAGACCTAACATCTTGTCCTCCTCAGAATGTCTGTAATAGTGTTAATCGTTTCAATGTAACCTGTAACCAGTTGCTGACATGTGATAAACTATACCTTGTTAACTACAGGAGACTGCTCTAGTTAGAGCAAAATGTGGTCTTCTTCTAATGCACTAGACCAAGCAGACCCTGTACTAAAAGAGGAAGGTGGCAGATTCTTTAACATAGACAGCAGCTTATACAATATAGTGATCTGGCCTGCCATGTAACACATGAAGAATTGTGAAGGAATTTTATAGCATAGATATGAAGAGGCTGTTTCGTCTGGCTGGGGGAATCTAAAACATGAGGGTGCCATCTCAGGCCAAGGGTTCAATCATCTACAATTGAGATGAGGAGAATCTTTTCAACCTTTGGGATTCTGCACCCCAAAAAATAATGGATGATCCATCATTGAATATATTTAAGGTTGAGATAGATAGAGCTTTCATCTTTCAGGGAATCAAGGGATGATGGGAGTGAACAGGAAAGTGGAATTGAAGCCAAAGATCAGCCAGGCTTGTTTAAATGGCAGTGTAGGCTCTTGGAGAAAGTGAGGACTGCAGATGCTGGAGATCAGAGCTGAAAATGTGTTGCTGGAAAAGTGCAGCAGGTCAGGCAGCATCCAAGGAGCAGGAGAATCGACGTTTCAGGCATGAGCCCTTCTTCAGGAATCCAGGAGAATCGACGTTTTGGGCATGAGCCCTTCTTCAGAAATCTGAAGAAGTGTAGGCTCTTGGTCTAGTTCCACTCCTATTTCTTATGCTCTCTATTAAAGCCAAAGATTCCAAAAGTTTTTTAAAAAAACCTTCACAACTTGTTCAGCCAGCAGAGACTTGTGTACGTATACTCTCATGTCTCTGTATTCCTGTTTGCCTTTAAAGTTCCACTATTTGCACCATTATCTCTCCTCATTCTGCCTAGCAAAATGCATTGCTTTACATTTTTCTGCATTAAATTTCATCATCAATATGTCAGCCCATTTTATCTTACTGCCCAAATGCTCTTGAGGTCTAAATCTTTGTCCTGCTTTGCTGTATCTCCAAGCTTTGTATGATCTGCAATCCTTGAAATTATACCTTGTCCTGCCAAGTTCAGGCCATTAACTTTATAAAAGCATAATTGCTGTTAAATTGTAAGAAAAATGGCAGCCAATTTGCCCACAAAAGTAATAAATGGCAAGGTAACTTAATCTGAGAAAACAAGAGGCTGCAAAATCCTAGTCGGCCTCACAACCCTATGTCACCAGTGTTTGTGTTTGTTTGTATTTGATGGGAGACGGTTAAAGATGAACGAAAGGTTATTGGTCCTGGTTTTCAGGGAACAGTGACTCCCATGAGACAGAGAGGTCAGTGCACAGAGAGAACGAATTGCAGCACATCACCATCTAGAGCAGTCTGGTGGCTTGGTGAATGGTTACTTTGCTGCTGGACAGCTGCTGTGAGAGGGATGGTTGCAGTCTGAAAACGTCAGCTGTTAGACAATGTGAGTTGCTGCTCCATCCAATCTCTCCACAATGGGTGGTCGGCTCATGTGTGGCAGTATATCATCAACAGACATAGAGATAAAAGCAATCAAATCTCACCACCCACATCCTGGAAAGTAAGATTCAGTCACCTTGCTGAATTCGTAATTCCTGCATTTCTTGAATCAGACGTTGGATGGGAATGATAGTCTGGGGTAGGGCAGACTGAATAAGGAGCAATGTCAAGCCTCAACTCGAAATATTGGAAAGGTGCTTTGGTTCAGTATGCTAATACAAATGCTAATCGTCTCATTTTAACTGGGTTATGGTAATATGGTAGATGTCATCAGAACAGTAATTCCTAAATTGACACAAATAAACCAATCAAACATCAGTTAAATTCCCTTAATGGCACGTTGAGTATTCCAAATCTAATAACGTTAGAAACTAGTCCTGATTAACTCTTCACCTCCCCCGCCACCCCATTTTCCGATCTTTGTAAGATCATTCAAAACATTGCTGTTCATCACTTAACTGCATCAATTCCATTAACTCATTATCACTCTATTCTGACATCTGGTTGAGGAACAACTTAATTGTAAAATTTTCATAATTGTTTTTAAATCCCCTAATTAACTTGCTCCTCCATAACTGTATAATTTCTTTCATGCCTACAACCAGGGCCCAATTACTTAGGCCTGTGTCCACAGGGGCTCACTGTGCTTTGGTCAGGATCTGATAGCTGGGGACCAGGCCCATATCCATGAATTCTGTTGTTATTTACACTGCTGTATGTTCAAGGAAAGTTTGCAGATGAGCTAGAGCCAAGGGGTGTGAACAAATGGTTGCCAATAGCATCTGATTTGTCTGTGGGCTAGTGACCAGTTATCAATGACAAAGACTTTCTGCCTGTTGGATTGGCTCCCAGGGAGCTGGGCAGCTTAGTTTGTGGAATCCCTGCAGTGTAGAAGTAGGCCATTTGGCCCCTCGAGTCTACACAGATCCTCCAAAGAGCATCCCGCCCAGTCACTGTAAACCTGCACTTCCAATGGCTAATCCACCTAACCTATATATCTCTGGTCATTATAGACAATTTAACATGGCCAATCCACCTAACCTACATATCTTTGGACTGTGGGAGGAAACCTGAGCACCCAAAGGAAATCCATACAGACACAGGGAGTTTGTGCAAACTCTGTGCAGTGTTGCCCAAGGCTAGAATCGAACCTGGATCCCTGGTGAAGTGAGGCAGCAACGCTAACCACTGAGCCACCATGCCACCCTATTTGCTGGTACATCTTTCCATTGTGGGCTTGTGACACAGTGGTAGTATGTCTGACTCTGGCTTGTGGGTATGAATGTTGGAGGGAGATGCATTCATCAGATGTAGCTATCCCTTCTCTGTACAGCGCACAACGCCTTGATTCTGAAAAAAGCCCATTTATTACTCCATCATCAGGTACAGTGATTGTGGCTCTCCGACAATAAAAATATTTTTGTGAGTAAGTGGAATTATCGGGAAAAAATGAATCAAAGAGAAGCATGCCCTATTATAGCAAAAGGATCATTTCAGCCCAGTTACTAATAGGTGCTCTCCCTTCATACAGTATAAATGATGGTTTTCCCCTTGAAGTAGTATTTCTTGCAAATTATCCAAATGAACACAAGACAAAAAGTTTCAATAAAATGTGTTGATTTATTTACTTTGATGATTTCCTCCATTTCTTGAGTCATTGCAACCCAAGTCGTCTCCTGATTGAGGTAATGGTCATGTGGCCGTTCTTAGATTTATTAAACTCATAAGGCAACTAAAGCCAATGCTCATCTCCTTGTAAGAATTGTTGATGTGCTGGGACATCTCCCTTTTCTCTGTTGTCCTCTTCTCCCTTTTTTGTTTGTCCAGTCCACGGACTTTGCAGTCTCCCAGTTCCCTATTCCAATGCTTGGTCTACATATGTTATTACATCAGCCTACTTCAGATTTTTATTGCTGATGATAGTCTTCATGTACATTTAGAAATTTTAATTAGATTGCTCAGTGTGGCATCATATCTTCACTAATTGCCTGGATATTGGGAGTGGGAAAATTTCTGTCAGATTGGAAATTCTGGTTGGATGCATTCTATAAGATTTCACATATTCTTCCACTTCTAACCGACCTGTCCCCCTCCTCGCCCGCCCACTCTTGTTGCTGATCAACCAACATGCCTTCCAGCTGAGAAGACATCATATTCCTCAATAATCAGTTGGCTGACTCTTTCACCTCATCTCCAAAATTAATAAACGGAAATGTTCAAAGAGAATACTGAGTTAACTTTAAGCCTACTATCATTCTTCCACACTCCCCATCCTTCCCCACACCCACAACTCCTCAGATTGTTTTCAGCAATATTCAGAAATTTAAAAGGTTTTAATGGATTGTTTAAATCAAATGGACATTTCAGTATGTGTTCAGTTTGTGCCTCATTCAATTATAACTTTGGGAGTTTGTGTTACATCATGCAGAAGGAGGAAAGGAAATTACAGACGCTTTATATCTGAAAGGGATGTTTCCTTAACCTCCTGCTGAACAAAAGGTAACCCCTTTTTAAATTACCCTTACTCCTCCCTCCATAAAATGGATAAAACATTTACCCTGTTTCCTAAATTACAACAGTGACTATACTTTAAGAAGTTATTTTAAGCCTGAGATCATAAAAGGTGCTACAGAAATACACAAACTTATTTCCTACTGGGAGACACTGCAATGTCCTGAACCTTCTCCTTAGGAAAATGATTTTTCATTTTATTCCTTGTTGTTTGTGTTATTTCTAAATAAGATTTTTTTTTAGTAGACTGATTTACAACATTCCAGACTGCATAGTTCACCTGTCTGTGTTTTGGGAGGCACTTCTGGTTACAATAGCCCTGTCAGTAAGATTGAAGCATCATTTTCATTTCCTTGAGGTTATTGTCTCACTTCCTCCTTGCTGGGCAGTAATTATGAGTAACAATAACGCTATTTGTTAATATTTTGAGAGGGTTACGGGAAGCAAATTCTTCTCGACATGCTCAATGAAGTATGTCAGCTGTGGTACAGTTGATAGCAAAAGTATCTCGAAGTGACAAGGGTTCTGGTTCAAACTAACTCTTCAGGACTCAAGCATTAAAAGTCAAAATGGACACTGAGGTGGTGTTGCACTGTCAGAGATCCCATCTTTTGGATGAGATGTCAGACCAAGGTCCTGATCTGTGTGCTCTGACAGGGATGAAAAGGTTCTGTGCCACCTCTGTGGAGTTCTCTGCAGTATTTGTGGGAGTTTATTGTGAGTACAATTGGCTACTATTAGTACATTAGTACGATGACCACAAAAGTACTTCATGGTTTAGATTAGATCAGATTCCCTGCAGTATGGAAACAGGCCCTTTGGCTCAACAAATCCATATCGATCCCCAAAGAGTAACCCACACAGACCCATATTTACCCCTGACTAATGCAGCTAACACTATGGGCAATTTAACATGGCCAATTCACCTGACCTGTATATTTTTGGATTGTGGGAGAAAACCGGAGCACCTGGAGGAAACCCACGCAGACAACGTGCAAACTCCTGAGGCTGGAATTGAACCCGGGTCTCTAAGGCAGCAGTGCTTACCACTGAGTATTTTCATAAGTTTGATGATTAATGAAAATAACAATATCAATGTATGTCTTTTTAAAAAAAAACTGTGATGAGGAGCAGGAAATTAAAGCTGGTGTTGTTATTGTACATTGGAATGATTTGTGGGGGTGTTTTGATACAAAGAGTGAAAGCCAACATGAAGAGAGTGCTGTGCCAATAAATCACACCTGTTGGGAAGTCTAGTTCGAGCGTGCGTTTTGGGCTCATTGCTGATTACCAGAACTTCAATTTGCCTGAAGACATTTAATCAGACACCTGCAAGTTTAACACTCATGCTGATTAGACACAATTCTAGTGGACCAATGTGCATGGGCTCGCACTCGCACTCAAAGCATGAGCTGTCAGACACTGCAGCAGGCTTCAGAGACTGAAACAAAGGGGTGCATAGGTTCTCTGCTACAATTGCAGAGGTCTAGAGGCCTCTCCTTCATTGGGGTAAACTGTCCATCTCACCTTCCTCATCTATTCTCCTGTGTTGGGGGAAAATGTCCATCATGACCTCCTCTCCCTTTCTTCTGCAGCAGCTCGTTCATTTCCTTGCCTTGTTTCATCTCCTCCTAGCAACCTATATCTCCCCCATCAATGCCTCCATTCTCCTCTTCCACAACACTCCACCCCCATTCCATTTCCTCTGTAGATTAAGTGGATGCCTAACAAGATGCAATTTCTTTCTTCTGGTGAGTTGGGCACAGCACTCACTCTTTCTAGGTGAAGTTCTGAGGGAATTTCCAAAGTATCTTTTGCTAGAGTATGCGAAAATTCTCAACAAAGTGTCCCAGAAAGTTTCCCACTGATTTTCAAAAATGAAACCTCCAGCAGCACAATGAGCCATAGTGAATGCCAGACCTTCAAGTGACACAAACAATGTTCAGTCTGAACATGTTTACCCTTAGGTTGTTGTTAGGGGAGGTCAATAAACAAAACATTATTCATTTGGTTGTGTGTGACAGCACTTCCAGATATAAAACCAAAGAAAGGAGCGGGGGTGGGGGGGGGAAACCAAAATTGCACTGTTTAAGGGGGCTAGCAGGCAATTTTATTGTCAACTAGCTGCATAATGATACTCCAGATTACCATCATAGCTTGTTTCTAATTAACCTATTGCGAGATCTTATTGCACACCTCTGGTAACAGCAGGATTTGAAACTGGACTTTTGAGCTCAGAGGTAGGGACATTACTACTGTGCCACAAGCATCCCCCTGAAATCCTGCTTTATATGTACAATCAAGGGCTCTTGTGAAAAAGTTGGTTAGAAAATATCTATAGCTATGATCAAAGGCTATTTTAGCTCAGTGGCAGTGATTCTACCTCTGCACCAGGAGGCCCATCTGCTCAAGGAGTGTGTCATATACATGCCTGAACAAGTTGGTTAAAAATATCTCTGCCTGCAATCACTTCCATTCTTTAAGCAATGTTTTAGTAGGACAAATCAGTGTCCTGCCTGGATTCCAATTATTCTTTGATGGGCTGTGGGTACTTCCAGCAATTCTGGTGTTGATTGCTGGTGGGTCTCGAGGATGGTCGTCCAACCATTTCATGCACAGTAGGGGGAGCACATTTCAATTTTTCTCCCTCTTGGGAAGCTAATCATTATGTTTTGGGAAGACAAAGCAACAGTAAACGTGAATTTCAAAGAAAACAACAATTTAAATAAGCATTTAATCAATAAAGATTGTCATTGAAAAGCAAAAACTTTTTATTGCTGCCTCATTTTAAGGAACAGAGCTAGAGAGAGAGACAAATTAGGCCCCGAGTCCTGATCACTGAGGAAAAGCCTGGGAAATGGGGCTCAGCTTATTTACGGTTAATCAATACTGATTCACCTCCAATAATGTGTACTCGAAGCTGGCCTTAGTGGAATTCATAGGAAAGGAGGGGTTGGAAGTAGTTTGCCTTTTGCCTGGGTTTTCCTTCTATCCCAGCCTGCATTAGGGATAGGGGTTTGGGGAGGTGGAATTAGGGAAGAATATTTCAGTGTCTAGCTCACTAACTTTCAGGGTCACACCCTCTCTTTTGCACCCTCACACCCCACTCACTCCCTCCCTCAATCGCCGCCAAACATACACTTTCACACCCACACTCTCACTCACACATATGCTCCTTTTCTTCCATTCCCTCACACTTCCTGTTTCCTGTGGACATTCCTCCCACGCACACACTCCCTTCCTCACGCACACTATCTCACTCTCTCCCATTGCACTCCTCCTGTGTACACACACTCTCCCTTACCCCTCCCTCCCGAATACACACATCTCTCTCCGAAGAACATTCCCAATGCCGAACGCACATCCATTTTCTCATGATCCAACACACAAAAACTCCTTCACTTTTCGACACACGCTCTCACTCCCTCTCACAGGCTCCACCAGGTCCTACCATGCCCACTTTGCCATTTCGACTGAATTCTCCGAAACCACTCACAGGTCATCCCCCAACCCACTTGGTGATACCCAACCTTGTCTCCTCCCCTGCCCACAAGGTGTTTTTTAATTTATTTGTGGGATGTGGGTGTCATTGGCCAGGCCAGCATTTATTGCTCATTCCTAGTTGAACCACTGCAGTCAACATGCTGTAGGTAGACCCACAATGCAAGTAGGGAGGGAATTCCAGGATCTTGAGCTAGCCAAAAGGGAGGAATGGCGATATATTTCCAAGTCAGGATGGGGAGTGGATTGGAAGGGAACTTGGAGCTGTGGTGTTCCCATGTATCTGCTGCGCTTGTCCTTTTAGATGGTAGTGGCTCTGGGTTTGGAAGGTGCTGTTTAAGGACCATTGGTGAATTTCTGCAGTGCATCTTGTACGTGATACACCTACCAAGCTGGTGTTGGAGTGAGCTGATGCTTGTGGATGTGGTGCCAATCAATTGGGCTGCTCTGATTCCTGATGAAGGGCTTATGCTCGAAACGTCGAATTCACTATTCCTGAGATGCTGCCTGGCCTGCTGTGCTTTGACCAGCAACACATTTTCAGCTGTGATCTCCAGCATCTGCAGACCTCATTTTTTACTCGACTGATCCGGAGGGTGTCAAGCTTCTTGACTGTTGTTGGAGCTGCTGTCAGCCAGGGGAGTGGGGATTATTCCATCACACTGCTGCCTTGTAGATGATGGACAGGCCTTGGGGAGTCAGGAGGTGAGATACTCGTTGCAGCATTTCTAGCTTCTGTCCTAAGCAATCTTCCTTTCACAGCCTCAAAAGTGCACCCAGGCATTAGAGGGGCAGGGGAAGCTGAAGGTTGGGTCATTCAAACAGTTCACTGTTCTTCCACTCAGAGATTACTTCTCCTATGTGTTTATTACTGATAGCTTTGCTGTACTTACCTTGTTTGCAAGCTTGCTCCATGGCTGGATAGGACTCCTGAGTGAGCTACAGCACGAACCAAGACTGCTTTGAGGACAAGCCTGGTCGAGAGATACCTGATGGCCAAACTTTCTTTTCTTAAAGAACATCTGTGAACTAGGCAGTATTTTAGAAAAATCAATTATAGTTTCATGGTCACTATTAATGAAACTAGTTTTCAATTCCAGATTATTGATTGTATTTTAATTCTGTGAGATGCAATTTTGAGAAATTGAATTTGTGGTTCCTAGAACATCAACCTGGTCTTCCAAACGTCTAGTCCAGTGACATTAGCACTACACCTTACAGTCTCCACCTTAAATGCAGCCTAAACAAGCATTGCAGCTTAAGATTCGGTCTTGCCCATCCCCTGGGCGTCACGGTGGCACAGTGGTTAGCACTGCTGCCTCTCAGCGCCAGAGGCTCGGGTTCAATTCCCGACTCAGGCAGACCCACTGTGTGGAGTTTGCACATTCTCCCCGTGTCTGCGTGGGTTTCCTCCGGGTGCTCCGGTTTCCTCCCACAGTCCAAAGATGTGCAGGTCAGGTGAATTGGCCATGCTAAATTGCCCGTAGTGTTGGGTAAATGTAGGGGAATGGGTGGATTGTGCTTCAGCGGGTCAGTGTAGACTTGTTGGGCCGAAGGGCCTGTTTCCACACTGTAAGTAATCTAATCTAATCTTACCTCTTTTGCACTTAAAATATTTGACAATATCACGCAACTCCAACCACAACCCTACCCAATTCTCAGCAAATGAGACTGAGTTAACAGCCAGATGCTGTGCAGTTGTCAAAACAATTGGCAACCAGGTGCTCAGTCAGAGAATTGAATTCAATTCCAAGGAAGCTTAATTAGTAGCGTGCGCTGATTTATTTTCTAACGTTGAACAAACATGACAGCAGAACAAACAGGAACAGGATTAGGCCATTCGGCCCTCAAGCCTGCCACACCACTCACCAAGGTCATGGCTGATATGCCCCAAGCCTCAACTCCTCTTTTGTGCCAACTCAGAATCGCTGCCAACTCCCTAATATTTCAAAGAAAAATTAATCAACTCCTCTTGAAACACTTCCAATGTCTCACTTCCACATCTCTCTGCGGTGGAGAATTTCGAAACATCTTTTTAATCAGTGAGAGGCAAGTTTTTTTTACAGAGGGCGGTAACTGCCTGCAATATGCTGCCAGAGGAGGTGGTGGAGGCAACAATGTTTAAGAGGCATCTTGGCAAATACTTGAGAAGGAAGGGAATAGTGTTCTAAACTTGAGGGAGGCTAATTTTGACAGTATTAGAGCTGAAAGTGTGTTGCTGGAAAAGCGCAGCAGGTCAGGCAGCATCCAAGAAGCAGGAGAATCGACGTTTCGGGCATGAGCCCTTCTTCAGGAACCTGAAGGATTCCTGAAGAAGGGCTCATGCCCACAACTTCGATTCTCCTGCTCCTTGGATGCTGCCTGACCTGCTGCGCTTTTCCAGCAACACATTTTCAGCTCTGATCTCCAGCATCTGCAGTCCTCACTTTCTCCCCTAATTTTGACAGTATTAGGCAAGAACTTTCAAAAACTGACTGGGGGCAGATGTTCACAGGTAAAGGGATGGCTAGAAAAGGGAAATCTTCAAAAATGAGATAACGAGGGTTCAGAGACAGTATATTCCTGTTTGGGTGAAAGGAAAGGCTGATCAGTGTAGGGAATGCTGGATGACTAGAGATTTTGAGGGTTTGGTTAAGAAAAAGAAAGAAGCATATGTCAGGTGTAGACAGCAGAAATCAAGTAAATCCTGAGAAGAAGTTAAAGGCAGTAAGAGTATACTTAAGAAGGAAATCAGGAGGACAATAAGGGGACATGAGATAGCTTTGGCAAATAGGGTTAAGGAGAATCCAAAGGGTTTTTATAAATACATTAAGGACAAAAGGGTAACTAGGGAGAGAATAGGGCCCCTCAAAGATCAGCAAGACATACTATGTGTGCAGTGCAGAAGATGGTAGAGATACTAAACAAGTATTTTGCATCAGTGTTTATTGTGAAGAAGGACATGGGAGATATTGTATGTGTGGAAATGGATGGTGACATCTTGAAAAATGTCCATATTGCAGAGGGGGAGGTGCTGAATGTCTTAAAATGCATAAAAATGGATAAATCCCCAGGATCTGATCAGGTGTACTTGAGAACATTGTAGGAAGCTAGAGAAGTGATTGCTGGGCACTTGCTGAGATATTTGTATCATCAATAGCCACAGATGAGGTGCCAGAAGGCTGGAGGTTAGCTAACATGCTCTCACTATTTAAGAAAGGTGGTTAGGAAAAGCCAGGGAACTATAGGCCAGTGAGTCCAAAACAGTGGTGGGCAAGTTGTTGGAGGGAATCCTGAGGGATAGGACATATATGTTATTTGGAAAGGCAAATAACTGACTGGGGATAGTCAGCATGGGTTTGTGCATGGGAAATCATATCTCATGAACTTGATTGAGTTTTTTGAAGAAGTAACAAAAAGGATTGGTGAGGGCAGAGCGGTGGGTGAAATCTACATGGACTTCAGTAAAGCGTTCAACAGGGATCCCCATGGGAGACTGGTTAGGAAGGTTAGATCTCATGGAATACAGGGAGAACTAGCTATTTGGCTACAGAACTGGCTCAATGGTAGAAGACAGAGGGTGGTGGTGGAGGGGTGCTTTTGAGACTGGAGGTCTGTGACCAGTGATGTGCCATGAGGATCGGTAGTGGGTCCACTACTTTTCGTCATTTATATAAATGATTTGGATGTGAACATAGAAGGTATAGTTAGTAAGTTTGCAGATGACACCAAAATTAGAGGTGTAGTGGACAGTGATGGAAGCTTACCTCAGATTACAACAGGATCTTGATCAAATGGGCTGAGGAGTGGTGGATGGAGTTTAATTTAGGTAAATGCGAGGTGCTGCATTTTGGGAAAGCAAACCAGAGCAGGACTTAAACCTTTACTGGTAAGGTCCTAGGGTCTGTTGCTGAACAAAGAGACCTTGGAGTGCAGGTTTATAGCTTCTTGAAAGTAGACTCTCAGGTAGATAGGATAGTGAAGAAGGCATTTTGAATGCTTTCCTTTATTGGTCAGAGTATTGAGTACAGGAGTTGGGGTCATGTTATGACTGTACAGGGCATTGTCTTGGCCACTGTTGGAATAATAAGTGCAATTCTGGTCTCCTTCCTATTGGAAGGATGTTGTGAAACTTGAAAGGGTTCAGAAAAGATTTACAAGGATATTGCCAGGGTTGCAAGGACTGTTTTCCCTGGAGCGTCGGAGGCTGAGGGGTGACCTTATAGAGGCTTATAAAATCATGAGGGGCATGGATAGGATAAATAGATAAGGTAATTTCTCTGGGATGGGGGAATCCAGGACTAGAGGATATAGGTTGAGGATAAGAGGGGAAAGATATAAAAGGGACCTAAGGGGCAACTTTTTCATGCAGAGGGTGGTGCGTGTATGGAATGAGCTGCCAGAGGAAATGGTGGAGGCTGGTGCAGTTACACCATTTAAAAGGCATCTGGATGGGTTTACAGTGATATGGGCCAAGTGCTGGCAAATGGGATTTGATTAGATTAGGATATCTGATCGGCATAGACGAGTTGGACCGAAGGATCTGTTTCCGTGCTGTACATCTCTATGACTCTATGATTCTAGTGAGATACAGATCGTGTAGAGGCCAAAGGTTTTAGTTTAGAAAGATATCATGTCTCGTGCAGTCTTGGGGGTGCCAAAGGGTCTGTCCATATGCTGTATTGTTCTTTGTTCATTGAACCTATGTAGGACTGATCTTTGGTGTTTATCATGGGTGCTATAGCAACATTTAATGGAGAATTATGATGCATTACCATGACATCTTGAAAGGAAAACAGCTGATCTATACCATACCATTTGACCACAGCAATGTGTACAGTAGCCATGCAACACAGTATCTATGCAAGGACCATACATTCATACAAATACCAATCATACTCATAACATTCCTATCAACTCAGTCATTCCAACACAATCTATATTAACGCCATTCACAGTATCCCCATCTGATGTTTGAGTACCATTCACAATAATACAACCAAATGAATATCAAATACGAACACAATCCCCAAATATGGATGGTATTGGTAACCACACAACCACACCAAGCAGACCAACATATTCACTTTGATACCATGTATGCCTCATCTATGGCAGCAAAACCGTGCTGATGTTAACCAGAGCAACACAAACCTTCCCTCAGTAACCACAGGAAACAGTTTCACAAACAGAATTTTATATAACCTGACTGTCCAAATGTTATTCACTGATTAATTGTTAGGATATTTGTACGTAAATTCTTGAAAACTATCGAATGATTTAGGAATTATCGGTACATAACATACCTGTACACTTACAGATTACTGTTGTCACTGGCAGGAGGGTGAATAACCAAGGGACACAGGTTCCAGGCAAATAACTAGGGGCAACACAATGGAATAATACATTATCCAGTGAGTCATTACGATCTGGAATGCAAATCCTGAAAGGCCAGTGAAACAAGATTCATCAGTGACTTTCAAAATGGAATTTGATAAATATTAAAAGGGATGAACTTTTGTGGCTTATGAGGATAAAAGAATGAAGGGATGAACTGGATAATTCACATCAACAGCAGGCACGAGTATGATCTGTCAAGTGGAACTGAATTTAGTTCCTGCAATTAGCATCCCCATCTCTGCCACTGGTTGGATAGTCAGTAGGCCCCCAATGTTGTTTCTGTCAGATGAGCCCAATGCTATTTAACTGCACTCAGCCTTCACTGGCATGAATCATCGTCCCAGTAAGGTGAATTCTGTTCTCAAGTGGCTGGTAACTGTTAATTGTCTGGAGCACCACTGGGCATAGAGACTGCTGTTGCGACTACAGAGTTGGAAGTGAACACACTCGCCCCTTTCAGGTAAGGATTGCTCGCAATCGTTCTAACCTGTCTTTACGTTGAGCCTGGCTAATGTAGGTGAAGAAAATCAACTCTACAGTGCCCATGTGCAAACAGTTCAGCTGCTATTAATAAGAACATCAGAAATAGGAGCAGGCCCCATGAGCCAGCTCACCAATCAATAAGATCAAGGCTGATCTTTTTAGATTAGATTAGATTACTTACAGTGTGGAAACAGGCCCTTCGGCCCAACAAGTCCACACCGACCCGCCGAAGCGCAACCCACTCATATCCCCACATATACCCCTTACCTAACACTACGGACAATTTAGCATGGCCAATTCACCTGACCCGCACATCTTTGTGACTGTGGGAGGAAACCGGAGCACCCAGAGGAAACCCACGCAGACACGGGGAGAACGTGCAAACTCCACACAGTCAGTCACCTGAGGCGGGAATTGAACCCAGGTCCCTGGGGCTGTGAGGCAGCAGTGCTAACCACTATGCCACCGTGCCGCCCTAATCTTTGGAATGGACTCAGCTCTACTTAGCCCCCTGCTTACTGTAACCCTTAATTCCTTTCAGGAATCTATCTATCGTTGCCTTAAAAACTCTTAATGAGGTAGCCTCAATTGATTCACTGGGCAGGGATTCATAGTTCTTTGGGTGATGAAGCTCCTCCTCAGTTCAGTCCCAAATCTGTTCCCCCTTACTTTGAGGTTTGCCCCTAGTTCTAGTTTCACCCTCCAGTGGAAATAACCTCCTGCTTCTGTCCTATCTATTCCCTTCATAATTTTATATGTTTCTATAAGATACCCCATTATTCTTTTAAATTCCAATGCATGTAGTCCCAGTCTACTTAATCTCTCCTCATAAGCCAACCCTCTTAACTCTAGAATCAACCTAGTGAACCTTCTCTGCACTGCCTCCAGTGCCAATACATCCTTTCTCAAATAAGAAAACCAAAATTGTACACAGTTCCCCAAGTGTGGCCTCACCAGCACCATATACAGCTGCAACATCACCTCCCTGTTTTTAAACTCCATCCCTCCAGCAATGAAGGACAATATTCTATTTGCCTTCTTAATTTCCTGCTGCACCTGCAAACCAACTTGTTATGATTCATGCACAAGGACATCCCAGGTCCTTCTGCACAGCAGCATGCTGCGACTTTTCACCGTTTAAATAGTCTATTTTGCTATTATTCCTACCAAAATGGACGACCTCACATTTACTAACATTGTACTCCATCTGCTAGACCCTTGTCCACTCACTTAACCTATCAATATCCCTTTGCAGACTTTCAGCATCTTCTGCACACTTTGCTCTACCACTCATCTTAGTGTCACATGCAAACTTTGACACAGTATGCTTGGTCCTCAACGCCAAATTGTCTATGTAAATTGTAAACAACTGCAGTCCCAACTCTGATCCCTGAGTCACCCCCACTACTAGCTACTGATCTCCAACCAGAAAAGTACCCATTTATCGCCACTCTTTGCGAATAAGTCCCTAACTCTGAATTAGTCTGACGTTGGAGGCCTCCGACCTACTTCCAATGGCAAACTATTCAAACGAGAGGAATTAAGAACTGCTCTAACTCCAGGCGGACCAAGAAACTGATGCCCTGTGGGCATTTATCACCCTATCCCTGGATCTGCCACCTTACCCACTCTATCCACCTTACCTCTTGATACCCCACTCTCTCCCAATGGTTTCCTCTCAGCAGCTGCCAACATTTATGTGAGAAAATGTGTCAAAGCTGTTGCCATCAAATCACTTTGTAAGTCCATATGTTTCAGGAAAGTGCTGTGTATTTTGCAGCTCAACAGCCAGGAGTAGATCATATTACATTCATCAAATATGCATGATTTTCACAGAATGGTCGACAGGTCAACTAGTTTTAATATTCACGTATCTGCACATGAAGGGCCAGCTGAGTTCAGTTGGTAGCATTCTCATCCCTGAGGTAGAAAATTGTAGCTGTAGGCATCAGATCGGAACATCGAGTGGATTCCAAGTTCCATTTCAAGTTAGTTATCATCCTGATTTGAAAATATATTTTTTACAAAGTCATAAGTTACCTCAGGAATGTGACTTGAAAGAGGCTCTGGGATTTACATACTAAGGAATCGAAACCTACAATCCATTCTAAAAAATGAAAGATTTAACAGCAATCTGGGTTTATTCAACATATTGCATAAGTGTATGATCCTATGATCTTTTGCTCTAAATTTTGTGTCCTATGATCCTACTCCACTAGCTACCTGATGAAGGAGCGGTGCTCCGAAAGCTAGTGCTTCCAAATAAACCTGTTGAACTATAACCTGGTGTTATGAAATTTTTAACTTTCTCCACCCCAGACCAACACCGGCACCACCACATCATGAAAATATACCACCATTCCTTCACCATCTCTGTGTCAAACCCTAAATGGCTGACTCCTTAACCTGAGTCTACTGGTGATGGTTGGTTAACATGTATCTGGTGCAAAATGATGCCAACAGTGTGAGTTCAATCCTCATCCTGACTCTGATAGTTCATGGTGGTCTGCCTCCTCAAATTGCCCCATGCTTGATGCACAATGATACCTCCCAACTGGGCCAGGTAGAGAAACCCCGAGCCCTGATGCTTCCATTTTAACCATTGACCACTGTTGAACACCTTTCAATGCACTTTGCATCCCCCAGAGGACTGCAGCACAGAACAAGAACTTTCAAAAAGTTATCTAGTCAGTCCCACCACTGCCCAATATCACTCGCCAAACCCACTCCAATTGTTTTGTATCCAACTATTTATCCAGTTTCCTACCGAGCAGTGATTTGAATCTGTATCCACCTCAATACAAGTGACTGCATTCTAAATCTTTACCAATTTTCATGTAATTTCTTTTCCTTGTTTAACCTTTGCCAGGCAATTTATATGCAGGTAAAAAAAACTATGCCATTTGATTATACATTGTCCTCTCAAGCTGTATAACTCTTGTGGTGCAGTGGTAGTGACCCTACATCTGAACCAGGATGCTCAGGTTCAAGTCCCACCTGCTCTAGAAGTGTGAAATAATGTAAATAGGTGGATTAAAAAATTTCTGTTACAACCATGTGTACCAAACACAGAGAATTCTGGGGAAACTCAGGAGAACTGGCACCATACCAGACTTGAAATATTAATTCTGTTTTTCTCTCCCCACAGATGCTACCAAACCTGCTGAATTTCTCTGGTATTGTCTGTGTCTGTTTCAGAGTTCCAGCATCTGGAGTATTTCCCCTGTCTGACTCGACAAAACAAGTTTCTCAGCGTCAATGAGTGTGGACACAATGAGAGTATTAAAGATCCAGGCTGCAAGCTGCTGAGGGCTGCAGCTATTTCAGAAACGCAGGGGTCACATCAACTGAACTGATCTTCTGAACCAAGGCATGAATAAAGGCAGCTCCTCTGGTGGCAAGTATAATGAAACAAGCTAATGCAAAAGATCTGGAAACACTCTTGGAGGTTCCTGAGCCCATGAGTTGACCATAACTGGAGAACAGAACAATCAATCAATGGGCATCACTTTGATGGCTACACAATTTTGTAAGGTTGTTATGCAGGAACATGTTCAAAGAGCAGATTTCAAATAACTTGAACTGCCACAGGCTTTAGTCTGAACAGAATTTGATTAAATTAGATTACTTACAGTGTGGATATAGGCCCTTCGGCCCAACAAGTCCACACCGACCCGCCGAAGCGCAACCCACCATACCCCTACATTTACCTCTTACCTAACACTACGGGCAATTTAGCATGGCCAATTCACCTGACCCACACATCTTTGTGACTGTGGGAGGAAACCGGAGCACCCGGAGGAAACCCACGCAGACACAGGGAGAACATGCAAACTCCACACAGTCAGTCGCCTGAGGCGGGAATTGAACCCGGGTCTCTGGTGCTGTGAGGCAGCAGTGCTAACCACTGTGCCACCGTGCCGCCCACAATTTGAACTCGCGAACTGTCCAGTTAGAAAAGAAATGCAACAATCAGCATCCCCTGAAATGGCCCACACAAATAAACATAAGTTGTGTTCTGCCTGAGGGATCTGCTACATTGAAATCCAATTCAGAAAGAGTGGCCTGCAGTCCTGGTCACCCAGGTAAAAGGAAGCATGTTCCTACCCTTGTGAGAGGGCTAAAGAAGACAATGGAAACAACTCCAGGAATTGGGAATTTGTATGGTGAGGCAAGGTTAAGGAGGGTAAACATATGTTTTGGAAAACAGGATATTTCAGATATGCTGCATGGCAGTTGTGAGGGAATAAGCATCATTTTACTCTTTTACCCTTACCCCAATCCTGAAAATTGCCTAGAGGGGAAGCCAGCTGACTGCTGGTAGCAGGAAACGTTGGGCTGGCTCACGTCTTCTCTTGCCTCAGCAGCTATATGAAACTCAGCATCTTGTAAAGACCCACTCAGTGATCCCCAAAGCTCAGCGCTAACCTAAACCTCATCTACAGAAACCACAGTGGATAAAGATACATGATACATAGAGTGAAAATTAAAAGCTCTCCTGTGTACCATTCTGGATCCCCAGAACATATCAAAGTGCATCAGCAGCCAATTTACAAATGTAGAGAGATATCACAGTGTTGTAATCCAGTAGCCCTGTCAAATACCTGGCTTCAGGTATGAACCATCTGATTGTGGCTCTGTATTACATCAGCTATAGGAAAGAGTGAAAGAAAATGGTGTGACAATACAGACAGAAAAACATAAGGGCAATTCGCATATTTGGGCTGATTTCCAAATGTCTCATAATACCTAGAATTTAATGTGTGTTCACTTCTAATCATGGGCTAGTTTAAATCTGCACAATGCGTCACTGGAATAAATTTTAGTCCATTTAAATGTGAACACTGAGTAGCAACAAAATAAATGTGACAATGGACTTTTACTTTAATTGTTCAGGTTCCAGGCCATGCTCTTTCATTCTTTTTCGTTGAGTCATAGATTCAAAGAGCATGGTCTAATCAGTCCACACCGACCATGTTCCCAAACTAAACTAATCCCACTTGCCTGCAATTGGCCCATTTCCCTTCAAACCTTTCCAGTTCATGAACATATCTAAATGTCTTTTAAACATTGCAACAGTAACTGCATCCACCACTTTCTCTGGCAGTCCAATCCATATATGAATCACTCGAAAAACAAATTTGCCCCCTTGTCCTTTTAAATCTTTCTTCTCTCACCTCATAAATACGCCTCCTAGCTTTAAACTCCCCCACTCTCGGGAAAAGATCTTTGTCATTCACATTATCTATGCCCCTCATGATTTAATAAACTTCTATAAGGTCACCCTTTAACCTAGTAAACTCCAGTGAAAAATATCCTAACCTTTCCAGTCTGTTTTTGTATCTCAAACCCTCCATCCCCGGCAACATATTGGTAAATCTTTCCTGAACTCTGGCATGTTTAATAACATCCTTCCTATAACAGGGAAACCAGAACTGCACAGAATACTCAAGAAGAGGCCTCACCTATGTCCTATACAACCTCAACATGATATCCCAACTCCTAAACTCAAAGGCCTAGGCAATGAAGGCAAGCATGCTAAATGCCTTCTTGATAGCATTGTCTACCTATGTGGCAAATTTCAGAGAATTGTGTAGCTGAACCCCTAGGTCTCTCTATTCTACATTGGCCTGACCATTAATTGTATGAGTCCTGTCAAAAATTCAATATCTTACATTTATCCAAATTAAACTCCATCTGCTATTCCTCAGCCTATTGACCCAATTGAACAAGATCTCTTTGTAGTCTTAGGTAACCTTCTTCATTGTCCACTAGACCACCAATTTTGATATCATCTATTAACCAGGTCTCCAATATTCTCACCAAACTCATTTGTATAAGTGACAAACAAAAGCAGACCAGTACCGATCCCCCCTGTGGAACACAGCTGGTCACAGGCCTCCAGTCCAAAACACAACCCTTAACCACCTTCCTCTGTCTCCTACCAGAAAGCCAATTGTATCCATTTGGTAAGCTCATACTGAATCCCATGTGACCTAACTTTACTAATTAGTCTGCCATGTGGAACTTTGTTAAAGGCTTTACTGAAGTCTAAGTTCAATCACGCATGATCTAACTATTGGCATGCAGTTATGCGCATTCAACAACAACGGTTGTGGTTTCCAGGGATTGCTACCCTAATTAATCTTCAGCATACTTGCAACAACAGATCCATTCTTACAATGACAGACTCTGCCTCTGGCAAGCCAATGTTTTGAAAGGGTGGGGCAGGAAGTTATCCACAGAGTCTTGAGACAATATTTGTCCCTGCATTACCGCCACAACAAGATTATCTGATCACTCAAATAAAATCAAAAAAACTGCAGATGATGGAATTCTGAAATAATAAGAGAAAACGCTGGAGGAACTCAGTTGGTCTGGGGAGGGAGAAACAGTTAACAAGTCCAGTATAACTCTTCTTCAGATCTTAAGGTGTCAAAACATGTTGCAAAGTTGTTTAACAGAAGCTGTAAAAGGATTAAAGAAGGGGAGATTCTGAAAAACAAACATCAGAGCTTGGGGTGTTTCTCCTTAGCCCTACTTGAGAGGTACCACTCTGTATGGGGCAAGGTGAGGAAGCAGACTACCATGAAATATTACTGTCAGTACAAGGATTGAATCCACACTGTTGGCATCATTCTGCACCCCAAGCAAACCATTGAAGCTAATCAACAAGGGGTCAACTTGCACATGCACTTTTAACTCTATTTCTCTCTCCACATGCTGACTTCCTCTGGTATTCTGTGTTTTTTTTTCGATGATCTGGCCATTGCTGTTTGAGGAAGCTTACTGTACCCTAATTAACTTCCTACATTACAATAGTGACTACCTTTCAAAAGCACTTCATCAGCTGTAAAGTGCATCCTGATATCCAGTGAAAAGCACAATATAAATGCAGGTTTTTAATTTCTTTAAACGAGCAGAATCATCGCATTTTCAAAAATGTTCAGGAGTCAGGACCATTTTTGGCTTTGGATCCGACGCAGGTCAGAAAATATTCCTCCATTGAAGAGGTGCTGAGGAGGAACCAGCAGGAGAGGCACATACTGTGCACAGGATCAGCTGGCACTCTGTTCAGCTGTGGTGGGTTGCATGTAAATCCCTCCGACAGCCTGATTATCGCTGCCACCCACCTCTTGGACAGGAGCACGATGAAAGGAACACATAAAAGGGCAGTGCTGGGCAATCTGATGTACAACATTCTTTTGAGTCCAGTATGACTCTTCTCTGGGAGCCAAATGTAGAGAGAGTGGAAGGTAGCCCCCTTCAGAGATGCTAAAGACGAGAAAGTGAGGACTGCAGATGCTAGAGATCAGAGCTGAAAATGTGCTGCTGGAAAAGCGCAGCAGGTCAGGCAGCATCCAAAGAGCAGGAGAATCGACGTTTCGGGCATGAGCCCTTCTTCAGGAATCTGAGCCATTCCTGAAGAAGGGCTCATGCCCGAAACGTCGATTCTCCTGCTCTTTGGATGCTGCCTGACCTGCTGCACTTTTCCAGCAACATATTTTCAGCCCTTCAGAGATTCTGCCAGGCTTGCTGAGTTTGCTTTGTAGAACCCTGTGGGAAACTGTCTGTACAATGGCGTTGGCCCCATATCCCTCCCATTCAGAGTGCCTGATGTGTGAGGACTACATGGTGGGACAGACAATGGAGAATGAGACAGCACACAAATAAAGCACGGATTCAATCCTTGTACTGACTGTGGTGGTCTGCTTCCTCACCTTCCATGCTTGATGCAGCGTGTACCTCTCAAGTGGGGCTAAGAAGAAATACCCCAAGCTCTGATGTTTGTTTTCAAAACCTTTCTTCACCTGCCCTCCTTTAATCCTTTCACAGCTTCTGTCGACCAACTTTGCAACATGTTTCGACTCCTTGAGATCTGAAGAAGAGTTATACTAGACCTGTTAACTCTGTTTCTCTCTCCCCAGACCAACTGAGCTCCTCCAGCATTTTCTGTTTTTATTTCAGAATTCCACCATCTGTTTTTATTTGAGTGCTGAGGAAAGCAGTGACTGAAGGACCTGAACTGAACGGAATTTATATTAGGCGGGAAATGGTGTTGGAGAGAGTGTTAGGTCTGAAGGCTGATAAGTCCCCGGGACCTGATGGTCTACCTCCCAGGGTACTGAAGGAGGTGGCTCTAGAAACCGTGGATGCATTGGTGATCATTTTCCAATGTTCTATAGATTCAGGATCAGTTCCTGTGGACTGGAGGGTGGCTAATGTTGTCCCACTTTCTAAGAAAGGAGGGAGAGAGAAAGCAGGGAATTATAGACCAGTTAGTCTGACCTCAGTGGTGGGAAAAATGCTGGAGTCAATTATAAAGGACGAAATTACGACACATGAGGATAGCAGTAACAGGATAGGCAAGAGTCAGCATGGATTTATGAAGGGGAAATTATGCTTGACTAATCTTCTGGAATCTTTTCTGGATGTAACTCTGAAGATGGAGAAGGGAGATCCAGTGGATGTAGTATACCTGGACTTTCAGAAAGGCTTAGATAAAGTCCCACATTGGAGGTTAGTGAGCAAAATTAGGGCACATGGTATTAGGGGCAAAATACTGACATAGATTGAAAATTGGCTGACAGGAAACAAAGAGTAGTGATAAACAGCTCCCTTTCGGAATGGCAGGTGGTGATCAGTGGTGTGCCGCAGGGATCAGTGCTGGGACCGCAGCTTTTTACAATGTACATGAATGATATAGATGAAGGTATTAAAAGAAATATTAGCAAATTTGCTGATAACAAAAGCTGGGTGGCAGGATGAAATGTGAGGAGGATGTTAAGAGAATACAGAGTGACCTGGACAGGCTAGGTGAGTGGATGGATGCATGGCAGATGCAGTTTAATGTGGATAAATGTGTGGTTATCCACTTTGGTGGTAAGAACAGGAAGGCAGATTACTATCTAAATGGAGTCAGGTGAGGTAAAGGGGCAGTACAATGAGATCTAGGTGTTCTTGTACATCAGTCAATGAAAGCAAGCATGCAGATACAGCAGGCAGTGAAGAAAGCTAATAGCATGCTGGCCTTCATAACAAGACAAATTGAGTATAGAGTACAGGGCCCTGGTGAGACCGCACCTGGAATATTGTGCGCAGTTTAGGTCTCCAAATTTGAGGAAACACATTCTGGCTATTGAGGGAGTGCAGTGTAGGTTCAAGAGGTCAATTCCCGGAATGGCGGGACTATCTTACGCTGAAAGGTTGGAGTGACTGGGCTTGTATACGCTTGAGTTTAGAAGGCGGAAAGGGAATCTGATTGAGATGTATAAGATTATTAAAGGATTGGACACTCTGGAGGCAGGAAGCATGTTTCCGCTGACGGGTGAGTCCCGAACCAGAGGAAACAGTTTAAAAATAAGGGGTGGGCCACTCAGAACAGAGTTGAGGAGAAACTTCTTCAACCAGAGAGTGGTGGGTGTATGGAATGCTCTGCCCCAGAAGGCTGTAGAGGCCAAGTTTCTGGATACTTTCAAGAAAGAGTTGGACAGAGCTCTTAAGGATAGTGGAATCAAGAGCCAAGGGATAAGGCAGGAACAGGATACTGACTGAGGATGATCGGCCATGATCATAATGAATGGTGATGCTGACTCGAAGGGCAGAATGGCCTACTCCTGTACCTATTGTCTATTGTCTCAAAACCAACAGAATTCAGAGTGAAATACTTTGAGCAAGGCTGGTTGATGGGGGTTAGAGTAATGAGTTGGGATGAAGAGACACGTTGTGAAGGCACACTGAGTGGAATTTTACCAACCCCTCTTTGGATAGTGGGCCATGAGCATCAGTACGCTCTCCAACATTGTCCTCCCAAGGTCTGGGGGCATGATTCCAGCCACGGGACTGGATCGAGAGAGTTTGCTTGCTCCAATACATCAAGCAGCAAATTAACAAACCCCAACTCAGGGTCATTTTCCACCTTTCCTGCCAATTTGTTGAAGGCAGGGTGACATGGTGAGTCTGCTGGTTAAATGGAGCGGGGGTGGAAGCTGGGTATAGGCCTCCGCCTTCACAACCATGTTTCCAGAGAGACTTCCTGTCCAACATTCAGCTTTATGGTCTTTTACCTGGCACAGTGCTGGGCAGCAGCAATGATCAATTTGGGAGAGGCTGCTGGTTCTCAGGAGCCCGTCATGCTCTGAGGATGAGTCATAGAGCCACAGAGATATACAGCATGGAAACAGACCCTTCGGTCCAACTCTTCCATGCCGGCCATCTATCCCAACCTAATCTAGTCCCATTTGCCAGCACTTGGCCCATATCCCTCTAAACCCTCCCTATTAAAATATCCATCCAGATGCTTTTTAAATAATGCAATTGTACCAGCCATCACCACTTCCTCTGACAGCTCATTTCATACACGCACCACCCTCTGCGTGAAAAGGTTGCCCTTTGGTCCCTTTTATATCTTTCCTTTCTCACCCTAAACCTATGCCCTCTGGTTCAGGTTTCCCACTCTGGAGAAAAGACTTTGCCTCTTTATCCTATCCATGCCCCTCATGACTTTATAAACCTCTATGAGGTCACCCCTCAGCCTTCAACGCTCCAGGGAAAACAGCCCCAGCTTATTGAACCTTTCCCTATAGCTCAAATCCTCCAATCCTGGTAACATCCTTGTAAATCTTTTCTGAACCCTTTCAGGTTTCCCAACATCTTTCTGATAGGAAGGAGACCAGAATTGCATGCAATATTCCAACAGTGACCAAGCCAATGTCCTGTACAGCCGCAACATGACCTCCCAACTCCTGTACTCATATCAGACTTAAACCAGAAATTCTGTCTTTCAGTCTATACAGACACTGCCAGTCCAGTCAAGATTCTCCACCACTTTGAGGCAGTCCACCTCGGAGATCTCGTGCCCTCAGCAGGATTTGGTGTTTTGGGGTGGGGGGAGGGGGATGTGTGGGCAGTGACACATTGCATCATGTTCAGCTCTCACCTAAGGCATGGCGGCCCTCAGCTTAAACTACCTCTAGTAGTTTTCTCTTTCTAATGAGTAAGCAGTATTGCAGTTCAGTTGGACTGTGTCAACTTTAACATTTTACACTGAGAAACCTTTGGGCCAGGATTTGTACACCTGCAGAGAAAAGTAGGGGAGGACTGGGGAGAAAGAAAGGGAGTTTACTGAAGAGATAGAAGCACCTCCTTTTAGCAGCTGCTAGGTTTCGAGGGCCGTATCTAATGATTTGCAGCCTCCACTGGGACATGTAGTTCAGAGTAATATTTACATGCACTGTCACATCATTTCCTTTGAATGTAAGTACGTGCCAATACAGACCGACAAACAAGAGTGAACTCTTTGATTTGTCAACTTTCGTAAGCTGCATGACTGAGTGAGAGGTTATAGTTATTTGGAGCGATCATATTTCTTGGAAACAGCTGAAAGTGCATCACATCGACGAAGTCACTTTGAGCTGTAGTTACAGCTTCAATGGATCTAAATGGAGAAACTCCTTTGGGTGTTGAAGAATATTTATTTAAGATAGAGATGAGTTATTTTTTCACAGAGCATCATGAGTTTTTGGGACTCAAAATGTAGTGGAACAAATTCTGGATGGTTAAGGGAATAGAGGATATGGATTGATTAAGGGCAGAAGGTTTGTTTTTTAGTTTAGTTAGGGCATGATTTTCAGCTTGGAGGCCAAAAGGTCTGTTCCTGTGCTGTACTTCTCTTTTGTTCTTTTTTTATTCAAAGTCTTTGAATAATTTTAAGGCAGAAATAAATAGATTCTAGATAAGCAAAGAGTGACAAGCTATTGGGTCTAGGGTGGGATGGAGAAGTAATCAGATCAGCCATGATCTTATGGAAAGCTAGAGCAGGCTGGAGTGGCCTACTCCGGCTTTGAATTCACATATTTGTATCTTCATGGAACTTTCTAACTGAAGCACATCTGGCAAATTAAATGCAGCAAACACCTAATGTATCACACTCTTACTTTATTCTCCACCTCACCTGAAAACACAGTTCTCACCAGAGTCCACTATCAGTTGTGCCTGGCTGCTCATTGATATCACACTGAAATATAGCTGGTCCTCACAAATGCATGCTATCAAGGTGTTTTACCCACTGCAACGATATGATCCTATCTAATCCTGTCCTCACACACCTTTCGCAGCTACTGAGTAGGGTTCAGAATTGGGAGCAATCATCTTGCTTTTCTTAGAGGAGCTGGAATCACGCAGTTTTTCAGATAAAGGGCAAATATCAGCTCTCCTGGCTAAGAAGAGATAAAGTTGAGAGGGCCCAGATTCATTGTGCCTCAGTAGTAATTCACATGGCTTATTTATCAACTGAGGCATCAGTGGCCAACTTTAACCCTTAAATGAACTGAAGTAGGATTAATCACACAGGATGAATAACTGCTGAATGGAGTGGTTCCTGCTGGAAGGATGCCATGAAATTCTCTGTGTTTGCAGACATTATTAAACTCTGGAAGACTTCCAGCTACGATCTCATTATGGCTCTCTGCCCTCTTTTGTAAATCACTCCACTTCAGACACAATCAAAATCCCCTCCTTGACTACAGACACGACTGAAAAGCACAGCTTGCTGCTTTTCTTTTATGATGGAATAATACCGCGGAGGAAAACAAAATATCCGTGTTGCAAAATCCGCAGGGAGTGCTGGCTGATGTCAGGTTTCCGCACTTGTAGTGACAAGGCTATCTCTTAAAATCCAATTCCACTGAAACACTCATAAACAATAATTGAATGCCATCAGTGCATCCCAAACACTGGGAAATGGATGGGGTGAGGAGAAGATCTGTGGGAGGAGTGGGAAGAAAGTCAACCATTAATACCTCAGAGTTTGTGACCTCAATATTTCAACTTCTCTGACCCCACTTCGGAAAGCCCCAAACTACATTATTGCTCATTACTTTGGTAATACTGATTTACTTGATTAAGAATATTTTCATTGTTCAAAAGATGATGTCATCTCTCACCTGGTGGTCTACAGAGAAATGCTTTTGGCTCTTGGATGTTAAATTAGATGGCACAGGAAGTCCTGGATTCCAATCCTTAAATTCTAAAGTACTTATTCTGGGTAGTGCTGGGATGGATAAAGTGAGGTCTGCAGATGCTGGAGATCAGAGCTGAAAATGTGTCGCTGGAAAAGCGCAGCAGGTCAGGCAACATCCAAGAAGCAGGAGAATCGATGTTTCGGGCATAAGCCCTTCTTCAAGGCTTATGCCCATTCCTGAAGAAGGGCTTATGCCCGAAACGTTGAATCTCCTGTTCCTTGGATGCTGCCTGACCTACTGCGCTTTTCCAGCAACACATTTTTAATACTGGAATGGTGCAATTATTAGAAAATCACAGTACAGTTGGTCCTGCTATAATGCTCATTTCTTCAACATGAATTTTCTATAACGCGATTGAAGAACTTAGACCATTATTTGTAGAATGCAAACTTTCCTTACCTGTATTGGCTATAACATGATTGCGATCCCATTGGTTTAAATGGTGCTGCTATTATTTGACACATTGGGCAGAATTTTTGCAGTGCTGCAAAGGTGTAACTTTGATGCAGGGGAAAAGTTCAATCGACTTATATTGGACCAGCTCTGTAATGTTTTCCTGCTCTGTGCATTCTTCTCAAATGTGGGATCCCAGCAGCAAAGCATTCCCACCCAGCAGTCACAGGTAGGAAGCTCCCCTCCAATTCACTCACCATCTCAACTTGGAACTGTATTGTCATTCCTTTACTGTCACGGGATCAAAGTCAGGGAACTTCCTTCTGAATAGCATTTTGTGTTTCCATATAGCCCAAGGACTCCAATGGTTCAAGAAGGCAGCTCTCCAAACTATCCACTCGGGCAATTAGGGTTGGGAAATAAATGCTGGCTTAGCCTGAGAGAGAGAGAGAGAGAAACTTTTTATTTGTCATTTCTACTGATACAGTAAAAACAAGACAGTGTTCTTCCAGGACCTAGGGTGCTACATAGACATCACAAGCTACAGAATCATACACGGCTTAAAGTGCATACGAGGTGCAAAACACACAAGTTACAGTGTAATAGAAGAATAATAAATAAAAGACACTTTTCTAGCAGCAATTCAAAGTCGTGCAAAGAATTTCAGATGGGAAAAAGCCTGATCATACTCTGTTAAGGAGCCTGATGGCTTGGGGGAAGAAACTGTTGCACAGTCTGGCCAGGAGAGACCGTATGCTCCAGTACCTTCTACCATATGGCAGGAGGGAGAACAGTTTGAGTGAGGGGCTTGTGGGGTCTTCCACAATGCTCTTAGCCTTTTGGAATGCAGCGTGTGGTGTAAATGTCTGTAATGGAGGGAAGAGAGGCCCTCATGATCTTCTCAGCTGCCCTCACTATCCATTGTGGTGATACCCATATCCCATAAACAAGCAAAATAAGGCAATTATTTTCCACTGGTTGCCTTTATTCCAACCACATAAGCTCCATACTGTGTCGGGAGTCTGGAAGTAGAGCAAAGACAGCAATACAGAGGGAGGAGCAATGAATTGAGATGTTCAGGTCTCTCATTCACAAAGCAGAACGTTACAACCACTTCATGAAGACTAATGTCTCCTTTAATGTAGCTCTTACTGCAATGGTACCAGTCTCACTTCCTGTACCAGTGGCATTGGTGCTGGCCCTTGCCAATTCACCCACTCAACAAAGGAGTTGACAACCCTTCCCATAATCCGCTCTGAATGGATCTCCCAACGTTGGACCAGCCATTGCCCCTAATCACACAAGTATCCTGGAGACGAACTCTTAATTGTTGGTTTCTAGGAAGCGGGTGTTGACAAGTTCAATGGCCACTTTCCAATTTCACAGTCAGTGTTGAGGTCGATGTCAATATTGTGGTGAAACTGGGAAAATTCAGCTTATTGTACCGGTGCCAGTTCTTGGAAAGAACCATACAGTTAGTTCCACTCTCCACTGCTCTTTCTTTCCTTCAAGTATTTATCCGAGTCTCTTTTCCAAAAGTTATTTTTACATCTGCATCTATCACACTGCTTTCCAAAATTAAGGATGGACATCAAGTGAGAGTCTAATGAGCAATGCCCATATACAATTAAACAAGTGTTGTAGACAAAAAAACTTACAGAATGCAAAACAATTCTTATTTTTATACTTGTTTACCATTGGACTTAAGTTTACTTCCTCGAGTTATTGATCCTCTGGTCAGTGGAAATATATTTACTCTATCAAAACCATTTGTGGTTTCAAACACCAAATTAAATTTCTCTAACATTTCATGTTGCAAAGAAAAAAAATCACCAGTTTCTTTTCTACCGAGTTTCTCAAAAAAAACTGTAGTTTCTCCAAAAAACAGTTTCTTGTCAACCTTGTTGCAAGCTTCCTGGTTTTCCAAATAACACAGACACAGAAGAGTTGGGAAGATCAGAAAGAAGCGATTGGTTTGGAGGTCTATTATAAAATGAGGCTGTTGGGGAATGGGATCAGTTCATTTCCCAGGAGAAAGTGAGGTCTGCAGATGCTGGAGATCAGAGCTGAAAATGTGTTGCTGGAAAAGCGCAGCAGGCCAGGCAGCATCCAAGGAACAGGAAATTCAACGTTTTGGGCATAAGCCATTTCTGATGAAGGGCTTATGCCAGAAACGTTGAATTTCCTGTTCCTTGGATGCTGCCTGACCTGCTGCGCTTTTCCAGCAACACATTTTCAGCTCAGTTCATTCCCCAGCATTGTAGACTTACACTCAGTACCTCTAGACTCCTTTCCCACATCATGATGAGTCAATGGTAGTTCAGTGGCACTCTGAACCCTAAAGATTGTGGTTTCAAATTCCTTTCCAGAGATAATCCAGGTTGACATCATAGTGGATATTATTGGATGGGGGGACTGCTGTCTTTTGGCTGATTGTTAAACTAAAGATCTATTAGGAGGATCTCACAGCATAATTTCCAAGCCCATGAACCAATATCCAATGTAGCCATTAACTACATTAATGATTGTAGGAGAATGTGATGTGTAAACTGGCTGCCATATCTCCCACGCTATGACAATGACTGCACTTCAAGAAATACTCCATTGATGATAATGCACTTTGGGTGATCAAACAGCATTGGCTTAGTTTAGATTCCTTGACAATGCACAAAATCCTGCAGCATCAAAAATATTGCTCCTTTATTTGTTTATTCTTTATATGTGAGGAAATGTCCTAACCGAATCAGTAACCCTGGTTGGGAAGGACAGTAAGAGCTGAAAGGGTTAAGTTCCTGGAGTTCAATTTAATCACCAAGCCCTGGGATTGCTGCTGGCCAGGGGAGTTAAAGACAGGAACTATGATTCAGCATTACAGAGAAAGTCTGGGAAATACAGCATGTGAATGTGTTGATGAAGTTTGGTTTCCCTTGTGTGGAGTGACAGCGATTGTCACTTCCTGAATTGTCAACTCACAGTGCCTCCGCAGTGCACAGAAAGAGTGACTTCCAATCAGCCAGCCCACCACTTCCTCTCCTGAAGTAACCTCAAGGACAAGGCTCTCATCATCTTCCTTAAGTGTTTTGTTTTGTTTTTGGAAGAATAGTGTCATTGGAAATCCTACCAATTTCAAAGCGGGAAGGGAATGCCCAGACATCCTGCTATTTGTGACATCGATGATCAGCTGCTCCCACAGGCTTTGGTCTTGAAGGTAAATTTGTAAACACTGAATGTACGTGAGAAACTGTCCAGCAGTCACCAGAAATCCTGACTGGGAATGAGATGTTGAAATACTGCTCCAGTTTACAATTCACCCTTACTAGCCTTTTATTCGAGAAGAGGGTCAGGAGACATGTGTTACCAAAATAGGAACTGGATAAGCACAGTATTTGCACAGCTTTGAGGATAAGGATTGGCAGTGAAAATAATTCCCACAATCTAATAGTGGCAGCCACCTTAGAGATTGTTCTTTGGCTGTAAGGCATTTTAAGACATCCTGAGGTTCTGTAGGAAAATGTGACTGAAAAGTCTTCATAGAGTCACAACAGCACATACAAGGCCATTCGACTCATTAAATTCCTGCTGGCTCTCCATCATCTTCTCTTGAGTATTGGCCTACTGGAGTGTTTTTTATGTTTTAAAAAAAACCAAATAACTATGCCTATTGGAAATCAGAAACAAAAACAGAAATTGCTGGAAAAGCCCAGCAGATCTGGCAGAATCTGTAGAGAGAAAGCAGAGTTAATGTTTTGGGTCCAGTGAAGCTCCAGTGAAGTTCTGAAGAAGGGTCACTGGACCCAAAACATTAACTCTGCTTTCTCTCCACAGATGCTGCCAAAATTACAGAGTTTCACCAGCAATTTCCGCTTTTGTTCCAAAATAATGCTTCAGCTCCCCATCTACTAACAACCTGATACAAATATTCACACCTTTGTACTTTAGACTGCATCACTGTGTCTGATACTATCTTAATGCAGGCAGGCAAATGGTTTGATGTTAGAATACAAATTCACACATTTTGATCATTTATTTCACACCTTTTTATAAAACGTGTCCATCAGCATAGAGCACAGAGCAGAGAGCAGGGGAAAAATAATCTACACACAGGTCCCTGCACACAAGGAGAGGAGTTAAATCGCAGCATAAGGCTGTCTGTTTGTTGGCTCTGTTCTCTGTGGGTTTAACACACATGAGGTGCTTGAATATTCAGTATTTTGAATGAAATTAACCTACTTGGATTTTTTAACGTAGTCCTTTAATTCGGACATTTCCTTCAATTCTAAGCCCAAAAATGTTTTCATTCATAAGTTGTTGGAAGTGCAATGTGATAACTACAATCAACCAGTCTTTTAGATTAGCACAACCTTTTCTGAAGAAGTGTTTTATTGTGTGACCGCTGTACAACCCATTCTAATTTTAAGATTGTGCCCCCTCCTTCTAGTCTCTCCCATCAGAAGAAATATTTATACTCAATCTATACATCTTTTAATGGGTTAAAAATTCCTCAGCCCTTAACACTCATGTGAACATAAGCCTGGTTTACATAACCTGCCCTCATATTTTAACTTTCTAAGCATCAATATCATCCATGAAGTTTACATGTGGAGATCAAATAAATACTTCTGCATTATCACTCTCCCTTGTGAACCACTTCTGGTCCATTTCTAATCCTCTGTGCCTGAGTCTTCAACCCCAGCTCCTTTCACCAAAGTCCCACCATCAATCTTTCCTTTCAAAAATTCTGTACAGTCGGTCCAACATGTGCCAAAAGATTTCCCTTCTCTTGCCCTGCCACAGTCATTTGGTTTCCTCTGCCTATCCTATTGCAGGACCATTGCCATATATATGAAACAAAAAAAGCCAAAGAACTGTAGGTGGTGGAAATCAGAAGCAAAATCAGAAATTGTTGTAAAAACTCAGCAGGATTGGCAGCATCTGCAGAGTTAATATTTTGGGCTCAGTGATTCTTCTTCAGCTTTGATGCCATATATATATATGAAGCTCAGGAGTTAGGATATTCTGTTTTGGGGTGAAAATTAATCAGTAGTGTTTTTTCTACCCTTTGATAGCAAGCAATGCAACAGGAAGTCAACTATCCTTGTTGTGTAAAGTGGTGACCTTTATGTTTGAGAGACAGTTGAAACAAGCTATCACACAACAATTGCAAATTGGCCAAGCAATCTGTAAACTTTTGGCATCAACAAAGTTAAAACAGGAAGAACAACATGCATTTGTAAAGCACCTTACACATGGTAAGACATCTTGAAAAGCTTCACTGGAGCAATGATCAACAGGCATTTGACACCAATCCAAATAAGAAGATCTTAAGATAGGTGGCTAAAGCTTAGTCCAGGAGGCAACTTTAAGGAGCAGTTTGAAAAAGGGAGGTAGTGACTAGTTTAAGAGAGGTAAAGCTGGAGCTGAGGGACAAAGAAGTGGGAGGCACGATTGCCAAGAACAGTGGCTGAAAATCCAAATTAACAAGAGACCAGCAACGTTGGAGTGCAGAGGTTTTAGAGAATTGAAGGGCTGGAGGAGGGTATAGAGATAGGAAGGATTGGGATCCTAAAGGAATTTGGAAATAAAAATGACTTCAAAAGAAGAATTTCTTTTTTATAAAGTCCAAGCATAATTTAAAACAGATCTCCTGACTTAGAACTTCATCTTCTTAGGACCCATTATATCTCAATATATTACCATATGTTGAAACTTTTAAGCTGAAGCAGTCAGCCAGTTTAAATAATTTGGTCCCAATGAGGATTTTTTGCTGAGCTGTAAAGTCATGAAGTTTTTTTTGTAATTGTGGTATGTGTTGCACCACAATCTGTGGTGTGGTGTTTAATAGTGGTTAGATCTATTTGATCAATGTCTCTATAACAATATCTGAACCGAATGCACCAATAAACCATCTGGTTCACTGTAGTGTGCCATCCTCATGTACTCCTGTACAATACAAATATGTCAAACAATGCTGGTGGGAGTCAGAGAGCCAGTGATGGGTGAGAAGATGAACAAGGGAGAGAGTTGGGACAGCTTCACATTTCTGCTGAGCACTTGGTTTCAGGGAAATGATGGCTTGTGATTTATATTCCAATCATGACCAAAGTTACCACATGGTTCAGACAACCCGTGTTCGATGAGATTGATCTGTCTTGGTCTCGAGAAAAGAAATGAAACAGAAAATAGCAGTGACCTCCTCAACACCAAACCTTACAATCAACTCACATGCTGGGAAACCACTGAGGGTGATGTGTGAGAGAAACTGTGACCCTCCCCTGCAAAAGAAAAGACTTGCATGTGATTAACCGAACTTGCTGTTGGAGGGAGAAAATCATTGGTTGATTAGTGAGCCTTTGTTTCGCTGGCCTATTAAGGTTGGAATTTATGGGTCCTGCAGCAGGCACATATCTTGAATACTCTTGTCGGTGCAATGGGACTTTCTTATAGACCAGAGGCTTCAGGTTCAGATCCGACCTGCGCTAGAGATAGAATCGTATAGCACGATAGCACAGAAACAGGCCCTTCAGCCCACCATGTCTATATTGATCAACAAACACCAGTCTACAATAATCCCATTTCCCTGCACTTGGTCCATAGCCTACAATGCCCTGGCATTTTAAGTGCTCATCCAGATGCTTCCTAAATGTTGTGAGAATACCTACTGCCATAACCCTCTCAGGCAGCATGTCCATATATGTACCATCATCTTGGTGAAAAATCAAACCTCCTCTAAACCAGCTCCTCTTCACCTTAAACTTAGCCCCTCTGGTCTTAGACACATCTGACATGAGGAAGAGATTCTCATGATCTACTTTGCCTGCCTCTCATAGTTTTGAATACCTCAGTCAGGTTCCCCTTCAACTTCCTCTGCTCCAGGGAAGGCAAACTCAGGCAATCAAACCTCTCCTCATAACTGAGACTTTCCAACCCAGGTAACTTGCTGGTAAATCTCTCTTGCACACTCTCCAGTGCGATCCCATCCTTCCGACAGTGTGCTGAACAGGACCTCCTTTTAATAAATCCATGCTGACTATCCCTGATCAATCTCTGCCTTTCCAAGGGTCGATTAATCCTTCCTTTGGAATCTTTTATCAATAATTTGGGTTGTGTAATTGCCTGCCCTTCTTGAACACTTCACCCGAAATCAGCAAAGCATTAAATACCTCCACAGGGCCCTAGCAATCTACTTCCTTGCCTCCCATAGCAACCTCAGATGCCCCTCATCAGACCCTGGGGAGTTCTGCACCTTATATGCTGCCTCCTCCTTATTAATCCTAGTGTACTCAAGAACTCCACCATCCCAACTGAAATCCCGGCTATAATGTCTTTCTTCTCTGCGAATGCAGATGGGAAGTGTTCATTTAAGATCTCACCCATGCCTCCAGGCTCTATGCAAATGTTGCCCCTTTGGTGTCTAATAAGTCTGATCCTTTCTCTTGAAATCCTTTTACTCTTAAAATACTTATAGAAAATCTTGGGGTTTACCCTGATCCCATCTGCTAAAGATATTTTATGGTGCCTCTTTGCCTTCGTAATTTTCTTTCTCAGCAACCTCCTGCACTCTCTCTGTTGAAGGGTTCCTCTGTTTTTAATGCATTGCATCTGACATACGCTTGCTTCTTTTCCTTTATCAAACTCACAGCAACCCTTGACATCCAGGATTCCTGGACTTGCTGCCCTTGAACTTCGCTCTTAGAGGAACACACTGGCCCTGAATTCTCACCATACTTTTTCTAAAGTACTCGCACTTTCCAAATATAGACTTATCTGCAAATTATTGCTCCAAGTTTATGTTTGCCAGATTCTGTCTCCAGATATTGAAAAGGGATCTATACCATTCACCACAACCACCCGAGTGATCTGTGCACCATATTCTCACCATTCTTTGCATTTCTTCTGAATTTAATATTGGATTTAAATTAATATGGCTTATGGTTTTGGTGTACCATAAAAACAAAAACATATACTCTGTGTTTAACGCGTCAAAGCTCCTTCATAGTTTTCAGACCTTAAACAGTTCCTCTTGCAGCTTTTTCTTTTCAAAACAAAAGAGGTCCAGTTGTTCAACTATTCCTCATTGGTATAGTCTCTCCATTCTGCAGGTGTGATTCTTTAAAAATTAACTAGCCTGTCTCTGTCCCTTATAAACTATGTTAAATCAACTTGTTTGTATATCTTATGGTGCAACTCTGCAGCAGAAAGACTTGAAACCAGACCTACTGGCTCAGAGATTAGGCACTACCACAGCACCATGACAACCCCCTTCTTTCCCCCATATTCATTCTATATTTGTATGATTTTGCGATCAACAGACAGGATATACTGACAGTGAATCTCAAGACTGAATCATTTCTTGTCTCTTGCAGCAACTGCTTGTGTTTATTCTGAATAATGGAATCTTTCATACAAAGGAAATTGAAACAGCCCATTCCTGGCAACTCAGTTAGCCCGAGGCCTACTGGAAGCAAGCTCTGCCCTGACCTATTGCACCACACCTGACCTATTGCACCACACCTGACCTTTCAGCAGCACGTTCCACCTATTGCTTCGCCCACAACCTCTTTTGCTTCACTCTGCTTGTCAAACAAGGTGCAGGAAGTGAGTTGTGTGTGTTAAGGTTACAGTTAAAAGGCAGGAGTACATTCTTTGAGTCAGGATTCCAATATTTATGTCAAAGGCAGTCACTATCCTTCACTGGGCAAAAACTTACACGCTTGGTGGTGGTAAGCCTGGATATGTATTTAATTATGCAGAGTCACAGTGTACCCAAATCTCAGCAAATCCCTGCTTCCAGCAGAATTAAATTCTGGGCAGATAATCTAATGGTTTATCCACCTGCTCTCATGCCAAGTGAGGCCCAATAGCGACTAATTATTAACTGCTTTAATGCCTCATCCCACTGCTGTAAATGGGTCTGTCACCATGCAACCAGGACAGGAGGTCCTTACAGTTTGTCCCATGTTGGCTCTTAGATGGTCCCCTCTGAAGTGAGCCAGTGGGAATCTCAATTGTTCAGCTTCTCTGTTTCAAGAAGGCAAGCATTAATACTTCGAGGAGAAAGTGAGGTCTGCAGATGCTGGAGATCAGAGCTGAAAATGTGTTGCTGGAAAAGCGCAGCAGGTCAGGCAGCATCCAAGGAACAGGAAGGGCTTATGCCCGAAACATCGAATTTCCTGTTCCTTGGATGCTGCCTGACCTGCTGCGCTTTTCCAGCAACACATTTTCAGCAAGCATTAATACTTGCCTGGCATAACCAGGGATTGAACAATAAATTGTGACCTTATCTGTGACACCCACATCCTCGCATTTGTACCAAAATAATGAACCTGCTTCATTGTTCTTCACTGTCCAAATGGATGTGTAGCAGCAAAAATCACTGCCGGTGACAGTTTTCCACTTGGTGAAGGATTGTGATCCCCACTGAACCCAACAATGGGATCCCAATCCAAAGGGCAAAATCTTGCCTTTGAACTTATGTTTTATGTTCTGCTGCTTGAGTGACAGAACTGCTGTCATTGAACTCCCCCCCCCACCCCCTTCCCCCCAGCCTTAGCACAAAGTGTGCCCACTTGAAGTAGTCCTTACCTTTCCAAATATCAGTATCCAAACTGTAGCACATTGGATTCTGAATTAGATGGTACTGCATTTGCACCCCACACCATGGCTTCTTTAGATTGGCATTCCAACATAGGATTGAGGGAGTGCTGCGGTGTGAGAGATGCCATCTTTCTGTTGAGATTTCAAACCAAATTCCTGATGTCATAGCATTATCTAGCACGGAAACAGACCCTTCGGTTCAACCAGTCCATGCCGACCATAATCCCAAACTAAACTAGTCCCACCTGCCTGCACTTGGCTCATATCCCTCCAAATCTCTCCTGTTCATGAACTTATCCAAATGTCTTTTAAAAGTTGTAACTGTATCTGCATCCATAACTTTCTTTGGAAGTTCATTCCACACATTAATCACGGTCAATGTAAATAAATTGCCTTTCATGCCTTTTTAAAATCTTTCTCCTCTCATAAAAATATCCCCCTATAGTCTTGATCAGCTTGCTGTTTGCAAGACTCAGCTTTGAGCAAGTCATAGAGTTATAGAGACGTACAGCACAGAAACAGACCCTTCGGTCCAGACCGTCCATGCCGATCAGATATCCCAAGCCAATCTAGTCCCACCTGCCAGCACCCAGCCCATATCCCTCCAAACCCTTCCTATTCATATACCCATCCAGATGCCTTTTAAATGTTGCAATTCTACTAGCTTCCACCACTTCCTCTGGCAGCCCTTTCCACACACCTACCACCCTCTGCGTGAAAAGGTTCACCCTTAGGTCCCTTTTATATATTTTCTCTCTCACCCTAAACCTATGCCCTCTATTTCTGGACACCCCCACCTCAGGAAAAAGACCTTGTCTATTTATCCTATCTCTGCCCCTCATAATTTGATAAACCTCTATTAGGTCACTCCTCATCCTCCAACACTCCAGGGAAAACAGCCCCAGCCTATTCAATCTCTCCCTATAGCTCAAATCCTCCAATCCTGCATCTGATTTATTTCAGATATTCCAATAGAAACTGTACTTAAAAGCATACTTCATTGGCCATAAAGCACAAAGGGATGTCCTGAGGTCATTAAGGCAGTCATATATTCAGGGTATGTATTTCACTTTTGATTGAGATCTAAACTCTATGACTCCAAAATGTAGGTGTTCAATGTGTTCAATAAAGGTTTGGTAAACAGCAGCAACCATTGGCAGAGAGTTGCATCCTCTCATGTTCCAAGACAAGTTCTGCAGCATGATGATTGCAATTAGCAGGTACCAGACCTTAGTGCTAGAAAAGCTCTTCAGTAGCAGGTTCAAGTCCCAGTTGCAATGTCTAGACTGCATGATTGATAGGGAGTACTGTACTTATAGAGAGCTGGGCTAGTGGAAGGTTATTCTGAGAGATTTTGATAGATTTAGACATTGATTCTTTGCAAGCAAAGGGTTACTGTTTCTTGCACCTGATTTCAGAGAATACAGTTCAGCTCAAAAGATACAAGCCCTGCCCAGTAGTTTCAAAACCGTGATCAGTCACTGCCTGGCATTTAAACACTAAAAAGCAAGTTCAAACCTTGCCATTTTAGATCCTAATCTGTTGACCTTCATGGTAAACAATATTTTTAACAAAGTTTCTGTGGTCAAATCGAATGGGGCTCAAGTTCACACTGTTTAACCAGGTTGAGTTGTGAGCAGGTAATTAATCTGTCCTGGGCCAATAGTATCCTTAACCAACATCACTCAAAACAGGTTATGTGGTCATTATCTCATTGCTGCCTGTGTTTCCCATCAGTAATTGCACTTCAAATATATATCATTGGCTATAAAGCATTTTGCAATGTTTAAAGATTGAAGATTCTCTTTATAAACAGGATTATGTTTTCTTTGTTTGAATCCCAATCCCTTTTATTAATGTTTTTGGGGCATTGCGAGATAGTGAAAGATGGTATTCCCTCCACTCCCTCCACCATTGACACTCAGTAGCCACAGTGTGTACCACCTACAAGATGCACTGCAGAAATTCTCCAAAGATCCTCAGACAGCCCCTTTCAAACCATGACCACTTCCATTTTGAAGAAGAAGGGCAGCGGATATATGGGAACAACACCACCTTCAAGCTCCCCTTCAAACGACTCACCATCGTGACTTGGAAATATATCGCCATGCCTTCAGTATCGCTGGGTCAAAATCCTGGAATTCCCTCCCTAATGGCGCTGTGGGTCAACCCACAGCAAGTGACTGCAGTGGTTCAAGAACGCAACTCACCACTACCTTCTCAAGGGCAACTAGGGACGGGCAATAAAACATTAGCCAGCCAGCGACACCCAATCCCACAATTGAATTTTTAAAATATTCAAGTCCATCTATCCATCCTTCCATTACTTCTTTCATTCTTTTTCTTTCTCTCCTTCTTTCTTTCTTTCACACACACACACTGAACAGGATCTATTATAAACAGGTCATTTACCTTTCAAAATGATTTTCAAAGGTTCGTCTCTGAGCTCAAAAGAAAAGTAACAATGATAAACAGTTGCCCTGTACTTCTGACCAAAGTACCAAGATAATCTCCTCAAATCAAGACACTTTGAAGCTATTTCAAGACTTGTATCATCTTGCACTCATTTGCCTTCCATTTTTCTTTCTCGGAGACAACGTACTGAAAAGAATATGACTTTAAAAATAAAAGCTACAAGCAGAAAATTCTGGAACTACAAGTCAGTCAGTAGTTCAATTCATAGTCATATAAAACCTTAAATATGTTGGTGACCTTAAATTCTGCAGAAGGTATAGGAACTCTAAACCGGTATTAAGTATGAGAGTGGTCAGAAACGGGACCTTTACACCTTTAACTTATTATTACAATTAAAAAGTGCTTCACAGGAGCACAGTCAGAGAAAGTTTGGCATTGAGTCCACCTACAGAGATATTAATACACGTGATCAAAAATTTAATCAAAGAGGTTGATTTTAAGGAGCATCTTAAAGGTGGCGACAGAGTTAGAGAGGGGAAGAGGTTTAGGGAATGAATTCCAGAATTTAGCGTCTATCCAATTGATTGTCAACTAGGGGAGCGAAGAAAATTAATGATCTGCACAACCCCAAAGTGGGAAGAATGCAAAACCGGCAAAGCATGGCAGTGTTGGAGGAGATGACAGAGCAGAGTGGAATGACTCTAATCCGTCAATTCTCTTTCAGGTACTGACTGATCAGCTGGCCATTTACCGTTTTTACTTTCCCTTTGTTGCTTTGTCTGATCGCATTTGCGTGACACTGCGTCATTCCAGTTCTCCTCACAAAAAGGAAACAATTTGACCTTTGAGGGACCAATCCCTGAAATTGCATATTAGTGCACTTATTAAAAACAAGACTAAATCAGCCCCACCCTAGAAAGGATTTCACTACAGCCTGCAGACAGAGGGTGACTCTACAATATTTCAATGTCAGACCGGCTAGATTGGTTACACAGCAGTCTTTGAATTAAATAGCCATGCTCTCAGGTTCCATATGAGGAAACAATTAAGCTGGTCCTGCAATACAGGACTTATTGCTCTTCTTGGGATCAAATGGTAGAACCCGGTTTGTGGATGTCAAATGCTTGCCAAGAATATTTTTTTCTTGTTCACTGGTAGCATATGTGCATTGCTGGCTGCCCAGCATTTATTGCCCGTCCCTAGTTGCCCTTGAGATGGTGGTGGTGATTTGCCTTCTTGAACCTACTGTGGGTAGACCCACAATGCCCTGAGGGAAGGAATTCTAGAAATTTGACCCTGTGACAGTGAAGGAACATAGATATATTTCCAAGTCAGGATGGTGAGTGGCTTGGAGGGGAACTTGAATGTGGTGGTATTCTCATGTGTCTGCTGCCCTTGTCCTTCACTTGGAAGTGTTCCTGGGTTTGGAAGGTATTAAGAGATCTTTGGTGAATTTCTGCTATGCATCTTGTAGATAGTGCATACTGCTGCGGCTGAGCACTGGCAGTGGGGGGAGTGGATTTTTTGTGAATGTGATGCCAATCAAGCAGACTTGTTTGGCTTGAATGGTACCAAGCTTCTTGAGTGTTGCTGGAGCTGCAGCCATCCAGACAGTTGGAGAGTGTTCCATGACACTCCTTACTTGTGCCTTGTAGATGGTGAACAGGCTTTGGGGAGTCAACAGGTGAGTTACTCACCACAGTATTCCTAGCCTCTGACCTCTGATAGCCACTGTGTTTACATGGTGAGTCCAGTTGAGTTTCTAGTCAAAGGTAACCCCCAGGATGGTGATCTTGGGGGATTCAGTGCTAGTAACACTATTGAATATCAAGAGACGGTGGTTACATTGTCTCTTATTAAAGATAGTCATTACCTAGCTTGTGTGGGCTGTGAATGTTATATAAAACATACTATATATTTAACTCTGATTTTTTTTTACTTTTTTTCTTGAAGAGCCATCTTGAAGATGATAAACCAGGTCCTTACAACAATAAAATCATTATTGAATGGTACCTTTAACATCCAAAGACACTTCACATTGTCAGAGAAGGTTTCACATCCAGTCTCACACACACAGATATTTGGACAGGTGATCAAAAGCATAGTCAAAGAAGCCATTTTAAACAGTGTCTCAAAGACAAGACAGAGTTAGAGAGGAGAAGAGGTTTAGGCAGAAAATTTCAGAGTTTGAGGCCAGGCCAGTAAAGTGAACCAAGGTTTGTTCTAACAGGGCTCTCTTGTAAGATGCAGAGGGGATTAAAAAAGATAAATCAGTTCAACAGAGATCCTGGATTAGATTGAGTTACAGTAAAATTCAGGGAATAGTCAGGGGTGTAACATGAATTTTTGAAGATTTAGAAAGTGAAAGGTAGGAACAACAATGATTTTAGATTTTATTGAAAATGCCACTACCTTAGGTACCAAAATATCTATGTACAAAATAACTTAGATACAATGTAGCAAAAGAAATGAGAATTAAAAAGTTAAGCATGATTCCATAAGATAGTAGAAAAGTAAAGAAATAAGGTAATAGTTATCATTAAAGTTTTTCATAAATTACACTAGGAAAATAAAGAGACACATTAAAAGCTCAACAGGCTTTGATGAGTCCTCCGTTCATCGTGCTCTACTGTCTGTTCTCCACACCACAACCCACAGGTACCATCACTGCTGCTGAAACTGGTGCCTGCCAATCTCCCCGATGCCATAGGAACATACATAGGTAGGATCCATTTGCACATCAAGTCGAGACATTGCCATGACCCCTGAGAGACCAGCTAATGTACCGATGAGAGATGCACCAACATACCGGTGAGAGACCAGGCAACATATCGGTGAAAGACCAACCAACATACCAGTGAGAGACCAACCAATATATCAGTGAGACACCAGCCAACATATCGGTGAGAGATACACCAACATACCAGTGAGAGACCAGGCAACACACAGGCTGAGAGCCGCTGAGAAACCAGCCAACATACCGCGGAGAGACCAGGCTGAGACTTGCCAGGAAACCAGCCAACATACCGTAGAGAGGTCAGGCTAAGAGCCACCGAAGACCAGCCAACATACCACAGAGAAACCAGGCTGAGAGTTACCGAGATATCAGCCAACAGACCAGCTGACATACTGGTGAGAGATCAGGCTGAGAGCCGGTGAGAGACCAGCCAACATACTGGTGACAGATCAGGTGACATACCAGCGAGAGACCAGGCTGAGAGCCTCTGAGAGGCCAGCCAATAAATTGGTTAGAGACCAGCCAACATACCGGTGAGAGACCAGGTGACATACTGGAGAGAGACCAGCCAACATACCAGTGAAACACCAGGCTGAGAGCTGGTGAGAGACAAGCTGACATACTGGTGAGAGACCAACCAATACATTGGTGAGAGACCTGCCAACGTATCGGTGAGAGACCTGCCAGCATATCAGTAGGAGACCAACCAACATATCAGTGAGAGACCAGGCTGGGAGCTGTCATGAGATCAAGCCAGAACCTACCATGAGCCAATAAGATGACCACTACAATGCATTCACAAAGCTAACACATTGAGGAAATGCCATTTAGTCCATCTTTCAGAAACTATGTGAAAGTTGTCATATATTATGATTCACCCAGTTAATAATTTCAGTAGAAGTACTCCAGATTCCCATCTCAAATGTACATGAAGCTCACAATCTGAAAATATAACCTAAACAAATCAACCATCAGTAGACTGTTATCTATCAAAGGCTGTTTTTGTGGCCAACACCATTGCTAGGCAGAGTAATGCAAGCAAACGTGTAAACTTGGAGTGTTTCTTTTAAACTTGGATCCCGCTCCAAAAAGCTGTGTATTTTACCTGAATGTAAATAACATCAACACAACCAAAGCAACACCAGTGTATTTGGGACAAACCTCCAGAAGAGCCTTCAAAGTGCTAACAGCGTTTGGACTATTGTACAGATCAGTTTCGCTGTGCTTTATTAGACTCCTTTACCCTGTTCTGGTTTCCCTTTAGGGACAGTTCTTCTTGTTCTGCAAATTTAAGTTATTTTTAATCATGCTTAAACATTTAAATCTTCTGTCAGCTTTTGTTCAGCAACCTCTATTTGATGCAATTGTGGTTTCCAACATTTTGGAAGTGCACCAAGAACGTTTGTCATGACCATGTTGTGGAGGTGTCGGTGTTGGATTGGGGTGGACAGAGTTAAAAATTACATGACACCAGGTTATTTATAGCAAAAGATCATGGTATCACACAACTGATGTGATATATTGAACAAACCTAGATTGCGGTTAAGTCTTACATTTTAATGAACTGAAACCTGCAATCCATTTTAAAAGATGAAAGACTTAACAGCAATCTAGGCTTGTTCAATATATCACATCAGTTGTGTGACACTATGATCTTTTGCTATAAATTCTGTGTCCTATGATCATTCCCCACGCTACCTGACAAAGGAGCAGCACTCCGAAAGCTTGTACTTCCCAATAAACTTTTTGGACTATAACCTTTGATCTTTAATTTTGTAGTAACAGCAGTCAAAGCCCTCTTCTTGTTCCCTGTTGCTGAAGATTTGAAAACCATATGGCTATTTTCAATGGCTGCCCCCATCTCCTGTGCTGGGAACATGCTCACTGTTTCATCAATAGATTAACAAGATTCCATTAGCAGAGTCCACTGTGAGCAATGATGTACTTCACCAGTGCCATCCAAGCTCTTTCATCAAAAGGCTGAAGTCAGGATCTTGTCACTTCGTTGTCTCTTCCAGCCTTTTAGCAACTTGAGCAGTCTCTAATCTGCCAGAGATGGTGAGAAACTGATAATTTGACATATTCCATATTACTTCACGAATAAACATAAAGTCACAAGTGGAACAATGAATGCTGAGTGACAAGAGATAAGATACAAGTGCTGGTAAAGTGTTCAGAGTATCAGGACAAAATCAGGCATTCAGTAGAATTCCATTGGAAGCCGGAGTTGAGGGGGGATTTTCCAGTATTCCTACAGTACATCCTCACAACCACATGAGTAAATTGATTGTGGCATTCAGACGCTTCATAAGTTAGAGGAAAAATTCATACAGAGGCGTGCACTTCCGAAGCCTAAATAAACTCAGATTGATTTAAACTTTAATTGTGCATTGAGTGTGAACACAGACTCCTGCTGAATGGAGATTAGTGAGGGAAACTAGAGCTACTCAGACAAACAGGATGAGCTGACTAAGTATCTGGTCAAATAAATTGAACTGTGAGGATGTTTTTAAAAGAAACATACAAAAAGGTGGAGAGATTCATCTTCCTTTGTACTAGGCATGATTCCAATCAATGAAAATTTTTCCCTCGAACCCCATTAACTTCACTTTTACTGGGGCTCCTTAATGCAAGACGTGGTCAAATATTGCTCTAATGTTAATGGCAGTGACTCTCATTCTCACTCACCTTTGGAATTCAGCTCTCTTGTCCATGTTTGGAACAAGGGTGTAATGAGGTCAGGAGCTGAGTGGTGCTGGTGAGCACATCACTGTGATATCTCCAAGCTGTCTAAGGAAGAAATGCCGCAGGCTGTTGGCACTTGAAGGACTGTTGGAGACCAGACACCCGCACGTCTCCAGGGAAGATGGGACTGAGTGGTGTCAACAATCAGGTACTTCAACCACATGCACAGAGAAGAACAGGAGCCACAGGCAGATGTGTGGGACACATGCCGTTATTACCCAGAAGCTAGACGAGAGCAGCTACGCTATGGGGACCCAATTACCCCAAGGTCATCTAGAGAGACATACACTTGGATTCCATTGCACCAGCTGTTATCCTCAGGGCTGAAAGCATGCCAATAGGGTATGGAGAATTTGGCATGTGCTTCAGGTGGCCCTTGCACACAAGGAGACAGGGCGATGCCATAAAGCACCCAGTAAGAGGAGGAACCATATGCAGGCCCTGAAGAACTCTCCCCTCAGGATGTTCCATAGGTGGCTGGGCCCTCCACCTCCATCCTGCCTGCCCCCATCCGCTCAGGCTGAGGATCGCCCACTTGCCTAAAACCTCAGCACGTCTGGGCCATCCAGAAACAAACAGCCCAGGGGTCACCTGACCAAACATCCAGGGCCCATGGGTTCCATTCTGCTTCCACCTCAGCTGTGCAAATTCAGTCAACATCAAGATCAAGTGGAAAAGAAAGAAAACAAACAAAACCTTTTGAGATCATTTCGGTGGCAGAGGGATATTACATTTGTATAAATTTGATTTTGTACCACGTCTGCTAGGTTGAGTGTCTGTGTAATTCCCAATGTGACTGTGAGGCATGGATACATTCTGTGTAGATAGTGTGTTGAGTGCCAGCTGCAGCATCTGGAAGCAAGATAAATACTGTACAAATCCGGCAATTGATTCTACTAACACCTCTGTTCTCACATTGAAACACCCCTATTCTTTCCCTGTTTTCTGCATCTAGAAATGTTGGTGTGAATGAAGTGGTCAGTAATGTCTGTGGGAAGGAGATGTGCAGCACACAGGAAGCCAACTGCCAGGGAGCAGGGGTCCTTAGGTCTGTATCCTGTACTGTGCATGGGTCTGTGTGTAATGTTTCCCTCTAAAAGGGTTCACATCAGTGGGTCTGACAGCCCAGTCCCTCACAGACACTGATCCTGTCCATTCCTGGTGTGGATGCAGCTATTTTCTTCCCCATTACACATCCCCCCACTGTGGTTTCCTTGTCTAGAATTCTCTATGTCTAGTTTGTTCAGCCATTTGATAAAAGAGGGAGCTATATAGTAATAATGCGGGAAGACCAATTAAGAAGGCATTGAACAAGTAATAATCCCTGTTAATGGGCAGCTTGCTGTTGCCTAGTCAGAAAGGTGCCTCAGCAGAAACATAAAAGATGCCGTGAAATGCACTCAACATCAAGTTAGGCTTTGCTGGAATTTATGTGTGGTTTTGCCACAAGTCCCATCATGGCCCATATTGTTCAGGCCCTTATAAGATTCTGCCCAATTACTTATTGTAATGTTTGATGCTAATGTGGAGGATGCTTTACCATTTATCTAGACCTCTGTGTCATTGTCACTATATCATATCCAAAGGATAACTTGCACCTGCCATTCACTAACCATATTTGCCATGCTTTGCGAATTGTATGTATGCATGTAAAATGTATTTATTTATGTATCTACATAAGGCACATACTTCAGAATCCCACCAGACACAGAATAAGGACAAAGCCATGAAACACAGCAACTGTTCACCCCACAATAGTGAGTAAGAAAGAACATACTTGCCTGGCGCTGGTGAACTTGCAATAATGTTGACTCTTGTCATTATTTAAGGGTTATCTCCAGTTGGTATCAAGCCAATGACATACTTTTAAGATGCAGTTGCTGATCCATTTTAAAAATCCAAATTGCATGCAGCAAAGTCCTGTTCTAAATTATCAAAAGTTTAATTTTCAGTGATATTGTTTGAGGATTGAGTACTGGTGACATAAGTCAGTCAGGAGCACTGCCTTGTTCTACTTTAAAATAATGCCATGAGACCTTTTACATCCAATTGTATAGGCCTCAGCTTAATCTCTCATTGAAAAGACTGCACATCGAGAGTGCATTACTTCCTCAAAACTAAATAGTATCAAACTTGATTCTGACTCTGGAGTGAGGTGTGAACCCACATCTTCTGATTCAGAGGCTCAAATGCTAATACTTGCCAATGCCGACATATATTTCGAGGCAATTTGTCTCCAAGATGATGATCGGAAATCTATATAAGGATCCCTTGTCCTCAGAAGTAATAGGGTAACATTGTAACTTCTGTTGCAATAGATGGACTCTATCTTTTGTACATTTATATTACTTCACCCCAGTAATACTGCAATTGTTTGGTTCTGTTGGTAGGATCCTTCTTCCCGCAAAATATCTACCTGCTCAGGTAGTATGTGTCAATGTTGTTTCTATGGCACTGTCTGATCATTAATGAGAGTGGCTTGAGTAGATTCATCCTTCACCCAATGACTGAAATTAGTCAATTGACCATTCATCTTACTGCTGTATGTGGGATCATAAAGTCATAAAGTCACACAACAGGAACATAGACCCTTCAATCCAACCAATTATAGACAGCCAGACTACTGCGACCACTAGGACTTATAACAGCACACAAACCAACAACCACTCTCAGACAACAATTCACCAGAATGAAGGACCTGATACCCAGCATAAGCAAAATCAATGTAGTGTACAAAATCCCATGCAAGGACTGCACAAAACACTACATAGGACAAACAGGAAGACAGCTAACGATCCGCATCCATGAATACCAAGTAACCATGAAACAACATGACCAGCTATCCTTAATAGCCACACACGCAGATGACAAGCAACATGAGTTCGACTGGGACAACACTACGATTATAGGACAAGCCAAACAAAGAACAGCCAGGGAATTCCTAGAGGCATGGCACTCATCCACAGATTCAATCAATAAGCACATCGACCTGGACCCAATATACCGGCCACTGCAACGGACAGCTGGAACTGACAACCGGAAGCGGCAGAGACAAATCACTATAAATGCTGGAGGAAACATCACAGAAGCGCTTCACAGGAGGCTCCCAAGCACTGAGGATGTCACCTAGACAGGGGACGAAATGTCTGCAGCACAAATTCCCAACTCGCCGAACAGAAACACAACAACGAGCACCCGAGCTACAAATCTTCTCACAAACTTTGAACCAGTTATAGGGTCATAGAGATGTACAGCATGGAACCAGGCCCTTAGGTTCAACTTGTCCATGCCGAGCAGATATCCTTACCTAATCTAGACCCATTTGTAAGCACTTGGTCCATATCCCTCTGAACCTTTCCTATTCATGCACTTTATACAAATGTCTTTTAAACATTGTAGTTGTACCCACATCCATAACTTCCTCATGGAAGTTCATTTCGCATGCAAACGCGCCTGTAAAAGATTTGTCTCTCATGTCCTTTTTAAATCTCTCTTCTCTCCTCAAAAGTGTGCTCCATTGTCTTGAAATCCCCTATCATGGTAAAAGTTAACTATCATTAACTCTATCTGTACCTTTCATTATTTTGTTAACTGCCATTGGATGCTAGGTTTACCAATGTAATAAGTTTTTTGATCAATTCAGCACGTTTCTGAGAGATATGACAGGATGTTATTAAATACAAGTCTGCTTTATCTGTGGTTAGGAATTATCAAATAGGACCAACTCAGCTGTGTCACTGAGTCAGTGCATTTTACATATTCATGGCACAGAATGGAAATTCACTCTTACACAGTCTGATCTACCAGAGACCACTGACCACTTCAAACATGTTATGTAAAAGTTTGAATCAGAATTAATAATTTCATCCAGCCTCAGTCCCCTCTACATTTCATTATTTTGGGGTCAATCTCTTAATCACATTCTTTGTACTCTCTGAGTTCCATAAAGGCAAAACAAAATCTTTATTAATGGGTACACTTGTGATATTGGACGGGCACAGAGGCCACGTGTTAATCTTAATTTACCAGAAAATCTGGTAAATCTTAATTTACCAGAAAAAGTGATAAGGCATGTCGCTTTCGCTCCCCACCCCCTCAATAATATTGGTTGATTTCTGCTGTTTGAAGTGGCCTAACAGCCATCACAGTTGTAAAAACAAGTGTTAGAAATTGCTAGACAGTTGACTGAATAAGATGGAGGGTGTGGTCAACCCCTCTGGTTCATTTGTTGAGTTTTAAATTTAAATTAAATTGAATTAACAATTACCTGGAAACAACCTGCAAAATGGTCCAAAATTGTTCAGCTTCCATTACTTTCATCAGACTGTTAACTTCAGAGGACATTTAGACATTTGCAATAAATGCGAACTCAGCACTAGAGGCATACATTGATGTATGGCTGCTATAAACAAATTAAAATGCTGGTGCATTGCCAGGATTATCATGGAGAGATGGTGTGGAAAATAAGCCATGGAGGTAGATTGGAAGTATCTTTCACCCATCCATCTGGACAGGTCAGTCACTGGGAGGGGGTTACCATTTTTAAAGGGGACAATGTTAAAACACCTAAACACTTCTGAAAAATGTAAAACATTAATTAAATCAAATCAATTGGAAACTGTAGCCAGTTACTTTGTTCTTTTTAACGCTTTCAGACTGCATGCAGCAAGTCATGACAATCCAACTGAAAGCTTTCTGCATCAAATGTTTTCCCCACCACAGACCCTGACCTAGAAACTGATTTGTCTCCAAAGACGTACCACACCCAAAGGAGAAAGGACAGGCAAAAACAAATTACTCCATATGAAACTTTGAAGTAAAATCAGGGAATTGGTTTATTGGGAGCTGGATGTCGAATCCACATTGAACAAACAACTGAAATGAGACTGGAGTATCTCAGGGACCACCTGACAGCTGTCATTAAGATTATGAAATGATTTGATAGATTCGATGGATGGGGAATGATTATCCTTCTGGGAAGTCCAAATCTAAAAGTATTTTAAAATAAGATAGTCACTACTACATCTAAAGGAAATTCAAGAAGATCTTATTTACCTAGACTCTGGTGAGAATTTGGAAGTCACTACCACAAGGACTGGTCAAGTGAATAGTATGTAAGAGGAAGCAACATACAATAAACCGATGAGATAGAAAATAGCAAAAGAACGCTTTGCTCCAGTGAGATGAGATGGGATGGGAGGACAGAATAAAGAAAGTTGGGTGAATGACCTGTTTGTGTTTTAAATGCTACAGAATTTCATGAAAGGTTTCTTAAATTATGAGAAAATAGGCTGGAAAATCAAAGTCTCTAGAATAATCTAATACTGCTCCTACATTTTGTGGTCTTAAGTCTCTGCAAGGAATGTATTTGGCTAAAATGTCATACAGGCCTGTTAAGCTTGCTCCTGCTTAACCATCATGATTTAGAGATGCCGGTGCTGATGAAGGAACAGCGCTCCGAAAGCTAGTGCTTCCAATTAAACCTGTTGGACTATAACCTGGTGTTGTGTGATTTTTTAACTTCCTGCACATTCCCTTTTCAGCCATTCTATTTACAGAGATGTCTGGAGGTGAAGGGAATAATCTTGAATCCATTGGCAGGTCTATCCCAAAGGTACCATTCTTCATTCAGGTTCTAGGAATGACAGGAATGTTCCCTCCCAGACGGGGAACATTTCAGCGGTCAAAGGCATTCAGCCTCCAGCCTTCAGGCAAGTGTCCTCCAAGGTGGCCTTCAAGATACACAGCAATGCAGAATCACCAAACAGAAACTGATAGCCAAGTTCCGCACCCATGAAGAAGGCCTCAACTGTGATCTTGAGTTCATGTCTCACTACATGTAACCCCATCACACCATTCAGTATTTGTAAAATCTTCCTTTCTGCCCTGTTTTGACACCATGACCTTGATAAATTGAAATGATCTTTCTACCTTAATTAGTTTATACAGTTTTGGAATACTTGTTACTTTGGTTAGACCTCAGCATGCAATTCATTTACCTATCATGTTATTCTAGTCAGTTGATTTGTCTCCAGCACCACCTTATTTTTATTATTTTGTAATTATCTCTCTGCCTTCATTAATTGGACTATAAGTCATCCCTTCACTTGCAATTCAGCTGTTGACACTTTATTTGCACTGTCTGACATTTTTGATTTACTGCAGAGACTTATTATTCAGCCTGTTGGCTCTCCCTTCATACCATTTGCATGATCTTTTGATCTCTCTGCCTATTGATCTCTCTGCCTACAAATTCTGTGCTTGTGCTCTTTTCTTCACTTCTCCTGTTGAAGGAGCAGGGCTCCAAAAGCTTATGATTTCAAATAGACCTGTTTGACAATAACTTGGTGTCATGTGACTTCTGATCTTGTCCACCCCAGTTCAACACCAGCACCTCCACATCATTGTTGGATTCTAGTCTTAAATTCCATGAGTAGGGATTCAAAGAAGATAGCTCAGCAGATTGACCAGAGGGTATGAATGAGAAGTTGGATTGCAGTAAATTAGTGGTTTGACTGCAATGAATTAGTGGCATGATTGTACTTTTATGGGATGTGGATATCTCTATGAGGTCAGCACCTATTGCATATCTAATTGCCCAGAGGATGTTAAATACCAACCAAATTATTGCTGGTCTGGAGAGACATGTAGGCCAGATCAGATAAGGATGACAGATTTCCTTCCCCTAAAGGACATGGGTGAAGCCAGATGGGTTTATTTTGACAATCAATGACAATGTCATGGTTTGCATTGGACCCTTAATTCCAGATTCTTTATTGAATTCAAATGTCACTATCTGCCATTGGCAGGATTTGGATCCACGTCCCCAGAACGTTAGCTGAGTTTGTGGGTTAATAGTCTGGTGATAGTACCATTAGGCCATCACCTCCCAAGAATTAGAATTGCACTGTAATGCTTTTCTGTAACTCCCCACAGAATTGTGAGTAGGATTGTCATGAATTACAAAGTGAGCTCCCATTCCAAATCAGCAACAAAATGACACCAAGAACTGCATCACTTTCTCTATTGTACAGATTTGTTCAATTGACATCTCCACAATTTATACAGTTCCAGGAGACCTAGTTCAAGTGCTAACTGCTGCAGAGATTTGCCTTAACATGTCTGAACAGATTGATTTCAAAATATCTATCTTTGATGGTTCCGTGGCAGTGTAGAATTATTTTCAGGATTTATTCAACCCAAAGTTTTTCAAGGTCACAAAATTCCAATGTTTGGGATATCCATCATTAAAACAAACATCATTAGAGTCATAGTTATAGAGACATACAGCACAGAAACAGACCCTTTGGTCCAACTTGTCCATGCTGACCAGATATCCCAACCCAATCTAGTCCAGCACCCGGCCCATATCCCTTCAAACCCTTCCTATTCATATAACCACACAGATGCCTTTTAAATGTCGCAATTGTACTGGCCTCTACCACTTCCTCTGAAAGCCCATTCCACACACGCGCCACTCTCAGTGTGAAAACATTGCCGCTTAGGTCTCTTTTATCTCTTTCCCCTCTCACCCTAAACCTATGCCCACTGGTTCTGGACTCCCCCACCCCAGGAAAAAGACCTTGCCTATTTACCCTATCCATGCTCCTCATGATTTTATAAGCCTCTATAACGTCATGCCTCAGTCGCCGACACTCCAGGGAAAACAGTCCCAGCCTATTCAACCTCTCCCTATAGCTCAAATCCTCCAACCCTGGCAACATCCTTTTCTGAACTCTTTCACCTGATGAAGGGCTTATGCTCGAAACGTCGAATTCTCTATTCCTGAGATGCTGCCTAACCTGCTGTGCTTTGACCAGCAACACATTTGCAGCAAGTTTCACAACATCCTTCCAATAGGAAAGAGACTTGAATTGCACGCAATATTCCAACAGTGGCCGAACCAGTATCCTGTACATGACCTCCCAACTCCTGTACTCAATACTCTGACCAATAAAGGAAAGCATACCAAACACCTTCTTCACTATCCTATCTACCTGCGACTCCACTTTCAAGGAGCTATGAACCAGCATTCCAAGGTCTCTTTGTTCAGCAACACTCCCTAGGACCTTACCATTAAAGGTATAAGTCCTGCTAAGATTTGCTTCCCCAAAATGCAGTACCTCACATTTATCTAAATTAAACTCCATCTGCCATTCCTCACCCTCTTGGCCCATCTGATCAAGATCCCATTGTAATCTGAGGTAACCTTCTTCACTGTCCACTACACCTCCAATTTTGGTGTCATCTGCAAACTTACTAACTGTACCTCTTATGCTCACATCCAAATCATTTATGTAAATGACAAAAAGTAGTGGACCCTCCACCGATCCTTGAGGCACTCCACTGGTCACAGGCCTCCATTCTGAAAAACAACCTTCCACCACCAACCTCTGTCTTTTACCTTTGAGCCAGTTCTGTATCCAAATGGCTAGTTCTCCCTATATTCAATGAGTCCTAACCTTGCTAACCAGTGTCCCATGGGGAACCTTGTCGAATGCCTCCCTAAAGTCTTGTTTGATGTCATAAAAAATGAACACTTACATTACAGAATAGCAGCCAACATAATGTTCTATGATACTTGCTGTTCCATAAAATATAAGCACAAAACTTTGAGATTTCCACAGTCTACCAGATCTCAGCAAAGTCATTATTGGGCATCTACTACTTAACAGAATGCAGAAATGAAATGAAAACTGCTGGAATATACTTTATAGCAGTGAACTTCAGAATGGCTTGATGAGATCTGGGAGTTGAATTATCTCTGAACGTAGTTAACACCCAGGATTGATGGGGACAGCAGGCTAATGGAAACACCGCCACCTCTGCAGCTCTCCTCCAGTACAGTCACCAAATTGCTCTGGACAAATATTCATCATTTCTTTATTATCTCTGGGTCAACATCCAGGGACTCTGTGCCTGACAGCACTGTGAGAGCACCTTTACCACGTGGATTTGAGAAGCTTGTAAAGGTCCACCATCACTTTCTCAGGGGAAATTACACAGGGCAAAATATGAGAAGATTTTCTGCTGGGAATACAAACTGGAAACTGAGATGAAAAAAGCAGTAAAACAACTCAGTAAAACTTGCAAATGAATCTCTATGTTGAAGTATATAAGACAGGTCTCATCCACCTGCCTTACTGAGGTTTCTTTCTGGATTGTTACCATCCCAAAGAATTTTCCTGCTTTTCATTCCAGACTGTTTTAAGTCTAGAAAAGATCATTTATAGGATACATTCAACCAAACTGTACTAGATTTGACCTTGTGTCACCGAGATTAATGGACAATTCTAACATCAACCCAACCTTGGATTTTGTCTAAAGTAGTTTATAATATTCAGATTTAGTGGAGCTATTTCTACAAGCGTGCTTAAAATAGATAGCTAGTCTGAATGACATTGTGAAATATTTCATATTAAAGTTGTCCAGGTTTACAAAAAGATATTTTGACTGTTCTGTGTTTGCACAGTCTATGGGTATGGTCCATGAATGAGTCCCTAATAAATAAACAGCTTGTCCAGTAAGGACATCTAATTATACTTTGTTAGTTAGCAGAGTGTTTGGATCATCTTGAGTAACAGGATCCCTATATTGCGACATAAGACTTTTTTGATGTGCCTAAATTATAGCTTCGTTCAGTCAATGAGGAAGGACAGCATCATTGGGGTATGTCTGATCTTGTGGAATGGCCTGAATCTCTAGTGGAGATGTCAAACTGTTCAGAATCTACATAGAATGCAAAGAACAGAAACAAGTCATTCAGCACAATTAGTTTGTGCTGGCGTTTACACTTCACATGAAGTTCACTTTCTCTTATTTTATATGCCTCATTTCAGCCTTTCAGCTAGGATTTACCAAGACCAAGTGATACTTATCACATAATTTCTAGCCTCCAATATCCCCGACCAGTTTAGGATCTAGACAGTTGAAGGTATGTACACTAATGGTGGGACATTAACAATGACAATCAAAGTTAAAAATCACACAACACTGGGTTACAATCCAACAGGTTTATTTGTAAACACTATCTTTCGGAGTGCTGCTCCTTCATCAGTTGGACAACCAACAGATAAAACAGCAGTGCTCCGAAAGCTAGTGCTTCCAAATAAACCTGTTGGACTATAACCCGGTGTAGTGTGAGTTTGAACTTCGTACACCCCAGTCCAACACTAGCATCTTCAAATAATGACAATCAAGGATGTGTAAGAAATCAGTTTATCAGTGAATGTGCTTGAGGGTGTCTATAAAATGAGTTACACTGTGCATCAAACTAACTGCAGCCTAAGAGAAAGGTGTGTACTTAAACATGCAGTCACCAAGTCAACACTGAGCCTGCACTAAGCTCTTTTTCTGCATGCTCTTAGAGCATTACTGAAATTAGAGAAGGTGTTTTTCTGATCAGTAATAACATTAACTGTTCCAATCTATTAGGGAGCAAACCAAGATAATACAGCTGGAAATTACTGTAGCAAGGACGCTGAGTCATGACCTTAATCCAGCTGGTTGGAAGGAGTACAGAGTGACATGGACAATTTGTACTTGCGCAAAATGCCAGGTAATATTTCTCCAATTCATAGCCCCACGCATTCTCCATGTCCAGAGACCTTTCTGGAAAAGGGATAGCAGTCTTGTAGCTGAAGGCGCCAAGGTGTGAAAATTAAAGTTAGAAAAGCACAAGAGACCAGAAGTGAAGGCGTTCAGAGTGCAGGAGAGTTGTTATTTTATTTATTCATTTGTGGGATATGAGCATCACTGGCAGGCCGGCATTTATTGCCCATTCCTCGTTGCCCTTGAGAAGTTGTGGTGAGCTGCCTTCTTGAACCACTGCAGTCCATTTCCTATACGTTGACCCACAATTCTACTTAGGGAGGAAATTCCAGTTGCAGTATTGGAGAAAGTAACATGGATAGAGAGGGGTGAAGCATGGAGAGATTTGAACTCAATGATGAACAAAAATTTTAAATACCTACAACAAAGTAAATCAGCAAGTACAGAACCATGGTTGGATGGAACTTGGAGATGGAAGTTAGGAATAAGAACAACAGAATTTCCAATGACCTCTCGGCTACAAAAGATGCAAGGTGGACAGCTGACCAGGATAGCATTGATATCCAGTAAACCTCCATTGGTGAGACACTGAATACATAATTAAACTATTTCTCGGCAGTGTCTGCATTGAATTGTATCGTTATTTCCTTGAGATGCTAGGTCAATCCTGGAGGACTGGTAACCTTGATTCAGCATCTGGAGAGATTTCTTAATTAGTCCTGCACACAGAGGGCAAAGAAGGACAGGCTGTGATCTGGGCATGGGGAATGTGCATGGAATAAGTGAGCATGACAGTGCCTATCATGGCACCAGAAACCAACAGTCCGGACTGCTTCCAGTCCTCCCTTTACAAGTAACATATTCACTGGCCTTACAAGTTACACTGAGCTGGGATTGCAATCTCAGCCAAACAAGTCAGTGCAGTAATGAGGGAATGCGGAGCTGCCAGAAATGTGAGTTGACACTCAGATGTTAAACTGAGGCTCCACCTAGTGGCTGAGCTGCTCCACACCCAGGGAACAATTTGGATTAAAATGATACGTGGTCCCAAGTAAAATTCAACATTGATCAGGAGGAATGGGTTAACTAAATATTCATCACCTAATGCCAACAAAATAGCAGCACTCTTTATCAAGGCAGTACAAGAAGTACACCTGCACATCTAAATTAGCTTTCTGTATATTACCCTTGAAGACACGAAATGGTCTGAGAATGCAGTTTAATGGGAATCTTCACCCTCCAGTACCTCGCAATCATGGTTCAGTGGGTAACACTCACAGCAGTTGTTGGAACGTGGAAGCTGAACAAGAAACTGTTGTCTCCATAAAGCATTGAGGAGCTCAAACAGGGTTGCAAAGGTTGGAGAACCATGAAATCTCTCTTTGAGTCTCCAGCGGGGTGGCATGGTGACTCAGTGGTTAGTACTGCTGCCTCACACACTGACTGTCTGTGTGGAGTTTGCAAATTCTCCCCGTATCTGTGTGGATTTTCTCCGGTTTCCTCCCACAGTCCAAAGATGGGCAGGTTAGGTGAATTGCTGAAAATGTGTTGCTGGAAAAGCGCAGCAGGTCAGGCAGCATCCAAGGAACAGAAGAATCGACATTTCAGGCATGAGCCCTTCTTCAGGAATGAGGAAAGTGTGTCCAGCAGGCTAAGATAAAAGGTAGGAAGGAGGGACTTGGGGGAGGGGCGTTGGGGATGCGATAGGTGGAAGGAAGTCAAGGTGAGGGTGATAGGCCGGAGTGAGGGTGGGGGCGGAGAGGTCAGGAAGAAGATTGCATGTTAGGAAGGCGGTGCTGAGTTCGAGGGATTTGACTGAGACAAGGTGGGGGGAGGGGAAATGAGGAAACTGGAGAAATCTGAGTTCATCCCTTGTGGTTGGAGGGTTCCTAGGCAGAAGATGAGGCGCTCTTTCTCCAACCGTTGTGTTGTTATGTTCTGGCGATGGAGCAGTCCAAGGACCTGCATGTCCTTAGTGGAGTGGGAGGGGGAGTTGAAGTGTTGAGCCACAGGGTGGTTGGGTTGGTTGGTCCGGGTGTCCCAGAGGTGTTCTCTGAAATGTTCCGCAAGTAGGCGGCCTGTCTCCCCAATATAGAGGAGGCTACATCAGGTGCAGGGGATGCAATAAATGATGTCAATGAATGAAGCGAAAAGTTAACTGTCACTGCAGAAGGAAAAGAAACAGCCAGGAACGCAGTGTAAGCATTTTACACAACTAATTAATATTCTGAACATTTTTTAAAAATGAGTTCAAACCCAATCAGAGCAGTGTGAAGATTTTACTTCTGTTTTTAATCATTCTGACTATAAAAGTATGGTGCCAATAAACGTGACCATGAAAATGTTGTATTGTCATTTAAAGTGAAGTGATTCACTAATAAACTTTAGGAGATAAACTCTATCATTCTTATCTGGTTTGCACTTGTATGTAATTGCAGTCTCCACATGACTGTGGATGACTCTGAACTGCCCTCTGAGTGGCCACTGTATCAGGAGATGAGCAATAAATGCTGACCTACCATTGACCCCCAACATCCTGAGAGTGAATAATAAAAGTACAATGGTATTGGACGGTGAATTTACCTACTCCTTCTACGCTGTTAGAATTTTGCACATGTCATTATACGGTTAAACTTGTGCACCCCAGCTAACAATTAACAGCTTCCTGTTTTTCTTCAAATGCAGCATCTACTTTCAGTCAGAAAACAACATCTTTATTTACTGTCAGTTTGAAGAGTACATTAATGTGTGGAACATTTTGAAGGTTAGCAGATCAGGTCCATTCAACAAAAGCTACCAGTTGTACTGGCAGGCCCATAATTACTCGTTTGGACATTCTGAGTGACAGGACCTACATTTTCCAAGAAAACTGTCCCTCCTCTTCACCAACCTGAGCTATCACTTATTTTAAAAAAGTCAATGGAGCCTTATTTATTGATGTTTACAACACAGGGAGGTGGCTGTACAGTGAACCACAGCACATAAAAAACTGCTCAGTGCCTCAATAGGAAATGCTCACCTTCAAGAAAATGGCCTTGCATTGGTTTCATCATGTTTACTTCTTACAAACAAGATTTGCTATACAGAGAGATTGCCACCTTCATATGTTGTATTGAAGGGCGGTTGGTGCAATGGGGGAATTGAATCAGACCGATACCTGCTCTGCTCTACTTACGGATCAGATTCAAATCGTGGCTTTGACATTTTCAATACAAAACTGACAAATTGAATCAATGTCCTGCAGTCAGTTTCAGTATTCATAACCTTCTGTCTTGTATAACCTCCATTAATCTCTCTCAACCTTCCTCTCTTGTGCTTTCTTTCTCCTCCTATATTTCTCTCATTAATTCAATTCATCTGAATGTGGTTGAGAGAAGATGTCATTTACCACTGGAGTTATTATCACCACACTATTATAAAAATTGAACAGACCCTGAAAACATGAGTCTCGGTAAACTAAAGTTCACAAGTATCAAATAATCTGCCTTAAAGTCACTTGTACAATTCCTGCAAGTTTGGAAGGAAAACACAAAGTCCGAGAATCATATTCCTGGTGTAAATAGGGAGGGAGATTTGCAGATTACCCTGAAATCCAGCTTTCATTGCCAATGTACAGCAGCGACGGGGTGTAGTTGTGCGGCATTTGATTGCAACTGAACCACTCACAGCATCCCCTGAAATAATGGAGCGATGGCTAAAAATGTTTCTTGGCCCCAAACTGGCAGCCACTTGGTAGTCAGCAGATGCAAAACTGCATCTATAGGTCCATCTTGCTGAGGATGTCACCAGCATCAACTAGACGGGTTGAATGGTTGGCTTTTGTGCGCCAACGGCTCTATACTGTATGACAAAGTAGGAAGTCAGTTCCCGTCCATTCTCAGCAAGTCTGAGTCCAAAACTTATGAGCTGAAAGTCCAATCCAGACAGTTGGGTGCAGAATGGTCACTGCTGGAGGCCATTTACACTAGACACTGTTGTATTGTATTGCAATGATGTTACCATGAAAGGAATTACATCACTGTTTGAGACATAACTGTGAGAGGGCTAAGATGCAAAGTGTAATTACAATCTGCTTGTTGTATCCCAGTTATTTTGAGACTGTTGCAGGTATGGGAAAGGCCTAAGCATACACACACCTGCTTGTACTTCGGTGAGGTTAGAGTGCAAGGCTCAAAATGCCAGACTTAAACCATTTGTAACAACTGAAAATTTGGCGAACTTTTATAATTTATAGTTTATAAAATTGGACTATCTATCGTAAAATTGGACACCTAGCCAGCCTACCTGAGTAACTAATCCCAATGGACCTTTCAGGCAGTATGGATAGACAGCTATACTGTCAGAGATGGTGTCTTTTACAGAAAATATTCAACCTACTGCCCTCCCATATGGAGATAGAAGATCCCAATTGCAGGGTGTTGCTCCTTGTATCCTGACTAATATTTATCCCTCAGTCAGCATCAGCGAAACAGTTAATGTGATTGTTTTCTCATTACTGTTTCTGAGACCTTGCCAAGTGCAAATTGGCTGCTTTGTCTCCCAACATTACTATGGTAACTATGCTTCAACACTATTGAAAACATTTGTAAAACATTTTGCAACATCTTGAAGTAATGTAAAACACTATTTAAGTACAAATTTGTCTTTGGATCAAATGACAAAGCTCTGGAATTATCTCACTAAACTCTTCTGTTTCTCCAACTCCCTCACCACCTTGCAGACCCTACATAAATCTTTCATTTCCATCATGCCTTAACATGTTTTCTTCACATCTTGTTGATTTGTTTTTGATTTTGTTTCTGTGAAACCCTTTCTTGCTAACAGTGCATAATTGCAAGTTGCTGTTTTGTCTAATTTCTATGATGTCCTTAGATTTCTATAATGTCCTCTGATTCTGTGAGCGCTTGCCATATTCCTGTGTTGAGAAAAGTGGTGGCCTTCGTTGCTAAACTTTAGGTAATAATAGTCACCGGCCATTCAGCAAGACATGAAGGATGGTAAAGTAGGGCAACATGGTGGTTCAGTGGTTAGCACTGTTGCCTCTCAGCACCAGTGACCCAGGTTCGATTCCAGCCTTAGGTGGGTGTATGATGTTTGCACACTTTGCCCATGTCGTGTGTGGGTTCCTGCTGAGTGCTCTGGTTTCCTCCCAGAGTCCAATGATGTGCAGGTTAGGTGGATTGGCCATGCTGAATTACCATGTAGTGGCCAGGGATATGCAGGTTAGGTGGATTGGCCATGCTAAATTATCATGTAGTGCCCAGGGAAGTGCAGGTTAGGTGGATTGGCTATGCTAAATTACGACGTAGTGCCTAGGGATGTGCAGGTTAGGTGGATTGGTCATGCTAAATTACCATGTAGTGCCCAGGGCTGTGCAGGTTAGGTGGATTGGCCATGCTGAATTATCGTGTAGTGCCCAGGGATGTGCAGGTTAGGTGAATTGGCCATGCTAAATTACCATGTAGTGCCCAGGGATGTGCAGGTTAGGTGGATTAGCTGTGGTAAATACAAAATTATGGTGAAGGTCTGGATGGGAGGCTGTTCAGAGGGTTGGTGCAGACTCAATAGGCTAAACAGACTCTTTCCACTCTGTAACATTTCTATAATTCTATGACTCTCCTTCTCAACCTCTCCGGTTGCCTGAGGTGACCCTCAGGTTAAACCACCAGTCATCTCTCTCTAGTGAGAGAGCAGGCCTATGGTACAGTAGAACTATGGCGACATTTTAAATACAAGCTCCATGGTGAGCCTTAGCCTTTCTCACACTATGGCCTCCAAATAGCTAACTCTGTCCCTGTAGATTCATTGTTGGGCCACTATATGCTGTTGCTGGAAAAGCGCAGCAGGTCAGGCAGCATCCAAGGAACAGGAAATTCGACGTTTCGGGCATAAGCCCTTCATCAGGAATGAGGAAAGTGTGTCCAGCAGGCTAAGATAAAAGGTAGGGAGGAGGGATTTGGGGGAGGGGCGATGGAGATGTGATAGGTGGAAGGAGGTCAAGGTGAGGGTGATAGGCCGGAGCGGGGTGGGGGGGGAGAGGTCAGGAAGAAGATTGCAGGTTAGGAGGGCGGTGCTGAGTACGAGGGAATCGACTGAGACAAGGTGGGGGGAGGGGAAATGAGGAAACTGGAGAAATCTGAGTTCATCCCTTGTGGTTGGAGGGTTCCCAGGCGGAAGATGAGGCGCTCTTCTTCCAACCGTCGTGTTGTTATGTTCTGGTAATGGAGGAGTCCAAGGACCTGCATGTCCTTGGTGGAGTGGGAGGGTGAGTTAAAGTGTTGAGCCACGGGGTGGTTGGGTTGGTTGGTCCAAGTGTCCCAGAGGTGTTCTCTGAAGCGTTCCGCAAGTAGGCGGCCTGTCTCCCCAACATAGAGAGGCCACATCGGGTGCAGCGGATGCAATAGATGATGTGTGTGGAGGTGCAGGTGAATTTGTGGCGGATATGGAAGGATCCCTTGGGGCCTTGGAGAGAAGTAAGGGAGGAGGATGGACAATAAATGCTGGCCGGTACTACCCACATCCTGTAAAAGGATGAAATAAACCTCCTTAACTAAACAGCCTGGGGTAGATTCTCATAGTTAACAGTAATGGATTGCATTGTCTATTCCACCTGATTAGATAGATTGCCCAGCAGGCAGCCCATCCACTGATGGTCATTTTCCAGCATTGGAGCTGTCTCTGACTTAGTGAATTACTTTCCACTTGATTGCCCAGAAAAGATTGATGAATAAATTCATTATCATTGATATCAACAACAATAACTTGCATTTATACAGCACCACCAGCATTGCAAAACAGCCCAAGGTCCTTCACAACGAAACCAACTCAGAAATGTATGGATGTATTAATACACAGAGTATTAAAGGTTTAACCAAAGATGGCAAGCTTTGAGTTCTTAAATGAGGAGAAAGAGGTGGATATGTTTAAGAATGATCTTTCAAAATTTAGGAATCAGACAGCTCATGGAATGATTCCACTGGCGGGTTAATTAAAATAACAAAGTATAAGAGGCCGGTATTGGGATACACAAGATTCTGGAGAACTGTAGGGCTGCAAGTTCACAGACACCAGCAGAGGAGAGAATATAGAAGGATTTGGAAAAAAGGACCAGAACATGACAATTGAAGCATCATCAGACTGAAGCCAAAGTACTTTACAGAGGTGAAATATGAACAGAATTTGGTGTCAGTGCGGTATTATGTGTTTGGGAGCCAGTTACCAAAGATATGCAGTTGACTGTTCATAAGCAATTTTACAATAGTTTATAAAGTTTATTTAAAAACACCAGTTTACTGTACCAATCAACATCCTGGGGTTGCCATTGACCAGGAACTGCAAAGAATTTGTTATATAAATACTATGGCTGCAAGATTAGGTTGGATGCTCGGAATTCTGCAACAATAAACTCACTTGCTGCCTCCTCAAGTCCTATCTACCACCTACAAGGCTCAAGTTAGGTGGGTGATGGAGTACTCTCACATGTCTGGATGATTGCAGCTCCAACATCACTCAAGAAGCTTGACACAATCTAGGACAAATCAGCCTGCTGGATTGGCAGCGCACTCACTCCCTCCACCACCAATGCTCAGTAACAGCAGTGAGTACCATCAACGAGATGCACAGCAAGAATTCACCAAGGTTTCTTCAACACTACCTTTCAAACCCATGACCATTTGCATCCAGAAAGACAAGGGCCACAGATGAATGGGAAGAGCACACCTGCAAGCTTTCCTCCAAGTTAAACACCATCCCGACTGGAAAGTTTATCACTGTTCCTTCATTGTCATTGGGTCAAATTCCTAGAACTTGCTCCTTTAACAGCTTTGTTGGTATTTTTACACCAAATGGATGAGAGCATTTCAAGAAGGCAGGTCATCACTACCTTCCCAAAGGAAATTAGGGACAGCCGATAAATGGTGGTCTAGCTAGTGACATCCACAGCTAATTAATTAATTTAAAACATAAGGTTCATTGGTTAAGTAGACAGAGAACTAATTAAATGAGTGACAGTTAATGGCGGTTCATTGATACAAAAGGATGAACAGTGACTGGTGCAGGGCATGTGAATGATAGCAGGTTGTGATGACAGCATTATGCCGTCTGTCCAAAGTGTTATGGAATGCTTCCCTGGGTCTTCAACCAACGTTCCTGAGCCATCTTCCACCTGAAGATGGTGACGGCCTGATGGGAACTGCCAGCTAACATGAACAGCCTCCTGTCTCCAAACACAGGCTAATACACTTCATTTCCAGGGTGGATTGTACTACGTCAATTGTTTGATCCAATGAATACAGGATGGGCAGAAAGTTTCTCAGGATAGTCACCTCTGTTCCTGTGCATCTTCAAGCTCAGCATCAACTTTTTAGTTTACTCACCACCATCTTCAAGACTAACTAGGAATGGGCAATAAATACAGGCCAGTCAGCACCATCTATACCCTATGAGTGAACTTTTAAAAATCCTAAGCTTCAATGCGAGCACCCAAGGTATTATCCTTCCAAATTAGGAATGCCAATGTGAATGACTGAACCATGCTTTCCTGAAGTTGCTATAAACTGGTTATGTGTATTTCCAGGAAGAAAACAAAAGTTGCTCCGCTGAGGTGGTCTTAGGCTACACCTTGCATTTTATGAAATATTTCTGTACGTATTACTCTAAAAGGTGTAATGTATTAAAAGCTCCAGTTCTGAGGGTGTAGGCCAGAGTGAGCGCATATTTACAGAGAGTGCAAGATTGATAACAGTATTGGAATAGTTGAGTCAAGAGATAAACAAAGAGTTACAGATCAGAGTATCACGAGCTGAAGCTGAGGCAGAGAATGGTCAATATTATGGAGAAAGAGGTAGACAGTCTTGTTGAAAGAAAAGGTCAGGTCAGGAGTTTAGCTCAGGGTCAAACATAACAGAAATGTTGCAAATAGTTTGGTTCAACAAAATGTCTCTTTCCTTGTTCATTTGAGGCACTGTTTTTGATGACAGAAATCGGAAAAACATCATGAAATACAGCTGAATAGTCTATTCACACTGCCCCCACAGTATACACCAATTCAAATTAACATCTGCTCTTTTTTTCAAGTACAAGGCAATTTTCTTTTGGTGAAAGGATACTTAATCGAACTAAACTGAACAAATGAACCAATTTGATCTATTTTTATCAATGACATAATCTGATATTTGTGTGGTTAAACAAGCAATTCAACTTGACAGGAACATGCATGACTTTAACCAAACAGCAAATCTCCCACCTCTACTCAGTAATTACTGGTTCCATCAGACTGGGGTGAGTACCAACATGTTACATGGGAGGCCCTCTCTGCTGTTGGATGATCTAAGCTCTAATTCAAAAACATAAACATGACAGGGGAGTTTTATTTATGGCATGCTATCCACAGTCTACAGTTAGCACATCCAGAGAATGGAATCATTATAAAACACTCACCTCAGTTCCTCCTAGATTGAAATCTTCACTTTGAAAATTACAAACCCAAGAACTGGAACTGTCTTCTTTGATGTCTTTGATTATGGTGTTCAAGATGATCATTGGATTTGAGAGGGTTGCTGTAAAAAGAGACTGTTTTATCACATGGGGTGATGGAGAACAAGGAGGCATATTCAGGAAGAACTTTTCCACAAAAACAGGTGTTGGAAATCCAGAACTCTCTCCTCCCAAAACCTGTTGAGGTTGGAGCTCAATTAACCATCTCAAAATTGAAATTGCCAGATGTTTGTTAAAAATATGATAAGTTATGGAGCTAAGGCTGGTTCCATTTCGTGTGTGCTTTACCTGAAAGTGGGCCTTTGGCTCATGGTCAGCTGATGCTTCACCCTGAGCTGCTTTCTGCCAGTTTTCTTTACAATGGCGGTTTGGTATCGCCTTCCACTCCCCGGGGCAGAGTAAGGAAGTACGTTCAAGGCCTATCCCACTCAGAATGACAATCAAACCCTCCTTGTTGGCATTGTTCAATAATGGTGGACTGGTTAGCTAGAACTGAGCATCCTCTGCCATCCTGTGCATGGGGGTGGGAGTCCTCAAAAGGCATCCATCCCATCAGCTGAAGATTCAGTGGAATCACAGATGATCCTGCCTTCTCCTAGCCATTTCCTGCTCTATAGAGTCTTAATTTGCTGAAGGTGGGACTTGTATTACTCTCTCAGGAGGGTGTCCCACCTCAGAGAGCAGCCTGATGATCTGATTGTTCTGTAGTCCAGAAGCATCAGGCTCAAGCAGTAGCCACTGCAGGGACAAGGGGCAGCCCCTGAAGAAGAGGAGCTGATGGAGGCTGGATTTCAGGTAGCTTCACGATATTGATTGATATTGGCTGGCAGGTTTCAGGGAGGGGTGCAAGGGGTCAGGTTTGAAAGGACACGGAGGAGTGAGGACAGGGGAGTGTTAAAAGAAGGGCTTGAATTTTTGGTGGGGTGGGGGGGGGGGGCCTCAGCTGCACACAGGAATCTCAGGAATGGCTCTCCATGCTCTCCAAGCTTATTTGGCATGGAATCATGCCTGCCCTGGGTAAAATAGCGATGAAGGCAGGATGAAACTTTGGCCACTTAAGGGCCTCAGTAGGCTAAGGGCGATGGACTTAAATGTGAGACAGATCAAGGCAGATGAGTTGGAAGTAATCATCTTCACTTCCTTCATTAATAGCATTCTCTCCGTCCTAAAGTCAGAAGTGGGAATGTTTACTAGTAATTGCTTAATGTTCATACCATTCATGGCTCCTCAGATACTGAATGTCCAAATGCAGTGAAATCCGGATAATATCCAGGTTTGGGGTGACTTGTGGCAAGTAACATTTACATCATGGAAGTGGAAGCAAAGACAATCTCTGAGAAGAGAGAATTTAACCATTGCTACTTAATATCCAATGTCTTACCATGGCTGAAATCTCCCACTATCAATATTTCGAGGATTACCATTGACTGTAAACTGATCTTGACTAGCCATAGAAAGGCTAAGAATGCTGCACTCACCTCCCATCTCCCCAAAGCCAGTCTACCATCTACAAAGCACAAATCAGGAATGCGATGGAATACTCTCCACTTACCCAGATTAGTGCAGCTCCAACAGCACTCCAAAACCTCGAAACCATCCAATACAAAGCAGCCCCTTCAACTGTACACAAACATCATTTCCTTCACCACCGACACTCAGTAACAACAGTGTGTACTGCTTACAAGATCCACTGTAGATATTCATCAGGGCTCCTGATTCAGCACTTTCCAAATCCTTAACCACTACCATCCAGAAGGACAAGGGAGGTACAGGGAACAGCACCACCACAAGTTCCCTCTAAGCCATTTAACATCCTGACTTGGAAATATATCACCATTCCTTCAGTGTTGCTTGACTAAAGTCCTAGTACTCACTCCCTAACAACATTGTGGAGGTACCAATATTAAATGGTGTTTGGTGATTTAAGAAAGTTGCTTACCAACACCGTCTCGGGGCACCTAGGGATGGGCAATACTTGCTGTGATGTCCACATCCCATGAATGAATAAAAAGAAGTTCTTTATCAGAAGAGTAGCTCAACTTGTGAACACATTTTTAATGTGTCTTGCATGTTGACTACTTATGTGGGGAGAAGGAAAGATTTACAGTTATAAAGCATCCAGCTCATCTGCAAGATGTTCCAACATGCAACATAATTAAGTATGTTTAAAGTGTAGATATTGTTGTTATGCAGGAATTGTGAAGGCCAATTTGCACACAGGAAATCCTACCAACTTCATCCTGATAAATGGCCAGGTGATGTAGTCCAGTAGTGTGGGTCAAAGGATAAATATTGTTCTCAGACACCAGGAAAACTCACCTATTCTTATTTGAAATAATGTTATAGAAAATTGTCCACCAGCTGTGACCTTAGTTTCACGAAAAATACGACATCCCTAACATTGCAGCACCCTTTCAGTACTCAATTTCAAACTGCATACACACTCAATGGACTTCAGCATTCAAAGTTCCTGTTCAGTTCAAAGGGTGCTAATACTGAACCACGACGAACAAAAGGTGGTGTAATGTCATGTTGATAACTTTTAAAAAGGGCATCACTCTTAACAGAACAATTCTGAAGAGGATGTTTCTGAGTCAGTCCTAATTGTAATCCTAATGCTAACTTGGCATTAAGTTACCTGAAAGTCATTTTGAAAATTTGAACCAGATTGCATCATTGAGGCTGTGGATCTATATTGTATGTAGCATTCTGAGAATGCCAACATTGAGGGGAAGGTGAACGGTGCTACTGCAGAACAGCAACTTGCCACGCCTTCTTAAACAGCACCTTGCAAATCTTTGACTTCCACCATCTACTGTAAGGGCAGAAAGTGTGTGGGAGGACTATCAACCACAAGTTCTCCCAGGCACCCACCCATGCTGCTCCCTCCTGGTTACACACCATTCTGATTTGAGAACTGTCTCACCAATCTTTCAATGTCATCAAGTTAAAATTCTGGAACTTCCTGCACATACCACTGTGGGCATGCTTAGAGCACACCCAAAGTTCCAAAGAAGAATTATGTTGGACTCAAAACATCTCCTTCTGCAAAAGCCACCAGACCTGCTGAGTATCTTCAGCACTTTCTGTTTTAGTAATGGACAAGAAGTACCATTTTATCATTCAAGTTCCATGAATGATAAAATGGCATCTCCTTTGGAAATCCCTGGTGATGAAGCAGGGGAACCAAAAACAAGGTGCTTTTGACAATAGTTTATCTCTCTCTCCCTCTCTCTCTCTCTGTCTTTTTGTCTACTATAGTTCTTAGTTGGACAACCTTTCTAAGACACAAAGATACCCATCTACAAACAGGTTTCTGGTATTGAAGTGCTGTCCCTACTACCTGTTGCAGGAGTTCACCTCTTCTATCCTGACAGGAGTTTACATCCCATCCCATGCAAAAGTGAAGAGTGCACTTAATGAAATATACACCACTACAAATGGCCTTGAAATGGAATATCCCGAGGCCTCATCCATATCAGCCAGTGACTTCAACCAGGCCAACCTGAAGAGTATGCTACCAAAATACCACCAATACATCTCCTGTTCCACCAGAGGTCCAAATACCCTGAACCGTTGCTACACAACCCACCGTTCCATCCCCCACTCGCATTTTGGAAAATCAGACCATGAGGTTATACTCCTTCTCCAACCTTACAAACAGAAGTTGAAGCATGAGAATCTGGACTAGGAAATTGTACAATACTGAGGCAACAGATGAGCTCTACGTGACTGCTTGGAGTTACTGGACTGGTCCATATTCAAGAACTCAGCGGCCAACCTAAAGGAGTATGTCACTACCATCACAGACTTCATCAATAAGTGTGTAGTAGACTGCTAAAGGAGCCAATCCAAATGTTCCCCAACTGGAAACCATGGATGAATGATGAGATCCATTCCCTACTAAAGCCCAGGTCTGAAGTGTTCAAGTCAGGTGACCCTGATCTACACAGGAAATCTAGGTACAACCTTCACAAAGCCATTAGGGGACACCTAGAGACAATACCAGACTAAACTAGAGCCCCAGACAAACCACACGAACACATGTCAATTGTGGCAAAGCTTATATGATATAGCAGGTAACAAGTTGAAGTCAAGCAGAATCACTGACAACAATGCATCCCCTCCCCAGTGAGCTCAGTGCATTTTATGTTTACTTTGAACAGAAGGCTAGAGAAATGATGTCACCTACCCCAAAAGTTTCAGGTGCACCTGTACCCACGGTCACTGCTGCAGACATCAGATCAGCCTTCTTGAGAGGGAATCCATGGACAGCGACTGGCCCGAATGGAGTTCCTGACTGTGCACTCAGAACCTGCACGGACCAGCTGGTGGGAGTGTTCACAAACTTCTTTTGCCTCTCCTTACTCCAGTGTGAGGTTCCCACCTGCTTCAAGAAGACCACTACTAACTCAGTGCCAAAGGAAAATCAGCAACGTGCCTTAATGACTACCGCCCTGTGGCTCTGATATCCATCATCATGAAGTGCTACAGGACATTAGTAATGGTACACATCAACTCCTGCCTTCCAGATTGCCTTGATCTACTAGAATTCACCTAACATTGCAATTGGTCCACAGCAGACGCTACCTTCCTGGCCCAACACTCATCCCTGGAACATCTGGATAACAAGGACATCTATGTCAGACTCTTGTTTACCGACTTCAGCTCTAACCAAACTAATCTCCAAATTCCGAAACTTGGACTCTGCTCCCCCCTCTACAACTGGATCCTCGACTTCCTGGCCCGCAATCAGTAAGAATAGGCAACAACACCTCCTCCATAATAATTCTCAACATTGGTGCCCTGTAAGGCTATGTACTCAGTCCCTTACTATACTCCTTTTACACTCATGACTGTGTGGCTAAATTTTGCTCTAATTCCATCCACACGTTCATGCATGACACAATCATAGTGGGTCAGATCTTATACAATGATGAGACAGAGTACAGGAAAGAGATTGACAGTGGCATGGTGTTAAGACAACAATCTCTCCCTCAATGTCAGCAAAAGGAAGGAGCTGGTCATTGACTTTAAGAAGTGAAGTGGAGAACATGCCCCAGTCTATATCAATGGTGCTGAGGTGGAGCTGGTCAAAACCTTCAGTTCCTGGGAGTAGACACCACCAATCATCTGTCCTGGTCCATTCATGTCAACGCTCCGCTTAAGAAAGCACACCAACCTCTATTTTCTTAGAAGGTTAAGAAAATTCAGCAAATCCACAATGATTCTTATCAATTTTTATAGATTCACCATAGAAAGCATCCTATCTGAATGCATCACAGCTTGGTATGGCTACTGCTCTGCCCAAGACTGAAAGAAATTATAGAGAAATTGAACACAGCCCAATCCATCATGCAAACTAGCCGTCCTTCCATTGGCTCCATCTAAACTTCCACCGCCTCAAAAAAACAGCCAACATAATCAAAGACCCCTCCATCCTAGTTATTTACTCTTCAATTGGAAAGAAGAGACAAAGGTTTGAAAACATGTACCAACAGATTCAAGAACAGCTTCTTCTCTGCTGTTATCAGATTTATGAATGCATCCCTCATATATTAAAGTTGATCTTTCCCTGCACCATCACTGTAGCTATATCATTAAATTTTGCATTGTATTCTATTAATCTGATGTATTTATGTCAAGTTCGATTTGTCTGCTTAGCATGCAAAACAATATTTTTTACTGTATATCAGTACATGTGGCAATAATAAATCAAATCAACTCAAATTAGATCCTATTCTTCTGGAACTACATGAGGAAAATGTTAGGCTTTGCAATGCTGTTATTCCAAAACAGGCATGTGCATCTGAGTGAGACATAGAATTCATAGAAATGATGGCAAAAAATTTACGCTTCCATTCAACCAGTCTGCTGATATTTATCCTCTGTGAACTGTCTCCCTATCTACTCTGTTCCCAGATCACTTTCTACCAACCTTCTAACATAAGAACATAAGAAGTGGGAGCAGGAGTAAGGCCATTCAGCACCTTGAGCCTGTTCCATCAGTTAATAAGATCATGGCTGATCTGATTGCTGTCTTAACTCCATTTCCCTGCTCATCCCCCATAATGTTTTGCTGTCTTGTTAATCAAAAATCTATCTAACTCAGCCTTAAATATATGAAGGGCAAAGTTTTCACTGGGCAGGAGAATTCCAAATGCAAGTGGCCCTCTGAGAATAAAAGCTGACTTTGATGGAAGTCCCCTTACTTTGAAACTGTCGGTCATACAGCCTGTTCTGCCATTCAATCTGAACCTGGCTGACGTTCCATTTCAATTTCACCTTTCTGGCCTCTCTCTCTCATTTCCCTTGATTCTTAAAGTGTCCATAAAACAGGTAAATTTCAGTCTGCCTAGTCCTTGTTTTCAATTTCCTGGGTAAAATTTACACCGTCCTCCTGCAGTCATTTATCTCCATGTTCTAGACATTCAATATTCATTTCCTCTTCATCCTTCAATCTGAGAAGGAAAGATTGCATTTACATAGTGTCCTGAGGTCCTGAAAGACATCCAATGGACTACTTCTGATAGGTATCCACAGTGATAAAAAACATGGTATCCAATTTACGCACAGCAAGATCCCATAAATAGCGATGTGGTAATGACTCAATTCATCTGACATTTATTTGTTTAGATCACTAGTTGTTCATCATTTAGCTTCACAGCCTTTAATTTAAAATAGATTCTCCTGTTCTCTGATCTAAATCCCCTACATTTTATTTTTATATTCGTTCAAGGCCTCAAGCAAGTCATCAATTCAATTATTTCACAAGGAATGGAAGTGAGACTAATGGGCCTGTGATTGTCTATATCTGTTTTGTTGCCTTTCATTGTATATGGACACACATTCTTTACCTGATATCTCTAGTATTCAATACTTCCTCATTCTCATAAAATCATCAAACAATATAGTGCAGAAAGATCCCAATTGGTCCATTTTGCCAGCTTTTGCAAACATATCCAATTAGTCCCAATAACAATTTCAAATCATCTCTCTTGCCTCTGTCAGACACCCTCACCAGGTAACAATATATGAAGGTAACATGGTTTTGTATAGACATTACAATTGCTGGTGTTGCATATTATAGGTTTGTCCTAGCCTTAGGTTCTCCTTCAGAGAACAACACCATGAGACAGAATCAAGAAGAGAGAGGGAGATTGGCAAATGAAGGTGGGAGAAAGAGGGAGCCTCAGATTGAGGGTCTAGTAAAAAGGCTGAAGAGTCAGAAGTGGGAAATGCAGGAGACTGAGGAATGAGGGTGTGGGGGACTGCACAATGAGAGTTGGTGGATTGGCAAGTCTGGGAGTAAGGGTTGGGATGAGGGAGACTTAGCCTCAAACAAACTTTTGGGTTTCAGAACTCCTCATCCAACAGCTGTTGGCATAAATCCAAAAACAAAATTGCTCAACTATCAGCAAACCCAACCTTTATACAGTAAATGCAATAACATTCACAAACATAACTAAAACTTCCATCCAGCACTGACAACTTAATTATGCATTCAAGATCTGGAGTGGGTCTTGAACCCACACCCTTCCTGACTCAGAGGCCAGAGTGTTACTATTAAGCTACATTTGACACTTATTAACAGGTTGCTCTCTGTACATTTTATGACAGAACTGTAGTGATAATGAAACATTCCATTGTAATTAGCCTACTACTGTAGCAAGATACTACATGCACATCCACCCCCACAGATTATCCTCTTGTACAGACTACAGAGAGTCAACTCATTAGGTAGATCATGTAGAAGCAAAGCAAACAGCAAAGCACTGAGAAAACAAAAATTAACAGCAGTTAATCTTCAAGCATTACAAAATAAATTTCCATTTACCTCACAATGCCACTGCACACATCTAAAGTAAGTCATGTCACAATGTTGCTGATGTATCATTATTCTTTTCTGCTATACATTTGCAAAGTCTTTGAAACTCTAATCCCTGCTGAGCAGCTCTCAAAAACAGAGTAGCATACAGTAAAAGTTTCTATTCCCATGTTCAAATCCCTCCATAGCTTCCCCCCCCCCCCGCCTCCCCCCCCCCCCCAATTATCTCTGTAATCTCCTTCACCATCTGAGAGTTCTGCTTTCCTCCATTCTGGCCTTTTGTGCATTCCTGATTTCCGTTGTTGCACCATTACTGGTCATGACTACCCAGGCTGTAAGGCTCTGAAATCCTCAAATTCCTCTTCTCATGCACCTTATCAATCTGATTTCTTTGGCCAAGCTTTTAATCACTTATCCAAATTGGTCCTCATTCAACTTGGTGTCAAATTTTGTCTATTATCCAGTAAAACACCTTAGGTTATCAAAGTAAGTTAAAGGTGCAAGTAATTGTCATTGATCTGTCTTCATTTACATTCAGACTCCTATATCTGTTACGTAACTCACAAAATGACTAGAGAATAGAAGGATGCCATTCAGCCCATCGTATTGATGCTGGTTCTCTGTATAAAGTACTCAGCTGATCTTGATCTTTTCTCTGTATTTCGGCAAATCCTTCCTCTTCAGGTAATTGTCCAAGTCCTTTTTGAAAGCCGTAGATGAAAATGGCCCCATGTCACTCTCAGGCATTGTACTCCAGATATGAAACAGTTGTTGTGTGAAACTAGGTGCTAGTCTCCAGAATTGCATTTGGTTTTGGGGCAGTAACAAATTTAGATGTGGTATTTGTCCGTATGTTCGCCGAGCTGGGCAGTTGATTTGCAGACGTTTCGTCCCCTTTTTAGGTGACATCTTCAGTGCTGTGGAGCCTCCTGTGAAGCACTGCTGTACTGTGTCTTCAGGGATTTATTTGGTTTCCTTCATACAGCCTGCTGTTGCTGGTTCCAGTTGTTTGTTGCAGTGATCGGTATACTGGTTCTAGATCAATGTGTTTATCGATGGTGTCCATGGATGAGTGCCATGCCAGTAGAAATTCTCTGGCTGTCCTCTGTTTAGCTTGTCCTATTATAGTTGCATTGTCCCAGGTAACTTTGTGGTCCTTGTTATCTGTGTGTATGGCTACCAGATACAGCTAGTCATGGCGTTTTCAACTCAGCAGAACAAAAGACCCTATACCAATCATGTACATGACAAGCATAGTTTACAAGATTCCATGCAAAGACTGCATGAAACATGGGACGAATATGTAGACAACTAGCAATTAGCATCCACAAACTCAACTAGCCACTAAATACCAGCTGCCCCGGTAACAACTGCAACCAGCACCCAAGCTACAAATCTTTACATGATCATTGAAATGTAGATGTCTCTGTAAATGCTGTGCACAGCAAACAAAGTCACCTGATTTTAATTTTTCTGAACCTCAGTTAATTAAAAAAAATTTTTTCAGTTCAATCATTTGAATTTGGTGGAATAATTAACAAAGAACGCGAGAGCTTGAATTGATCAGATAATGTGACAGTAGTAACAATGCAGGAAGAGGGATAATAGTCAAAAGAGCAAAATTGAACTCAGAGGAGGTCATTACTGAAAAAATGCCAGCCCATACCTAGGGTATACAGATACGTTATAGGACAGGAAAGGCAGTTTGGCTATGATGCCTAAGCTAATGTCATTCTCCAATTGAAGCTGCCCATTCTAGACTAATCCACTTCTGATTATCAAAACAGAAAGTCAGAGTGATTCAAAGACATGCTCTGAGATTGATTTTGAATGTCAGAGGGAAAATGGGAGACTTGGATCTTCTGTTTGAGAGGTGGTGGGAAAAAGGAGAGTAAACGTGAAACATGATGCAAGGTGGGAACAATTATTCCAAAGCCCTACCTCAACTGGAACATTAACAGGCCATCATAGACAGCAGGAAGGCAAACTGTATATTGACCTTCATAGCAAGAGGATTTAAGTACAGGAACATGGATATCTTGCTGCAATTATACAGGGTTTTGGTGAGGCCACAGCTAAAATATTGTGTGCAGTTTTGGTCCCTTTATCTGAGGAAGGATGTTCTTTACTGTAGAGGGAGTCCAGTGAAGGTTTACAAATTGATTCCTGGGACTGACTTACACGATAAATTAGAGGTAAAAACAATGACTGCAGATGCTGGAAACCAGATTCTGGATTAGTGATGCTGGAAGAGCACAGCAGTTCAGGCAGCATCCAAGGAGCAGTGAAATCGACGTTTCGGGCAAAAGCCCTTCGATAGATTAAGTTGGTTAGGATTATATTCACTGGAGTTTAGAGAATTGGGCCGGCGGCGGGGGGGGTGGGGTGGGGGGGAGGTGTTCTCATGGAAACCTGTAAAATTCTAACAGAATTAGACAGGTTAGATGCAGGAAGGATGTTCCTGATGGTAGGTAGCTCCAGAACCACAGTGTCGCATTTTGAGGATAAGGGGCAAACCCTTTAGGATTGAGATGACGTGAAATTTCTTCACCCAGTGAGTGATCAGCTTGTGGAATTCATTACCACAGAAGATGGTTGAGGCCAAGACATTATGTGTTTTCAAGACGGAGGTACATTTTGTGTCTAAAGGGGCCAAGGGTTGTGCAGAGAGAGTGGGATGAGGGCATTAAGCTCAATGATCAACCATGATCATAATGAATGGTGGAAGACATTCAAAGGGTTGAATGGCCTCATCTTGCTGCTATCCTTGATGTTTCTATCTAAGAGCATGCAGCGTCCATCTTCAGTCAGCATGTCTTAAAGAAATATGAAGCATTAGAGAAAGTGCAGAAAAGATTCACAAAATGGTTCCAGGGATGAGGAATTCCAGTTACATAGAAAGTTTAGGATTGTTTTCCTTGGAGATGGGAGGGTTAGGAAGAAATTTCATGAGAAGCCTGGACAGAGTAGTTAAGGAAAAACTGTTCCCATTGGTCCAAGGATAAAGAAGCAGAGGGCATAAACTTAATGTGATTGGCAAAGAAAACAAGAAAGGCATGCAACAAAACGTTTTGGACAGTGAGTGGTTAGGGTCTGGAATGAGCTGCTCCAGAGTGTAGTGTAGCCAGATTCAATAAAGACATTAAACAATTCATAAATCCAACAAATGATAATACGCAGAAAGCTCCCAATTGGTCCAAGAGGGAGCTGGATGATTATCTGGAAAAGAATGTGCCCGGCTACCGGGAAAAGACAGGAGAGTGACACACACAAAACATGACAGACTAATGGCCTCCTGAATGTGGTGCAACCATTTAGTGATTGTGTGAAAAGGTAAATTTAGGCTGGAAGCATAACAATTGATTAACAGATGGAATAAACTCCTGGACAAAGTAGGCAGAAAATTCAAAGTAGGAGTGGGGTTTCCACTCCTCAGTTACTACCACAAGGGCCCACATGCTTTTCTTTTTGGACTATAAACTGAAATGGAGATTGGAAACTATTATATTGCTGAAATGCCAGGAGAGTTTTACAATGGAAAAATCAAGTTGCTCATGTTTGTAGGTGTGCAAAGGAATGATACCTTTGGAAGAAATGAGTGTCATACTTCTAGACAGAGCAGCTTTGAATTAAGGGAAGGACATCCCAGCAACAGGCCTCGGATTGGTTGAGCTGCAGCTTGTGACAATTGTGTAGGTGCGGGCAGCTGGAGACTTTGAGGGCTGGTACATTGAAAATATCCCCCTCTCCCCTTCTCCAAATGTGAGTGAAAATAGAGAGAAAAGCCCAAGAAAGCTTGAAAAGAATTCCGACACAAAAAGACCTCTGTTCAGCAGATCAGCTATCAAAGTAAGAACAATAGACATCTGTGTGGTATCAGTGCTAAAAGTGAAAAGGAACCCTGAAAGGCAATTTAGACGACCTTGAGGTTTTCATCTTCAGAACTTTATTGTCGGTCTATGTATTTTTTCCACCAAAAAAATATGCCTTTTCTTTATCTTAAACATGAATGTGTGTGTGTCTGCGTGTGTTTATTTGGGATATTTGTTTTAAATTACATAGTTGCAAATTTGGAATCCTTGCCACTTTTTAAAGTTGCATGTTACAATAAATAGCTGAAAATGTGTTGCTGGTTAAAGCACAGCAGGTTAGGCAGCATCCAAGGAACAGGAAATTCGACGTTTCGGGCCAGAGCCCTTCATTCCTGATGAAGGGCTCTGGCCCGAAACGTTGAATTTCCTGTTCCTTGGATGCTGCCTAACCTGCTGTGCTTTAACCAGCAACACATTTTCAGCTCTGATCTCCAGCATCTGCAGACCTCACTTTTTACTGTTACAATAAATAGCAATATTTTTTGATAACGATGGAACCTGGTGTGAATTGCTTTTGTTCCAAATGGCAGTCAGTCAGCATTCAAATGGCAGTCAAAATTGGTGATTTTGGTGCTCTGATTACAATTTTATACATCTTGGAACAGCTTATCAAACAATGGACATGATTATCGGTGCATTTTTCCCAGTTATGACACAATATAGTGGTAGTAATTAACAGCTTCAATTATACTGAAAGAAAGGACTTGCATTCACTAACCACAACAATGCTTTACAGAAACTGGAGTACTTTTCAAATATACTCACTGTTGTGTAATGTAAACACAGCGGTCAAATGTAAACACACCGTGGGCGGCACGGTGGCACAGTGGTTAGCACTGCTGCCTCACAGCGCCTGAGACCTGGGTTCAATTCCCGACTCAGGCGACTGACTGTGTGGAGTTTGCACGTTCTCCCCGTGTCTGCGTGGGTTTCCTCCGGGTGCTCCGGTTTCCTCCCACAGTCCAAAGATGTGCGGGTCAGGTGAATTGGCCATGCTAAATTGTCCGTAGCGTTAGGTAAAGGGTAATATGTAGGGGTATGGGTGGGTTGCGCTTCGGCGGGTCGGTGTGGACTTGTTGGGCCGAAGGGCCTGTTTCCACACTGTAAGTAATCTAATCTAAATTGCATACTGCATGATTCCACACAGAGAAAATACAATAATGAACAGTTCCAGGGGTTTTGATGATGACTGAGGGTAACAACACAGGGAAATCTCCTTTTGCCCTTCTTTGTATAAAACCATGGGATCTTTCACATCAACTTCAGAGGAAGATGGGGCCATGATTGAATATTTCACATAAAATATACTTACTGAGAGCTGCACTGGGGCTGTCTTTGTTTCTCCAAAAAAATGTATTTTACCTGTAAGTATTTAAAAATCTATGAAAAAAACTACTTTCTTTAAATTTTACATAAGTTGCTTTAAAAACTTGTTGTCATCCAGCACAGTCCACTCAACAATACTCTTGGTTTTGAACCACTGCAGTTCATTAACTCTATTAGGAAGCAAGATCAAAGATTTTATCTAAGATTCCCATCATGGTTATTTAAAGTCAATGTTACCAAACTAGAAATTGGCATAAAGTGGTACCTGTTGTGAACTTTATGTTAGATTGTCTACAAAATATTCATTTAGATCTCGGGTGTTTTGTTTTGTTTTGTTTCACAATTATCAAATTGTGCTTTTGACAGTGGAACCCAATGCAGAGTAAAAATCACTCACTGTTACTCCCAATAATGTGAATTCCAACTTTCAGTTAACTGAATTCGCTACTGAAAGAGAAAAGAGACCCACAAGTTTTGCGGGATAAACATTTATTTTGAATTCCTGTTTTTCAAAGTGATGCACTAACCCATTTAAATTAAATGGAGGAATTTCAAATGAACATGTTAACTATTTCCATCCAGCGTTGTAAAGCCTCATTCTAGGGTCCTGGTTTTATTACATTACACAGACTGTAAGATCAAGTTAGACAGTCTCTTCAATCATCAAAAAGCCCCATTCAAACACAATTCAAGTAAATATGACTGGAAGTGCTGCAGTCTATTACTGGGTACTTCAGTTGGTCTGAGTAGTTTCTGAAAGGCCTTACTATTAATGTGGAACTTAAACACACATCAAGCAGATGCCTAAATGTTCGCTGTTTATGCAAACACAAATGGTTACAAATTCTGAGCAGGAGAGATAGGCAATGCTGAGGCAACAGGAGACCTCGAGCATCAGCAAGTAACTTAAAAGATGAAAAAAATTAGTGAGCAAAGGGGAAACTCTTCCTAAATTATCATTGAGACCAACGGGACAGCCTTCTCTGCTCATGGACCTCTCTTTAAACCATACGACCTCTGGTTCCAATAACAGGGTACAATAGGGAGTTCACATAGATCAAGTTGGCATTCTCCCCATGTGGCATGGGATTGTCCTACAGTTGGCAAAATGCAGTCAGTCCCATAAAGTGGTTCTTCACGTATCTTTTTATGCGTGTCTTGTTGTTTGCTCACCCCTTCAGGCTGCTAGCCTCTCTCATTCTGCGCTGAGAAATAGCCCCAGCTCTAAGAAGCAATCCCAACACATTGCACACTATTTTACCAAGTTCCGCCCTCCCCTCTCAGCCAGTAGTAACCCGGAAGATGATAAAATCATGTCCCATAGCTCTACGGTTTAACTGTTGATCACCCAGTTTAGACCAAGCAGCACAATTAACATGGAATTTCAAACGAGTCTGGGACGAGAGAAAACAGTCTCCCTTTAGGGACAGGCTGTCCAGTGGGTTTTACCACAGAACACGGAATCTCAGGGCTGACCGCACCTTCATTCTTAACAAATGGCAACCTCCTTTCTCTAATTGGACACAAGATGTCACTGGTCTCACTCCTGGCAACTTGTGACTGAAGATATAAGGACCTATGGGGCAACTTTTTCACACAGAGGGTGCATATATGGAATGAGCTGCCAGAGGAAGTGGTGGAGGCTGGTACAACTACAATATTTAAAAGGTATCTGGATGGGTATATGAATAGTTTAAATATGTGCATAATATATATTTCTGCCAAACACTGGCAAATGGGACTTGATTAATTTAGGATATCTAGTCAGCATAGATGAGTTGGACAGGGTGGGTCTGTTTCCATCCTGTACAGCTTTATGACTCTATGACTGTAAGCTGTCAGTAGCTGCCATCATTTGTGGTTTTTCAGATCACGATCCCTATCATTAGGAATATGAACCCCCTGAGCAGAGAGAAAGCTTTGAACAGAAGTTGTGAGATGAGATGAGATGAGATGAGATGAGGAAAGTGATTGACAAAGGACCAATTATAAGAGCTGAAAATTTTAACATATCTGGAATTTGGCAATTGAATTTTCCCCACCACTGAAAAATGTGGATTGGGGCGAGAAATTCGGGGAAAATTAGGAGTGATTTTCAAGTGTAAAGTCCTAGACATCAAGGGGAAATTATCATCAAGACCAGATGCCTATTAACTCGGATTATCTCTCATTATCACTACCATTACAACCTAATCTTACCTCATGAATATGTATTTTTTCAATCTCCCACACACTGCTGAGAATTCCCAACATGGAAGACTGTACGGATACTCCAGCTCACAATTACTGGAAAATCTCAGCAGGTCTGGCAGCATCTGTGAAGAGAAATCTGGTGACTATTCCCCAGTTCACAATTGGCTTGTCCAGGCATCCATCTTAAACACCCTGCACCAAGGCGTTGGGAACGCTACATGGACAGTGACTATTTGCACTCCATGTTCAAGGATGTTGAGTTCTGACACATATCAGCCTCTCCATGGTATTGTTGTGCTACACCTCCAATGCACCTCAGTACATTTCTGTACTTCAATGTTGCATTTTGGGATGCACAGGAATTTCATGTTGAGATACTCCTGCAAAGACACATTGCCTCAGGGACAGGCACCCAGTTCACTGATTGGGCCAGGCTGTGTCTCAAGGCAGCTTGCACACAATCTCTTAGCATATGTTCACTTTGCAACTACTTCCATTTTCTGAGTCTTGCCTTGTCTTTTTGCATCTGGGTCCCTCAGTCTGACCTTAAAGGCTCACAGTTCTACTGTCTTATCTTGTTGTTGAGCGCTGACACAAAGGCAGGCAGATTGTCATGATTGCCAGTGATCATCAGTCAAAGGGTGGACATGTTATGGTGTGGCACCATACCTCGTCAGTGTTGTACCTGCTCCATGTGCCAGATGCATACAATTCATCTGCTTCAAGCAAATGTCCATGCCACAAACTCTAAGGGAAGCAATCTTACCTCAAGCCCAGGGAAACAACTTAAGTCAGGGTGTCCCGGAACAATACATCAAGAGTAATCTCAAGAATCAATTCAAAGGGTTGGGCACTGTCAGGATTCTGTCCTTGTAGCAGATGAGGAGTCAATAGACAATAGGTGCAGGAGTAGGCCATTCTGCCCTTCGAGCCAGCACCATCATTCATTATGATCATGGCTGATCATCCTCAATCAGTATCCTGTTCCTGCCTTATCCCCATAACCCTTGATTCCACTATCCTTAAGAGCTCTATCCAAATCTTTCTTGAAAGCATCCAGAGACTTGGACTCCACAGCCTTCTGGGGCAGAGCATTCTATACACGCACCACTCTCTGAGTAAAGAAGTTTCTCCTCAACTCTGTTCTAAATGGCCTCCCCCTTATTTTTAAACTGTGTCCTCTGGTTCGGGACTCAGCCATCAGTGGAAACGTGCTTCCTGCCTCCACAGTGTCCAATCCTTTAATAATCTTATACGTCTCAATCAAATCCCCTCTCAGCCTTCTAAACTCAAGGGTATACAAGCCCAGTCACTCCAATCTGTCAACGTAAGATAGTCCCGCCATTCCGGGAATTGACCTCATGAACCTACGCTGCACTCCCTCAATAGCCAGAATGCCTTTCTTCAAATTTGGAGACCAGAACTGTACACAATATTCCAGGTACAGTCTCACCAGGGCCCTGGACAGCTGCAGAAGGACCTCTTTGCTTCTATACTCAATTCCTCTTGTTATGAAGGCTAGCATGCTATTAGCTTTCTTCACTGCCTGCTCTACCTTTTGTCAAATGTCAGGCACCCACCATCCACCTCATTGCATTCAGCCTTTTTATGGGCCATTTACTCCTAGAATGAGACAAAGGAAGGGATTGAATGAGATGGAAGTGTGTTGCACAGCTGTCAGTGCGGGTGCAGGTGGAGGAAAGCTGTGAGCTGTCTAAAGTGAGTGAGCAGTCAGTGCAGAAGGCATACAGTGTTGGTAGGGCTGGGCACATGGTTTATAGGGTGAGATTGAGTGAGTGAAGGTATTGCATGCAGTAGTGAGAGTGGTAGAGCACCAGTTTTGATGGGAGATGAATGCAATAGCAGAGATATTAGTGTGAAGTAGCAGACAGAAAATGGTGACACTTAGTCTGAGGGAGCAGTGGAAGTTATTATCTTTCCTGCAGCACTCCTGAGCATTTCGCCAGCCAGTTGAGGTTGCACTGACATGGGTGGCAACCTGAGGGCAGGCTAGGGGCTCTGGTCTTTTGGCCACCTGGGAGAAAAGGATGTCCCTCCTCTGTACTACCTTGTTCACTTATTCCTCCAGGTCTTTGCCAACATCCCCTCAGTTCTGAAGAAGGGTCACTGGACCCAAAAGATTAACTCTCTTAGATTAACTCTATTCCACACCTGCTAAGTCTTTCCAGGAATTTCTGTTTTTGTCACCAACGTCTCCTCTTCGGCATTATCTGGGGCAAATGGCTCGACGGATGCCGAGTAGCTCCAGATGCTAGCAATTGAACAGGTGCACAATGGCCTTTTATATATAGCCAGTTTCCTGCGATATCCCAGCAATACCAAGTACATTCACTTACAGCAATTAGGAGAATTGCACTAGCATCGGACAGCCGTGAGCCATCGGCCATGGTATCTAGTTAGTGAGGCAAGCTGGGATGATGGTGCAAGAAAACTCGCCGTGACTCACACAGAAACCCTCAACAAATTTTACCTAAATTGACATTTCACCAATTTCTGGTCGAATTCAGCCCACTGTCTCCACAGGAAGTATAAAGGAGGTATTTCTACAGTTAACAGAAGATTATTTCATGACTCATGTTTGTGAAAGAACCAACAAGGTAGAAAACATCCTGAGATTTGAGTATGAGTAATTTAGATGATCAAATTTCCAGCACAAAGGCAGGTGGGATATTAAACACCAGTGATCATCATGCAATCGCATTGGCTGTAACAAGGATTTGGAGAAGTTACAAAAGTGCAAACAAAATTGACAAACTTTAAGAAGGTTAACTTTAAGAATCTAAGAATTCTTGTCAGAGTGGTCCTGGCAAACTAAAATTCAGTGAATTTGATGCCAGCTGTGTGTAAATTTATGAAAATCCTTGTAAAACTTAAGATCATGGAATATCTGGATAGAAATAAATAATGAAAAGATCACTATTATAGCTTCAAGAAGCAAAGGTCTTTCCAATCAAAGGTGTATTTTTGAACATGTGACTAGGGAGCTTTATCAGAGGTTTATGAAATTTACAGTACACTTAGAATTCAGTCAGGTTTTTAGTACAATTCTTTTGGAAAAGCTAGGACTGAAAATATAGAGGGCAAGTTACAGTGGAAATAATTGGCGATGGATGTCGATAGCAATTGACAATTGGTTGACTGACAGAAGCCAGAGGGTTTGGTATTGGTCCTGTCATCAGTCTTGAGAGAATGTTATCAGTGTAGTCCCATGGGAGTCTGTTTTGACATTAAATTGAAACCATCTAAATGATACTTGGCAGCAATGAGTAAAGCAAGTAACATGTCAGGATGTATTAAAAGCTAAAAATTTAGCTGAAATAGTGAGATAATCAATGTCAATTTATAAATCATTAGTGGGACTGTTCTTAGAATAATATGTACTCCTGTGGTCTCCACATACAGAAGTATATGTAAGAAGTATTTAGCTGAACACTTGAAATGCCATAGCATAAAAGGCCAAGATTCAAATTCTAGAAAATGGGATTAGAGAGGATAGATGCTCGATGGCTGGTACAGACTCAAGGATCTCTGTCTCTGCTGTAATACTCTGTCTCTGTGATGTTGTCTTATTGAAAAGGTAATAGAAAGCAATTTAGAAAGTACCTTGTTTTATGTCTTGCAATTCCTATGTTCCTATGGCCAACACCAGACAGATCCACAAAACCAGCCAGTATCACATGACTCCTACCTTTGATCATAATTAAGAGTCAACAATCTTACATACTACCACAAGCTTGTTCATTATCACACAATACAGACATATCCTAAATGACCTAATTTTCCCACTACAATCACTAAATAGAGAGATTGGTTTCAGAAGTTTCAGTCAAGTTGTATATTAATATGGTAAATCATTTTCAATTCAACCCATATTAAAAAGTCTATGTGGAGCTTTTCCTGTGCAAACTTGGAGAGATTCTGATGGCATTTAAAAAGCTGTCTGTCACTTTCTCTGAAATTCTAAGTGTGTTTGAGCTCTACATCTGTGCCCTCCAGCGGAGGTTGACCTTATCATTCGGCAGGGATTGACATGGGACCATCCTCCCAGCAGCTGTCACATCAAAGAGAGACCTTTCGATCTCAGCAAGTAGGTACCAATGAAATGATGATGCACAGTACTGAGTACCCATTACTGAGTGAGAGGGGGGGATGCGAAAAAACTAGACCTCCCACCATTTGTGGTCAGTTCTACAACACTTTGCCTTGTTATGCCCAAGGCTTGCTGTGTATTTGCTGTTCGTTCCTTGTTGTGTCTTTTCTGCCCCGATGAAGTCCACAGGCAATGAGAGGCTGGGATGAGATGAATTAATTTGGTAGCATTTACCTGAAGCTATGTAGCTGAATGGGGCTTTGATAGTTTGCTGTGGGAAGGTGCTAAAAGGAGGCCTGAGGCTTCCCTAGAGGTGGTAAGCTCTGAATATCAGTTATGTTACTGAGCTATTAATCCCAAAGGAATAAATTCAAAGCTCACCACTGCAGTTTCACAATTTGAATTTGGTTTTCAAACCCTCAAGAAATAAAAAGTTGGTATTGATTAGATTAGAAACTCTACAGTACGGAAACAGGCCCTTCAGCTCATCAAGTCCACACCAACCCTCCGAAGAGCAACCCACCCAGACGCATTCCCTCACCTTATATTTACCCCTGACTAATGCACCTAACACCATGGGAAATTAGCACGGCCAATACACCTGACCTGCACATCTTTGGACTGTGGGAGGAAACCCACGTGGGCATGGGGAGAATGTGCAAACTCCACACTGACAGTCCCCCAAGGCAGGGCTCACACCCGGGTACCTGGCGCTGTGAGGCAGCAATGCTAACCACTGAGCCACCGTGCCGCCCAAATTATTAAAAGTGAACTTGAAAGAACAATGTCGATCCAGCTAGCACATAACTCTAAGACTGTTTTCCAAAAGAGAAGGAATTCTTCTTCCTTGCTCAGTTTGGGCCTTTATGTGTCTTCAGTCACCTAGCAATTTTGTTGACACTTAAGGGGTTTCATAAGCCATATAGTTGTATCAAATTTGCTCTGCAACTGTTCAAGAAGCAAATCCACCTAGTATCTTGTCAGGTCAATTAAGAATAAATGCCAGGCTTGCCAGCAATGCCAACATTCACACAAAGGATAGTTTTGTGCAGAGTGCCTGCAATTTTGCAAAATGGATAGCTGACAACTTACTACAGGACTCACTCAGATGACTGACTTTGCTGTTAAAAGAAAGGGTGATATCTAATCAATTAATAGCATCAGTTGCAGCAAGGAGACAGGTGGGGGGTTGAAATGTCAAACAGAAGCTCTATCTTTTGTTTTAATTCTACAGGGTGTTATAGATCCTGTGGAACTATCCAGAGGAAAGCAGGGAGTTCTGCCAGTTCCCAACTGAGCATTCGGCTTTCAAACAACTTAACCATTCATTCATTCATCCCATTACTGTTGTACAGCAGATTGTCAGTAAAGTGACAGGTACATTTACCTAGATATACTTATTATCATTACAATTGAAAGTAAAGCATTGCATGTGAAACATTTTGAAAATATTGAATGTCATATAAACACAAGTCTTTATTTATGTTTTCCCCTCTTTCTTTATCTCCGAGGAATTGGAATATGGGATTATCTCTTTGAAAGGACTGTAATCCTGGAGATCAATAGGTAAAACATCAAGGAATATGGAATCAAGGTGAGCTTTGCCCCTTCCTTGTCACTCCCAAACAAGTTCAAGGAACTCACTGACCTCTTTTTCACTAAAATTGGCGCCATCCATTTCACTGCCTTTGCCATTTCCTTCCCTTCACCAGTCACTGTGTCAAAGTTTCATTAAAGCTCCTCTGCTGTCAGTCCTAAATGCCCAGCTCCTAATTTTTCCACCCTATTCCCACCAAATTGGTGACCCTGCCAACATCTTTTCCTGTACCCGACCCCTTCCATTGTTAGCAGTTCCCTGTCCCCACATTTGTGCCCTGCTCACTTCTGAAGCTACCAGTGATTAGCCAGTTTCCTTGTCGCATCCAAAATCCTTGCGCACGTTGTTATCTGCCAAATCCACACACATCAATCCCAGACCTCCAGGTGTGAATGCCTTCAATTTGTCTTCTGCCACTTTCACAGAATTGAAATGGTACTTTTCAAAATTACAAATGACATGTGACTGTAACCATGGCAACCTATCTTTCCCTATCCTTTCTCATGCCACACGTAGCCTTTGACACAGGTGGCCAGGCCATTGTCCTCCAACACCTCTCTGCTGTTATCCAGGTGGGAGGCACCTGGTTCCATGGTCATTTGTCCATTCAAAGCCAGGGAGTCACTTGCAGTGAGTTCTCTGCCTGTACCTTGCACTATTACCTCTGATGTTCACCAAGAATCTATCCTCATAACCCTCCTATCACTCATCATAGAATCATCACAGAGTCCCTACAGTGAGGAAACAGGCGATTCAACCCATGGAGTCTACACTGCCCTGCAAAGAACATCTCATCTAGACCCACCCTCTACTATCCCTGTAAACCCACATTTCCTATGGCTAATCCACTTAGCCTGCACATCCCGAGACACTGTGCAATTTAGCGTTGCCAATCCACCTAACCTGTGCATCTTTGGACTGTGGGAGGAAACCGAAGCATCTGAAGGAAACGCAAGCAGACATGGGGTGAATGTGCAAATTCCACATGGACAGACACCCAAGGCTGGAATCAAACCTGGGTTCCTGGCTCTGTGAGGCAGCAGTGCTAACCTTTGAGCCACTGTGCTGCCTCATCTATGTCCTGCTCTCAACTTTTAGAAATGATGACAGCTCTACCTCACAACTGCCTCTATCAGCTCCACCATTTCTTCTGATTCATCACACTGCCTGATCTTGCATATAGAGAGGGATTGCACTAAATTAATCCCAAGTCTGTGACTTCCTTGATCTCTCTGCTGTTCAGACATTGTTGACAGAGTAACAGAAATCTAATTTATACAGGCAAGCAGAAGTTCCTCAGTACTAATTTATAGTTATACAACTGTGATGCTCATGCAGTTGAATGGTCTGCCTACAGTCATTTTTGTGTATACCATGTGAAGAATGGCCACTCTAAGCCAATCCAGACCTCAGGAAACATTAGAAATTCAGCCAAGGAGAACTAAGAAAGTGCACATTGTACCAGTTCCTGATCTTAAAGGATGAGTTTAATAATTCCATAAGATTGACTGTCACAGAAATTGCAATGTCGAATCAGGTCATTCAGCCCATCCAGCCTATGCTGGTATTTATCATCCATACAAGTTGTATTTCAATCACAAGTGGGCACCATGATCCTTCCACAGTTGCTTGAGTTTTAATGTGGTTGAACTGGACAGGAAGTCATTCTAGAGAGGATCTGTTAGCTTTAGAGATGGACTGTACCCTGTGTGAACCAAACTATAGAGATTGTCCCCTAATCCCTGGAGAAAATTCAGCAACCACCAACCACTTGATCTTGAAGAGACCAGAAAGTGAGGAGTTTCTTGGAATTGGGGGCAAACTGCAACAAATCGCTGTTTATTCTTCCTGTTATTTCTGAGGCAGTCCTGGAGATTGCGTGTAGCTTACTGCCACTCTGTTCGTGATTAAGTGACTAAACAATCTGTTGCTGGATCCACACCTCCTGCCGCAGGTGGAGCAGGTGGGGTATGAAGAGGTGGATGTCTGGGCTGCTCAGGTTTCCATGTACTTCTCCTGCCGTGTGTAGTCATCCTCCACCTGAGCCGGTCAAAGACACTCAGAATGGTTCGCAGATTGACAGAATGCCTCTTCTCCAGTTTCGGTAGTCTGGGGCAAGAGATTCTCTGAGACCGCAAGGGTGTTGGGTTTTTTTGTACGGAGGCTTTGCTGTTTAATGACAGGCTAACTCTTCCAAAGCTACTATTTGTAATCCAAATATCAATTGTTTTGTCTTTGTTGCGTGATGATTCACGAAATGTTCCGGAATGTCTAATTGAGCTGCCCCTATCTCTGAGGAGATTGAATAGCAAGAAGATCTGGCTGTAAAAACAAAGCCAAGTGCAGACTCAATCAGTGATGATTCGTATAATTACAGCTCACCTTCTCTTTCAACGTCTCACTGCAAATGCAGGAAATGTTTATCATCTGATCCTTTTAGCTGCAGAAAGCAGCTCATTGCCAAATCTGCCTGGAGGGCAGGTGTGAATAGTGAGGAAGGGTGAGTATTCTGGGGTTTGAACATCAGGGAGCATTCATATGGAACCTTTCCTTGAAAGATCAAGTGGGAAAGTGGTGACCATCCAGGGGTTCTGAAAGGTGTGTATCCAATAGATTTTCCTTCAATGTGTTTTTTTTCTCCATTTGTAAGTTAATAAGCTCAAATAGTCTCCCAAGTACTTTGCAGATGGACTGGTTCAGTGGATAATATACGGGCTCTGAGTTGAAAGATCATGGCTCAAGGCCTACTCGAGAGACTTGATAATATAGTCCAGGCTGATATTTGCAGGGAAATATAGGGATAGCCTGCACTGTTCGAGGCACCTGTGTTTCAGATGAAATGTTAAACCAAGGACCCACCACTCCTCTCATGTGGGTGCTGTAAGAATTTCAATGGTACTATGTGAGGATCAGCAGCTGAGTTCTCCCCACTGCCCTTAACTAACATTTTCCCCTGTTCAACGTCACTGTAAATGGACTGTATTCCTGATGAAGCGCTTTTGCCCGAAACGTCGATTTTACTGCTCCTCGGATGCTGCCTGAACTGCTGTGCTTTTCCAGCACCACTCTAATCTAGACTCTGGTTTCCAGCATCTGCAGTCATTGTTTTTACCTCGTTGATTTTAACCCTACTGTGAATCCTCTTGCAAGGATGTTTGCCTTGAAGAAGTTTTCCTCCTCTCTCTCTACAAGAATCCCAGGGAGTCCCTCTCCCACTGCAACTCCCACGTACTCTATGCTACTCTCTCCCCACCCCCACCCCCCTCTAGCTTATCTCTCCATGCTTCCAGCTCACTGCCTTTATTCCTGATGAAGGGCTTTTGCCCGAAACGTCGATTTCGCTGCTCATTGGATGCTGCCTGAACTGCTGTGCTCTTCCAGCACCACTAATCCAGAATCTGGTTTCCAGCATCTGCAGTCATTGTTTTTACCTGGTTGATTTTAACCCTACTGCGAATCCTCTTGCAAGGCTGCCTGCCTTGAAGAAGTTTTCCTCCTCTCTCTACAAGAATCTCAGGGAGTCCCTTTCCCACTGCACCACTTCATCCTCCCCCCTAACCTATCAGCTTCATCCCCTCCCCCACTCACCTATTGTACTCTCTGCTACTTTCTCCCCACCCCACCCTCCCCTCACTTATTTCTTCACCCTTCCAGCTTTCTGCCTGTATTCCTGATGAAGGGCTTTTGCCTGAAATGTCAATTTTACTGCTCCTCGGATGCTGCCTGAACTGCTGTGATTTTCCAGCACCACTCTAATCTAGACTCTGCCTGGTCATTACCTCATTGTTGTTTATGTAGGTGTTTTTTATTTATACTTTCTAGGATGTGGGCAATGCTGGCTGGGCCAACATTTATTGTCCCTAATTGCCATTGAGAGGGTAATGGTGAGCTGCTTTTTATAACACTGCAGTCCGTTAGGTGTGGGTACAGCCACATACCGTAGAGAGGCAGTTTCACCTTATTTTAGGATGTGGACATCACAGGCTAGGCCAGCCTTTATTACCAATATTAATTTTGCCCAGAGGGCAGTAAAAAATAAACCACATCATGATGGGTCTGGAATCACATCTGGGCCAGGTGAGGTAAGAATGCCAGATTTCCTTCCCAAAAAGACATTAATGAACTGGATTGACTTTTGCAATATGGTTATGTAGTTGCCATTAGGCAAGCTCATCTCTATTCCAGATTGTTTTATTGACCTCAAATTTCACCATCTGCCATGGATGTTCAAACCCATTACCCTAGGACAGGGGCCTGGGTTATAAGTACAATAACATTACTATTACACCAGTGCCTGCCCATTACAACCCAGTGACATTGAAAGAGCAGCAATATATTTCCATGTCAGGATGGTGACTGGCTTGGAAGGAACCTGAAGATGGTGGTGTTCCCATGTCCTAATCCTTCTGGATGGTGGTATTGCAGGATTCCTAGCTTCTGACCTGCTCTTGTTGTGACAGCATTTATATGATCAATGGTAACACGTAGTGATAGTGAGGGATTCTGTGATGGTGATGACATTGAATCTCAACAGGCAATGGTTAGATTCTCTCTTGGTGGAGATGGTCATTGCCTGGAATTTGTATATCATAAATGTTACTTAATACTTTACAGCCTGAACCTAGATATTGTGCTGGTCTTTGCTTCACTCAAACATGGACAATTTCAGTATGTGAAGAGGGGAAATGGTGCTGCCCATTGTGAATCATCAACAAACGTATCCACTTCTGACCTGCTAAGCAGGTACTGCTTATATAGCATTGTTGAATATACCTTCCGTCACTTTACTGATGATTAAGAGTAGACTGATGAGGCAGTAAGTAGTTGGGTTTATCCTTTTTTTTCACACAGGACATACCTCATCGAGCTTCCACATTGTTGGGTAGATGCCTGTGTTGTTGGAATGAATTGACCACTCTATTTCCTACATTACAATAATGATTGCTCTTCAACAAGTTAATTCTGACATCATGAGCAGCTCTTCTGTAGAAGAGAGGTTCTCTCAGGATGATCAGAAACCAAGCAGGCACAGTTCTGAGGAGGGGTCATTGAACCCAAAACGTTAACTGATTTCTCTCCAAAGAGGCTGCCAGACCTGCTGAGGTTTTGCAGCAATTTCTCTTTTTGTTTTTGATTTCCAATTTCTGCAGGTCTTTTAGTTTTTTTTTGTTTTCTCATTCGCACACCACAATTTAGTTCGCTTTAGTTACTTATCTATGTGAACAAGAGTGACAAAGTAAAATTCTTCAGAGAGCGCAGAAACTGGTATCATTTTTCCCATTAATCCACTGCCTTTCCATGCTTTAAGCTATCTTTTTTAATTGATTCTCAGGATGTGGGCATCAATGGCAAGGTTGGCATTTTTAGCCCATCCTCTGGTTCCCTTGAGAAGGTGATTACAGCTCATTCCTTTAACTGCTACCATCTGTGTGGTGATTCCATGAGGAGAAAGTGAGGTCTGCAGATGCTGGTGATCAGAGCTGAAAATGTGTTGCTGGAAAAGTGTAGCAGGTCAGGCAGCATCCAAGGAACAGGAGATTCGACGTTTCGGGCATAAGCCCTTCATCAGGAATCCATGAAGATGGTGATTCCATGAGGCAGGTTAATATAACCAAGTGTCACTCCAGAGGGCAACCAAGTGTCACTACATCGGTATGATACCTGCAGACCAGTCAGGGTAAGGGCAACAAGTTTCCTTCCCCAAAGGACATCAATGAACCAGGTTAGTTTTTAATGACAATCTGACAGGTTAATCATGTATTTCCAAATTACTTTTTAAATAAAAGCAAATTCTCAATCTGTTATGGCAGGATTTGCATTGACTGAGATCTCCATAAGTTCCAGTTTGGATGTAAGAGGTTGTAATAGCCCTGCCAACTGTGGTGGCATTGCTGGTACTGACTGTTTTGAGGAATTGAGTTCAGGCCTGATTGTGGGTAAATAGGCTCACTAACAGTTCTGGTGAAGGTAAGTTGAAGAAACCAGCAAAGATTTTCCAATGTTCACTTCCCAATGAGGTGTGGGGACAGATCAACTCAACAGTGGTGAGCATCCAGCAGCAACATTCCTCAATACCTGTGCAACAGGGGAACCTACAGGTCGAGGTGGAGAGAAATGCTGCCTTCTAAAGGGGCTTCCACTGCCATCTGTCCCTCCTCTCATAGGGGTGACCTGGCTGCTTTCTTGTTTGGTTTTAAACTGTGACTGAAATGACACCTTCTTGTCCAAACACTCTCATCTTATTTACCTCCCACCATTGACAGTTTACTTCCTGAAGATAGGAAGCCTCCCGTTGGCTCTCGAGCTTCGAGGGCGCACTGGTTGCCTGTATTTGGACTGAAACTTGCCTCTGGTCCAATTATGGGCTCCACCTCATAAAAATTTTAACTTCAATCAGTTTCCCACCAGAAGCAGGTTTCTACCTGGAAACAAATTAGGTTCCTGTTCCCATTTTCCCAGTGAACATTCAAACCACATTCCCTTGATCAATAATACAGTGTCACTTTAACATTGCATTCACTCAGAATCTCATCTGGTGAAACCATACCGTGCACACCGACAATTTATTACAAGCATTTTCTCTTTCAGAAAAACCTTTGTGACACCTACTCTGGTGGCTCCAAGCCTTCATTGTTGAAGAGGTTCAAATAATCTGTGCATGTGAAAATGTGAAACAAATCTAATCTTTTTAATAATTACAAGAATCTTAATGGTAATCTGTCACAGTCTATGCACACAATACGACGTCACAGCATGCTTTCCACCAAAAACAAACAATCTTTAACCACTATTGTCCTTAATGCAAAACACAAGACAGACAGACAGACCTTGGGGTGGCACGGTGACTCAGTGGTTAGCACTGCTGCCTCACAGCACCAAGGACCCGGACTTGATTCCCACCTCGGGTGCCTGTCTATGTGGGGTTTGCACATTCTCCCTATGTCTGCTTGGGTTTCCTCCCACAATCCAAAGATGTGCAGGTAAGGTGAATTGGCCATGCTAAATCGCCCAGTGTTAAGTGCATTAGTTAGGGTAGGGTAATGGGTCTGGGTGGGATACTCTTCGGAGGGTTGGTGTGGATTTGTTGGGCTAAATGGCATGTTTCCATACTGTGCAGAATCTAATCTAATCTACAGACAAGTACACACCACACATGCTCCATGTGCACAGTTCAAATATTTAACACAGCGCATGCATGTGCGAATATTTACACCTCTGAATCACCGATAGTATTTATGACGTCATCACAGCGTTGGTCCACAGATGGACAGAGGAACTGAACTCTAGAGACGAGGTGAGAGTGATCACTTTTAACATCAAGGAGCATTTTACTGAATCTGGTATCCAGGTTTCTTGTGTTTCTAATGAAAAGTGAAGGTTTGCTGATTATTTAGCAAATACAACTTCAAGATAAGAATAATCATGTGAACAGTTTATGATTTGATTTAATTTGATGTGAATGTCAGAGTCATAGAATCAGACAGAATGTAAACAGATCCCTTGGTCCAACCAGTCCATGGCAACTGTATTCTCTGGTCCCACCTGCCTGCACTTGGCCCATATCCCTCCAAACCTTTCCTCTTCATGTACTTAATCAAATGCTGTTCACATGGTGCAACTGTACTTGCATCCACCATTTTCTCTGGCAGTTCATTCCACACACAATCCACACTCTGTGTAAAAACGTTCATGTCCTTTTTAAATCTTTCTCCTCTCACCTTAAAAATATGCTCCTAGTTTTGATCTCCCCCATTCGAGGGAAAAGACACTTGTCATTCCTCTGGCCTAAGTCCTCATGATTTTATAAACATCAAAAATGTCATCTCTCAACCTCTTACGTTCCAGTGAAAAAAGTCCCAGCCTTTCCAGTCTATCTTTATATCCAAACAATCCATTCCTGGCAACATCCTTTTCTAAACGCTCTCCCATTTCATAATATCCTTCCCATAACAGGGCAACCCGAACTGCACACAGCACCCCAAAAGAGGCCTTACCCACATCCTGTACAACCTCAACATTCCAACCCCTGAACCCAAAGGTTTGGACAATGACGGCAAGCGTTCTAAATGTCTTTTTAACCCTTCTTAACTACCCTGTCTACCTGCGACACAAAATCTGAGTAGTATATGTTGTGTTGCATTGTACATATATTTGTGCATGTGCAGATGAGTATAGTGTATGCATAGATGTAAAGGTATATGTATATTGTTGTGTGTGTATGTGTTCCAGTATGCTTCTTTATATACATCTCCCTATATGTGCCAAGAATGTACTGATACAGGGAGGAAGGAAGAAGAGAAATCCAGTTTTGATCCTGGGATTCCCCTGACAGATGTCCCACGTACAGGCTCCAATAACTGAAAAGCCCCTATAGCCCCATGGGGAATATTCATTGCAGATATACAACAGCCTGTTAAAATTAACCCTCTGGGTGTGTTGCCATTTACAGCATCCATCCTTGACCGATAGCAAGGTCACAAGTAAACTCTGAATAACATGATCATTCTGATCTTATAATTGCACTAAATAAATAATATAATATCTATAATTACAGCCTGTCATGAACTCTGAGTCATTTTATGAAAGAGGAGCGAGTGAGTCAGCTCTGCCTGATTGTTTTTCGTGACGGTCAACATGTGTCTGTGTGTCTGCTTTTCTCTGTCTATGTGCATCTCTCTATATCTTCCTTTCTCTATACCTTTTTATTTCTCTACACGTGTCAGTGCATTTGGAGAGCATCCCTCTGTATATTTGCCAGGTTATCAGAGTGTATGTGTGTGTGTGGATGTGTGTATGTTTCTCTGTCCTATTCGTTTGAGGGCTGTCTGAGTGCGTACTGAGCTGTGGATTGTTGTGCTGTTAGTGCCCTGTATCATCATTGTTTCCATCAACAAATTGGCTCAGAGTTGTAGACAATCTTCAGTCCATTTAAAATCAGCTGATATATGGGAACACTGCATTCCAAACCTAACCCTTTAACAAACTGGTATCGATCAGATACCCTCATGACAGACTGCAACGATTCCAGGCAAATGTCTGTCATAACTCTAATTCTCTTGGGGAATAAATGCGACATCCCAATGAACAATTAGGAAAAGGCTGGATGTGCGGTATTGAGGGGGAAGGAGGTAGCTGTTTATTTGGTGAACTGACTTAATAGCTGATGTAGTATTTGTTGCTTTTTATTCCATGCGTCATTGCTGATTAGTTTGATTTTCTCATTCACCGTTTTAAATGTGGAAAGCATTTCAAATTGTCTGCACGATAATAATGAAACAAAAGGCAGTAAGGTGGACTCATAGTGGCCTTAACAGAGGCAACAGATTACTGGTGTAGAGTTCCTGTTAAGAGGAAGTTATTCACCAGTATTACTGTCAATAAATTACATCACTTGGAAAACAAAAACTGGGAAATTCCAATTGGAGAGAAAGGTCAGTGATAGGAGAGACTCATAGAGGAGGGATGCCAGTGAAAGGATCAGTGAAAGAAGAATCAGAGGAGAGAGTGTTAGGGTGGGGGGTGGACGGTCAGTAAAGGGTTATGATAGTGTGGAGGATCACAATGAGATGTCAGTGTGGGAGGGGTCTGTTGGAATGTCAGTGTGGGGAATCAGTGAGAGGGGTCAGTGGGCACAGCAGTCAGGGGGTGTCACTGGCTGGGGTGAAATCGCTGATTAGGGAATAACTTGGATGTTTCTCCAATTCCTTTTTGATTGTTACAACTGAAACTGCACCCACCACCTTTCAGGCTGATCATTCCAAATTCTAAGCAACCCCTGTGTAAGAACAACACCCCTCCCCAGCACTCTGGTTCTTTTGCCAATTCCTTTCTGTCTGTACCCTGTGATTACTGACCTCTCTGCCTCTGACAAGATCTCTGCTATTTCATGTGATCAAAACCCTTCATGACTGGAACATCGCCATCAAATGTCCCCTTCGCCTCTGTGTTCTAATGGAAACTCTTGTTTTATTATTATGCAAAATCTAAAACGGGCATAAACATCTGCATTGATTTGTTGCCGTGAATGGGCTGTTTCTGAGCTGTGGATGTTTCTGGTCTGATCTGGCTATTTGTGAATGGGCTGCATCGTGATATCAGCTGAACTCAGGCAGCACTGCCACCAGCTGGAGGAAGGATGCATCCAGTGCATCTCCCCAGTGGCACACCTAGTCTCCGGGAGAGAGAGGACAGCAATAATGTGAAATGAACGCTCCTTTTTCCCCTTACAGACAAAATAACTGCAGGTGCCGGAATCCAAAGTAGATAGACAGGAGACTAGAACAACACAGCAAGCCAGGCAGCATCAGCAGGCAAAGAAGTCGACTTTTCGTCTTGAGGACTGGGGGTGGGTGTGGGGGGAGCTGCAGATAAAGGGGGAGATGGGGACAGGTTGGTGAAGTGGGGATAGGTGAAGACAGTACGACCTGATTGGTCAATGGGAGGAATGGATCCAGGTGGTGGCAGGGAGGATATTTGAAATTAGATAACTCAATTCTGGATCAGTGGTGCTGGAAGAGCACAGCAGTTCAGCAGCATCCAACGAGCAGTGTTACCTCTTAGATAACTCAATGTCGAGTGGTCCAGGTGGAGGGTGCCCAGGCGGATGATAAGGCGCTGTGGATACTTTTTTTGGCAATGGAGGAGGCCAAGGATGGTCATGTTGGAAAGGGAGCGGGAATTGAAATGGGTGGTGACTGGGTGGTCCGGTCAGCCCCTGCAGACCCAGCTGAGATGCTCAGCAAACCATTCCCTAAGTTTATGTTCCGTCTCCCTGATGTAGAGAAGAGGACATCGGGAGCACCTGATGCAGTAAACTAGGTTGCAAGAGAGGCAGGTGAACCTCTGTCTCACCCAGAAGGACTGTTTGGGGCCCTGGATGGAGGTGAGGGGTGTGGTGTACTGACAGATATTGCATCTTTTCTGGTTGCAGGGGAAGGTACCTGGGGGTGGCATGAACCAAGGACTGTCAGAGAGGATAGTCCTTGCAGAAGGCTGAGGGGGTGGGGAGGGGATGGTGGGGTCTATTTGGATTTTGTGAAAGTATCTTGAGGATAATGAGTTGGATGTGGAGACTACACACACACACACACGTGAACCAGTGCTGTGACATTGAACATTGATCATAACAATGTCGCCTTCAGTTTGGCCAATTTAAATCATTTTATTGGACCAACGTGATCATTAAGCTTGTGGTTCTTTTCTCCTGAAAGAAGAAAAACTGAGGGGTGATCTTTAACATTAACATTTAAAAGGCATGGGTATATGAATAAGAAGGGTTTAAAGGGATATGGGCCAAGTGCTAACAAATGGGTCAAGATTAATTTAGGATATCTGGTTGGCATGAACAAGTTGGTCCAAAGGGTCTGTTTCTGTGCTATACATCTCTATGACTCTAACATGAAAGTGTTTGATGGGGTAGATATAGAAATTTTTTTTCTGCTTGTCATAGAATCCAAACCAAGAGCCATAAAATTAAGATAACAAATTCAAAAAAGAGCAGCTTCTTTACTGGTTACCACAGGGAGTGAATGGAGGCAAGTAGCATAGAACTTCAATTAAGTGAAGCTGAAGAGGGAGAACGGAATAGAAAGATATGTTGATAGGGTTAGATGAAGTAGTAGTCGGCTGGTATGGGATATAAGCAGCTGTAAAGACTGATTGGGTTCAATTGCTTGTTCCTCTGCTTCACAAATAGCCCAACAGCGCCACATATTGGCCTAATTGTATTACTACATGATGTTGCAAAGTGTCAGACTTCCTGCACTCATAAAGAGCTCTGTTCCTGGAGAGAATTAAATCTGGGAGTAAGGTGATGAAGTTACAAACAAGCTCCACCAGTCCAAACTTCACTCTACTTTGAGCTTTCATATTGTTGCCAAGGAGCCAGTAACCAGCAGCTTTTCAAGGTTCTGCCTCGAGCGGGCCTTGTTTGTGAGCTGGAGTGTCTACCTTGGAATTGGGTTGTCCTAGATATCGTTCCAAGGAACTGGCGTTGGGGGAAGATGATTCAAAATGTGGCCCAATCAGTACAATACTTTAGCCGGTTTAAGCACTTGTGATCTTTTACAGCAACTGCCTTAATTTTTCCAGCCACTACTGGTGAGAATTCCAATGAGAATGCCCTGCTCTGAGATACTGGAGAAGACTTGCTGGCAGTTAGTAGCAGGCTAATGCTGCCAGATGTTACTTGTGCCTGTCCTCCGAGATTCTCAGATCCACGTATACGGACAGGTGTAAATAGTAATGCTTTTGGAGATGTCTATTTTATCAATGACTCCGTGTCACCTCCTCTACAACCCTCCAACTATTTGCAATTCCCAAGTTGAAGCTTTTTTTCACCAATCTAATTTTAATTGCTTCACAATTCATGGCCACACTTTCAGCTACCTAAACCCAAAGCTCCGGAGTTCCCCCTGAGCCTTTCGACTTCTCCTCCTCCTTTGACTGTCCTTGGAAGTGACTCATTGGTCGAGCTCTTGCCCTAATACTTGGCTCAATGAAATTTATATTGCCCCTGTGGAGCATCTTACATCATTGACGTAACTCTAAAAGGTCTCATACCCTAGTCTTGAAATGAAGGCAGTGAGGGTGAATGCAACAAAAGGAGGAAAAGGAGGTGAGATTTTCAACGGATCACGAGACAGCTCATCCTCAATAGCTATGGTGAAGGAGCCCCAACTGAATCCCAGGAAAATGATGTAATCATTTTCAAATTTCCTGCAGCTTTTATTGATTGTCAAGACCCACTACTCCCTGGGTGATCACAAAAGCTAAAGATTTAATAAAAATGTGCAAAATCACCAATTTGCCGGCCTGTTGGACTCAGCTTAATAGAAAATATTGACCAAATTCCAACACTTTACAATTAATTACAAATAAATACATATTAACCACAATAAAACTCTGAATTATCAGTATATAACTCTACCTGTTGAAATTCTCTAATGCTCTTTTAAAACACCAAGCGTGCATGCAGATTGACACTGACAAACAAAAATAAAATAGGTGTTATGGGTGGAGGATAAAATACCGTGGAAACGCACTGGTGTACAGAATTGGATGAAATTTTCCTGTTGCTTTCCTAGACCTTCTGTTCTTCCATCTCCTTTCTGGATTTTTATTTTGAAAGGGAAATCATGTTTGACAAATCTACTGGAATTTTCAAGGATGTAACTAATAGAGTTAATAAGGGGACGTCAGTCGATGTGGTTTACTTATATTAGAGTCATAGACATATACAGCACAGAAACAGACCACTCGGTCCAACTCGTCCATGCCGAACAGATATCCCAACCTAATCTAGTCCCACTTGCCAGCACCTGGCCCATATCCCTCCAAACCCTTCCTATTCATATACCCATCCAGATGCCTTTTAAATATTGCAATTGTACCAGCCTCCACCACTTCCTCTGGCAGCTCATTCCATACACATACCACTCTCTGCATGAAAAAGTTGCACCTTAGGTCTCTTTTATATCTTTCCCCTCTCAGCCTAAACCTATTTGGAGAAGGTTTTTGATAAGGTCTCCACCTAAGAGATTAATATGTAAAATTAAAATGCATGGGATTGGGGGTAGTGTACTGACATGGACAGAGAATTGATTAGCAGACAGGAGTAGGAATAAATTGGGCTTTTTCTGAGTCACAGCCAATGACTAGTTGGATATCACAGTGATCAGTGCTTGGACCCTAGCTTTTTACAATATATGGTAATGGTTTAGATTATGGAACCAAATTTAATACTTCCAAGTTTCAGACAATACAAAGCTGGGAAGGTGAACTGTAAGGAGAATGCATACATCCTTCTGTGTGATTTGAAAAAATTGAGTGATTGGGTTAATACATGGCAGATAAAATAGAAAGTGGATGAATGTACGGTTATTTACTTTGATTGCAAGAACAGGAAGGTAGATTATGATCTGAAAGACATTGCATTGGGAAAGGGAGAGGTGGCCTTGTACAACAGATGCAGCAAGTCTGTGAGAAAGGCATATTGGCCTTCATAGCAAGGATTTCTTGCTGCAATTGTACAAGACCTTTGTGAGACCACATCTGGAGTACTGTGTGTAGTTTTAGTCTCCTGATCTGAGGAAGGATGGTCTTGCTTCACAGGGAAAGCAGCAAAGGTTTACCACACTGATTCCTGGAATGGCAGGAGAGAGACTGAATCATTTAGGACTATACTCACTGGAAGGATGAGGAGCAATCTCAAAGAAACCTATAAAAATTTGATTGGACCAGTCAGGGCAAACCCAGGAAGGGTGTTCCAATGTTCCCCATGACTGGAGAGTCCAGCACCAGGGGTCAAAGTTTAAGCATATGAGGTTGACCATTTAGGACTCTGAGATGAGAATTTCTTTCACCCAGAGAGTGGTGAGTCTGTGGAAGCTTCTGCTACAGAAAATAGTTGAGACTAAAACATTGAATGTTTTCAAAAAGGAGTTAGATATCATTCTGAGAGCTTCAGGGTATGGGGAGAAAGCAGGAACAGGGGACTGAGTTGGATGATCAGCCACGATCATATTGAATAGTGGAGCAGGCTTGAATTGCCAAATGGTTTACTCCTGCTCCTGTTTTCTACCTTTGTGTTTTTCTTTCCCCATGCTACACAAAGCAGCAGTGTAAACACAACTCACAGTGAGTTCCAGTAAGTTGGTTTCAAGAATGTAGCAATTCCTTTTTCCATTTTTAAAAGGTCTTTTTCCCATTTTAAATCACAATAAAAAATAAAGAGAAAGTAAAAAATACAGAAACCAGCCATCTTCCAAGAAAATTATCCAAAAATATTACTTATTCCTTTAAATCTGAAATAAATAGTCAAACAACAAAATTTGCTCACAGATGTCAAAAGTTTCAAAGTTTCCATGCTGTACATCTCTATGACTCTATGTGGAGGTGCCAAGTTGGACTGGGGTAGATAAAGTTAGAAGTCACATGACACCAGCTTTTAGTCCAACAGGTTTATTTGAAATCACAAGCTTTCGGAGCACTGCTCCTCTTCATCAGGTGCTCCTTGGTCACTTCACCTGATGAAGGAGCAGCGCTCCAAAAGCCTGTGATTTTAAATAAACCTGTTGGACTATAACCTGGTGTCATGTGACTTCTGACAAGTTTCAAAGTCCCATATTTCTGTGATTTTGTTCCACATGCCTGTAATTGTGAGGAAAAATAGGAATTCTGAAACTAGAGAGGGTTAAGGATTTCATGTACAGCTCCACAGAATCAAGAATTAAACTTTTGATCCGCATAAAACATGGCATAAGATACCTGCATTGCAGCATATTTGAATGAAGCTTAGTGTTCCTGTCCTGCTCCATGCACCCAGTGCAGTGCTGACAGAATGCTATCAAATGCAATGAGTTTTGATTGAGACATTAAACCTGAGCCCTATCTGCCTTGTTAGGTGAATACAAAAGATCCTATGGGACAATTCCAGAGAAAAACAGAGGAGTATAATAGGTGACTGGCCAATATTTATTCCTGAACCAGAACCAGAAAGATAGGACATCTGGTCATTTTTACAGACCTGTTTGTCGATGCTCCCTCACATTCTGTTTTCTACTGCATAGACCTCCAAGGTCCATGAATGGCAGTGACTTCTGAAACCAGAGGTCAATGCTTGGAATGGAATTGTGCTCAGACTCTTCCAGAACAGCTTAGAGGAAAGGTTGCAGTTTGTGGAGTCTTCCTATGCACATGTTGGCAGTTTTTATTCCTACTTTACAAAAATGACCACACTTCAAAAGTATTTAACTGAATGTCATGAGAATCTAAAAGGCACTGTGTAAACACAAGTCATAGAGATGTACAGCATGGAAACAGAGCCTTTAGTCCAACTTGTCCATGCCGACCAGATATCCTAACCTAATCTAGTCCCATTTGACAGAACTTGGCCCATATCCCTCCAAACCCTTCCTATTCATATACCCATCCAAATGCCTCCACCACATCACCTGGCAGCTCTTCCATACACGTACCACCCTCTGCTTGAAAAAGTTGCCCCTTAGGTCTCTTTTATATCTTTCCCCTCTCACCCGAAACCTATGCCCTCTAGTTCTGGACTCCCTGACCGCAGGGAAAAGACTTTGTCTATTTATCCTATCCATGTCCCTCATGATTTTATAAACCTCTATAAGGTCACCCCTCAGCCTCTGACACTCCAGGGAAAACAGCCCCAACCTGTTCAGCCTCTCCCTATAGCTCAAATCCTCCAACCCTGGCAACATTCTTGTAAATCTTTTCTGAATCCTTTCAAGTTTCCATGTTTTATAACTATAAATTGAGGGGTGATAAATTTAAGACAGATGTCAGAGGTAGGTTCTTTACTCAGAGAGTGGTAAGTGTGTGAAATGCCTTAACTCAGCCATATTAGGGAGATTTAAACAATCCTTGGATAAGCACATGGATGATGATGGGATAGTGTAGGGGGATGGGCTTAGAATAGTTCACAGGTCGACCCAACATTGAGGGCCAAAGGGTCTGTTCTGCACTGTATTATTCTATGTTCTATGTTTTTTTTGTTGGATTTCATTCACAGTTGGTTATGTTAGATTAGATTAGATTACTTACAGTGTGGAAACAGGCCCTTTGGCCCAACAAGTCCACACCGACCCACCGAAACACAACCCACCCATACCCCTACATTTACACCTTACCTCACACTACGGGCAATTTAGCATGGCCAATTCACCTGACCCGCACATCTTTGGACTGTGGGAGGAAACCGGAGCACCCGGAGGAAAGCCACGCAGACACGGGGAGAACGTGCAAACTCCACACAGTCAGTCGCCTGAGGCGGGAATTGAACCCGGGTCTCTGCCGCTGTGAGGCAGCAGTGCTAACCACTGTGCCACCGTGCCACCCAGAGGTTGTCAGAGGTTGCTATGACTGACAGCAAAGGTGAAAGTGGGCAAAGGCCCAGGGAGAAAATTAGACTGAGCATGTGCACAGCTCATTGGCATTGGCACATTTTACCAGGGGAATGAAATCTCTACAGTCTGACAATGGCCAACATATTCGGGTGAACTAGTGTGATGCAGTTTCTGACCACTAGATGTCAGCAAATCACTATGTAAGCCATGGGAATTGTCAGTCAGCCAGTGTTGCAAGTCATTGCAATTTACTAACATCTGCCCCATGACCTACCCAGAGATCACTGATCTTCATCACATGGCTCTTCAGTTAGTCTCTGATACTGTACCGCTGTGGACAGGAGTGTAAAACAGTCATGTAAATAATCCAGACAATAATTCAATGCAGTTTGGGGAGCATGTGTGGTGCAGGTGAAGGTACCACCTTTCACATTAGGCATTAAACTAAGATCCCGCCTGCTCTGCTCCTGCGATTCAGTTTAGATACGTCGTCCTGTGGTGCTTTTACCCAGGCATGGATAGCGCAGACTGGGTACACAATGAAATTCCTTTTACACTATCTTTCACACACTCCCAGAGATAGGGAGGAAAGTGTTCTCACTCTTTCTCAGCAAGTACTTCCAGGGCAGGTACTGCATGGGGTTAAATCACAGCACAAGTCCCTACACACTGCCTCAAGAATGGCATTCAGCTTATGCTCTTGTTGCTAACACTCACCAGGCTGTGGCCTTAGTTTCATTACCATGAACAGCTTTCCTGGTTAAAGGGCGGTTAGAAGTCTTTGTCATCTCAGCAAGAACCTGCATTTATTTGCTGTCTTTTCACAGAAAATCAACACGAAGATGCAGTTAGTAAAAATGAGCACTACGCTGAGGGAAGATCTAGCATTTGAATTAAAGTCACTTCAGGTTTATTTGTCCTCTTTGGTTAAAGGCAAAGGGTCTCTCATGGGCTTGATCCCTTTGGAACAACTTCCCTTGCTATGCTATGCCCAGTTCATACATTCCACCCTCCCCCACCCCGCACAAGAGTAAATGGAAGTCAGGATTAATTTGAATGCGAAAAGCGACCATCTCCATACCCTGGTTTAAATAAAGGCGCATTGTGGCTGTAGAGGCAATGAGCTGAGGGCAGTGCTGGGGCACTATAGGGGAGCAGAGGGTAATGCAGTGAATTGGGGGCTGGGAGGTGGGGCGGAGTGGCCTGAGGGAAGTGGAGGGTCAAGGGAACAGAGGGCAGTGATCTGTGTGACCTGTTCGCTAGAGTTTCTGATATGGATCTGGAAGTGTGTGCACCGGTGCTTGGGGGGGGGGGAGTTGGGGTATGGGAGAGCGGGCGGAGTTCACTCCCGGAAGAGGCGGCGTAAGAAACCGAGCCAGAGTTCGGCTGATTCAACAGAGAGGAGTGGGCGGCATGGATCTCAGATACCCCGAGCCTGAGAGGGACCAGACCAGGGTGAGGTGAACCATCCGGGGTTGGGTGGGGGAAGCAGGGGAGTCGGGCACGATCAGGGGCAAACTGGGGGAAATAATTAAACACGTTCAGTAATGAAACTGAAAGAAGGGGGAAGTTTCACTTTCCATTCGCTGCACTCTCTCCGAGGACATGTATAATGTTTTAAATCTAAAATTTGAAACAAATGCACAATAAAACCTGATTAGTCGGTGTATCGTGTAAACCCCGAGGTTAACTCTGGTAAATCTCCACGATTCTCAGTTCCTGATCTCAAGACTTTTTTAACTTTCAACACAAGGTTTGGATTTTATTTTCAACACCATGAGCTTGCCAGTTTTTGGCAATCGTTATTCAAACCAGCACCGACAGCAAGTACTTACCCCGAGCGGATTATGGATCAATCTGAGCTTTTGGCTGAAATCACGTGGAGTGTGGAAGGTGTTTGACCACCTTACATGGCTACTCAGAGAATGATACCACAGGATCCAGGGCTAAATTACCTCCAACTCTTCCTCTATTTCTTTATTCAAATATTCCATTCAAAGCATCAATAATATTTGCTTCAATCGTTCAAATAACTCGTGACACATGTTTACATCTCTCGGAACAAAGTACTTCTTCCCAAATTATTTATTTCATCTCTTTGTATCTATTTTATATTAAAACTTAATTTTAAAACATAATTAATATCTTGGGGCTTACCATTGACCAGAAACTCACTCGCCACATAAACACAGTAACTACAAAAGCAGGTCAGAAATACTGCAGCAAGTAACTCAACTCCTGGCTCCTCAAAGCCTGTCCATCATCTACAAGGCACAATTCAAGAGTAGGATAGAATACTCCCCATTTAACAGGATGGGTTCAGCTCTAACAACACCATCCAGGACAAAGGAGCCCATTTGATTGGCACCACATCCACAAACCTCCACTCCCTCCACCAGTGACACACATTAGCAGCAATGTGTACTGTCTACAAGACACACTGCAGAAATTCATTAAAGATCCTTAAGGGTGGCATGGTGGCTCAGTGGTTAGCACTGCTGCCTCACAGCACCAGGGTCCTAGGTTCAATCCCAGCCTTGGGCGACTGTCTGTGTGGAGTTTGCACATTGTCTGCGTGGGTTTCCTCTGGGTGCTCTGGTTTCCTCCCACGGTCCAAAGATGTGCACATCAGGTGAATTGGTCATGCTTAATTGCCCATAGTGTTAGGTGCATTAGTCAGAAGGACATGGGGCTGGTTGGGCTGAACGGCCTGTTTCCACACTGTAGGGGATCTAATCTCTAATCCTCAGGCAGCACCTTCTAAACCTATGACCAACTCCATGTAGAAGAATAAGGGCAGATAATACATGGGACACCGTACCTGCAAATTCTCCTCCAAGCCACTCACCATCCTGACTTTGAAATATCTCACAAGAGTCAAAATCCTAGACTTTTCTCCCTAACAATGGTTCAAGAAGGCAGCTCACCTTCTCAAGGGCAATTAGGGATGAGCAATTAATGCTGGTCAGCCACTGATGCCTATGATGTATAAGTGAATTTGAAAATCCCAGGTCCTCATTAGCCCATACAATTTCTTTAAATCCACCCCATTAATAAACTCTCAATTTATAATTTCTAAAAACCATTATTAGATCTCACCTTCACTCTTCTCTGTTGACTTCTTTTCCCAGTTACTGTTGTAAATGTTTCATGTAAATAACCAAGGTTTATATTCCTGATTATTCCAGGTGGATGATTATCATGGGATTAAGGTACCAGATCCTTATGCCTGGCTTGAAGATCCTAATAGTGAACAGACCAAGGTGAGAGATTACCTAGTAACTTCAGGTAAACCTGTCCATGCACTCTCTTAGTTAGCGCATTTCTGTCAATTCCATTGGGTGGGTACCATTCTGCCCTGGACAATGTGTATGATGCTTTCAGCAGATATAAGCTTAAGCATAATTGTATAGAGTAAGTATATAGATGTATATATGTCATGCATATCATATACGTAGTGCATGAAGTAGATGAGTATGTACAGTATATATGATATAAACGTATGTGATGCCTCATTGCATTATGTCCCACTGGGTCAGCTACAGAAACTGGATAAAGGCCTCTGCACTGGGATAGCAGTATACCTCAGCCTGGCCTCAAGTGCCTTGCTCACACCAGTTGGAGGTGAAGGTCACTTATTCTTTGTAATCTAGACCTCCATGTTTTTCAGGCATTTGTTGAAGCCCAGAACAAGCTAACAATGCCTTTCCTGGAAAAGTGCACAGTCAAGAACAAGCTCAAGGAGCGGATGACTGAACTATTTGACTACCCCAAATATGGCTGCCCTTGCAGGAAAGGGAAGCGGTGAGTGCTGTATTGGTGAGGCTGGGGTTGGCCAGGGTTGGGGAGCTGGTGTTGGGGATAATCCTTGAGGGGCTTCAATTGGCAACATTTTGCTTTGTTGGCCTTGCAGAGAATTGTAAGTATTGCTGGAGCTCCATCACCAAGGGATTTGTTACTTTAGTGACTATGTTACAGGGCAGGAATTCAGAAAAAGTGGGATCAAGTTACACTATGGACAGTTTGTGAATTTGAATTCCATCATTAAAAATCTCAAAGTGACCCATGCAACTGTCGGATCAATGCAGATTGACCAAGTGGTTCATTGATGCCTTTCAGGGAATAGCACCTGGCATCCTTCATCAAAAAGTGCCTATTTCCAATTCCACCCCATTATCAAGGTGGCTCTCCCTAAACTGCCCACTGGTTAGGCCGTGTGAAACACAGTTATATAAAACTGTTACCAACGACAGCAGTGCTTCAAAGAGAAGGTTCAGCACCATCATTTCAGGGAAATTAAGGATGGGCAATAAATGCTGACCTTGCCAAGATAACCCAAGTACTTCAGTTGACATTTGGCAGTAGGCTAATGGTAGCAAGTTGTTCTAGTTTCTGTGAACCCTAAGGAAACATATTTGACCACCTATTGTACTCTTCCCTCAATACTGCATCATCATGTCAGCCTAGATTCTCAGCTCAATTACATTAACAGAAATATTTACATCACAGAAACAAATCATTCAGCTGACTCTCTACACGTTGACTCAAAATCTGACTTCCAGAGCAGTGTGTCCAAGTGTCCTGCAGAATGGGACTTGAACAGCACGGTGGCACAGTGGTTAGCACTGCTGCCTCACAGCGCCAGGGCCCTGGGTTCAATTCCCGCCTCAGGTGACTGACTGTGTGGAGTTTGCACGTTCTCCCCGTGTCTGCGTGGGTTTCCTCCGGGTGCTCCGGTTTCCTCCCACAGTCCAAAGATGTGCGGGCCAGGTGAATTGGCCATGCTAAATTGCCCATAGTGTTAGGTAAAGGGTATATGTAGGGGTATGGGTGGGTTGCGCTTCGGCGGGTCGGTGTGGACTTGTTAGGCCGAAGGGCCTGTTTCCACACTGTAAGTAATCTAATCTAATCTACTAAAAAAAAACCCACAGTGTGGACACTGAGGGAACAGTCAGTCCATTGAGCCTGAGTGGACAGGACTGAGCTCATCTGTGATGCTAAATGCAGCCAAATAGCTTGTCAACACCTACTATTTAAGTTTACATCTAATGAATAAACTTAGATGTGGAGAAAAATGGTAGCCTTAGCAAAGAAAGAAAATGAAGAGGTAGGACTGTTCTGAAGATGTAATCAGGCCTTGCTGAGTGTCAAATTCCTGTTTTGCAGGTATTTTTACTTCCACAACTCTGGGCTACAGAACCAGTATGTGTTGTATGTCCAGGATTCCCTGGATGGAGAGGCTCGAGTGTTTCTGGATCCTAACAAATTGTCCGAGGATGGGACTGTGGCCTTAACGAGTAGGTGGAGTCTTATTCCTCCAGCTTAATTTTACTTTTCTTCAAAATAAGGGAGGGGGTCGGATGATAAACCTGAACTTCTCTTTTTCTATTCATTATTTAATGCTGGTAGTTTAGGGGAGTTGGGGATGCTGGGAGGAGGATGTGATTTTAATCATGATTTTAAAAACATTGGTAAGAGCCAGTCCCTAAATGTAGTTCTGTTCTCCTGCACCTCATGAAAGGTACATTTGCCTTGGATTAGGTGCAATGCAAACTCACCAGAATCATTCTGGGTGAAGATTACATAAAGTTGTTTAATTATATTCCTTTGTGTTTAGAACGCCTGACTTATCAAGGTATTCAAGATTGCAAAAGAGATCTGATGGATTAAATATAGACTAGCTCTGGTGGGGGGAGTACAGAAACAGAGGGCACAGTCTTAAAAGTAGAATCCCTACAGTGCAGAATCATCCCATTTGACCCATCAAGTCTGCATCCACCCTCCAAACAGCATCCCACCCAGACCTACCTCTCTAACCCTGCACATCCCATGGCTACTCCACGTAAGAGCACATCTTTTGATTATTGAAGGAAACCCACACAGACACGGGGAGAATGTGCAAACTCACACAGGCACTGGGTGGAATCGAACCCAAGTTCCTAGCATAATGAGGCAGCGGTGCTAACCACTGTGCCATCCAAGAACCAGATTGCTCGGGTTTGAAATTGGGAATCACCTTTTCATGCAAAGGGAGGTGAAAATTCAGAATTTGTTTGCTGAAAAGGTGTGCACATTGAGCACCAGTTGGAGAATTCAAAACTGACCAATAAACGTTTGTTAGCTAAACAAGAGATATGATGATATATGAAATTGAGGTACAGATTAGTCTAAATGATGGAGAACAGATTTGAAGAGCTCAGTGTTCTCCTGTTGGCATTGCTGTATGTGGTTAATGTTGGTTGGAGATTTGAAGGGATAGAGTGCCAAGGAAATTATGAAGTTAAAAATCACACAACACCAGGTTATAGTCCAACGGGTTTAATTGGAAGCAGTAGCTTTCGGAGCGCAGCTCCTTCATCAGGATGTTGTGAAAGAGCAGCGCTCCGAAAGTTAGTGCTTCCAATTAGACTTTTTGGACTATAACCTGGTGTTGTGTGATTTTTAATTTTGTAGACCCTAATCTGACACTGGCATCTCCAAATCAAGGAATTTACAATTCATGTTGGCTCCACATGAGGCTTTATCTGCAGCAGAGTGCCGTGCAAAATCTACCACTATGTGGTGTCCAAATTAATTTTAGGCTTTAGGACATTTCCATTGTACCAAAGGACAAGTTGAAAATTGGACTATGTATTCACTATTGCATATTCAACATGATAGGCAAACAGCAATTTGTATCCATGTGATTTGGAGGTTCCGGTGTTGGACTGCAGTGTACAAAGTTAAAAATCACACAACACCAGGTTATAGGCTAACATGTTTATTTGGAAGCACTAGCCTTTACACAACCATCTGATGAAGGAGCAGCACTCTGAAAGCTAATGTTTCCAAATAAACCTGTTGGACTGTAATCCGGTGTTGTGTGATTTTTAACTATATCCGTGTGGCATTTGCAAGTTAGTAATTTTTACATTATATTTATTAAATGTATTTCATTTTAAAGAATCATGATGTAACAAAGCAGAGAAGGATAAGGGGAGATCTAATAGATGTCTTCAGGGCTTTAGATAAGGTAAACTGTCATAGATCGTTAAAATCTGTCACACTTGCTGAAAAGATTGTGGAAACAAAGCTCAAAGAAATTTCAAAAGTCAATTAAACAGCATTTGAAGAAAATTTAATATGTAGGATTATATGTGAAGATCTAAGATGAAATTGAACTGTTCTTTTAAAAAGTTAGCGTGGGCATGTTGGGCCAAATGGCCTCTTCCTTTTTTCTGTGATGTAAGAAAATGTTGTCATCCCAGAAAAGAACATGATTACCCCAATCCCTTGATGGTGTCAATGCCAAACAACAACAGGCCTGGCCTGAAGCCTGACTTTGTTTATTCACCTAGTGCTGGCATTCTCTGATGACGATGAGTACTTGGCATATGGACTCAGCAAGAGTGGCTCTGATTGGAACACAATCAAATTTCTGAAGGTTGAAGGTCCTGAAGATTTGCCAGACACTCTGGAAAAGGTGAAGTTTAGCTGCCTGTCCTGGACTCACGATGGGAAAGGTGTCTTCTACAACCGGTACCCTGAGCAAGACGGCAGTACAGATGGTATGTGTGGGGTTGGGGTAAGAAAGATAAATATATCTAGATTACATTATAGAGCTGTGGTATAACAAACGATAACCTGCATTTATCTGGCACCTTTAATGTCCTAAGGTATTTCACAGGAGCACTTATCAGACAGTAAACTTGGCATTAAGCCACATAAAGCGATATTATGAAAGGTGATCAAAAGTTTGATCAAAGAAAGACCTGCCTTTATTTGATGCTCAGTGATTTCCCAGGTGCAGCCAATGAAGTACTTCTGGAATAAGTTGTAATCCAGGTAACATAGCAGCCGATTTGCACACAGCAAGCTCCCACTAAGAGCAATGTGGTAAAGGCCAGCTAAATACTTCTAAATGTCAGTCAGGGCAAAAATGTTAAGATGTGAGGAGAACTGCCCTGTCCTTCTTCAACATGGTGCCAGGGCATCTTTTTCATCTCGTGAAAGGTCAGATCAATTTAATGGCTTATACAAAAGATGGCACTTGTGACAGTAAGGCACACCCCTCAGTACTGCACTGAACTCAGAATTTGTTGTATGGAAGCAGGCCATTTAGTCTATCGAGACAGTACTGGCCCTCCAAAGACTGTCCCTATCCAGAACCAACCCTATAAACCTGCATTCCCTGTGGCCAATCCATCTAACCTGCACATCTTTGGAGTGTGGAAGGAAACCCACCCTGATCAGGGAGAATGTGCAAACTTGACACAGACAGTCGTCAGAGGGTGGGATTGTACCTTGGTCCCTGATGCTATAAGGTAGCAGTGTTAACCACTGAACCACCATGCCACCCTATTATCAGCTTACATTTTGAAGTGAAGTCACTGGTTTAAAGGACAGACCTAAGCTGGTAAAGAGAAAGAGTGGTTTGGCAAAGCAATTACCAGTCTTAACATAATCTTTCATGCCTCACTGTTAGATCCTCTTTGATAATTGATCCTTTGAAGTGCCTAAGGGTATCTTTACACATTAAAGCTACTGTATGTAAGTGAATCGTGGCTGTAAATACAGAGATGACATCTTGTAACGTTGGCCTCTGTATAGACCAAGAACATCAATTACACCATGACATCAACAAATTGTATACTGAGTTTTGACATCTTCATGACATGATTCCTGTATCCTTTCTGCTCTCTCCTTTCAAATCTTTGCATATTTTCTGACCCAAGTTTTGGTTTTATTCTGATTTTTTTTTCCCTTTAAGCTGTTCAAGAGCTTAATCTTTTTTGAAGTGTAACTCGTGTTCACTATGAATGGTGATTTAGTCATGTTTAATGTGTGACTTACTGAAGACATCTTTTACAGGCACTGAAACCACATCTAACATTCATCAGAAACTTTACTACCATGTGCTTGGCACTGACCAGTCAGATGATATCCTGTGTGCAGAATTCCCAGATAATCCCAAATGGACTGGAGGAGCCAAGGTATGTTGTTAATATCAGCTTGGTTCAGAGATTAATGTTCTCTCACCAGTAAGCTTGGGCCATTTTCTGGCAACTGCAATACTAAGGAAGTGCTAAACTGTTGGAAGTTGAGGCATTGGGCTGAAGCGTAGTCTGTTCTCTGAGGAGGATGAGAACGATTCCACGTCTCTATTTTGAAGGAAGAGACAAGCTCTTCTTGGTGATCAGTCAATCTTTCCTTAACCAGTGGATTAGATGGTCCTTTGCTTCATTTACCACTTGCGGACCTTTCAAAAAGAAATAGTTGGCGATGAATTACTTTCTTTTGGCAAAATGCCATCTTTTAGAGGTTACCTGAAGGTAAGTTGATTTTACACCTATCAGAATGATGTTGTGAAACTTAAAAGGGGTCAGAAAAAATTTACAAGGATGTTGCCAGGGTTGGAGGCTTTGAGCTACAGGGAGAGGTGGAAGAGGCTGGAGCTGTTTTCCCTGGAGCGTCAGAGACCAAGGGATGACATTATAGAGGTTTAGAAAATCATGAGGAACATGGATAGGATAAATAGACAAAGTCTTTTCCCTGGGGTCAGGGCTTCCTAAACATAGGTTTAGGGTGAGAGGGGAAAGATATAAAAGGGACCTAAGGGGTAACCTTTCATGCAGAGGGTGGTACATATATGGAATGAGCTGCCAGACGAAGTGGTGAGGCTAGGACAATTACAATATTTAAGAGGTATATGGTTGGGTATATGAATAGGAAAGGTTTGAAGGGATATGGGCTGGATGCTGGCAGGTGGGACTAGATTGGGTTGGGATATCTGGTCGGCATGGACAGGTTGGACCGAAGGGTCTACTTCCATATTGTATATCTCTATGAGTCTATGACTCTACACGATATTGTCACTGCTAGGGACTATAAATATAAGATAGTCACAAATCAATTGAGGATAATGTCTTTATCCAATGAGTGGTTAAAACAGGGAGGCCATTGCTATATTAAATGGTTCAGGTGAATATTTTCAACATATTTAAGAGGAAACATGATACATCTACCAGGGAGAAAGAATCAACTAAGATGAGGAGGAGGATTATGTGGACTATAAACACCATCATGCACCAGTTTGGCTGAATGTCTTGTTTTTGTGCTGTACATTTGGTACAGTTCATCTTCCTACTTTTTGAGGGATCTTGCTTTGAGTAAATGGGTGGTCACTCTCACGTACATAACAACAAAAATAATGAAGATTATGGTCTATTGTGAGCAGATGTTCCTCCCTATTCCAAGAGTGCCTCAAGGAAATCTTCAGGCAATTGCAAAGAAGGTGTGGACTCAGTATGAAAGAATGTCGTCCATTTTCAGTCTTTTCTCCAGCTGGAACATTTCATCTGCTGCAATGTATTTTGCTGAAGATGGTAGTTCTCAGCTGGAATGATTGCCGCCTTGAACAGCTTTTAATGCTCTGTGTTTTCAATTAGGTTTCTGATGACGGTCGCTATGTAGGGTTATATATTCGAGATGGTTGTCAACCTAAGAACCAGGTCTGGTACTGCGATCTGCACCTGCTACCAAATGGCATAACCGGTATGTACCAGGCACCTCTGAATATTGGCTAAGCCGACCGTCCCATCTCAGAGAGAAGATCAGCTGATGCAGTGAAACCCTATCTGTGTCACACTGACATCCCCATTCACAGTGTCAGTTATAAAGGGATGTGCTCTAAGTCAAGGATGAGAAAAGATAATTAGTCCCAATTCACCTAGACAATATGTAACACCTGTGGAACAGGCGCAAGCTATTCATCCCCTCAGCCATTATTAACATTCTAATTAATCTGTAATTAAATCTTATTCTCACCTTCAAATCTCTTCAGGTCTCAGCCCTCCCTATCTTTGTACCCTCCTTCAATCTGACTGTTCTCCAAAGTAAAGGCACTCCTCATATTCTGGCATCTTGAACATCCCTGGTTTAATTGCTTCACCTTAAACTTTCAGCTGCCTAGGCCTGAAAATCTGGATGTTCCTCCCTCAATCTTTCTACCTCTCTAGCTTCTCATTCCTCCTTGAAGATGCTTCTTAAAACCTACCTCTTTGACCAAGGTTCTTTTCCCTGTTTTCATGTCCCCTCCTTTGGTGTCAAAATCCATTTGATAATATTCCAATGAAGTTTTTGGCCTGTTTTATTTCATGTAATGTTCTGATGTGATGCTCTAGCTGCTGTTGTTTATAATTTGGTCATTTTCAATGCTTGAAAAACTCATTGCATGACTTTTACAGGCCTCTTACCCTGGGTTAAACTGATCGACAACTTTGATGCAGAGTACAGTTACGTTACAAACGAAGGGCCCGTATTCACGTTTAGGACTAACCTTGATGCCCCTCGCTATCGAGTCCTCAACATTAACCTCGAGCAGCCAGCTCCTTCACAATGGAAGCAGCTTATTCCCCAGCACCCGAAGGATGTCTTGGGTGAGATATGGTCATCACCATTTCATACACTGGTTGAAAGTTTCTAACACAAATGTCTTTTCAAACCTTGCGGCTCTGTGTTTCAGATTGGGCAACATGCGTTAATTACAAATACCTGGTCGTCAACTACTTAAAGGATGTGAAGGACATCCTCCAGCTGTATGACCTTGCCACCGGAACCTTCCTTAAAGACCTCCCATTAGATGTTGGCAGCATTGGTGGATATAGTGGGCGAAAGAAGAACACAGAAATCTTCTATCAGTTCACCTCCTATCTGGCGCCAGGTACAATACACAGAGAGAGACAGCTGTAGATGGATACACAAATCAATAAAAATAATATAATAGCTTATTAAATCTATTAAATAAAAGAAAATCAACAACTCTACCTATTTATTGAGAAATAAATTAGAAGTTGATCTTGAATAGAGTAGTGGTTCGACCTCGCTTGATGCAGTGCGCACAGTTCTGTTAAAAGTTATTATAAAAAGGATACCAAACAACTGGGGAAAAAACATGTTAATGAAAAACAAGATAATACCAGAAGCAAAAGTTTTCAGGAAAGATAGAACAATCTAGGCTCTTTACTGTAAAGAAGAAAAATCCTTCGATAGTATACGTCATTGGTTTGTCAAGCAAACCTTTCTGGAAGTTTCCATGGGAGTGGATGCAGTACCATCTTAATTCTGTTTGCTAGCTCCCCTTTGGTAAAATCTTAGAATGAGCCCTTTTCTCTGCGTCTACTCCCAAGCTGGTCAATGGTGTAAATGACATGAATTCTACATGCTGAATCTAGAAGTTTAATCTGACTCTAAATTGATCTTCAAATTTGGTCTATTTCTTTTGGCAGCTTCAGCTTTTAATCCTAATGCGTTGAGTCTTGTGATTCTTCATATTCAGCAAATCTTAATGGTTTACTTTTCTGTATTGGGGGACACTCCAAAATCTAGAACCCAGAACTCTGAATGCTGTTTAAATATTTTTAATGTGTCCCAGTTCAAGCTAGAACATTTTGTGGACATTTTGACAAAATGCTTTTTTGACCTTCCCTTGCTTGCTACCAATTGTCATGCAGTCTGACACTGTCTAAAGAGAAAACTAAACTGCCTCTCGAGAAGGATTTATCTGCTTACCAGCAAGCGCTGTTTTCAACACTTCCCCTTGCTGTAAAAAAAACAAAGACGCTGAAGATTTTAGTACAATTTAATGGTGTCAACCGTGTGTTTCATCTGCAGATTAATTTGCTTGCTTACTCACTGGTCAAGAACAACAGACTTTATTATCACAATGTTTTTTCGCTGTTCACCATGTCATGTTAATGATAATGGTCTAATAATAAGTTGCTTGTCAGGGATTCATTCATATCATGAGTTAGATTCTTTCAGATTTGGAGGTGCCAGTGTTGGACTGCAGTGTACAAAGTTAAAAATCACACAACACCATGTTATAGTCCCAACAGGTTTAATTGGAAGCACTAGCTTTCAGAGTACCACTCCCTCATTTGGTGGTTGTGGAGAATACAATTACCTGATGAAGGAGCAACGCTCTGAAAGCTAGTGCTTCCAATTAAACCTGTTGGACTATAACCTGGTGTTGTGTGATTTTTAGTTTATTTAAAACAGTAAAACACATAAATTATGAAGCAAATATTACAGCAAGCAATTGATCTTTGTGTGTGCAACTTGCAAACGCCAGGCAAACTAACAGTCAAGCAGAGACACCTTTGTCTGCACATAGCACATGAAGTCATAGAGTCATACAGATATTCAGCACAGAAACAGACCCTACGGTCCAACTTGTCCATGCTGACTAGTTATCCTAAATAAATATTGTCCCATTTGTCAGCACTTGGCCTATATCCCTTTAAACTCTTCCTATTCATACACACATTCAGATGCCTTTCAAATGTTGCAATTGTACCATCCTCCACCACTTTCTCTGGCAGCTCATACCATACACATACCACCACCTGCATGAAATAGTTGCCCCTTAGGTCCCTTTTAAACCTTTCTTATCTCACTTAAATCTATGCCCCCTAATTTTGGACTCCCCACTCTGGAGAAAAGATCTTGTCTATCTTGTCATAATTTTATAAACCTTTATAAGGTCATCCTTCAGCCTCCGACACTCCAGTCTATTCAACCCCTCCAACCCTGGCAACACCCTTGTAAATCTTTTCTGAACCCTTTCAAGTTTCACAACATCTTTCCTATAGCAGGGAGACCAGAATTGCATGCAGTTTTACAACAGTGGCCTAACCAATTTCTTGTACAACCAGAATATGACCTCCCGACTCTTATACTCGATGCATTAACCAACAAAGGAAAGCATACCAAATGCCGCCTTCACTATCCTATCTACTTGTGACTCCACTTTCAAGGAGCTATGAACCTGCACTCCAAGGTCTCTTTGTTCAGCGACACTCCCCAGGACCTTACCATGAAGTGTATAAGTCCTGCCCTGATTAGCCTTTCCAAAATTCGGCACCTCTAAATTAAACTCCATCTGCCACCTCTCGACCCATTAGCTCATCTGGTCAAGATCCCATTGTACTCTGAGGTAATCTTCGTCGTTCACTGCACCTCTAATTTTAGTGTCATCTGCATGCCTCCTATGTTCACATCCAAATCATTTCTATAAAGGGTAAAAAGCAGTAGACCCAGCACCAATCCTTGTGGTACACCGCTGGTCACAGATCTCCAGTCTGAAATATAACCTTCCACCACCACCCTCTGTCTTCTACCTTCGAGCCAGTTCTGTATCCAAATAGCCAGTTCTCCCTGTATTATGAGATCTAACTAAGTGCTTTAAATATAAAATGTGCTAAAGGTGTGGTACACATCAATAGGACCCACACACAATGCTCCTTTATGGTTAACTCTGGGAAGCCAGCACAATCACTGAGCAACAGTTCCCAGGGTATTTCTCCAATTAAAGATCAGGGTGCTCTAATGTGCAAGATAACCAGATTGCTATTTTAAACAAATGTTTCTCATTTTTACGTTGCCTTTCAAGACCTTTGGAGTTTCTAAAGAGCTACACAGCTCATAAAAAGTTCATGATACAATGTGGAAAATGCAGAAGGTAATTTGCACGTAGCAATCTCCCGGAACAGCAATGTAATAGTTTTTGGAGCGCTGCTCCTTCATCAGGTGGTTGTGGAGCGTAAGACACAGAATTTATAGCAAACGTTTACCGTGTGATGTAATCGAAATTTTATATTGAAAAAGAACCTGGATTGTTTGTTAAGTCTCTCATCTTTAAGAATTAGAAAAGGGTTGAAGGTTATGGAAAGCAGGCAGGAAAGTTGAGGCCAAGATGAGATCAGCCATGATCGTATTGATTGGCGGAGCAGGTTTGAGAGGCCGAATTGCCTGCTCCAGCTCCTGGTCCTTATGTTCTTGTGTAAGCAGTGCCATGAGACCTTTCATTTAAAGCTGTGAGAGGAGATGCAGGCATTGGTTTTGGCCTTACCTGAAAGCTGGTACCTCCAACAATACAGAGCTCTGTCTGTACTGCATTGAAATATCAACCTAACTTTAACACTCTTATCTCTGGAGTGGGGCCTGAATCCACAGTCTGCTTCTCACTGAGCCAGTAACTGAAGACAGTCAGACATGCACATTTGCGTTTTGTATTTGTGGGTTTCGGAGGAGTAGTGTCATCAATTTCCTATATCCCAAAAATAAACATTAATAAAAGCAGAAGAGAAATGGTGACTGTGAATGTGCTGCAGCAAGGACCACAATGTCATTCTCACTTGATTTGGTGTTCTCTGCCAGGAATCATCTACCACTGTGACCTGACGAAGGAAATTCTGGAACCCAAAGTTTTCAGGGAGGTGGAGATCAAAGGTTTCAATTTCTCTGAATATCAGACAGTTCAGGTGAGATTTTATCACAATCCTGCCTAAAGCTTTTCCCACTGTGACTCCATTTTGAGGCTAGAAAATTCTCACAACCTCTCTGAAAGCCAGGAGAGTAGAGTTGTGACAGAGATGGAAGGACTTACAAAAGCAGAGGTGCAGGACAGGCCTATGAGACTGAGAGGGTTAGCACAGAGCTACATGGAAGCTCCTGCTGCCTCTGAGCTTACGAACCCCACTCGGGATCTTGTCCCTGCTCTTTGGCAGGCTGTACTCTAACGTAAGGAGGTAGGGGTGTTCATGCCTGAGAATGAGATCTGAAAATGCTCATGCAAAGCCGATCTCTCAGTCCTGGTCGACTCAAGTGTGGAGCAATGAAAGGGAACATCTGAAAAAAACTGTCTTCTGTTTTCCTTTCAGATGACTTGATGAGAACTTCCAACAATTTTATTTGTAAATATTGATAGGATCAATAATTTTGAATTGGATTCATTCTTCTTAAGTTTTGTGGGGAATCCTTCACATCACAAAGATCAGCTTGAAACGTAGTCTTGCATTTATATAATACCTTTCACAACTTGAAGGTGTTTCAAAGTGCTTTACAATCGATAAAGTGTTTTTAAATATAACCGTTGTTGTCACTGGAGGAATTGTAGCCAATTTGCTCTTAAGCAGCAATGTGATAATGAACAAATTGCTTGATGTTGATTGGGCTTGGGCCCAAATCCACCTATCATTTACACATCGTCCCTTTCCTCCACCTTATCTTCTGCATAAAAAGCAACTTTTTCCTTGTCACTATCCGTTCTGAAGAATGGTCACTGAACCTGAGGTATTAACTCTGCTTTCTCTCCTCAGATGCTGCCAGACCTGTGAACTTTTCTAGCAATTTCTGTCTTTGTTTCTGATTTCCAGTATCTGCAGTTCTTTTGGTTTTTATCTTTATTCACTTGAGGAACTAAATAGTGGCTCCAATTCAGAGAAACACCACCAGTCCAATCCTTGCACCTTATCTTAAGATTCATTTCTACTCAGACGCTATGATTGCATTGGGATAGAATCAAACAGAATCCCTGTTTCTGTTTATTGTCCACCTGTGTCCACTCCATAGAAAAAATGTGCTTTCTGAAGAAAGGATCAGAAGTGGCTTCCCCTTTGTCACTGGCCATTGAGCCAGGACTTGAACAAGAATGTAAAGCAGTTAATGGAGTCACAGTCATAGTGTGGTACAGCACGAAAACAGACCCTTCAGTCCAACCAGTCCATGCCAACCATAATTCCAAACTAAATTGGTCCCACCTGCCTACACTTGGCCCATATCCCTCCAAGTATTTCTTATTCATGTACTTATCCAAATGTAACTGTGCCCTCTGGAGGTTCATTCCACACACGAACCACTCTCTGTGTAAAAGAAATTGCCCCCATGTTTCTTTTAAATCTTTCTCCTCTAAACGTATGCCCCCCTAGTCTTGAAATCCCCCACCCTAGGGAAAAGATACCCACCATTCACCTTATCTATATTCCTCATGATTTTATAAACTTCTATAAGATCACCCCTCAATCACCAGTGCTCCAGTGAAAAATGTCCCAGCATATCCAGCCTCTCCTCATAACTCAAACCCTCCAATCCTGGCTAACTCCTTTCTGAACCCTCTTCAGCTTAACAATATCCTCCCTATCATAGGAATTATAATATTCATGATTGCTCATCACACTCTTTCCACAACTTCCCAATCACTCCGATGAGTTTACATCTGAAAGAAGGTGAAGGTTTGAGGAAGAGAGACTCCAGATGAGCTACCAAGGAGTTAGAACTTTGTGGAGCAGAATGACATGAAGGGAAGGGTCAATGTTACAGGCAGTGAATTACACACAGCCATTAATCTGCTTAGGTGTTTACCAATTAATTTGTTGCATTTGCTTGTTAGATCACCATGTTATGTTTCTTTGTCTCAAAGGTTTTTTACTCAAGTAAAGATGGAACTAAGATCCCAATGTTTATTGTCCACAAGAAAGGTATCAAACGAGATGGTTCCCATCCAGTATTCCTGCATGGCTATGGAGGATTCAATCATTCACTAACTCCCTACTACAAGTAAGTGTTTTGGTTGTGCTGAGCTGTTTTGCTGTTAACTTTAGCATTGAGAGAACTTTCTGTCCCCCTTTTCAATATGACGACATCTGTGCAGTGAGTACTTTAGTGTCAAATCCCTGTAAGTGTCAGAGAAATAGTTTGGATCCTCAATAGACTATTGAGTGCCTGGGATTCAAAATAAATGAAAACTACGGCACAATGGCTCAGTAGTTAGCACTACTGAGATAGCTTTGGCAAATAGAGTCAAGGAGGATCCAAAGGGACTTTACAAATACATTAAGGACAAAAAGGTAACCAGGGAGAGAATAGGGCCCCTTAAAGATCAGCAAGGCAGCCTTTGTGTAGAGTCACAGGAGATGGGGGAGATACTAAATGAATATTTTGTATCAATGTTTACTGTGGAGAAGGACATGGAAGATGTAGAATGTAGGGAAATAGATGGTGATATCTTGAAAAATGTCCATATTACAGAGGAGGAAGTGTTGGATGTCTTGGAACACATAAAAGTGGATAAATCCCCAGAACCTGATCAGGTGTACCGGAGAACTCTGGGAAGCTAGGGAAGTGATTGCTGGGCCTGTTGCTGAGATATTTGTATCATCGATAGTCACAGGTGAGGTACCAGAGGACCAGAGGTTGGCCAATGTGGTGCCATATTTAACAAAGATGGTAAAGACAAGCCAGGGAACTATAGACCGATGAGTCTGACGCCAGTGGTGGGCAAGTTGTTGGAGGGAATCCCAAGGGACAGGATTTCCACGTATTTGGAAAAGCAAGGACTGATTTGGGATAGTCAACATGGCTTTGTCCGTGGGAAATCGTGTCTCACGAACTGAATAGAGTTTTTTGAAAAAGTAACAAAGAGGATTGATTAGGGCAGAGCAGTAGATGTGATCGTTATGGACTTCAGTAAGGCATTCGACAAGATTCCCCATGGGAGACTGAATAGCGAGATTAGATCTCGTGGAATACAGAGAGAACTAGCCATTTAGCTACAGAACAGGCTGGAAGATAGAAGACAGAGGGTAGTGGTGGAGGGTTGTTTTTTCAGGCTGGAGGCCTGTGACCAGTGAAATGCCACAAGGATTGGTGCTGGGTCCACTACTTTTCATAATTTATATAAATGATTTGGATATGAACATAGGAGGTATAGTAAGTAAGTTTGCAGATTACATCAAAATTGGAGGTGGGGTGGACAGCGAAGAAGGTTACCTCAGAGTACAATGGGATCTTGATCAGATGGGTCAACAGGCTGAGAAGTGGCAGATGGCGTTTAATTCCGATAAATGTGAGATGCAGCGTTTTGGGAAATCAAATCTTAGCAGGACTTACACACTTAATGGTAAGATGCTAGGGAGTGTTGCTGAACAAAGAGACCTTGGAGTGCAGGTTCATAGCTCCTTGAAAGTAGAGTTGCAGGTAGATAGGATAGTGAAGAAGGCATTTGGTACGCTTTCCTTAGCTGGTCAGAGTATTGAGTACAGGAGTTGGGAGGTCATGTTGCAGCTGTACAGGACATTGGTTAGGCCTCTTTTGGAATATTGTGTGCAATCCTGGTCTCCTTCCTATCGGAAAGATGTTGTGAAACTTGAAAGGGTTCGGAAAAGATTTACATGGATGTTGCCAGGGTTGGAGGTTTTGACCTATAGCGAGAGGCTGAATAGGCTGAGGCTGTTTTCCCTGGAGCGTCAAAGGCTGCAGGGTAGCCTTAACAGAAGTTTATAACATCATGAAGGGCATGGATAGGATAAATAGACCAAGTCTATTCACTGGGTTGGGCGAGTCCAGAACTAGAGGGCATAGGTTGGGGGCGAGAGAGAAATGATGTGAAAGGGACCTAAGGGAAGACATTTTCATACAGAAGATGGTACGTGTATGGAATGAGCTGCCAGAGGAAGTGGTGGAGGCTTATACGATTGCAACATTTAAAATGCATCTGAATAGGTATATAAATAGGAAGAGTTTGAAAGGATATGGACCAAGCGCTGGCGAATGAGACTAGATTAGGTTGGGATATTTGATCGGAAAGGAGGAGTTGGATCAAAGGGTCTGTTTCCGTGCTGTACATCTCTATGACTCTATGACTATTGCCTTACAGCGCCAGGAACCCGGGATTGATTCCAGCCTCAGACAACTGTCTGTGTGATGTTTGCACATTCTCCCCACATCTGCGCGGGTTTTCTCCCACAATCCAAAGCTGTGCGGGTTAGTTGAATTGGCCATGGTAAATTGCCCATAGTGTTCAGGGATGTGTAGATTAGATGCATTAGTCAGGAGAAATGTAGAGTGAGAGGGGAATGGGTCTGGGTAGGATACTGTTCGGATGGTTGGTGTGGACTTGCTGGGCTGAAATGCTTATTTCCACACTGCAGGAGTTCTATACATTTTTAAAAAACAGATGCAGATTGAAGTGGGATTTAATAGATTAACTGATGAACTTGAATAAATTTGTTTGCATTACCTTGAGTTTACACCTTGTGAAACGTGAGGTAATCAAAGTTTTTAAATAATAGAGTTTCTCTTTATCTCCCCTCGTAAATTCATTTCCTATTGTGGGAGAATTCAGAATAAAGGAGTATAATCTAAAGATAATACCAGGTCATTCAGGATTACAATCAGGAACTTTTTTTTTAACAGAAATCTGGGATATCACCGCTGAAAGGCTGGAGATGCTGGGGAATCAAATGGAGCTTTTAAGACTGAATTTGATAGAATTTGTCAGATAAGAGTATGAAGAAATAGGGATTAAAGGCCATAAAATGAAAATCAATTAGAGAAAAAAAAATTGCTGGAGAAACGCAACAGATCTGGCACCATCTGTGAAGAGAGAAATCAGAATTAACATTGCAAGTCTGGCGACCCTTTTTCAGGATTCCGCATCATGAACAAGGGTCATTGGACCTGAAATGTTAACTCTGCTTTCTCTCTCCACAGATGCTGCCAGACCTGTTGAGCTTCTCCAGCAGTTGCTGTTTCTGTTTCCAATTTCCAGCATCTACACTTCTTTGTTTTGTTTTAGTTAGGATCAAATACAATTCAGTGATGATGTAACTGAACAGTGGGGCAGATGGCCGCGCTTGCTGCTTCAAACTATACAGTCCATCACAAAAGCCACCCTGCTTTCCATTAACTCCGTCTACATTCCCCACTCCCTCAAGAAAGCAGCCAACATGATTATACTCTCTGCCACCCTCTTCATCAGGCAGAAGATACAAAGTTTTAAAAACACATACTAACTGATTTAAGAACAGCTTCTTCTCTGCTGTTATCAGACTTATGAGGAGACCTCATACATGAGAGTTGATCTTTCTCTGCACCTTCGCTGTATATTCTGCCTTCTGTTTTATTACCCTGATGTACTTATGATTTACAGGTATGATTTGTCTGGTGAGCCTGGAAAACAATTCTTTTCACTATATCTCAATATATGTGATAGTAAATCAAATCACAGCAGTCAATGGTCCTGTATTAGCCTAACTATACACAGTGTTTAGATTAGAGTGGTGCTAGAAAAGCACAGCAGGTCAGGCAGCATCCAAGAAGCAGGAAAATCGACATTTCGGGCAAAAGCCCTTCAGGTCAGAGTGAAATCAGGCAGGGAGGGCTCATACATGGATATGAAAGTCTTTTCAATTTAGTTAAATGAATAAGAAAGGCATTCTCATGCAACAACAATTCGAATTTATATATTACCTTTAAAATATCCTCAGCTATGTGTGAAAATATAATCCTTTGCATTCTGCTCATGTAACTCTCTGTCCTAGCTCATTGTTCCTCATGGACTCGGGGGAGAATGATGGGATGCCATCTCCAATCCAAAAAAGACCCCTGACTGATTCCTCCTCTCGGCTGAATGAGGAGCACTGGGACCCATTATTGTGGAGCCTCCTTAGTCAATATTTAAAGAGAAAGAAAGGAGTTACCACAATATGCTGACTCATATTTGTCTGTTAATCAGCATCAACAAAACAGATTACCTGCTGCTTTATCTCCTTGCTGTGCATAAATTGGCTGCTCCTCTCACTACACATTTCAGTCGTACTGTGTTTAGCTGTGAAGTACTTTTCAATGTCCTGAGGTCACAAAGTGCGATGAAGAAATGCAACATAGGAGCAGATGCTGGAATCTGCACCGAAAACAAAAAATACTGGAGATCACATCGGGTCAGACAGCATCCACAGAGAGACAGCAAGCTAACGTTTCGACTCTAGATGACTGTTCATCAGAACTGGCATGAAGTGTTGTAAAATCTTTGGCATGCTGCAGTTCTCTTGCGAATCACAGTGCAAACTGGATAAACAACATCTCACCTTCACATTTGGCACTTCACAGCCTTCTGGACCTAAATATTGAGTTCAACACCTTCAAATTATGAACCCACTTCCTTTCCTTTCTTTTAGCTTTACTTGTTTCATTCGCTCACCATGTTCTCTCCCCCCCCCGCCACACACACACACACACCCCGAGAGTGGCTGTTCTTTCTAGTCTGACAGTTAGACACACTATTGTTCTGTCATTCTCGCTTTCCAATCACTTAACCTGAATGATCAACATCCTTTCTCCCCCACCACTCCATCACCTCTCCCACTCCCACCATCGCATAAATGCTGACCTCTCCACATTTCACTTCAGCTCTGATGAAGGGTCATCTAGAGTTGAAACGTTAGCTTGCTCCCTCTCCATGGATGCTGCCTGACCCGCTGTGATCTCCAGCACTTTTTGTTTTCAATGAAGAAATGCAAGTCTTTTATAAAATCACCCATTGAGGCACCACCCACTGATTCGAACAGAAAATTGCTTCATGCATTAGTTGTGTTTATTGGCATGTACAAAGCTTCAAATCCTGAACGAGGTACTTAGGTTTGATAGTTTAGGCTTTTGTCCAGTTACCTGAGGCAATTCATACCACTGTTATAGATTGTAGGTTCATTATAGTGTGTTGAATTACTTCTCTCCCACCTTCTTACTGCTTCTGCTGTGTTTCCAGCGTTGCATACCTGATTTTTGTTCGGCACCTGGGTGGGATCGTTGCTGTGGCCAATATACGAGGAGGAGGAGAGTATGGAGAAAATTGGCACCAAGGTAAGAGATTCTTGAGAATCCACCCTTCCTTTCATTTCATTCTAGAATTGTTAACGAGGTACTGGCCTGTCGTAGTTATGTGATTACAATAATAAGCCGGAGGCTTGAAAAGATAACTCAGAGCAGTTCAAATTCAAACTCAACCATGACAGTTTGAAAATTTGAATTCAGTTGGTATCAGTAAAACTGGCCATCAACCTGTCAGATTGGTTTTTAAAACCTTAATGGTTCACTATTACTCTTGGAGGGGCAAAACTACTGTTTTCACTTGATCTGGACTTAAAATCATAGAGTCATAGAGATGTACAGTATGGAAACAGACCCTTCAGTCCAACTCATTCATGCCCACTAGATATCCTAAATTAATCTAGTTCCATTTGCCAGCACTTGGCCCATATCCCTCCAAACTCTTCCTAATCATATACCTGGGGTCCAGATGCCTTTTAAATGTTGTAATTGTACCAGCCTCCACCACTTCCTCTGGCAGCTCTATGTGACTTCTGTCTGACATACCCATAATCACCTTTTGAAATGGCCACACACACACATACACTGCATTCTATTCAAGTACAGAGGAACCTTGATTATCTGAAGGACTTTTGTGGGGAGTATTTCGTTTGGTTAATAGATTTCCAGATAACATATCTCAGCCGAGCATCAGGACCTTGCGATCTTGCCGGATAATCAAGATTCCTCTATACCAGGTATCTGGGATTCAAGATGAGGGGCCCATTCCCACTGCAATCTGACAGCAATGACATTGAGACACTAACCAGACTTTGTGGAGTTTGCTTGATCGTTCTGCCTAAGATTTACAAAATCTTCAAAACTTTCCTCTGTGGCTTTGATTTTCTGTGAATTGTTTGTCATGTTCTCCTGATCCTGGTATTGTGTTCAACTGGGTTATAAGATTACGAGAAGTAGGAGTGTGCAGAGGCTGGTATCCTGTTGCCAAGTCACTCTTTCTTTATACATGGAGAGTCCTTGACACTGATCCAGCTCCATCAGAGCCAGCTCCCAGAGTGAACAGAAACTCTGACGCTTTGTCAGCTAGGGCTCCCTGATTGGACCAGACTAACAGTCCCAATCAGGGAGGTTATATTGAATGAGGTTCACCTGGCTGACCTCACTACACCATTCAGCCCGCGAGTCTGTTCCTCCATATGGTAAGATTGTGATTGATCTGATTGTGGACGTAGCTCCACTTTCCAGTCAGTTGCCCATAGCCTTCTAATGCCTTATCCATCAACAAAATGTCTAACTCAGTCTTGAATGTATTCAGTGACCTGGTCTCTACTGCTGTCTGTGGAAGAGAATTCCAAAGACTAACAGCGTTCTGATAGAACAGGAGTATCTTAACCTTCATCTTAAACAGGAGGTTCCTTATTTTTAAACTGCATTATCTAGATCTGGATTTCACCATGAGAGAAAACCTCCCAGCACCTGCCCTGTCAAATTTTGCATTTTCAGTAACATTACACTTGTTGTGAATGTCCACTGAATCAGTGCCTGGACAAGAGTAGGCAGAAACCCCACCCACAAATAAATGTTGGGCTGTCATCTCTACTGAATGACAACACCATTGGCATAAGCTGCCATTGGCATTGCACCCATCTGAGGCCTAGGAACAGTGCTATGTTCCAAGACATGGGTGAGACTTAGTGGGAGGGATGTAGGATGTGATGGGAGTGTCAGCAGCAAGGCCTGGTGACTGGCTCCCAGTGGCCTCTCGCCCCCAGCTAATGCAGGCCTGTGTATCATAGAGCAGAGGCAGAAAAATGGTGGGCTCCTCATCACCCACTCTCTCGCCTAGTGAAATGCCTCCCCGCCCAGCCATGGGGAAGCTATTAAATTCCACCCACTGAGTCTCAGTCCCATCCTGTGTGTATTGTAATCTGTTTTCATTTTTGTATCATTCCCTGCAGCTGGGATCCTGGGCAAGAAGCAGAATTGTTTCGATGATTTTCAGTGTGCAGCGGAGTACCTGATCCAGGAGGGGTACACGTGCAAAGAGAAACTCACCATCAATGGAGGCTCCAACGGGGGCCTGTTGGTCGGTACGGACTCTCAGGCAGATGCTGGTTGAGTAAAGCGAGTTGCAGTGCTATTTAACACACAGTGTCACTACATGGCTCAGGAAAGGTCCATAAGTGATAGCATACCAACCCCAGTCAAAGCAATAGATGGTTCCAGGAGGCCATGGAGGAAATATAAATGTCAGCTTTAACAAACATGGGTTAGCATGAGGAGTAAGAAAATCAGCTCCCTGCTGGGAAGTGTGTGCATTTGAGGATTTTGACATGATCATGATGGGAGTCAGCTGTAACAGTTCCCATATTTGCTCACAGCTAGATCCCAAAAACAGCAATGAGATAATTGCGCCAATAGACTGTTTTGTAGCAATGTTGACTGTGGAATAAATGTCACCTGGGGAGACCTTTTCTGTATTTCTTCAGTGTAGTCTTACAGGATGTTTTACATCCAGCTGAGAGGACACATTGGGCCTCATTTTCACATGGGACTTGATGAACGGCATTTCTGACAGTGCAGCACTCCCTCCACACTGTCCCGCTGCTGCCAGCATAGATTTTATAACCCGGGAATGGGACTTAAACATACAACCTAGTGTCTGATTTCTGTGCTCACCACTACCTTCTCAATAGCAATTAGGGATAAGGTGCACATCCCATTGAACGAATAGCAAAAAAAAGCCAATATGTTGAAGCTTGATACTATCTTGCTGATGACCTAAGGTGCTGAGATTAGATATGCATTCAATTCCAGACACTGAATACAGACAAAAGCTAAGCCTTGGGATATCAGGCCAATAAAGAGGCACAGAATAAGTCTTCAATGTCAGTGGACACTGTCATGGAGGCAAGGTCAGAGAAATCCTTTATGTTCGGAGACCTGATAGAGAGTGCATGGAACATCAGTAGAAAGCGTTAATCTTGAACGCTGTTTCAAGTTAAACACAAGGGAAGTATTGTAACAAACTAGCAAATGACAAATTCAACTGAGTCAGAAATCACTTCACCTAATTGATTATTAACTGGAATATTTATGGACCAGAAATGAATAAGTCTGCAGTCATAAAGAAAAGGCATTTAGGAGATGTATGATAAACCATCAGTTTCTGTGGAAGGAAGAGCTAATTGGGTGAACCAACTTCCCTCAGTTTTACTCTGTGATATATAAACACTTTGTGATTACAGTATCTCTCCTTCAGGAGCGTGTGTGAACCAGCGACCTGATCTGTTTGGTTGTGCAGTTGTTGAAGTCGGTGTGATGGACATGCTCAAATTCCACAAATATACCATTGGCCATGCCTGGACCTCTGACTATGGCAGTTCCGATAACAAGGAGCAGTTCAATTGGTTGATTAAGTGAGTAAACTCTGGGAGTGGCCCTGTTCTGGTGTTTGAGATGTCATTGGGTGTGCAATTGGTGACAACAATACATTTTGTAAACATGTGCTATCCATCAGAGGAAACTGTCTCAAACTCCACTAATGTTTGGAGCCATCCAGCTCCATGGACATGGAGTTATCACTGGGCCACTATTGCTGAGGTCCATTCTATGAGTATAGGGTTGTCCTCTGGGCATATTGCCCAAACACTATGCATAAATAGTGACCCTGGAGAGTAAGTTTCAAAAGGCTGGAAGGAGTGGTCGCAATTAACTAAAATGTATATTTTGCCCCTCACTTCAACCCCCACCATCCTGCATGTGTGGATTTTCCGATCAGAACCATGTCTGGCTTTTACCAGCTTCCTGTAATATTGGGTGCTGAAGTCAGTTAGAGTTCCTGTCAAATGAAGGGAAGCTAGGAATCTTTTAACAGAAATAATTATTTATTAATTATTTCCTCTTCCTCAGGTATTCTCCGCTCCATAATGTCAAGATACCAGAGGGAGGGGTCCAGTACCCAGCCATGTTGCTGCTGACTGCTGATCATGATGACCGTGTGGTGCCCCTTCACTCTCTGAAGTACATTGCCACAGTGCAGCACGTGGTGGGGCGCAGTAGCCAACAGAAAAACCCTCTCCTAATCAGGATTGACACCAAATCGGGACATGGAGCTGGAAAACCCACTACCAAGGTGATTGAGGAAGAGTCAGACATCTTAGCCTTTGTGGCTGAGACCCTGCATTTGGACTGGGTGGAGTGAAGCAGTTCTATCCTGATTTGAAGTCCAATCAATTACAGCTTTTTAAAAAGTGAAACACTTGAGTTCTTTATTTCATTATTTCCTTCGACACTCTGGTGCAGCATTCCTTTGCATGGGGTATCAGAGACTCTCTGGTGCAGCATTCCTTTGCGTGGGGTATCAGAGACTCTCTGGTGCAGCATTCCTTTGCGTGGGGTATCAGAGAGGAATTTTCTGCCATTGTTGATCATGGGTTTTTTGCTTGTCCCTGGAAACTTTAAGGTGTGGTTGTGGTAGTGGTGGTGGTTGCAGACAGTGCAACCCTTCAGTGAATTTCTTTTATTCTTGGCAAAGTCAGTATTTGTTTCCATCCTTAATCAGAAAGACAATACAATTTCAGAGGACAATTAATTGTCAACCATTTTGCAATGAGATTGGAATGACACAGAGGTCAGACCAAGTAAGGATAGCTGAGTTCCTCCCCAGAAGAGGCATTAGTGAACCAATTTTTTTTTTAAACAACAGTCCAGTCATTTGAAAATCATTATTAATAATGACAAGCTCTTTATTCAGACTTATTTAATTTTAATTCCCTAAATGCTTTGGTGAGATTTGATCTGGTCTCCAGAGCTTCTGAATAATGGGTCTAGTAGCATTAGCTGTGGTACCACCTCTCTTCATGCATTGAGTGTGGAGTAGGCTTGATGGATTAGTTGGTTCATTCCCACCCATCACATGTATTTTCACTTGTGCTGCTTGAGAATGCAGGTGCAAAAATGCTTTCCAGACCAGCAATCTTCCCAGTGCTCCATCCTTAATGATGTACCATCAGACCCTATGATCCTACACGCTGGACTCCCATTCCAATATCACTCAACAACCCCCACCCCGCTGTTACAGCCTCTATCGGAAAAAAAAATCTTCTAATAATTTGGCTCTTTGATCATGATTTCAAATCTCCCCCCTCTAATGGTCTCCTGCTCAATATTTGCTGCTTATCCAAAGCATTTAATGTGTTTCAGAATATTTGCATGTGTAAGGGATGATATGTGTGTTTTACAGTCCATTGATTTCCAGTGTTGTTAGATTCAGCAACCTTCAATCAAAATTTCAGGATGGCTCATGTGTAAAGCATGCAGCTGTTAAGGTGCCATAGCACTTTGAAGCAGAGGATTCCACTCAGGCCCTTGACCAACATTCATTCAACCAAAATCATTAAAAGGGTTGATGTAAACATTTAATTGCATTGCTTTTCATGTGAGCCTGCTGTGCAGAAATTGGTTGCCACATTTCCTGTTTTACAACATTGGCTGTGCAGCAAACGTACATCACTGGTTCAGAGGTGTTGGGGATGTTCTGAGCTTGTGAAAGATACCATATAAATGTAAATCTTTTCAGTCATTATTGGGCATTCACTCCAAAGCTGAATTCTCTCAAGATTAGATTAGATTCCCTACAGTATGGAAACAGGCCCTTCGGCCCCACATGTCCCCACCTACCCTCCAAAGATTAACCCACCAAGACCCATTTTCCCTCTGACTAATGCATCTAACCCTATGGGTAATTTAGCATGGCCAATTCACCTGACCTGCACATTTTTGGACTGTGGGAGGAAACCGGAGCATCCAGAGGAAACCCATGCAGACATGTTTCTTGGACCAGTTCTAACACTTGTAATAATGACACTAATTCAGAAGGCTTGTACAAAGTATTCATCAGAGGTTATACCTGATCAAAAAGTTAAATCAATGCCCAAATGGCACCATTTCTTTCTTTTTCAACGAACCATTGATAATTAAAACCTAGAGTACAGAGTGTGGTGGAAATATAGAGCAGGAGATAATGTCAATGAATTGTAGCAGAAACTGGATAAATACAGCGCGGCCGGGGTTTGAGAGCGGCGGGAGCTGGAGGGAAGTATTTTACATTTCAACCTTTAGATCTGGTCCAGAGAATCTTACAACCGTACCTGAAGAAAAACAGAATACATTCTCCAGATGTCCTGGCCGATATTTGTCCTTTAACCAATATAACCAGCAAGAAAACAAAAGATTATCTAGCCATTTGTAACAACTTGCAGCCAACAAAAAAAAAACTTCTTTGGCCATAAGGCTCTTAGAACATCTGGGGTTTGTGAATATTGTGTAAAAATGGAAATCCTCTCTTTCTTGTGGTACCATTCATGCCATGGAGAGGTTTTGTAGGTTAACAAAGTCTCAGACAGGAGTAAAGAAACACCAACAAGAAAATATACACAAACACAATTTTTTAATCCACTTTTCATTTCAAATCATGTTATAATTCACTTATTGAAAATGTGTTACAGTCCTGGATTGTTCCCTGGCTCTCAAACAGCCTGAGCTTATCACGGTTACAACAGCAGTCATAACCCATTGGGGCTGCATTGCTTTGGTTACTAGCAGTAAACGATGCTACATTCTCCCGTCACTTCTTCCTGTACAATCTCAATTACATCCTTTGGTTTATCCATCGATCTGTAAACAATGTCTTAAAAATGTGTTCAAAAAAAGTAAACACGATATATAAATATCACATTTTTAGGAGAATAAGTAACAAATTCTAGTGTATCTAGGTAAACTACAATGATACATACAAGACAAGCACAAAAAAAAAGTGTTCACATCTGTCTTATTCACAGGAGCAACTAGAAAGAGAAAGAGGGAAAACCTAAGGAAATTGTAATTCCTTTGAGAATTCCACTCTTTAGTCACAGTAACATATTAAACCTATTGAGGTAGCTCTGTATAGTTATTCAAAATTAAAAAGTGTACCTGATTTGTACACAATTTTGTCATTTCACTACATAAATGGCACGAAACATTCGCTTTCTGGAGCACAGCCTGTGATGTGTGGAGACAAACGAGCACTAAGAGTTCAAATGTTTCATGCCTTTCTAATCACACCTACTCTAAAACACATTTCTACTTATTGCATAATATAACAGAGTTTACATCCACACCATGGACCATGTAGACAGACATGAGGGAAGTGCAACAGCAGTCAGACTGGTGAATCCCAGTGGCACAAGGGGTCATTCTAGTTGCCCCAGGCACCTGCAGTGTGATCCAAGTCCATCAGACAGGCTACTGCCCAGCTCTGCATCATAGATTCCCATTTTGCTCTGTTCCCTAACTTTATGTGGCTAGTATTATAACAAAGATTGTTGATATTTCGGATAAGCATTTTGAAAACAAAAAATTTGGATAATAGTTTTCAGATAAAGCCCCACTGTCTAACTGATATTAGTTCTATATTATATAGCTCTTGCCCAACTAAGGTTCCCGGTGTAATTTATACAATAGCAATAAAATGCAACATCATTCAGAAATGGAGAGATAAAAAGAGCTGTGCATGGAAAATGGGGAACATGCAATTTTCTGACTACTCCCTACTTTGGTCGAATTGTGGCTTGCCTCAGAATGCCAAGAGGCTGGAGGCTGTTCTGTTCATTGCTGGAGCAAGCCACACTGCACATCAGTAAAAGCCGACAAAGAGCTGATGAGTACCATCTACTTCTCCAGTGGTTGGGCAATAATGACAGACACACAACTGAAAAATAAGTGAACAATTAATGAAATACAATTAAAAAAAGGATTCCTTCATCTGAATAGCACTATGTTCTAGTGACCATGGTTTGGGAAGCATAGCTTGCTTCATAATCCTGTGATCTCCACTAGCTGTATGCCTTAAAAACACTAGCCACCTAAGTTCTCTAGCTTGGATACCTCTGATAAGATTTGGAGAGAGTCATTCCAGTTTAATGTTTTAGTCACCAGGCTAGTCTCTATTTTAGACATGGTATAATAGATGGCTGTTCTCATTGGGAGCTCTTTGAGCATGTCCAAATCATTTTTACTTTGGATCCTTACAGGCTATGAATAGAATAACATTTCCATTCTATCAGTCTGTCTGTCTTTCAAACCTTCTTAAATAAGTCATATATTTAAAAAGAGAGGGTAAACAGCCAAAAAAAGAGGGTAAACCCAAAAACTCCCTCTTAGAGGACTTGACAGGGTGGATGCTGAAAAATTGGTTCCCTTGGATAGAGAGTTGTGAACTGAAGGCCAAAGTTCTAGGGTATGTATTTCATAATTTGGCATGAGGCAAGGATAAATTTCTCAATTCAAAATCTTTGGAATTCTGCACTTAAGCTGACTATGGACGCTCAGTCATTGAGCTCATTTGAACCTGATATTAATAGATTTTTGGACATTTTAGGAGTAAAAGGATGTGATGATTGGGCAGGAGAGCAAAACTGAGGCAGGTGATCAACCATGATCTCATTGAATGAGAGAGAGGGCTCAACAGCCATTGTTACCTACTCCAGCTGCTCTTTTCCACATTCTTGCCAAAACCATCAGACAAAGCAAAAGTTGAACCCATAGCTACAAAGATTGCAGACCTGTGCATCAGAAGTGGATAAGTAGCCTTCAGATACAGCCAAAAGAATAAAATATTTCAAATGGAACTGGATTACAGCTGTACGTTTTCCACACTGGGTGACTAACTTGGAATCCATACATTAAGGAGCTTTAATGTAAGGCAAATAACTTGTGATATGAACTAACCTTACCTTGTTTTCTGGATATTCTAATTCTAGAATTTGCCCAATTTTTCCCTTGAAATTTAAATGCATTCAGATTACAGGAGGCTTTTATTTTGATAGCAAGGAATTAGATGCATAGTTTTGGGCGGATTTTCCACATGGATCAATATTTCCTCTCCATTAATCCACTGCAGGACGTCTCTGGCCATTGCACTCCCTCTGGATACAGGACCATTCAATACAATGAGATCAACATTTTTTTTTAAAAATGGTCAGTAATCACTTTTGAGAAGTTACAGACCAGCAGATAGATACAGAATATGTCTGGTTCAAAAGACTAATCAGAGAAAACTACCATTGTATAAAAAATACTGAGAGGTAGATCCAGTTTTCACCAGAATTGTACCATTGCAGTTTGATTATACACCAAAACAATATACTACCAAAATGAAACAGCTTCATACAGTCCCTGAGTAGAGCTTTTCATCCTGAGTTACTTGATTGCAGTTATACATTACAATATATAAAAATACAAAAACAATATATTAAAACATAGTCTGTAAGCACTGTATGAGCGCACAATGATATCAGTGTACAGACTTGAACATTTTTTTAAAAACGAGATTGCCAGTTTAAACAGTCACTCTCTCTGTCTTTGACCCAAATGCGCTGTTCATATGTTTCCAGAATTCCAGGTTCTTAAAATGTGGCTGTGGCTTTGGTTGCATGTTTACCTTTGTAATGGATTTCTTGTACAATTGCAGTGAAATAACAATAGTTTCACAAAGGATAGAGTTAATTCCCTATCCCCACTGTGCTCAGTTGTGAAAGAGAATCAGCTGTTTCTGGCTCATGTACTAATTTTCCAATTACTTCCTCTAAAAAGGTGAAATTTTCATAATAAAATTCTTTAGCATTGACAAAAAAAATTCACTCTGATTGGCACAAAGTTCCATGGGCACTGTGCTCCATTGGCACCATGTTCTATAGATCCCCCTCAAGTCATATCATTGAGAGTATGAAGCATGTGAAAAACAAGGGCCACCATATTACATGAAAGGAACACATTCTCTTTGACAAGATACAAAGTGACATGTGACTGGTAAGGGTTTCAGGATGATTAATGAACCCGTACCACCCACGCCCCCCAACTTTTCATACAGCCTCTTTGAAACAGAATTGATCTGGTCAGGTACTAGCCTACGGTAGTGTTGTATTGTAATATGAGCCCCCAGTCCCATGCAGATGTGTTTTGAACGATGTGCAAGCTGTAATTCAATAACATTGAACTTCTGATAGTTTTTATCACCAGGTCACATGAGGGTTAAAGACTAGGCCAGCTGAACTGAACCTTCAATTGACAAATGCCTCCTCAATTCAACAATATGAAGATTAAATACGTAACTTGAATTGAAAATCAATTGTACAGTGTAATTGTTTTGAAAATGGAAATCACTCCATCAGTTAAGATATTGGGCAGTTTGTATTCTGAGGTAGAACAACAACTTTGTCCAACACAGATCCAATTTCTTTACCATTGGAGTGATTTCCTATTTCCCAATGATTCCGTCCAGTTGATTTGCAATTCCAAATGCACTTTCATCTGCATGTGGGGAATGGAGGAGGCATCCGTCAATCGAAGGTGCAGACAATGTGACCTGACTGAGGGGTCATTTGCTCGGGTAGAGAAGGCATTGTTGAGTCAAGGGGGCATTCAACAGCTGATTGAGTGGAGTCAAAGATAATAATCTGTCAGAGTGGGAGGTTACCCATAGAAAATACTTGGATACACTTTTGTGCAAACTTACATTGAATGTCAACCATTTTCAAATGGTCTCAACAAAGCCTGCTCTTTTACAATCAAACATACAAGCATTGCAGAAAATTGGAACTTTTGTTTACAAACTTACTGGCAATTATAACTCTGTGGTCAACACCAAGCACTGTGGGAGATTTTGGGGTCAAGCTCTGAATAAGTGAATGGACTTGTGGCTCCTGACCTTGCTGTCCAGTCAGAGTTGAAATTACAGCTTGTCACTAGTTGACAATAGGTTCTCCAGTATGATTGTGACTTTCACTCTGGTTTGAAGGCAATCATCACCATAGAGTTGTAAACTCTACCCAGTGTATCAATACAACAATATATTTCTCCATTGATAACTCAACCTTTCTCCCAACCACACTGGTAAAAGTCCTGCTCACATTTTTTTTAAAAAAAAGTCTAATTGGACAAAATATCCAGTGAATCAGCCACTATGTCAGAACTTCAGTGCAGCCTCAACTGCTGGAGCTACTGGTTCCATAACCTCAGTTCCAGGTGGGACAAAACTAATTTGAGAGACAGAAATTCCAACATAGTGTTAAATGAAATTCACAAGCATTTCTTGCTTATTGTTGTCATTATGATTCACTACTGGATAACAGTGAACATGCTACAAGCACTTCAGTGCTGGCAGGGAAAAGTCATATTATCTTGCTCTTCCATCACCTCCTTAGCTCAACTATTACAGCATTACAGGCATTCACTTGTCACTCCCTTCGTAGTGCCTGACTGTATCAATCTCACTGCTGTCCAGCTGGAATCTAAGCCAATCCACTTCAACAATATTTTCAAATCTGATTGTTGCCTGCTCTATTTTCTTTTGGAATCCCTGAGATCACAATTTCCTTGAGAGGATGTACAACATTAGTGAAGGAGACAACCTTAAAATTAATCAATTTACATCAAGTAGCATGAGACTTCTCTCCTAATCCATCTGTGCAAACACAATGTTCAAGTGTGCCAATGAAATTTGATTGAAAAATCAAATGGACTCCGTGATAATGGGAGCGCTCTCAATATTTAGAGATGTGAATGAGGGGAGTTGGGAATAGTGAACACCAGGAATGGAGAAACACAACCACTACAGAGTGTTCGTAAGACTGAATAAGTGGTGCAGTTGTGCTGAGTCAGAGACCAGGTGAATGTTTGGCTGGTACTCCAACTGTACTGAGCTACCTTTGCGCGCCCCTGTCAACTCTGTCTATTGGAAGGAATCTTCAAGACCAACTGTCGAAAAGTGGTGGAGCAAGAATGGAAGGGTTTATTTCTGCACGGGACTCAAAGTTGTCACATTGAGATAGAATGTTCCAGCCGCAAAGAGTTTTTGGGGCCCAGACAGTAGGTGAAGATGGGGTTCAGAGCATCCAAGCAGGATAGGGAGTTCCACTAAGAAGGTTCAGGGTCCAGGCTAGAAACAGGAAGTTTTGGCAATTAAATCTTAAAAGCTCAATCCCACCTCCAAAAGCATTATGTTTCACCTTTTAGAGGCAGGCAGGCATGCATTGTACTTATACCTACAATGAGCCTTGCATTCAACCCAAGTAAAAATGGTTGTTCTTCAGTGTTGACCTTCTGGCATTTTACAGGGTTAGCACTGAAAGGTATGATCTCAAAATGACCACTAGAACCCTGGCCGGGAGGTCTTTAGGGCCTGTCCGTTTTGTGCAATGTTTAAGTAAGGATGAGGCTAGTTCCTGGTTTTGGTACTCCCTGTGTAGTGCTCCACGTTACAGGAAACTGGATGGGTACTTCCCATGGGTAGAGAGTATGTTGCTGAACTCCCAGCAGGCTCTCATGGAAAGTCTGTGCCTGGAAAGCTATTGACACATTTTAACCCATTGCTATAAATCAACTGCGTTTAACTGAGCACATGCAAGTGAAGTGATCATTTTAGCTGCAGTATATAAAAGTGAGTTGGTTAAGAGTATAGAGTAAGAGGATTATTGTAAAACTGCATAAAACATGAGTTAACCTCAGTGTATTGCATACAGTTCAATAACATCACAGGAAGGATGTAGTCACACTGGCAAGGCAACAGAAAAGTTGTACAAGAATTTTGCTAGGAAGGGAGAACTTTAATTATAAGGAAAGTCTAGGCTGCGGTTATTCTGAAGCAGAGAAGGGTGATGGTGGTGGGGGAGTAAAGATGAATAAAATTATGAAGAACCTAAACTAATCTATCTCCATTCGTAGAGGTCAATAGTAAGGGGCATGGATTTAAAAGCAATTCTTATACAGATTAGAGGGGAAGTTAAGGAGAATTTATTTTCATGCATAAGGTTGCAGGGATTGGAAACTCACTGCTTGGGAGGGTATAGAAGTGAAAAGCTCTTTGTGTAAAAATACCTGGATGTACAATGAGGTATTCCAGGATCTGGAAAATGGGATTAGACTGGAGAGCTCTTTTTCAGCCAACACAGAGCACCATAAGCTGAAAGGCTTCCTCCTGAGCCTTGCATTTTCTATTCTCAGATTTAACTGGAGCAGCCATCCAGCAGAAAAGGAGTTCAAATCCCACCATAGCAGTTGGCAAAGTTTGTATTCAAACAGAATAAAAAGCTGTATCTGTAAATGTGACCATGAAGTTACTGAATTAACATTAAAAACATATTGAAAGTTTATTAATGGGAAGAAACACTTTAGGGAAAAAAAAACAATCATTCTTGCCCAGTCTGAACCAATAATGTCACCTCAGTCCACACACCAAAGTGGTTACATCTCAATGTCACTCTGACATCAGCTGTCAGGGCAACTAAGGCAGGACAATAACTCCTGAATGAATGAATTAATTAACAATCAAATTGCAAACTGAGTGTTTTTCAATGGACTGCTATTGGGCGGGTGAATCATAGAATCCCTACAAATTGGAAGCAGGCCATTTAGCCCATCCAGTCCACACTGACCCTCTGAAGACCATCCTAACCAGATCCAGCCCCTTACCCTATCCTTATAACCATATACTTCTCACGGCTAATCCTAGCCTGCGCATCCCTGGACACTATGGGCAATTTCCCATGGTAAGCTACATAACTTTGGACTATGGAAACCCACATAGACTCAGGGAATGTCCAAACTCCACACAGACAGTTGCCAGAGGCTGGAATAAAACCCAGGTCCTTGACACTGTGAGGCAGCAATGCTAACCACTGAGCCACCATATCATGAAAGGCTCTGGGTAGGATTTATTCAGCAGTTTAATGGCCATAGTACCAAACATAGTGACATTAGTGTACAGTAGTGGAATGCTGAGTTTTAATCAGCTTAAATTTCATTACCAATTCCCTGCACCATCAACATGGAAGGTACTGAAAACTAAGGAACAGAGTAAACTGTCAGATAGGACTTTTGGTTTTATATAACAAAGTTGTGTGTCTCAGGGTGCAAATGGATTGACAACAGAACATTGTGCTGTGCAACTCTGGTTAGGACTGATATCTTGGAGGTGTATCAAATTCCATTATTTAACAAAACGTTTAAAATAAACAAGCTAGAACATTTGCAGGCAACAAAATTTCATACTAACCCATTTGCACCTTCACCATTCATTACCAATCCCAGCATTAATCTGTGATTGAAAATTGAAGTAGTATTCACTCCTACCAAGTATCAGATTATTTTTTGATTGTAGCAGAATGTTCATCTCATGAGTTGGTTTACCATGTGCCTAACGAGTGAACATTAGGCTCGGGTGTCCATACTCCATCTGCAATAGGCTATTTGTTATGAGCTTTCTCTTTTATATCAGCAATTCTTCATCTGAAGATAGGTTCAGGAAACTCTGTGCTTCTGAGGAACACAATAAGAGTTGGATCAAAAGTAGGATGGCACAGTAGGAATCTGAGGACAACAGTTGCTCATCTAGGGAGCTTAAATGAACTTGTATCATTAGTTTTTAACTGCTGAGACTTTAAGTAGTCAAATAAGATGCACTATAATGTAAGTCTTGAGACTCTATTTCGAGGTAAAAGTGATGTAATGTAGATTATGGTAGCTCATCAGACCTGTTGCAGATATATGGACACAAGAAACACCGCAGCTTTGGTGGAAGGTTATTCAAATTGGTTGCCATCCAATAGGCTAGCCTGGATTCTCTATCATTTTTGAGTTCTGAAAGCTTTGATTGCGTGACGTAATTCAACATGACTAGGCAACAAGAGGAAGTCAGATCTTTCAGACGTGTGGGAGGAAACCTTTGTCTACCTGCTGAGATAATTTCACTAACCTCCTGATAAAGGGGAAATGATTGTCCCAGGTGAGAGTCCTGTCAATCTTTGATGGGTGTAGTCGTGTGATCAAAATGTTTAAGGACTCATTGTTTGTTCTTCATCATCTAACCTGCTGTTTGGTGAATTGAAAGGTAGCACTGTGTAGGGGGAGGATGCCAAAATACATATACCGGAAGTGAAGAAACCTCTTTGTTGCATGGTTACTATTCCAAATTCAATGCAAGTCAGCCTTCAAAATAAATCAATGCAATGGTTCTCAAGCCATGGTTGATACCACCAGGAGGAGGAGAAATTAACAAGGGGCAAGAGAATTGAGTTTTATATCAGAAAGCAGATTTCTTGCTCTTGGTTCTTTCGAAAAATGAACAGAGACAAAGAATGTCTTGACATTATAGGATTTAAGTTGGACATCTGGAAATTTTGGCAGTATTAAGGTGGTTGAAAGGTTATGGAGGCTGTTGTCTAAGAATGTTCCAGTGTGCCTCAGTTTGCTGAAGGTTTATCCAAATCCTATCCATGATCAGAATGAGTAGAAGTTGGACTCATGATGAAGTCTTTTGATTGCTTTGGAGAATTGCTGGATCTTGACCTCGGCAGTGTAGGTGAACCTGAGGTAGTTTTGTATCCTGAGTTGGTTCCTGGCACTGACGACGTCAGGTCTTTTTCCTTTTCTGCAAATTCGAGCTTTGCCTACTTGGCTCCTCGGCGAACTCTCGCAGGGGACTTTCGTAGGCTTCCGGAAGAAGCTTTTCCAAGTGCTCCCCCGTTTCTTCCAGGAGTAGGGCCGTGCTGTGCTCTCCTCCCACTTCTTGAGGAGTAGTGGGTGAGGGGGATGAAGTCAAGGCCCCTGTTGTCGATTTACTTTCCTGTCTTCCCTGAGAACTGGCAGATTGTTGTTGCTGGGCAGCTTTGATTGTGCAGTTGGCCACCATGTGGCCGATGCTTTGGCAATAATGGCACTTCTTCGGTTGGGGGGCTAGTTTACATTCCTTGGCATGATGATCCAAGCCACCACAGTTATAACATCTAAAAAGGAAAGAAAAAGAAAACGAAACACAAGAATAAAAAGGATGCAGGTACAATTTCCATTCAGTTGCTGAGGGTTTTTCTAATGCAAATTAGCCCAAAATCACCCAAATGACCACAAAGCCCAAAACATAAATCGAGTTTCCAAGACCTTTTGTGCCAGTTTAAAAACACATTGAGCTCAAAACCAACACTGGCCACAGACTTGACTGTGGCCCAGCCCGATGTGGAGATCCAGTGAATCACATGTCTGCAGACCTTCAGAAGACTCAACATTGCACTGGCTCATCCAAACTGATTTAAGAGCTTTGCTGTATGTCTTTTCTTTTAAAAGAAAACTTAAATAAACTGTACTTCAAGTAAATGGTAAATGTTCAGTCGCATTTTTTAGTCATCAATATCAGATTACTCAAATGGTGGATTGGCAACGTGACAAATTCATCAGTTGTATTAATCAAACAAACATTACATAATGATATCAAAGGAACGCTTTAAATAGTTTTTATTTACATTCTCAGTTACACAGTTGCACCGGTGCATGGATGCTTTTATCGCCGAGTCTACGAAAATGAATGAGTGGATCATGAACAAATGCATTTTGGAGATCCTGTATATTAACATCCATAGAGGGCAGTCAATAACTCAGTGTAATGAATTATCTGAAAGAAGCACTTCTAACAGCATGACACTTTCTCTACATTTGACCCTCCAATGTAGAGTTTTCTCTGTACTGCTGTTCTTTAATATAGCCTGTTTGGTTGTGCAAAATTCCCTCAAATCTGACCTTCCAGTAGTATAGCAATCCCTCTGTATCACCCAGACAGTGCAGTGCTCCCTCAGATCTGCTGCTCCAATAGTGTAAAGCTCCCTCAGAATTGCTCTTCCAACTTGACAGTATTCACGCAATATCATCTCTCAAAAGAGCCCAGTGCTTCTCAATACTGCCCCTCCAATATTAGTACTCTCCTTCAGTACAACATTCCCTCAGAACAGCCTCTGTAACAGTGCAGCACTCACTCCTCAGTGCAGTAATCCTCAGTAGAATCTTTCCAACAGTATCGTCTTCCCTCAGTACTGGTCCAACTGTGCAGTATCACTCAATAAAATAACTCAATAATGAATCAACAACATTACTGCTGGTCCTTCATTGCAAATTGTGATTTAAAAAAAATGCAATGTGGGCACCTTCAAAATGGCTAGGAAACAAAGCTAATTTAAAAATGAATATAGGTTCATTAACACAGCATGGTGCACAAGGATCCCTACTGTTATTTAACAGACATTAACAGTATGTGACAACATCCCACCTATTAACAATAAGGCCAAAAAGCCTGTTAACATTCTCCCACATCCCAACTCCGGATTTTATTTCCTTTTACTGCTAGCAATAATGGCTATTACTGGGACTTGACAGTAGCTGTGGATTTGTACAACTACTCGACAGATCCTCTACATACGCATAACAGGAGTATTGGAAGCTGCTCATCACACATATTCACACTGAATTACACTCATTCACCCACCAAGTAGGCACATTCAGCTCCTACTGTACTTCCAGTGCAATTGTGTTCTTTCTAGATCTCCTCAAATATGCCCCATCAGACACATGCAGTGTGTGGGGCTCAGTTGGTAGCACTTCAGGTTCTCAGTAAGAAAGTGCTAGGTCAGGTTCTACACCAGCTGGTGTGCAGAAACATAAGGCTAACACTGCAGTGTAGCAGTGATGAGACACTGCACTGTTGGGTTGCTCTCTTTTGGATGAGATGCTAAACAAAAAAAAAGGTAAACATAAAGGGGTCACGCAGCAACTTTTTACAGGAGGGGAGGTGAGTTAGGCATGGCTGTTGTCAGAGGCAGGAAGAACATCAGAAGCAAAGAGCAGGGTCCTGGGTTGTAGAGGCCACTGGGGTGGGAGCAGGATCACTGAGTTGGTGGCCCAGATTAAAAGCAGACTGGAGCCTGAAATTCTGTTCCTGCTCTGGTCAATATCTGTTCCTCAATAAACATTGCGTGCACTAGAAACTCCTTTCACTGATTTACCAACACTATATTTGTTGCTCACAATATGGTCTGTTCTGTGTTTGCAGACAAACCCTGAGTTTCCAGTTGCCTGCCACTTCAACACACCACCATTCTTCAACATCTGTCTCAGACTTGCTGCAGTGTTTCAGTGAAGCTCAGCACAAAGCTGGAAGAACAGCATCTCATTTACTGCTTGGATTCCTTCCAGCCTTCAGGGCACAATATCGAGTCCAGTAATTTTAGGGCCGAAGCAGCTTCTCCCATATCCCCCACCAGCCCCTAACATCACATGGGCTGCTTTCACCACAGCCAACCCATTTTCACTCACTAATGGTGCCCATCTGCAGCTTTTCTTTCTCCAGGGCTGACCATTATCTATTCTTTCGTCTGTCCGACTGCTGTTCTCTCTGAGGATTGCATCCATCTCCATTTATCATCATTGGAACCTAAACGTAGACTCTGCTTTCTTTCCTCAGATGCTGCCAGACCTGAGTCTTTCCAGCTCCTTCTATTCTTATTGCAAAAAAAATTGATCTGTGGCTGCACTTCAAGAACTACTGCAGTGGCTGGGAAAGTATTTGAAGATGGCAATGTGACATTCACTCCAGGATGGTAACAATAAACTCTTCAAATTGACAAAAAAGTGCCAAGTGGAATTCAATACAGAGAAGTGTGAGGTAATGTATTTAGGGAGGAGAAAGTGAGGTCTGTAGATGGTGGAGATCAGAGCTGAAAATGTGTTGCTGGAAAAGCGAGCAGGTCAGGCAGCATCCAAGGAGCAGGAGATTCGACGTTTCGGGAATAAGCCCTTCTTCAGGAATTCCTGAAGAAGGGCTTATGCCCGAAACGCCGAATCTCCTGTTCCTTGGATGCTGCCTGACCTGCTGCGCTTTTCCAGCAACACATTTTCAGCAATGTATTTAGGGAGCTAAGAAGTACACAACTGGTAGGATTGTGGAAGATTTAACAGGGCATCAGTTGGAGTTTATGTATATGATTATCTGAAGATAGCAGAACAGGTAGATAAAGTGGCACATGGCACATTTTATTTTCAAAGGACGAGAGTATAAAAGCAAGGAATTTTTATTTTCAGTTTTCATCAACCTGAATGGGTTTGATGTATTTGGTGACCACCTTTGTACCTGCAGACGTAAATGTGTTTGGCCCATTCCCCCAGAGAGGCAGATGTAGTTCCGAAAAAAATGTGAGGACTGCAGATCCGGGAGATCAAAGTGTCAAAAAGTGTGGCGCTGGAAAAGCACAGCAGGTCAGGCCGCATCTGAGGAGCAGGACAGTCGACCTTTCAGATATAAACCTTTCATCAGCAGTGAGATGTAGCTCTAGGTCTTGTAGTGAATAGAATGCAAAGCCTCAGGGGAGGGGGTTTGGGTGTGTGTGCTAACTTATTCCTCGAATACATCCATAAAATCTGCAAAAGGCTATTAAAGTAGCTAATTCCAGCTGTAATAATGTGTATGGTCCTGATGACCACATTCCAGGACTGATGTAATCAGTGACTGATGTGACCAGCAACACATTTGCAGCTGATGTAATCATACTAGAGAGGATGTTGCCAGAAATGACGAATTTTAACCACGAATAATGATTAGATAAACCAGATTCGCCTTCTTTGGAAGAGAGGGGGAGCTGAGCGAAGAATATGTTGTGGTGTATTACATCATGACGCACCAAGTCAGAGTGAATAGGAACAGCATATTTCCATTTGCAAAGTGGTCATTAATCGGTGACATCAATTGAAAGTAATTGGTGGAAGGATTAGCTAAATGTTATGCAGGAAATGTTTCCTCCAGAGGTGTGGGCATCTGGAATTGACTTCCTGAAAAGCTGGGAGAGGCAAAACCCCTGAAATCGCATGTTAGAAACACTTGGATGTGCCCATGAGGGGCCAGTAATTTGAAGTCTCCAGAGCAAAAACTGGAAGATGGATAGATCTGGTTGACTTTCTCTCGGCTGCACAGGCAGTATGGGCTGAATGGCCTCCTGTCCTGTGAATTTTTTACATGTCTATATTTTCATAAATACAAGTCTTTACTTCAGATCCACAGTCATGAATTTACTCAAATATACTTATTTAGGAAAATCACCCAACTCATTCAAACACACTTCATATATATTATGAACTACTGATGTTTGCTATGTTCTTGCACATTCAAATGAATACAGTCATACAGAGACACTCACAAACATGCTATGCTATACATTGCTCAAGCGCCCAGATTTTACTTCACTGGAATAGGGCTTGAAACTCCTGAATAAGTTACCCTATGAGCCACAGATTAATTCTGGCCACACTATAAGGGAGTGTGTTAAGTTTAAAAAAAAAGGAGAGTTTGAAATTAATCTTAGCATAATGCATTATGTTTTACACAACGCTGTGTCAGATCTGGGGATGCACATTATTTCTTGAATCTGAATTGCCACAATGTCATTCACTGCATTTTCTGTGACGTACTGTTATTGAAGGAAAGTGCTCTTGTATTATATTTGCATTAATCATGAAGGGACAGGAAGTCCTGACTAAACCATTAGCTGCAGGCTAGGAAGGAAAGGAGAAGAAGCTGTGGTTCCTGCTCCAAGTCACTACCTGCTGCTGCTCAGGATGGCCGTGTGGATATGGGGTGCAGACAGGTTTGGACTTGGACTACAGCACACTCAGTGGTCAGATACCATCTCTACATTGCCTGTCTGAGCTTGCACATGGAGAGTACAAGCAGAACCAGATATAAGAATGGGAGGAGGCTAGTCAGCTTTTAAATGTCTGTTCTACCATTCTCTTAAGATTGTGAATGGTTACACATCGAATGGAGGGATAAAGTAAAACATCCCATGGCATAATTTCAAATAATAGCAACTGAAGTTTGTCTGCTGTCCTGGCCATTTATCCCTGCTGTCAAGTTATTTTGTTGGTGTCATGGTTTATTTGGGGGGACTTTCCTGTGCACAAGTTGGCAACTTTGCTTCCTACAATACAATAACGATTACAATCTAAAAGTACCTCACTGGTTGTAAAGAACTTGTGAAGTCCAGAGATGAAGTGCATTTATATAGTGCCTATTCTCCTTTTTCTGGAACTGGGGATTACTATTTAAAAGTAATGTGCAACCCATTGAGAAAAGAGATGAGGCAACTTTCTTCCTCCTCAGCAGGGTCATGAAGATTTCCTGATAATGTCTTAGAAACACAGAATCTTTCAGCACAGTTATGTAAGAGAGGGAAAGGTTATCTGGGATAAGTGAGAGGTAAGGTTACAAAAGGTCCAGCCTCAAGGGGCAGAATGGCCTGGTCCTGCCCCTGGTTTCTATGTTTGTTACATGTTGACTCGCATGTGGAGTGACTCATTCTGGAGCGATTGAAGATACAGGTCGTAAGGTGAAAGCAGGAGCTGAACACTGGGCAGCAGCCAATGGCTTCTCTGGACTCAAAGACAGAAAATAGGAAGGGATGATGTTCCAGTTCCGTGTGTCTCAATGACAGGATCTCTCCGAATGCCAAAAAAAATCCTCAAACTGAAAACAGAATGTCCATGGAGAAAGGAAGCAAAGCAGTGGGGAAATGGCATTCCGGATTGGACATCTGATTTTCGCCATCACCTCCTGACCCTTGTAAGCAACTAACTAAAATGATGCAGAATACATAATTCATGAGGCTCAAGTGGTAAATAAATACAATGAAAGCAGAGGCTCAATTAATCAATGTCATTGGTCTCAATCACCATGGAAATATTAAATGAAAATCAATCACACTGATAACGGGGGAATAAGGTCACAGGAGCTCTTCCAAAACTAACTGGAGACCCTCAGGGAGTTTACCATCCTCACCATGCACTAGCTCATTCTTGCTGAACCCTCAAATTATTGTAATCACTCTCGCTACCCTCATGCCCCTTACACTGTATTTCTCCCTGAGACAGAGAGGCAGTGTCACTTCACATCTTTCTTTGTCTCCATAAGTCACTGAACAACTAAAATTTATATAGCACCTTTGAGAAAGTAACTGACCACCAGGAGCAGAGGAGGCAGAGAGAGGGAGGGAGGGAACTCCACAGCTTAGGCTCCTGTCAGCTGAAGGCATTGTTGCCAAAGGCAGAGGGATTAAATGGTGAATTTTCAAGAAGCAGAATTGAGAAATGTAACAATCTCAGGAGGATTACTCAGACAGAAACGAACAAAGCCATGGAGAATTTGTAAACAGGAGGGAAAACTTTAAAGGTGGCAGGCCAGGCAAACAGGCAAGCCAGCAGGCACAGGGGAGGGAGGAGAAGGGTAAGGAGAAGGGCTTTTTTGATAAAATTAAGATGATGGGGGGGGACAGACAAAAGTGCTTTGGAATAGATGGGTTCAGGGATATAAAAGGTAAGAGAAAGAATTTCTATCAAGCTGAGGCAAGAACCGAGGTCTTCATGATGGCACTGATATGCGATCAGAACTTCAACTTTGATTCAAATACAACAAAATTGTGAACAGTCCAATTTCGGAGAGGGATGGAGTCAGTAGTCAGAGAATGGAGTCTGTGATGGGGTCTGAAGAGAATGGTTTCACACTCTGTCAGTGTGTGTCTCTCTCTCTCATTCTTCCAAAAGACATCCAACAGTGCCACATAACAGACTTGAGGAGATTTATAGGTCATGGAATAAAACCAATATTGGCAAAGGGATAGGAACCATGTATTTTTTGTATTGGAATAATATTTGCAGTGGAGCTCCCCAGAGGTCAGAATTGGGATATTTCCTGATATAAATAAATGATCTATATCTTGCTCAGAGAACAATTTAAAAACGTTTGTCAGTGACATAAAACATGGCAGAATAGCTAACAGTGAAAACAGTGGAGAACTTCAAAAGGACACTGTCATTAGAGGAGTAGTTGGATAGGTGACAGATGAAATTCAACAAGGAGAAGTATGAGATAGTATATTTTCAAACATCTAACATGGGAGACAGTATAGATTAAAGGATACTATGCCAAAGGATGCACAGGAACAGAAATGTGGGGCTGAATCTCACTTGTTTGGGACTAAATCAGGGTTGCATTGGGTTTTTTTTTGGAAGGTTTGTTGCTACAAAGGGCAGAGCAAGTTTTCATGCCCTATCATATATCAAACTCATCTCATTAAATTTCCCCCTCCACTCCTACAGCATCCGTCAATCACGATTTCCACTATATCTTACTATACACCACTCCTGGAAAAACACACCATTCAACAAATAGCCCGCAATTTACTGGCACCCATTGTAGCTGTGCTCTCTTTAAAAGCCCATTGTAAACGGGGACAAACATGATCAGTCCAAACCATTCTACACAGTTGCGAACATCACACTGTACATCTCATCATACTAGTCCTTACTCTTACTGTTTGGCATCATTAGAACTCAATGTTTCACCCTCCAAGCTGAATGATTTTATTATCACTTGTATTTTACAGTGAAGAAATAAATACACCTTGTGTAATATATGGCACACTATTCTCTCCAGCCTTTGAAATCTTGTGTTTAATCAGCTTTAATCTTGACATTGTGTTCCTGAAGCCCTGACTGCTATTTCAGACAGGATATAGAAAGACTCTGAAGCTTTCTGCCACAGTGTGGGTCTGAGTGTCTTTCAGGCATCTTTGGGTGTTTGGACATTGCCCTTCCTTAGAAATTATGTGCATAGACTAATTTTTCTTCCTCTGCATCACATGCCCATTCTCTCGGTCTTTCTCCCCATTACCATTTGGTAAGTATTACTGTGTTAGATGTGTCAGCTAAATGCAAGTTATCAGCTAACTCTCCCCAGACCCATGTTGAAATACAGTCAATTTGACAAGCATCACATCCACAAACACTCACCTTCTCTACCACCAATTGTTCATGTCCTTTCTACAAGCTGCTTTGCGAAAATTTCCCAAGACTCTTTAGACAACATCTTCTAAATTCTCAACCACTACCATCTAGAGGAACAAGGGCAAACAGATACATTCTACCACTTCCAAGTTCCTCTCCAAGCCACTCACTGTCCTGACTTGGAAATATAACATTGTTCCTTCAGCGTTGTTGAATGAAAATCCTGGAACTCACTCCCTAACAGCACATCGTACACCAACTAGATTACAGCAATTTGAGAAGGCAGCTCACCCCTCACCTTCAGTGCAACTAAGGATGAGCAATGCTAGCCTAGCGAGCCACGCCTACATCCCATAAACTTGTTCAAGGATTGAATGTCAATTTGGGATGTACTGTTGCCTAGAACCACCCTAACCCACCTCACCTGTCTCCTTTTGGCCTTCGCTTTTGCATATTCTTCCCTTTAGGTCTCCGTTCACTCCCAATGCAGGAGGTGCCACCTGGGCCCGTTACCCGTATCGACTCCAGACCTTTGGAAGATTTCTTAAACGTAAACTCCACTGGCTCTCCCTCTTTCAAACTGCGGAAGCCTTCCATGTGCAGCTTGCTCTGAAAAAAAAACATTGCCCAGAGAAAATGTTAAAAAAAATTACAAGCATTTGGAGTAAATCAAAATGCAACAAATCTCCCAAATAGTTTTAGGAAATTCTAAAGCAATTTTCAAATTATCCTCAAATCCTCAAAGGAATGCGGTAAAGACTGAAACACATTCTATCCCAGGAAAATTGCATTTTCATTGAGCATGCTTGGATTAACCTGACTACTGAATGTGATCACCAGAATTCAGTTCACGATGGCCAGTGCAATCGGCAATGATTTGACAACAATTCAAAAAAATTCACCTATTATTGGCATGCACATTTTAAAAAGAAAAGTGTGTTCATAGGATGTGGAAATCACTGGCTGCGCCAGCATTTATTGCCTATTCCTGGTTGCCCAGAGGGCAGTTAAGGGTCAACCACATCATTATGTAGACCAAGCTGCGTAAAAACAGTAGATTTCCTTCCCTGAAGGTCATTGTTGGAACTAGATGCATTTTTATTGACAAATAATAGTGGTTACTATGAGCCAAGTTCCACGTAAGCTGCGTGCATGCACAGCTATACGCTGGGAAACAAAAACCTTTCTACATCCCACAATGCCCTACCCCATACCCTACAGCCGCAAAACCCAGGATCCCTGAATCACAAGTTGGCACTCTATAATCTCACAGGCTATTGGAACCAACTTCTGATCAAACGCAGCTCCAGTCCAAGGAGGCTGTACGATGTTGGCTCACGGAAGGGGAAAAGACGCCAGGCCATAACCCAAAAGTGGAGTGGGGAGTTTACAGCCACCAAAAGGATCACACAGCAGGAGGTCCAGGAAGCAGACAGCCGTTCCAAAAGGACACAGAAGAATTAACAATATTTTCAAACAAAGTTTAAAATTTGTCTAAATGAAAAGCTACCCTTCAAGCTCCTTAAAAGTTTAGTGCACATTTCAAAAAGGGATGGTTTTCTGAGATCATGGAAACTGTAATATCATAGTCAGCACACAAATGGGTGAGGTTTTCACTTATCCTAAAAGTGACAATGTCTTGTACACGATGTGAAACATTAAGAGAGGGGATCAGCACTGGGAAGACAGGGGTATGATTGGAAATTGGACTAAAGTGACATTTGAGGCAAAACGTGCACATGGTTTCTATTCGTAGTCTTATAAAGAAACAAAGATAGAATTTTATGCATACTTACTGAAATACCAAGCATGAGCGCATGTGCTTGCATGTGTTTTGTTGGGAGGGGGGAGCGATATATGGGAAAGCATACACAAATAGATCAATCCGAAATCAGATGAAAGTCGTAATTGATAATGTCATACTTGCAATATACAGAACGTGTCAATTCTTTCTGTACAAGAGATTCATGATCATGTAGCAAAGTCCACTGCAATTACTAAGAGTTGGCACAGCAAGGATTATACCTTCAAATTTGTGGAGTGCACTAACTCTGTCAAAAATTGACTGGATAAATTCCATAAAATCGTGTTTTTGTGTGCTGATAGTACATGAAAGTGCAAGCTTTTTAGTATGAGAAACTGTTGACTTTGCACATCAAGGTTCAATTAGAATCTGAACTGTTTACAAGACTGTCTTTGCAGGATTTTTGAAACTGACTGCTCACGACAAACAATTTTATATTAACGGCAATTTTGATTTAGAGAATATGGCAATGCTTCTATCCGACAGAGCCTTTGTTATACTTGGAAAAGAAAACAGAATAGCGGCAATGTTACAATGTGACGTTAGTCAGAACATCACTGCATTGCTCACATAGAAGATATTGAAATACATGATGCCTGAAAGCAGATCTCAATTTGGCAGGATATTGAACCACTTCTAAGAACAGTAAATACAATTTTCAGCAAGTTATTTGAGAAGGAAAGACAACTTGGAGAATTTGCCAAAATGAGAGTGTGATGCAGAGGTATTTCAACCTCTGAAAGAAGTGAGGTGTCTGTTAAGACACTTTGCAGTCAATGAACTAATGCAAAACTACAAAGTCTTGACGAAGTACCGCGCAGAGCAGCTGAATAAGTGCAGTGGTCCAACAAACAAATGTTGCCTGATAATGTTCACAATGCCACAACATTGTGCTGCATTCACAGCTCTGAATGATGTTCCAGGTGAACTGGCAAAATCTTTTAGAGAATGTGTTTGACAACAATTGAAGCTATCCAATTTGCAAAGGCCAAGATCAATAAATTAAAGATTCAGTGTCTAGGTGAACATCTTTATTGGAGTGATGAAGTTAAGATGGTTCTGACTGCTCGAGACAGTCATGTTGACACTACCACGATCCTTTAATTCATTCAACTGCTATGTGGCCACTTGAATAGCAGATTTGCATAATATTTACTAGACTGGAATGCATTTGATCAGGTTGCAATTGCCATGACAGCCAATTATGAATTTGGAAAAGACAGTGTTGTGCAACTGATATTGAAATATTCCACTCGCAAACGACATTTCAAAGAAATTGTGACATAAAGATGTGAACGGTATTGCAACTTCAAATTTATGGTTGTGGACAAAGGCAAGACAGGGTTCCATTCAGACATTTGGTGACCTATACCTTAAAAGACAACCAGGTTTAAGAAATGTCCATTCCTCTGGATATGTGTGCCCACATTTCAGGCAACAATGCTGACCGTGAACATGAATTTAACTGAATGAACTCAACTAAATCTAAATCCAGAAATAAGGTTTAAAATTGTTCAATTTGCAATAAGTTGTCCAAAAAGACATACATTTCAATCAGACAAAGCATCCAGTGGGTGCTGTGTGCAATCATTGGGCAGCAAATAAAAGATAGGCAAGAAAAGCTGCCAAAGGAGTGAAGAGATTACTACAGCATCGTTTGGTCATGTACTATACTTAGTTGTATGTAGAATTATCACTAAAACAGGTCCACAGTGCTTCTGAGTGGAATAAACAATTTTATTTTAAGCAGGTAAAATACATGGAATTGTAATATAAAGAAACACTTATTTGTTACCAAACAAAGTTTAAAAATTGTCAAGCATCCATTGAGTGATGTCAAGTTTAAATACATCACTCAGAGTTCTGCACAGAAACCACAAAGAAGTTGGACTTTGTTTTTACTTAATTTCTGATTTTATTGAATTTATGTTTCATTACCTGCCATAGTGGGATTTAGATTAGATTAGATTCCCTACAGTGTGGAAACAGGCCCTTCAGCCCAACAAGTCCACACTGACCCTCCGAAGAGTAACCCATCCAGACCCCTGTTAACCCAACATTTACCCCCGATTAATGCACATATCACTACAGGCAAGTTAGCATGGCCAATTCACCTGACCTGCACATCTTTGGATTGTGGGAGGAAACCGAAGCACCCGGAGGAAACCTACGTAGACATGGGGAGAATGTGCAAACTCCACACAGTCAGTTGTCTGAGGCGGGAATCGCTCCTGGGTCCCTGACGCTGTGAGGCAGCAGTGCTAACTACTGAGCCACTGTGCCGATTTGAACTCACGTACCCAGGACATTAATTCAGGGTAAAAGCTTATGGTCCAGTGACATTACCACCCTCCCATAAATCCAGGTACAAAAAATTGTACACACTGACGTACAAATGGCAAATGCACAGCACCAATAATGAGGCAATAAGTTAGGGGGGGAGGGGGAAGAGAAAGAGGGGGGAGGGAGAAGAGGGGGAAGGAGAGAAGGGGGAGAAGGGGGAGAAGGGGGGAGGGGAAGAGGGGAAGGAGAAGGGGGAAGGGAGGGGAAGGGGAAAGGGAAGGAGAAGGGGGATGTGGAAAGGGGACGGGGGAAGAGGGGAAGTGGATGGGGAAGGAGTTGTTGAAGGGGGGGTGGGATGGGGAAAGGGGGAAGGAGAAGGAAGGGGGAATGGGGGTAGTGGAGGGGTGGATGAGGCAGAGGTGGGGAAGGGGGAGGGGGAGGTTGGAGGGGAGATGTTGGAGGGGGAAGGGGAAAGGTGTGGGAAGGGGGAAGGGGGAAGGCGGAAAGGGGGAAGGGGGAAGGGGGGAAGGGGGAAGGGGGAAGGGGGAAGGCGGAAAGGGGGAAGGGGGAAGGGGGAAGGGGGAAGGCGGAAGGGGGAAGGGGGGAAGGGGGAAGGCGGAAAGGGGGGAAGGGGGGAAGGGGGGAGGGGGGAAGGGGGAAGGGGGAAGGGGGAAGGCGGAAAGGGGGGAAGGGGGAAGGGGGGAAGGGGGAAGGGGGAAGGGGGAAGGCGGAAAGGGGGGAAGGGGGAAGGGGGGAAGGGGGAAGGGGGAAGGGGGAAGGTGGAAAGGGGGGAAGGGGGAAGGGGGAAGGGGGAAGGGGGAGGGGGGAAGGGGGAAGGGGGAAGGGGGAAGGCGGAAAGGGGGAAGGGGGAAGGGGGGAAGGGGGAAGGGGGAAGGGGGAAGGCGGAAGGGGGAAGGGGGAAGGCGGAAAGGGGGAAGGGGGAAGGGGGGAAGGGGGAAGGGGGAAGGCGGAAGGGGGAAGGGGGAAGGCGGAAAGGGGGAAGGGGGAAGGGGGGAAGGGGGAAGGGGGAAGGGGGAAGGCGGAAAGGGGGAAGGGGGAAGGGGGGAAGGGGGAAGGGGGAAGGGGGAAGGCGGAAAGGGGGAAGGGGGAAGGGGGGAAGGGGGAAGGGGGAAGGCGGAAAGGGGGGAAGGGGGGAAGGGGGGAAGGGGGGAAGGGGGAAGGCGGAAAGGGGGGAAGGGGGGAAGGGGGAAGGGGGAAGGGGGGAAGGGGGAAGGGGGAAGGGGAGAAGGGGGAAGGGGGAAAAGGGGAGAAGGGGGGAAGGGGGAAGGGGGAAGGGGGTAGGTGAGTGGGAGGGAGAAAGGGGAGGAAGGGGAGTGGGGGAGGAGGAGGGTGGGGAGTGTGGGGGGGAAGGGGAGTGTGGGGGGGGAAGGGGAGTGTGGGGGGGGAAGGGGAGTGTGGGGGGGGAAGGGGAGTGTGGGGGGGAAAGGGGAGTGTGGGGGGGAAGGGGAGTGTGGGGGGGGAAGGGGAGTGGGGGGGAAGGGGAGTGGGGGGAAAGGGGAGTGGGGGGAAAGGGGAGTGGGGGGGAAAGGGGAGTGGGGGGAAAGGGGAGTGGGGGGAAAGGGGAGTGGGGGGAAAGGGGAGTGGGGGGAAAGGGAAGTGTGAGGGGGGAAGGGGAGTGTGAGGGGGAAGAGGAGTGAGGAGTGGGGAATGGGGGGAAGAAAGGGAGTGGGGGTGGGGAAGGGGAGTGTGAGGGGGTATGGGGAGTGTGAGGGGGAAGAAGGGGAGTGTGAGGGGGGAAGAAAGGGAGGGGGGTGGGGAAGGGGAGTGGGGTTGGGGAAGGGGAGTGGGGGGGAAGGGGAGTGTGAGAGGGGAGAGGAATGCGAGGCGAAGGGGAGTGGGGGGAGAAGGGGAGTGGGGGAGAAGGGAGTGGGGAGTGGGGACTGGGAAGGGAGTGGGGGGGAAGTGTAGTTGGGGGGAAGGAGAGTGAGGGGGAAGGAGAGTGGGGGGGAGGAGAGAGAGTGGGGGGGGGCGAAGAAGGGGGAGTGGGAGGGAAGGGGAGTGGAGGGGGGAAGTGGAGTGTGAGAGGGGAAGGGGAGTGGGGGCGAAGAGGAGTGGTGGGAGAAGTGGAGTGGGGGGAGAAGGGGAGGGGGGAGAAGGGGAAGGGGAGGGGGGGAGAAGGGGAAGGGGAGGGGGAGGGGAGAAGGGGAGTGGAGGGGGAGAAGGGGAGTGGAGGGGGAAGGGGAGTGGGGAGGGACGGGGAGCGTGAGGGGGAAGTGGAGTGTGAGGGGAAGGGGAGTGGGGGGGAAGAAAGGGAGTACGGGTAGGAAGGGGAATGTGAGGGGGGGGGAAAGGAGTGGGGGGTAGAAGGGGAGTGGGGGGGAGAAGGGGAGTGGGGGGGGAGAAGGGGAGTGTGAGGCGGAAGGGGAGTGTGAGGGGGGAAGGGGAGTGTGAGGGGGGGAAGGGGAGTGTGAGGGGGGGAAGGGGAGTGTGGGGACAGAGAAGGGGAGTGGGGACGGAGAAGGGGAGTGGGGACGGAGAAGGGGAGTGTGAGGGAGGGAAGGGGAGTGGGGGGGAGAAAGGGAAGTGTGAGGGGGAAGGGGAGTGTGAGGGTGGGAAGGGGAGTGTGGGGAAAGGGGCATGGGGGGTGAAGGGGAGTCGGGGGAAAGGGGAGTGGGGGGAAAGGGGAGTGGGGGGAAAGGGGAGTGGGGGGAGGGGAGTGGGGGAAGGGGAGTGTGGGGGGGAACGGGAGTGTGGGGGGCAAGAAGAGTGGGGGAAAGGGGAGTGGGGGTGAAGGGGTGTGGGGGAAAGGGGAGTGGGGGGTAAAGGGGAGTGGGGGGAAAGGGGAGTGGGAAGAGGAGGGGGGAAGGGGAGTGGGGGGGAAAGAGGAGTGGGGGGAAAGGGGAGTGGGGGGTGAAGGGGAGTGGGGGGTGAAGGGGAGTGGGGGGTGAAGGGGAGTGGGGGGTGAAGGGGAGTGGGGCAGAAGGGTGTGGGGAGGGAAAGGAGAGTGGGGGAGAAGGAGAGTGGGGGGCGAAGAAGGGGAGTGGGGGGAAGGGGAGTTGGTGGGAGTGGAAGGGGAGTGGGGGGGAGGAATGGGAGTGGGGGGGAGGAATGGGAGTGGGGGGAGGGGAGTAGGGAGGGAAGGGAGTGGGGAGTGGGAAGGGGAGTGGGGCAGAAGGGTGTGGGGAGGAAAGGGGAGTGTGGGGGGGAGAGGAGTGGGGGCGTGAAAGGGAGTGGGGTGGTGAAGGGGAGTGGGAAGGGAGTGGGGAGTGGGGGGGTAGAAAGGGAGTGGGGGGTGAGAATGGGGGGTGAGGAAGGGGAGTGGGGGGAGAGGAAGGCGAGTGTGAGGGTGGGTAAGGGGCGTATGGGGGGGAAGGGGAGTGTGGGGGGAGGGGAGTGTGGGGGGAAAGGGAGTGTGGGGGGGAAAGGAGAGTAGTGGGGGAGAGTGGGGGGAGAAGGGGGGTAGGGGAAAGTGGGGGAGAGTAGGAGTGGGAAGAGCGGGAGTGGGGGGGGCGGAGAGTGGGGGGGAGAGTGAGTGGGAGGGAGAGTGAGTGGGAGGGAGAGTGAGTGGGAGGGAAGGGGGAGAGTGAGTGAGGGGGAAGGGGGGAGAGTGAGTGGGGGAGAGTGGGGGTGGGGAGAGTGGCGGGAGAGACGGGAGGGAGAGAGTGTGGGGGGAGAGTGAGTGGGGGGGAGAGTGAGTGGGGGGAGAAAGTGAGTGGGGAGAGTGCAGGGGGGAGAGTGGAAGTGGGGAGAGTGGGAGGGGGTGGGAGAGTGAAGGGGGAGAGTGAAGGGGGAGAGTGGGCAGGGAGAGTGAGTGGGGGGGAGAGTGAGTTGGGGGGAGAGTGAGTGGGGGGGAGAGTGAGTGGGGGGAGAAAGCGGGGGGAGAGAAAGCGGGGAGAGAAAGGGGGGAGAGAATAGAGGGAGAATGGGTGGGCAAAAGGGGGGAAAAGGGGAGGAGAAGGGGGTCAAAAGGGAGGTAGGGGAGAGAATGCGGGAGAAGAGGGCAGAAAGGGGGGAGGAGGGGAGAAAGGCAGGGAGGAGGGGGAGAATGGTGGGTGGAGGGGGAGATGGGGAAGACGAGACAAGGAGGGGGGATGAGGAGGGGTGGACGAGGAGGGGTGAACGAGGAGGGGGGGACCCGAGGAGGCGGGGGGAACGAGGAGGGGGGGTAACGAGGAGGGGGGGAACGAGTGGGGGGAACGAGGGGGATGAGGGAGGAGGGAGGATGGAGAAGGGAGGAGGGAAAGGAGGAAGAGGAGGGAGAGGAGGGAGAGGAGGAAGAGGGAGGAGAAGGAGGGAGGAGGGAGGATGAGGTAAGAGGAGGAGGGAGGGTGGAGGGCCACGAGGGGGGAGACATGGGGGGGAACGAGGGGGGGAACGAGGGGGGGACGAGGGGACACAGGGGGAGGACGAGGAGGTGGGGGAACGAGGAGGAGGGGGAACGAGGAGGAGGGGGAACGAGGAGGAGGGGGGAACGAGGAGGAGGGGGGAACGAGGAGGAGGGGGGAACGAGGAGGAGGGGGTAACGAGGAGGGGGACGAGGAGGGGAGGAGGAGGAGGAGTGGAGGAGGAGAAGGACGGGGAGGAGGACGGGGAGAAGGGGCGGGAGGGGAGAAGAGGGGGTCGGGGGAGAGGAGGGGACGGGGGAGGAGGGGAGGAAGGGTGGAGGAAGGGTGGAGGAGGGGAGGAGGAGGAAGGGGAGTGGGGAGGAAAGGGAGTGGGGGAGAGGAAGGAGAGTGGGGGGGAGGAGGAAGGGGAGTGGGGGGAAAGGGGAGTGGTTGAGGGGGAGGAAGGGGAATAGGTGGGGAGTAAGGGGGGATGGGGGGGAGGAAGGAGAGTGGGGGGGAGGAAGGGGAGTGGGGGGTGGGAAAGGGGAGTGGAGGGTGTAAAAAAGGAGTGGGGGGAAGAAGGGCAGTGTGGGGGAGCGGAGGGAAGGGGAGTGTGGGGGGAGTGGGGGGAGGGAAACGGAGTGGTGGGGAGGAGGGAAGGTGGGTGGGAAGGAGGGAAGTGGAGGGAAGGGGAGTAGGGGGAGGGAGGGAAGGTGAGTGGGGGGAGGGAAAGGAGAGTGGGGGCAAGTTAAGAGTTGTTTAAAATTGTGCTGTGATCACTGGTGCATTCAAAATGCCTTTAATAGACCTATAGGCATTAGCATATGGGCAATGATTGAATTGTTCAGCAGCTGCTCTGCAGGCTGGGCTCCTCAGCAAGCCCCCTTTCACAAAACACATTAGATTGCCATTGAAATCAATCACATCACAATTAACTGTGCTTATTTCCTTACTATGAAAACAGCTGGATGGGACATGGAGCCCAAGGGAGATTGTGCTTGTGCCGTAAAATGGGACCAGGGAATCTGAGGCACATCCTGAAGCATTACACAGGACCTTCCCCATACAGCAGCCTGACATTACACAGGACCTTCCCCATCCAGCAGCCTGACATTACACAGGACCTTCCCCATCCAGCAGCCTGACATTACACAGGACCTTCCCCATCCAGCAGCCTGACATTACACAGGACCTTCCCCATCCAGCAGCCTGACATGACACAGGACCTTCCCCATACAGCAGCCTGACATTACACAGGACCTTCCCCATCCAGCAGCCTGACATTACACAGGACCTTCCCCATACATCAGCCTGACATTACACAGGACCTTCCCCATCCAGCAGCCTGACATTACACAGGACCTTCCCCATCCAGCAGCCTGACATTACACAGAACAAACTACATTTGTAATACACAACACTATTGTCATTGACCTACTTTTTAATATGAGAGGCATATCACAATATACTGATCCACCTCAGACATGATTTCTACAATGTACGGGGCCAACATTTTTATTGAACAAGTATACTTCTACTTTCCAAGAATTATTCCCATATACCAGACAATGGAACATATCAACAACTTTTACTTATATAGCACTGTTAACATTGTAAAGTGTTCCATGGCACAAACAAGCATTAAACCAAGCTCTAGAAGGAGATATCAGAGCAGGTCACAGCTTGGTCAAAGAGCAAGATTTTTTAAGATGAGTGTAAAGGGGGTAAGATGCAGGGTGGGAATTGCAGAATTTCTGTCTGGACAGCTGAAGGTCCTGACCCTATGATGGAGAGTTTAATATCAGGAATCTTCAAGAGTCCAGAATTAGAGGAGACCAGGTTTTGAGAGAGTTGTTATGGAGTCAGTGATGTGAGCACCAGAGGGTTTGGAAAGAAAAAAAATGTTTTTGAAACAATCAGTGGTGTTACTGGATTGGGGGCAACGTAGATCAGAAAACATAGGGATGATTAGTGAACAGGACTTGGTGAGACTTAGGGGTCAGACAGCTTTGGATGAACACAAGCCAGTGCAGAATAAAAGGAGGAGGTAAGTCAAGTTCTTGAAATATCCTAAGTCTCAAAGTAACAATGAGAACATCAGCAAGAGGTGGGCTGAAGCAGGGTTGGAGTCAGTGATTGAAATAGGCATTCTGTTGAAATAAAAAGGTAAAGTACTAACGTGAACATATTATTATTACTATATGTGTATAATTTTAACAACAAAAGGAAAATAAAGAACAGCTTTACAATATATAGAACAATTACCCATCAGCTGTATATGTACATAACCAAATACAAACTTTGCAATATACAGAACTGCCATTTACACAAGATTGATAGTGCACCATACAATCCACGAAATACAAAATCACCATACACACAAGCTTCATAGTATGAAGGATCTCTTATATAGGGAATTCTACATATGCCAAATTTGTAATACGCAGAAGTATCAATGTGCACCAGCTTTATACAAGGCAGGATCACACGTTGGAATACAAGAACACGAGACAGTTGTTTCGTCCCTCAAGTTTGATGCTTTTATTTCATTAGATTATAGCTAATTGTATTTTGATCATACTTCCATATTCTTTTCCATATCCTTTAATACCTTTCTGGTTAGCAAGTCTTCAAACACTTTTTATAATCAGCAATTCATGTACAGTCAGTAACATTTTTGGAAGAGTGTTCAAACGATCTACCACTCTGTTAGAAGTATTTCCTAATTTTAGACCTGAATAGGCTGGAATTAACAGGATATTTTCAACGATTGTCCTGCATCTCCTAAAGGAAACCTCTTCCTTTGTTATCCTCGTTTCTTTTTCATTAGCTTACATACTGGGCCCATTGGTCATCCAGTGAAGTTCAATTCACCAGCACACCCCAATCTACTTATATGGTCACTAGCACTCTTTCCAAGCTCTGGTCAAAGTGAACCCACTTTTATTCCATTAAAAAACTCAAAAATTGGTCACTGTGGGTCTTATGTCCCACAGTCTTAGACTCCCCAACTAGGAAAATTTCCCTTCATTCATCCCAGCCGTTTCTGTTAAAGTCTCAAAATTGCAAATCACACCATCCTTAATCTTCTAAATTCCAGGGAATCCAACTTTATCTTGGTAAATCGTTCTTCACAAGTTTACGCTTGGAGTCCAGATACCATTCTGGTAAATCCATACTGCCCTTCCCAATGTCTAAGCTGCAGTAGTCAGAACAGCAACTACTACTTCAGGTGTGGCCTAACCAGGGTTAGAAGTAGGTCTTTGACTTTCTTGTAATCTAGCCTTTAGATACAACTATTAGCAAATTATTATCCTTCATGATTATTTTCCTATGTTTGTGACATTTCTTCATATGTCTGAATCCTGAAGAATCTTTGGAGCTCCATTACTGTCTTACAGGAAGAACTGTGATTTTGGGTCCCAAATTAATTATCTCATTTGTCTACACTGAAATCCATTTGCCACAGTTTTAGAACATAAAACATAGAAAAATGCAGCACAGTACAGGCCCTTTGGCCCTCGATGTTGCGCCGACCCAAGCCCACCTAACCTACACTAGCCCACTATCCTCCATATGCCTATCCAATGCCCGTTTAAATGCCCATAAAGAGGGAGAGTCCACTGCTACTGGCAGGGCATTCCATGAACTCACGACTCGCTGAGTAAAGAATCTACCCCTAACATCTGTCCTATACCTACCTCCCCTTAATTTAAAGCTATGCCCCCTCGTAATAGCTGAGTCCATACGTGGAAAAAGGTTCTCATTGTCAACCCTATCTAAACCCCTAATCATCTTGTACACCTCTATTAAGTCACCCCTAAACCTTCTTTTCTCCAATGAAAACAGCCCCAAGTGCCTCAGCCTTTCCTCATACAATCTTTCTACCATACCAGGCAACATCCTGGTAAACCTCCTCTGCACCCATTCCAGTGCCTCCACATCCTTCCTATAGTATGGCGACCAAAACTGCACACAATACTCCAGATGCAGCCGCACCAGAGTCTTATACAACTGCAAATGACCTCAGGACTCCGGATCTCAATTCCTCTACCAATAAAAGCCAGTACACCATATGCCTTCTTCACAGCACTATTTACATGAGTGGCAACTTTCAGAGATCTGTGTAGATGGACACCAAGATCCCTCTGCTCATCCACACTACCAAGTATCCGACCATTAGCCCAGTACTCCATCTTCTTGTTACTCTTACCAAAGTGAATCACTTCACACTTACCTACATTGAACTCCATTTGCCACCTTTCTGCCCAGCTCTACATCTTATCTATATCCCCTTGTAACCTGCCACATCCTTCCTCACTGTCAACAACTCCACCGACTTTCGTATCATCCGCAAACTTTCTCACCCAACCTTCTAGACCCTCCTCCAGGTCATTTATAAAAATGACAAACAGCAATGTTCCCAAAACAGATCCTTGCGGAACACCGCTAGTAACTGTACTCCAAGATGAACCTTTACCATCAACTACTACCCTCTGTCTTCTTCCAGCCAGCCAATTCCTAATCCAAACCTCTAACACACCCTCAATGCCATACCTCCGTATTTTTTGCAGTAGCCCACCATGGGGAACCTTATCAAATGCCTTACTAAAATCCATATACACCACATCTACCGCTTTACCCTCGTCCACCTCCTTAGTCACCTTCTCAAAGAATTCAATAAGGTTTGTGAGGCATGACCTGCCCTTCACAAAACCATGATGACTATCCTTGATCACATTATTCCTATCCAGATGTTCATAAATCCTATCCCTTACAATTCTCTCTAAGACTTTGCCCACAACAGAAGTGAGACTCACCAGCCTATAGTTACTAGGGTTATCCCTACTCCCTTTCTTGAACAAGGGAACCACATTTGCTATCCTCCAGTCTTCTGGCACTATTCCTGTAGACAACGAGGACATAAAAATCAAGGCCAATGGCTCTGCAATCTCCTCCCTTGCTTCCCAGAGAATCCCAGGATAAATGCCATCGGGCCCAGGTGACTTATCTATTTTCACCCTTTCCAGAATTTCCAACACCTCTTCCCTACATACCTCAAAGCCATCCATTCTAATTAATTGTGACTCAATATTCACATCAGCAACGATGTCCTGTTCCTGAGTGAATACTGATGAAAAGTATTCATTCAGTGTCTCCCCAATCTCTTCAGCCTCCACGCACAATTTCCCACTACTATACTTGACTGGACCTATTCCTACCCTAGTCATTCTTTTATTCCTGACATACCTATAGAAAGCCTGAGTGAGTAAAAATAATTGTAGTAAAACCCTTCTTTAGTAAAATGCTTTGAATCTACATTTACAATTACCGTCTCACTAGCTTGAGCAAAGAGTTTTGGTTACTTTACCAGCATGTCAGAGCAGCTAATAATTTTTTCTGTCAAAATGGTCATAACTTTTCCAAACTGACATCAAGTCCTTCACCCCTCGTAACATTATGGTAAACCTCCTTTTTCCCTACTCAAACCCCTTTATATCTTTTCACAAGTGTGGTACCTCCAGAAATGGCCACAACATTTCAGCAGAGGCCTAAACAGTGATTTACAACATTGTAGCATGATCTGTTGCTTGCATTTGATTTAGAGGGATATGGACCAAATGCTGGTAAAAGGGATTAGGTCAGATTGGGTTGTCTGGTAGGAATGGATGAGTTGGACCAAAGGGTCTGTTTCCGTGGCTGAATGGCTCTATGACTCAATATTCTATTAATTTACTTGTATAATAAGGACATGCATTTATGTAATGCCTGTCATGATCACCGGCCATTTCAAAGCACATTACAACCAGTGAAGTATTTCTCAAATGCAGTCAATGTTGTAGTGCCAGAACCATAGCAAACTTCCATAAACAATTAAAGGATGACCAGATAATCTAGTTTTGCAATGTTTTGTAAATAGCTGCCTGCACAATACAGAGAACTTCTCTGGCCATCTTCAAAATAATGCTTTTTGATTCTTTTACATTCATCTTTAAGACAGATGCATCTTTAAAAGGAACCATATATAACACACTAAAGTCTTTTTACACGTCTACACTTGCAAAATCATGGTATTATTACATACATCTTCCAAGAGTGCACTGGTTCACACTTTTCCACGCTGAACTCCATTCCACCCTGCTGCCTATAATTATAAAAACAAGAAACAAGCAAGATTCTGAGAGGATTTGACAGGGTGGATGTGGAGAGGTCGTTTCCCCTTGAGGGCAAGTCTGGGATCAGAGGGTGTAATCTTAGAGCAAGGAGTTACCCAGTTAAGGATAGAGATGAGGAGTAATTTCTTCCTTCAGAGGGTATTGAATCTTTGGAATTATTTACCACAAGGGGCTGTGGAGGTTGGATCAATAAGTAGAGATAGGCAGAGATACACAGATTTTTATTCAGTGAGGGAATCAAGGGTTATGGGAAAAAGTCAGAAAAGTGGAGTTAAAGATAATCAGATCAGTCATGATCCCATTGAACGATGAAGCAGACTTGATGCACTGATTGGCGTACTCCTGTTCCTACAACATTTGGTCTAGTATCACTTCTAACAACTTTTCTATTTCACTTGAATTTATAGAACACTCTTCATGATTACTAGAAGCGTCAAAACTCTTGACAACCAATGAAATATTTTGAAATGTAGTCACATTGTTAAGTATTTTCTTATCCATAATCTTTTAATGTTGCCCCTTATCTCGGTTCTTTCTAAAAATTATAAAAGCTTTCTCTTAAATTGATGCAAATGCTCAGTATCTCAGTCAAACTAATCATTTGTTATGGGGCTGTCACTGTTTCCAAATAAAATGAATACATTTTTACTGTGCCATTCACAATTTCAAGATGTTCCAATGTATTTTTAAAGTAATGAAATGCTTTTGAAATATTGTTTCTGTTGTAATAGATTAAACATGGGAAGCAATTTGTAAACAACAGGTTTGCACCAACAGGCATTATTATATTGATATAGGGTTGAGGGCTAAATGCTGTAGACACTGGTGAGAGCTTCCTTGAGCTTGTCAAATAATACTCTGATACTTTGCATTCACTGGAGAGGACAGACAGTTTAGTATTTCATCTTAAAAGACAGCACCTCGCAGTGTAGCATTCCCTCAGTGTTGTGCTGAGTGTCAGACTTTAGCAAAAAGAAAAATACTGCAGATGCTAGAGATCGGAAATAAAAAGTGCTGGAGAAACTCAGGAGGTCTAGCAGTATCAGTGCAGAGAGAAAAACATGGTTAACGTTTTGAATCTGATTTCTTTGGAACTGCAGACTCTGATGCTGCCAGACATACAAAGTGCCACCTGGACTTTGTGTTTATGTCACTTTGCATTCTGTACTCAAATCCTCTGGAACCCATGACATCCTAATTCAAACAAAAGCATTACTACTGGAAGCATTCCTGCCTATCATTACAGTGCTATATAACACTAGTGCATTTACTCCAAATTTTACTGCGTGATGTTCTTTGATGTTGCTTTTGTACAATGTCAGTGGTACTAGTTCATTGTCCTGGTCTTACAAATCTAATACGAGTGTTTCTCCAATCTGGCCTCTTCTGCATCTCCACTTTTATTCACAATTGTGATGCTGCCTCCTGAGATATAGGTGCAAAACGTTTGAATTCTCGACATAAAGTGGTCGATCTTTTCCAATTCTTGCTTCTTATTTCAAATGTCCATATAACTTTTTGCTGAAAATATGTTGCTGGAAAAGCGCAGCAGGTCAGGCAGCATCCAAAGAGCAGGACAATCTACGATTCAGGCATAAGCCCTTCTTCAGGAATCTTCATATACCTCTTGTCCAATTTTAGGGCTCAGTAGTCCTCATACCTTCTGAATGGCTTAATATAAAACTTTCTTTGGCTACATGGGCCTAATAGGTTCCTTCTACACTGTACTAATTTGGTGATTCTGAAAGCTTTTGAGAACTGCTGTGGAACATTTCATTCTATTCTATAGGTGCTATATAAATGCACGTTGACCCATTTGGCAAATTCACATTTGCCATGTCAAAATATATGTTTGTTTTGGTCTCCAGCAGTGCAGCAGACCATGCAGTGATACTGAATCCAGGTTCACACCTAATTAATATTCCAATCCTATCAGTCTAAAGGCAGTGGATACAAATTTAACAATAATATTCCCAAAGGAACTGGAAAAGTACTTGATTGAGAATTAATTGCAGGGATGTGGGCTAAAAACTGATATACATTCAATGGATCGAATGGCCTTATTCTGTGCTGTGTCATGTTCAGATTCCATTATTCAGTAACCCCCAAGAATCAAAAGTTTAATATCACGGGCACCACAGTGAATAAAAACCTTTGGGGGGGGGGGGAATTTTTTGATTCGCTGAACACTTGCATGCAATAATCAAAAATATAAAAGGAGATGAACACAAAACAGGCTGTTTGACCAGGTGGCGTGTTTGGAGACAGAGGTCGTCATATAGTGGAGCCTCCCCACTTAACTGCTGCAATTCCCATCGTGTTCTATTCACATTCTGGTGCGTGAAATCTCCAAATGGGCGACTGACTGCTTCCCCCCCCCCCAAAAAAAAACTAGTCACTGGAAAAGTTAAACTAGCGGCGTATTGATTACTTTTCACATCCGTGCTTCATCCCCATTATTTCCGATTTCCCAATCCAAATAGCAAAAACTCCTTCGTGTCTATGTCGTTTTTCACTCCGTGTCTCTGATTTGTCTCATCTCCCAATTCCCACTGGGAATCAGGAATCTGAGGGACATTCACCCCAGCCCCTCCTCCTCCTCTCGCAATTCCTTCCTGAGAGCAAGAGACAACAATGGTTTCACAGAGATCCCGCCAAATAGATGACGGGGGGTGGGGGGCGAAGTGAGAGAGAGAGAGAGAGAAAAGATTCATTCACAAAAAACAAACAAGAATCCCATCCCAATTAACACACAGTCTATTTTTAAAATCCCAATTCTCTGCAATGACCAACTCAGGCACCATCGTTTAAAAATCCTTCTATTTTTGAATTCTGAGAGGAGATTTGAACCCGTTTTCCCCTTACAAGTTGTGTCAGGGAATGTTTTGCAGTTCTAAAGCTGATCGGCTTAACTAGTTATCAGTGATCATTGGAAATGGACCCAAGCAACAGCGCACCTCCCCCTCCTACTCTCCACCCCACCCCCGTCCTCATCCCATTCAACCTCTCCGCATGCAATTCCCAGGCTGAGGATGTCCCCTTTGGATAAATAGGGATATCCAGTGACTAAAGTAATGGGTGGTCTGGCAGAGGCCACCCTCAGCCTGTGCTGCGTTTGGGCCCACAAGATAAATAACAAAGTAGTGGTCAGTCCCTGCTGGTCACTGCCGCCACATTCTTGAAGTGCCAGCACCATCGGGTCAGATTAGGAGTGGCTGATCAGTGATTTCATCAAAGGAAGCCTGGGAACGGAAGACTGAGATAATTAATCTCTGATGGAAGTTTCTCCACCGTCCATTGTGTTCGCTCCTGATTTGCTTATTGGTCTCTGGATCAAAAGAGAAAAAAAGTGTGGGGGGAGGGGAAGGGGGCAAAATTACCCAGATTTGTCAGAAGTTTTCAAAAATCAGGAGGGGTATTTTAGTTAATAAAACTGTTTCAAATGGGAACAGGCCTCGATAGGCGGACACCAATTTAACATGATTCGAAAAAAGAGCCAGAAGCTTTCTTTTAAAGGTGATCTAGAATGTTCTGATTGGGTGATGGAAGCAGATAAAATAATGACTTTTTGAAGGGAACTGGATAAATAATTGAAAAAAGAAGTTGCTTGGCCAGGCATAAGGGTAAGATAAGTGGCATTAATTGAATAACTTTTAAATACCAGTATCAATTTTAAATAGGCCACATGCTCATCCTCCAAGCCCAGTGGTGTTGCAGTGGGCTGTTATACAGCATGCAGTCTTCTAACAACGTACCACATTGTTAGTTTCTTTCACTTCTTGCGGAATCAACTCTGCTTCACCCTTCCCCAATCTCTCCCCATTCCTCAAGGGAGTATAAAATCTCCAGGCCATCTCCCTCAACACTTGCAGAGCTGTTTTATCAGTTCTGAGCTCTGCCTGTAACAAAAGGATGAGTTGGCTTTGATGCAGGACAGATTGAGCAGTAATTTCATGGCTAAAAAAGGGTTAAATTACAATGTTGGTATTTCCTTGGATTTAGATTAAGGGGCAATTTGAGGTATTTCTGATTATTAAAAAGGCAGGTCGAGAGAAATGAGCCCTTCTTGTAGGAGAGTCTAGAACAAGGCAGCATCACCTTCAAAGTTAATCAATCAGCCTTCTTCCCACAGAAGATGGTGAAAATCTGGACGGTCTTCATTGGGGGTGAAGGGTCAATCTCTAACCATTGAGAGAAAGAGACACAGTCAACTGAAAGATTGAGAATGGAGATTTGGGGGTTTTTTTGTTGTTGAAAAAGGGTATGGAAGAAACACAGAATCACAGAGGTATAGTTAACATACAAATGAGTCATAATCCAACCCAATGGGGAACCACTGAGTTTGTTCTAAGTTCCCTCTGATATCTATACTTTCTAAAGCAGCCTCAGAGGCAAACCTCCCATACAATCATTTGACCCATTGTTCTGTAAGGAAACCAAACTAGCACACTCTGAGCATTAAGTAGGATATTAACCTTTGTTTCATTACTGCATTGGAACCACAAGAAAAAAGGAATTTGCATCATTTTTCACCCATCTGAAAATTACCAATGCACTTTAAATAATAGAATGGGCTTTTGAGTGAATGTACGGTAGCAGAATTGCACAAATAAAAATGGTCGGGAACGTGAATTTCTTTTTCACTGGTATTGGTTGAGGAAGCAATATTGACCAGATCACCAAAGGAATCAGGGCTAGGGGACCTTTCTGCTATTGTTCCAAAAATGCTGGACACTAAGCAGTCAGTGTCTCAGTTTAAACATTTGGTACAAAGCTGACAATGTTGCAACGCTGTCAGCATCATACTAAATCTTGTATTTAATTATCTGGAGTGGGGTTTGAACCACAACCTGCTGACTCAGGAGCCCGAAGGTGCTGCTCACTGAGCCTCAGTCAACCTGAATTGATTGGCAGAGTGTGTCTTGACAACAGCAGTTGCAACTCACTAGTGTAACTAAAACACTTTCATGAGCCTTACAATTTTATTTCCACAATAGCTTGTGTGGTCTGTAAATTGAACTGATCGTAATGCAGTTGCTTCCCTGAGCAATCCACTTAATTCAATCATGGATAGGGGAAATATCCATATAGCCTCCCTACTGAGGAATGGATGCAAATTGGATGAATTGCCCAACTTTACTTTCCATCAATGCAAAAACAGTAGCTGAACCAATGAGTTGAGTTTGCATCTGACAAGTTAAAAGCTAGGTGTCCACGTGGCGTAGGAGGGTAATATTCTTCACTCAGAAGATTGTAGGTTCAAGTCCAACTGTAGATGCTTGAGCACCTAATGCAGGCTGATGTGATCAGTGCAGTACAAGGGAAGGTGTTGGGATTGACAGAGATGCAGCCCTTCAGAAAAGTCATTTCGACCAGTTTTCTGTATCAAGTAGATTTCAAAGAAGAATTCTTCCATTGTGGTATGTCCTAATGATTATCCTTCAATTCACACCACACAAACAGATTAATTAGTCATTTATATCATTGTTGTTTGTGGGATCTTTGCTGTTTTGTAGGTAAACAACTTGCACACAATGTTCACACATCAGCTGTAATTGGTTTGACTAACTATACTTGGATTGTGGGATAAGAAAGGCCAAAAGACCTTGCATCTATTCTCAATTCTTGTAACCGATACAGAATACAGGGAAAATAGTTCCTGAATCAAATTATGAGAATCTTTCAATCAATGATTGTTCACCACCTCGTGACATTTAACACCAACACAATTAAATTAGATTACTCACAGTATGGAAACAGGCCCTTCGGCCCAACAAGTTCACACCGACCCTCCGAAGAGCAACCCACCCAGACCAATTGCCAAAGCTCTAATCATCTTTTTGTCTTCACTGTCAATGGGGGTGGTGCCAGGGGACTGGAGTGTGGTGAATGTTGTGCCCCTGTTCAAAAAAAGGAATAGGGATAACCCTGGGAATTACAGGCCAGTTAGTCTTACTTCGGTGGTAGGCAAAGTAGTGGAAAGGGTACTGAGGGATAGGATTTATGAGTATCTGGAAAGACACTGCTTGATTAGGGACAGCCAGCACAGATTTGTGAGGGGTAGGTCTTGCCTTACAAGTCTCATTGAATTCTTTGAGGAGGTGACCAAGCATGTGGATGAGGGTAGAGCAGTGGATGTGGTGTACATGAATTTTAGTAAGGCATTTGATAAGGTTCCCCATGGTAGACTTATGCGGAAAGTCAGGAGGCATGGGATGGTGGGAAGTTTGGCCAGTTAGATAGAGAACTGGCTAACCGGTCGAAGTCAGAGAGTGGTGGGAGATGGTAAATATTCAGCCTGGAGCCCAGTTACAAGTGGAGTTCCGCAGGGATCAGTTCTGGGTCCTCTGCTGTTTGTAATTTTTATTAATGACTTGGAAGAGGGAATCGAAGGGTGGGTCGGTAAATTTGCAGACGATAGGAAGATTGGTGGAGTTGTGGATAGTGAGGAGGGCTGTTGTCAGCTGCAAAGGGACTAGATATAATGCAGAGCTGGGCTGAGGAGTGACAGATGGAGTTCAACCCTGTCAAGTGTGAGGTTGTCCATTTTGGAAGGACAAATAAGAATGCGGAATACAGGGTTAACAGTAGGGTTCTTAGTAAGGTGGAGGAGCAGAGGGATCTGTGGTCTATGTTCATAGATCTTTGAAAGTTGCCACTCAGGTGGATAGAGCTTGTAAGAAGGCCTATGGTGTATTAGCGTTCATTAGCAGAGGAATTGAATTCAAGAGTTGTGAGGTGATGTTGCAGCTGTACAGGACCTTGGCAAGGCCACTTTTGGAGTACTGTGTGCAGTTTAGGAAAGATGTGGAAGCTTTGGAGAGGGTGCAGAGGAGATTTACCAGGATGTTGCCTGGAATGGAGAATAGGTCATACGAGGATAGATTGAGAGTGCTAGGCCTTTTCTCATTGGAACAGTGAAGGATGAGGGGTGACTTGATAGAGGTTTATAAGATAATCAAGGGAATAGATAGAGTAGATAGTCAAAGACTTTTCTCCCGGGTACAATAGAGTGTTACAAGGGGACATAAATTTAAGATGAAGGGTGGAAGGTATAGGGGGGATGTCAGGGGTAGGTTCTTTACCCAGAGAGTGGTGGAGGCATGGAATGCACCGCCTGTGGGAGTGGCAGAGTCAGAATCATTGGTGACCTTTAAGCGGCAATTGGATAGGTACATGGATAGGTGCTTAAGCTAGGACAAATGTTCGGCACTACATCGTGTGCCGAAGGGCCTGTTCTGTGCTGTATTGTTCTATGTTCTATCAGCATGATAGAATGAGAGAAGATCACCACGAACCAGAAACCTAACTAGCTACATAAATAGAGTGGCTCCAACAACAGATAAGAAGCTGGATATCTTTGGTGAATGACTCACCTCCCCATCTCCAAGAGTGTTCCGCTATCTAGAAAGCACACTCCTCTAGCCAAGAGGAGTGCAATTTCATCAGCACTCAAGTAGTTTGGCATCATCCATGACAAAGCAGCCTGCTCAATTGGTATCCCATTCACCACCTTAAAACATTCACCATCTCCACCAGAACTGCTCAGAAGCAGCATATGCATCATGCACACAATGCACTGCAGCAAGATTTCTTCAACAGCACCTCCTAAACCTTTGATCTCTACAAATTATAAGATAATGGCAGCAGACACATAGAAACATCACCACCTTCCAGGTCAGACACCATTTTGGAAATATATTACCATTCATTCTTTGTTGCTGGATACCCAGCCCAAGGCTCCCGTGTAACCACGGTGGGGGTATTGACAGCACACAGGCTGTAACATTTCAGAAAGCTCACCATGCCTTTTCAAGGGCAAGAAGGATGGGTAATAAGGAATGGCTTTGCCAATGAAACTCACATTCCTTGAATGAATAAGTTAAAAGAAAATTGGAAACCATCACAACAAAATTCTTTAGGTATCCGTGAATATAAACATTGCCCTAGAGCATTAACTTCCATTTGTCTGTTCACTATCAGAAATGTTACCAATCTATTGCCCTAATATTCAGTTGAGCGCATTGATTGTTCTATGCATTAAGATTTAATAGGCACTGAGCAAGCATGCTACAGAGACTGTGGGTATAGAATGTAGGAAGAAGATTACAAAGTAACATAGGTAAGGACTTAGTGGGATGGGAAGATGAATGCACATCTTCATAGTGGGAAAATACAATAAGTGCCTAAAACAAGCCAAGTGATAGCAATATTGTGTAGTTAATGTTATTCAATACATTGGGAAACTACACTATATATAATTAGGTGCAGATAGCACTCTAACTTGCCAAAGATCAGTTGGTCGGAGTTGGTCTGTGTACGTACAGACTGCCCATTTAACTTCACACTGTCATAATTGTTGACCATGCTTTAACATCAAAAATTAACATTGTAGCTTTCTGTAAATACAGAACCTCCATCCTAAATGTTTGAACAGTTATCTGTAACTTTACTTCCAAACCTCTTAACTCAAGTGATTAGGTGGGGCTAGTTTCTGTCAACACTATCTCATTAAGAAAATGAATTCAAATATACAATTTATATGAATCTATATTGCACTTCCACTTCTGAATTGAAGTCCTATTCTAGAGAATTGAATCAAAAGCAGAGACTCATGTTTTTCATGCACCACAGAGAATGTTGCGCTATTGAAGGTCATAGAGTCAGAGTCATAGAGATGTACAGCATGGTAACATACCCGTCGGTCCAACCCTTCCATGCTGATCAGATATCCCAAACCAATCTAGTCCCACCTGCCAGCACTGGCCATTATGTCTCACAAACTTGATTGAGTTTTTTGATGAAGTAACAAAGAAGATTGATGAGGGCAGAGCAGTAGATGTGATTTATATGGACTTCAGTAAGCATTCGAAAAAATTCCCCATGGGAGACTGATTAGCAAGGTTAGATCTCATGGAATACATGGAGAACTAGACATTTGGATACAGAACTGGCTCAAAAGGTAGAAGACAGAGGGTGGTGGTGGAGGGTTGTTTTTCAGACTGGAGGCCTGTGACTAGTGGAATGCCACAAGGATCGGAGCTGGGCCCTCTACTTTTTGTCATTTACATAAATGATTTGGATGCGAGCATAAGAGGTAGAGTTAGTAAGTTTGCAGATGACACCAAAATTGGAGGTGTAATGGACAGCGAAGAGGGTTACCTCAGATTACAACAGGATCTTGACCAGATGGGCCAATGGGCAAAGTGGCAGATGGAGTTCAATTCAGATAAATGCGAGGTGCTGCATTTTGGGAAAGCAAATCTTAGCAGGACTTATACACTTAATGGTAAGGTCCTAGGAAGTGTTGCTGAACAAAGAGACCTTGGAGTGTAATGGAGTTAAATGTTGCAATGTACCAGCCTCAACCATTTCCTCTGGCTGCTCATTCCATATACAGACCACCCTCTGTGTGAAAAGGTTGCTTAGGTCCCTTTTATATCTTTCGCCCCTCACCCTAAACCTATGCCCTCTAGTTCTGGACTCCCTGACCTCAGGGAAAAGACTTTGTCTATTTATCCTATCCATGCCCCTCATGATATTATAAACCTCTATAAGCCTCTGACGCTCAAGGGAAAACAGCCCCAGCCTGTTCAGTCTCTCCCTAGAACTCAAATCCTCCAACTCTGGCAACATCCTTGTAAATCTTTTCTGAACCCTTTCAAGTTTTACAACATCCTTCCAATAGGAAGGAGACCAGAATTGTACGCAATATTCCAACAGTGGCCGAACCAATATCCTGTACAGCCACAACATGACCTCCCAACTCCTGTACTCAATACTCGGACCAATAAAAGAAAGCATACCAAACAACTTCTCCACTATCCCATCTATCTGCGACTCCACTTTCAAGGAGCTATGAACCTGCACTCCAAGGCCTCTTTGTTCAGCAACACTCCCTAGGACCTTATCATCAAGATGTATAAGTCCTGCTAGATTTCCTTTCCCAAAATACAGCACCTCGCATTTATCTGAATTAAACTCCATCTGCCATTTCTCGGCCCAATAGCCCATCTGATCAAGATCCTGTTGTAATCGAAGGTAACCTTCTTCGCTGTCCACTACACCTCCAATTTTGGTGTCATCTGCAAGCTTACTAACTGTACCTCTTATGCTCGCATCCCGTGCTGACTTTCAGAAAAGATATAAATGGAGGCTCCATTCACTGTAGCAAGTAAAGTAAAACATACCATTACACTATTTCAAAAAACAGCAAGGTTTGGCCAATATTTATCCTTCAGGCAATATCACAATTATGTGGCCATTATCTCATTGCTGTTGAAGAAAGCTGGTTGTGCACAAAATTTGCTGCTATGTTTTTCACAGCACAGCAGTGACTACAGTGTACAGCCAAAGTGCTATTCTAAAGTACATTGGGATGTATGATGTTGTGGAGGGCGATGCAGAACTTCAAGTCTTTCTTTCAGCAATCGACTGTTGACAACACCACAGCAATTATATAATAGGCTGCTTGATTTAACTTGTTTCATTGTATGATAAGAATAGATGAAAAAGACAACGAAAAAACCCCTACATTTATGTAGTAACTTCAAAGTAGTAAAGTTTCTCAGTGTATTTTATAAGAACATTCTAAAAAGGACCGTTCCATTCAGACCATCGAAACTTCCTGTAAATATGCGGTCTCTTCCAGGATTTCACTTGGTCCATTTAAACCACAGAAATGCAACCAACTGCAGAACTGCTATTCCTACCCCCTCGACTACACACCTAAATAAAAGATAAAGTCCCCATAGTGCCAGATGACCATAGGGCTGCTCTCTCATTTGAGAGATGACTAGTGGTGGTTTAACCTGAGGTTCACTATGCCTCAGGCAAGAGGTGAGGTTGAGAAGACAGACCTTCATGGTGACCTCAGTGGCTATGGGAATCAAACCCATGCTGTTGACATCACTCTGCATTGGAAACCAACTGTCCAGTCAACTGACCCCCTAATATTGGCTCTGATTACTGCCTGGTTTCAAACCAGGAACTTTATATGTGCTAGGAGAATATGATAATGACTACACTGCAGAAACATTAACTAAACTATTCAACTGGCAAATAAATCAAAGGCTTTAATCGACTCATTAAAACTGTAGATCAGAGTCAAAAAGTGGGGTGCTGGAAAAGCACAGCAGGCTCATGCCCAAAACGTCAATCATCCTCGGATGCTGCCTGACCTGCTGTGCTTTTCCAGTGCCACACTTTTTGACTCATTAAAACAATAGGTCTAAAAACCAGAAATTAGATTGTAATCTCCAAGTACAAGCAACTGTATCAAAGAAACAGACACTGGATAATTTCATGCCCCCAATATAAGCCATGTGCTACAGAGATTAATACATCACAACTACCTTAGTCTGATATAGAATCTGTCCATTAATGATCTCTCCTACTTTGCATCCCACCTTTCGTAGAAAGTCGTATTCTCAGGCCTATTGATTAAAGGATATTCATCATTTTAAGATACCCTCACAGCCATGGTAACATATGCAATAGTATTCAAACAGAAAAAAACTCACATACCCTCCAGCACACTCAAGTACATTGAAACAGTCACACTAACAGATTCACAGAAGCAAAAACACAAGACATACACACACTAATTCAAAAAACACTGACAAGTGCACTTGAATAAAGACTGACAGACAGTCCAACCAGCACACAGACCAACAAAAAGAGAGTGAGAAAGACAGGCCAACAGACAGAGATACTCACACTGGCATACACATTCACATACACAGGAACTCTTTCAAGAAAGTACAAAGATATGGCTTTTTCCTGTAGTATGGCAGGGTCAGAGGTTAAAGACGGGAATTCGATGTGGGGCAGTGCAACATTCTTTCAAAGGAAAGGTCGCAGAAATCACTGAGAAAGCTTTCCGTTCCTGTTCCTCCTCATGCCAGAACTTCAACTTAGGCTCCTATGAACTGCTCGGGGGCTGCATTGATGCCAGTGGATCCACTCTGCTGATATTTACTCTAATCTCTGCTTATAGTGGTGCTACCATCTCTAGAACTCCACTGAAACAGGCAGCTTTAAAAACCATTCAAATCAGTTGAACTCAACTCCTGTTGCAATCAGGAGACTCAAACCCCATAATCTAGGCTGACACTCCTACAGTATACAGTAGAGGGAGTTATTGAAAGAGTGCTGTGGTGCTGGAATTGTCATCTTTTGAATGAGTCTTAAACAGTGGTCCTGACTACCCGCTCAGCTGGATAAATAATCCAGAAGATACATGGAAGCTTTCCCAATATTTATCCCACAAGTAACATCGCATGGGAAAACAGATCATCTGGCAGTTATCACATTGCTATTTTCTGGAACTTGCTCAATCGTCCCACAATTGACTAACATTTCCCAAATTGATTACAAATAGACTTCAAAAATAGTTAATTGGCTGGAAAGAACTTCGGGGTGTCCTGTCATCATGAACTGCGCTGTATAAAAGCAAGTCTCTTGTTTTTTTCAGATTATTATTCAACCCCACTCTGTCCTCTGCCACCTTGACCAGCTCATGGTACCGTCCCCACCAACCGTCCTCCTCCCTGTTGTCCTTTTGAGTCAATAGTACCTCATGACCAGGACACCCTCCCAATTCACAAACTGCTGTTGTTAAAGATGTCGCACTGGCACTGCATACTGGGGGAGGGTACAATCAACCTTGTCCCACTGAATGATCGCTATCACGTTAAACATCTACATATGCTAATTGCACAAAGGAGGGAAGTATCTGAAAGCGTTTACAACAGGAACAGTCCTGAATGAGCTGACAGCAGGGAGTGGCTGAAAGGGGAGCCTTTTATCCATTCTGCCCTCATTCAGTCAGGATAAGATTTGTTTTCAGCAGATTGCTAAATGTGGACCCCACTATTGTTAATAAGTTCTATCATAGTGGCCAGAGCCCATTTACAACAACAGCTTACACCTTAAAGGAAATGAAACCTCTCAAGAGACTGTCACAGGTATGTCTTCAGACAAAGTTTGCCATCGAGCTTCATGAGATATGTGGCCAAATACTTGTTTAAAGAGGTCAGTTTTAAAGGAGCAACTTAAAGGAGGAAAGAGTGGTCGAGGAGGGGTAATTCCAGAGCGTAGGGGGCTAAGGAGCTAAGGGGGGTAGAGCCTTTTTATATTGTCTCACGACTAGATCTTTAAAAGTGCTGACCAGCTTGACCCATTACCATGCAAATTCTTTCTCCTTATAACCAGATATTCAAGTGTTGTTTGGAAATTAATATTGGATCTACCACTATTGCCAGATTAAACAGCCCATTCCCAATCACAACAGCCACTGCATGAAGACAATTTTCCTTGTTTCCTCAAGGTTCTTTTGCCAATCTGTAACTTCAGGTTTTCATTCCTCCCGTCACTCCAAACAGCTTGCACTTACAATATCAAAATCCAATGTTTTGAGCACGTATGGTAGGGATGCAAGGTTCAGTAGTGCTCAGCTCCTCGCTGATGAATCACATTGCCTAGGTGCCCTCCCCAGATGGAAATGAAATTACATTTGATACAATAAATTACAGCTGACTCAGCAACATCAGGTGACCATGTGCCATCCTGCAACAGTCATGCCCAACATCCATTTTCATCAAAAACATGTTTCCAAATGTCGGGTAAGAGACCAAAATCAAGCAGCTGATAGTGTTAGTTCTTGGGAGCTTCAAATCAATTGCAGTTGATACAATTCAACCAAAAAATTGGCAAAAAAAAATTTGAAAAACATCCCAATCATAGTTTACTTTTGGTGTAACTCTGATTTCTGCCATATTTTATGCTAGTTCTGTTTGCAAAAAGACACAAAATTGGTCCAACCACCAGGCTGAATTAACCACATTGGGAGTTTCCACTAATTGCCCTCATTCACAGGCCCTCAGGGAGGTTTAAAATTAAACTGGTTAGGTTTAGACACACTATGTTTTAAAAAAAAATTAGAAATACAATTTTGGCTTCAGTTTACTCAGAAGTTTTTTTTGAAAACAAGTGAGTTTGAATCATTTAAAAGCAAAATACTGTGAATGTGGGATTCAGTCACTTTAAATTACATTACTTCCAGATGTTGTCTTGACACTTTGAATTAAAAATGCTCAGTTTTACACAGATTCAATTTCAGTAGTTCAACAAATTTCAGTTATTAGGAAATATGTTAAAAAGCAAAATGTATTTTCTGGAAAGAAAATAACGACATAAGGAACTGATTCAGGTTGTGCTCGGCCCTGTAAATTAATTCAAATAGAAATGCAAAGATAGAAAAAAATTCAAAACAAGCATAGATTGGTTATTTGCAAACAAAGCAGAATTTCATCTCCCATGATAATCACTAATGAATCCAACAGAAGAAATGTCTTCACACAATTCAGCATGTGGAATTTGCACAGCAGTTCAGGCCAGTATAGAGATAGACTCAAGGGGAAGCTAGATAAACATTATGACATGAGACAAAAGGAAAAGTTTAAGATGAAGGGATTGGGAGGAGATCTACATGCAGCCTATATACCAGCACGGAATAGTTAGGCTGACTGTACTTTTACATAGAAATGTAGAAAAATAGGTTGAGGAGGCCATTCAGCCCATCAAAACCACTGGCCATTCAGCATGGTCATGACTGATCCTCCATAGTTCCACTCCCTCTCCAAAATGCTTCTTTAAGTTGATACAGAAGCTGTTCAAATACAAAGAAGGAATGCAGAATCAAACAGTCCATGATTTCAGAATACAGAGCGTATTGGCCTCGGAACCTTTTTGAGCCTTACTCTAGACAATCCCGATAACTGGAGACCAGAAAACTGGGTCCACACAGCAAGGTAACTACACCTCATTGGTTTGAGTGGCCACTCTCTCATCAGTTGTTAGAGGTCATAATAACACTCCCGTCCCACAAGACGGATATCTCCTGACTGTAACAAGTGTTCACGTTCCAGCCAGTCAGTCCATTAATCAGACCAAGGATTCTTCCCTTGTTTTACATTGCATCTTCACACTCTTCTCAAACAAAGATAACCTTGCAGATTATTGAAGGAACTGCCTGAATGGTTGGCAACATTCTTTTAATTATTAATAGTCCCAGCCCTGGTTTCTCTTTACAATGGGGAACACATCTGAATGGAATGTGTTGCGAGAATCATTTGCACAGATCAGTCCTGAAGACCTCACTGTCTGACAATGAAGCCTTCTCAAGGGTCTCTTATCACCCCTCCCCCCCAGCCCAGCCCCTGCAAACTGAGGAGTTGGGGGAGGGGATCAAAGTGAATTTGCAATCCTTTTCTTCCCTTATCTTCCAACCACATCCTCTCTCCTTCTCTGTTAATCCTTTTGTTCACACTCCATTTTGTCTGCTTCCATTTCTCACTCTCCTTTCTTGTCCTTCTATTCCTTTCCTCTCTCTTCATCTCTTCCTCCCTCACAATTCATTCTTTCAGCTTTCCTTTCCATTCAACGGTGAGCTTGATGCCCTCCAGCCTATGCTCATGTTGTAATAGGGCACAGTTTGGTCCATCACAGCACTCGAGTACAGTTGCATAATCATTGCTTTTGAATTACCTCAGACTTTCTGCCAAACACACTGTAGTTACACTGACTTTTCCACTGCAGTTCAGGCAATGTTAACACTGAAAAAGTGCAAGGGAAACTAGAGTTCATCCAGAAGTGTTAGGTGAAGGGGTAAATGTAAGGGAATGGGTCTGGGTGGGTTGCGCTTCAGCGGGTCGGTGTGGACTTATTGGGCTGAAGGGCCTGTTTCCACACTGTAAGTAATCTAATCAAATCTAATCTAGAAATCTGCTTCTCACAACCAAACATGCATGAAATTCTATCATCCCTGTGCTCACTAATTTATATCAGCTTAAAGGTCAGCAATACCTCGATTTAAAAACTGTCATCTTTATATTTAAACCCTGCTGAGGCCACATCCCTTCCCTTGACTGCAATAGCGTCCAAGACCTCTGCACTTATCCAATTCGGGTGTCTCTAATTTTCATCATTTCCCTATTGACAGATGTGCCTTCATTTATCTAGTACTCAAAATCTGGAATCCTCTCCAGCTCCTTTTCCACCTCTTCAATAAAGTTTCCTTAAAAGATTACCTATTTTTCAGCAAGATTTGATCCAGTCGTATTAGGTCATAATTTGGTTGATTCCTACATTACAGGTGTCTTTTGACATTTTGTTACATTAAGTGGCTATATGATTGAAAACTGTTGTTCTTTCTGAGAAGTATAAAGAAGGATGTCTGACCACCTTCATGGTTTAGTGTCTTTGTCTATTGAATCTGACTTGATAATCCTGTGCAGAACAGAGACATCACTACACTGTTGGACAGCCAGTACTGTCAAAGTTATGTTAATATTTTAGGGTCACACTGAGACATTGTGAAAGGGTCACTACTGAAGGAGATAATTGCACTAGTAGAGAGGCTTTGCTGAAGAAGGCACTCTGATGTAGTATCAGTGCCAAGGGGAATGTTGGACTCTCAGATGCAGCATTAAACCTAGCCCCTCTGACCACTTGAATCAATGTAGCATATCTCACTCCAGGGAAAATCCCCCTAATGTCTAGCCAACATATATCCCTCAATGACCATCACTAAAACAGTTCATCTGCTGATTATCACAATGTCAAACTTCCCACATTACAACAATGAACTACACTTCAAAATGAATTCACTGTTGATTTAATCTTGTGTCCTGAAGTTTGAAAAAGACAAGAGAACAGCAAGTCTTTCTTTCCTGAAAATCTGCTTAATAGAGCAAGAGTCAGTGTTCTATCAAGAGAGAGGCAGAAGGCAAGATAGCAAAGGGGTGGAAGGGAAATGATTGACAAGAGAAAGCACACAGTGCATATCGAACTTTAACAAACATCTTCAAAAGAAAACAAATGGGAGCTGGCACAGTGATGTTGTTTGATGTTCCAGACCAGAGCATTTGGAGCAATAAATAAGCCATTTGGAGCCTTCCTGAGAGAAACAATCACAATGAAGCTGACACCAAATGTTGTGCTTAGCAGTGAATAAGACCATGAAGTTAGCAAAAAGGCACCTTTTGCAAGAAAGCTGCATGCAATTGCCTAAATGTCCTCCACCGTTAAAACGACTTTTATTGCTCATAGTTAAAGTTATCGAATCTGACCTAATGAATTTCCATAGCTTCCATCACATGACCTTCCAAACACTTCCCCCCCCCTCGACCCACAAGTCAAAAATCCTTTTGACCCTTCCCCCACACACCTTCCGCTGCAATCTTCAACATCTTTATAAATAAGAAATAGAACTGTTCAAAGAAATTGAAGAAAGTGCATATTCTTTTTAATGCACTCCCCCACCCTCGAATTTGCTTGCAGCAGTATTTAGGAGATTAATCATAAATTCTTAGAGACTTCAGGAACAATCCTCATGGATTGGCATCCCTATTGATAGGGCAACTTTTCCATTAAATGGAACAGCCACATTTCTCATCCCAGAGTAATGGGACACAGGGCTGATATATAACTCATGCTCAGGGGCCACAGCCACTATTACTCATCTTGCAATAAGCCCCAGTGGTTACACTATTAACGCCAAGTGGCTCAGTCCTACTGGTGGTCATATTTCTTGTTTGCTGCCTTGTATTATGTGGCATTCCATGGACCTGGAAGTTTGATCTGCCAGGTATCCAGAGTGAGGGCAGACAATGATGTTTCATGTGGTCACCTTGCTATCCATACTGTCATACTACCTTAATAGAAAACATCAGATCCTCAGAGTGTCATCACACACCTTGCAGTTAACAAGGAATAGATGAATAGTGCAGTCCTTTTCACAGATGGATTCCAGTATATTATGATGGGCAGATCATGCAAAGTCATAGCTTGCATCATTGCTATTAGTGTCACTGCGCTGATGTTGGGACATATCTAGGGCCCATTTAGTCCACTGTACAGGGACTAATGTTTCCTGCTTTCTGGCTTCAGGAAGATATTACTCATTTGGATGCAACCTAATGGTGAGGTTGTAGCAGACACTAGCTGCACAGACTTCAACTGGATCAGTCATAAATGAAGGAGTTCCTTGAGAAACACAGAGGTTGAGCACTTTCCTACAAGGCACCAGCAGCACCATGATACTTTTTTTAATCCCACCCCTCATTTGGAGGGAGCTGCAACACATAGGAATTTCTGGCACCATTCAAGGCAAAGCAGTCTGCTTGACCAGCACTTCATCCAACAGCTCAAACATTTATTCCTTCTATCGCTGTCTATAGGTTTCTACAGTGACATACCAAACCCAGCAAGACATGATCAGCAATTAACACCACGTTCTCCAGTTTCCCTCTGGCACAGATCATCCTGACTTAGATACACAATACCAATCATGGTCACTGGGTCAAAAATCCTGGAATTCCCTCCCTAAAAGCAATTCCAAGAAAAATGCTCAACTCCATTTTCTCAACAGCAATGAGGGGGCAGGCTTTAAATGCCAGCTTTATCCGAATTTGAATCAAAAACCCCAAAAGCTGATTCCTTCTAAAAGCCATGGTAAATGGTACTGGGGAGATTGGGAGCACTGGGGAGATTCTTCACAAGTTATCCCAGGCTAGCACCTTCAGAAGGAAAAGTGTATCCAGAGGATGTGGTGGAGGCTGGTACAATTGCAACATTTAAGAGGCATTTGGATGGGTATATGAATAGGAAGGATTTGGAGGGATATGGACCGGGTTCTGGCAGGTGGGACTAGATTGGGTTGGGATATCTGGTCAGCATGGATGGGTTGGACCGAAGGGTCTGGTTCCATGTTGTACATCTCTATGACTCTATAATGCTAATTGTCCCTTAGGCAATAGACACAATCCATTGAGTAGCTTCTCATCTCCCTCAAAACATCGTGAGTCCAAGTCCTATTCCAAAGATTTAACACCCAATTCAGGCCGACACTTCAGTGTAGTGTTGAAACAAAATGACACTTCCAAACAGATTCAATGGTTGTGAAGCACTTTACGATGTCACGGTTGCAAAGTGCAGGCGAGTAATTCCTTCTAGAACACAATCTCCCGCCATATCCACAACTACAGATAAATTAGCTTAACCCACACTGCATCTTTTAAAACTAAAAAGGTGAAAAGCTAATCAGCCATTTACCACATACAAGCCATCCTTTGGCTGAACTCCAAGAAGCATAGACTCTTCCCTTCGACACAACTCCAGTTAAAAAGATTTGGAAGTGCCAGAGTTGGACTGGAGTGGACAAAGTTAAAAATCACACCACACCAGGCTACAGTCCAACGGGTTTATTTGGAATCACTAGCTTTCAGAGTGTTGCTTCTTTATCAGGTGGTTATGGAGCAGAATGATAAGACAAATGATTCTGTCTCCTGATTCTGATAAAGAAGCAATGCTCTGAAAGCTAGTGATTCCAAATAAACCTGTTGGACTGTAACCTGATGTGGTGTGATTTTTAACTCAGTTAAAATGCTTTGCTAATTGATTTGTTAATTCAGAGAACTTCATTCCTGATCCACTTTTCAAATGAACACACAGCACTGGGGCAAAACATCTGCTCATGGTAATTTCTATTTCCTTACTAAGAGATGTTTTTGAGCTTTTTTTGAAGATTATGTTATAAATCTAATGGGTGTGAGTGGGGGTGGAGGTGGGGGTGGGGTTGGGCCAATCTCTGACCAGGAGTACTCCATTTCAACCCTCCAGCCTGCTCCCACCAATTTAATTCATGGAAGTTCTGGATCTTGCCTTGCTGTGGATTCATTGACACAAACAACAAAAATCTATAGTAGAACCTGTAACATAAAAACGGACCATTCAGCCCAAATACATCAATATTATATGATCTCTTTCTGTAATGTTTCTTATGTGACTATATTTTATTTACACCTTTACTTCTGGTTTCCACCAGATGTGGAAACATCTCTATTTCGGCCCTATCAAACCCTTCATAATTGTAAAGGTTTCTATTAGGCCAACCTCCTTTCGAGAGAAAAGCGCTGGTCTGTATAGCTTTTCCTGATAAGCGCATCATCTCTGTTCTGGCATCATTTTGTGGATCTTTCATTGCACCAGCCGCACTCTGGTCCTATGTTTTTCTACAGTATGGGGATCCGAAGTCTGCACGGATCACGAGAAGGCGAGAATATCCAGATTTATATTACTCTGGTGAATGAAGCAATGCCTCCTATGATCACCCCTGAACAGCCTTGCTCTATTGTAAGCTTTGTTCCTGTAACTGCACATCCCCATCTGGGATCAGAGTAGGAGCCAAGCTGAGGAGTTGTATTTGAAGATGTATAACACACAGGACGGGATATTCAATCCTTACTGTATCAAAACTACATTCGACGTTGCAATTCTATTCAAAGCGCGGCTTTCTCTTTGTTAGATAAAGTATTTTACCAAGAGGGGTTTTCGAGGATCAATTCCTCCTGGCCCCATGTGGGTTCATGTTGACTGCTTCATACTTACAAACTCTTGCTTAATGTTGACATTAAATTTACGCGAGGGACTAACACGGAACCCTCCTTAAACACCACAAACAGTTTGATCCCATTTTCCAACTTAAAGCTTAATGCTAATGACACTAAGCAATCGGGAAAGCTGCGAGTTGCTCAGAACCGATCAGAATGAATTGCTTTGGCTTACTTGAAGTGATTCCCAACTCTGGAAACCGGTTAAGAGTTGCGAGGATTTTTATGAATGAAATGAAATGCCGGGTGACGTCACTGTGCTGCTGTGATTTACTAGCCCGGGATACCCACGATTCAATCCCCAAAGGCTACCTTTGTACTTTGTTTAATACTCTCCATTACAATCGGGCCAATCTATGGCTCTCGGGACTGAAGAGCCCGCTCTGGGTCAGTCACAATCACATTGTGAGCAATTGGACCCCTGCACCTCTCCCACTCAACACCAGGGGATCAGGGGTCCGGGGGGGGGGGGGGGGGGGGATGAGAGGGGGAAGAGGGAGAAAACGAGAGAAAGCACCGACAGAGTATTCAGCAACTCTGCACAGGAGATACAAACCGCAGTAACTACCCCCATTGTGTGCTTCAGATACAGTCCTTCAAATTTCCCACAATGGGGATATTGAGACCCGATGGTTAGTTTGACTCTAAACTGGACTCTGCAAAAATCAATAAGTTAACGGACCCCCTCCCCCACACCCCCGGTCGGTACATGTTCGAATCTCGTTTGCCCACTTACACCCTCTTTGCGTCCGAGTTCCCCTATCTTGACAACAGTTCCCGTCAACGTGGTCTTCATAGTCTCTCGGTTTCCAGCATCTGCAGTCATTGTTTTTACCATAGTCTCTCGCCTGCCCACATAAAGTCAGACCGTGCCAGCTAACGTTCGCTTTCCTAACTCCAAATTCTAATAAAAATTTTAAACTCTTCCCCCCCCAACCCATCGAATATTCAGATACACGCGAGAACAGGTAGAAACTGATACAGTGAGCGTGAACCTGTAGGGAGAGGGAGGACACAGGGTTATTGCAAACGTGGTTTCGGAACCGGGAACCGATTCCCACCGAAGCAGGGCAGGCGGCCGGGCGGTACACATACCTGGTGGACAAAGACATCGATCGGTGACTCGAGGGGGACTCCATCCCTCGCAGTCATGGAGAGGAACCCGAATCCCATGCGAACGTTGAACCATTTACACTGGCCGGTACCGAAAGAGACGCTCGCCTTGGGAGAATCTCCGAGCTCCTGGTCAGTCCCTCTCCCGGAACCTGGTGCAGGCGAGAGATAACGGGGGGGGGGGGGAGCAAAATTAGCGATTGAAATTCTTAATACCCGCAAACCGCATCTTTCTCTCTCTCTCTCACACACGATCCATTCAATCAACATTGGGAAAAACATAAAAGGACTTGAAAAAAAATCATTCAAGTAGATACAGAACCTCCAAATTGCTGATTAGAAACGGATCCCATTCTGGTGTCGAGCACCACCTCCAACCCTGAGGTGATATCCTACTGCTGCTTGTTGCCCTCTCTCTCGAGTACACCTCTGACTTTCAGTGGTAAATCCTCCAATTTATAAAACGTAGAACTTGCTGCAGGTCTCGGAAGCCGCTTAAAGTGAAAGGGAAGGGGGTGGTGAGAGGGATGGGAGCTATACAAAACATGCCCCCCTCCCCTCCCCTCTGAATGAAGGTGGGCGGGTGCCGTGGGGTTGAAGAATAGGAGCGATAAACAATGGGCAGCTCAAGCGCCCTCCCGCCCCCTCTCTCTCTCGCTCTCTCTCTCCACACACACACACACACACATAGCCATAAAAGAAGCGATTCAAACGGAGAGAGTGAATACGATGACCATGCCCTCCTCCTTTCCCAAAAAAAGTTTAAAAAAAAACCTTCGGCCATTTTGGCAGGCGGTGTTAATCCCGGGATAATGCCTCTGCCTGACTGTGCTCTCCAGATGAGAGATGGGTAAATTGCTGTTGGGATTGTTGTAAATTTCACCGAGATATGTCAGTTCCAGGTACTGAGTCTCTCGCTCTCTCTCTCTCTCGTGTGTCTTTCAGTTCCCTGCCATGTGCACATGATTCCCAATTAAAACCTTCCCCAGGATCAATAACTATCACAAATCGCACATTTCGATTCATCGACCATCCCAAAAGCGAGAAAACACATTGTGTGAATTAAACAGCCTTGCTTTTTTTTTGGAACGGGGGGTAGTTGTGAACTGGACTTTTCTTTTAAAAAAAGGACTGGGATCTGGTTCTGGTTTGTATTTCTCAGTTCTCGGGATAATGCACAGCCACAAACTTCTTTTTTAAAGCAAACTGCGATAGTTTCATAGGAGTGGAAGGGGGAATCGCGCAATCCTTTGTTAATCGGTCACTTCACCCAGCGTCGATGTTTTTTCCAGCCAGGACTAACTCGCAGGTTAGATGCAACTCTGGGAGAAAATTAACTCGCCTTGGCTCAGGTTACACACACATCCACTCGCACTCACTCTCACAACTCGTACAAAGACACAGACTCGTCAGTGGCTTCTCACATACCAACCCCATCCTAACCCTAACGCTAGCCAATGACCACCAGAAACTACCTGTCAGCGGAATCGTGATGGGCGAATTGAGGGAAGGGGAGAGATTCTCACCTGGGTTCATTTGGTTACAAGGTGGTCAGTCTTCACCGAGGTCATTTGCAATGAGCCCCCCCCCCTCCACCACCTTCACGGCACATTCCTTTCACATCTCGAGACCTCCCAGGCGCCGACCAAAATGTCTCAAAAACAAAAAAAAGTTTCAATTCCGTTCCTGTCTCAGTCTCTCCCGCACCGAGATTATAACGGTATACAAGAGGGAAACTGGGTACAATCAGGCTGGTGTCAGCGAGTGTGGGGTGGACTGTGTGTGGGTTACCGACCCGACTTGGCCAAACAATGGAAGTGCTCGGAAATCTTTGAGGACTATATTGTCCGAAAAGGTCGTAGACAATTTTATTGCGTAAAGTTCAGACGAGATGATTGCGTTAAGCATATTATATCTGAGTAAAATCCCCCATTAAAAACACATTTACAGTTCTCCTGAAAGCAACAATTTACTGTAACCCATCACTGCTGCAGGATTAGAATCGTGAAGGATTTAATTTGTGCTCGAAGTGGAGTCATTCGGTGTCTTTACTGTACAAAATGAGTTGAGTTGGTGGATATGACCTAACTGGTGAAGCAAGAGTTGGAGTGGGGTTTAGCCTAACCCTGAAACCCAGCTCCAGGCTATGGGGACGGCCTTAAATAACCCGGACACACTCGGGTCACTTAGCAAGATGAGCAAAATCGATCAGCATCTCGTGTGTATAAAACCTTCAGAAATAAATATCTCGCCGGAAGAAATCATGATGGGCAAGGGGAAAGAAACGAGGCGAACTGAAATAACGACAGTGTGGACTCTGACCTCGAAGTAAAGCGGTGGGAAAGGCATTGTCATGTTAATGTCGCGAAGGACACGGGACTCAAAGCAGTGTCTTTTGGATTTAAAACTTACAAGTTTAACTAGACCTATTGGCGCCGAGATATCTCTGTTCATTTCGGTGCCACGAATGTTTAATAAACGGAAGGATTTTTCTTTTGAATTAAGGTACTGTCTAAAAATCCCTCCTGGGCATTGATCGGTGAAATGTCCACAGGTCGATTAAACTAAGGGGTCCTGGTGTTATCTGGGGAATTTACCCCGTTACAGATGAGGGATTTAATGGCTATTATTATTAAACACGGATTGGTGTTCACATCAATACACAAAGCGATCGAAATAATGCCAATCAGCTGGTCATATCGACAACCAATAGGTTCATTTTGCCTCTACACTGGGCTCGTTAGAGCTTTGGGATATTTAAAGGTTCCGACCAGTGACCACTCTCTGTAGGTCAAGCCTTCTCGGCTCCTCCATTTCCTGCGGGTGCCAGGGCTGGACAATAGCAGGAATTGGAATTGTGCGGTTTCAGGACGGACCCTGAGAGTCACTGCAGCCAGGCCGAGAATCCAAGGAAACAAACGCTTCATTCTCTCTCCCCATGTAATTACAAACAGACTACTGGGAGCCAGAAAAAGAACTGACTGACCACCCTCTCTCCACTCCCCCCTTCCCCGGTAAAACTGACCACGCCACCCGGAGAATTAACAACACACTTAACACCCTCTTCTCCGGAGTTCTGTTCTGATAACTTCCTAGCACCCAGTCCGCCCTCCCCCTTCACTTAACCATAACTGCAAAGACCGAGCATAGCCACCTCCACACCCCCCCCCCCCCCCCACCCCCAGCTCAGGGAACGAACCACAACAGCACATACCTCCCCCTCCGCGAGAAAAACTGACCACGACACCCTTTCCACCCCCTCCCACAAACAAAACTGTCCACAAAACCCTTCCACCCCCTCCCACAAACAAAACTGACCACAAAACCCTTTCCACCCCCTCCCACAAACAAAACTGTCCACAAAACCCTTCCACCCCCTCCCACAAACAAAACTGACCACAACAGCACTCCCACCTCCCGCCCCAAGGAGAATTGACTACAACCCCCTTCCTCCCCTTTCCAGGAATGACCACAACCTCCACCTCCTCCCCCTTCAGAGCAAGTGACCCCTTTCCCTGCCGCATGAAACTGACCACAATTCCTTCTCCCCACCCCCACGCCCCAGGAAACTGACCACAACATCCACCCCATCCCCCTCAAGAAAGCGGACCATCACAGCTCCCCGAGCTGACCATAAACCCCTCCCATCCTCCTTTAGGGAAACTGATCAAAACGCTGTTCAGCACAAGGAAACTGACCACAACATCCGCCACCGCACGCCCACCCCTCCTCATTTCAAGGAAACTGACCAGAACCGCATACCACCTCTTCCCCACCCCCACCCCCACCCGAAAGTGCCCCCACATTCTACCACTGCTCACTTAAAGGTAATACAACAAATGATATAAGGGTACAATTAAATGGAAATAGCTGTCATTGTGTACATTTTTCGAAGGATTTAGCAGCTGAGGAGATATCCATTGGATATCCGAATATAAACATCTGGGAAATGAAGCAGGGCTCAAACGGGGCAAAGAAAACTAATACTTTCGAAGATGTAATTAAGTATCAAATTCGTGATTTCTAAGTGTGCGCGGAGGAGGGGGGAGGGGCTGGTCAGTAAAATGTTATTTTATAGCACAGTATCAGGTTGCTGATTTTAGCCCTTGGATTTTTCACTGGCTATCTCCAGTGGCTGGGATAACAGACTAGTGCCTCCTGTTGAATCGCTTCAGACCCAGCAACACATCGCCCGGTCTGGGACCACAACATGAACAGCCCATAACCTTCGCCCGCCCCCCTCACCCGCCTCCTGGGCCTGGTACAGAATTTCAAACTCCGAATTTAAAATTCCGTGAGTTTTAATTGACAGCAGTTCTGTGCACCCGCACGCACTGGGTGGCTGGCATTTATTTATTTGAGTATCTATGTATCTGTGTGTTGATATATATAGTTATATACATGTATTGCACCCCCATTTAGAAAATGCTAGTAATCATAGAGGTCTTATTGTAGCTTGTATATAGAAATATAAATATTCACAAGCCATAATAAGGCATCTATTCTGTTTAACCGCAACTTTTAACACGATGCTCTATTTTCAATGTAATAAGCGAGCCAGTGGAATGCTCCTGACTTGGACATAATTCCTCAGTATTTAAACACACAAAAACCCAAGCTTGGAGCTGCCATCTTCCTGGGAATTTTCAATCGCTTGCTCCTTGCTGAGCAGTTCCAGTCACACAGGGACATTATTACTGGAATTTAGCATGCACTGAGACACGAGGGTGGGGGCACATACAGGTGTGTCTCTATCTTGCTTCCTTTTCCTCCTCTTTACCCTCCCTTTCCTTCACCAGTGACAGCAGTTCTGTAATACACATGGGGAATGATCTTAGGGCTTGAGGAGGTTGTTCAGTTCATTTGTACTTTTTGAAAGAGCTGTTGAATTAGTCCTACTAACTACAAAATTCCTTTTTAGTTAGATTCCCTACAGGCCGATACCGACCCTCCGAAGAGTAACCTACCCAGACCCATTCCCCTTAAGTAGGGCACCTAAACCAATTCACATAACCTGCAGACGTTTGTGATTGTGGGGAGGATGTGCAAACTCCACGGACAGTCGCCTGAGACTGGAATCGAACCCAAGTCCCTGGCACTATGAGTGCAGCACCCCACCATTTTCCATGCTTACATCTTTGCAACTGTTGAACAATTACCATTTGTTTCTGCCTCCACCGTCCCTTGAGCCCAGATCATAACAGTACACAAATTAATCCTAATTTCCCCTCGGATCTTTAGCCAATTATGTTACATCAGTGCCCCCAGTTGCTGCCCCTTCTGCCGGCTACAATAATTTCATCCTCTCTCCATGATCAAAACCCCTCATCATTTTGAACGTCTCTATTGAACTTCACTCTAACCCTCTCTGCATGCTGAAGGGCAAAGGCAAGAGGTGCTGCATACAGGGAGAGAAGATTATCACAATACTTCCAGAACAGGTACAATATGGTACAGAAAACCAAAGATGCGGATGCTGGAGATCAGAAACAAAAAAAACCCCAGAAATTGCTGGAGAAACTCAGCAGGTTTGGCAGCATCTGTGGAGAGAAAGTAAAGTTAACATTTCGGGTCCAGTGAAGTTCTGAAGAAGGGTCATTGGACCCGAAATGTTAACTGCTTTCTCTCCAACAGATGCTGTCAGACCTGCGGAGTTTTTCCAGCAATCTCTGATTTTGTTTCAGATAAAATATGGTTTCAATATGGGACTGAGTAATGCTGTCTCTGCACTGTCCCATTAATAAAAAAAACTCTCACAAGTACAAGAAAGGCTTTTAAAAATATAAAGCTCCTGCATTGTCTTTTGAGAATGCAACTTGAGTACACTGTCCAATTCTGGCTCTGGAGGCGCAAGGAAGTAAACAGTGATAAATTTGAAATTCTGGAAACAAATTTGAACATTGTAAATAAAAATTAAAACGATCAACACAAAAGTAGACAACGCACATCATATTCGCGTCTCACACTGATCTGCCTTAATTACAACAATTTCAGTATCCGATTGACCTGTTTGCTAGATTTTCCTTTCAATTTGCAATCTTTATACTCTAGAAGTTTGCACTTTGTTACACCCAAGCCTGTCATACACCAGTCTTTAAAAAAGGGAAATGCTACAAATACTTCATGTTCCCTCGACTTTCCCTTTGCTGTGTGCAGACTATTCCTTGCACTGCGTGGCCCCTTTAAGATTGCTATGCTTACGTGCAACCTGTAAGGCCTTCTTGTCCCCTGCATGGTGCATTCCTGATTACTGCGTGGTCTCGCACATGCGCAGCTTAGAGGGAGCAGGCAGGTCAGACAGCATCTTTGGAGAAAATTGAGGAGAGGAGTTTATCACTTCAGACTGTGTCCCTTCTTCAAAATATAGGACTGCCTGACTGTTTCCAGGGATTTCTGTTCGTGATTCCATTCCCTACAATCAGCAATATTGTACCTTTTATTTTACCCCTGCCACTGGAAGTAGGTAAATCTTTTTGCCCCTATATGTTTGCCTGCAAACAGTACATCTTTTAAAAAAAAGTAGATTTCAACAAAATTTGGAATAACAATAGGATATGACCCAAGGAAGAACTGATTAGTTTTTGGTATTAGTACACATCAAAGATGTGTATCCAGATCCTGGGGAGAGGGCTACCATTGAGCATAAACTGAACTGAGCCAACCATATAAGAACTATAGGTGCCAAAGCAGATCAGAGGCTGGACATTCTGCACTGAGTTGCACCCCTTGACTTCATGAACCCTGTCCATTATTTACAATGGACAGGGATGTGATAGAATGTACTTCACTTGGAGACTCATGCACGTCCAACAACAATCAAGAAGCTCAACACCATCCAATACAAAGCTGACCCCTTGATTGACATGCTGTCCCCTACCTTCATAGCATGGGAATAATGTGTACCAGAAACTCACAAGCCTCCTTTAACAGCTTCACCCAAACTGGTGACCTCCACCATTGAGAAGGCAAAGGCAGCAGGTGCATGGTAACATCACCTTCTGCAAATTCCCCTGTAGGCCACACACTGTCCTGCCTTTGAACTTTATAATCATTCCTTCACTGTCCTTGGATCAAAATCCTGGAACTCCCTTCCTAACAACAGTGTGGCTATCCTTATGACCCAAGGATTACAATGGTTCAAGAAAGCAGCTCATCAACATCTTGCAAATGGCAATTAGGGATTACTAATAAATGCCAACCCAGCCAGTGATGCCCACATCCTGTGAATGAATTTTTAAAAAAATATTGCTCAACATTGGGAGAAGGGCTGAATTTACTTTGGTTTAGAAAGTTGTAGATGGTTTTAAATTAGAATGTGGTTAATTGTTTTAGGTTCTTGTAAGCCATCAGCAATTTGTCATAACAATTAAAATGTGAGCAGGATATTCAGAGCTGGTTGTTGGTATGCATATTGGTCTGAAGTCTCCTTGAAAACATGGGAGCTCTTAATTTTTTTTCCAATTTTGTAGTTAGCTTCAATCAGACAGGGAGGGGTCTGAAAGAAGAATTAAATAATAACATTAAATGGCATCGGTATGTGCTCTATTGAGAGCACTTTTCACTTGGATGTTTGTGAATTTGTCTTCATTCTTTAAACATTTCACTCCTGGTCTGACACTAATAGAGCTACATTGTTAGTCACCCAAAGACTAGTGTATTTCCAAAAATTTCATTTTAATGTAATTGCATGAAATGATTGATGTTTAATAACATACCAACCCATTCAGCAAAGAATCACATTCTAGGTGGTAGTCTCTGAAATTGTTCAGGTGTTACTTTATGCTGGACTATAATTTAGGTTAGAAGAGTGAGAGAGAGCTAGAATGTAGAGTAAAAGTGCAAAGAGCAGGACCAGAACCAATCTGTCCTCAATGGGAATAAAACATTGTGTAAATGAACTCTTGTGTAAAAAAACCCCACAAAGCACTGCAGAGCAAAGCTGTACAAACGGTGAGAAGAGATCCTGATCCATGAACTGTATTTCTTTCTCCACAACTGCTGCCAGATCCACTGAGTGTTTTTCAATGGTTTTTGTTTATATTTCTGCCATAGTACAACTTTGTTTTACATTAAACATAATTTTAGCTTTTCAATATGAAATAATCTATAATGCTGCCTGTATCCTAACTTTTTCACTTATCACTTCCTGCACTATTTGATTTACATTGGCACCTGGAATGACAACAGCACACTTTTAACATTGTTTTCTTGTGTTCAAATTATTTGTATTTTCAACCTTTCACTGTCTCTGGCGTATTTTCTAACTCTAAACCCGCCAACATCTCTGACATAGCTCCCAATCTCTTCATTCCACCATAGATAGCAAAACGTTCAGCTCCTTACTCTGTAAATTCTAGAGCCCAATGACCAGGACCCCACCCAGCACCTTCAATATTCACTCCCTCACCAATGAAACACAGTGTGAGCCGTCTACAAAATGTACTGCAGCATACTGCCAAGGCTCTTTCATAGAGTCATAGAGATGTACAGCATGGAAACAGACCCTTTGGTCCAACCTATCTATGCCAACCAGATATCCCAACCCAATCTAGTCTCACCTGCCAGCACCCGGCCTATATCCCTCCAAAGCCTTCTTATTCATATACCCATCCAGATGCCTCTTAAATGTTGCAATTGTACCAGCCTCCACCACCTCCTCTGGCAGCTCATTTCATACACGTACCACCCTCTGCATGAAAAAGTTGCCCCTTAGGTCTCTTTTATATCTTTCCCCTCTCACCCTAAACTGATGCCCTCTAGTTCTGGACTCCCTGGCCCCAGGGAAAAGACTTTTCCTATTTATCCTATCCATGCCCCTCATAATTTCGTAAACCTCTATAACGTCACCCCTCAGCCTCCGACGCTCCAGGGAAAACAGCCCAGCCTGTTCAGCCTCTCCCTATAGCTCAAATCCTCCAACCCTGGCAACATCCTTGTAAATCTTTTCTGAACCCTTTCAAATTTCACAATATCTTTCCGATAGGAAGGAGACCATCGACAACACCTTTTAAAACAATCACCTTCAAACATCAAAAAGGAAAAGACAGCAGATATATGAGAACAACCTGCCACCTGCACATTCCCTTCCTAGCCACACATTATCCTGACTTGTAACTGTGTTACTGTCCTTCACAATTGCTGAGTCAAAATTCAGAAATTTTATCTTCAACAAACTATGAGTGACCCTATAATAGATGGATTGCAGGGGTTCAAGAAAGTAATCCTCCCGGCTACCTACCAACCGGGATAGACAACAAATGTTGGCCTTGTCAGTGATACATCTATGTAAACATTTTTTAAAAATCAGGCTAATCTTCCCTTTCTCTGTAATCTCCTCCAGGGCTCATGCCTGAAACGTCGATTCTCCTGCTCCTTGGATGCTGCCTGACCTGCTGCGCTTTCCCAGCAACACATTTTTAGCTCTGATCTCCAGCATCTGCAGTCCTCACTTTCTCCTACAATATTGTATATACCCAGCCTTCAGCTCTCCAGCCATCTGAATGTAGACTCTTATACTTTGCACACTTCTCTAGACCTCCATTGACAGGTGAGCCACCAGCTACTGCTTTTGCGCCACATGTTAGAATTCGCTTTCTAAGTCTCTCTTCTACCTCACCTCCCCCTCCTCTTTTCAGGGTCTCATTAGAACCCACCTCGTTGATCATTCTTCCTTTGCAGGCTGGTCATCTTTGTTTCCTGCACCTCTTGGAAGTGTCTCTCTGTCAAAACTCCTTCATAATTCCAAGTTGTTGTCACAGATGATTTTGAGGTTGTCCATGGCAGCCTAGTTAATGCACATTCAAATTAGAGACAGAAAGTAGAAATACTGAAAACATACAACACTTGTAAAAGAATCAACAAGCAACTGTTGCTGGTGAGACACTTCATCATAGCCCAGTCCTACAAGATAAGTGAACACTGAACAAACATTTTTAAAAATAGGCAAAACAAGAATTGAAAGGCACACAGACTTCCCTCTCAGAGAAGTATGTGTTAATGTGCAATATATGCAAGCAACATTTGTCCTGCTTTAAATGAGTCATCTACAAGCAAAGAGTAAAAAATAAAATAATGCCACTTTCCCCAATATCGTTAGTGCAAAGACCAAATAAAACTGTTCCCTTTTTGCACGAGTTCAACTCATAAGGAACTTAGACATTAAAAAGAAATAATTAGATAACAATATCTTGCCCAGTTTCCAGTCCCTCTGGGGCCCTTTGGTCACAGATTTACTCAAGTGACTAAACTGTGCTCCCTCTCCAGGTTTTTCCAGATGTGGATAAGGCCACCTTAAGAAAGTTAGGCACAGCGACCACTTACACAGTCCAACCCATGTCTTTAATTGGCTTTCAAGCGCAACCTTGTGTATTTCAAGCCGCTGCTGTTTCCTTTGATAATTTAAAAGCAAATCATCAAATCTTACAGCACAAAAGGAGGCCACTGACCCATTATGACTGAGTTCAGCTCTTTCAAAGAGCTGTCTAATTAGTCCCATTCTCCACCATGGGCTGTTTCCCATCAGACCTGCAGATTTTACCTTTTCAAGTTATATATCCAATTCCCTTTTTGAAAGTGCCTATTATATCTGACAGGAGATTTACATCATTTTTTTGTCACCTTTCTGGCTCCCGAAGAAGCCAGACCATGTTTGTATTTACCAACTTTAAAACTCAAATAGAATGGTGCTACCTAATGGTTAGATGTATACCAACAAGGTTTGCAATATTCTGTCACAGATTTGAAACAGAGTTGGGACATTATCTGATGTGGAGTATCTGGTTATGTACGGTGTCTTCTCTGATAGTTGTTTCCTTACCGTACAGATCATAGGACCATATGGCAGAGGAGCAGAAGTAAGTGATCCAGCCCATCAAGTTTGCTCCAGACTTGATGAGATCATGGATGATTTGATAATCATCAACTCCACATTCCTGCCTTATCCCGATAACCACTGACTCTCTTACTGATTAAAAATCTGTCCACCTCAGCCATAACCATACTTAACGACCAAGAGAGTGGCATTTTTGATAAGGAATAGCATTACAGCTGTTCTGAGAGAAGATATTCCCGGAAATACATCCAGGGAAGTTATTTGGGTGGAACTGAGAAATAAGAAGGGGATGATCACCTTATTGGGATTGTATTATAGACCCCCCAATAGTCAGAGGGAAATTGAGAAAAAACCTGTAAGGAGATCTCAGCTATCTGTAAGAATAATAGGGTAGTTAGGGTAGGGGATTTTAACTTTCCAAACATCGACTAGGACTGCCATAGTGTTTTAAGGTTTAGATAGAGAGGAATTTCTTAAGTGTGTACAAGACAATTTTCTGATTCAGTATGTGGATGTACCTACTAGAAAAGGTGCAAAACTTGACCTACTCTTGGGAAATAAGGCAGGGCAGGTGACTGAGGTGTCAGTGGAGGAGCACTTTGGGGTCAGCGATCATAATTCTATTAGTTTTAAAATAGTGATGGAAAAAGATAGACCAGATCTAAAAGTTGAAGTTCTAAATTAGAGAAAGGCCAATTTTGATGGTATTAGGCAAGAACTTTCGAAAGCTGATTGGAGGCAAATGTTCACAGGTAAAGGGATGGTTGGAAAATGGGAAGCCTTCAGAAATAAGATAACAAGAATCCAGAGAAAGTATATTCCTGTCAAGGTGAAAGGAAAGGCTGGTAGGTATAGGGAATGCTGGATTATTAAAGAAATTGAGGATCTGGTTAAGAAAAAGAAGAAAGCATATGTCAGGTATAGACAGGATAGATCGAATGAATCCTTAAAAGAGTATAAAGGAAGTAGGCGTATACTTAAGAGGGGAATCAGGAGGGCAAAATGAGGACAAGAGATAGCTCAGGCAAATAGAATTACGGAGAATCTAAAGGGTTTTTACAAATATATTAAGGACAGAAGGGTAACTAGGAAGAGAATAGGGCCCCTCAAAGATCAGCAAGGCGGCCTTTGTGTGGAGCCACAGAAAATGGGGGAGATACTAAATGAATATTTTGCATCAGTATTTACTGTGGAAATGATATGGAAGATATAGACTGTAGGGAAATAGATGGTGTCATCTTGCAAAATATCCAGATTACAGAGGAGGAAGTGCTGGATGTCTTGAAACAATTAAAGGTGGATAAATCCCCAGGATCTGATCAGGTGTACCCGAGAACTCTGTGGGAAGCTAGAGAAGTAATTGCTGGGCCCCTTGCTGAAATATTTGCATCATCGATAGTCACAGGTGAGGTGCCGGCAGACTGGAGGTGCCACTGTTTAAGAAAGGTGGTAAAGACAAACCAGGGAACTATAGACCAGTGAGCCTGACCTCAGTGGTAGGCAAGTCGTTGGAGGGAATCCTGAGGGACAGAATGTACATGTATTTGGAAAGGCAAGGACTGATTAGGGATAGTCAACATGGCTTTGAGCGTGGGAAATCATGTCTCACAAACTTGATTGAGTTTTTTGAAGAAGTAACAAAGAAGATTGATGAGGGCAGAGCAGTAGATGTGATCTGTATGGACTTCAGTAAGGCGTTCAACAAGGTTCCCCACGGGAGACTGAATAGCAAGGTTAGATCTCATGGAATACAGAAAGAATGAGCCATTTGGATACAGAACTGGCTCAAAGGTAGAAGATAGAGGGTGGTGGTGGAGGGTTATTTCTCAGACTGGAGGCCTGTGACCAGTGGAGTCCACAAGGATCAGTGCTGGGCCCTCTACTTTTTGTCATTTACATAAATGATTTGGATGCGAGCATGAGAGTTACAGTTAGTAAATTTGCAGATGACACCAAAATTGTAGTGGACTGCGAAGAGAGTTACCTCAGATTACAACAGGATCTGGACCAGATGGGCCAAGAGGCAGATGGAGTTTAATTCAGATAAATGCAAGGTGCTGCATTTTGGGAAAACAAATTTTAGTAGGACTTATGCACTTAATGGTAAGGTCCTAGGGAGTGTTGCTGAACAAAGAGACCTTGGAGAGCAGGTTCATAGCTTCTTGAAAGTGGAGTCACAGGTAGATAGGATAGTGAAGGTGGCGTTTGCTATGCTTTCCTTTATTGGTCAGAGTATTGAGTACAGGAATTGGGAGGTCATGTTGCAGCTGTACAGGACATTGGTTAGGCCACTGTTGGAATATTGCAGGTAATTCTGGTCTCCTTCCTATCGGAAAGATGTTGTGAAACTTGAAAGAGTTCAGAAAAGATTTACAAGGATGTTGCCAGGGTTGGAGGATCTGAGCTGTAGGGAGAGGCTGAACAGGTTAGGACTGTTTACCCTGGAGCGTCAGAGGCTGAGGGGTGACCTGACAGAGGTTTACAAAATCATGAGGGGCACGGGTAGGATAAACAGTCAAAGTCTTTTCCCTGGGGTTGGGGAGTCCAGAACTGGAGGGCATAGGTTTAGGGTGAGAGGGGAAAGATATAAAAGAGACCTAAGGGGGAACTGTTTCATGCAGAGGGTGGTACGTGTATGGAATGAGCTGCCAGAGGATGTGGTATAAGCTGGTACAATTGCAACATTTAAGAGGCATTTGGATGGATATATGAATAGGAAGGGTTTGGAGGGATATGGGCCGGGTGCTGGCAGGTGGGACTAGATTGGGTTGGGATATCTGGTTGGCATGGACGGGTTGGACCCAAGGGTCTGTTTCCGTGCTGTACATCTCTATGGTTCTATGACTCTGCATTATTTCGCTTCAGGGCTGGGGACTTTTATGAGCGATGCTCATTGTGCGGTTAATATGTTAACATTCTCCTATGTGTTGTTCAGCCATTAGAAAAGTACTACACTGCAGCAATCACTCTGAATTATTTGCTTAATATCTCTGGAATTATCCAGAGATATTAAGCAAATAATTCATAGTGATGCTACAGTGTAGTACTTTGTCTTTCCAATGATATATCTGAGCTCTCAGCTGAAGTTAAATGTTTTCTTTTGAAGAGTAAAGGAGATCTCCTTGGAGCCATGACCAATATTTATTCTTTAATCAACATTGTACAGATTTGGGGCAATGTTCGTGGACTACGTTAAGATATTGATCAGATGGGCCAATGGGCCGAAGAGTGGCAGATGGAGTTTAATTTAGATAAGTGTGGGATGCTGCGTTTTGGTAGGGCAGGGCTGACACAGTGAGGTCCTGGGGAGTATTGCTGAACAAAGAGACCTTGAAATGTGGGTTCATAGTTCCTTGAAATCAGAGTCACAGTTAGACAGGATAATGAAGAAAGCATTTGGAATTCTTGCATTTATCAGTCAGTACATTGAGTATAGAAGTTGGGAAGTCATAATGCAGCTGTACAGGACATTAGTCAGGCCATTCTGGGAATAGAGCATTCAATTCTGGTCTACCAGGAAAGATGTTGTGAAACTTGAAAGAGTTTCAGAAAAGATTTACAAGCATGTTGCCAGGATTGGAGCATCTGAGCTTTAGGGAGAGGCTGACTAGGTGGTGAATATGAGCATCAGACACTGAGGCGTGTCATAGAATCATAGAGTAATATAGCATGGAAACAGACTTTTTGATTCAACTAGTCCATGCTGACCATAATCCCAAACTAAACTATTGCTATCTACCTGCACTTAAGACCATAAGACCATAAAACATAGGAGTGGAAGTAAGGCCATTCGGCCCATCGAGTCCACTCTGCCATTTAATCATAGCCGATGGGCATTTCAACTCTGTTTACCCGCATTCTCCCCGGAGCCCTTAATTTCTCGAGACATCAAGAATCTATCAATCTCTGCCTTGAAGACATTTAGCGTCCCGGCCTCCACTGCTCTCCGTGGCAATGAATTCCACAGGCCCATCACTCTCTGGCTGAAGAAATGTCTCCGCATTTCTGTTCTGAATTGACCCCCTCTAATTCTAAGGCTGTGTCCACGGGTCCTAGTCTCCTCGCCTAACGGAAACAATTTCCTAGCGTCCACCCTTTCCAAGCCATGTATTATCTTGTACGTCTCTATTAAGTCTCCCCTCAATCTTCTAAACTCCAACGAATACAATCCCAGGATCCTCAGTAGTTCCTCATATGTTAGACCTACCATTCCAGGGATCATCCGTGTGAATCTCCGCTGGACACGTTCCAGTGCCAGTATGTCCTTCCTGAGGTGTGGGGACCAAAACTGGACACAGTACTCCAAATGGGGCCTAACCAGAGCTTTATAAAGTCTCAGTAGCACATCTCTGCTTTTATATTCCAACCCTCTTGAGATAAGAGACAACATTGCATTCGCTTTCTTAATCACAGATTCAACCTGCATGTTTACCTTTAGAGAATCCTCGACTAGCACTCCCAGATCCCTTTGTACTTTGGCTTTACTAATTTTCTCACCATTTAGAAAGTAGTCTATGCTTTTATTCTTTTTGCCAAAGTGCAAGACCTCGCATTTGCTCACGTTGAAGTCCATCAGCCATTTCCTGGACCACTCTCCCAACCTGTCTAGATCCTTCTGTAGCCTCCCCACTTCCTCAGTACTACCTGCCTGTCCACCTAACTTCGTATCATCTGCAAACTTCGCTAGAATGCCCCCAATCCCTTCATCCAGATCATTAATATATAATGTGAACAGCTGTGGGCCCAACACTGAACCCTGCGGGACACCGCTTGTCACCGGCTGCCATTCCGAAAAAGAACCTTTTATCCCAACTTTCTGCCTTTTGTCAGACAGCCAATCCTCAATCCATACCAGTAGCTCACCTCGAACACCATGGGCCCTTACCTTGCTCAGCAGCCTCCCGTGTGGCACCTTATCAAAGGCCTTTTGGAAGTCCAGATAGACCATATCCACTGGGTTTCCCTGGTCTAACCTACTTGTCACCTCTTCAAAGAATTCCAACAGGTTTGTCAGACACGACCTTCCCTTATTAAATCTATGTTGACTTGTTGTAATCAGACTCTGCTCTTCCAAGAATTTAGAAACTTCATCCTTAATGATGGATTCTAGAATTTTACCAACAACCGAGGTTAGGCTAATTGGCCTATAATTTTCTATCTTTTGACTTGCTCCTTTCTTGAACAAGGGGATTACACCAGTGATCTTCCAATCATCCGGGACTTTCCCTGACTCCAGTGACTCTTGAAAGATCTCAACCACTGCCTCCGCTATTTCCTCAGCCACCTCTCTCAGAACTCTAGGATGTATCCCATCAGGGCCAGGAGATTTATCAATTTTAAGCTTTTCTAGCACTTTCTCTTTTGTAACAGCAACCATACTCAACTCAGCCCCCTGACTCCCTTTAATTGTTATGATCGCTGCTTCCTAAGGGTTCCCTTACTTTAGGATCTTTTATAAAGTCTGATATCCCTCCAAGCATTTGCTGTTCATGTATTTGTATAAATGTTGTAGCTATAGCCACATCCACCACTTCATCTGGACATTCTTTCCACACATGGACCACTCTTTGTGGCAGAAAAATTGCCTCTCAAGTCTTTTAAAATCTTTCCCCTTTCACCTTAAAAATATGTCCCCTGGTCTTGAAATCCAACCCCCCCTCCCCCCCCACCCCCACCCCTGCCACCCCCACCACCCCCACCACCCTGCCATTCACTTTATTAATATCCTTCATTATTTTATAAATGTCTATGAGGTCACCTCTCAACCTCCTATACTCTAGTGGAAACATGTCCTATCGTATCCATTGACCTAATAGAAGTATGTAAAATCATGAGGGACATAGATAGGGCAAATACACAAGGTCTTTTTTTCCCAGGGTAGGGGAGTCCAAAACTGGAGGACACAGGTTGAAGGTAAGAGGGGAAAGATTTAAAAGGGACCTAAGAGGCAACTTTTTCACACAAAGGGTGGTGTATATGTGGAATGAGCTGCCTGAGGAAGTGGTGGAGGCTGGTACAATGACAACATTTAAAAGTTAATTGGATGGGTATATGAATAGGAACAGTTTAGAGGAATGTGGGCCAAATGCTGGCAAATGTGATTGGATTAATTTAGCATATCTGGTCAACATGGGCGAGTTGGACTGAAGTGTCTGTTTCCACGTTGTACATCTCTATGACTCTATGCAAAGAGGTGAGGATGTGGCCTTTTGGGGTTTTACATTGTGCACTAGTTTAGCTCTCGTTTACCACAAGACAGTTTCTTGGTAAAGAACATAAAGCTGGAGGCAAGAACAACCATCCAGAGTCAGCTGGCAACTGATTGCCAGTTGAAGTGCCTGCCAGCACTTATTAAAGAACTACATGATGACTACAGCTTCAAATACACTTCTTTCTAACCATGGTTAGCTGTCTGGGAGTACATATATACTCACTACTGGAGGGAAAATCACCACTTCATGGTACGCCATTCACCACTTGCTGAATGGTGGAACAGGCTCAAAGGGCCAAATGGCCTTCTGCTGTGTCTGCTTTTTAAGATCGCATTTTATGTTCTTATAAAGTAGGTATTTATCGCCCATCCCTGTGATGCTTGAGAAGGTGGTATTAATCTTTGTCCTGGAAGCGCTGATGATAGAATGGTTTAGAAGGCCATCAAGAGTCAATCTCATTTTGAGACTGGTAACACAAATGCTTTATAACTAGACAAGTAATCTCGAAGCCTTAACAAATAATCCCCCAAGACATGAGTTAAACCTCCCACCATAGAAACTGGAGAATTAGCATTCAGTTAATAAACATGTCTGGAATTTAAAAAAAAGTAGTAACAGCAATGCTGGCAAATAAAAATGTGATTCACTTCCGTCGTTTGAGAAAGGAAATTTGCTGTCTTGAACCAATATGGCCTGTTCATAATTCCAGACACAAACCAAGGTGCTGATTTACAAATGCCTTCTGAAATAGTCTAACGAGCTACTCCGTTAGGAGTAATTAGTAATGGACTATAAAGAGTCATCTTGCCATTGATGTGCACAACTTTTAAATGACTTAGTATTGGTATGGAATTGAAGTCACGCAGAGGCCCAGACTGGGTAAGAATCTGGTAGTTTCAAGTATAGCCCAGTCTTTCTGCTGCTGGCTGGAGAGGACTTGCATGAAATACATTTGAGCAGTTTCAATTTACTTCTTATTAAACATGAACTCTTAACACAAAACTATTATTTACCACTAAGTTGGCAGCTATAAGATGGCAGCTTTCCTTCCTTAATGGGAATTACTGAACAGGGTGGGTTTTTACAACAATTCAACAGCTTTTCCAGGTCACTTTGATTGAAAGTAGCATTTAACTTCAAAATTCCACAGTGGAATTTTAAATCATTTTCTTTTGAGCTTTAGTCCCACTCCCGAGATTACTGATTAGTATCCAGTAGCATCATTACTACAATACATTAGTTTTTTCCTTTATCTCTATTCCAGCTGAGAGCAGGTAAAGCACATAGATGAGGTCTGTTAGTGCAATGTCTGCTGGACAATAAGAAAAAAGTTCTGTTTATCCAAAATATTTTTTACTCTTGCAATCCTAATCAGCCACTTATCACGATGCTGATCTTTCCATTCCCATTTACAAACTTTCTGCTGGTCCTCAGTGTGATGCCATCCGTTTTGTGTTTTATTGTACCAGTTGGCGACAGGTTTATGTTCAACACAAGTACTCACCAGGGAGTAGGTGGGATCACCTAATTTTATTTCACATTGTGCAGAAGTTACGTGGGTCCAAAGAAGCCAATTGGAAGAGAATGTTGGTCTATTTTTGAACACAATGATTTAAGATGCACAGAACCTTTAACATAGTAAATATCTGAAAGCATTTCAAAGAATCATTATCAAACAAGAGTATGACATTGAGCCATTTAAGTTAAATCAGGTGAACAAAAGCCTATTCAAAACATAGTTTTAGCAAGCAACTTAAATGGTGAATGATAAATCAGAGTACTTTCTAAATGGTCTGAAACCAGGGTCTGTACAGGAGAAAAGAGATTTTGCTATCCAAGTGCATAAGTCATTAATAGCTACTCGACAATATAAGGTGATCTTGTGATGCAATGAATGGCAACTTTGCTGCCAAGCCAGAAGCTCTAGATTCAAGACTCACTTCAGGACTTGAATACCAAGGAAGATGCATTCAAAATATGCAAATAGCAAGAAAAGTCTGTTAGCCAGCCATGCTTGATGAGGAATGGTATCCTTCCAGCTATAACTTCTAGCAAAAGGTAAGTGACCTGTTCCAGGAAAAACGTATTACTGCCTACCATGTGGAAGCAGGCCATTCAGCCATTGGGTCCACACTGACCCTCCAAAGGGCATCCATCCCAGACTCACCTGTAACCCTGCATTTCCCATGGCTAATCCACACAACCTCCATGTCCCTGGATACTATGGACAATTTAGCACAGCCAATTCACCTAACCTGCACATCTTTGGTTTGTGGGAGGAAACCAACGTAGACACAGGGAGAATGTGCACACTTTCTCCACACATCCAGTCACCCGAGGCTCGAAACAAACCTGGATCCCTGGCGCTGTGAGGCAGAAGTACCAACCACTGAGATACTGTGTTGCCTTCCTAAGAAGTTAGTATTTGGTTCAAGGGGCTGGAATAGATCAAGGTGAAAGTTATGGTACAGTTATATAAAAGTCTGGTTAGACTTTACTAAGAGTATCTGCATTCAGTTTTTGTCACCCCCACGTCAGGAAGGACGTGTTGGCCTTGGAATGGGTGTAGGTTCAGCAGAACAATACATAGATACATTAAAATATGAGGATCATTGTATGAATTAGTCTTGTATTTCATTGATTGTAAAATATAAGGGGAAACTAATTGAGTTTGCTAAAGTTATCAAAGATTCCTTGTTATGGAAGAGACCAGAGCAATACTTTTTCTAACACATCTTCACACTCGCCTTTCTTTCCCCACCTACTCCTCCCCTTTCGGGAATAATGAGTATGTGGCAGGATTCCAGGTTGCTTAGTCAGCCCATAAACTACATCATGAACACTCCTTCCAAGGCCAACAAATCCTGGTGTGAGATTTGCACCAGGAGCCTCTGGCCCACAGGGATGTCAATTACCATAGTTATACAGACCTCCACCTCAGAAGAATGAAGCATAGCATTAAATTAGAACTAGGATATTCAGTGGTAATGACAAAGAATACTTTTCATACAAAGGATAGGGGATGCCTGGAGCTTCAAAGAACTGTTGAAGGTGAACTAATTGAAGATGTCAAAACTGGGAATCATCCATTTTTGTTACACAACACTTTGATCGGTTACAGAACTAAACCAAGTTTATATGGAGTTAGTTACAGATTAGCACTGAGTTAGCAAAATGGGAGAACAATCTTGAGGAACTGATCGACCTCTTATTTCTATATTATAATTATATACATCTTTGGTTAGACTCAATTTATAACATCACATTCAGTTCTGAGCACTGAAAAAATATTTTGACCTTGGAGGGACTGCAGCACAAATTTACTGGAATGATTTTGGGATCAAAATTGTTAGAATTGTGAGGAAGGTTGTTTGTATATTCCCTTGAACATGGAACATTAAGGGTGGTCTGATTGAAGCGTTTAAAATATTAAAATGATTTAATAGGATATTTACCCTGAATATTTTATTTGGAATAATCCAGAACAAAGGGAGACATAATCACAATATTTGATTTTGGCTATTAAGCATTGATGTTACGGAACGATTTTCCATACAAAAGGTAGTGAAATTGTAAACTCTGTAGCCCTGGAAAGCCCAAGCACATTGGATGTCAATTGGCACCTCCAAGCCTAAAGTCATTAGATCAATGGGAGATTATGGTCCTCCAGGAGGGACATAACTCTGGCAAAAGGAGACAGCACAATGATTATGTTTCTCAACAACTTCCCTCCCCAACAACTTCGAAATGCAATGACTCCATTTTGCAACATGATTTTTTTTCTATTCATTTACAGAATGAGGGGTCGTCATCTAGACCAGCATTTATTGCCCACCCCAGATGGTTAGGGTCTGCCACATTGCTATTGGTCTGGAGTTACATGGAGGCCAGATTAGGTAAGGACAGCAGTTTCCTTTCCTAAAAGGACATTATTCAACCAGATTGATCTTTTTGATAATCGTTTCATGGCCATCATTATACTCTTAATTCCAGATTTTAATCTAATTTAAATTTCACCGTAGTGGCATTCAAACCCAGGTCCCCAGAACATTAGCTGGGTCACTGGATTAACAGAAAGGAAGGACTGCAGGTGCTGGAGAGTCAGAGTTGAAGAGTGTGGTGCTGGAAAAGCACAGCAGGTCAGGCAGCAACCAAGGACTCAGGAGAGTCTACATTTTGGGCATAAGTTCTTCATTAGGAATTAAGGGCTTATGCCCAAAACATCAATTCTCCTGCTCCTCAGATGCCGCCTGACCTGTCGTGCTTTTCCAGCACCACACTTTTTGACTTTCTGGATCAGTTCAGCAACAATACCACCAGGTCATCATCTCCCCTTAGCATTGACATTATCTGCCACCTCTTGCCCCAGCCCTCATTGAAGTGGTCATTCTTCACCAAAGGGCTGATAAGCTATTATTCAGAGAGGTTGTGCTGGCCCTCTCCTGGTTGATGTCTCATTGAATCCGAAGCAGGATTTCCTCAGTCAACTTCCCAAACCACATGGGGCAAATAAGCACCTACCTTCCCTGAAGTGGACAACTGATGTACGAGGATGTTGCCAGGGTTGGATAATTTGAGCTAAAGGGAGAGGCTGAATAGGCTGGGGCTGTTTTCCCTGGAGGTTCGAGTGCTGAGGGGTGATCTTATAGAAGTTTATAAAAACATGAGAGGCATGGATGGGGTGGATAGTCTTTTCCCCAGGATGGAGGAGTCCAAAACTAGAGGGGATAGGTTTAAGGTAAGAAGGGAAAAAATTAAAAGGGGCCTAAGGGACAACTATTTTACACAGAAGTTGGTGAATGTATCAGAGGAAATGTTGGAAGCTGTTACAATTACAGCATTTAAAGGGCACCTGGATGGGTTTATGATTAGGAAGGGTTTGGAGGGCTATGGGCCAAATGCTGGTAAATGGGACTAGATTAATTTAGGATATCTGGCCAGCATGGACAAGTTGGACCAAAGAGTCTGTTTCCATGCTATACATCTCTATGATTCCAGTGACCAGAGGGCAAGCTCAGCATTCAGCTGATGCTGTTGGCACATTCACAAAGCTGGAGAACCAACATGATGCCAACCAGCATGAAAACAGCAGCAAGATGCAAAACAGTTAAGAGAGGGCAAAAACAGCTTAGGCTGACAATGTTGGGGGCGGTGGGAGGTTTGGTGGGGAGTGGAATGGCCGTCCACAAGGCCTCCTGCAGCTGCTACTGAAGTCAAATTGGCATTGAGAACTTCTGAGCTTCCCTGGAGCACTGCATCCCATCCCAACATTGGGTTTGCCACTGCATGGGCTGCTTCCAAGCAGCTAAATTGTCCCCAAGCAATCTCAGTTAGCTTCCAACGATCGGCCATAAGTGGCTGCTAACTGATTCAATTTACCACTCGGAGCCGAGGCATGAATAGGTCTGCCACCACGCCACCCTGTACTCTTGCCCACTTTTTCCGAACTATCCTAGGAAAATGGCCAACATGCCATCTCTGCTGGTACTAATTTTATTGCCTGCCTGTGTCCTCAGGTAAAAACAAGGACTACAGATGCTGGAAACCATAGTCTAGATTAGAGTGGTGCTGGAAAAGCACAGCAAGTCAGGCAGCATGCCCCCAGGCTGTCCAGAGGTTAAAAGCCCTGCACTTGAAATTATTGTCTGAGTATTTCCCCTCACCTCACCAAAATTCTAACCCGTGAACTTCTTTAACCCAGAGGTCCTGATGTCACTTGAGGTCCTGAATTGTTCATGCAGTTTGATCAGCTAACTCCACACAAGCTGTGATTATCCAGCATGCCACTGTAAGCACTATTTCAACCATTACTGGATTAACCAATGTGCTGTATTTTATTTCACGCTATTGAGCACCTGGCTTCTTAATCCTGTGGTTACTTTTCCAACATTTCTGTACCAATAACACTTTTAACACAAAATCACTACTACCAGACCAGTACAAAGTTATACAAATATAAAAAATGCTTGAAGGTTCTTTAATAAAATGCCTTGTCAGTATTTTTTGATAAATATTAAGGGATGCAAAGGACTGAGAAATAATTACTAAATTTAGTTATTGTAGTTACTGAGCTACGAAAAATCTTTCTTTCGTCCTCCAGAACTCATTCAGCTCTACTTCTTCATTGACATTTCAGGCTGTGAAATGTCAAATGGCCAAGCTTAACATAGAAGAGTTTCTCTGTAGACAGAACACTTAGGCACTTACCGCTGATAACATCGGACTTTAGCCATTGAAAACTCGACATACAAAGCATCCCTTAGAAAACAAGCTTGTAATGTCTCTCAGGATGCCCAGAAAGGACTGGGGCAACTCTATTTATAGATAGGTTAGAACAGACATAAAGCAACAAGCTTCTAAGACCAATGTAAAAATTTAATTAAAACAATTGTAACAAGAGATCTCTTTTATTCTTTGTATCAATCACCTGGAGAATAATGTCAGAGTGAGGTTCAACAGGTGCCTATCCATATTTAATAACGGTTTCTAGTGGTATTCAATGATATCCTGACAGCATCTGCTTGGATTTGGTATCAGAGTGGATTGGTTTGATGTTCCTGAGGGGCCATTAGTGAGATGTGTGGTTTGTAACTCACCTGTTCATCTCAGAAAACAGATCTTATGTCTGGTCATCACCTCCTCTGACTCAGCGCTGAGTCACTAGCCGAAGGTCCTCCTGCTTGTTACCAATTACCACATCACAACATGCTCAGCAACATTATCAGACACCGTGAGCTGGGCTCATCAAACCCACCTGAACATCTGTTGGATAATAATCACAGGGCATCGCTGGCTAACAGCACTTTGCGCTATGACTACTACTGCCCAGACTGGTGTTGAGTTACAGATCTATAATCTCCTTGGTGTATAACACTAGTATAATTATCTCTTGCTAATGCTTCAGGTTAACTGGCATGGGTTCAAGGAGCAGCTGATGAGTTTCTGTTTATTCTTGTGCAACAATGAAGCCTAAAACAGACAAAAATATTATCATGCCTTAAAAACAATTTTTTAAAAAATCGCCTGCTTCAGTATCCCAGCAGAAATACCGCTGTTCATCACAAGTGTAATGTGCAGACTGGCACACAGCAGCCTTCAATCTGTGCTGCAACATTCATCCAAGAAGGTTCTTTCGTGTGTTGTGCCCTTTGTCTGTGCTTAGTTGATCAGTGTACTGCGCAAGTCATCTTTATTCCTCAAGGCTGTTCAGTTAAACTCCAAATTTCATCTCTGACACAGGAGCTGGCAGTCAGCTTGTAAACAGACAGGAGAGATAAGAAGAGACACAGACAAGATGATAGGTCCAACAGGAAGGCCAAAATATTGCTGGGTGTCGAGTGTAGTTACCCAGTCTTCACCATCTGCATTTACTGCCCTCGCAGTCTAACTCAGCCTAAACTGCAAATGGTGTCATTACTGACATACGCACTCCATTTCATAATTCCAAATTAGTCTTTTCATTCATTGTATGTTACCCACACTCTTTTCCAAAAGGCTGTGCACACAGTTATATTGGACTCGAAATGTTAACTCTGTTTTTCTCTCTCCACAAATGTTATTACACCTGCTGAGTTTCTTTAGAATTTCTTTTTATTTCAGATTTCCAGCATCCACTATTTTGTATTCTTTCCTAAATTTAAACTTTAGACTGATCGGAGCCTGTCCTCGTTTATTACCCCACTGAAGAAAATGAAGGACAGAGTCGCCTTGAGCCAAGGAACAGCTTTTAGAGGAAAAGGGACTAGCTTTGTGACACATTGTTGATTTTCTTTTGCCACCTCATATTCACCCTGATCAAATGGTTGATTCTTTCCTGGTGTGTTTCCCCCTTGCTAGCTTCAGTATCTCAACTCAGTGACCATTATTCATGTGCCAGTCTAGCTAATGAGTATCAGCAGATCCATACACTGATACGCATACAGACGACACACATACAGTCACACATTCATCTACGCACACAATGCAGAAATAAAAACATAACAATAGTGGCGGCACGGTGGCACTGTGGTTAGCACTGCTATCTCACAGCGCCTGAGACCCGGGTTCAGTTCCCGACTCAGGCGACTGACTGTGTGGAGTTTGCATGTTCTCCCCGTGTCTGTGTGGGTTTCCTCCGGGTGCTCCGGTTTCCTCCCACAGTCCAAAGATGTGCGGGTCAGGTAAATTGCCCGTAGTGTTAGGTAAGGGGTAGATGTAGGATATGGGTGGGTTTCGCTTCGGCGGGTCGGTGTGGACTTGTTGGGCCGAAGGGCCTGTTTCCACACTGTAAGTAATCTAATAACTAAAGAGACCTGCAAAGACATAGGGCAGAATTATGTGATATTTTGGCTAAGTGTCATCAAGTTTCACAGAGGGTTCCTCTCCACGAGGCTGTCTTACGCAGGCGCACGCACACACACACACACACACACACACACACACACACACACACACACACACACACACACACACACACGGAAATGCTGGTTGATTATCCCTCCTAGAAGCAAAGACACTGAGGCCAGCAGGTTGGGTTGAATCCTTAGGCTCACCCCCGTCCACCAGAGGCGGGGGCAGTGGAAATTCTGATGATGGATGACACGTGAGTTTCAAGACTGTGATCCCAACCCAACAATGATTACCTGAGCAAGGTAAGGAGTGATTCTGCTCTCCTTCCAGTTTCAGCCAGCTAAACTAGTTAGAAAGCTTGTTAGGACTTTGTCAAAGTTGGTATGTGGGATATTTAAAAACATGTGTAGCTTTCAGAACCTGTCGGTTTCTCGACATAATGGGCAGTCCTTAGAAATGTGCATGTGGCAGAGAGAGTGAGTACACTGCTCTGGCATCAAATGAGATCATTACTATCCCTGGCATCATGGAGGCAGGAGAGATGCCAATCACATTAGGGTTGTCATTGTCTGAAAGGGAGGCTGCAACTGACATTGACAGCCTTAATTCCTTAGGCAGCACCTTCCAAACCCACAAGCACTTCCATGTAGAAAGACAATAGCAGCATATACATGGGAACACCAAGTTTCGCTCTTATCCACTCACCATCTTGGCTTGGAAATATATCACTTTCCTTCAGTGCTCTTGGGTCAAAACCTTGGAATTCACTCTCTAAGGGCATTGTGGGTCAATCTACAGCTTGTGGACTGTAGCAGTTCAAGGGCAGTTCCTATTCTAAAAAAATGAAAGAGTTAACAATAATCTAGGTTTGTAGAATATATCATTTCAGTTGCATGACACTTTGATCTTTTGCTATAAATTCTGTGTCTTATGATCCTGCTCCAAAGCTACCTGATGAAGGAGCAATGCACTGAAAGCTAGTACTTCCAAACAAACCTGTTGGATTATAACCTGGTGTTGTATGATTTTTAACTTGGTCCACACCAGTCCAACACTGGCACCTCCACATCATGGCAATTTAAGATGGCAGCTCACCGCCACCTTCTCAAGGACAGAGAGGCAATAAGTGCTGACCCAGCCAGTGACATCCACATCCCATGAGAGAATTTTAAAAACTGGCAGATTTTGGGCCCAGTGGCAAGGGGGGAAATGTCCTTCACAGAGAGGAGGGCGCGGGAAAGAAAAAAAGGACTGGAAGGCAGTAGAGGTGATGTTTATAACCATCAAACACAGAGCTACCTGGAGACACACACCCAGAGCAACGGAACATTGCAAATCTCAAACATTACTGTGACCTGTGAGCTCACACCTCACTGCAATTGTCACCACATGCTGCTAATAATTATCAAAGACATTGTGTGTTTGACCTTCTTTGCTTGTGGCTCCTTCCAAGAACTAATTGCAGATCTTGCAAAATATTACTTGGTATCTCACTGATGACATTTAAGGGCATGATAGTACATTCAGTTCACAACAGATGAGCCCTTGAAGGCACAGAAACAATGGGTTCTACCTCCATTGCTGGATGTTCCCAGGTGCAGGGCATTCATCGATTGCACTCATTGGCCATCAATCCACCCCAGTAGGCTGCCACCAACAAGGTGTGCCAGCTCCTCTATCTATCTGATGGAGGTGCAACCACAACAACAGATTCCACCATGTTTGCCCTCGATTTCTGGCAGCTGCCATGACTTCTTCATCCTCTTCTATTCCAGGTAGCTTCAGATTTTCATTTCAACTCTGAAAGTGTAGATGGATTTTAAGGGATGGCACATCTCCTGAAGACATGGCTGCTGACGCCTTGAGTGGAGCCTCTAACAGAGGGACAGTGGGGATACAATGAATGCCACTTGCTCAGCAGGACAGCCATCGAGCAGGCCATAGGCCTTCTGAAGATGCAATTCCAATCCCTGGACCATTCAAGGTGCTGGGCTCCAGTACCCTCCTTCAAGGGTCTCGGTGATTGTGGTGGTCTGAAGACTCTCTATAACATAGACCCCAAAAAGGAACCCTGGGGACAGTTAGGTCCTGGAAGAAGACAGTACATTATGAGAGGAGCAGAAGTAAAAAGTGAGGAGCAGGCAGAGGGAGATAATGCTGAATAGTGAGCTCCTCCTGTTGCTTCTAACTCCTTCTGGGAGGAAAACCTCCCTCCCATCCATCATGGCCTTTCATTAGACCCAGTTGATATAATCGAAATGTCTACCCTCAGTGCTTTATCCAGATGACAAGTTTCCAGCCCTTGTGACATCTCACTTCTATCTGCTACTTTAGCACAAACTGCAGATCTTTCCCTCAGGGCTATCAGCAACCTCAGTTATGGCTGCCTCTTGGGGTGTCGAAATGAATTCCACACTTCATTTGACCCAGCAGCATTTCCTACCCCCATCTGCTCTATGGAGACAGGATTCCTGTCTCCATATCATGTAAGGACCTCCCATGCAAAGGAAAATCTGTAAAGCCAGTTCTGATATAAAGTAATAGTTCGATTCTCATGTAATTTTATGTTATAAGAAAAATCACACAATAGCCACACCATTTAAACTAATGGGGACAGAATCATATTATAGCGAATACGGTAAGGAAAGTTCACGTTGTACAAATAATGGTCTAAGTTCTTCAATCGTGTTAAAGCCAATCCATGTGAAAGAAACATTTGAAACACATGAAGGTGAATAAATCCCCAGCTCCTGATCAGGTGTACCTTAGAACTTTGTGGGAAGCTAGAGAAGTGATTGCTGGGCCTCTTACTGAGATATTTGTATCATCGATAGTCACAGGTGAGGTGCCAGAAGACTGGAGGTTGGCTAATATGGTGCCACTCTTTAAGAAGGATAGTAAAGACAAGCCATTTAGACCAGTGAGCCTGACACTGGTGGTGGGCAAGTTGTTGGAGGGAATCCTGATGGACAGAATATACATGTATTTGAAAAGGCAAGGACTGATTAGGGATAGTCAACATGGCTTTGTGCATAGGAAATCATGTCTCACAAACTTGATTGAGTTTTTTGAAGAAGTAACAAAGGGGATTGATGAGGGCAGAGCCGTAGATGTGATCTATATGGACTTCAGTAAGGTGTTCGACAAGGTTCCCCATGGGAGACTGATTAGCAAGGTTAGATCTCATGGAATACAGGGAGAACTAGCCATTTGGATACAGAACTGGCTCAAAGGTAGAAGACGGAGGGGGGTGGTGGAGGGTTATTTTTCAGACTGGAGGCCTGTGACCAGTGGAGTGCCACAAGGATCGGTGCTGGGTCCTCTACTTTTTGTCATTTACATAAATGATTTGCATGCAAGCATGAGAGGTACAGTTAGTCAGTTTGCAGATGACATTAAAATTGGAGGTGTAGTGGACAGCAAAGAAGTTACCTCAGATTACAACAGGATCTGGACCAGATGGGCCAATGGGCCGAGAAGTGGCAGATGGAGTTTTATTCAGATAAATGCAAGGTGCAGCATTTTGGGAAAGCAAATCTTAGCAGGACTTATACACTTAATGTTGAGGTCCTAGAGTGTGTTGCTGAACAAAGAGACTTTGGAGTGCAGGTTCATAGCTCCTTGAAAGTAGAGTCGCAGGTAGATAGGATATTGAAGAAAGCATTAAGTATGCTTCCTTTTATTGGTCAGAGTATTGAGTACAGGAGTTGGGAGGTAATGTTGCAGCTGTACAGGACATTGGTTAGGCCACTGTTGGAATATTGCATGCAATTCTGCTCTCCTTCCTATTGGAAAGATGTTGTGAAACTTGAAAGTGTTCAGAAAAGATTTACAAGGATGTTGCCAGGGTTGGAGGATTTGAGCTGAAGGGAGAGGCTGAACAGGCTGGGGCTATTTTCCTTGGAGCGTCGGAGACTGAGGGGTGACTTTATAGAGGTTTGCAAAATCATGAGGGGCATGGACAGGATAATTAGACAAAGTTTTTTCCCTGGCGTGGGGGAGTCCAGAACTAGAGGGCATAGGTTTAGGATGAGAGGGGAAAGATATAAAAGGGACCTATGTGGCAACGTTTTCACGCAGAGAGTGGTGCATGTATGAAATGTACTGCTGGAGGAAGTGGTTGAGGTTGGTACAATTGTAACATTTGAAAGGTATTTGGATGGGTGTATGAATAGGAAGGGTTTGGAGGGATATGGGCCGGGTGTGGCAGGTGGGACTGGATTGGGTTGGGATATCTAGTTGGCATGGATGGGTTGGACTGAAGGGTCTGTTTCCATGCTGTACATCTCTATGACTCTATGTGTTATAGCAGAACTGACTATATTTTAATCAGTTCCCACCAGAGGCAGATTTCTCTTCCAATAACACCGCTGTGAGTAAAAACTTAGCTATGGTCTCCAGTCCAGTATCCCAGTTACTAATTAAGCCCATACTGGAATTAGAAGGTGATAGATCTTGCCAGTTGCACATTGTCACCAAGTATTTTCTCACAAAGATGCTGAGAGTAGACGGATGGAAAAGACAAGACTAAGAGTGGAAAAGTAGAAGACAGTGAAGCTGAGTGTGAAATATAGCAAAGAGAGGCAATTTCTCTCAGTTGTGGCGTGGGGGAAGATTGCAATGTTACATCACATCACAAAAAACAGGATCAGGGATAAGTTACAGGTTAAGTATTTACTTCAATCATGACAAACTAAACCAAGTAATTAGTTCAAAGACAAAACCAAAAGCCAAGTTGATTAAATATATAAACATTAATTAAGCAAATGAGAAAACAAGATGAGATGGGTAAGGGGGTATGCAGTAACTACAGAACATTGGTGTTTGTGGGAACACTATGATCCCAGACAACCACTTTTGCTGTAAGCATCTGTACTCTTGAGGAACCTCAGCATGGAAATTTTGAGCTGCAATCCAAGAGCACACTAATGGTGTATTAGAGGGGAGGGGGAGGGGGGATTATTTGGACACATTAATCCAGGAGGCTGTTTTGCCCTTAGGTTAGGAAATAGTACAGTTCTGGTTAGTGGTCAGGGACAGGAAGATGTCACTGTTGGGAAGTGAGGTAAGAGGACTCCAGAGTGTTATGTTAATGGAAGTTATTTATGTCAGGGAGCATAGGAGATATTTTCTAGTCAACTTGTTCAGAGATGTTATTCCACACCTCTGGAGCAGGTGGGGCTTGAACCCATGCTCCTGGTTCAGACATGGAGATGCTTTCACTGCACCACAAGAGCCTTAGGTTGGGGAGAGTAGAAGTCCCAAGATTACGTGGTCCTGATATCGCTAACAAGAAAAGATAGTATTAGATTCAACCATTTGAGCAAAAAAAGTACTAGTAAACTTAAGGATTGGGGTTTTTTAGAAATTTCCAAAGAAAATTTGATCAAGAAATTGATTTAAAAACATACGTAGGGTATGAGAATAAGCAAGCAAGAGGCATAAAAATAGACTTTTAAAGCTGCTGACCGTATGTAAACAGGTGAAAGCAATAGTGGGTCCCTAGAAGCAATGAACTAATAATGAGAAAAAAAGAAATGGTAGTAGCATTAAACAAATCTCAATAAACAAATATTCTGTATCTGTATTCAGACTAGAAGGTGCAAACATCATTCTGTAATGAATGTCTAGTTAGAATTAGGAATATAAAATTATCATGAATAAAGGAATAGTGTTAAAGATAGTTCTCAGACTCAACCCAATGACCTATGCCCGAGGGTTTCCAATGCAGTAGTTGCAGAGTCAGTGTATAATTTTGACTTTCCAGAATTGAAACTAGATATTAGAATGGCCCCCTATGAATTAGTAGATAGCAAATATATTTCTGTCCTTCAAGAAAGCAAGGAAGGAAAAATGGGGAACTATAGGCCAGCACCGTTAGGAGAGAAAATGCCAAAATCCATTATTAGTATCACAATAAAAAAAGTACTTAGAATACTATAATATGACTTAGTAGAAACAGGATGGATTAAAAATAAGGTATGTGACAAATCAGGGAGATTTTTGAGCAAGTTATTAAGGAGGAATCTGCGGATATACTTGAATTTTTGGGAAGTACTTGATAAAGTACCCACAAAAGTTCAGAAACAAAATTAGAACTCATGAAATTGACAGTAATATATTAACATGTTTTGAGAATTGGGTTATGGACCAAAAACAGGTAATACTCGGAATAAACTGGTAATATTTTGGTTGGAAGGTCATTATTAGTGGGGTATCACAAGGATCAGCTATTGGGGCTCTTTATTTACAATCTATATCAATGACTTCAATGAGGAGACCAAGGCTAATGTATTCAAGTTTAGTGATGATACAAAGTTGGGTGGAAAAGTAAGCCACAAGCAGAATGTAAAGAGGTTGCACAGGGGTTTGGAAAGGTTAAGTGACTGGGCAAAAACCTAGTGAATGGAATATAATGTGGAGAAATGTGCAGTTATCCACTTTGGGAAGAAACAGAAAAAGCAGAATGTCTATTAAAGGGTGAGAGACTGGGAAATATTGGCATTCAGTAAAAGATGGGTGACCTTGTAAACAATTCACAGTAAGCTAACATGCAGGTGCAGTAAGCAATTAGGAAAACAAATGATATGTTAGCCTTTATTGCACATGGATCGGAGTTTAAGATTAAAAAATGTCTTACTGCAATTATGCAGGGTCATGGTGAGATCACACCTGCAGTGCAGCTTTTGGTCTCCTTTACTGAAGAAGGAGTACAACAGATATTCACTATTCTGGATTCTTAGGACATGGGGAATTTCCCATGAAGTGGAGTTGAATAGACTTGGCTTATATTCTCTAACGTTTAGAAGAACGACAAATGGTCTAATTGAAACATATAAAATTCAGAAGTGGTTTTGTCTGACCAGAACTTGGAGTCACAGTCTCAGTATAATGATTAAGTCATTCACCACTGAGATGGGAGAAAGTTCTTCAGTCTGGATTGTGAATCTTTAGGATTCTGTATTCAAGAGAACATTGTGTCACCAGCATGGCATTCTGGTTTGATTAGCTCTGCCAACAATGTTCTTTTCTCTATACTGAGACTAGGACCTATCAATTTATCAGTGGTAGAAGATAAATCACTGGTAGGTCTAAACAGAAGTGGCACTGATTTGTATAACAAGGTGGTTTAATGCATGGTAGTAATAGTTTTAGTTTGCATTAACTGGCTGGGCATAGTTACTAAGGACTCTCAGTAATTGTACAGGATACATCCTTTGGGTACATGTGCAGAACTCAACTATTTCTACATGTAACATTAGCAGATTGAGTGAGTTCAATGTAACATGAATTTTAACTCCTTCAGAACCATTACTTTATACAACATGGTGGATGTTATGCTATTGAATATATTCAGGATAGAAATTGATAAGCATTTGGATGCTAAGGAAATCAAGACAATACAGGAACAAGGCAGGAATGTGGTACTGAAGTAGAAGATCCAGACTGAAACCATTTTATTGACCAGCAGAGTGGGCTTGAAGGAGCAAAGGGCCTACATCTTTTCCTATATTTTATGGGTTTATGTTTCTATAACAGTGCTCTTAAAATTAAAAAGAGATTCAAACAGAGCAGATGTGCAGAAATCATGTTAAATGTCTTCAAGGCAGAAATTGATAAGTTCTTGATCTCACAAGGATTAAGGGCTATGCGGAGAGTGAGGGTAAGTGGCATTGAAATGCCCATCAGCCATGATTAAACGGCGGAGTAGACTCGATGGGCCAAATGGCCTTACTTTGACTCCTATGTCTTATGGTCTTTTGTGAGTCCAGCACAAGGGAATGTAAATGATTGTCACTAACAGATCAAATAAAGAATTTAGAAGCAACTTTATTAACACAGAGCGGTAAGAATGTAGAACTCACAGCTACATGGAATGGCTGAAAAAAGAGAATTAATATATTTAAGCAGAAGAGTAGGGAATAATGAGGGACTCAAGAGGAGACTCTACCACACAAAATGTGCCAATGGCCTTTTTTTTAAACTATAGATTCTCTGTAACTCCTTGAGTGAGGCTTGAACCACCAATCTTCTAACTGAGGGGCGAGGACTACCTACTGAGCCAAACTGACACTACCGTGCAGTTTAACATATTGCTGATATCTAGTGTTGTGTCTGTCTTGCATTTCTGAGCAGCCTCTGCAGATGCTTGTCAATAAATATGTGCAAACATTATGGTTATACTTCATCAAAATCTGACACCAAGTTCCAAAACCTGTTTTGTATCTAGGACTAGTTCACCTATGCAGAATTGGTGCACAATTTAACTGTAAGACCTGGGTCATCAACCCATACTGCATGTGACTGAAGTACATGCTCTGTGTAAAGGAACACACTCCCTGCTATCTTCCTGCTTACCCCTAATCTTAGGGAAGCATGTGCTGTGGCTAGCATCTCACCAATCCCCCAAAGGCCACCTGCCTTCCACCAACCCAGTCCCAATCCCAACCATCAACTCTCATTCCAAAGATTTGATTATATAATCCAGGCTAACACGCCCAGTTCAGTAATGAGGGATTATTGCACAGTTTGGAGCTGCTATCTTGTTTTTGGGATCAGATGTTTAACCAATGCTCCGCCCACTCAGTTGGATGTCAAAGGTTCTATATGTCACCATTCGAAAAAATGCAGTGACGTTTTTTCTGATGCCTTGACTAATTCTTATCTTGCAACCAATATCACTAGTCAGATTATCCAGTCATTATCACATTACTGTTTGTAGGAAGTTGCTATATGCAAACTGACAGCTGCATTTTCTACATTACAACAGTAACCACATCAAAAAATATGTTTCACAAGTTTGAGAGAGCTCTGGGACATCCCAGATTCATGAGACACATGACAGAAATAAGAATTTTCCTTCTTCTGGCACCTCATAGGATCAGTCTCCATATAAAAGCCCTGATACTACACATAACCATTTGTGTCTCTGATGCTATGGTCCTTTCTAAATTATGGGCAATTGCTTTTTTTGACTGGAATTTAACAGTCATGTCATGAGTCCACCTGCCGGGACCACATGCAGGTCCACATAGGGGATTGTACCTGGAGTGGCCAATTAAGAATGGGACCATAGACCATAGAACTAAACAGCACAAGAACAGGTCCTTTGGTCCATTATGTTGGCCAGACAAGATGCCAAATTAAACTTTTCAGTCTGCCTTTGGTCAATATTCCTCCATTCCTTGCATATTCATGATCAATTAACTGGCCCATTATTGGCCACGTTGGGTCTCCGACAGTATTTTATCAACTTCCAAATTTCTGCTCCCTGCTAAGTGGGGAGAGCTCCAGATACACCAAAGTGGCTCATCAGTGACTTAAAACAGGAATGATTGCAACACTTAAAAGACATCTGGACGGGTATATGATTGGGAAGAGTTGAGAATGATATGGAACAAGTGCTGGCAAATGGGACTAAATTAATTTAGGATATCTGGTCAGCATGGATGAGTTGGACTGAAGGATTTGTTTCCATGCTGTACATCTCAATGACTGGTGTCCCTCTTTTAATGCTGCTCAACCAGAGAGATCTCTAGTAGTATAGCTGCCTCGGAAGCTCCAATGTCACAAGAGACATCATTTCCCTGCACTATGGAACCTCTCTAGCCCCAGCACATTGTAAACATTCTCACCTACCCTTCAAGGGTACCTTTCCTTAGCAATGGTCTCTTCTGTCAGCAATGTTGCTGAGGCTGCAGGGCCAGTAACTCAGAGAGGCAGGCTACAATCGCTAACCAGGGATGAGAAACAAATATTGATCTTGTCAGTGATGCACACATGCAGTGTCAAAAATGTTTAAAAATGGCATAATCTAATACTAAGAGCGCGCGTTTGAGGTGAGGGGGGAAAGTTCAAAGGAGATGCGAGGGGCAAGTTGTTTACCTAGAGAGTGGTAGGAGTCTGGAATGCACTGCCATGGTTGATGGTGGATCAGTCAGCAGGGAGCCTCTTATAATATCCTGTTGTGGTGGATAGATGCCATCCATCACAGCACAGTGGCTCAGTGGTTAGCATTGCTGCCTCACAGTATCAGGAACCTGGGTTCATTTCCAATCTCAGGCAATGATCTGTTTGGAGTTTGCGCATTCCCCCCATGTCTGTGTAGATTTCGTCCAACAATCCAAAGACGTGCAGGTTACGGTGAATTGGCTTTGCTAAAATTGCCCGTAGTGTTCAGGGATGCGTAGGTTAGGGGTAAAATGTGGAATAGTAGGGGAATGGGTCTAGGTGGATTACCCTTCAGAGGGTCTGTGTGGACTTGTAGGGCTGAATGGCCTGTTTCCACACTATTGGGATTCTGTGAGTTACCATTTTATCAGCTTTCTCATCTAGGAGTCTCCAGAGCCAATCCAAGCAAGTGTGTTGGGAAATTCATCTTCCTGTCCTGGTATATCTTTAAATCCTGATGGAGGTTTGGGGGTCACTAAATACAGAGACGCAGTATGGATGGGAAGCAGTAATGTTGGTGAGCATCTATTTGAAAAGCTTCAGAACGTATAGTGCAGAAGAAGGATGCTTAAGGTGGAACGTGTCAGGCTCAAATACAGCAAAGTATCTGAAAAAGTAGCTTAACCTTAGAGAGCTCTGGAACTGTATGAAGAAATAAATTTCAGTTACTCAAAATTAAACAATGACAGGAGGAGAAGGCTCAAACAAGGAAGTGCCAAGTGCATACAGCACCTTCTAAAACCCCATTACCATCTTGAAGGACAAGGGCAACAGACACATGTGAATGCTACCACCTTCTCGTTCCCCTCTAAGCCACTCACCATCCTGACTTGGAAATATATCACTGTTTCTTCAGTATCACTGGGCCAGGATCCTGGAATTCCCCATCTATCAGCATTCTGGGCCTATGGCAAATCGAAGAAAGCTCACCACCGCTTTCTCAAGGGCAATTGGGGATGGGCAATAAATCCTGGCCCAGTCAGGGACGCCCACACCCTGTGACTGAAATTTTAAGAAGTATTTCTAATAACCGGAAATTCTTCCTTACACCAACTTGAGTTTTAAAGGCCACAAACTTGTGAATTAGGTAGAGAGGCAGAGGCAAAGTAACAGAAATCATTTAGGAAACAGTCAGACTGGAATTCAATGTATTGAATCTGCAGTTTGTAAGTGAAGGGCAAGGTTAGTTTGAGATCTTGAGATGGCTGTTCAGCCATCAAATATGGAACTCGAAACGGAAGGAAAAAGACTGGGCTAGCATTTGGACTAATTAAAGATGACTTGAAAGCAGTTGTCTCTTTGTCTGATGAATAGAAATAGGAGACAGCCATCAACTAATAGTCAAAAGTCCTAAAACCAATACAAATCAAGTTACATCTGTAATTAAATCACAAGGAAGGAATGTATGAGCAAGCTGAGGCCATTCAGCCCTTTGAACCTGTTTTGCATTCAATTAGGTCATGGCTGATCAGCATCTTACCTCCCTCTGCCCACCTTGGTTCTGCAATCTTCAATATCCTTGCCTGACAAAAACATATTGATTTCAGTTTTGAAATCTTCAATTGATCCCCAGCCTTAACAACTCAAGAGAGAGTTTCATGTTTCCAAATTCTTTGTATGACGAGGTGCCTCCTATCATCACTCTTGAATTGTCTAGCTCTCATTTTAACGTGATAATTCTTGAAACTCTGCTCCAACCTTATCTCTAAGCTTCGCATAGGAGTTCACATAGTCCAGTGTATACTACCCCAAAGCTCAGACAATTTCTCTACTTAGAATGGGCAATTGTCTTCAATTGCTACAAACTCTACCTCGATATTCCAATCTCCAGTTCTCACATCTACAGAGAGTCATCTAACAGTTTGAAGTGGGATTTTAACTATGTAGATAGATTGAGTGTTTGACACATTTCCAACAGATGCACTAGATTCTTTTTGTCTTCAGTTCCTTTCATAGTGACATATCAATATGATACAGCTCTGTCTGGATTTACAATGACATTCATTTCAACACTGCCAGCAACCACTGGCACTTTCTCATGGTTGCTTCTTTTGACTGGAAATATTTGTCCATGATTTTATTTATGTCCTCACTCTTTGCGTCTCCTTCAACTCAATCCTAGTGATGTGTTACTTTTATTTCTCTCTCCTTCATATAGTTTGCCAGTCTTCTGATATCTGATTAGCTTTGTTTAAGGTACCTCATGGCAAAAGTGCTCTTTGCCTCCACATTTTCTTCATACCTTTCCCTTGAAAGGACAGCAGCTATCACTTCCTAAGTGCCCACATTGCCACGTCTGAAACTCACTCTCTCTCAGACTTCTATTGGTCATATTTGCATCGACCTGGATTTACTTCTGCCACTTGGTTGACCTAAGCATTTGTCATGCTCATGGAAGAGGTGGAACCAAGTTCCATGCTGTGGAATTGTCTATCCACTGCTTCCAATGTAGCTGCTATTTTCAAATTGTCATCCAACGTTACTGCAGCAGCTTACATCACTTCTTATCCGACCTGCAATGTTGGACCACCTGACCCATTATCAGGATATTCAGATCTGTCACAATGTAACAGCATCCAACTGACCCTTGCCTCAAAAGAATCACAAATTGGGCTAATGTTTCTGCCTCATTCTGTCTCATTTGTTGTAAAACATGCCAAAGGAGTATGACATTTGGCATCACCAAACACTGTTCTTTTCACTGCGTGTTCATGATCAGACTTTTCTCCCGTGTCAGGCAATATTCTAAACATCTCCCTCTCTGAAGCACTTGCATTGCTTTCAGCACCACGATTGCTACATTCAAAACCAAATCAAGACTGTCAGCCATGCTTTCTATTTCTTGTGGATGATGTTGGAATTGCCCAATTAATCAAATGGCTAACTTCCCAAGATGCAGGATATATCAAGCTCAGCACATGCCATGGTGTCTTCTTAAATATCCGTGTTTTTATCCTCATCACCAATGTCAAATCCAGGCTGAAAGAATAGGACTCAGTCACAGTTTTAACTGCAGGTGTCTATCTCAGTATTTGGCCAATTTCACAACATGTCCCAATCAATATTTCTTACAGTGTTATGTACCTTAAAGTATCTGATCCAAGTACCGCATACTATTCAGTACTCAAGTCCATATATAATTGGCCATCCCTCCTGCTAGTTCTCCTTTAAATACATTTGTATTTAGTGCATCAGCACTTGTTCAGCAACTACCTTGGTTTTGGCAGTAGTCAATGCATATTGTAAAATAGGAGAAATTGAGATATAGCTGCTCTCGGCAGCAGATGTAGAGAATACAAACATCGAGTGACACTTGCAGTCGCATTCAAACTTTTATGACGCCTCCTCAGATTCCCAATACCCTGAGTGTTACCTGAATTACCTGATAGAAACCCACGAAACCTGAGGATATAACTGAATGCTGCCTTGCCCTGAACAAGTGAATCATTGACTTCCTGTGAAAAGTGACTCAGTGACTAACATCCCAAGTTACATAGGAGAGTGAATTTTTGTTATTGACACGAATGGAAAATGTTTTTCTCAGCTTCCATTTCCATTGCTAAGGAAACTGTAAGGTGATTCGCTTGGATCTCCTGCTAGAACCTGTTCTGGGCACAAAGCCAGTCTTACTGACAACCTGTATGTGTCATCCTGCCAGAGGAGCAACTACAGCCACACATAGCTTAAGAGGCAATTTGAAAAGGAAATGTCCATAACAAGGTCTTATTGACAATTCACTTGGCATCTCCTGACTGGGTTGATTCATGTTCGAGTTTAGATTAGAGTGGTGCTGGAAAAGCACAACAGGTCAGGCAGCATCTGAGGAGCAGGAAAATCAACGTTTTGGGCAGAACCCCTTCATCAGGAATAGAGGCAGGTAGCCTCCAGGGTGGAGAGATAAATGGGTCAGAGAGGAGGGTGGGGAAGGTAGCAAAGAGTACAATAGGGATATGGGTGTTGGGATGGAGGTGATATGTCAGAGAGGAGGGTGGGGAAGGTAGCAAAGAGTACAATAGGTGAATGGGGGTGGGGATGGAGGTGATAGGTCAGAGGGGAGGGTGGAGCAGATAGGTGGGAAGGAGGATTGGCAGGTGGGACAGGTCATGAGGACAGTGCTGAGCTGATTCGTGATGAACCCTTAGTATTGTGCACCAATGGCAATTCTACCGCCATGAATATTGAGGGTGAGTATCAACAAGCTATTTAATTATCGGGTGGGCAATGTTGGGGGCAGGGGACAAGACTGATCATAATCTTAGCCAAGTGACATATTGAATTTGAAATGTTAATTCTGTTTCTTCCTCCACAGATACTTCAAAAACTTATTGAGCTTCTCCAGCACCATTTGTTCCTATTTTAAACAATGACACTTGTCCAAAAAGTATGTGAAGGTACTTTGACTAGTATTCCTTCATCCACAGGTGAGCCACTGAAGCCAACTAGAGCACAATTGATGCTGACTGTATGGTCCTAAGTCAATCCATTGAAACTGAGACTTGCTGCTCTCTCTGATATTTTATCTCATTTAGGATAGTGGGTTAAATTACTGAGCCATCGCACACTCAATTAATTGTTGTAATGTGACTGGGCATTGCCAATAGGAATAAATCACATATTGCTTTATGTGGCAATATAACAATTACATACCACACACTGGGTATTGGTTTGCAGTAGATGGACAGAGAGACATAGTCAGGCAGACAAAGGTAGAAACATAGAAAATATGAACAGGAAGAGGCCATTCGGCCCTTCAAGCCTGCTCTGCCATTCATCACGATCATTGCTGATTGTCCTACTCAATAGCCCAATCCTGCTTTCTCTCCATAACCTTTGATCCCATTCGCCCCATAGACAATGGCAGAGATTTGAACAGACTCTCAGAGAGGTGGAGACAAGTATATAATGTGGTGAGTTTGGTAAAATGCAGTTAAAGAACGCTCTGGGCCGCCAAAATATTCAACATTACTTGAACATAAAAATATCTAAGATTCAGCCCAATGTTTTATTGGAACACTTCAAATAGCCTGGTTTTGAACATGAATTTCTGAGTTAGTTTAGTCCATTACAGTCTCTCTTTTTCTTTAAATGATTTTAGCTGCTGCTTTTACATTACAAATGTAGATGTGGCAACATTTCCAGTAGAGATGGAAAACAGTGACCAGACACCCAATAGGATGTTTAATGTGTCCCAAGTCTCATATGAGCAAGCAAAACAAGCAACTAAACCACTTGTGCAGAATCAAAGTGTCAGAAAGAGAAAAGGACAAACATATCATTATGGGCAATTTAAATAAATTCTGCTATTTTCTGACTGTAAGACTGTTCCCTCAAGAAACAAGGAGATTGGTGTATTGAAACAAGGAGAATGACACATTAAGAGTTGCTGCTATCCAGGAACACAACACTGCCCTGTTTCATCTGTATTGATCCGTAAGTTTCATGTAGATTAGCAATGGAATTACTTTACACAGAATTCTTCTGAGAGCTCTCTCTCCAAGACAATGCCAGCTCCTAGAACCCTATCTCCACTTCACAAAGGTCTCTGGACATGTAGAATGCATCAGGTTATGAAGAAATGTAACCTGGCCTTTTGTGGGAGTACAAATTGTCCATGTCACTCTGTACTCCTATCAACCAGCTGGATTAAGATCATGAAACAGCGACCTTGCTTCAGTAATTTCCAGCTGTATTATCTTGTTTTTCTCCCAAATATAATGGAAAGTTAATGGTATTACTGATCAGAAAAATACCTTCTCTAATTTCAGAAATACATTAAGAGGCATAGCCTATTCCAGGAAAAGAGCTTAGTCCATACTCAGTGTGTTGACTTGTAGACCGAGCTTTTCAGTACAAAGCTTGTTCTGTACAGTGTAGCTCATACAATGGATATCCTCAGGCAGGTTTTCTTCTTGCACTGAGATCAATGGGCAAAGGCTCTTCCACATTCCCACTTGTTATTGCTTCACTATTGGTGACTATGGCTTCAGTGGTGATGCTTTAGGATCAGAGGTTGGATTTTACACTTCCCTTATGATAGGTTGGAAGATGGTTGGGTGGGGGATTGGTTGTTAAGTCTAGTAGGTGGCCTACATACGTCTGCTGTTACTGCAGTTGTACAAGTGACAGCAACAGGTGGCTTGCATACCCCAGGGATTTAACCAGTGAAGAGGAAAGGCTCCTATCATGTGGCTATTCTGGCAGTTTCCCTGTCTGGGCTGGTTGAGGGGAGTACTCCTTGTTTAGGGCGGAAGTTGCAGTTCCTGTTAAATGTCTGAGGGCAGCCGATGTTGTCTTCTGTTGGCTTCCCAATGACTTTTCAGCTTGTGCCGGAGGGTGGCATTGATCATGACCCTGGTATCGCCTCACTAAATCTCTCCATCTCTGTCCACACCACCTCTTTTAGGACATTTTCAATAATGACCTCTTTCAGTGAAATTTGGGGCATCAGTTTTCTTATGTGACTTGCTGTCAAAGATAATCAGAACATGCTCCTTTGTAGCTTCTTGGGGTAGTTTCTTATGCTAAACATAACTGCAAGTTGCTATTATTGACATAGGCATTTGGAGATCTGTCACATTTTAAGATGGTATTCAACAGGGCATTGATGATTATTTGGAAAAAAAATGTACAAGGGCATTGGAGATAAAGCAAAAGACCAGAACTCGATAATGATGCTCATTTAACAAGCCTGTGTAGGCACAATAGATTGAACAGCTTTCTTCTGCACAGTCTACTTCTGTGATTTTGTGATTTCCTGCCCAGCCTGGATTTCCCTCCACATTGACGGTGTATTTACAATAATGCACAACCAGTTGGATGATATAGTTCTGTACGTTACATCTTGAAAGGATAGCTGGACAGAAAACACGGGTGGACAGTGCTCCTTATCACAATCAACAGCAGGGACATTAATGATTCCTAGCCGGATACAAAAGTGCAAATTCAAATCGGAGGAAAGAATGAAAGTTTTAGATTAGATTACTTACAGTGGGGAAACAGGCCCTTCGGCCCAACATGTCCACACCGACGCGCAACCCCCCTAGACCCATTCCCCTATATTTACCCCTTCACCTAACACTACAGGCAATTTAGCGTGGCCAATTCACCTAACCTGCACATTTTGGACTGTGGGAGGAAACCCACGCAGACACGGGGAGAATGTGCAAACTCCACACAGTCAGTCGCCTGAGGTAGGAACTGAACTCGGGTCTCTGGCGCTGTGAGGCAGCAGTGCTAACCACTGTGCCACCGTACTGCCCACAAAAATTGTGAGGAATAAACCAGCTTGAGCCGAATGGGTAGCAATCTTATCGCTGAGTCAGGCAAACATGAGGTAAAATCTGATTCCATGAATTTGAGCTCATTATTCTTGCTGACACACCCATGCACCATACACCATGATGAGGTTTTGCTACACTGTTGGATGTTGCATGAGATATTCAACAATGGCTGTCTGCCCTCTCAGATAGACATTAAAAATCCCACACGACTATGTTGAAGAGGAGCTGGATGGTTCTCACCTGTAATTCAGTCCAATATTTATCCCACAGCCAACACCTCAAAAAAAGGATGATCTGATCATTATCTCACAGCTTCTTGTGAAATCCTACAAGTTTCTTCTGACCCAGCACCTGGTCTGCTCTTGTAGATGTATATAAACATATAAAGTGAACATGGCTGGCCCATATGTGTCTCTGGTCATTGGTGACCTCTAACATGTCGGTTATGAAAAATTTAGCAGTGACGGTGCCTGCTGTAGTTGGTTGGCCATTCAATAGCACATCATATTCTCTCAGAATATCTCAATTGATGAATTATTTTGAACCAATCTCACTGTTGTTGCACTGACAAGCCCTGCAGCTAACTATTTAAACAGCAAACTCTGACAAATGGTATAAATAACCAACTGTTTCCATTATGAGTTAATAACTTAATAGATAATTAATAAATGGGAAATTGTTTCAATAAAATCAATAGAAAATAAATAGCAACATTAATTATATAATGATAAATTAATCGAATTGCTGAAGGGATACAATTAAATTGATATATAATTAATTTTAATTAGTAATCAATTATTTATTGCTGGTATAAACTGGGGAGGAATAGTAGCCAGTGGACAAGGAGAACCCTATACACTCCTCATTGAGTGTCCCAGGTACGTTAATGCCTGAGTGAGCTAACTGGGCCTCATTTTAACATCTGACCTGAGAGGTGTCAGTATAACACTAACACAATACTACATAGTCTAAATCATGCACGCTTTAGTGGGGAATGGGGCTTGATCCCACATCTTTCTCATTCGGAAGCCAGAGTCAAATTGCAGAATTGACTGTCCAAAGGCACGGACAACAATATTACCAGTAAAGAACTCTCATAGATCCATCCCATCCGAGCAATGTTTTTCTACAACCTCTTCCATCCAGGAGAAAGTATAGAAGCCTGAACACACGCACCAGCTGATTTTGAGACAGTTTCTACCCTACTATTGTTAGAATACTGAATGGACTCACAAACTCTTAACATTCGCCTGTTTTGGTTTTTGCCGCTGTTTACCTATTATTTACTTATCTATGCTACTTAACTCTGTGATCTGCCTGTTTTTGCTCGCACTGTGCCTCGGTACACGCGACAATAAATTCAATTCAATTCAGAAGGGAGAGGATTTGTATTGAATTCTCCTGTCTAGCAGTAGCTGGGTTAATGGAGAAGCAAATAAAATTGTCACTGATGTGATGCTCCTTTCAGGAAAATAGAATGAAACAGGGACAGAGAGACATAGAAATGCATATTTTGTGACATACTTGAATTCTGAGGAAAGGGCAACATTCTGAAACATTTGCTCTCTACAGGTATTGCCTGAGCTGCTGATTATTTCCAGTATTTTCTGGTTTTAGTACCTAAAATTGTTTGAACTGTGACTATTATATCAGGTTCCTGGCAAGATATGGTTAAAAGTGAACCTATGTTTGTCTCGCTTATATACTTATAGACCTTCACAGGCTAGAATGAGGTTCAAAGTACCTATGTACCTTTGGCAATAGCAGTACAATAGTTTCCGCATTGTTCTCTCTCCAAACCTTTGAGGCACATTCCAGATCATGGGAAAATGACTCATCTTCCTTCTGGTTATTTTGCTAATTGCCTTTAACCCATGTTGAAGAACAACAAGGTGATTCAGCACCCATTCTCAGATTGGTGAGAATCCGAAACTCACTCCAACATGGTTTGGTTAAAGTGACAGACATAGGTACATATATAGGGAAACAGATAAGTCCACAAGGGACAGTGGAACAGAAGGATGTCGCAGTTGGGGAAGAGAAACTGAGTGGGAGGATGTACATGTAGAGCATAAGCACTAGTATTGACTGATTGAGCCAAGTGGTCTGATTCTATGCTGTAAGTACAGTACAATGTAATTCCACGTCATTTCATTATGACCTAAATGCATTCCCTAGTTACCTCAGAAGCAACTCAGTGCATGGCACAGTCAGATCTAATAGAAATGAAAATCTATTTTTCCTAACATTGTTGAAAATAAATCCTTGCAGAAGATTTTAAAAACTATTTTGTGGCAGACTTGTCATCACACACCAGGGGCTGCATTTTCAATCAGGGTCATGAACCTGATCATTACAAATTCCCAACCTTGTGCTATGTCAGCAATAGTGATCTCAAGTGATTTTTCAAGGCGAAGCCCCATTGGCTCAGAAGCAAATTCGACCTGCAGTTGGTGGCACTAGGGTCAGGGTAGAGTGGTCACATCATGGCAGAAGGGCACTTCAAAAAGGCTAACAGCAGCTATAACTAGGCTGGTGGAATGGGGCAGCAGGGTGCATAAAGGTATGGGCAGACAACCCTAAGCTGCTCCACGCTTTTCAAATGAGTCCCTTGTGGCATTAACAGACACTGCCTCTGAGAGGAGTATTGTGCACCTCTCTCGCAGAAACCAGTGATCCATCCAAGTCTACAATTGTTGATACATGTTTGCACCTCACCTTGCTCTCATGGACAAGTTGAAAATCCAGCACCTGCTGTTCCACTGACAATCACTATCAAACTCAAAATGTCGAGTATCAAAGGAATCAAGTGTATTGAAAAATTCAGCACCGTTTTTTTAGAGACTTTAGCCCGAAATGATGCATGTGACAGAGAGGTTCAGGGACTGAATTCCATTGTGGGACTAAGGCAGCTGAAGGTGCAGCCAGTGGTGGTGAAACAGTGACAGTCCAGGATATGCAAAGGGAAATCATGCCTCACTAACGTATTAGAGTTTTTTGAGGCAGTCTGAACTGAAGTGGATAGAGGGGAACCTGTAAATGTGTTGTACTTGGACCTCCATTCAATAATGTTCTTCACAAAAAGTTCAGTTTTAAATAGAGTCCCTTACAGTGTGGAAACAGGCCAACATGTCCACACCGACCCTCCGCAGAGTAACTCACCCAGACCCATTCCTCTATTACTCTACATTTACCCAGAACTAATACACCTAACCTACACATCCCTGAACACTACAGGCAATTTAGCATGGCCAATTCATCTAAGCTGCACATCTTTGGATTGTGGGAGGAAACTGGAGCACCAGGAGGAAACCCTAACAGACACGGGGAGAATGTGCAAACTCCACGCAGACAGTTGCCCGAAGCAGGAATCAAACCCGATCCCTGGTGCTGTGAGGCAGCAGTGTTAACCACTGAGCCACTGTGCCGCCCCAAGTTGTAATATAAGAGCCTTTGGTGTTGGAGGTAGTATATTGGTGTGGACAGAGAATTGGCTAATGGACATAATACAGCAAGTGGGGATAAGGGGTTCTTTTTCAGGTTGGTGACCTGTAACCTGTGGGGTTCCACAGGGATCAATGCTGGAACTGCAACTATTTACAATGTATATTAATGTTATAGGGAAAGGAAGCAAAGATATACAGCTAAGCTTGCAAATGACATAAAAGTCATTGGAAAGGCAAGTTATGAGAGGGATACAAGCAGCTCACAGAGATCTGTTAACTGTAAGTGGGCAAAAGTGAGTGGGCAAAAACTGGCAAATGGAGTATCATGTGGAAAAATGTGAAGTTGTTCATTATGGAAAAGGGAAACAAGAGAACTGTATTATTTATATGGAGAAAAGCTGCAGGAAGCTGCAACATGAAGGGACTCTGGGTGTATGAAACTCAAAACTAGCAGGTGCAGCGGGTAATCAGGAAGGCAAATGGAATGTTGGCCCTGATTTCAAGGGAGGTGAAGTAGAAGAGTAGGGAAATCTTAATGCACCTGTACAAGGTGCTGCTGAGATCACATCTGGAGTACAGTGTATAGTTCATGTCCCCTTATTTCAGAAAATATGTAATTTCATCAGAGGCAGCTCTGAGAAGATTCACTAAGAAGATCCCCAGAATGGAATGATTGGCTTGTGAGTATAGGTTAAACAGTTTGAGTCTCTATTCATCGGAGTTTAGAAGATCGCGAGATGATCTCATTGCAACACATTGGATACTTAAGAAGCTTAACATAGTAAATTCTGAGAGGATGTCACCTTTCATGGGAGACTCCAGGAGTAGAGGCCATAGTCTCAGAATTAAGGGCTACCAATTTAAAATTGACATAAGAGAGGATTTCCTCTCTTTCAGGGTTGTGGGTCTTTGAAATTGCTTGCCATAACAAACTGTGAGGGCAGAGTCCTTGTGAATATTTAAGGCTGAGAAAGATAGATTCTTGATTAGTCAGGAGATCAAAGATTGGGGGAAGGTATGGACAGCGAGCCCTAGAAGAGAGCATGGACAGCGAGCTCCAGAGCAGCGTGAGCCCCTGGAGCAGTGTGAGCCCCCTGGAGCAGTGTGAGCCCCCTGGAACAGTGTGAGCCCACTGGAACAGTGTGAGTCCCCCGGAGCAGTGTGAGCCCCCGGAGCAGTGTGAGCCCCCTGGGGCAGTGTGAGCCCCCGGAGCGGTGTGAGCCCCCGGAGCAGTGTGAGCCCCCTGGAGCAGTGTGAGCCCCCCTGGAGCAGTGTGAGGCCCCCTGGAGCAGTGTGAGGCCCGGAGCAGAGTGAGCCCCCCGGAGCAGTGTGAGCCCCTGGAACCGTGTGAGCCCCCCGGAGCAGTGTGAGCCCCTGGAACCATGTGAGCACCCGGAGCAGTGTGAGCCCCCCGGAGCAGTGTGAGCCCCCTGGAGCAGTGTGAGCCCCCGGAGCAGTGTGAGCCCCTGGAGCAGTGTGAGCCCGCTGGAGCAGTGTGAGCCCCCCTGGAGCAGTGTGAGGCCCGGAGCAGAGTGAGCCCCCCGGAGCAGTGTGAGCCCCTGGAACCGTGTGAGCCCCCCGGAGCAGTGTGAGCCCCCCGGAGCAGTGTGAGCCCCCCGGAGCAGTGTGAGGCCCCTGGAGCAGTGTGAGCCCCTGGAGCAGTGTGAGCCCGCTGGAGCAGTGTGAGCCCGCTGGAGCAGTGTGAGCCCCCCTGGAGCAGTGTGAGGCCCGGAGCAGTGTGAGCCCCCCGGAGCAGTGTGAGCCCCTGAAACCGTGTGAGCCCCCCGGAGCAGTGTGAGACGCCGGGGCAGTGTGAGCCCCCAGAACAGAGTGAGCCTGTGGGGAAGTGTGAGTTCCCGGATCGGTGTGAGGCCCTGGAGCAGTGTGAGCCCCCCGGAGCAGTGTGAGCCCCCGGAGCAGTGTGAGCCCCCCGGAGCAGTGTGAGCCCCCGGAACAGTGTGAGCCCCCGGAACAGTGTGAGCCCCCGGAGCAGTGTGAGCCCCTGGAGCAGTGTGAGCCCCTGGAACAGTGTGAGCCCCTGGAACAGTGTGAGCCCCCCGGAGCAGTGTGAGCCCCTGGAGCAGTGTGAGCCCCTGGAACAGTGTGAGCCCCTGGAGCAGTGTGAGCCCCCCGGAGCAGTGTGAGCCCCCTGGAGCAGTGTGAGCCCCCCGGAGCAGCGTGAGACCCCCGGAGCAGTGTGAGCCCCTGGGGCAGTGTGAGCCCCCCGGAGCAGTGTGAGCCCCTGGGGCAGTGTGAGACCCCCGGAACAGTGTGAGCCCCTGGGGCAGTGTGAGCCCCCCGGAGCAGTGTGAGCCTCCCGGAGCAGTGTGAGCCCCTGGAGCAGTGTGAGCCCCCTGGAACAGTGTGAGCCGCCCGGAGCAGTGTGAGCCCCCTGGAGCAGTGTGAGCCCCTGGAGCAGTATGAGCCCCTGGGGCAGTGTGAGCCCCCTGGAGCAGTGGGAGCCCCTGGAGCAGTGTGAGCCCCTGGGGCAGTGTGAGCCCCCCGGAGCAGTGTGAGCCCCCCGGAGCAGTGTGAGCCCCTGGAGCGGTGTGAGCCCCCTGGAACAGTGTGAGCCGCCCGGAGCAGTGTGAGCCCCCTGGAGCAGTGGAGCCGCCCGGAGCAGTGTGAGCCCCTGGAGCAGTATGAGCCCCTGGGGCAGTGTGAGCCCCTGGAGCAGTGTGAGCCCCTGGAGCAGTGTGAGTCCCCGGAGCAGCGTGTGCCCCCCAGAGCAGTATGAGCCCCTGGGGCAGTGTGAGCCCCCCGGAGCAGTGTGAGCCCCCCGGAGCAGTGTGAGCCCCTGGAGCAGGGTGAGCCCCTGGAGCAGTTTGAGCCCCTGGAGCAGTTTGAGCCCCCAGGGCAGTGTGAGCCCCCCGGAGCAGTATGAGCCCCTGGGGCAGTGTGAGCCCCCTGGAGCAGTGTGTGCCACTGGAACCGTGTGAGTCCCTGGAACAGTGTGAGCCCGTGGGGTAGTGTGAGTTCCCGGATCGGTATGAGCCCCCTGGAGCAGTGTGAGCCCCCCGGAGCAGTGTGAGCCCCTGGAACAGTGTGAGCCCCCCGGAGCAGTGTGAGCCCCCCGGAGCAGTGTGAGCCCCTGGAACAGTGTGAGCCCCCCGGAGCAGTGTGAGCCCCCCGGAGCAGTGTGAGCCCCTGGAACAGCGTGAGCCCCCCGGAGCAGTGTGAGCCCCCCGGAGCAGTGTGAGCCCCCCGGAGCAGTGTGAGCCCCTGGAACAGTGTGAGTCCCCCTGAGCAGTGTGAGCCCATGGAGCAGTGAGAGCTCCCCGGAGCAGTGTGAGCCCCCCGGAGCAGTGAGAGCCCCCCGGAGCAGTGTGAGCCCCCCGGAGCACTATGAGCCCCTGGGGCAGTGTGAGCCCCTGGGGCAGTGTGAGCCCCCGGAGCAGTGTGAGCCCCCTGGGGCAGTGTGAGCCCCTGGAGCAGTGTGAGGCCCCCGGAGCAGTGTGTGCCCCTGGAGCAGTGTGCGCCCCCCGGAGCAGTGTGAGCCCCGTGGGGCAGTGTGAGCCCCCCGGAACAGTGTGAGCCCCCTGGAAAAGTGTGAACCCCTGGAGCAGTGTGAGCCCCCGGAACAGTGTGAGCCCCCTGGAGCAGTGTGAGCCCCCCGGAGCAGTGTGAGCCCCTGGAGCAGTGTGAGCCCCCCGGATTAGTCTGAGCCCCCTGGGGCAGTGTGAGCCCCCCGGAGCAGTGTGAGCCCCTGGAGCAGTGTGAGCCCCCCGGAGCAGTGTGAGCCCCTGGAGCAGTGTGAGCCCCCCGGAGCAGTGTGAGCCCCCTGGAGCAGTGTGAGCCCCCCGGAGCAGTGTGAGCCCCCTGGAGCAGTGTGAGCCCCCCGGAGCAGTGTGAGCCCCTGGAGCAGTGTGAGCCCCCCGGATTAGTCTGAGCCCCCTGGTGCAGTGTGAGCCCCGCGGAGCAGTGTGAGCCCCTGGAGCAGTGTGAGCCCCCCGGAGCAGTGTGAGCCCCTGGAGCAGTGTGAGCCCCGCGGAGCAGTGTGAGCCCATGGATCAGTGTGAGCCCCTGGAGCAGTGTGAGCCCCCCGGAGTAGTGTGAGCCCCTGGAGCAGTGTGAGCCCCCCGGAGCAGTGTGAGCCCCCCGGAGCAGTGTGAGCCCCCCGGAGCAGTGTGTGCCCCCTGGAGCAGTGTGAGCCCCCCGGAGCAGTGTGAGCCCCCCGGAGCAGTGTGAGCCCCTGGAGCAGTTTGAGCCCCCGGAGCAGTGTGAGCCCTCTGGAGCAGTTTGAGCCCCCGGAGCAGTTTGAGCCCCCCGGAGCAGTGTGAGCCCCCCGGAGCAGTGGGAGCCCCCGGAGCAGTGTGAGCTTCCCGGAGCAGTGTGAGCCCCCTGGGGCAGTGTGAGCTCCCCGGAGCACTGTGAGCCCCCTGGGGCAGTTTGAGCCCCCGGAGCAGTTTGAGCCCCCAGAGCAGTGTGAGCCCCCCGGAGCAGTGTGAGCCCCCCGGAGCAGTGTGAGCTCCCCGGAGCAGTGTGAGCCCCCCGGAGCAGTGTGAGCCCCTGGAGCAGTGTGAGCCCCCCGGAACAGTGTGAGCCCCCAGAACAGTGTGAGCCCCCTGGAGAAGTGTGAACCCCTGGAGCAGTGTGAGGCCCTGGGAAGTGTGAGCCCCCGGAGCAGTGTGAGCCCCCTGGAGTAGTGTGAGCCCCCCTGGAGCAGTGTGAGCCCCCCGGAGCAGTGTGAGCCCCCGGTGCAGTGTGAGCCCCCCGGAACAGTGTGAGCCCGCTGGAGAAGTGTGAACCCCTGCAGCAGTGTGAGGCCCCCAGAGCAGTGTGAGCCCCCTGGAGCAGTGTGAGCCCCCTGGAGTAGTGTGAGCCCCCTGGAGTAGTGTGAGCCCCCTGGAGCTTTGTGAGCCCCCTGGAGCAGTGTGAGCCCCCCGGAGCAGTGTGAGCCCCCTGGAGTAGTGTGAGCCCCCTGGAGCTGTGTGAGCCCCCTGGAGCAGTGTGAGCCCCCGGAGCAGTGTGAGCCCCCTGGAGCAGTGTGAGGCCCCCAGAGCAGTGTGAGCCCCCGGAGCAGTGTGAGCCCCCGGAGCAGTGTGAGCCCCCTGGAGCAGTGTGAGCCCCTGGAGCAGTGTGAGCCCCTGGGTCAGTGTGAGACCCTGGAGCAGTGTGAGCCCCTGGGTCAGTGTGAGACCCTGGAGCAGTGTGAGCCTCCCGGAGCAGTGTGTGCCCCCTGGGGCAGTGTGAGCCCCCCCAGAGCAGTATGAGCCCCTGGAGCGGTGAGCCCCCAGAACAGTGTGAGCCCCCCAAATCAGCATGAGCCCCCCGGAGCAGCACTGAGGGAGAAAACCTGGCTGGAGACTAGCGCAAGAGAGGCAGTTCTTGAACTTCCAATAGAGCAGCGGTGTGCTGGTACATAGTTGGTTGGAGTCTTGGAGCAGAGTGGGGACAGCTGAGGTACAGCACGGGCAGTCAGACCGCATGCAGCGACCCTGCACTGAGCTGTGACTGTGTAATGTTTATCTGAATTGTTCTTAACTCACTGTGATGTCAATCCTTTAACAATGTTCTATTTCTAACTTATTTTCTCAATTACTTCTTATTCCACTGTGATATCCAAACTATTTACTTTGGTACTTGTGGCTGAGATGACTCCATAAGAGGCAGCTGTTGTAAAAGCTTTTCGCTGTACTTCTACAATGGAGTACATAAAGGATATTCTATTCTATTTTATTTTAGAAGGGGCAGGAAAGTGGATAGGAGATGTGTCAGATCAGCTTTGATCCTACTGATTAATAGAGCAGACTTGAGGGACTATATGATTCCTGATGAAGGGCTTATGCCTGAAACATTGACTCTCCTGCTCTTCGGATGCTGCCTGACCTGCTGCGCTTTTCCAGCACCACACTCTCGACTCTGATCTCCAACATCTGCAGTCCTCACTTTCCCCTTGAGGGGCTATATGGCTTACTCAAGTTCCTTTTGCTTATGGTCTTAAGAGGCTAACACTGGAGGAGCGCAGAGATCTCAGATGGGGGTATAAGTGAAGGATGTCACAGAGATGGTGTGTGACAGGGAGGCCAAGGATGAAAGATACAAAGTCATTGCAGAGCTCTGCTCAGAGGTCAGTCAGGAATGGCAAAGATAACTGAAGGGTTGCAGAAAAGCCCAGATCCTTCCTTGTGTCAGTACCCTCACCACGTTCACTAGTTCTATTTAAAGAGAAGCCAAAAAAAAAGAAAGGCAGTGTAAGGAAAGGGAAGAAATAGCTTGTAAACAGGTTTGTGTTTTTAGCTCAAGGTAAAAGACAGAATATGAGACCCGCACCTGTTTCACATCGTCAGAGATGTGTCAAAGATGAACTTGAGTCTGTTGTAAATAAGAAGCCTCATTACATAAGTGACCTACTTGTTGACTTCAGTGAGCTAACTGACCAATAATCTGACTACAAGAACAGGTTTAGTAATGTAAACATCACTATAACAAATGGAAATGATTTTGATTAGTTACTGTGAATACAATGACTTCTTTCCTTGCCAGTAACAAGAAAAAACATTATTTTTAAGAAAGGAGATATTTCAAACTAAATTCCTTCAAGATTAGGTTTAACTACTGCCTGGTACCTAAGTGAGGAATACAGACTCAGAACTGTTATAATTTAATTTTTCAAGAGACATCAGCACTACTGGTAAGACCCATTTGGTACCCATCCCTAACTGCCCTGGAGCAGGTGATGTTATGCTGCTTGCTTGCAGTGCTGCAGTCCTTGTGGTATGGGGCACCCACAGTAGCATTAGGGATGAAGTTTCAGGATATTGATCCAGTGATACTGAAGGAACAGTGATTCATTTTCAAGACAGGTTGCTATGTGGCTCGGAAGGGGATATGCAGATGATGATTTTCCTATGCATCTGTTGCCCTCATCCTTCCATGTAGTTGGAGCCATAGGTTTGGAAGATGCTGTCAAAGATAACTTTGAATTACTGCATTGGATGGCAAACACCACTGTGACTGTGCATTGCTGGTGGGGGGTGTGGATGTTGAAAATTGTGAATGGGCTGCTGATCAAGCAAGCTGCTTTGTCTAGAATGGTGTCACATTTCTTGAGTGTCATTGGAGCTTTAGTCACCCAGGCAAGTAGAGAATTATCCATCTCTTGTGTCTTGTAGATGGTAAACAGGCATCGGGGAGACAGAATACCCAGCCTGTGACTCCTCTTGTAACGCAGTAAATGTGATGTTACAGCTAAGTTTCTGGTTAATGGTAGCTCCCAGGATGTACCTGGTGTGGGACTGAACAATGATATTGCTTGTGATTATCTAGCCTGCCTCAGTTGAGAAGAAGTAGTGACTGTGTGTGAATGTGCTAGTGCAATTGAATCTGATCATATACAGGTATTGAGTGTGTGTGAGAATGTATTTGGTGAAATTGTAATATGGCATCCCTGCAACAGACTGCCAAATATCTTTGACATGATTACACATTATCATTGCTCAGTTGGGCTGAACATTCAGAAATACAATGAAACCCAATAGAAAGCTTTCCAACTTGTTCCTTTACATTGTTTAACAGGGATTAGCTGTAACAAGAATGGTGGATAGTAATGAGAATTGTTCATTCCGTACAAAGAAATATATTTTTGTCAAACATAATTATAGAATACTGCACTTTAATGTGTGAACTGAGGTCACTGGCAAAAGGATTAATTTAGCACAAATATATAAAATCACAGAGTCATAGAGCTGTACAGCATGGAAACAGACCCTTCTGTCCAACTCATCCATGCAGACCAGGTATCTCAATCTAATCTAGTCCCATTTGCCAGCACATGGCCCATATCCCTCCAAACCCTTCCTATTCATAAACCCATCCAGGTGCTTTTTAAATGTTGCAATTGTACCAGCTTCTACCACTTCTTCTGGCAGCTCATTCCATACACACACTACGCTCAGTGTGAAAAAGTTGCCCCTTAGGTCTCTTTAATATCTTTCCCCTCTCATCCTAAACCAATGCCCTCTAGTTCTGGACTCGTTGACCCCAGGGAAAAGATTTTGTATTCTGGGCACACATTGGCTGTGGGTGGACCCTGACCAAAACAGGATATTGTGTTGTATAAACTTGGATGTAAGCTCTTGTGTAATTGGTGGATCTTGTGAACAATGTAATCAATTGTACCTTGACATTAAAATATGCTGTAACCTCGGTCCTGAGAGTCAGAGGAGAGACTTTGCTCTATCCTTTGGGTCCCCTAAATCTGCTTTAATAGAAGAGGCTGGTAAAAGATATCTCAAGCGTCTGAACTAGACTATTGTTGCCACCACACAATACTGGAATATGAAGATTCCTGTCACATTACGAGACAGGAGATCAGCTCTCTCCATGTCAGCACTATCTGTACCCTCTCCACAGGTGATATTTCCTGTTTGTTAGGACAGTCTGATTGATATTATCACATGAAAAAGTGAATAAAAATATTAACTGAAAAAAGTCAGAATCTGCAGATTCAGAGAAGTTGATGATATTAAATGAAAAATGGTTCATGCAAAATGTAAATATGAATGGCTCATTTTTGCAATAAGTAGTTTGTAACAAGAAATCTTATTTAGGATTTAACTACAAATTCTGTTAGTAAAAACTTCATCTATCTTCCCCTAAACCTTCGGCTCCATTCTAGTCAGGAGGCTAGACATCAATCCCAACTCTCATATTAAACATTTTAGTCAAGACAGTTTGTCAATGTTAAAAGTTCTGTGGTGTCTGACCAACTGGTTATCTCTATAGCCTCCCAAACGTTTAATTGATTCATGAATGTCATTCCTTTCCTTTGAATCTAATTCAAAGATTTCAGAGCATTGAGAATGAAACTATTGTTGGTGGCTGCTTCCAAGTGCTTGGAGCATTTCTGCAAGTCACCATAAAGTGTCTGACTGAGCTGCACACTTTGGTAATGAATAAAATGCAAGAGGGCCTGATAACCACATTTAATAGGACATTGGTGAGATCATGCTCAGAATTGTAAGGCAGAATTTGGGTGTCACCAATTGGTTTAAATAGACCCCCAGCAAATAGTCAGCCTGTGATACAGCTATAACTGGTTTTCCTTTCCATATTCTTTCCGGTATAAAATGAGCTGCATCCTATTTCACACAATTGCTGCAGATCGCCTTAATTCTGATCCTGTCCTGCTTCTAGTCTGTATTCTTACCGACAATTAAGGAAGTGAGCCATGGTTCAGTGAATAGCACTGTCCCCTATCAATCAGAGAGTTATGTGCTCATGAGACACATTACCCACGTTGACAATCCCAGTGTAGTACTGGAGGAGAGCTTCACAATTAGAAGCGCTGACCTATGGATGGAATGTTAAAACTAAGCTCAGCCTTCATCAGGTAGATGAAACATTGCAAACTGCTATTTTGGACAAAAAGAACTATATTTATGTTCATAAACTCTTGCTTCATTTTGGGAATTTTATATATAAAATATATGTTCAGGACAGTTAGGTCTTCTGACCCAAAAAGTGTGTGTCTCAACTTATTTTTATAAGTTCTTTGCAATTTCCTGTGCAGTGTTTATCCTTGAAACATCATTAGAAAGAAAATGATCTCGGAACATAGGAACAGGAATAAAACATTCAGTGCATCAAACCTTCCCCACCATTCAATATAGCCATGGCTGATTAAACATTTCAATGATTTTTACTCACCTCGTCCCATACTCTTTCTGACCCTGGTTATCAGAAATCTAGCAATTTTTACCTTAAACATACTCAAAGGCTGAACTCCCGTAGCTTTTTGTGGTAAGGCATTCCAAAGTTTCACAATCCTCTAAGTAAAATAATTTCTCCTCATCACAGACCTAAATGGCATCTTTTTTTTAAAATATGCCCCCTGGTTTTCAACTCTCCAACCAGGGGACACACCTTGCTTGTATCTATCTTGACTATTCCTTTATTTTGTTGATTTTAATTAGATCTCTTCAAGATTCTAAAGAATAAAGGCCCAGTGGTCCCATTCTCACTGCAGGGGACAGTCCCATCATTCTGGGAACGTCTGGTTGCACTCCTTCTTTTGGCAAGAATACCTTTCCTGAGAAAAAGCGATCCAAAAGTACACAGTACTCCAAGTGTGGTCTAACCCAGCTCTTACACACCTGAAGCAAGACTTCATGACTCCTGTACTCAAATCCTCTTGCAATAAAGGCTAACATTCCATTAGTCACTCTAATAGCTTCCTGCACCTACACTTTAGCCTTCAGTGACTTATCCACAAGGACAACCAATTCCCTTTGCTCATCTACACTTTCTAACTCCTCACCATTTAAGAGATGCTCTGCACATCTATTTCTCCTACCAAAGTTGATAACCTCACATTTTTCCATATTATATTCCATCTGCCATATTCTTATCCATTCACTGAGTGGGTCCAAAAGCTTCTGAATCTGCATTACATTTTCCTCACAACATATATTCCCACTTGGCTTTGTATTACCTGCAAATTTGGAAATATTATATTTGGTCCCCAACTCTAAATAATTGATAAATATTGTGAACAGCAGGGGCCCAAGTACTGATCTTTGCAGAATCCCACTAATCACAGTCTGCCAATGTGAGAATGGTACATTTATTTATAATCTCTGCTTTCTGGTTATTAGTCAATCATTAACCTACGCCAGTACATTACATCCTATCCCAGGTGCTTTTTTTTTCGGATCAGCCTCCTGACTTTATCAAACGTCTTCTGAAAATTTAAGTATGCCATGTCCTTTGGCACTTCTTTACCAATGTTGTTGGCAGCATCTTCAAACAACTCCAAGTTTCTCAAACATGATTTCTAATTCACCAATACATATTGACTTTCACCAATCAGATCAGTATCAACCATCTATTTATCCCATCCTTTATGATAGATGTGAGCATTTTTTCCTCCTATTGATGTACAACTATCAGGTCTGTTGTTTCGTCTTTACTCTCTCACTAGCTTCGTAAATAATGGGGTGACTTTGCCAGCTTCCAATCCACAGGAATCATTTCAGAATCCAAACCTTTGAAAGATAAGCATCAATTAAATGTGTTGTGTATTTGTGTAAGTATTGTGGACTATCACTTTAAGAGTCAGATCATGAGACATAATAATGGCATCATTAGCCATTTGGGCAGGAAACAGCTTTGTCCAACCTTGCTGCTTGCAGAGTGAATGCCTTAATAAAGTTCCTCCCATTGTTTAACACTTTGGCCTGGTCCTTCTTAGAACGTGACACATCGATGATCTCTATAGCCAATTCCTTCAACACGCTGGGATGAAGACCATCATATCATGGAAATTAATCAACCTTCAGCTCTATTAATTTTTCCAATGTAGTCTTCTTACTAATGCTAATTTCCTTTCAGAGCTGAAAAAATGTGTTGCTGGTAAAAGCGCAGCAGGTCAGGCACCATTCAAGGAGCAGGAGAATCGACGTTTCGGGCATAAGCCCTTCTTCAAGCAGGCTAAGATAAAAGGTAGGGAGGAGGGACTTGGGGGAGGGGCGTTGGGAATGTGATAGGTGGAAGGAGGTTAAGGTGAGGGTGATAGGCTGGAGAGGGGGTGGGGCGGAGAGGTCAGGAAGAAGATTGCAGGTCAAGAAGGTGGTGCTGAGTCCGAGGGTTGGGACTTTTAGCCATTCTCCTGAAGCACTTGAATCTCTACATCTGAGACATTTATGTATCTTCCTCAGTGAAAATAGAAACAAAGTAATGATTCAGCTTTTCTGCCTTTCTATTCTCCAATATAAAATCTTCTGACTCTGCTTCTATTGGAGACTTCACCAAACATTTTCTATTTACGTACTCGTAGAAGCTTTACTGTCTGTTTTTACGCCTTTTGCTCAATGGAATTCATATTCTGATCTTCCTTTCCTTATCAGTTTCTTGATCTTTCTTTGTTATATTGTATCAATCACCCAGTCCTTAGAACTACTGCTATGCTGGCAACTTTATAGGCCTTCTCTTTTAATCTGATGCAAAACTTCCTTTACTGGCCACAATTGATTCACCTTTTTTTGACCTTATGCACCTTGAGGGAATGTATAGCTGCTGCAAGCTATCCTGTAGTTCTTTAAAGATTATTTGTGCCTCGTGCCTTCATAATTTCCCTTAATTGAGTTTAACACCTTCGCTTCAGAATTAACTACTTCACTTTCAAACATAATGTAAACGTGGAGTTTGTACATTCTCCCCGTGTCTGCGTGGGTTTCCTCCGGGTGGTCCGGTTTCCTCCCACAGTCCAAAGATGTTCAGGTCAGGTGAATTGGCCATGCTAAGTTGCCCCTAGTGTTAGGTGTATTAGTCAGAGGGAAATGGGTCCAGGTGGGTTACTTTTCAGAGGATCGGTCTGGACTGGTTGGGCCAAAGGGCCTGTTTCCACACTGTGGGGAATCTAATCTTAAAAAAAATCTAATCTTCTATCATGTTGCTTTCACTCATCCCTAGTTTTTTTTACATTGATATTTGTGGGCAAATTGGCAACCACATTTCCTATATCATAACTGATTATACTTCAAAAGAAAGTAACTTTATTGACTATAAAGTGCTTTGGGACATTAAGAGGTTGTGATAACTCCCATACAAATGCAAGTCTTTGTTCCCTCATTGAATTTCAGACAAGGCTTCTAGGATGGGCCTTAAATTAGTAACCCACACAGGAACACAACAAAAAGAAGAAAAACTAACATACTGGAAATAATACCACAGGGAACAGGAATCTGATCCAAGTTTCTAAACTGAAATGAATTGAACGTAGATGTGGAGTTGTTTGAGGACAGACTGGGGTGAATTGTGTCAAGGAGATTATAACAAAGCACCAATTTAGCCTAACAGGGTAGCATCAATCAATTTTCTGTTGTATGTAGATCTATATGAGTGAGAACAACCTTAACTGGGACAGACATGGTAATGTTGTTCACAGTCTACAGGGTAACTTAATGTAAAAAGGTTGAATTGTCAAACTGGGGCATAAAGGAAAATATGGATTTAACTGAATCATTTTAAAAAATCTTACAACCTGACAGCACAGCAGGAGTCAAATCATTCCATTGCCCAGGTGCCGAGTCTCTGAAAATGCTATTTACTCAATCCCATTCCCCTGCCCAATATATGTTAATTATTTATTTCAAATATATTTTCCCTCATTAATGCCTATGTTGCTTCTCCAATTAACCATTCCAACACATTCTGGCTGATGACATTCAGACCTCCTTCAGGGGAGATCACCACTGCTTTGTATCTCGTTAGATGCAGCAAGTCTCATTCCCCTTTCACATCTATTCTCCATGATCTCCATTGGCACCCAGTCAGGCAAAATCTTGATTTTAATATGCTCACATTTTGTCTTCAAACCCTTCCATGACCTCAGCCCTCCCTCTCTGTGTGATCTTCTCCATTCCCACAACACTCCAAGATACCTGTGCTCTTGAGCACAGTTCTTGAGCTTCCTGATTTTAATTGTTCCAGCATTGATGCTGTGCCTTCAACTCCCTGACCCCCTAAGCTCTGGGTTGTTCCCTATCTCTTTCTGCTTCTCTACCTCACTTTTCTTCTTTAAGATATTGTTTAAGATTTATCTCTTTCACCAAGCTTTTGGTCACCTCACCTTTATCTTCTTATTTGTCTGATTGTCATATTTTGTATAATTTAAGGGAAATGGTCACTGGGCCACTAACTCAGAACTCATGATTAATGTTCTGAGGACATGGGTTCAAGTCCCACAGTGACAGATGGTAAAACTTCAATTCAACAGAGATCTGGAATAAAAAGTTAGCCTGATGGTGACTCTGTCACCATTTCAATTGTTATAAGAACCTATCTGGTTCACTAATGTCCTTTGGGGAAGGAGATTTGCTGTCATAACCCAATCTGACCTACATGTGACTCCAGACCCCAGCAATGTGTGGTTGACTCTTAAGTATTCTCTGGGCAATTAGGAGTGGCAATAAATGCTGGCCTAGCCTGTGGCACTCACATTGCATGATCGAAGACGGACTGCTCCCGTGAAGCACCTTAGTATGCTTTATCACATTAAAGGTGCTATATAAATGTGTAAGTATTTGTTATTCCACTTCCCTTTTAAAAGCTACATATAATTCTGTTTCCATGACTGTTTCTGCTCATGTACTTTATGTTGGAACAATCCTGTGGATCTCTTTACTTGATCTTTTTGTGGTGATATTAATTCATGTCCTCCAGTTGCTGACTCATCAACCAGAATAAATAACAAATACATTTACCATATAAATTTCTCATACTTTTGAATATCTCCAATAAATTTCTTCTTAACTTTCTTCACTCTAATGAAACAGGCAATTTGTCTAGCCTCTCCTCATAGCTGAAACCTCTTATTGCTGTTCCACTTGCTTCTGAACACAATATTTGAACTGCAGTTAATCAATCAATCAATGATTGGTACCTAGACCCCTCTTTACTCTTGAATTCTAAACACCCCTTTATAAAAAATGACTCACTTCAGTTGCATTAAATTGTCCTCTGACTTCTAAATATCTGTGACTTCTTTCTCTAAAGCTGAACAGAGGGAAAAAAGAAGTTTCATATTTACTTACATTTGTTCTCTTCCAGAATTTATCACCTCATACTTCTCTTCATTGTAATTCATTCAGCATTAATATGCTCATTATCCTAACCCGTCTATGTCCTTTTGAACTAACTTAGTCACCGTTAAAATTAATCGCTTCACCAAATTTTGTGTTGACCCAAACACGCATCATTTCTTCATAATTGAGACAAGCAGTGATGCTAAAACTGACCTCTGGTGGGCTGTTGACACATTTCCAGTTCAAAAAACATTTAAAACCAGTTTAAAGTATAGTGGTATGAAGAAAATAGAGAAATTAGAAAGGTTTGAACTCTTTTTGAGATGAATTGTCAGTACTAAATTATTAAAACTTTTCTTTTTAAAATCCTATTTTGTTTTGCTGTTTGATTGCTCTGCACATTGATTTGAGGGAAACTAGCTTCCACAGTGAGGAAATTAATAGAAAGAGCCTGTGATCTAATGGGCGTTGGCCTCCTGGCTATTTAAAGATGCTGGGGTAGTCAGTGATATTATAAGACCATATGGTATAGGAGCAGAAATAGGGCACTCAGCCCATTGAGTATGCCCAAGTGTTCAAGGGGGATAATGGTTAATCTGATAAACCTCAACTGTATTGTCCTGCCTTTTCCCCATAACACTGATTCCCTTAATAATTAAAAATATGTTCATCTCAGCACTGCACATACATAATGACGCAGCCTCTCAAGTCCTCTGTGGTAAATAATTCCACAGATTCACTCCCTTCTGTGAGAAGAACCTGGGGAAAGAATAGTGGAATGGGACCCATTCAATGTTGTTTTTCCAAATAAAACTGGCAGAGACAAGTTGGTTGGAATTGGGTTTTTCTGTGCTCTAGATTTCAATGATTCTATAGTGAAGGATGGACTAGTAACTGAACTAATATCAAATAAAAACCAAAGGTACTGCAGATGCTATAAATCAGAGACTAAAATAAAAGTTGCTGGAAAAACTCAGCAGATCTGGCAGCATCTGTGGAGAGAAATCGGAGTTAATATTTTGGGTCAAGTGACCCTTCCTCAGAATTTGACCTGAAACATTATATCTGATTTCTCACCATAGGTGCTGCTAGACCTGCTGAGATTTTCTAGCAATTTCAACTTTTGTATCTGAACTAACATTAATCATTGCCACGGAGAGTTAGAGTCATAGAGTCATAGAGATGTACAGCATGGAAACAGCCCCTTTGGTCCAACCCGTCCATGCCAACCAGCTATCCCAACCCAATCTAGTCCTACCTGCCAGCACCCGGCCCATATCCCTCCAAACCCTTCCTATTCATATACCCATCCAGACGTCTCTTAAATGTTGCAATTGTACCAGCCTCCACCACATCCTCTGGCAGCTCATTCCATACATGTACCACCCTCTGCACGAAAAAGTTGCCCCTTTTATATCTTTCCCCTCTCACCCTGAACCTATGCCTTCTAGTTCTGGACTCCCCGACCCCAGGGAAAAGACTTTGTCTATTTATCCTATCTATGCCCTTCATAATTTTGTAAACCTCTATAAGGTCACCCCTCAGCCTCTGACGCTCCAGGGAAAACAGCCCCAGCCTATTCAGCCTCTCCCTGTAGCTCAAATCCTCCAACCCTGGCAACATCCTTGTAAATATTTTCTGAACCCTTTCAAGTTTCACAACATCTTTCCGATAGGAAGGAGACCAGAATTGCATGCACTATTCCAACAGTGGCCTAACCAATGTCCTGTACAGCTGCAACATGACCTCCCAACTCCTGTACTCAATACTCTGACTAATAAAGGAAAGCATACCAAATGCCTTCTTCACTATCCTGTCTACCTGTGACTCCACTTTCAAGGAGCTATGAACCTGCATCCAAGGTCTCTTTGTTCAGCAACACTCCCTAGGGCCTTACCATTAAGTGTATAAGTCCTGCTAAGATTTGCTTTCCCAAAATGCAGTTGTTGGGTTTGATGTGTTCTTCTTTGAGAAGATGAATGACATAATGAGATAACATTTCCAAATATCATCAAGTGAACATTCTGTGGAAAACTTAGTTCCTTTAATTGTTAAACATGACTTAAATGTTTTTATTTACTGAAGTCACTGTTTCTGAGTGTTAAAGTGGGCAAGAAACTCACCACCAATTGTCTTGAAGCTTTTGACTTACTATCATGACCTGCCCTACTCTATCTAATGGGAAGTGGATAGGGAGCATATTGCTGACCTCTACAACAAAGCCAAACTCTTTATAGGTGTGTCATCCTGCCCAAAAGGTGTGGAGTATCCTGCTGGTGAAAAGAGTAGTAATGTGACAGCTGACCTCTACAGGAAACAGCTCATCTCATTGTACACATGGTCAGACGCAATACACTATTACAGCTTTCTAATTTCTCAACAGACAGATCCGTGCTGAAGGAATCAGAAAGATTGTTCTCACATCAATTTTGGATAATCAGATACTGTATTATCTCCATTGTTTAGATTAGATTAGATTCCCTACAGTGTGGAAACAGGCCCTTTGGCCTAACCAGTCTACACTGACCCTCCGAAGAGTAACCCACCCAGACCCATTTCCCTCTGACTAATACACCTAGCACTATGAGCAATTTAGCATGGCCAATTCACCTGACCTGCACATCTTTTGGACTGTGGGAGGAAACCGCAGCAAACCCACGCAGACATGGGGAGAATGTGCAAACTCCACACAGACAGTCACCTGAGGCTGGTATCGAACCTGGGACTCTGGTGCTGTGAGGCAGCAGTGCTAACCACTGAGCCACCATGCCACCGGAGGGAATAGTCTCTTTCTTTCCTGGACAGTGGGTAATTATGCTCGGAACCAGATGTTAGGATATCAACTTAAGAACTTAGAAGATTGCCTTCTGTACCAAAGATTAAGTGCTGGAGAAACTCAACAAGTCTGACAGCATCTGTGAAGAGGGAAGAGTGGTAACGTTTCAAAGCTGATACAATTCTTTGTCGAAATTGATGGGTTTTATACTTTTGAGAAAGGGAGGAGAAAAAGGTGGAAAAGATAGGAAAGGTGTGCTAGAACCAAAGACTATTGGTAGTAGAGAAGGTATATTAATGAAAAGTAGGTGTTAAAGGTTGGTATTAACAGTTAAGAATAGGTCATCTCTGTTGAGAGCAAACCTATGCAAACAAGCTGTGGCGTGTGTTGGAGTGGAGTAAGCAAATGGAGGACAGAGTTCATGGTTTGAAATTGTTGAATACAACATTGAGTCCTAAAAGTTAGAAAGTACCTTCGTCAAAAATGAGGCGTTGTTTCTTCAGCTTGCATTGAGCAGTGGAAACCTCTTTCATATTTTATAGAGAGTGCTTCAGAACTGAACAGTGTGATGTATCTCTTTCAGTGATAAATAGTGAGATACCACTGTTGGTGCTGGACAGTGAGATAACTCTGCCAGTGTTGCACAGAGATATCTCTGCCAGTGCTGCACAGAGAGATATCTCTGCCAGAGCTGCACAGAGAGATGCCTCTGCCAGAGCTGGACAGTGAGATATCTCTGCCAGAGCTGGACAGAGAGATGTCTCTGCCAATGCCGGACAGTGAGATATCTCTGCCAGTGCTGCACAGAGAGATGCCTCTGCCAGCGTTGAACAGAGAGATGTCTCTGCCAATGCTGGACAGTGAGATATCTCTGCTGGTACTGGACAGTGAGATATCCCTGCCAGTGTTGGACAGTGAGATACCTCTGCCAGTGCTGGACAGAGAGATATCTCTACCAGTGCTGGACAGAGAGATGCCTCTGCCAATGCTACACAGAGAGATGTCTCTGCCTGTGCTGGATAGTGAGATATCTCTACCGATGCTAGACAGTGAGATATCTCTGCCGGTGCTGGACAGTGAGATACCCCTGCCAGTGTTGGATAGTGAGTTATCTCTGCCTGTGCTGGACAATGAGATACTTTTGAAATGTAATCACTCTAGGAACGTGGCAGTCAGTTCACACACAGAAAGCTCCCAAACAGATATATCGTAATGATTAGATAATGTGTTTTAGTGATATGTTTCAGAGTTTACCATTGGCCAGAGTACAAGGGATAATCCTCTTGTTTTTCTTCAGGTTAATGCCATGGCATCATCTTCACCCCTGAAGTGATGGGTTCTTCTTCTTCTTCGTCTACCAGTTCCTTGAATTGAGGAGGAGATTGGCTACTGAGTACGGCCCACGGTGAAAACCTGGCTGTGAAGTCTTTTTTTTTAACAAGGGGAAACCGCAGCTACCACCTGGTTCTGGCTGACCAGGAAACTCTCCGAAGGTGCCTGCCAAAGGTGTTCAGGAAGGTTTTGTGGGTGGGAAACAATCCGCTTGGTCACGCCATGGACAGACGGTTTGTGGAGTGGGCACCTTGATTAAGATCGGTATGAACTTCCCCAAGTTCAGCAGAGGTCAATTCAGAAGTCATTAGCTACACCTAGTGGTAGAAATCTGGAGCTATGCGAAATTATTCTGGTTAAGAACACTGATGGTTTTCTCAGACATGCTGATATAGCACCACCTTAGCAACATAGTATACCACACCCACATATTGTATATAACATTATAAACCAGATATGTACAATACCTACACACACTGCACATATACCACAGAGAGACATGAACCAACACATCCACATATATGCACTCACAGGGCTAAGTAACATTCCCAGTGCACACACAATTCCCTTAGGGATCTCACACAAATCCATGCATACTTTAATTTGTTCACCCTTCCCCCAACTAGTTTCTTTCCCCAACTCCACCGTCATGTAGCACCTACCTTTCTCACTTCGACCTCCATTTTCTCTATGATTCCCCCACAACATCCTCCATCGTTCTCCTAAGCTGTTTATTCCTCCCTTCTTTCCCACTGCCACTTCCCTCCTTTCCTTCCCTTCCCCCACCCTCCCCCACCCCCATCGCACAGGACTGATCCTAGAGAGGACTGAAGACAGTGTTAATGGGGTGAGTTCTGCAGAAGCTCATTGAGGGAGAGGAAGTATTGAACAGTATGTAGGTGCAGGACATTACTGCAAGGCAGGCCAAAGCAAGGGATATAAATGGAAATGAGGTTAAAGACACCAGCCAGTCCGTCCTGAGCCCTTTCAATCAACACATTCATCACGCAGCAGTCACGAGCAATGACCGGGCACAGGCAGCTGAATCTTTAAAGATTTCATTCGCCTGGGGAGAACTGAGAAGCCAGCAGTCCTGACAAAATGGGCTTTCTGACCTCCCTCACCTCTAACCTTTGAACTGATGATCCCGCAAATCCCACTGCACTGTTTACAGAGGCAGGGTGAGGGGTGAACTTTGACCTTCAGGGATTTATAATGCCAGCATCAGTAACACACTCACTCAGGCAGAAAGGACTGAGGTCCAGAGTGGAATCTGGTATCAGAGAGTTACTGAGGTACACCGGGTAAAATAAGGAATAATATTGGCTCATAATCAGGAAATACTGGAAATATTATAGAATCTTACAGGACAAAAGGAGACCATTCAGCCCATTGTGACCTGTTTGAACCAGCACTTTGAAAGTGTTCGCATTAGTCCTACACTCTGCTGTTTCCCTTTTTAATGTACTTATCTCATTTAAAAATTTACTGTTCAATTTGCTTCCACAACCCTTTAAGACCATTTCAGCTAACGACTCCCCACTTAAAACAAGCTTTCTCCACTGCCCCAGTCTTTCAGCAACATATTAGATTTTAAATCTGTGTCCTCTAATTACCAGCTTCCCTGTCAATGGAAACAGATTCTCGCTATGTGTTTTATGATAGTGATTGCCTCAATTTAATTACCTTTTTAACCTTCAGTGCTCAAAGAAGAACAATCTCAGCTACCCCAATCTCTCTACATCCCTGGTACCATTCTGGTAAATTAACTCAACACTCTCTATAAACCTGCAACACTTTTTGGTAAAATCTGATAATTCCTCTAATCTCCCAGAGGCTGGATTACAACTCACAGGGTGGTGTCAAACCTAATGCATCTCATCATAACATCCAGTCACCCTGAGTTTGGTCATTCAGTCAGGGTGGGGGTGAGAGAGGGTCATTTTGGTCTCTTACCCAACATCCAAACATCCCAGAGGCTTACACACCAGTGAAAAAGGAGAAGGCTGGGTGTTCCTCCCTGCTTGTGGGCGACTGATGTTGCCAATCTCCTCCTTGCACCTAGTTTGGATTGGTGAACTAATGGTCTTGGGATTTGATCAAGGATGTGTCAGTGAGGCAATATGATTGGTGGAGGTGTTGCATAGAGCTACCTCTGTTGAAATATCTCACCACTAGATAATAGGAAGTTCTAGATGATCTTCAGTGAGCTGCAATGTAAAGGAAATGCTCTCACTGTATACGGAAACCCTGAGGAAAGCATCATTGTTGTTTCGACCACTCACCAAATGTTTCTATGATAGCCTCTCCTGGTAAAACTTGCATCAATATATGGCAGATCCAGTCCTCTCTCCAAGTGGTCCTGTACAAACCCAGACAGTGAGAACTGGCCAGATCTTCAACCAGATGAGCCAGGGTCACCGCAACCAAATCCAATCCCACTTTCAAGTTGTTTTTCCAGTCATGGTCACAATATGTACTCAAGTTTTTGTGTGGTTGGGTTTGTTTTGTATTAATTCTTGTGATATTGGCATTGACTCCATTCAAGCTTGGTGTTGTCCTGTGTTTCTTTTCATTCTATCCTGCTATATGGGTGTTGCTGGCAAAGCCAGCATTTGTTATCCATCACTAATCACTCTGGAGACGTTGGTGGTGGGCTGTATTCTGGGACTGTCTTGGGCGGCACGGTGGCACAGTGGTTAGCACTGCTGTCCAGCAACGCCTGAGACCCGGGTTCAATTCCCGACTCAGGCGACTGACTGTGTGGAGTTTGCACGTTCTCCCCATGTCTGCGTGGGTTTCCTCCGGGTGCTCCAGTTTCCTCCCACAGTCCAAACATGTGCAGGTTAGGTGAATTGGCCATGCTAAATTGCCCATAGTGTTAGGTAAGGGGTAAATGTAGGGGTATGGGTGGGTTGCGCTTCGGCGGGTCGGTGTGGACTTGTTGGGCCAAAGGGCCTGTTTCCACACTGTAAGTAATCTAATCTAATCTAAACTTGTGAAATCCTTGAGGTGTTGGGACAGCCACAGAGCTGTTTGGAAGGGGATCGAAGCTCTTGACCAAGCAACAATGAAGGAGTACTGCTAAAGGTGACTTGGAGGAGAACTTGCAAATGGAGATGTTCTCTGTATCTGCTGCCCTTCTCCTCTTGATGGTAGAGGTTGTGAGTTTGGAAGATGTTGTCAAAGGAGCCTGCATGAGTGTATTTTGTAGATGATACACAATGCACTCATGGTGGAAGGAATGAAAGTCTAAGGGGATCCAGTGACAGTGATGCCATTAAATGTGAACAGAAGATGGTCAGATTCTTCTATCAAGTAGAGATCCGTGTTCTCACAAAAGGATATCTTCAGCCATCTTCACAAAATATCACTAGGGGCCTTTTCAAATCTACAATAATGAAGTTTTGTGAGAAAGCTGTCCCTCCCATTATGGTGGATACTTCCATATAAATTAAGAGAAAAACTGGTCTTTTCTTTGGAAAAGAGAAGGCTGAAAGGTGACCAGTTAAGAGAGCGATAAGAGATAGGCTTTGATACGGTAAACATACAGAAGATGTTTGCACTTGTGGGCAAGATCAGAACTAAAGGCCATAAATGTAAGAATGGAATAAATCCAATAGGGCAATTTCATCCAGAAGATGATGAGAATGTGGAACTTACTATCATTATATGTGGTTAAAGTAACTATTACTGATGTACTTTTGGGGAAGCTAAGCACATACTAAAGAAAGGAATAAGAGGATATGAAGATGGGGAGACATGAAGACCAGAGATAACTATTTATTTTCATCTATTCAGAAAGCTCTGCACAAATTGGAAAGACAAAGACAAATGACTGGAAAATGAAAAAGCAAGAATTATTGATTTAACAAGGTGTCAGAGGAAGTGGTGGAGGCAGGTACAATTAAAACATTTAAAGGCATCTGGATGAGTACATGAAGAGAAAGTGTTGAGAGGGATATGGGCCAAATGCAGGCAAATGGGACTAGATTAATTTCCGATCTGTGGTCAGCATGGACATGTTGGACTGAAGAGTCTGTTTCTCTGCTGTAAGATTCTAATTATGAGGAAATCTTTTCATATTGGGCCTTCCAAAATCCACATACACTCTACCTTATCATTGTCTCTATCCTATTCATTTTATCTCCCTGTATTGACTTCGACTCTTATTTGAACCCTGTTGACTTGTTAATTTGATTTTTATTTAGTACAGATAATGGAAACCAATGTCTATCTGTTGGCTCACTGTGTTTTGTGTTTTTGAATCAGATTCCTTGATCCAACTGAATGCAGAAATGTGGATCAACTGTATTTTTGGGAAGGGGAAAGGCAATTCACAAAAATCAACCACTTTCCAAGACTGTTAAAATCTACATTGAGGTCACAAGTGCTGAGCTAATAAAGAGAGATGTCTAATACCAGGATGATATTTACCATTGCTCGCTATGGTAAACAATACATGAAACTTGATTTTATCTGTGAGCTGGGATAAGCTTGGAGCTGAGTTGATATATTTTAATTCAGACTTACTGTTCTGGCCACAACTGAAATGAAAGTCACAGAATTTAATGCTTTGTAATACTCTAGCTCTATGACAATTTCATCAAAGATTTCCATTTCCTTTCCATTCTTTGTAAAATTTGAGATTGTTCTTTCAAAGTAATTGTCTCCCATTTGCGGACATTTTCCAATTCTCCCCAATAAGTTGCAGCTTTTAGACAATAAGACATAGGAGCAGAAATGAGGCCATTCAGCCCATTAAGTCTGCTCTGCCATTCAATCATGGCTGATGAGTTTCTCAACCCCATTCTCCTGCTTTCTCCCTATAACCTTTGATCCCCAAGAACCTATCCATCTCGTTCTTAAATGTACTCAATGACCTGGCCTCCATAGCCTTCTGTGGCAATGAATTCTATAGATTCACCACTCTCTGGCTGACGAAGTTTCTCATTTTTGCATGCTATTAACAGCAATAACTTATGTTTAAAGAGTGCCTTTAATGTAATAAAACATTCCAAGGCATTTCACAACAGCATCATAAAACAAACTGCGGGCTGAATCTTACATTCTTTAATGAAGTGCGAGTTGTCTTAGGATTTTTGGAGGGACTTCCATTGGGAAGCTCAATGGGTTTTCTCCCTGTATCTTACCAAACTCATTAACTACCTGATGAAGGGCTTTTGCCTGAAACGTCGATTTTCCTGCTCCTCGGATGCGGCCTGACCTGCTGTGCTTTTCCAGCACCACTCTAATCTTTACCCTCCAGCATCTGCAGTACCCACTTCTGCCTCATTAACTACTTACCCCACTCCACTTTGATTCTATCACTATAATAGCACGTGCTGGTCTGGGAACAACTCACCAGCCAGCAGATATACACCAAAAAAAAGGCACCTGTTGGATTCATGCCATTTTTAAAAACCCGCTGTGCACCCAGACAAACACTGTCAGCCTAGAGCTGCCCTGCATGGTTCCTGACATCTGCACTGGACATGACATCCGGGGCACACCAGCCACCCGCTTTGTGTGAGATTCTGCTGGAAGGAATGGTGCCAGTGGGATCTTCCTTCTCTCCGAGGACCAGCAGTGGAGGCCACAATAGCAGACCATGATGGAGTGAGGGGCATTGATGAAGCATTTGAAGATAGTTGGGCCCAGTGCACTATCCTGGGGAGCCCCCTCAGAGATGCCCTGGAGCTGAGATGACTGACCTCCAAAAACCACAACCATCTTCCTCTGTCTCAGAAATGACTCCAACCATCAGAGAGTTTTCTCCCAGTTCCCTTTGTCACTAGTTGTGTTCTTCCATAATTGAGGGTAGCGATATCTTTAGAGGCTCCTCCTCTGGTGAGCTGTTTAGTTGTTCACCATTATTCACAGCTGGATGTGGCAGGAATGCAGAGTTCAGATCTGATCTATTGGCTGTTGGATTGCTCACTTTTACCTGTCACTTGCTGCATATGCTTTTTGGCCTGCAAGTAATCTTGTTCTTTGCTTCAGCAGAACAGCACCTCAATTTTAGGTATGCCCAGTGTTGCTCCAGGCATGCTCTCCTGCACTCTCCATTGAACCAGGGTTGAAAACTCCAGGCTTGATGGTAATGGTTGAGTGGAGGATGTGCCGGGCCATGAGGTTCCAGATTGTGCTGGAGTACAGTTCTGCTGCTGTTCATGGCCCACAGTACCTCATGGATGCCCAGCCTTGAGATCAGTTTGATGTCTGTCCCATATTAGTGCCACAAAATGTGATGGAGGTTATTCTCAATGTGAAGGCTAGTCTTCATCTCCACAAGGACTGTGCGATGGTCGCTCTTACCAACACTGTAATGGACAGATTCATCTGCAGCTGGCCGATTGCTTAGGATGAGGTCGAGGATATTATTCCCTCAATGCTGTCAATGTTGAGCCCAGCCTTAACAGCCCTCTCATCCAATTCTGCCACCAATCACACCACAGCTTACACTGCTCAGATCCCTATAAAATTCCGCCCAATGAAACTGAGCCTCATAAGCAGGCATTCAACCTGATTAAAAAAAGTAAACTATAAGGAATGTCTTAAAGCAGGAAATTGAGGTAGTGAAGTGGAAAGATGGAAGAAACGATTTTTAGAGCTTAGGACTCAGATGGTTGAGGGATGCCCATCAATGATGGTGTGAGAGGCTAGAATTAGATAGCTATCTTGGAGGGTTGAGAGGCTGGGGAATACAATAGAGATGAGGAAAGTTTAGCCACTGGGGAATTTGAAAGCTTGAATAAGAATTTTAAAATGGATGCTCTCCTTGACTGGGAGACAATGGAAGTCAATGTGCATAAAAGTGCAGTAGAGGAATGGGATTTTGCATGAGCATTGGTTTTGGTTGACGTCATGTTTGCAGAGGGTAGAATGTGGAAGACCAGGTAGGGTGTGCAATGAAATAGATCAGATGTAACCATAGTGTGAATGAGAGTTCTAGCACCAGGTAAGCGAAGGAAGTGAGGAAACCGAGCAATATTATAGAAGTGGAAATAGATAGATCTAGTGATGGTGTGAATACATTGACAGTAGCCATTTTAGGGTCAAATACGATACTAAGGTTGTAAACAGACTGTTGCCAAGTAAAGGAATGGATTCGGTGAGTATAGCTTTTAACAGGGAGCAAAAACAATGGCTCCTGTCTTTCCAACGTTAAATTGGAGGAAGTTTGTATTTGTTGAATTCTGGATGTCTGATAAGTAATCTCAGTAGTTAGAACAGAGAGGGAGTTGAAGGAGGTGGTGACAAGGTAGAACTGTGTGCAGCCAATGCATATATGAAACCTATCATGATTTTGGATAACATGACTGAGGAGTGATTTGTGGATTAGAAATAGAAGGGAGCCAAGGATAAATCCTTCAAAAACACTAGAGATAATACCGCAGGAACAACAAGCAAAACTATTGCGAGTGATTCCCATGACTATGATTAGGTGGATGGGAATTGAACCAGGTGAGTGCAGTCCTATCCAGCTGGACAACTGAGAAGGCATGATGGAGGATGATCATGTGATCAACCATGTCAAAGACCACAGAGAGATTGTGAAGAACGAAGAGGAATAGTTTACCTTTGTCACAGTCACTGAGGATGTTACTTTAACAACGGCTGCAGTCATTGTCTGTAAAATCAATCCAGGAGCCATTGATCACTCCCCACTGACGACTGCCCATTGTTCACTGACTGCTGAACGATCCCAACTGACCAATCCACACTAACGTAAGCCTTTGACTTCTCCCAGTTGACCACTCGCCACTGATCACTCCCCATTAACTGTTGCCTCTGACCAGACCCGACTGACCACTGCAATGACTGAAGACGGACAATAAACATGGAGTAGGGTCAGCTTTTAGGAACTGCACCCACCTCCCTCCTTTAGCCACTCTCACCATCCTCTGCTCATTCATCTTTAACCTCACCATTAAACCACAATATTTATAAATAGGTTATCATTTACTGTTAAAAGATCCAAGATTTCTGGTTATAAAATAACACCTTGAGGTGTTTTTGACGTTGCTAATTTCGTGTCTTCAGTCGCAATCACATAATTTGGTGATACCTGAAAAAAGGGATGATTGCCTTATTTATCCGTATGCATTCCCACATTTTACTTCCTTACTTCCTGAAGACATCATCAGGGTCGACTATTTAGTTGCCTCCTATAATTAATTTTCATTCACCGTCTAATACTTGCACTTCTTTACAAAGATCGATCACCAAACAAGCCTTCATTCACATTAATTCTTTGATCATAATTGATAAATAAAAGATTGACTGCTGGAAATGGATTGCTGCGAGCAAGTGAGGATCAAAGATTACAGCCTTGGGCAGGGAGAGTGAGAGGCGACTTGCAAGTTTGCTCTCCCAGCACTCTCGCTGACAAAAAAAATAACTCTCCCGTTTTACCTCCAATTACCAACAGGCTAAAATAGAAGAAAATCAGGAAGATATTCCTTACTGCTGATTCCTCCGATCCCAGCTGGGTGTCCCCGGCACTTGGAGGTGAGACGCTTAGGAATAATCAATATGGCCGTCCGCAGTCAGCACTGGTCAGTAATATCGTCACACTCACTCAGAATGACACTAAGACTGCGAGCTTCACACCAGCACCTTGCAATTGTGCGTGTGACTTGGGAGGGGTACTGGGGAGGTGGAGAAAGCTGTACCGAGTATATGAGAGTCTGTGATTCTCTTAATCTACGCTGTCAGAAGGCAGCGTGCTGAAGTTATTAGATCATATGTGTACAATATGAAACGGCGAAGGATATGTAAAGCCAGTTTCCCCTATTCTGCAGCGTGAGACCATTAAAAGGCTCCAAACCATACAGATGCTGCAATCAGGTCCAGCATCTCAGATGCGTACAGATTAAATGGGACCTGGATTGGTGCTGGTCAGTTTGTGCTGAATATGACTGACCTCCTGCAGACAGCACTGCAGATGTGCTGTTGTATGATAAGCATCAGTGATTGATAGAGAGGAAGGGGGATGGGATTGAAGAAACACACATAGAAATATGTGGAGCTGGAGATTTCACTGCCAAGGTGTGAGTGTCTTAAAGGGGCAGCATTACATTCGAATGCAAAAGTCTTGTTGAAATGCATGACAAAAACCAAAATGATTACCAAACTGTGTAAGTATGATTTTGGAAATGGGGAACATAATCCACTCCAAATTCAGCCTCATCCTCTTCCACAATGTTAATAAAGCACTGACAGCAAGATTATAGGTTAGTGTGGTCAATGATGGGATATAAGAGCTTATGGCTTCGTGATGATGTGGGTGGGATTCTTTTATTCCATGCTTCAAGTGTCACATGAGGCAGTCAATTTCTTCCTCAGATTTTTATTTCCCAAAGATGATGCTCATTCTCATTTCTTTAATATCAGCCTCTCTTTTAGTGGCAGGTGGTTTCGTAACTCACAAACCCCCAACCCAGAGAAGTGACTGGATGGAACTAAGTGAAGGATACTGCATCCACATTGAACGCAAAAGCCTCACTAGGTACCAACCCAGAGATTTAAACTCGAACTTCGGCTCATCGGACGTTCTGAGTTGCAACTTGAACACACAATCTTGGAGTCAATAATGGGAATACTATCCTGGGATCAATGCTCCCTCAACTCCTGAATGGATTGACAAGTACCTTTGACACACTTAAGCCAAAGGTTCAAGTTAATAATGTAGGACTGTATCAAGGTGAATTTAAAAAGGTGTGCATGTTCACCATGGTGTGCAGTTTTGTGTCAAATATTCTCTTTGTGATTTCATCCTTCCATATTTTTGAAAACTCCTCTGGCTCTACAACATTCAGAAATCTCTGGATTCTGTTAATCGCAGCCTTTTGGGCATTCACAACTTTAATCACTCCACTATGGTGTCATGTCTTCCCCTGCCTGAGATCCCAAGCTCTGGAATTCTCTCCCTAAAACTTTCTCCTTCTGTAACTTTCTCTTATCTTTTAAGACACCCTGCAGTTTGCAGCAGCCAAGGGAAAGGAGGTGCTCACACTAAAAAGAAACTGAGAGTACGATAAGTATCAATTTCAAAGTGAGGCGAATGTGCAGAGGAGGAAAAGGAAATGGAATGGAACAATTGACCAAGGGGCAAATTTAAGAAGATGCGCTAGTGAGGCCTCAGAAAGCAATGCTCAACTACACCAGGTCTTCAAGAAAGGTACATGGCAATATCAGATAACTTTAAAGTCAAAGCAACCCAGGAGGCAGTGAGCACAGAGTAAGCAAGATGTCCCGGGTCTCATCCATTCTGTCTGCTTTTCTTTTTTCTTCTTCTATTCTTTTTTTCTCTCTCTTTCTAAATCTTTTTTGTGTCGTTTTTTAAAATTACCACCTGGAGAGAGCTCAGTCATGGAGGCAGCAGCTGCAGTGGCAGTGGCTGGGGTCTGGACAGCGGACAGCAGCAAAGCAACAGTTGGCAGGACTTAGTAGGAATTGAAAGTGGTCTTAGACCCAATTTCTCTCCCTGAAATTGAATGTAAAATTCAACCATGTTATGGTCACTATGAGCAGGGGGCTTAACTATGATTCCATTAATTAATCCTGCCTGATTGCACAATGCTTGTTAGTATCGCCTGCTCTCCAGGAGGCTCCTGGTGTTTTTGGAAACTATCCAAAAAACATTCTCTGCACTCCTCATTGAGGCTACCTTGGCCCATCTGATGGTGCCTACTGCTGGGTGTGCATGTCAAGTACCAGTCTATGACCAGGAGTCTCAGACTAAGTATATGCGACTTGACATGGAGTAAAACAGATCACTCATTTCAAACTCCTTTTCTCATAGTCTTTTTTCCAGAAATTCTCTCTCTTTTCATCTTGTTCTTTCCTTTCTCTCTACATCTCACGCCTTCTCTTTTTCTTGGATTTCTAATTTCTCCAATTTTAATCTCTGTGCCACATCCCAACAACTTTCATCATCTTGTTGGCCATTAAAATTTCTAAAATTTCAAATATTTCAAGTTGCCTTTCGGAAAACAATTCTGATCCTAAATGCTCTCACAGATTTTTTTTGTTTGATGGACAGAATATTTAAAGCTTCAAAAATACCTTCCCTTAATTCTGCCGGTGTGTTCCTAGCATCAAAGGTAAATAGAGCCATAGAGTCACAGAGATGTACAGCACTGAAACAGACCATTCAGTCCAACTTGTCCATGCCGACCAGATATCCCAACCTAATCTAATCCCATTTGCCAGCACTTGGCCCATATCCCTCTAAACATTTCCATTTCATATACCCATCCAGATGCCTTTTAAATAATGCAATTGTACCAGCCTCCACCACTTTCTCTGGCAGCTCATTTCATACATGCACCACCCTCTGCATGAAAAGGTTGCCCCTTAGGTCCCTTTTATACCTTTCCCCTCTCACCCAAAACCCATGACCTCTAGTTCTGGACTCCCCCATCCCAGGGAAAATACCTTGTCTATTTATTTATCCATGCCCCTCATGATTTTATAAACCTCTATGACATCACCCCATAGCCTCTCCCTGTAGCTCAAATCCTCCAATCCTGGCAACATCCTTGTAAATCTTTTCTGAACACTTTCAAGTTTCACAACATCTTTCTGATAGTAAGATCCCATTGTAATCCGAGGTAACCTTCTTCGCTGTTTACTACACCTCCAATTTTGGTGTCATCTGCAAACTTACTAACTGTACCTCTTATGCTCACATCCAAATCATTTATGTAAATGACAAAAAATAGTGGACTCAGCACCGATCCTTGTGGCACTCCACTGGTCACAGGCCTCCAGTCTGAAAAACAACCTTCCACCACCACCCTCTGTCATCTACCTTTCAGCCAGTTCTGTACCCAAATGGCTAGTTTTCCACATATTCCATGAGATCTAACCTTGCTAGCCAGTTTCCCATGGGGAACCTAGTCATACACCTCACTGCCTTCATCAATCCTCTTTGTTACTTTTTCAAAAAATTCACTCGAGACATGATTTCCCATGCACAAAGCCATGTTGACTATCCCTAATCGGTCCTTGCCTTTCCAAATACATGTACATCCTGTCCCTCAGGATTTCCTCCAACAACCTGCCCACCACCAACATCACGCTCACCGGTATATAGTTCCCTAGCTTGTCCTTACTGCCTTTCTTAAATAGTGATACCACGTTAGCCAACTTCCTGTCTTCTGGCACCTCACCTGTGAATATTTCAATACTGTACCAGTTCAAATACAAAAAAATGTTTTTTTTTCTTAAAAATTGTTTTCAAACAGACAGAATACCCCTTCTAGTTCTTTCATTTCATCTGTGGGTTCAAATTGTGGCAAGGGCTCCAATTTGTTCCAACCAGACCCTGGGCGAGCTTCCCAGTTTGTCACTGTTCTGGATGGGATACCCCAAACTGTTAAGCTCTTGGGTGAGAAGGGATCAGCATGTGTAATATTCTATTGGCTTCACATAGCACCAGCTGATACATCACTGAATATAAACCTGCCTGTGTTATGGAGCAGGCCTGTTAGAAACAACATAGTTTGGAATTAAAAGTAAAAACTGCCTCTAAATCCTTTGGGATTATGTTCCATCATCATTATAGAATGTCTATAATTTCAATTGATTTGAATGCATCATTTGTGTTCTGTCCACCACACTTGATGGGGTTTGAAGCTCATGAATTGTGCCTTGACCAAGATCTGTACATACTGGTCCTACCCAGCATTGGATTTAACCATATACAGGATTTCAGGAAGCCAAGATGATCTTATGTATTGGCCCTGTAGTGTGACTGTGCCAGTGCTTGGAATTTGTGAACCATTTTATGATGTGAATTTTTTTTTTGCAGGCTGTCCCATGGAGGCTACTTGCTGAAATATGTCTTTCAGGGATGCACAGTTGTAAAATGTTGGCATTAATCCACTTGCTGACTTTTTACGATTAAGGTGTATTGACCCTCTTTTACGGATATATGGTCATGAACGTTGGAAAAGATTCTGATTGATTTATAGCATCGACTTGCTGTGTGAGATTTATAATATGGAAAGCATGGTCATCACCTAAAAGCTTGCTGTCACATTTTATGGTTCTGAAAGTGATGGATGTGTTTGCATTTGTGTGAGTTTTCAACTCTTGCCATGCTGCCAGTGTTGTGGGTGGTGTAATATCTAATTAATTACCTATGTTTTGTTCTGAGGTCTGGCTTGGCCTTTGCAACCAATACCCAATATCAATTGGAGCCACATGCTTTGCAGATATCAGAAACACAGCACAGCTTTTGGGTAGATGTGACAAACCATGCCTGTTATAGATTTTGTTGATTTGATGTATTTTTCTGAGCATGGAAAAAATGTTATGCTGTTGGCCTGCTAGTACAGCTCCATAGTCATATCCGTCCACTAGCAGTGGGTCAACAGGATGACACTTCCCCATTATGATGCCACAAGCATCTAACCATGATCCACAATCCAGGTGGGGCTGGGTCCAGTTCAGCTAGTGACTGATTCAGTGCTGAGACTAGGTTTCCATTTTCCATTTCAAGCCAAATTTGTGAAACATAACAATATCTTCCACATGATCTAGAAAAGAACCACACAAAATGGAGTTGGTCTCTGAGCAAATCTGGTCATAAGCAAAGGTCTGTTGAGATATGTATATAATATATATATATTTTTTATATACATATATAAATTCTGACAGTCTTCCTGTCTGTCTTTCCCTGGGACTTTTCTTCCTACTTCTGAGGAAGAGGATGACCCAGAACACTTTGGCTGTGACTGTACCCCTTGTGGTGGTCTGACTTGCCAGTGTCCTCACCTTCTTATTTAATTATCTGCTTTGTTGTCTATTAGAGTTCAGCTACATTTGCATTTGCCTCATCATCATCCCCATCATCATCCTCATCTCTTGTTATGGTAATTGTAGAGGTTCTTCACAATCCTACACAATCAGCATAATGTGATCCACCATGTTCATAAGAGTCACTCATTGCAGAGATGCCTTGTTTTGAAACATTGTTAGCTTGAACTGGTTAATGTGGATCAGCCTAACCCTTTTGAACAATTGGATCATATATACCATGGGATTAGCCTTGTCTATGATGCTCTAGGGATGCCTGTACAGGGGTTCAAACACATTTACTCCTGTGTATTTTTACACCTCACTATCATTTGCTGACCCACGTCCATTCCTGCAGTTTGTTTGGCACCAATTGCAATCTTTTTCTTTGAGATTTGACAGTACTATTGGCTGCCTCCAGGTCCCATTCTCCCAGTGTCTCCCAGAGATCTTTCATGAACTTCTCTTTGGTAATCTCTTGGATTTCTCTTCTGCCAAAGGTGGGGATCTGCAAAAGTATTAGTGTACAAATGCACTGTCCGGTTACCAACACATTGGCAAAAACCCCAACTCTTTTGATTTGGTGCTCCTTACTCCAATCAGAATCAAAAAGAGCACCTCATCCCATTTTCCTGTTCATTTAGCTTCTTCCAAAGGCTACCTTTAATGCCTATCCATCTTCTTCACCATCTCCTGAGGATTGGGAGTTTAGTGCCACCTGTCATTTCTCTTCTCTGCCCAACAACTTCAGAGTGGCCTACATCACCTCTCGTTGAGGTGACTGCTTGATCCAATTTTACAATCTTCGGGCATCACCAGCTACAGATCATTTTTTTCACGAAAGTTTTGGCTGGCCATGGTGCAGTTGCTGAGTTGCATGGGAATGCTTCCACCTATTTGGTAAAATTGTCTACCAACACCAGGCAGAATTGATTGTGTTTCTTGGAGGTTGGGAAGTGCCATTTGAATGCACTGTCAAGGGTCCATCAACCCATAGAGTATGTCCAATGGTACCTTCCATCTTCATGGGTCTGGATTGTTTCCAACGCTGACTAAAGATCTTTTACTGTAACATCCATATCTCCTCACATATCGCTCCACCACCTTACCAGAGTAATCCATTGCACTATGGTCTCAGGACTGCGTGATTTGAAGTGATTAATACAAGAGTAAATTATGCATTGATTTTGTGTGTGTGTATGTATACTGGCACACTACAAACCCAAATAACTATACCCACATTCTCTGTGAAGTAGAGGACCTCACTTGTCCTTCTATGAGTAGAGGTCACATGTTTGGTAGATGCTATTGAAAAACCTATTGTGCATAGTTTCAGTGCATCTCTACAATAGTACACCTTGCAGCCACTGTGTACTGATGGTGTGGGAGCGTGCTTCAATGGTGCTACTGAAGGACATTATCACTTATTATCTTGTCAATACTAAACACTTCAGGCTTTCCCATCACTGACTGGCAGCACAGGAAAGCAGATGTGTGCTGGAGGAAGTGAGCAGATCAGGTAAGTTGTGTGGAGAGAGAAACTGTTAATGTCCAGAGTCTGATCTAACTCTGGTTCAGAACTGAAAAGGCTGGAAAATGCTGGTTTTATGTTTTAGATAAAAGGAGAGTAAGAGCGAGGGGAACAGATGGTGAGGGTGCCTGGGATGTAAACTAGAGGGTAATGTGTGTAAGGTGTGTAAGGAGCTAAGGGGTAACTTTTTCACCCAGAGAGTGGAATGTGCTGTCACAGGAAGTGGTGGAGGCTGGTACAATTACAACATTTAAAAGGTATCTGGATGGGTATATGAATAAGAAGGGTTGAGAGGGATATGGGCCGAATACTGGCAAATGGGACTAGATTGGATTGGAATATCCGGTAGGTGATGTATAACTCTGGGACTCGAAAAGGATAAGTAGGATTTTCTAAATTCTTTAATTATGGTCACTGTGGTTATTCCTCCAAATCCCAGAGGTGCTCAAACCCCTTGTAATAAAGACTCAGATCCTATGTAGAATGGATTCTATCCCTTCCCCCAAACTCTCTTGAGGGAAACACATCTTATTAGTTTAAAGATTTGAAGGGTATCACTGCCTGTATTACTCTGGAGAGCTGAAGTGTTGAAAATGTAATGAGTGAGGTTTATTGATAAGTTTATTGATTATTTTGTGAATAGCCCATTGCTCATCCCATGGTGCAGATATAGATGAATAATTAGTGATTGATTCTTACAATTGCTGTCTAATGATTATTTTCTTTCCAGGCTTTGTACAATTCCTCTCATTTGGGTGAATGTTTGTTCAAGTTTCAAGTCATCAATAAATAACAGTGAGCCCTTTCATTCCAAGCCACTTATCCTGGGAGTCTGGATATGTTTGGTAATGGAAGTTCAAAACCATCTGTGACAAACTCAATATTCAAATGCCTGGTTAAGGGATCACACACAAATTCAGGATGGGGTCTATAATCAAAAACAGAAATTGCTGGAGAAACTCAGCAGTTCTGTCAACATCAATGGGGAAAAACTGGAGTTAATGTTTCAAGTCCACTGACTCTTTATCAGAACTCTGAAGAGTGATAGTTCTCAAAACGTTAACTCTGCCTTAACTTCATAGAGTCTGACAGATGTGCTGAGCTTCAGCAGCAATTTCTGTCTTTCTTTCAGATCTCCATCATCCACAGTTCTTTGTTTTAATAAAGTCTGAAAACAACTGACCTGTTAGATCTACCAGTGGAAGCTGGGAGGACTTGACCCGACAAGTAGTTGCTAGCTAAGTCTCAATGGGTAACAAGCGTCACCTTAGGTCGGAAGATTGTGGTCTCAAGAGTCCATGAAAATTCTGCATTGATGGAGATGTGGCTTCCTGGATGAGGCACTAAACTGAGGACCCATCTCCTCTCTCAGGTGGATGGAGAGAACCAGCACCATGGTCAATATTTGTCCCTCAACTCACACGTTTGAACAGGCTATCTAGCCATTATCTCATTGCTGTTTGGGGGAGCTTGCTGTGAAAATATTGACTACTTCATTCCCTGCATCACAACATTTCAAAAGTACATTATTAACGGTAAAGTTCAAAAAGAAAATGACACCCTGAAGTTTTGGACACTGCTTTTGAAATGAAGCCTTTCTGTGGCTTTCTTAAAGCATAAGAATTGGCTATTTCGCTGAATTAGTCCATCACTGCACTCTAATCCATCAGCATAACTTTCTATTCCTTTCTCCCTCACAGTTTAACCAGCTTCTCCTTTAACACAACCATGTTATTTGCCTAACTTCTCCATCTGGCAATGAATTTCATGTTCTCACCACTCCCTGCAATAATGAGGATTTTCCTGAACTATTCCACTACCTTCTCCACCAGACACTAGCATGTCTGAAGTTTTATCCTTCAGATGAACTTGTTGTAATGATTCAACTAGACATTAAAAGATCCCACCTGTTCTCATTATACCTCAGCCAACATCTCAACATTGAGTCATTCCACGAAAAAACAAACATCGAATCATTTATCAATTTCCATCTGTGAGACCTTCCTTTGAGCACATCAGATACTTTCCCAATATTAAACAATAACTTCACTGACCACAAGGCATTTTTCAAGATTTTGAAGGGATATAGTAAGCTGTAGTTTCAAATAATGCTCTTATTTCTTCCCCTGAAGCTACTGGCAATTCTGCAATGTAATGCAGGCTCTCGTTGCTCACTAGGTGGAGCTCATGCACTTCAATCCTGGTTTATACTATGGTCTAATTTGCTCCCAATACTCTCTCTAGTGTTATTTCGATGCTTTCTACAGTGCACAACAAAACAATCAATCATTTTATTGAAGCTGAGGTTTTAGATTCTTAATAAAATGAGATACATCCCTCACCAAATTAAATGGTTTAAATCCTTAGTTCGAGAGTGGCGAAAGGATTTCTATCATATGTACAACATAATCTTGTTTTCCAGCTTTAATTATTTGATTCAACAAATTATGATTGATTGGTTTGTTATTAATTAATTAGAATAGTTTTTGTTGTGTGTGCTGCAGAACCAACCACGTGCCACCAATTCTCCTTTATAAAGTAAACATTGAACAAGTTAGAGCGTTTCAGGTGGGGCTCTCACATAAACAAAAATCAAAGGGTTAACAAAATTGTTGCAGACCGACCGTTCCTTCTTAATATTTGTACTCAGCCTGTTCAGGTGTGGTATGGCATATTTTTGGAGTAGGTGGGATTGCAATCAAGGATTCCTGTCCCTGAGAGAGAGCTCTGCATCACCACAGCCCTGTCTCCTCCTTTCTATACAAGGTCACCAGTGTGGTACTGACAGAGTGCTACACTGGTGGCGATGCTGCTTTCTTTATTCACTCCTGGGATCTGAGCATTGCTAGCTAGGCCAACATTTATTGTGCATTCCTCATTGCCCCACAGAAGGTGGTAAACTGTCATCTGGTTGCAGTCTTTAGGCTGTTTCTTTGGGCAAAATGTTACATTGACATCCTCTCTATCTGCTGAACAGTGAAATACCCACATGGCACTCTTTTGAAGAATAGCAGGAGAGTTATTCCCAGCATCCTGATCAATATTTATCCTTCAATCAATATTGTAAATATTAGATTGGCTGGTTATTGTCATGTCGTTGTTTGTGGGAGTTTGTTGAGCACAGAATTGACTGCTGCACTTACTACCATACAACAGTGACTAAAAGCTCATTAACTGTAAAATGCTTTGATCTATCAGTTGGCTGTGAAAAGAATTAAATAAATGTAAATGATTCTTTCTAAAAAGATTCTGTCTTCCAGAGGATGTCATAGAAACATACAGCACGGAAACAGACTCTTCGGTCCAACTAGTCCACACCAATCATGTTCCCAAACTAAGCTAGTCCCACCTGCGTGTGCTTGACTCATATCCCTCCAAACCTTTCCTATTCATGTACTTATCCAAATGTCTTTTAAACATTGTACCTGTACCTGCATCCACCACTTCCTCTGGTGCTTCATTCCACACACAAACCACTCTGTGTAAAAAGGTTGCCCCTCATGTCCTTTTCAAATCTTTCTCCTCTCACCTTAAAAACATGTGCCCCACATCTGAACTCACTCACCTGAGAGAAAAGACTCTTGTAATTCACCTTATGTTTGGCCCTCATGATTTTATAAACCTCAATAAAGTCACCCCTCAACCTCTGACGTTCTAGCGAGGAACGTCCCATCCTTTCCAATCTATTTTTATATCTCAAACACTCCAATCCCAGCAACATCCTGGTAATTTTTTCCTCAACTCTCTCCAGTTTAATATTATCGTACCTTAAGTCACAGGTAGATAGGTCAGTAAAGAAGGCATTTGGTATGCTTTCCTTTATTGGTCAGAGCATTGAGTACAGGAATTGGGAGGTCATGTTGCGGCTGTACAGGACATTAGTAAGGCTATTTTTTGAATATTGCATGCAATTCTGGTCTCCTTCCCATCAGAAGGATATTGTGAAACTTGAAAAGGTTCAGAAAAGATTTACAAGGATATTACCAGGTTTGGAGGATTTGAGCTATAGGGAGAGGCTGAATCGGCTGGGGCTGTTTTCTCTGGAGTGTCGGAGGCTGAGGGGTGACCTCATAGAAGTTTATAAAATCATGAGGGGCATGGATAGGATAAATAGACAAAGTCTTTTCTCTGGGGTTGGGGAGTCCGGAACTAGAGGGCATAGGTTTATGGTGAGAGGGGAAAAATATAAAAGGGACTTAAGGGGCAACGTTTTCACACAGAGTGTAGTGTGTGTATGGAATGAGCTGCCAGAGGAAGTGGTGGAGGCTGGTACAATTACAACATTTAAAATGCATTTGGATGGATATATAAATAGGAAGGGTTTGGAAGGATATGGGCAGGGTGCTGGCAGGTGGGACTAACTTGGGTTGGGATATCTAGTTGGCATGGACGAGTTGGACCGAAGGGTCTGTTTCCATGCTGTACATCTCTATGACTCTATGACTCTAAGAGGCCTCACTAACGTCCTTTACAACCTCAATATGATGTCCCAGCTCCTGTACTCAAAGGTCTCAGCAATAAAGGCAAGCGTGCTAAACACCTATTTAACCACCCTGTCTACCTGTGATGCAAATTCCAAAGAATTATGTACTGGAACCCCTAGGTCTCCCATTTCTACAACACTATCCAGGACTCTAGCATTGATTTTTAAAGTCCTGTCCTTTTTTACATTACTGCAATGCAATACTTTGCATTTTTCCAAATTAAACTCCATTTGCTACTCCTCAGCCCATTCACCCAATTGATCAAGATCGCTGTAATCTTAGAAAACATTCTTCACTCTCTATATATGTTGAGTAAAATTCCTTTTCAGCAACAGTCCATTCAGTACACTGTCACACGGATCACTGCTCTATCTTCTTTGTCAGTGAAAATGAGAAACTTTATTAAAGGGGCTAAAAATCCATTGACCTTTATAGCAGTTTAATATCTCATTAGATGCTGAGAGAGTCTGGCAGGCAGGGATGGAGGTCATTTTAACTTCATTGTGAATTGTTGCTGGGATTTCACTACTACCAACAATCTGTTAATTAGAATCAAAAAGCAGTGATTTCCAGGAAAAAGAGAGGGAAATGGGTTTTAGTGGTGATTCAGGAATCAATCACAATCAGCAAATGATGAGGGACATTTAAATGAATATTTCCTCATAATGTGAACTAATGTTTTTGTTGGAGGATTGATGAAGTTGTGTGGCTGATATTTTAAGTGGTGTCAATCATTATAAAAGTCCAAACTAAGATTCTGAGTCTCCTGCAACAATGACTATTCTCCAAAAGGACTGTCAGATGTACCATCTTTTTGGCTGAGAATTAAATAGAGTCTACGATCTGCTCTCTCAGGGAAAGATACATGGCACACTTTCAAAGAACAGAGTGAGTTCTCTGCAGTATCCTGGACAATATTTATCTTCAGCGAACCTAAAGGAAAGCAGATAATCCGGTCATTATCAATTTGCTGTTTCCGTAGCTTATTGTGTGAAACTCGTTTGCTGAATTATGTACTTTAGAAAAGTGACTACATTTTTAAAAAGTCTTTCACCAGTTGCAAAGTGCTTTGTGAGGTCGTGAGGTGGTGAGTGGTACTATATAAATGCACGTGTTTGATTCCCATACATCTCCAGCACTGTGAAATTTCCCTCTCCCATTATCTGCTTCCATTCTTGTCTAATTAATGAAGGTTGATTGATTGATGTGATTACTGTATCATGCAACAGCCGTGAGAGCTGAAAGTGAACTGGACCGGTCTTGGTGCTGGCTTGTCCAGCAATTGGCATGTTTCTATACTTCATCACTAAATGTGATTTGTACATAAGGAAAAACAAATTAAGCAAAATTAAAAGACAGTACCAAGTGCTCATATTTGAATTTAATTTAATTTAATTTATTGCCACATGTATCAAGGCACAGTGAAAAGCTTTGTCTTGTGAGCAATACGGGCAGATCACAGAGTTAAGTAAATAATAGGTAAACAGCGGCAAAAACAATAACACAGGTATGCTATTAAGTTTAAAGAGTGTACAACGATTGTAGGAAATAGGAAACGTAGGTCTGCATGCAGGAACTCACAAGGAATTGACTATATCCAGCACCATCTTGCAAAGAGACAGAGAATTTCTATGACTATTTTTACAAGGAACTTTTATCTGTTCTGTCCCCAATATAAGCCCAAACCAAATCTGAAACACAAACGCCAACACTATTGTTGAAGCCAAATTGTTGGGAAAGTGTTGGAGTGTGTGAGGGGGGAGGAGGTGAGAGGGTCACTGTTAGAAATAACACATCAAAACTCGCGTCCAGAATAAACAATGAAAGATAGAAAGAGAGAGGCAGAGGCAGTGTGTCGGATAGAGTTACAGATAGCAACAAAGACATAGTGAGGATAAGAGACAAAGATAGAGAGATTGAAGAATATGTCAATTACTGAGAGACTGAGATGAGCAGCAGAATAAACAGAAATAGAAAAACTCAGTAAACTGTGTAAATTCATTTAATTTGGAAGTTGCTCAGAAATTGACATATATAGTGGACAATAAATGTGCACTATCCTTTCTGTATCAGTCAGCTTAACATGCAATAACATTCAAAATTGATGTGATCACAGTGTGACCAACAACAGTATTCATGGTGACTTCTCAGTGAAGGATTCTGGCCTGGATTGTAGTTAAATTCTGGTTAGGTCTGTCCCTCTCTATTCTCAGTCACAAACCTCTTATAGCTAATTCAATTCTCACATGAATCTGGTCTCATGGAGCTAATATCACTGGGGCAAGCTGTGGAAAATCTCTGAACTGGAATATTTCAGCTGGAATCCTATAGGCAGTGGCATGACATATCAGAGAGAAATTATGTCTGTAGGATAATCATTTAAAAATTTCATTATTCATTTCTTCACAATGCTTCCACTGCACTACAATTGTTAACAGGGGTAAATAATGCTTCATTGTACCAGGTAGCTCAGGATATAGCACAATATCATCAGTATTCTGCCTGCATACTGGTTTCTATTATCGCCTAATTGGGTCCCACTACTGAGTGTAACTGGGGTAAAGTTGACACTATCAAGATGCCCAGCAACCAACAATACAACAAGGGGACAGGGCAGGGAACATCAACCATCACATTAATTTGGCAGTTAGTAAACCTCACAAGGAAATTAGAATGAATCCAGTGTAAATGTGAATTTAAACCACAAATGCAGCACAATTTTGAATGTGTGTGTGAATGTTTCTGTCCATGCACCACAAGTACTAAGTTGGTGCTATGCAAAGTTAGCAAAGTGATGTTTTGCAATAAATGTGGGCTAACCAACTGCTTCAACTGAAAACCTCACCTTGTTTCATTAAAACATGCCCCAGTAAGTATCAAAAACATTTTGAAATTTCCTGAGAAACTCAGCAAGTCTAGGAGCATCAGTGGAGAGAAAGCAGAGTTAATGTTGAATCCTTTTTCAGAACTGCTATGTTTCACTGTTGATGTGAATGTGTGTCAGTGTTGGTTTCTATGTGTGCATTCTTTCTTTCTGAGTTTCTTCATTTCTCTACTGTTTGTGAATGTGTTCCACAGCCCTGGGTATGTGAGAGTTCACTTATTTCTGTACGTGAGTTCATGTATGTCCCTGACTATGACAAGAGTGTTTGTGTATCCCTGCCTGTGATAATGTTTATTTGTATACCTGCCCCTCATCAGGATGGGATCTGGCTGGGTGTTAAAGAGGCTTGGTCTGAAATCTGGATGATGGTGAAGTGTGGAAAGAAGGTGTAAACCAATCAGTAGGTGACAGAAACTTTCTTGCACCTCTTAATGCCCAGTTGCTGGATGGTGGATGATGTACTGAGAACTCATGTCTGCATTGTCAGCAAATCACAAAACCTTGACCCATAGTCTTAGATTGGAACTGCACAATCAATCTTGTCCACCTACCTCAGTCTCAACCCTGCGCAGCTTACTGCTAAAGAATAGTACTTGATAGCACTGTTGATAGAACCTTCTATCATTTTCTAATGATTGAGAGTAGACTGATAGGCTGGTTATTGGCTGGATTGAATTTTAACTACTTCTCGTGGACAGGACTTGTCTGAGCAATTTTTCACATTGCTAGGGAGATGCCAATCTTGTAGTTGTACTGGAACAGCTTAGTTAGGAGCATGGCAAGTTCTAAAGCTCAACTCTTCAGTACTATTGCCCAATGTGGTAAATTGCCCAGGAATGTCCTCTACATAAAAAGCAGGACAAATCCAACCCAGCCAAATGCCATCCCATCAGTCTACTTTTGATCACCTGTAAAGTGATGGAAGGTGTCATCGACAGTGCTATCAATAACTTGCTCAGTGACACCCGATTTGTGTTCCACCAGCGCCACATGGACAAAACAGCTGAAGTCCAGAGGTGAGGTGAGAGTGGTAGCCCTTGACATCAAGGCTATATTTAAAAAGGTGTGGCATCAAGGACCCTTAACAAAACTGAAATCAGTGGGTAATGGGGAAAACTCTCAAGTGTTTGGAGTCATACCTGACACATAGAAGATGGTTGTGGTTGTTGAAGGTCAGTCATCTCACCTCCAGGATATCTCTGCAGAAGCTCCTCAGGGTAGTGTCCTAGGCCGAACCATCTTCAGTTACTTCATCAATTACCTTCCCTCCATTGTAAGGTCAAAAGTGGGAATGTTTGTCGATGATTGCACAATGTTCAGCACCTCTTGCAACTCCTCAGTTACTGAAGCAGTCCATGTTCAAATGGACTGGACAATATCCAGGCTTGGACTGAAAAGTGCCAAGTAATATTCACGCCATACAAATGCCATCACCAATAAGAGACAATCCAATCACCATCACTTGACATTCAATGATGTTACCAGATTTTTAATGTTACCATCAATGAATCCACCATTGTCAATATCCTGGGGATTACCATTGACCAGAAACTCAACTGGTCTTGCCATATAAACACAATGGTTACAACAGCAGTTCAGAGGTCAGGAATACTGTGGCGAGTAACTCACCTCCTGATTCCTCAAAGCGTGTTTATCATCTACAAGACACAAGTCAGGAGTATGATGGAACACCTCCCACTTGCCTGGATGGGTGTAGCTCCAACAACACTCAAGAAGCTTGACAGAGTCCAGGACAAATCAGCCCATTTGTTTGGCACGACATCCACAAGTATCCACTCTCTTGACCATGGATGCTCAGTAGCAAGTGTGTACCATCTACAACATGCACAACAGAACTTCACCAAAGATCCTCAGACAGCACATTCTAAACCCATGATCACTTCCATCTAGAAGGACAAGGGCATTTGATACATAGGAATACCACTGCCTTCAAGTTCCCCTCCAAGTCACTCACCACCCTGACTTGGAAATATATTACTGTTCCTTGACTGTTGCTGGGTCAATATCCTAGAATTCCACCCCTAATGGCATTGTGGGTCAATCCACAGCAGATGGACTGCAGCCGTTCAAGAAAGCAGCTCACTGCTACCTTCTTAAGGGCAACTAGGGACGGGCAATAAATGCTGACCAGCCAGTGATGCCGACATCCCACAGAAATGAAGAGTAAATCGAGCATTGTCAGAAAGTGGTGGGTGCTCTTCATCTTTGTGAAATCTCGTGACATTAGGCATTCTTTGATATCACGTAGAATGAATCCAATTGACAGAAGACTGGCGTTTGTGATACTGGGCACCTCCAGTGGCTGCTGAGATGGGCCATTCACTTGGCACTTCTGACTAAAGATTGTGGCAAATGCTGGTGTCACTCCTGACATACTCTGTTGCATTCTTTGTTGAATCAGAGTTGATCCCCTGGCTTGGTGGAAACAGTTGAGTGGTGGATTTGTTGGGTCATGATGTACAGACCGTGTTTCATTACAATTCTGTTGCTGCTGAATGGTCCACTGTATCTCAAAGACAAAGTTCTGAGTTGTTAAATCTTCAAAGTCTGTCATATTTAGCCTGGTGTTAGTATCACACAACATGATAGAACGTATCAATATGAAGTAAAAATTTTGTCTCCACAAGGATTGTGCTGTCGTCATTCTTGCCAACACTGTTGTAGACCAGTGCATCTGTAATTGGTAGATTTGTGAGCATGAGATGATGTGGGTTTATCCCTCTTGCTGTTGCCCCGCTACCTGCTGCAAGCTCATTCTCACAGTTGTGTCCCTTAGGACTCAGTCGGCTCGGTCCTAGTGATGGATTCATTCTCAGTGCTTCTTCTAAATGGTGATCTTCATAAAGGGGAACAGATTCATCAGCTGGGTTGGTGGTGTGGTAGGTGGCAATCAGCACAAGGTTTCCATGCCCATGTTTGATGATGCCATGAGATTTCATAAGGTCCAGTATCAATATTGAGGACTCTCAGGGCAACACCATTCCGACTGAACACCTCTGTGCCACTACTTCTAGTGGGTCTGTCCTGCCAATGGGACAGGTTGTACCCAAAAATGGTGATGGTGGCATCTAGAACATTATCTGTGAGGTACTATTGAGTGTATGACTATGTCAAGCTAATCTGTGGGACAGCTTTCCTACTTTTAAGACAATTCCCCAAATGTAAATAAGGAGCGTTTTGCAAGATTAACATAGCCATGTATGCTGTTATTAATGCTGGTGCCTAAGTCAGTGCTGGTTGGTATGTTGCTTTATTCCTGATTGACTTTTATGTAGAAATTTGATGCAATTGAATAGCTTGCTCACCTATTTCAGAAAGCATTTAAGAGTCAACCATATTACTGTGGGTCTGGAGTCACATGTAGGCCAGAGTTTACAGTAAGTGCTTTCTTATGTGGGAAATGTTTAGGATCTAGAATGTACAACCTGGGAGAGTGGGGGAAGCAGATTAAATTGAGGTCTTCAGAAGAAAGTTGGATAATCATCTGGAGAACAAAATGTAAGGGCCACAGGAAAAGGCAAGGGAATAGGGCAGCCTAAGTTATTCTTGCAGAGAACCAGCACAGACATGACAGGCTGAATAGCCTCCTTCTGAGCTGTAAGAGTCCACAGTTCAATAGAAACAACTTGATTCAGCACTTAGCCTCTGAGTTAGAAGATTGGGCTTTTGAACCTCACTCAAGAAACGTGAGAACATCATCACATCTGATATCTCAAAGTCATGCCAAGTACTGTGATATCCTTTCAACTAGCTATTAGCGAAACACTTCTATCCTTCTCACTCCGGCTTAGGTGAATGTTTAAGGGTCAATTTCAGCATCAGGCATTAGAAACAGGAGAAGGCAATTTAGTTCATGAGCTTTTTTAACTGTTAAATTAGATTAAGTCTGATCCATTATACAACTACATGTTATTAACTTTGTTCCAAATTAATTCATGTACTTAACCAACAAAAATTTATCCTTCACAGACTAAAAAACTTCAATTAACCCTTTTCATCCCCTTCCCCCATTGATCACTGTCTTTGGGGGCAACAGAGTTGCAGATTTCTGCCTGTCTTTCTGTGAAGATGTGTTCCTGATTTCACCTCAGAATGGCCTGGCTCTATTTTAGATGTTAACCTAATGCTCTGGATTCCCCTACAATAGGACAATTCTCTCGATTCAATTTTTACCCTTTTCTTGGCTAAGTGTCAGTTTCGTTGAGTTCATGCAGAGTTTCCTCGAGGCCTAACAAGTTGTCTTGATGTGTCTTGAAAAAACCTACCTCATTAAATATCTACCAGTCCCCTATGACACCCTCTAGCCCCATTCTACCCCTTGCTACATCCACAATAACTTGCCACTGCTGGAATGGACCAGCAACCCTGGCCTGCTACCATTGCTAGAAGCTTATTGTACACCCGGATCCTAAGAGGTAAATCTGGAATGGCTCTACACGATTCCTGACATTTAGTCTGGCCGTGGCAGCGAAGGGAAAATTGGGTGCAGCGATTTGGAGGTCCTGATGGACTGGGTGATGCAAAGCTGTAACACCTTCTTGTCCAAGCACCAGCACAGGAAGCCACACTATCAGACTGTGCCAGCGTCCTCTGAGATGACCAACCATGTCATTGCATTCTCAACCATCCGGAAGAATGCCCAGCACTGTAGGAAGAAGGTCACCGGCCTTTTCCACTCCACCACTGTAAATGCCAACATCTTCTCTCCCATATTAGGAGAAAGTGAGGACTGCAGATGCTGGAGAGTCAGAGTCGAAAAGCATAGCACTGGAAAAGTACAGTAAATCAGGCACAATCCGAGGAGCAGAACACTCAATGTTTTGGGCATGAGCCCTTCATCAGGATGCTGCCTGAGCTGCTGTGCTTTTCCAGTGTCACGCTTTTCAACTCTGACTCTCCACCATCTTTAGTCCTCACTTTCTCCTAATGTGGGACAGAAGACCCTGATCATCTCAAGTTGCTGACTGACTGTGTCCAAGCCGTGGATTGGTACCAGAGGTTGCCCTGTGTTACAGAGCCAGGACCCCCTGAGCGAACGCTATCCCATTTGAATTAACTGAAGCCTGCTGACAACCGTGACAAGCTTCCTGGCTTTGGGTCTGCACTAAATATCACAGAAATACAACAATACTGTGTGTTTGGTATCTCTGGCTGAGGGGCAAGGCAGCAAAAGGGCAAGGCAGGGATACTGTGAGTATCCAGGTAAGCTCAGAATGATTGTGTGGTCAGAGAGGAAGCAAACAGCCCAAATATTGGCCCAATTCAGTCCATGAGCAGGGTGTGTATCCCTGAGCACACAGTGTTCTTGCTGTAGCATTACAATGACAGTTACCCATGTAGAAATGTTCTGTAAGTGCTATGAGGATTCCTAGAGACTGACACATGTCAGATGCCAGTGGAGTGGCATGTGATCACTGCTAATGGAGCATGCCCTGAGATATTAATGTCACTGTCCAACATGGAGGTCCTTTGGAGCAAGCAGCAAGCTAAAGTTGCCAGGTACCCGCTCTGACCTCCACGTTGAGAACTCTCAGCTAGTGGCAAAAGGTACAATAGAAAGCTGAATAAGGTGAGATCTGCAGGAAATAAGGTTGTTAACTAAATAGGCAGCTCTCCACTGCCTAGTGAGAATCTCACTTCAACACCAGCAGCTTATTTAAAAGACATGATGAGTTTTTCCTAACATTGAGATAGGACTGGCTGCATTTCTTACACAATTCTACTGCATTTCTCATCATAGCCCACACTGTTCAAGCCCCTATATGGTTCCACTCTCTGTATGTACACTATCCAATTCCTTTACAATTGTAAGTGCATCACTCTGAAGAAGAGCATGTAATTCTCCGAACTAAAAAAGAACAATTGGTCATTCATCTGTGTTGTGACTGTTTTTTGCAAAGCTCTCAGCTGTTAAGTGTCAGTTGCTTACTCATATACCTCTGAGTTTGAAGATAATGGATTCAATTGTCATCTGAAGACTTGAGTATTGAGAGAATATTGAACTATCAGAGGTACCAGGGTTAGTATGTATTTATCCACACCGTCCAATGAGTCTGAATTGATTGCTGGCCTCCACATTTTGTTGTAGTTTACTTAGAACTAATATAGCCAACATTAGCTAGCAACTGGTATCTCTGATTTTATTCAAAACGTAATCCATCTTCTCAGTAACAGAAAACAAAAAGACAAATGGGTTCTAAACATGACAAACATATGAAAATAATAGTGTTTACTGAGTCTCTGCCTCTGAGTTTCCTGCTCAGTGCTGGAGCCAAATTGTTGGGTAGGTGTTGGGGGTATGCAAGAGGCAGGAAGTGGTGGATCATTATTTAAAATAGCACATCAGAGTATGTGCCCAGAATAAACAATGAGACAGAGGCAGAGGAAGACAGAACAAGAGATATTTAAAGAGATAGAAAGAAAACCACACAGATTTAAAAATAGAGAGGAAAAGAAAGAGGTGCAGAAGAAAAGAGAAGCAATGAGATTTTTAAAAAGTCTCAGAGGCACAAGAGAAAGGCAGAGAGGTTATTAGAGAATAAAAGACTGAAAGACAATATGCAACTTGTATACGTGCAATTTAACTTGAAAAATCAGTCAACATTCACAGAATCACAGACGTGTTAGAGAGCAGAAAGAGGCCATTTGACACATCATTACTGCACCAGCGTGATGACAATGCTAATCTCATACCTTTTCCCTGTATCCCTGCACTCCATTTCAATCCAAATCATCAACCATGCTCTCTTGGTTGCCTCAGGATTGACACAGGAATTGACACAGGAAGCAAACATGGGATTTTCAAACCCCTCTACCAGTCAGCGTAATGTAGCATAACATTCAGAGCTAGCATGAACACAATGTAAATAACATTAATTTGGCATGTGGTTCCTTAATCACCAACTCTGAGATGGATCATGGATAAATCCGAGATGGATCTGTTCTTCGAAATCACAATTTTCAGTCACAGGTCCATTCCATTTAACTGAATCCTCTCATGAATGAAGACAACAGTGTGTGAATGTGTGTATGTGGTTGTTTGTCAGTCCATGTGTGTGTGTGCATGGGTGTGTGTGTGCGTGTGTGTTGTAGGTCCCTCTGAGACCTCAGTAAAGCTGCCAACAGTAGGCTGTGGGCTGGCTGGGTGTGAAAAGAGCTTGGTCTAAGCTCTGGGTAATGGTGAAGTGTGGGGAGAAGGTGTAAACCCATCAGTAGGTGACACCAGGCCTTTTGCGCCCCCCCCCCCCCCCCCCAACCATCGCTGGTTACTGTAGGAACAGAGGTTACTGTGGGAGCAACAACCAGTCCTTTCCTTGTACCGAGAACGCAAGTTAGCACTGTTTATGATCGGTGGGGTCCTGCAGAGGCTGTGATCAAAACCATTCAATAAAATCAAAATTAATCTGCCTTAATACTTAAAGGTATCACTGGATGTATTCAGGGATGTAAGGCAGCAAGGTTATCAAAGAACATTTGACGTTGAACCATGTGTTATAAAAAGTTAGGACAGGTGGCCACATGGTCAGCGAGACAGATTTTACAGAGTTCCTTCGATAAAGAAATAGAGATACTGAGGTTTAGAGAAAGGTTGGAGAAACTCAGCAAGTCCAACAGCATTTGTGGAAAGAGAAATAGAGTTAATGTTTCAAGTCAAATATTACTTGTAGAATTAACTCTGATTGTTAGTTTACTGGAGCCAACAGCACATCTAGAGACCATTGATCACTGGCTTCAGATAAATTTATACTGATTTAGACCTGATTAATCCTGATTCATATAAAGATTTCTCAGCACACAGCCAATTCCTAGACAATTCTGTTGTGTGTACATTCTGATTTAAAGATGAGATTTGACTCCAAGGGGGAAATCTGATCTAATTAACAATGCAAGCTGGATCCAATAGTTTGCTGTTCATCTCCAAACACTTCCTGTCCCTTACCCCTGTAGAAATATCAGAGTGCTTTATAGACAATGGGTTGTTGAAAAGAGCAAAGAAAGATACACAACGAAAGATTTTATATTTCCATAGAGTGTTATCATTCCTTTGGACATTTCACATGCAGGTAAAAACAATGACTGCAGATGCTGGAAACCAGATTCTGGATTAGTGGTGCTGGAAGAGCACAGCAGTTCTGGCAGCATCCAAGGAGCAGTAAAATCAACATTTCGGGCAAAAGCCCTACATCAGGAAGGGCTTTTGCCTGAAACATCAATTTTACTGCTTCTCGGATGCTGCCTGAACTGCTGTGCTCTTCCATTTCATATGCAGTCAATCCCTCCTTAGTAGCAATCACAACAATTGTCCACAACAAAGTCCCACAATGTAGCCAGGTTACCTCTGTCAGGCTTTTCTTTTTCAAAGTCCTTGAGTGTGTTGTTACCTCAAAACTCAATATCCAACCTTTCTGCAATTCCATTTTGAAACTCTTCTGATCAGTTTTTCACCCTCTTATTGAACCAATCCGTACCAAAGTCACAGCCTTTCCTCATGTAACTGTGCAAGATGTATTCTTCATTTTAAGGAATGTTGCCATCATTTGTTGCCCATTTGTAAATGCCCTTGAGGAGGTGATAGTGGTAAACTGCTCTTCGAACCCTGCAGCCCATGTGATGAAGGTGCCCCTACAGTACTGTACTGTTAAAGGGAGAGTTCCAGAGTCAAGACTGTGCATAGCTTAAAGATGTGCTTCCATAAGTTACCCTTCTTTGTACGTTTATGTGGTAGAGCTCATGGGTTGGGAGATCCTGTCAAATGAGCCTTGGTCAGTTACTATAGATGGTGCACACTGCATTTGGGAAGAGGAGTACATTTTTAAGGAGGGTGTCAGTCCATTGGGTTGCTTTGTACTGGATGATGTCAGCATTCTAGTTGCTGGAACTGCACTGAGGCAACTGAAGAAGATTCCATCACATTCCCAACTTATCCTTCATCATTCTTTTCGACCTGTTTGCAGCCCTGAACATAATTGACCACAAAACTCTCTCCAAAGCTTCCCCTCCAAAGTTCAGTTAAGATGGGTTTGACCTTGACTAGTTCCATTTCCATCTATCCACTTGTAGCCAGAGAATCACCATGGACAATTTCACCTGAAATACTGCTAACACTGAGTTTTCTCTCATCATTACCTTTCCAGATCTTTTGACATGTTGCACTGCCTATCCTGCCAACCAGTGTTGGGTGAACAGAGATTTCTCCCAAAAACAAATCCATTGCTTTCAGTCCCACCATAAACCCTGTCCCCCAACTCTGAACTCCATATCTCTCTCTGGCAATTTTGAAAACCAGAACTTGAAGGTTGGCAATAATATGGTGTCATATCCGTCTCCATGGAAACCACTTAACCTCAGCCTGATTACCTGCTGCACATTTCCACTCAAATCTATTGTTCTCCCAATGTTCTCCCTCCCAGTTGCAATCCCCAACCCCTAACAGCTCTCACCCTCAATGGGCAGCACGGTGGCTCAGTGGCTAGTACTGCTGCCTCACAGCACCAGGGACCCGGGTTCGAATCCCACCTCGAGTGAACTGTGTGGAGTTTGCACATTTTCCTCGTGTCTGCCTGAGTTTCCTCCCACAATCCAAAAATGTGTGGGTTAGGGTGGATTTGCCATGATAAATTGCCCAAAGTGTTATAATATAAGGGTAAATATAGGGGAGGGGAGTGGGTTACTCTTTGGAGGGTCGGTGTGAACTTTGTGGGCGACACGGTGGCACAGTGGTTAGCACTGCTGCCTCACAGTGCCAGAGACCCGTGTTCAATTCCCAACTCAGGCGACTGTGTGGAGTTTGCACATTCTCCCCGTGTCTGCGTGGGTTTCCTTCGGGTGCTCCGGTTTCCTCTCACAGTCCAAAAATGTGCAGGTCAGGTGAATTGGCCATGCTAAATTGCCCTTGGTGTTAGATTAGGGGTATGGGTGGGTTGCACTTCGGGGGTCGGTGTGGACTTGTTGGGCCGAAGGGCCTGTTTCCACACTGTAAGTAATCTCATCAAATCTAAACTTGTTGGGCCGAAGGGCCTGTTTCCACACTGTATCGAATCTAACCCGTTTTTGTAAACGTCAACTCATCCAAAACACTGCTTCTCTAACTGCACCGAGTGCAAGTCCTACAGCACATTGTTGGTTGGAGTATTGGATGAGACAGGATAAAGAGAGAGCTTTGCTGTGTATTGGACCTATGTTGTACCTGGCTCGGGGAATGTTTGACGGGGATGTGGCTGTACAGGCTGACAGCTTCACTCCGAGGAAGGGTCACAGATTTTCAAAAGAACCCAATGATCAATCCCCCTGCAGTGGGGTGGAGTGGGGCGGGGGGCAACCGGTTTCCAAACGTTTCCTCTCCCTCCTCCTGAGACTCCGGTTATTGCACAGGCTTCAATTCGCGTTTGTAAATAATGAGTGCAGACAAAACCATTGGCTATTCGCCGGAAAAATATATTTATGTAAGTGGATCAACTATTCAACAGAGTATTTGCAGAGGGTGGCTAAGCAGCTTAACAGACAGGGTGTATGTGTGTGTGTGTCTCTCTCTCTCAGGGTGAGGCTGTTAAGGACTGGATGATTTTCTCTCGATTCTAACACTTGCTGTACGGAAATCACTCTATTCCTTGCAACAGTCCCGAGCAGTGACACGGGATATGGAGACAGCACACACACCTCCCACTGAAACAATATGGGTGATGTCTGCAGTTCCCTTCCCTCGAGTAGCTCAGGAGTCTGACCAGATTCAAGCATCGGGAATATCACTCTGTTCATAACTTTCTGTGTGTGTGTGTGTGTGTGTGTAGGTGTAGAGAGGAGATTTGAAAACAAACACATTCCTAACTAGCTGAGATATATTAGCACATAAACACGTGTCTGTTGGCAACCAAATTGTTGAGCAAGGCGTCAGAGAGTATGTGGGACTGACTGTCAAATATGACACTTTCCCAGCTTGTGTCCCTCCCCAAACGGGCTTGTCCTACCCAGTGTGTCAGTGAGAGAGATAGTTCTTCACTCACATTCCCCAATCTATCTCCCTCTAAAGGATTTATACCTATTCGAGTTTAGAAGACTGAGATTGAACTCCATGAGATGCTGGAGGGGAAGGGGGTAGACTGGACAGAGTGGGTACAGGAAGGATGTGGCCTTTTTTTGGGGGAGACTAGAACTGGGAAACACAGTTTATAATTAAGAGGTTTCTTTTTTAAACTGGCAAACAGGAGATTATTTTCTCTGACCGGGTAAGTGTAAATTCTGGGAGTATGGTTGAAGCTGGGTCATCACATTTATTCAAGGTGGAGTTAAATAGATTTTTACAGTCAAGGGAATCCAGAGTAGGGGAGAGGGGTACATGTAGACAGGACAGTGAGAATCTGACAGATTGCACCCACACCTTTCAGCTCAGCATCATACAATAACACACATTTATGTAACATCCCTGATGTCCCTAGGGCAATCAAACAAAATCTGACACTTAACCCCTTGCAGAAGTTCCAGGACTAATGCCCAAAAGCATTAACCAAGACGTTGGTTTTAAAGGACAATTGATAAGAAGAGGGAGAGGTTGAGGAAGAGGATATTCCGGAGGATGGAAATTAAGCAGGGAAGGGCACAGGTCATAATGTTTGGCTGATTAAACCCAGGATATGCAGAAGACCAGAACTGGAGAGGGAAAAGGTTGTAAGGCTGGAAGAGCTGGCAGAAGTCCTCAGGAATGGGTTGATGGAAGGGTTTGAAGACAAGGATAAGAGGTTTAAAATGGAGACGTCGCTGGACCAGAAGATTGCCTTTCTAACACCTCTTTCTTTGGTTAGGCCTAACACTTTGATTAAATACCTTATGATATTTCCCACATTAATGACACTGTGTAAATGTGAAGTTAAATATCACACAACACCAGGTTATAGTCCATCAGGTTTAATTGGAAGCACTAGCTTTCGGAGGGATATTCCTTCATCAGGTGGTTCTGATGAAGGAGCAGTGCTCCAAAGCTAGTGCTTCCAAATAGGGTGGATGTTGGGACGATGTTTCTCCTTGTAGGTCAGTCTAGGAGGAGAAGGTATAATCTCAGAAAAAGGAGTCACCCATTTAAGATCAAGATGAGAAGGAATCTTTTCTGTGATAGGATAATGAATCTGCAGAGTTCTTTACCACAGGGGGCTATCAAGGCTGGGGCATTAAGAATATTCAGGAAGATAGATTTTTAATTTGTGTGGAATTAAGGGTTGTGGGGAAAAGCAGGAAAATGGAGTTGAGAATGATCAAATCAGCCACGATCTCATTGAATGGTGGAACAGACTAACGATGGTTTGAATAACCTACCTGTGTTCCTATGGCTCATGATCTTATGAATCTCAAGGTCATCGGGCAAAACCGGAAGGAAAATTCTGAGGAAGCACAGTATATCCATCACCACCTGGATTCGCCTTCCTACACTTCTGCATCTTTCTATCTCCCTCCCCTCCCACTTAAGACATTCAATAAAACTGAATTTATTGACCAAGCTTTTTGTCATCAGACTTAACAATTCTGTTTATTTCCACACATGCCTCAGTTTCACACTTTGATTTGTAATTCCCCTGTGAAACAACTTGGAATGTTTCATTACATTGAAGGTTCCAATCAACTTCCAAATGTCCATATTACAGAGGAGGAAGTGCTCGATGACTTGAAACATATAAAGGTGGATAAATCCCCAGGGTGCACCCTATAACTCTGTGGGAAACTAAAGAAGTGATTGTTGGGCCTCTTGCTGCGATTTGTATCATCGATAATCACAGGTGAGGTGCCAGAAGACTGGAGGTTGGCTAACGTGATACCACTGTTTAAGAAGGGTAGTAGGACAAGCCAGGGAACTATAGACCAGTGAGCCTGACATCGGTGGTGAGTGTTGTTGGAGGGAATCCTGAGGGACAGGATGTGTATGTATTTGGAAAGGCAAGGACTGATTAGGGATAGTCAACATGGCTTTGTGCATGGGAAATCATGTCTCACAGACTTGGTTGAGATTTTTGAAGAAGTAACAGAGGATTGATGAGGGCAGAGCGGTAAATGTGATCTATATGGACTTCAGTAAGGCTTTCAACAAGGTTCCCCATGGGAGACTGGTTAGCAAGGTTAGATCTCATGGAATACAGGGAGAACTAGCCATTTGGATACAGAACTGGCTCAAAGGTAGAAGACAGAGGGTGATGGAGAGTTGTTTTTCAGTCTGGAGGCCTGTGACCAGTTGAGTGCCACAAGGATCGGTGCTGGGTCCTCTACTTTTTGTCATTTGTATAAATGAATTGTATGCGAGCATCAGAAGTACAGTTAGCAAATTTGCAGATGACACCAAAATTGGAGGTGTAGTGGACAGCAAAGAAGTTACCTTAGATTACAACAGGATCTTGACCAGATGGGCCAATGGGCTGAGAAGTGGCAGATGGAGTTTAATTCAGATAAATGCAAGGTGCTGCATTTTGGGAAAGCAAATCTTAGCAGGACTTATATACTTAATAGTAAGGTCCTAGGGTGTGTTGCTGAACAAAGAGACCTTGGAGTACAGGTTCATAGCTCCTTGAAAGTGGAGTCGCAGGTAGATAGGATAGTGAAGAAGGCATTTGGGATGCTTTCCTTCATTGGTCAGAGTATTGAGTACAGGAGTTGGGAGGTCTTGTTGTGGCTGTACAGGACATTGGTTCAGTCACTGTTGGAATATTGTGTGCAATTCTGTTCTCCTTCCCATTAGAAGGATATTGTGGAACTTGAAAGGATTCAGAAAAGATTTACAAGGATGTTGCCAGGGTTGGAGGGTTTGAGCTATAGAGAGAGGCTGAATAGGCTGGAGCTGTTTTCCCTGGAGCTTTGGAGGCTGAGGGGTGACCATATAGAGGTTTACAAAATTATGAGGGGCATGGATAGGATAAACAGACAAAGTCTTTTCCCTGGGGTCAGGGAGTCCAGAACTAGAGGGCATAAGTTTAGGGTGAGAGGGGAAAGATATAAAAGAGACCTAAGGGGCAATTTTTTCACACAGAAGGTTGCCAAAGAAGAAAGAACAAGAATACAATCAATAACTCATTTACTGTTGCATCAGAGGTCTAATATAGTAACGGTGAATATATCCTGAACTGCAATAGATGAAGTTAAGCCATGGGAGTGGCTTAATAGGCCTACGTTTTATTTTATGTTTAAAGATTTTTAATACAATCAGAAATATTGAAAATATATGAAGAGATCTAATCATTTTAAATTGTCTTTTTTATGGGATGTATGATTAAATAATAAGATACAGGAAATGGACAATTCAAAGTGATTTGAATGAGCTGCCGGAGGAAGTGGTGGAGGCTGGTACAATTGCAACATTTAAAAGGCATTTGGATGGGTATATGCATAGGAAGGGTTTGGAGGGATATGGGCTGGGTGCTGGCAGGTGGGTCTAGACTGGGTTGGGATATCTGGTCGGCATGGACGGGTTGGACTAAAGGGTCTGTTTCCATGCCGTACATCTCTATGACTCTATGACTCTAAATGTAAATTGTTGTTTGGTGAGAGCAGTTGATGTTTTGGGTATCAAACCCTTGCCCTTTTCTATTTCATGTGAATTACTTTCACATTTATTTCGGTTTTTGACAAGCCACAAAGTTGGCAGTCAGTATTTTTGGTGTAACTGATTAAGAGGATTTATTCATATTTAAAGAAATACTTAACAACCTGGCAATTGTTTTGTCCACATGCCATTATGCTCTGGAGCAGCTTGGACATAGGTCAATGTTAGTTAAGGAGTGGTCTGACTTCTTTCTTCCATCTTTGTTATTCTCTGAAACTCTACGACTATGTATTGGACACTTCCAGAGAACTCTTATTCTTCCTCTCTGTCTCTGATTCCCAGGCTTTCTTCTCCCATATTTGAGAAAAGCCATTGATCTGCACCATTCGTAATACAGTCAATGTGGTCAATACACCATTCACACTTAGATCAATACATTCTCTATACATCATTCACAGTTACATCAACAGACCATCAATACTCAATCAATAGTTACATCCTGAATTATAATTAACAAAGTCTAAGGTATGCAGGCCAATTGAAAGCCTAAATTGTTGTTTGGTCACACTTTTGGTAATTCAATTACCATCAACATTTATCAGTAACAATCAAAAATGTGAAATATCAAATCACTTTGAATTGTTCTTTTTCTGTATCTTATTATTTAACCATACATCCCACAGAAAAAAAACCATTCAAAATGATTAGATCTCTTCATATATTTTAAATATTTTTGATTGTATTAAAAATACCTTTAAACTTAAAATAAAATGTAGGCTTATTAAGTCACTCCCATGGCTTAACCTCATCTATTGCAGTTCAGGATACATTCACCGTTACTATAATAGACCTCTGATGCAACAGTAAATGAGTTATTGATTGTATTCTTGTTCTTTCTTCTTTGGCAACCCTGCAGAGTCGAAGATGACTTGCTTCAACTCCAGTTCAGTGATTTCCAAGTCCAGCATGTAATCTGCAGACTAGATTCTTCCACATGTGCCCAAGTGGAGCTTGAAGGGGTTGGGAAGATTAGGATGTTCAATTCAGTTGCACCTCTGTATGATCCTGATGAAGTCTCTCAGTGTGTTTCACTTCTTCTGAAATGAACATCCTCCATTTTGAGGAAGGTTCTTTGGACCCAAAACGTTAACTATGATTTCTCTTCACAGATTCTGCTAAGCTTTTCCAGCAAATTCTGGCTTTGTTTCTGATTTAGAGCGTCCACAGTTTTTTTGGTTTTTATCCTCCATTTTGATCAGTTACAGACCAGGCTCACTCATGAATCGATGGTTGTCTGACCTCTTTAGAGATACTATATGGACATTTTTCTCTGCTTAACTCCTCAGAGTTTCCTATTGTGACTGAGCTCTGAAAAACAAAAGAAAAATACTGCAGATGCTGGAAATCTGAAACAAGCACATAGAATTCAAGAGAAACTCAGCAGGTCTGGTCACATCTGGAGAAAGAAATTGAGTTAAAGTTTCAAGTCCAGTATGATTCTTCTTCAGGAATGAAGCTGAATTTCTCCAGCATTCTCCGTGTATATTTCAGTTACTTCAGCAGGCTAGTATCAGATATACCAACGACCCACCCACCCAGGGCTGGTTTTGAGTGGTTAGTTTCTTGGCATTGGGCAAATTGGCTTGGTAGAGCACCCTGTGTGAGGCCTCTTTCTTGCCACTAGAACTGGAAAGTCTTGTAAAGGCACTGCAGGTGGTAATTCTCCAATGATTTTAGATGCTGCTGTAGGTTTCCCAAGTCTCCAAAGAAGGTAGAAACTGATTGCTTCCCAGTTAACCATGGCCTTAGTCTTGGGTTTGGGGTGTAGCTCAAAGACATGGCTGGTACATTGGAGCCAATGATGAATTTTATCATCATGTCTACCTTTGTCGTGAGGCAAAAAATACAGAAATTGATCTGAGAGCGGAGGGAGTTGGTTATGGATTGGAGGCAGGATTGGTTGAACAGTTTCCCATCTATTCTGTGCACTAGGATTTTGGATTATTCTCCGTACCTATGCCTGAGTTTATAGTGATATGTGACACCAATGTCTCTCTGCTACTCTGGGTAATTTGCTGGAAGAGAGGTGCAGTTTTGCAGCAAGGAGAATGAAGAAGAGAGTTAGTGCAATGACAAAGCCTTGTTTGACCTCGGATGTTACTGAGTTCGGGTCTGTGTCAGTTCCATTAGGGACAATCACAATTTGCATGCCAAAATGGAGTACTCATAGAGTCATAGAGATGTACAGCATAGAAACAGACCCTACGGTCCAACCCGTCCATCCCAACCCAATCTAGTCTCACCTGCCAGCACCCAGCCCATATCCCTCCAAACTCTTCCTATTCATAAATCCATCCAAATGCCTCTTAAATGTTGCAATTGTACCAGCCTCGGTGGAGGATAGTGACAAATTTCTGTGGGCAGCCACATTTCAGGAGGATACTCCAGTAGCCTTCATGGTGGTCAGAGTCAAAGGCTTTTGTAAGTTCAACATGTACAGTTGTAGATGCTGCTCCTTACGATTACCTTGATTTTGGTGTTCCTTTATTGTAATGTCCCTTTATTGTCATGTGATCCCAGAGGAGTTCCTCAGCCACTGCTGGGTGATGGTTGAGGGGATTCCTTGCAACAATTTTCTCATCAAGGTGATTCCTTTGCAGCTACCACAAATCAGACAGGTTTCTCTTCTTGAGTGCATTGAATGTTATCATCATTGACTGTCCCTTGACTTAAGGAATGACCTCTACTCAGGATTGTGAGCTTCTGTCATCAATCTTTATATGACTAAACAGGCTGATTCCTATCTGTGGATCTTGGGATAGGATATCCTGCCAGGTTAAACAATCTGGGGTGTTTGGTGTTTCGACTCAGAACGCGATTTTGCCATTTTGATCAATCAGGATCAAGCTTCTTGAAGTCATTAACTTTAATGCTGCTGTGCTTCAAAGAGATTGTTCGAGTGTCCTCAAAATGTTTTCTTTGCTTCCCACCCCCCCGCCACCGGAGAACACAAGACCTGGCAGGAAGATGCTTTATGTCACCTGGACACGAAACCCATTCCATTGTGGTTGGTTCTACAGGCATTTGATTTAACCTAATTGCTTGTAGACCTGACTTCATGAAGGATTTCAGCATTTGTTTAAGGCCCTTCCACTGAATCTGGAAGATGGGGTGGATGCATTGCTGATAGGATTTCTCGAGCACTCTTATGTAGCAGTGTTTACACAATCCAGGTCCCACTGCAGTTATGGGAGTGTGGTGGGAACAGTTGTGTCGCTCAGTAGAATTTTTATTGACTTGTAGAGGTCTTTGTACTGATTGTAGGAATTATGGTGTAAACAGTGAGAATTAAAATGAATTACTTTTACCAAATATGGTAGGAGAAATCGTGGATCTGGCAGCTAAACAGGGATTACGAAACAGTTCTCTGAAAAGTCCAGTTGACAGAGGCATCATTCAGACTCCTGGGCCTGTCTGGTTCAGACCGATTCCTCCCTTCATTCCTTACCATTTTTGTCTACTTTCTTTTCCTTCTTCTTCATTTCCCTGTTGGCAGCGGTGGACAAGGTGACGGCGGAAAGGACAGGGTCAGAAGTCACACAACACCAGGCGATAGTCCAACAGATTTATTTGAAATCACAAGCTTTCCGAGTGCAGCCCCTTGCACCTGACGAAGGAGCAGCGCTCCGAAAGCTTGTGACTTCAAATAAACCTGTCGCTCTGTAACCTGGTGTCATGTGACTTCTGACCCTGTCCATGCCAATCCAACAGCAGCATCTCCACACCACCGTAAAGGAGAGCTGCCGATGTGGGATTCTTGGTGAGGCAACAGCCTGGCAACAGAGCAGGGGACTCTTGGTAGTGGTAGGCCCAGAGCAGGGACTCCTGGTTATCAGTGTGGTGGTGACAGCACCTCCTGGTTGTGGTAGGCCCAGAGCTGGGGTCTCCTGGTTATCAGCAAAGCAGCAGAGCCTAGGCCTCCTGTTTGTAGGGTACATGTGGGTCTAGCACAGGACCCTGCACTGGTAGCCTGTTGGTGAGGTGAGCCCAGTGATGAAAAGATAGCGCCTGAAGAGTGGTGATTCCGATGTTGCTGGGTCTGGGCGTAGGCGACAGAGGGGAGACAGCACAGGTGTTGGCTGGCCCAGGGCTCAGTACTCAGGATGGGGACGGCAGAACAATGATGGACTCTTTCAGCTTTATATTTTCATTCCTTTTATTCTTAAAATATTCAAATGGCACCCCCAGATTGTGATAACAGTTGAAGCTTTTCACTTTAATTTACCAAGTTGTTCATTATAGAGTACAAGTGACAATAAGGCACTTATTCATTCATTCATTAAGTTTTACAGAATACAAAGGAATCAGGACAGACCAGAATAGTGGCTCCAGGCAATAAAAGCTACACGTCCTTCATAACCTATCAGATGGTTATAAGCATAATTCTGTTACTGAAACCTTCCCTTAATTTTTTTTTAAATCATAGATTCCCTCCAGTGTGGAAACAGGCCGTTCGGCCCAACAAGTCCACACCAACTCTCCAGAGAGTAACCCACCCAGATCCATTCCCCTACTACTCCACATTTACTCCTAACTAATGCACCTAACCCACACATTGCTGAACACTATGGGACAAATTAGTGTGACCAATTCACCTAAACTGCACATCTTTGGATTGTGGAAGAAAAGTGGAGCACCCAGAGGAAACCCACACAGATATGCCAAGAATGTGCAAACTCCACACGACAGTTGCTCGAGACTGGAATCAAACCCAGGACCCTGGCGCTGTGAGGCAGCCATGCTAACCACTAAGCCACCTTGCCACACAGTGTTGCATAAATCTGTCAAGTCTGAGTTTTATCAAGAACCCGAATAAAGTAATTCAAGTAAATTGTCAGAATCTTATTGTTTCGCTACTAACTACGACAAAAGAAGATGATTTGATCATTATTGCTTTCCTCTTTCTGTGCAGAAATCAATTGTCAGGTTTCCTACACTATAACAGGGACTCCACTTCAAAGAGTCCTTCAGTAACAATGGGCTGTATTGGACATCCCAGTAACTCATGTATAAATGCAAGGCTGTCCTTTTTTCACGTCAGGAGCCTCAGTGACTTGTGATGCCAATTATGTACAAGACACTTGCTAGACCTCAGCTGAAGTGTTGTGTACAGTTGTAGGCACCGCATTATAGGAGAGATGTGAATAGAGAGGGTGAATGACAGGAATGGTTCCAGGAATGAGAAGTTTCAATATGAGACTAGTGGGATTGTTCTCCATGATCAGAAGAGAGGAGATCAGGCTGGACAGCGTAGATAGAGTAAAGCTGTTTCTGCTTGTATGAGGAAAGAGATTGAGAAAACATAGAGTTGTTGTCCAGGTTAGAGGGTTTGAGCTATAGGGAGAGGCTGAATAAGCCAGACATACTTTCCCTGGAGCATCAGATGCTGAAGGGTGATGTTATTCAGGTTTATAAAATCATGAAGGGCATGGATAGGGTGAATAGACAAGGTCATTTCCCCAGGGTTGGGTAGTCCAAAACTAGAATGCATAGGTTTAAGATGAACGGGGTAAGATTTAAAGGGATCTAAGAGACGACTTCTTCACACAGAGGGTGGTGCGTGTATGGAATGAGCTGCCAGAGGAAGTGGTGGAGGCTGGTACAATTGCAGCATTTAAGAGGCATTTGGATAGGTATATGAATAGGAAGAATTTAGAGGGATATGGGCCAAATGCTGGCAAATGGGACTAGATTTACTTCGGATATCTGGTCAGCATGGGTGAGCTGGACCAAAGGGTCTGTTTCTGTGCTGTACATCTCTGTGAGTCTGGAACACAATAAAGCAGCAATGTATCAGACAATCCCACCGTTCATTGAAAACTTCACCTTCAGCACACTGAGCTTTTCCAGCAATTTCTGTTTTTGTTTCTGATTTACAGCATCCATAGTACTTTTCATGAAGATTTCATGCTTGTGACTTTAGGAACTTTGGATACAGCCCAGCTTTGATTCCCCATACACCCCCCACCCCCTCCCCAAGCACCACAAAAGCCTGACAGAGGCCAGCTCCTGCTAATCCTCAGACCGCTCAGTGCCCAGCCTGGTCTCCCTGAGCCTGGGAGGGGGCAGGCTGGAGCCCCGCTGGGTGTGAGGTGTTGGGAGATTAACAGCTTCTCGTTGCTGCCTGTTAATGATGGACGGGGTGGGAAAGTATGCCAGGAGGGTGACAGACTGGAACCCGCCCCCTCTCCCTCTGCTGAGTGCACACTGTTTTGCCTGACACTGTCCCTGCTGCTTCCTGCAGGGGTGGGTGTGGGGGGAGCCTGGAGCTGCGACCCCAGGCCAGCATTTGGCCCCCACCCCACAATGTTGACACAACCACTGACTTAATCGCAGGGCAAGGCCCCCAGCTGGCAGCCTATCCCTTTCCCCAGTGAGGCTGCGGGGAGGCCAGGCGCTGGATAAAAAGGACAGGGAAGCAGACAGGGTCATTCCGTTTCCCACCTGATCCCAGGGAAGGAGCAGCAGCAGCAGCAGCGGCGGTAGCGGCTGGGGAAATCAGCACCACAGCCCAGCATTGATCCCAGATGGAGGGGAATGCAGTGTCAGGAGCCCGGAGCCGGCTGTGCTGCTGCCTACACGATCCCAGTGCTCAGCAGCCAGGAGGGCTGAGGTAGGATTCCCAGCGCCACCGATAAAAACCGGGAGCGTTTTAGTTTCGGGGCGATAGCATCGAGCTAACTGCAGATGAAATGGGGATTCAGTGCTGAGTTTAACACTCCATCCCAAAGTTACCCACTGCAAGCTTCCTGTCCTTTCTCTGAGCTGTGGGTGGTGTCTGGGAGCAGTGCTATATATACACTGTATACACACACACACACACACATAGACACAGTCTGTTCAGTGAGATGTAATAATTACTAGGGCTCCCGAGTCTTCCCGGAGTCCTCACTCAAGAGAGTTTCGTGTCCCAGTTTCTGATGACTCTAAGTTGACAGGGTGCCCTGAGGGAGACAGTGAGCAGAATTTTTAAAAAAATGACAGGCGGCGTTCAGTGTATAGAAGCATAAAATAACAACAAATCAGATATTTCCTTTAATGGCATTGGAGGAGCAGAGAGGGCTGGGCGTGTTACACATCACTGTAAACTCGAGCACAGGTACAGAAAGTAATCAAAAGCCCAACATAAAGATGACCTTTATCACAAGAGGATGAAGTCCAAAAGGGGGTAAGTGATGCTGAAGGGACCCATTTCGAGTCGTGGGGGTAGCAGCTCAGTTGCCCTTGAAAGAGTTTATCCAAATTCACCAGAATTACCCCAGGCTTTCCTGGGTTACGTTGAGAGGTCAGGTTTCATAGCCTTGAGTCGTATTTCCCTTGGCTTAATGCGGTTGAAGGGTGTCCCGATCAAAGGATTTTACAAAATGTACACTATGGGAGTCCAGAACAATCTTAAAACCAGAGTTGTTATTCAGGAGGGAAATCAAAAAGGACTGTCTGGAATCCTCACTCTCAAAAGGTTAGAGGAAGGGGTCCACTGGAGTTTCTGTGGGGATGGTATCAAAGGATATGGAGCAAAACCAGGTAAATGGGGCTGAGGTGCAGAATAGTGACAAACTATCTGAGTGAGAGAATAGTCTCTATGGGCTGAATGGCCTACTAATGTCTATCCCTCCTGTAACTGTCATTACCCAAAGTATATGCAGAGTCATATCCAGCGGGAATCAATTAATAATAACAAACAGGAAAGCTGGCTGATTTCCCTCTTGAGTACAAAGTCCAGTGCTGGCACTACCAAATGGAAAACATTCCAACTCCAGTCAGGGATTTAAGCCATGAAACCCCTATTAACTGCTCTGGTTACCTTAGCTCTTACCAACTAAACCATCAGTGAACTGAAGTTACAAAGCAGTTTGACTCTGGTGATATGATAGAGAATAGTCTGTCATGGGACAAACGCTGTTTGCTATACCAGTGACGTGTTACAGCCCCAATAGACAGAGTTATGCTCATTGGGGAGCAGCAACAAACCATTGTTTACATGGGGAGCCAACCTCCAGCTGGTGTCTGTGTACAGCAACAGATTCCTGAGAGGAAGCACTGCACCTGCCCTGTTGATGTGTGCAATTTATGAACATGAAGGGAATAATCAATGTAGTCTATAGCCTTCTCAAACCTGAGGGTGACTTAAAGCAATTTACATCCAAAGAAGTAATGTTGGCATGCAATCATTTCACTTCTGTAACGTAGGAGATTAAATTGAGCACGGCGCACTCCAGACACAGGAATGTGAGAATGAAGCAATATTCAGCCTCTGTGTTGTTGGTTAATATTCAGGATACCAGGAAGAACTCTCCAGCTTCTTTGCAAAGTGATAACATCTCATCTAAAAGACAGTACCTCTGCATAGACTTCCCTTAATCTTCCCACTTGGTGAGCCAGACTGGGTTATGAGACTTGAACCTATGAGTTCAAGTCAAAGGCTAGAGTGCAACCCACTGAGCGACAGACAAAGGTTAGGGGTAGCTCAGACTCAGATCATGTGAATAATTCAGGAGCCCAGCCACGCAAGCTTTCTCTAACAGATAGATGAAGGGGAAGATGGTGGTGCTAGGTTCAATTCCCATCACGGCAGATGGTGGAATTTCATTTCAGTTAATAAATTTGCAATTATAAAATTTGTTTCATGATATTGATAAGGACAGATTTAATTGATTGTTGTTTAAAACCCACCCATTTCACTAATGTCCATTAGGCAGTCTGCCATCCTCCCCTTTATATATGACTCTGGACCTACCAAATTGTGGTTGACTCTTAACTGCCCTTTGAAATAGCTGAGCAAGAAGCCCTTTAGTTCAAGAACAAATTGGGACAGGAAACAAATGCCAGTATTGCCAATGAAGCCCCACATCCCATGAGAGTATAAAGAGGAAATAAGGAAGACAACACTGAAGTAGAGTTTACAAGCTTCTGATTGTACTGATTTCTCCAAACTTGCTGTCCCTGCTTCCTTAACCCAGTTGGTTGTGTTTCTATTAACAGTGCCGGCAGTGTTTGGAGACCATGGTTAGTCACACCCAAAGATATTGCAAGGGAACAACAAAAACAGATGATAACGGTAAGTTTGGTTCAACAATTCTCTCTCTCTCTCTCCATTAACCAGTGTGTTACTGTCACAACTCTGGGTTTAACACTGGCCTCTTCCAATGTTTTGTCTTTCTGCTTGTTGTTCATTTACATCTTCCACCCTCAAATGCCTCACCCTCCAGTGATAATTCTTCATAATGAATGGTGAACATCGGAGGATTCTTGGCCAGAAAGGGTCTCACAGCTGAGTCAGACTCTGCTGTCAGCTGATGGGCCTGGTGATGAAGAATGGGAATCCTCATGTTGTTCACACTGTAGTTCACAGTCACCAGCACTAACTAGAAGCCCTGGCTATGCTGCTACGCAGTAGGCAGTGGCTGTGAGAAAGGTACTCTTTCCTCCTTCAACACCCATTGCTAGCTCTCCCCAAACCCCAAACACACATGAGTTCACACAGGAACTCTCAGGTGGGTGTCTCTTTATAACACAGCTCATAAACTCAGGGAGAATGGCTATAGAACATAGAACATAGAAGGATACAGCGCAGTACAGGCCCTTCGGCCCTCGATGTTGCGCCGACCGAATCCTACCTAACCTATACTAGCCCAATAACTTCCAAATGCCTATCCAATGCCCGCTTAAATGACCATAAAGAAGGAGAGTTCACCACTGATACAGGCAGGGCATTCCATGAACTCACAACCCGCTGTGTGAAGAATCTACCCCTAACATCTGTCCTATACCTACCACCCCTTAATTTAAAGCTATGTCCCCTAGTAACACCTGACTCCATTAGCGGTAAAAGGTTCTTAGTATCTACCCTATCTAAACCCCTAATCATCTTATACACTTCCATCAGATCTCCCCTAAACCTTCTCTTCTCCAATGAGAACAGCCCCAAGTGCCTCAGCCTTTCCTCATAAGATTTTCCTACCATTCCAGGCAACATCCTGGTAAACCTCCTCTGCACTCGTTCTAAAGCTTCCACATCCTTCCTATAGTATGGCGACCAAAACTGCACACAATACTCCAGATGAGGCCTCACCAGAGTCCTATACAACTGCAACATGACCTCAGGACTCCGGAACTCAATTCCTCTGCCAATAAAGCCCAGTACACCATATGCCTTCCTCACAGCACTATTTACCTGGGTGGCAACTTTCAGAGATCTGTGTACATAGACACCAAGATCCCTCTGCTCATCCACACTACCAAGTAGCCTACCATTAGCCCAGTAATCCATCATCTTGTTATTCCTACCAAAGTGAACGACTTCGCACTTAGCTACATTGAATTCCATTTGCCACATTTCCGCCCAGCTCTGCAACTTATCTATATCCCGCTGTAACCTACCACTTCCTTCCTCACTATCCACAACTCCACCGACTTTTGTGTCATCCGCAAACTTGCTCACCCAGCTTTCAAGTCCTTCCTCTAGATCATTTATAAAGATAACAAAAAGCAATGGTCCCAAAACAGATCCTTGTGGTACACCGCTAGTAACTGCGCTCCAAGATGAACATAATCCATCAACTACTACCCTCTGTCTCCTTCCAGCCAGCCAATTCCTAATCCAAACCTCTAATGTATCCTCAATGCCATACCTCCGAAGTTTTAGCATTAGCCTACCATGGGGAACCTTATTGAACGCCTTACTAAAATCCATATACACAACATCTACTGCTTTACCCTCATCCACTTCCTTAGTCACCTTCTCAAAGAACTAAAGCTGCTCAGTATGGGTATGTGATGCCCTGTGTGAGTGAGCAATAACTTGTATCTTGCCCCAGATTGATATCTTCACTGTGCTAGAACCTTAGGTGTCTCTAAGGCTATGAAGTGAAGACGAAGAATGTGGTTCTGAAAAAGAATCATATTCACCTTAAACAGTCACTGTTTCTGTCCTCACAGATGCTGCCAGATTTGCTGAGTGTTTCCAGCACTTATTGTTTTTAGTGTAAAGAATCTGGTATTTATTCCAGCCCCAAAATTCTCACCTTTCTGTCGCAGCTGAATGTCTCCGAGAGCGAGCGAACTCAGCGTACACTCAGCGGAGATAAAGTCCCAGCATTCCGACATCCTGTCAAGTAAGTACACCATGGGAATTTAATTGTGTTGCTGATTTTCAGGAGGAGGGAACTGTGAGCAATAAATATCTGATGAGCATGTATTTGGTGTCCAGTTTAAACATGATGGGCTTCAGTGACCAGGGGACCTTGTTATTCCAAACCCTTACATTCTATCTTTCCGCACCAGAATAACACTCTCACTGGGACATGAGGCCTACACACGCTGATCTTCTGTACCTCATCCAATCAGTTGCCCTTCCTGCCTGACCTAAGACACTGAGGCTTTGAGTATCAACTTAGTGAGGCCCATCCTAGTAGAACTGCAACGTTAGATCTAGCTGTGACCTCAATGATTGACTCCAGCAAGACTTCAGTATTGGTCAGGGGCAAACCCACCGGTCCTATGGCTTTGGTGGGAGAGGGATGGGGGCATGTTTAAACTGCCCCATCCCAAGTGAACTGACTTGCAATGTCAATTGAAACATGTGGTGAAGGATCAAGATTTTGTCAAGACGCATATTTTGGAAATATCATTCCAACAATCCTCAAGCCAGTTTGTAATGGGCAATTTCTGCAGTAGGACTGTTATTTATGAGTTTGGGAGTGTGGGGAGAGGGAAGCTTTTTTCTGCATTTATAATTACATTGTTGTTTGTGAAATCTTGCAATGCATAAACAGGTTGCCATGTTTCTACCAATGCAACAATGGCTACACACTCGAAAAAAGTAAATAAACACTTTGAGACATCTCAAAGTTGTGAAAAGTGCTATTTAAATGCAAATATTTTTAAAGTATGTTGTACTCAAAGTTCGCAGTTTGACAATAAGAGCCTGACTTGGAAAATGAACATTTCCCTGCCACTTCATCTTCTTCAGGACAAAACAAATGCATACAAGGGTGACAGTCACCTGCATCTGCAGCCTTCACTTTTCAAAAGTAACCTGCATTTCAGAAGCACTTTTAACATGAACAATGACTTTAACGAGGCCAAGGGGTAAAAGGGACAGCAGCAAACCTGATCTTTGGACAGGTGATCAAACGTTTGATCTGAGAGCTGGTTTTAAGGAGAATTACGATGTAAGAGGAACAGACAGAAGGATCTGGTGAGGAAATTCCTGAGCACGTGAACATAGCCACTAAAGGTGGTTGAAGGGATGGAGGAGAGATGGGGAAGAGAGTGAGAAAGAGAGATGGTTAGACAAGAAGGAGTGAAGATAGGAAGTAAGGAAGGATTCTAGGAAGGCAGGAGGGACAGATAGAGAATGTTATATGTTCTGTCACACTCTGGGCTCAAAATGCCAAAGCATCATTGAGTATATTTCTTTCAACTCTCCAAGTAGCTGAGAGGCTAATCAGTTGTTAATCAGCACGTGATCGCAGTTCAACAGTGAATGTGCCACCCTCTATGCCCAATTTTCATAGCAATTTGTTCCTATTTCTTTATGAATAGTGTAACAATATAACAGAGGGAGAAATAATGAGGGGAAAAGGGAGAGGGAAGGAAGGACACAGGGAGAAGGGAAAGCTGAGATGGAGGGAAGGACAAAGGAGCAACACGAGAGTGATGGTTGGGGTGGGACAAAGAAGGAGATAGCAGGTGGAGAGGGGGAAGAGAGGGAGAAATGTGCAAGGGACCAGTATCAGAGAAGCTCAGGATTTCAGTGCAGCTGGGAAGCAGTAAAGAGAGAGTGTGTATGAGGATGAGAGTTTTAACTTGAAAGTGTCTGAGGGCATGGAACAGAGAACAACTAATGAGAAACCTCTCCTGGTTTACCAGCTCCTATCATCAGAAATGAAAATGTGGCCAGATCAGAGAGTGTGGAACATTGAAACACTATTCTCCCTTCTTTTTCACAGACTCCTGTGGCCAAAATCTAAACAGTTTGATTATTTATACGAAGATGCAGCTCATCTCTTGGCGAATTTCCCGGTGCAGGCAACAATCTCATTTTACCAGGAGAGTGATAGCGAATCAGAGAATGAAGATGACAGTTAATCTGAGACAGGATCCATTGTGCAAGCACACTAATGATTACTACAATTGTGGATATGTAGTTGATGCAGTACATATAGGATCTTATCAGCTGAGAATTATTGATCTCTATTCTGTATATTTACATATTAATTTATAATTAAACTTTAAATGTATTAGTTTTTTTATTTATTAAGATTGAACTAATTTTGTAAATTAAAGTTTTTATCACATATGTGTCTTTAGGATTTGTTGAACTGTTTAAATGTAAACTGGAAGTAAGGGTAATACTTAGCCTGAACTGGAACAATAGAAAATTAGCCACAGTTCCCAACCTTTAGATGTTGCCCATGATTCCTGTTGCAGAATGAATGAAGGAGAGGTCAGTGGAAATGCAAATGGAGAGTGATCTAAACCTGGTTACTGATTCACTAGAACCCATTTTACACAATCATGGAGTTAAATGGCAAGCTGTGTGCATTGGAAGTGCAAACGGCGGTCAGATATGGTGCTGTTTACAGCCACAAAGCAAGTACCTAGGACTGACTGGTGAAGATAATCCATTAGGTTGGGAGAGGTATTGGAGAGTCACCAGAGAATTACATCCCAACCCGTCAGAGAATCAAATACAAAAGAAAACCGAAATCTTAAGCGAAAGCTTAATAAAACCCAAAATTGAAATGTGGCTGTTCAGCACCACCTTGTGGCAGGATAGTATATCACATCCAAACGCTGTTGAGTGAAACACATTTTGCCGCTTCTCCACAGTTAGGTTTATTATTAAGTCTTGTAGAAGGTGCCTCCAGAACCATGGCTAGTTGCTATAGTTGCAGCCTTAAGGCTTTCTGTAACATGTACCCGTTCAAAAGCCGCAGGGTATCCTGTTTGTGCAGGGCTGTTTCTCAGCCAGCACTGACTGAAGACACTTTGATTTAAGACTAAAGCATTCAGATTAAACTACAAACCAAAAGGTGGAAGTGCAGAAGTTCAACCAAAGCCTGAATGTTAATGAAATGAGAAACTCAATCTGACAATTAATGATCAGACTATACAACACAAGTAAAAAGTTTGATAAATTTCTGAAAAAACAAAATGACATAAAGGACTATAAAGTATGTTTTAACATTCAACAGCAAGTGTTTGACTAAAGCCCCAAAGGTGGCTCTTGACCTTTTTAAGCCCATCAATATATATGTTCTGCTAAACTGGTTTCAGAGTCTCCCAGCTGAAAATGTGTTGCTGGAAAAGTGCAGCATGTCAGGCAGCATCCAAGGAGCAGGAGAATCAACGTTTCGGGCATGAGCCCTTCTTCAGGAATGAGCCCCAATCTGCTACTGAATCATTTTCTAATGATGCCATCAGTTCTGTTCCCAAATAGCTTATTCAATTGGTACTGACAGTTTCAGATCGGCGAAGTAATTGGGTAGACAGAGACTGAAGGGTCTAGGGAGACACTGTAATCGCTTCCTATAACATCCTCAGTAGTAACTGAAAGTGCTTAGTGGAGAAAAGGGGAAATTATTCACATGCCTTGTGCTCACTGGAAACAGCGAAGGAGAACATTACAAGAGAAAGACAGTGACTGAGGGAATGAAAGAATTTAAAGGAATAATGAGAAAAAGAGAAAATGAGAGCTGAGAGAGAGAAAGTAATGGCCAGAAAGAGAGACTGAAGAAACTTGAATCTAGTCAGAGCCAAGGTATTTGGAATTGTATTTTTAGGAGCAGTGGGAAAAGTACTGGAGAGTTAAGAAAATAATCATTTGAATATTAATTCAAATTAAAAGCCACTATCCCACACACCAACCTCAATTAGATCACCACTCACCACCTATAACCATGATACTATTTGGTTACTAGTGTTATGGCAGGCCAGACACCCTCAAACTATTTTAAGAAGGTAGCCTCGACCCTATCTTTTTCCTGTTTTAAAGGAAATATGAAGTGCTATGTTCCAGACGCAATTCGACTTGTCAAACTACTCCAGGTTAAACAAAACACAATTTATTCAAACACTATGGTTAAAACACAATCAAAGAAAGAAGAGTTTAGATTACCATCTTTATTGGAAAACTTAACAGAATAATAGATATAATAACCATTTCCATAATAGTGACATCCCATTAATACACCCTGTGGCAAAAAGGCAAATTCACATGCAACCCAGCAGCCTAGCAAGGGAACCCTCTGCTTTTGGCCCCTTTATCAAGAGGGAGAAAAATAGCTTCCACTTCTTCAAGCATATAACAACAACTGCTGAAAGCTTACTAAAAATTCTTGACCTGTGAGAGCTTGACCACACCCACTCAGGCTGCTTATATTGTTCCAACTTACAAAAACACCCAAGACACACCCATTTTCCAATCCCTTTCAAAAAAGAACAGAACACACCTCTTAAAGCCATAGCATTGTCACGCTAAGCCGTTCTGTTTTTGGTGTAATCCTGGATACAACTTTGGAAGAATACAGTTGTGTTGCACTGAGGTTTGAACAGAATAATGTAACACTTAGGGAGGAAATAAGCAACCAGGATTCCAAACAAGCTGAGCAGAGCAGCCAGAGCCTGGGCCAAGGGGAGATACTGCCTGAAGCCAGAGACGATGACGAGAATGCAGCAAGACCAGGAGGCAATGTACAGTACCATGCTGAAGGAAATACACTTCGCTTCATTGTAATTCTTTGGCAAATCTTTTCCCAAGAAAGCAAAGACAAAACAGAGGCAACCCAGCAGCCCATTGTACAGAAAGCCCGGCAGGAAAATTGAGAGATCGTTGTCAGTAGCGCAGAGTAGGAATATTTCTTTTTGAGAAAGGTTATAATTAGACACTGTCACTACTGGTTCTTGGACCATCCATACAGAACAGTTGATAGCTGAAATGGATGTACTTGCAAACACAAACACATACAGTCCATTATATTTAACCCAGTAATCATAGGCTTTAGGCAACTTGGTGGCCATTTTAAATATACAGACTATTTGGAAGGATCTGACAAAAATACATGCCAGACAGACTGTGAAGCTCACATTAAAGAGGGGCCACTTCACTCTGCAAATGAAATTGTTTGGCTTTCCAATGAAGAGGAACACGCTGCAGCAACCAGAAGCCAAGGTGAAAAGCATTAGGAAACATAGCCTCCCTCCTGCTGCCTTGACAACCGGAGTGTTGAGGTGAATGACAAAGACAAGAGTAATGCCGACCATTGTTAAAAATCCAGCAGTGGCCATCACTGACAATGCAATGGAAATATGGCTACCCCACTGCAGATAAACCACAGCCCGGTCGTAGCAAGTCAGACTCTTCTCTGGTGACCACTGCTGCAAGGGACAGCTAACACATTCTGTAAAACAACAACAACTGGTTAGAGTGTCCACTAGTGGCTGCCCCCTCCCTGTGAAATAAACCACATTTAATAAAAGCTTGCTTTACGAAAGAAGAATTAATGCCATCATTGCACCAGCAGCTAGTTACTTTCCAGATCTGTCTCTTTAATTTCTTCATATAGTTATTAGTCATTGTTTCAAATGATATAATTTCATTTCAAACACTCTTTGCAGAACATCACATGTGCCTGAGTAGTTTCTAAACTGTGAGCTGTTCACTGACTGCCCCAGGTGCTATGTTTTCAGATACCACCTCTGTCAGCATGTTGTGCTCATGTCCGCTGGAATCATCTGGGAATGCCTTGAATGGATTTACTGCCACCAAACCTTCTTATTGGCGTTTGGCTGAATTACTAATGCCAAGCCGTTCAAGAGGACAGCCCACCACCACCTTTTCAAGGGCACCTAAAATAAGGTAATAAATGCTGGTCTGGCCAACAATTCCCATGTCATGTGGATGAATTTTAAAAAAACTGAGGAAGGATGCCCAAACACAATCTTCAGCAGGAGGCAGGCTCTATCTTGATAAACAGAACAGGTTTATTATATAGTATTTAGCAGCGAGGACATTACATCTGAGAAAATGACAGTCCTTTCTAAGATCCCAGGCTGTACCTAAGAGTATGTACCCTACTACTACTGAAACATTTTACTACACAACTGAACAATGTGAACACTGGTTAGTTACTGCCAGAAACACTCCTTTATTTGCTAATGGGTGGAGCTTAATATCATATCAGTTAACTCTTTTGGATCTTTACTTCCTTATGCAACACCAGGGAGTATTAGTCTGGGTAAATGTCTGAATTCCCAAGCACCTTTGACTTCATTCAAATGGGAGAAGTTGTAATTGGTTGATCCCATTTCTTCAGCTGTTGCAAGGGCACTCAAATTTCCTAGGCTATCCATGACACACACACTAACACTTTTGACATAAATCATACCAGATGACATACAACTGTGCTTGCCAAATCTTTTCTGACTGAGACTCCATTTTAAGGCATGAAAATTGTAGCCACCCCTCAATGACCGTGAGGGGGCAGCTGTGAAAATGGAGGTCTATTAGAGCAGGGACACAACTGTATCAATACTCAATGGCAGCAATTGCTACCTCAAACTCATGACCCCAGCATTTTACCTTGTGACCTTAACCCCACTTGGGGTTTCAATGATAGCACAAACACAAGTATCAACCAGTAGGGGGAGTTTTGCAGAGCAGGCAGGTGTTTCATAAAACAAACTGTAGCATAGAAAGAAGGAGAAGCAGGCCATTCGGCCCATCAAGCCTGCACTACTATTCAACAAGATCATGGCTGATCCTCTATCGCAGTGCAATACTCCCACATTCTCCCATACCCCTTGACACATGTAGTTACTGGAAGTCTATCCATTTCTTTCTGAAACATATTCAGCGACTTTGCCTTCACAGCCTTCTGTGGTAGAGAATTCCATAGGTACCCCACCCTTTGATAAGACCACACGCTTTAGGAGGCATAGAAGCAGAAGTAGGTCGTTCAGCTAACAAAGACTGCTCCACCATTCAATCATGACTGATCTTATCATTCTCAACTCTACCTTCCTACCTTTACTCCATAACCTTCAAGTCCTTTAGCGACTAAAAATCTGTCTTAGCCAATGTAACACAATTATTTAAAAAGGGAAAGGGACAAAAAAAAGGGCAGTTAGCTTAACATCTGTTACCAGGAAAATGTTAGAGTCTATTATAAACGATGTAAGGGCAAAGCATTTAAAAATACATAACATAATCAGGCAGGGCCAGCATGGCTTCTTGAAGGGGAAATTGTCCCTGACAAGTTTACCAAAATTCTTTGAGGAGATAATAAACAGGATAGACAAAAGGGCACCAGCAGAATGTAATAGACTCAAATGTTTCCCCAATGACAGACGTTAAGCTAACTAGTTGCCCCTTTTTGTGTCACTCTCACATTTTGAGCAAGGGTATTAGATTGGTAGTTTTTTTAATCTTCTGGGACTTTTCCAAAATCTAAAGATTCTTCAAAAATTACTACACTGACTGCAAATATGGGATTGATTGATGGCGTGTTTTCATTATTTCTGCTGTTTTTCTGTTTTTCCACAGCCTGTCCACATTGTCCATCCTGGGCACATGTTGGGATACAGCCCGAAAGTGTGAGGACTTTGTGGTTGCATCCCTAATACATGGATATGTTTTTGGAGCATCCTTACCGTATCAACCCCTGTTGGAGTGTAGCCCTCCAACAAAGGCAAGTTCAGGTAGAACCCTAGAGTACGACTTGTGTTGGGATGCAATCTCCAGTAACAAATTTGGATGGCGATTCTTTGACATGGACATAATGTTGAGACTGGGTAAAGGAAGTCAACGTTGTGGTTCTGTTCGCCGAGCTGGGAATTTGTGTTGCAAACGTTTCGCCCCCTGTCTAGGTGACATCCTCAGTGCTTGGGAGCCTCCTGTGAAGTGCTTCTGTGATCTTTCCTCCAGCATTTGTAGTGGTTTGAATCTGCCGCTACCGGTTGTCAATTCCAGCTGTCCATTGCAGTGGCCGGTATATTGGGTCCAGGTCGATGTGTTTATTGATTGAATCTGTGGATGAGTGCCATGCCTCTAGGAATTCCCTGGCTGTTCTCTGTTTGGCTTGTCCTATAATAGTAGTGTTGTCCCAGTCGAATTCATGTTGCTTGTCATCTGCGTGTGTGGCTACTAAGGATAGCTGGTCGTGTCGTTTCGTGGCTAGTTGGTGTTCATGGATACGGATCGTTAGCTGTCTTCCTGTTTGTCCTATGTAGTGTTTTGTGCAGTCCTTGCATGGAATTTTGTACACTACATTAGTTTTGTTCATGCTGGGTATCGGGTCCTTCGTTCTGGTGAGTGGTTGTCTGAGAGTGGCTGTTGGTTTGTGTGCTGTTATGACTCCTAGTGGTCGCAGTAGTCTGGCTGTCAGTTCGGAAATGCTCTTGATGTATGGTAGTATGGCTAGTCCTTTGGGTTGTGGCATGTCCTCGTTCCGTTGTCTTTCCCTTAGGCATCTGTTGATGAAATTGCGCGGGTATCTGTTTTTGGCAAATACATTGTATAGGTGTTCTTCTTCCTCTTTTTGCAGTTCTGGTGTACTGCAGTGTGTTGTGGCTCTTTTGAATAGTGTCTTGATGCAACTTCTTTTGTGTGTGTTGGGGTGGTTGCTTTCATACAAAATCCTGAACACCAACTAGCCATGAAACGACATGACCAGCTATCCTTAGTAGCCACACACGCAGATGACAAGCAATATGAATTCGACTGGGACAACACTACTATTATAGGACAAGCCAAACAGAGAACAGCTAGGGAATTCCTTGAGGCATGGCACTCATCCACAGATTCAATCAATAAGCACATCGACCTGGACCCAATATACTGGCCACTGCAACAGACAGCTGGAACTGACAACCGGAAGCGGCAGATTCAAACCACTACAAATGCTGGAGGAAAGATCACAGAAGCACTTCACAGGAGGCTCCCAAGCGCTGAGGATGTCACCTAGACAGGGGACGAAACATCTGCAACACAAATTCCCAGCTCGGCGAACAGAACCACAACAACGAGCACCCGAGCTACGAATCTTTTCACAAACTTTGAAAAGGAAGTCAACTCTTACCAGCCTCCATAAGGTTATATTCCCATTGAGGGTCAGTGGGCAGCAATCAGGAGTCAGGACACATACTCCCCCAAACAGCATTACACCATCAGTAGTGCTGCCAAATATCTGAAATCAGCCACTCAGCAAAGCTTGGGAATAAATCTTGGGATCTTCCTGATATGTTGCCATAATACGGGAATTCTGTTTTTCTTTAAAAAGTGCCTTTGGATCTTTAACAGTCACCCAAATGTTAGGATTAATTGGATGGTTTAACAACTCACTAGGAAGAGGTATCTCTGACAGCACAGCTATTCATCCTTTCTGTGTTACAATTTTCTGACTAAAGGAAGAGTATCTCAGCGGAGCCAAACGGATTCAGTCAACTTTGTAGACTCACCACAAGTGAATGCTGTGGTTCATCCTTTTAGCTTTGCACCTCTAATACCATTGCACTGTTACTTCATGAAGGCATGCCCTTTTCTAAAGCTTCCTGCAGGTCTCAGTAGAATTGTGGAGTTGGACTCACCATCGTTGACTTCAAAGGTTCCTGCAGGACAATCTGTGCAGACAAAGCAGCAACTGTGAAAGGTGTCCCGTTTTTTCCATTGGCCTGGATCACATTCTCTGGAGCAATTTGACATCGGGACCTGTGTAAACAAATTAACAGATATACATAGCTTGGCAATCTGTCTTATTTCAGCATCACCTCACAAGAAGTTAGGATTCAGTTCAATGCTTATCCCTTCATTCACTGCCAATTTGTTTTTAACACCAATTGAGGAGGAAGGATACAGTATGCACTCTGCCAGCTGAGGATTTGCTGTCTGGCCTACTCTGGCTGGTCGTTTTCCTGGAGACTTTATCAGATAATCTCCTTGCTGTCAAAAGCCCTGGCCCAGGACTCACAGTACTGGCCATCCCACATGCTCATCCTCTCAACAAGAAGTAAAATCGTACATCCTATAGAGCACATTGGTTCAAGAAGGTGGGTTACCACCGCCTCTTCATGGGCATTTAGAGATGGGCAATTAATTCTGACCTTGGAGTAATGCCCACAATCAATGAACAAAGTAAAAAAAGAAAATAACACCTTATTACTAATGATAGCAAAATGTAGGGTATGTAGGTTAGTTTGATCTTAGAGTAGGATAAAAGGTCAGCACAACATCGAGAGCCAAAGGGCCTGTACTCGTTTGTTCTGTTCATTACCCATTTGAAAGATTCTTGATTGTCAGACATTTTACCCAGCCACATACTTTTGTAATGAATAAGCAAAAATGGCCAAATAAAAAGAAAACAAATTACACATAACGTTTTTTGTTACCGTGGATTTCCTTCAGGGATGATTGCAGAAAAGCCTTGAAGATTAATCTTCAAACCATAATGTTCACTAATCCCCTCAACAATCCCCTTCAGTCCTCTTATTCCCTGCAGCCCCCAGTTTCTCTTCTGCCTTGTGTCTATGATGTCCTCTCCATCCTCTTCAGCATTTACTGTGACAGCTTTCCGCCCGCTAGTTTGTTCAACATTATCTGACCTTGAGGAGCAGTTCTCCCATTTCCTGATTGATGTTTATCACCCGCTCTGAATGTTGCTAGGAAGTTTTTGTTACATTAATGAGCCTGGATAGAAAGATACTGTGATATCGGAGTCGGAGGAGAAGCATCATTACTCATTACTGTATGGGAAGAGAAGCAAATAGAGACTGGACTGATAATTGCCAGTAAGAAAAAAAATGTAAACTGAAGTTAATTTTTGTGAACTGCAGAATCCATGCTTGAGTTTTGGGGTTGGAGATGAAAGACTATGCTCTCTAAATTTTAAGAACTCCATAACTAAAGGGATACTTTACCAAACCTGTTGGAGAATTCCATTTGATTAGAGATTCATTGATGATCAGTCGACCTGGGTTGGGTCTGTAGGATCCAATCAATATCATGGGGCTGCTTTCATTTTGTGTGTCCCACGCAATGATTTCATAGCCCATTGGAGGGTTTCCGTTTTCATCAAAATATATCAGGTTATTGTGCAGAGTGAAATTTACTTTTTTCAATCCCTCCAGCAACTGAAAGAAAAGTGGAATTGTTAGTGAGACAAACCTCATCCTCTCCACCAGCCAGGTACCAACCAATGAGTACAGGATTATCTCCAGGACTCTGCTGAATCCATGTGTTTGTGTGTGTGTGTGTGAATGGATGGCAGCTTATGTATATCCACCTGTACTGATGTGTCTGTGTACACGTTATGTGTCTACATGAGTACTTACATGCAAAAGTACAAAATTAATAGGCAGGAAACAAGCAGTTATTCCATCAAGCCCTATCCCACACTTATTATATCATCAGAGCTAAATACTTTTTCATTCCACTTTCACCCTTACCATGCATTGCTCCACAGTCATTTTAAACTCTTTGGAGAAGCAAAGAAAAAGGGGGGAAAGAAAGAGATAATAAGAATATTATCACAGCATATGCGATTGGTTGCCGGTCTGTGCATGTTTGTACACATGTATCTGTCTATGTACATGAAAATGTCTTTATGTCCATGTGCAAACATCCATGTGTCTCACTGTGTGCTCAAACACACATATATATATCTTATGTGTCATGCCTAGACAGAAATGTGCTGATGTATATCTGTGTCTTCAGTCATACACATGTTTGTGTGACTAGAGCCCAAATCCCTTTCACAACTGGTGATTTAATTTTGAAAATAGTGACTTGCATGACAAAATTTTAATGTTAGTAACTGATTCGTGTTCACCTATCCAAACAGAGTTGAGAAAGGAATTACTGATCAGTGATTCCAGTTGGAATGAGTATGATTTCATAACTGGCTCCATTAGAAGACACTTTTCAGACTCACAGTCTGACACTTGAGAGTGTAGTGGCTATGCCCCTGAATTAATAATCCAGAGCACGTAAATTCAAATCCCACATCTCAGTATTCTAAAGAAGAGTCAAATTGGACATGAAATGTTAATTCTTTAATTCTTTTTCGCTGTCTGTAAATGCTGCCAGACTGTTAAGTTTCTTCAGCATTTTTATTTTAGATTTCCTGCATCTGCAATATTTTATTTTTATTTGATAGTTTAAATCCCACCTTCAATATATGAATTGCAATTCAATGTCAAAACCTGAAAGTAAAGCTTTGGTATCAGTGAATGTGACTGTGGTACTATCAGACTGATCAAAATAATAAACAGCTCAACGAATACACTTTTAAGAAGGAAATCTTCCTTTCTTTTCTGATCTCAGTTTATATGTGATCTAGTCCCACAAACTTATGATCGTTTCTTAATCACATTATCATATAGTGGAGAAAGGTCCGCACTTGATTCATTTTCCTTCCTAACAGTACTATGGGAATACCTTCACCATAAGCATTGTAGTGATTCAAGATCTGGCGCATCGTGAACTTCTCAAGGACAATCAGAGATGGACAATAAAATGCCAGTCTTGCAAGTGATGCCCAGATACAGATAACGATTTTTCTAAAAGAAGCCACAGAAGTTGACAATTCCTCAGAATGAAAATCCGAGCCAGGATGTGAGCTTTCTATGAGTGAAGAGAGAAAGATAGAGAGAGCTGGGATTTTTTTTCAACAGTAATTTAACTTAATTAACATAACATACTAACCTGAGATTGTAAGAATGCTCTAGGCTTGTCACAGGATCCTGAGTGGCAATTCAGGACCTGATGCAGAGCGTGAGCCACAGCATACATGGCAGCATAGACATTAAATGAGATGCTCCATACTGAAGATCCTAGCAAGGCCTGAACAGTGGCAGAAGTGAAATATTGACACTCACTGCATAGCTGGGCACAGTTCTCTTGCCTGTCCACTTTACTGTTTTCTGTTTCTTTCACTGAGATTAAATGTTTCTGATCGATTGCTGGACTTTGAGTAGCCATTGATTTAATTAGAAATTCTCCAAAACCTGGCATTTGACGCTGCTTGACACCGATGCTCAGGAATGTACCAGTTGTTTTAGCTTTCAGTATATCTGATGCTGTTATATTTCCAAACAATGACTCGCTTAAAATCCAGACTTTCCCTGTGACATTTACCTCAACTGCTGCTTGAAAGAATGCTCTGGCATAAAGTTGACTAGCAAACAGAATGATCACGTTGGTTTCACTGAGACTCATGTAGGTGATCATGTTGATGATTTCTTGCTTTAATCCTGGATCGTGGATTAAGCCCTGGAAAGCCACACAGATCTGTCTCTCAGAAGCTAACTCTACCACCCTCCGCTTTCCATTCTGTCCATATTGATTGTCACTTGCAATAACTGAGATCCAGTTCCAGCCAAATCTCTGGATCAATAGAACCATTGCTTCTGCTTGTTTCAAATCACTTGGAATAGTCCGGAAAAATGATGGATATTGCACTTTGTCACTCAGCTCATCACTTGAGGCACCAAAGCTGATCTGCAATGGAAAAGCAGAGCAACTTAACCTTTTGAAATCTGGGAATAAGGCTAGAGTCAATGATGTACTCAGTCTCTATAGCCAATATTTTCGATGATCAATGACAGTAACACATTTCTTAGATCTCAGCTGGAGTATTGTGTATTGCTGAAGGTTCCACATTACAGAAACAATGTGAATATATTGGAGAGAGTGTGGGAGCAATTTACAAGAATGGTTCTAGGAATGAGAAACCTCAGCTTTGAGGATAGATTGAAGAAGTTAGAGTTGTTCTCCTTGAAGAGAAGAAGGCTGAGAGGAGATTTCATGGATATTTTCAAAATCATAATCCGGCTGGATAGAATAGATAGGAAGAAGCTGCTCCTGCTTGCAAAAGAAACAAGAAGAAGAGGGCAAAGATTTTAAATGATGTACAAGAGGAGCAAGGGTGATATGGGACCAAACATTTTCATACAGCAAGTAGTTAGGATATGGAATGCATTGCTTGAAAGTGTGGTGGGGGCAGGTTCAGTTGAGGACTTTGGATTATTGTTTGGATAGATTTGGTGTACAAGGTCTAGGAAGAAAGCAGGAAACTGGCAATAGGCATTGAAGCTCACTTGAAGAGCTAGTGCAAGCAGATTGGCCAAATGGCCTCCTTCTGCACCTTAACAATTCTGTGATCATTAGCTTATTGTAGATCTTATCATAAGTCAGCAGTAAGTTGGCTCCATAGGCCCATGTTAGACTTATGAGTATAGACTTATAAGTGTGTACAAATCAAAAACTAGCATAATTTAGGATGACATATGACCTAACCAAGAACACTAGTGCAGTATGGAAGGAGTGCTGCATTGCTGTAAGTGATGCTCTAGGAGTGCCTGGCATTCAATAGGTCAGAAGTTCATGTCCAAATATTTCATGCCACTCTGGGAAAAGCAGGGAAATCTCCCAATGTCCTGGTCAACATTTCTCCTCAACTAACACCACCAAACCACCAGTTCGTTCCTCTCATAGCTGCTCTGGTCACCTGTTAGCCAGGTTTAAAGGCACTGAAACTGACTCAAATAAATAGCCACACTACAAAATAATCATCAAACACGAGATGCTTGGGTGATGTGCCTCAGACTTAAAGGCATAAGGTTAGTGATTTTCACTGGCGTTAAGATTTTGCAAGGAGGCATAAGCAGAAGTACCAATGTAATGTAAATCTCCATGTTGGTAAAGGAGTTAGAATATTGCAAAGGATACCTGGAGGCTCAGTAAAAAAATGGATTGACAATTAAAATACCTCTTAGTGCTTTTTGAGGACGCTGCACATTACCTTATTGAGCAGCTGCTGCAGAGTAACAGTGAATGAAAATGTTGTTGAGATGCCAGGTAGGTTAAATATTGATCACGGTGAGATATGTGAAGGCTGATTATAGTTGCAGCCTCCAAGTCAGAAAGTAAGGGATGGGAAAGAGGTGGTGGTGGAAATTTGTGGCACAGTGGTAGTGTCCTTACCTGTGAACCAGAAGATCTAGGTTCAAGTTCCACCTGCTCCAGGGATATGTCATAACATTTTTTGAAGAGGTTAATTAAAATATCTATAAGTTCAAAGGAGCAGATTGAATGAGAGAGCTAAGGTGGCAATTGTGGAGTTAGGGCCATAATCTTCCATTTCTAGTTAGATACAGTAGGTGGTGTCAGAGGACTAGAGAACTGCAAATCTTGCATACTTGTTATTTAAAAAAAGGTGTCAGGAAAACTCCAGAATCTGAAGGTCAGGACCCAGGGCTGGAAGTCCAGGCCAGGAGCAGGGCTGGGTCCTGTGATTCCTGTCCCTCTCCCTGCTACAGGCCACTCATTTGAACATTAGTGGTGCAAAAACATTTAGAAATGATAACCCCGGGCCAAATCAACATTGTGGGTTGATTCATCCAGAACAGATATTTGGTTAGTTTCTTAATTTATTTTAATTGAACTAATTTTGATAATCAGCAATGTCATCACACACCTCTGGAGCAGGTGCGATTTGGACTCCTGATCCGGAGATAGGGGCACTACCAGTGCACCACAAGGCCTTCGTGAATCCATTTTTTTTGGAGCAGGTGGAACTTGAATCCAGGTCTCCTAGTCCAGGAGTGGGGACACTACCACTGTACCACAAAAAGGGCCCCGCTTTAGTTTCTTTCTCCCTCTTTAAGTCCCAATAGTGCCCTTTGCTTTCTTTCTTTTCCCACAAATTATCCATGGTTTCATGTTCATATGTATATAAATATGTATCATATTTGTTTTAATATATAGCAAGAAGAACAAATATACTTGTGTGTCGAGACTTTATATGTATATATATTTGCCACCACTAGGAAAACACCGATGTGGCCACTCGTATTAACAAGTAAATTCTGTTAAGGCAGTGTGGACATTAAAAAAATATGAGTGGAGTTCAAGGGGAAACAGAGCAGATTTGTTAAATGCACATCATGTTCGATTAATTTGAGTGAGTTTTTGATGAGCTATCCGAGATGGTGATGTGGCTGATATCATGTACATTGACTTCCAAAAGACATTTTAATAAAGTTCCACGTAAAGGATTTGTCAGTAATGTCAAAATGAATTGAGTAAAAGGAACAATAACAGCATGGATATAAAGTTATCTGAAAGATGGGAACCAGAGTATAACGCTCAACAAATATTTTTTCAGGCTGGAGGAAGCTGTACGATGAGACCCCTGACTGCTTTGTGTTGGACTTACTGATTTTGTTGACAAATATAAATGGCAAAAGCTTGTGTGTATTGTATTGCCACAATTTACAGATAACTCAAAACTTGCATGTATTGTGATCTGTGAGGAGGAGACTGATGGACTTCAAGGAGATGTTGATGTAAGCAGACAAGTGGCTAATGAGAATGCAATGAAGTGCAAAGTCATATGTTTTGATATGCAGCATGAGGAGAGATAATATAAATTAAAGGATGCAATTCCAGAAAGGGTGTAGGAACGGAGAGATCAAGAGGGGCGTATGTGCACAAATTGTTGAAAGGCACAGCAGGTGGACAAGGCAGTTAAAAAGTTAACACATCGAGTACAACAGAAGGAAGTTGCAATGAGGTTTTCTAATCCAGTGGTTAAGCCTCAACTGGAGCATTTTGTCCAATTCTGAGTATTGCATTTTAGCAAGGATGAGAAGGTAATAGAGGGTACATAAAAGGTTTATGAGAGTGGTTTCAGTGATGAGGGTACTTTTTATGTGGATGGTTTAGAGAACTTGAAATGCTGTCTTTAGTGAAGAGATAATTGAATTGAGATTTGATGTTTTGTTCAAAATCATGAAAGAATGAAGCAGATCAGATTAATCATCTGTGGTTAACAAGAAAACACAAAGGTAAAATCAAACTTAAAAGACATGTATTTGTGCTAAGACATGTGGCAGATCAGAAAATTGATCAGAGAACAAAAAACAGCAAGCAGTGATAAAAAAATTCATAAGAAGGGAAATATTAGAATATGAGATAAAACTTGTCGGTAATATAAAATCAGATAGTAAGAGCTTCTTAAATATTATAGAAATATAAGACTTTTTAAAAAGTGAGCTCTGATCCTATCGGAAATGAGACTGGAGAATTAATAATGGAAAGAAAGTAAATGACAAATGAATTGAGCAGGTATTTTGCATTTGTCGTCACTACAGATGATCAATTAATATCCCAGAAGCAGCAACAAACAAGAAAATTGAAGGGAGCCAAGAACTCAACTACTATGGAAGTGGAGTTGAGTAAATTGTTGGAGCTATGGGCCGACAAGTACCCAGGTCCAGATGGACATCATCTCAGAGTCTTTAAAGAAGTGGCTAATGTAATAGTTTGTGCATTGTTTTAATTTTACAAAACACTGACTCAAGGATGGTCCCATTAGAATGGGAGAAAGCAAATACAGAGGAAACTCGCTTATCCGAATACCAATTATCGGAAAATTGATTATCCAAAGGAGATCTTGAGGTCCCGATGGAAACATTACATCAGAGACGTGTTTCCAACAGTGATCGCATCTTTTGTTTACAATAATTAAATAGGCACCGTCTTCAAATGACTGACCTCATGCCCTCTCTCTCCCCCCCCACACTTTCCCTGGAGTTCTACAGAGGGGTGTACCCTAACCCCACCTCCCCTTCCCCAGATAATCTCTCCAACATTGTCCTGTACAGGGCAGAGGTGGAACCTGTCAAAACGTTGTGTGTGTGTGTGTGTGTGTGTATGTGTGTGTGTGTGCGCGCGCGCACGCACTATTTGGAGACTTGCCCCACAAAGGCTACTGCAGCAGTCCTGTTCTTGGTATCCAGTCCAGTTGCCCCAGAGACGGGACAAGTGCCTATGGGGTTGGGGGGAGGGTGGTATTGAATGGGATTGGGGGCAAAGGGTTGGAAGCAGGTTGGGTGGTGTTGGATGTGGGGGCAATGCTGGACGGGGTTGGGGCGGGTCAGTGTTGCACAGGGTTGGGGGACGGTGTTGCGGCGGGGACAGTGTTGGATGGGGTTGGGGCGGGGGCAGTGTTGCACAGGGTTGGGGTGGGGGCGGGGTCGCACAGGGTTGAGGGACGGTGTTGGGGGCGGGGACAGTGTTGCACAAGGTTGAGGGATGGTATTGGGGGCGGGGACAGTGTTGGATGGGTTTGGGGCGGGGCAGTGTTGCACAGGGTTGAGGGATGGTGTTGGGGGGGGACAGTGTTGGATGGGGTTGGGGTAGGGGCAGTGTTGCACAGGGTTGGGGGACGGTGTTGGGGGCAGGGGCGGTGTTGGATGGGGTTGGGGCGGGGGCAGTGTTGCACAGGGTTGGGGTGGGGGCGGGGTCGCACAGGGTTGAGGGACGGTGTTGGGGGCAAGGACAGTGTTGGATGGAGTTGGGGCGGGGGCAGTGTTGGACAGGGTTGAGGGATGGTGTTGGGGTGGGGACAGTGTTGCACAGGGTTGAGGGATGCTGTTGGGGGTGGGGCAGTGTTGGACAGTGTTGGGGTGGGGGCGGTGTTGCACAGGGTTGGGAGACGGTGTTGGGGTTGGGGACAGTGTTGCACAGGGTGGAGGGATGCTGTTGGGGGCGGGATACAGTGTTGGACAGGATTGGGGGATGGTGTTGGGGGCAGGGACAGTGTTGGATGGGTTTGTGGTTGCGGGGTGTGTTGGGGCGAGGGAGCGTGTTGCGCGGGAGGGGGTTCTGTGTTGGGGGCGGTTGGGCAGTGTTGGGGGTGGGGCAGTGTTGAACGGGGTTGAGGCGGGTGGTGTTGGGGCGGGGGGGGCTATTGCTCGAGAGGGGGATAAGGTTGGGGCAGGGCTCGTGCGCTGTGCGCTGCTGCAGTCTCCTGAACGGGGAGCAGACTTTAAAAACTCCAAGTCCCAGAGGAAAGGCATTTGATCAATTAACTGAATAATCGATTATCCGAACGAAATAGTGCCCACCCATCAAGTTCAGATAATCGAGGTTCCCCTGTATAATGTCTTTATTCAAAACTGAAGGGAGAAAGAAAAAAGCAAAAAATTACAGGCCACTTAGCTTAACATCTTTCATTGGGAAATGATTAGAAGCTATGATTAAAGAAATTTTAGCAGGTCACTCTGGCAAATTCAATGTAAGCAGAAGGAGTCAACACAGATCTGTGATAAAGGTATCATGTTTGACCAATCTACTGGAGTTCCTTGAGGATGTAATATATGTTGTGGATAAAGGAGAACTGGTAAATATACAGACTCAGATTTCCAGAAGGCATTTGATAATGTGCCAAACCAAAGGTTATTGTGGGAAATAAATTTTCACAGTGTGGGAGTAAAATACCAGCATGGATGAAAGATTGACTAGCTAGCAGAAAGCAAAGAGTAGGCCATAAATGGGTCATTTCAAGGTTGGCAAGATATAACAAATGGTGTGCCACAGGGTCTGGTGCTGGGACCTCAACTAGTTGCAGATAGGAATATGACTTCTTGGACATCTCTAGCCTTTTGCTCTTGCACTTTAGTCATCATTTTTCATAGAATCAAAAATGGTCACATTACAGAAGGAGGCCACTCAGCCTGACATGTCTGCTCCAGCTGTTTGCAAGAGCATTCATCTAATCCCATTCCCCATAACCTGGACAGTAAGAGTTGCAGAGTTATTTATTACTCAAGGACATATCAATAAATCACAAACAGGTTTCTATGGGATCAGTGAGTACTGACCAGGAAAAGGGTCCTGGCTGATGTATTCTTCCATTTTGCAATATCTATCTATGCCTCTATAACTGGGGTCAACAAATACTGGGGGTGAGGGGGTGGGTGGAGGGGGAGCAGAGAAGGCACATGAGCAGGCGGGCAGGCAGAGAGTAAAGGGGTTGTGGTTTGTACAGCTCAGCGTGATTCTGAATTACACATACCTACAAATACAGCCTTCAATGGATAACTTTATTAATGTCCTCGGGCCAATGATGTTTTAATCGTCACAGGACCACAACCTTCCATTGCTGCCAAAGCACTTCAATAAAGCTCATGGTCAAACACTTTGGTTTCACCTTCAAGAAATACTGAATGGAACATGCATCTGAAACACCAGCGAATTTGGGAATCCAGTGTGATAAAACGGAATTGCCACAGACAGCCACATCCTGATATAGACTCTTGAATAATGAACAAACACATTGGTTGAAGACCTACCTGAGGAATATGAAACAATTGAAGAATGCTTGCAACAGCAATAGCATCATCAGATGACCATGGACCAAGCACAGCCAAGAGCTCTGGGCGACAGCCTTTGAAATCATGGCATGACTCGGCTCCCTGAATTGAATTCCCCAAAATAAACTCGAGTGCTGCCTTAACGTTGATCGAAGTGGCACAGCTGTCAAAGATCTGATACCCTAGAGTGACACTTGGCAGGAGTTCAGTCGAGTTGTTGATCTCCTCCACAGCAAACTTCATTGCTTGTAAATGACGGTAGCCATTCACTGAAAAGCTGATGGAGAAAAGAATTTTTACAGAGCTTATGACTTCTTTGAGTTATCCCGAAGTGTTTCACAGCAAATGCTTTGCTTTTGAAGGGTGGTTGTTCTTGTGTCTAACTGAAGATGGTTATCAAATTGCACACAGCAAAGCGATTGAGTTTACTCATTATTACAGAATCACAGAGGTATGATAGTGTAAAACATTGGCCCATTATGTCTGCACCAGCTCTTCAAATGAGCATCATCACCTAATTGTTTTTTTTAACCCCTTGCTAACTATTTTCATCCAAATAATCATCCATGTGTATTTGAAGGTATTGAATTTCAGGTTGTCTTGGATCACTGGTACCAATGCCATCTTTAAAAAGCCGTTGTGCGTCTGGTCAAGCATTGTCAGTTCAGAGTCACCCTATGTGGTTCCTGACATTTCCCAGCTATGACAAAGTGAAATTGGCACCCCATTTTCAGATAGGAGCCTGCAGGTTCTTCTGGATGGGCAGGTGCAGAGGAAGAATGTCCTCTTCCCCCAGGACCACTAGTGAAGGCCATGTTACCAAAGTGTGCCAGCCTGGTAGAGGTCAGTGCAGCCTCAGCTGTCTGGAGGAATATACAGGCGTAAAAGAATATGGTCATTGTCCTCCTCTGTTCTGCCAGGATAGGTACCACACACTCCCTTCATCTCTGCTACTGCACACACCTCCCACCAAGCCTCATACTTTACCACTCTCACTGCTACATGCAACCTCTTCTCCCACACACTCTCACCCACAAGTTTCCCCACACCACTAATCTGTTGGATGCCTGCTCACTTGCTTGGGTCACATCAACACTCTTCCTCCACCTGCAATAGCACCAGCACCCATGTCACCCACTTTCATCTCACAGAGTCATAGAACTATACAGCACATAAACAGACCTTTCCCTCCAATTCGTCCATACCGACCAGATATCCCAACCCAATCTAGTCCCACCTGCCAGCACCTGGCCCATATCCCTCCAAACCCTTCCTATTCATAAACCCATCCAGATGCATTTTAAATGTTTCAATTGTACCAGCCTCCACCACATCCTCTGACAACTCATTCCATACATGCACCATCCTCTGCATGAAAACGTTGCCCCTTATGTCCCTTTTATATTTTTCCCCTCTCACCCTATACCTATGCCCTCTAGTTCTGGATTCCCCCACCCCAGGGAAGAAACTTTGTCAAATTACCCTATTCATGCCCCTCATGATTTTCTAAACCTCTATAAGGTCACCACTCAATCTCCGCGCTCCAGAGAAAACAGCCTCATCCTATTCAGCCTCTCCCTGTAGCTCAAATCCTCCAACCCTAGTAACATCCTTGTAAATCTTTTCTGAACCCTTTCAAATTTCACAACATCCTTCCAATAGGAAGGAGACCAGAATTGCATGCAATATTCCAAAAGTAGCCTAACCAATGTCCTGTTCAGTTGAAACATGACCTCCCAACTCCTGTACACAATACTCTGACCAATAAAGGAAAGCATACCAAATGCCTTCTTCATTATCCTATCTACCTGCGACTCAACTTTCTAGGAACTATGAACCTGTACTCCAAGGTCTCTTTCTTCAGCAACACTCCCGAGGACCTTACCATCAAGTATATAGACCCTGTTCTGATTTGCTTTTCCAAAATGAAGCACCTTGCATTTATCTAAATTAAACTTCATCTGCCATTCCTCAGCCTATTGGCCTACCCGAAAAAGATCCCGTTGTAATCTAAGGTAACCTTCTTCGTTGTCCCCTACACCTCCAGTTCTGTATCCAAGTGGCCAGTTCTCCCAGTATTCCATGAGATCTAACCTTGCTAACCAGTCTCCCATGGGAAGCCTTTTCAATCACCTTACTGAAGTCCATATATATCACATCTATTGTTCTGCCCTCATCAATCCTCCTTGTTACTTCTTCAAAAAACTCAATCAAGTGAGACATGATTTCCCATGCACAAAGTCATGTTGACTATCCTTAATCAGTCCTTGCTTTTCCAAATGCATTTAAATTGTGGCCCCTCAGGATTCCCTTCAACAACTTGCTCACCACCAATATCAGGTTCACCGGTCTATAGTTCCCTGGCTTGTCCTTACCACGTTTCTTAAATAATGATACCACCTTAGCCAACCTTTAGTCTTCCAGCACCTCACCTGTGACTGTCAATAATACAAATATCTCAGCAGAGGACCAGCAATCACTTCCCTAGCTTCCCACAGAGTTCTAAGGTACACCTGATCAGGTCCTGGGGATTTATCCACTTTTATGCATTTCAAGACATCCAGCACTTCCTCCACTGTAATATGGATATTTTGCAAGATGTCATCAACTATATCCCTACATTCTATATCTTCCATGTCCTTTTCTACAGTAAATACTGATGCAAAACACTCTCCTGGGGCGCCACAGAAAGACTGCATTGCTGATGTTTGAGGGGCACTATTCTCTCCCTAGCTACCCTTTTGTCTTTAATCGATTTGTAAAAACCCTTTAGAGTCTCCTTAAACCTATTTGTCAAAGCTATCTCATGTCCCCTTTTCGCCCTCCTGATTTCCCTCTGAAGTATACCCTTACTGCCTTTATACTCTTCTAAGAGTTCACTCGATCTCTCCTGTCTATATCTGACATATGCTTCCTTGTGACTCAGCGGTTAGCACTGCTGCCTCACAGCACCAAGGTCCCGGGTTCAATTCCAGCCTCGGGCGACTGTCTGTATGTAGTTTGCATATTCTCCCCGTGTCTATGTGGGTTTCCTCCGGGTGCTCTGCTTTCCTCCCACAGTCCAAAGATGTGCAGGTTAGGTGAATTGGCCATGCTAAATTGCCCATAGCGTTAGGTGCATTAGTCAGAGAGAAATGGGTCTGGGTGGGTTAATCTTCGGAGGGTCGGTGTGGACTGGTTGGGCTGAAGGGCCTGTTTCCACATTGTAGGGAATCAAATTGAATCTTCTTTTTCTTAACCAAAACCTCAATTTTTCCTGTCATCCAGCATTCCTTACACCTACCAGCCTTTCCTTCCACCCAAACTGGAACATTCTGTGTCTGGGCTCTCGCTATCTCATTTCTGAAGGCTTCTAATTTTCCAGCCTGCGAACATCTGCCCCCAATCAACTTGACCCATTCATCACAACTTGAAGCATCTGTCCATCCATTATTTATATTCTGAGTCTGCTACTCAGCTCTTCTCTCAATCAGGTCCTTAATTCTAAACGCTAACAGTCTCATACGGATGTTACGATCATTGTTAAAATGGGTCAATTCTCAACTTGCATCATCAGATTCTAGTACCTGATAGCTTCATGACTAAAGTGACTTTTTAAAGAGAACAAATTCTGACTTAAATAGCTTTTGTAATCAGGTTGAGCTAAGACTATGAAACCATCAGCAAACAAGAATCAGTCTGAGCTGAATTTATAAAAGGCACTGAAACTTACATCTGTATCTCATAGTTAATTCACTCTTCTGGAAGTTATACATTGGGATGAAAGTCACTTGCAGATCATCCAGCTTGAAAAGAAGTGGAACCAGACTCTAGATTACACATTGATCTATATTTCAAAACATCACTGCCACCAACGCTCAGTTGTAGCAGTGTACACTATCTACAAGATGCACTGCAGAAATTCACCAAAAATCCTCAGATAAAGACTGATACAATTTCAATATTTAAAAGGCATCTGGATGAATATATAAATAGTAAGAGTTTAGAGGGATATGGGCCAATGCTAGCAAATGGGGTTGTATTAATTTGGAATATCTGGTCGGCATGGTCAAATTGGAACAAAGGGTTTATTTCTGTGCTGTACAACTCAATGACTCTAAAGAGCAATATTACATTGGCCTTTTAATGTTTACTTCGTTCACTGATTACTTCTGTCTTTGAAGCCCTAAGTAAGACACACACAGCTACCAGCTGCTCACTATTTCGAAAATTCTTGCATTTATGACAATTTATTTGTAATGTTCAATCAGAACAACGTTTACAAACTGAATTCTAGTCTGAATCATACAGGATTTATTAAAGCAAACAGGTTTTCTCAAAAATTCTGATAATGTTGTCGATATATTATTGGATTACTAATCCAGAGAACATGTATACTATGGCAGATATTTTCAATAATAATTCATGGGATGTGGACATTACTGGCTAGGCCAGCATTTATTACCTCTTCTCAATTGCTCAGAGGGCAGCTAAAAGTCAACCATATTGCTATGGGTCTAGGGTCACATTAAAAAACAAAGCTGGGAGACTGAAGAGACTGAAATTATTCTTAAAACCAAACTGGGATATCTGGTCGGCATGGACAGGTTGGACTGAAGGGTCTGTTTCCATGCTGTACATCTCTATGAATCCATGGTTCACTCATGTTTATGAAAAAAAGTACCCTACTGACACTTAGTGCGCAGGCTCCTAGTCTAGCATCTAGCAATCTATTGATTGTGTTACTGGACTAAATCTAGTGGATGTGAGTTTAAGTCTCATCACTGCAATTTGAGAATTTCAATTTCATACTACAAGTCTGGCACCATTAAGAGTGGCCACGAAACATTTAGATTGTTCCAATAAAATCAACTGATCCATTAATGTCCTTTAAAAAACAAAATCTGCTGTCTTTTCCTAGTCTGGCTGATATGTAACTCTAATCCCATAACAACAAGAATGACTCTGAACTGAGCAAGCAAACAATTCCGTTATCCTAAACTGTCAGACCATCACCTTCACCATCACAGAGCAGTTAACAATAGGCTATCAATGGCAGCTTTTCAAGTGACATCCATATCCTGAGAATCAATTCAAAAGAATAGAACTCTTACTTCATGCATCTTGGAGTTTCAGGCAAGTCTGAATGATAGTGTGCATCACTGTGAATTTGAAGCAAGCCACCTATAATGTAATCTCCAGGTAACTCAAATTCTGGCCAAAATGTGTCCGTGTCTCCATCTTTGGTTTCAGAATGTTCCAATGTATATGCAGGCATAACAATTAACACAAAGATTAGCATTGTTAAGCAGTAGAAACCATCCACTCATGTCCTGCTATTGACAGATACTCAACGATAGGCACCAAGAGAGTCTACTGTTGTTTAATAATGGAATACTTGCAAATTTTCTGTGAAGTACAAACAGATGGATAAACATGCAAACAGGACATAGTCATTTGCCGCAACCTGAAGCCAACTGTGAGTCACCACGACCAACTTCATATTATCCGTGTGCTCATGTTATGAACATCGTTATGCTAATTTTTTTTTGATTAGATTAGATTAGACTTACAGTGTGGAAACAGGCCCTTCGGCCCAACAAGTCCACACCGACCCGCCGAAGCGCAACCCACCCATACCCCTACATTTACCCCTTACCTAACACTACGGGCAATTTAGCTTGGCCAATTCACCTGACCCGCACATCTTTGTGACTGTGGGAGGAAACCGGAGCACCCGGAGGAAACCCACGCAGACACGGGGAGAACGTGCAAACTCCACACAGTCAGTCGCCTGAGTCGGGAATTGAACTCGGGTCTACAGGCGCTGTGAGGCAGCAGTGCTAACCACTGTGCCACTGTGCCGCCCACTTTTCCTTCCATTCCCAAGACGATAAGTAATTGTCTGAGTGTATTCACATTGCCCCAGTGGTCTTCCCCTTTCTCAATCCCGCGACATTTTGAGTGTTACATTTGACCTCTTTATCATGGGAAGGTTGGGAACATGAGTCATTAATAGCAGAAATTCCAGACCTAACAACTTGGCTCAGTAGCTACCCATTTAGAGGGGCATTGATATGTTCCAAAAACAGTAGCTTTATAATTAAAGTTTCAGCCACAGTCAATCACAAGGAAGGAACATGGGAACAGAAGGAGGCCATGAAGCAGATTGTGTCTGTAAACCATGAAGATTGAAAGGTGACCTAACTGAAATGGAGAGGATCTGACAGAGATGATGTTGAGAGTTTTCCCATAACCACAGGGGTCATTTTCAGCAGCCGCCAATTTAAGACTTAGAAAGTCATGCTATGGTCTGGTCCCAAGCAAGGTCCCCAATTTGTTTCAATTCCAGTCTGGATACCTCCAAGTGATGATGAGGGATGATGAACAGGCACCCTTTCTTAATTCAACCCCTTTCTCAATTGGCCATGACAACATGATCTTGCAAAGTATCTTTCACCTGTGAACACATTTTCCCAGTGCAAGTGTATTTATGCTTTACAAAGAATCAAATTAACCAAACTTTCTTGAGATAGAGAAGGGTAAGAAAAGATAACCAAATAGAACACACATTGGCACAGATTAGGGATATAAATTGGGTAAACAGATAACAATGGGAAAGATTGACAAATTGACCTCTAGTTTAAATGAAGAATAAGTGGTGGGATACTGTGATTGTAGTGTTAGATGATATCAGCAGGACATGGCTTTCTGCTGGTATGGGTAGTCAACCCCCCAATATCTCTGTAACTGGAGGAGGTGGCAGTCTGCTTTGTTTTGAATTAATTGTCTCTTTTTGAAGGGTTCCTGGTTGAAGTTTTCTTAGCATAATTTCAGGTGTAACATTCCATATCTCCTCTCAGGTCTTTGCCAGACAATCACTGAATTAAATCACAAACAAAAACACAAGTTGCTGGAGAAATTCAGCAGGTCTGTTGGCTTCTGTATGGTGAAAGTAGAGTTCATGTTTTGAATCTGGTGACTCTTCTCCTGATGAACAGCACCATCTTTTCTCCTGGTAGCTGCCATTTCATGGTGTTGTTTCTGCACTCACTGGGCTACAGACTGGTGGTGTTTATAGTCAACACAGCTGGTCGTGAAGCTTCCATTGTCTAGGCCTCAAATGGTAACATTCTCTGCCTAAACCTCTCCAGCTGTCTCTCTCTCTCTCTCTCTTTCTCTCTCTCTTTCTCTCTCTCTCTCTCTCTCTCTGTCTCCACCATTAGGACACTTTCTAAAAACTTAAATCTATTTGATCATGATTTTGGTCACAATTCTCCTTGTGTAGATCAGCATGAATTTATTTTTGCTTGCACTCCTGTAAACACTTTAGGACATTTATCTGTAAAAAGTGCATTAGAAATACAAGTTATTGTTGTTTAATCACCACCTGCCATCTTTTCTGCGCTGGATGAAGTCTCCAATCTGGGGCCTGCACGGCCAAGTTGGGCCGACGGTGTGGTTGCACTGATGGAGGTAAAAATGGAGAGGGTTGCAGAAGGGGTGGTGACTGTGTAACTGTGATCACAGGCAGTAGCAGGACCAGGAGTTAGTCATGTCTTGGTCAGGGAGTAAGGTTGGATTCTATATTGCACTATTTAAATTAACGGGTCTGTTGACAGTTACTGTTAGCAATTTATTCAGAATTTATGTAGAGTCAAGGAGTCATAGAGATGTACAGCATGGAAACAGACTCTTCGGTCCAACACATCCATGCCGACCAGATATCCCAACCCAATCTAGTCCCACCTGCCAGCACCCGGCCCATATCCCTCCAAACTTTTCCTATTCATTTACTCATCCAGATGCCTTCTAAGTGTTGAAATTGTACTAGCCTCTACCTCTTCCTCTGGCAGCTTTTTCCATACATGTACTCTGTGTGAAAACGTTGTCCCTTAGGTCCCTTTTATATCTTTCCCCTCTCACCCTATTCCTATGCCCTCCAATTCTGGACTCCCCCACCCCAGGAAAAAGACTTTATCTATTTATCCTATCCATGCCCCTCATGATTTATAAACCTCTATGAGGTCACCCCTCAGCCTCCGACGTTCCAGGGAAAACAGCCCCAGCCTGTTCAATGTCTCCCTACAGCTCAAATCCTCAAACCCTGGCAACATCCTTGTAAATCTTTTCTGAACCCTTTCAAGTTTCACAACATCCTTCCGATAGGAAGGAGACCAGAATTGCATGCAATATTCCAACAGTGACCTAACCAATGTCCTGTACAGCCGCAACATGACCTCCCAACTCCTGTACTCAATACTCTGATCAAGAAAGGAAAGCATACCAAATGCCTTCTTCACTATCCTATCTACCTACAACTCAATTTTCAAGGAGCTATGAACCTGCACTCCAAGGTCTCCTTGTTCAGCAACACTCCCGAGGACCTTACCAGTAAATGTACAAATCCTGCTAAAAGTTGCGTTCCCAAAATGCAGCACCTCGTATTTATTTGAATTTGTCAGACAAATAAGTTTGTGCCTTTCATGCAAAGAAGGGAATTTTTATTTGATGAAGATGAACACAGCTGTGTGACTTTAACCAGTGAATGGAACATTTGATGTCCACACAGGCCTCTTGTTATTTACTTTGTAATTTATTCTGCAACCCTGTAGAAATTGATATTTGCATGGGTCTCTGTAGATCTCAGATTGCACCCATTTGATTCCCTAAGAAATGTTCTGGTGAAGACCATCTACTGTTGTATCATAGAAAACTAGAATAGATGATTTGTGGACAGAAAACTCCCACAAACAGCAGCTGCAATGTTGCGTTGAGTGCAGGCTGTTGGGTGGGGGGCAGACAGGAAAAGAGAAAGAACAGTGATGAAGTATGATAGCTAACTGCGAATTTCAGGTCAGTACAGCGAGTGTGTGTTGCTACACTTTGTAAACTAAGTACCTAAAATGTTGTCACCCCTTGTTCAAAATGAAAGTTTACAACACAGCCCCCACTAATTGACTGATGGTAAACTGACTGCATTAACCTCACATCAAAACTAGTAGAGAGAAAATTTTTTGGGGAGAGAGTTCCAGAACTTTGATCCATTAGCAATGAGGATACAATTATAACATTTAAAAGGCATCTGGATGGGTATATGAATAGCAAAGGTTTAGAGGGATATATGCCAAATGCTGGTAAATGGGACTAGGTACATTTAGGATAACTGGTCAGCATGGACGAGTTGGACGAGGGGGTTTGGTTACATGTTGTATGTCTCCATGACCCTAACCCACAGATGTTGGATTCTAAACATTAACTCAGGTTCCCTCTCCACAGATGCTGCTGTGCTTCTCCTACATTCCCAGTGTTTGTTACAAGTCTGCCTTGTTCCACCTCGATAACACTGGACAGCTCAGCCATCACCATCGCTCAACTGCTGCTGAAGTCCTCTGTGACTTTGGTATCTGTAAACTTTGATATGCCAATGCTCTTCAGTCTGATCTCCCATCCTCCATCCTCTTCAGCTCACTCAAAAAGCTGCGACCTGTCTCTAAATTCACACCGAAACATGTTCACCAGATGCCCCTGAGTTCCCTGATTTACACTGACAGTAAGCCTCAAGTTGATTTTACAGCTCTAATTTTTATTTTACTAAACCCTCTGTTATGTGTGGGTTCCTTCGGTTCTGTGTGGCACAGTGTAGATGAGGATAGTCACCTTTCTAGTCTAACTAGAAGAGCCTTGTTGCATACAAAATAGAAAATTGGTGCATTGTGTAACTATTGAAAGATTACATGACTAAGACCTACATGACAACAGAGATTGTTAGGAGAACACTCACCTCTGATTGGTTGTTTGAAAGCTCCTTCTTTACTCATACCAAGTCTTTGTGACATCTTCATAGTTTTTACTGCATTCATTCTAGATATACCTTTTCAGACCCATGTACAACTCTCTCCTGTCTATCTCTATAAAGTCTTCAAAACTTATCTAATTCTGACATCCTCAGCACTTACGAATTGGTCACATGGCCTAATAAACAAAATGTCTGACTTTGGTATTAGTTGTGGAACTATCAGAAGATTGCAGTTTCGAGTCCTGCTGTGATCTCTCTTTTGCAATAAATCTGCTTAAGAGTGACTCAGTGGTTAGCACTGATGCCTCACAGCACAAGGGCCCCGGGTTTGATTTCAGCCTTAGGTAACTGTCTGTATGGAGTTTCTACATTCTCCCTGTGTCTGTGTGGGTTTCTGCCATAGATTATGCTCCGGTTTCCTCCTACTGTCTAAGGATGTGCAGATTAGGTGGATTGGCCATGCTAAATTCTGCTGTTAAAAAAAATGAAAGAACTTGTAAATCAGAAACAAAATCAGAAGTTGCTGGAAAAGCTCAGCAGGTCTGGCAGCGTCTGTGAAGAGAAATCAGAGTTAACCTTTTGGGTCTGGTTCTGAGCAAGGGCCACTGGACATGAAACATTAATTTTGATTTCTCTTTACAGATGCTGCCAGACCCGCTGAGCTTTTCTGGCAACTTCCATTTTTGTTTCTAAATTCCCCTGTAGAGTCCAGTGATCTATATGCTAGGTAGATTAGCCATGGGATATGTAGGATTTGGGCCTGAGTAGGATGCTTTTGAAAGGGTCAGTGCAGATTCAATGGGCCAAATGGCCTCTTTCTGCACTGTAGGGATTCTATGATTCACTCCTGGTTTCATTCCCTTTAACATTGGTAGCTGTACACTCAGTTGTTAGGATGTGAAATTCTACAATTCCTTCCCAAAACGTCTTCAACCTTCTTTTCCTCTTTAATCTTTAAAATGTTCCTTACCGCCTACTTGGTCATCTGCCCTGGTATCTTTTCAATTTTCCCTTCCTGTACTTGCTCACTTATAAGAACCAAAAGCCACTGACAGACTCATTCATTTACTTTTTAATGATTTCAGACTGTCACAAACTCTCCCTTTTGTTTTCAATTTTCCCTGAGGGAATGTGGTGGTGAGCAGAACTCACCAAGGTTCCTTCAGTATTACCTTCCGATATTGCAACCTTTACCATTTAGATGGACAAAGGCAGCAGATGCATGGGAACATCCCTGGCTGCAGGTAGAGCCTGGAGCAGGGTATACATTTGGGTCTAATGATCGGGGCAGTGCCTCTGAGCCCAGATTGGGGAAGGGGTTGGAGACCAGTGTCAGCAACAGCACTGGGATCCATGGCTGAAAGTTCCTCTCTAAATGATGCCATCCTGACCAGGGACGATGACAACATTCCTTCATTGTTGCTGGATCAAAATCTGCATTTCCTCTCCCAGACGCAGGCTGTGTTAATGCTCCCACAATCTGCTAAAGTTTAAGAAAACTGATCAAACTACCATTCTGAGGGCAATTAGGAGTGGACAATAAATTCTGGTCTAACCAATGATGTCCACATCCCATAAACAAATGAAAAAAACTCACTTCTGAAGAAGACTTACATTGAAATTGAAGCATTAACTCTGTTTCTATCTCAACAGATGCTGCCAGATTTGCTGCGTTATAGAGTCATAGAGCTATTCAGCAAGGAAACAGACCCACTTGTCCAACTCATCCATGCTGACCAGAGATCCCAATCTGACCTAGTTCCATTTGCCAGCATTTGGTCCACTCCCCTCTAAACCCTTCCTATTCATGTACCCATGCAGATGTCTTTTAAATGTTATAATTGTACTCCAATTCCACCACTGTACCCAACTCCACCACTTCCTCTGGCAGCTCATTCCATGCACATACCACCTTATGCGTGAAGAAGTTACCCTTTAGATCCATTTTAAATCTTTCCCCTCTCACCTTAAACCTATGCCTTCAACTTTTGGATTTCCTCACAGCCTCTTCCTTACAGCCTTTCTTAAATAATGGCATCACATCAGCCAACACTCCAATCTTCCGGCACCTCACCCATGTCTATCAATGATGCAAGGAGCCCAGCAACCTTTTCCTTAGCTTCCCACAAAGTTCTGGGAAACACCTGATCAGGTCCTGCAATTTATCTACCTTCATATGTTTTAAGACCTCCAGCATTTCCTCTTCCGTAATATGAACTCTTTTCAAGCCATCACTATTTATTTCATCAAGTACTCTAGCTTCCACATCCTTCTCCACCGTAAATATTGTTGTGAAATATGGTGCTATATATAGATGGCCATGTTGATCTTTAAGGAGCCCTATTCTCTCCCTAGTTATTTGTTGTCTTTTAAATGTACTTACAGAATCTCTTTGGATATCTCTATTTACATCCAGCATTTCTGTTTGGGAAAAAAAAATCTCTTGACCACCCCTCCTTTTCTTTTCCAGGCAGTGAGAGCTAGTAATGATTCTGCAGTTATTCTGGGGCCATAAGTGCCGACCATATTCTGTCAATGAATAAAAGAAAACCACATGCAGCTCAGGGTCAAATATTCTTTGTTTATCCTCCTGTGAGGAACCTTGAAATGTTTTACTACATGAAAGATGCAATAAAAACCCAACTTGTTGCTGTGGAATCAAATCAATTTAATTTGAGCTCTGCAGAGACCTATGCAAATAGCAGCTTCTATAGACCTGAAGAAGCAATTACATTGTAAACAACAAAATGAATTGTTAAAGCCTGGCACCAGCAAGAATGTTCCATTTGCAAAGTGTAGCCATGGAGCTGGGTGCACCTTCGAGAAAGAAAAACTGCCTCCTCTTTTTACATAAATGACACAAACAAAGCTGCTGCCTGGACATTGGCTGAGTTTTGTGCTTATGGATGAACAAAATCAAACTTTATTCAAATTTGTCTCAGCAAATACCAATATAAGAACACTAAACACAAAGCAAAACAGAGATTCTGTAATTACATTAAAGGCAATTCCTCTAATCATTTCCAAACTCTCGGTGTCTCAGATTCAGTTTGCTCCAACTTTTGATCCCATCATTCCCCATTGTAACTCCTCAAACCTAGACCCCACACAAATCAAACACCTGGATTGACTCCCTTGCGCAGTACGAGGCTAGATTTTGCCTAACAATAACTTGCATTTCTGTAGCAGCTTTATTGTAATTAAATGGCCTATGGTGCTTCACAGGCATGTTATTGAACAACATTTCACACCAGAGCACAAATTAGATTAGAAACAGGCCCAACACGCCCAGACCCATTCCCCTACACCTAACACTATGGGCAATTTAGCATGGGCAATTCACCTGAACTGCACATCTTTGGACTGTGGGAGGAAACCAGAGCACCCCCACGCAGACAAAGGGAGAACGTGCAAACTCCACACAGTCAGTCGCCTGAGACAGGAATTGAACCCGGGTCTCTGGCACTGTGAGGCAGCAGTGCTAACCACTGTGCCACCGTGCTGCCCATAATGAAGCCATGTGAGTAACAATATGGCCAAACAGATAGATTTCAACAAGTGACCTATTTGAAGAGAGAGATGGAGAGGACAAGATGTTTCAGGGGAGCATTGAGTATCATAAAACCACAGAGTCATATTGTTTATACAGCATGGAAAGATTTCCTTTAGCCCAGTATTTTCATAAAATACAGCAGCAGCTCCCATTCCTGAGACTTGAGGAGATAGTCCAGACTGACATTCTCAGGACAGTACTGAGGGAATACTGCATTGACAGTGATGTGCCTTTCAGATGTATCATAGAACATAGAACATAGAAGGATACAGCGCAGTACAGGCCCTTCGGCCCTCGATGTTGCGCCGACCGAATCCTACCTAACCTATACTAGCCCAATAACTTCCAAATGCCTATCCAATGCCCGCTTAAATGACCATAAAGAAGGAGAGTTCACCACTGATACGGGCAGGGCATTCCATGAACTCACAACCCGCTGTGTGAAGAATCTACCCCTAACATCTGTCCTATACCTACCACCCCTTAATTTAAAGCCATGTCCCCTAGTAACACCTGACTCCATTAGCGGTAAAAGGTTCTTAGTATCTACCCTATCTAAACCCCTAATCATCTTATACACTTCTATCAGATCTCCCCTAAACCTTCTCTTCTCCAATGAGAACAGCCCCAAGTGCCTCAGCCTTTCCTCATAAGATTTTCCTACCATTCCAGGCAACATCCTGGTAAACCTCCTCTGCACTCGTTCTAAAGCTTCCACATCCTTCCTATAGTATGGTGACCAAAACTGCACACAATACTCCAGATGAGGCCTCACCAGAGTCCTATACAACTGCAACATGACCTCAGGACTCCGGAACTCAATTCCTCTGCCAATAAAGCCCAGTACACCATATGCCTTCCTCACAGCACTATTTACCTGGGTGGCAACTTTCAGAGATCTGTGTACATAGACACCAAGATCCCTCTGCTCATCCACACTACCAAGTAGCCTACCATTAGCCCAGTAATCCATCATCTTGTTATTCCTACCAAAGTGAACGACTTCGCACTTAGCTACATTGAATTCCATTTGCCACATTTCCGCCCAGCTCTGCAACTTATCTATATCCCGCTGTAACCTAACACTTCCTTCCTCACTATCCACAACTCCACCGACTTTTGTGTCATCCGCAAACTTGCTTACCCAGCTTTCAAGTCCTTCCTCTAGATCATTTATAAAGATAACAAAAAGCAATGGTCCCAAAACAGATCCTTGTGGTACACCGCTAGTAACTGCACTCCAAGATGAACATAATCCATCAACTACTACCCTCTGTCTCCTTCCAGCCAGCCAATTCCTAATCCAAACCTCTAATGTATCCTCAATGCCATACCTCCGAAGTTTTAGCATTAGCCTACCATGGGGAACCTTATCGAACGCCTTACTAAAATCCATATACACAACATCTACTGCTTTACCCTCATCCACTTCCTTAGTCACCTTCTCAAAGAACTCAATAAGGTTTGTGAGGCACGACCTGCCCTTCACAAAACCATGCTGGCTATCCCTGATCACGTTATTCCTACCCAGATGTTCATAAATCTTATCCCTTACCATTCTCTCTAAGACTTTGCCCACCACTGAAGTCAGACTCACTGGCCTATAGTTACTAGGGCTATCCCTACTCCCTTTCTTGAACAATGGGACCACATTCGCTATCCTCCAGTCCTCTGGTACTATTCCCGTAGACAATGATGACATAAAAATCCAGGCCAATGGCTCTGCTATCTCCTCCCTAGCTTCCCATAGGATCCTGGGGTAAATGCCATCAGGCCCAGGAGACTTATCTATATTCATCCTTTCCAATATTCCCAAAACCTCCTCCCTGCATATTTCCAGGGCATCCATTCTAATTATTTGTGATTCCATATTCACATCAGCAACAGTGTCCTGTTCCTGAGTGAATACTGATGAAAAGTACTGATTTAATGTCTCTCCAATCTCCTCCGCCTCCACACACAACTTCCCACTACTATCCTTGACTGGACCGATACCTACTCTTGACATACCTATAGAAAGCCTTTGGGTTTTCCCTAATCCTACCAGCTAAAGACTTTTCATGTCCCCTTCTCGCTTCTCTTAGCTCCCTCTTTAGCTCCTTCCTGGCTACCTTATAACTCTCAATCGCCCCAACTGAACCTTCACGCCTCATCTTTACATATGCCGCCTTCTTCCCTTTCACAAGGGACTCCAATTCCTTACTAAACCATGGCTGCCTCACAAGGCCCTTTACACCATGCCTGACTGGTACATACCTATCGAGGACACGCAGTAGCTGCTCCTTGAACAATCCCCACATCTCATTAGTGTTCTTCTCTTGAAGCCTGTTTTTCCATTCCACACATCCTAAGTCATGCCTCACTGCATCATAATTTCCCTGCCCCCAGCTATAGCTCTTGCCCTGCGGCGCACGATTATCCCTCTCCATCACTAAAGTAAAAGTCACCGAGTTGTGGTCACTGTCCCCGAAGTGCTCACCTACCTCCAAGTCTAACACCTGGCCTGGTTCATTACCTAGAACCAAATCCAATATAGCCTCCCCTCTTGTTGGCCTGTCGACATATTGTGTCAGGAAACCCTCCTGCACACATTGTACAAACACCGACCCATCTAATGAACTCATTGAACCAAGACTCTTTCAGATGTCCACAAAAGAAGCTATGGAATTATCTCATACCCAATAGATTTGCTGCATGTCCACTATCTTTCATAGAAAGAAGAATGCTGATGGCTTTGAAGAAGTGTCTAATGGGTAGTTCATGCGGTCCTGATCAATACATATCCCTCAACAAACATCATTAAAAGAAAAAGACACCATCGGACTATTGTATCATTGCTATTTGTAGGATCTTAAGACCATAAGACCATAAGACATAGGAGTGGAAGTAAGGCCATTCGGCCCATCGAGTCCACTCTGCCATTCAATCATGGTTGATGGGCATTTCAACTCCACTTACCAGCATTCTCCCCGTAGCCTTTAATTCCTTGTGACATCAAAAATTTATCAATCTCTGCCTTGAAGACATTTAGCGTCCTGGCCTCCACTGCACTCTGCAGCAACGAATTCCACAGGTTCACCACTCTCTGGCTGAAGAAATGTCTCCTCATTTCTATTCTGAATTGACCCCCTCTGATTCTAAGGCTGTGTCTACGGGTCCTAGTCTCCTCGCCTAACGGAAACATTCCTAGCGTCCACCCTTTCCAAGCCATGTATTATCTTGTAAATCTTGTTGTGCATACATTCCTTTCTTTCTTACAGTGCTATTTCCCTCACAAACTAGATCCAGGTTAAAAACTCAAATTATTGTTGCATTTTCCTTCTCACTGAGCCAAATATACAGGTTCCTTCAATAAGGTATTGTCGTGAGGGACATCGTAAAACTGCCACCTTGCAGCAATGGGTTTAATATAGCTGAATCAACATCCACAGTGTTTTTAACCAGTTCAGTAGCACACTTTCCTCTGTTAAATGGCTCCGGGAATCTAGGTGAAAGTTTTAGTGGCATCAGGGCTCTGGCCCACTAACATCAGGCTCTGGGTAGCTGGTTTAATACACACATTTGAAATTCCTTGTTCTAGTATTTTAGCGAAATTAACATTTTCAGTGAACTGCCCAACATTCTGAGGCTGCAGGTATAATGAGATTATAATATGGTTATTTTATGACGACTGACTTGTTTAAATGCTGCAGTATTTTGCTTTGTACTAAAGACCCAAACATCTTCACCTTCCATAAAATAATCCAAAGTCTGCCCCCTTTTCCTAAATTTCCACCGTCATCCCCTTGGTCATCGATTTACACTCCGAGCCAGTCCAACAATGTTTAAATTTTAAAATCCTCATTGCTACTTTTGAATGCTTACATTACCATCACCCCTCCCAATCAGTGCAACCTTTCCAGCCCCCACAACCCTCCCAAATCTCTACATTTCTGTAATTCTGATCGCTTGCTGATCCACAGTTTTCATCATTGGACTGTGGGCAACCATACCTTCATCTGCCTTTTTAAAAATTCATTCCCAGCATGTGGGAGTCACTGACAGGCCAGCATTTATTGACCATTCCTAATTACCCAGAGGGCAGTTCAGTGTCAACCACATTGCTGTGGGTCTGGAGTCACATGTGGGCCAAACCAGCCAAGCACAACAGTCTCCTTCCCTAAAGTGAACCAATTATTTTCCACTGACTATCAAGAATGGTCATCAGTAAAGCCTTAATTCCAGATATTTATTGAACTCAAATTCCACCGTATGCTGTGGGAGGATTCGAACCTAGGCCCCCAAAATATTACAAGGGTCTTTGGATTAATAGCTGAAAATGTGTTGCTGGAAATGCGCAGCAGGTCAGGCAGCATCCAAGGAACAAGAGAATTGACGTTTTGGGCATAAGCCCTTCTTCATTCCTGAAGAAGAGCTTATGCCCGAAACATTGATTCTCCTGTTCCTTGGATGCTGCCTGACCTGCTGTACATTTCTGGCAACACATTTTCAGCTCTGATCTCCAGCATCTGCAGTCCTCACTTTCTCCTTTTTTCTCTGGATTAATAGTTTAGTGATAATCCCATTAGGCATCACCTCCAGAACCCTAAGCTCCACAATTTGCTCCCTCAAACACTCCCCTTTTACTTTGCCTCTTTTAATCTCTTCCTTTCTGCTGAGGTTCTGATCACCAGTCCTAATTTCTCCTCATTGTTTTGGTGTCCGGGGCTGAATCTTAAATATCTTTTTGGGTAAGTTGCATCATCGGAGGGATTCCTGACACTAGGTATAATAAGAATTCTTACCACCAAACTCACCTCATTATCTACCATCCCTGTCCTCGTGGAGTCTCTCACATCCAATTCCAGCCCCATCTTACCACACACTGTTCCCAGAACAACTTGTCACTCAGTGAATATCTCAGAGTTCATTGGTATCCCTTGTGTGCATGTCATCTTTAAAAGCCCGCATACACTCAGACAAGCTCTGTCATTCCAGACTTGCCCTGCACAGTTCATGGCACTTACCCTGGTCATAACAGACAGGGGGGAACCGCTGCCTTACATAGAACATAGAACATAGAAGGATACAGCGCAGTACAGGCCCTTCGGCCCTCGATGTTGCGCCGACCGAATCCTACCTAACCTATACTAGCCCAATAACTTCCAAATGCCTATCCAATGCCCGCTTAAATGACCATAAAGAAGGAGAGTTCACCACTGATACGGGCAGGGCATTCCATGAACTCACAACCCGCTGTGTGAAGAATCTACCCCTAACATCTGTCCTATACCTACCACCCCTTAATTTAAAGCTATGTCCCCTAGTAACACCTGACTCCATTAGCGGTAAAAGGTTCTTAGTATCTACCCTATCTAAACCCCTAATCATCTTATACACTTCTATCAGATCTCCCCTAAACCTTCTCTTCTCCAATGAGAACAGCCCCAAGTGCCTCAGCCTTTCCTCATAAGATTTTCCTACCATTCCAGGCAACATCCTGGTAAACCTCCTCTGCACTCGTTCTAAAGCTTCCACATCCTTCCTATAGTATGGCGACCAAAACTGCACACAATACTCCAGATGAGGCCGCACCAGAGTCTTATACAACTGCAACATGACCTCAGGACTCCGGAACTCAATTCCTCTGCCAATAAAGCCCAGTACACCATATGCCTTCCTCACAGCACTATTTACCTGGGTGGCAACTTTCAGAGATCTGTGTACATGGACACCAAGATCCCTCTGCTCATCCACACAACCAAGTAGCCTACCATTAGCCCAGTAATCCATCATCTTGTTATTCCTACCAAAGTGAACGACTTCGCACTTAGCTACATTGAATTCCATTTGCCACATTTCCGCCCAGCTCTGCAACTTATCTATATCCCGCTGTAACCTAACACTTCCTTCCTCACTATCCACAACTCCACCGACTTTTGTGTCATCCGCAAACTTGCTTACCCAGCTTTCAAGTCCTTCCTCTAGATCATTTATAAAGATAACAAAAAGCAATGGTCCCAAAACAGATCCTTGTGGTACACCGCTAGTAACTGCGCTCCAAGATGAACATAATCCATCAACTACTACCCTCTGTCTCCTTCCAGCCAGCCAATTCCTAATCCAAACCTCTAATGTATCCTCAATGCCATACCTCCGAAGTTTTAGCATTAGCCTACCATGGGGAACCTTATCGAACGCCTTACTAAAATCCATATACACAACATCTACTGCTTTACCCTCATCCACTTCCTTGGTCACCTTCTCAAAGAACTCAATAAGGTTTGTGAGGCACGACCTGCCCTTCACAAAACCATGCTGGCTATCCCTGATCACGTTATTCCTACCCAGATGTTCATAAATCTTATCCCTTACCATTGTCTCTAAGACTTTGCCCACCACTGAAGTCAGACTCACTGGCCTATAGTTGCTAGGGCTATCCCTACTCCCTTTCTTGAACCCTGCTGTGTGGCAGGGTCCTGCTGAACAGGGTAGCGCAATGGTGGGACTTCCTCAAGCGCCAAACCAGCAGAGGAGGCCATGGCACCAAATCATGTCAGCCTGGTCTGAGGTTGCCCTGGGTCAGCACAGTATCGGTTACCAGGAGGAATTCCCAGTCTAAGTGCCACTGTCTTCTCGCTATTGCCTCACACTCACAGTATCTCTGCAACCGCACCCATCTTCCAATGGGGCTCACGCTGTACCACTCTCACTATTGCCTGCATCATCTTCCCTTACTCACTGTCACCCAATCACAAACCCCAGTACCACTAACCCTGCCTGACATCTCTGCTGCCTGTTGACTCCCTCAGACTCCTCTCACAAACACTAACAGTAACAACCATGCCACAAATTTTCATCTCTCTTAATACCCACACCTCTTTCAGTTGAGGAGGAAACCAGCCCCCAATGAGACAGAAAGATTACATGAGCTAGTTCTTCTGCAGTGCAGGTACTAAAGAATAAATGTCATCAGCAAAAAACTGCACAGTGCTGTATAGAAAATAGAACAGTACAACACAATACAGGTTCTTTGGCTAGCCTTTTATCTTACTCTAAGATCAGACTAGTTTACATGCTCTTTATTGTGCTATCTTCCATGTGCCTGTTCAAGGGTTGCTTTACAATTGTTAATGTCTCTGACTCTACTACCACTGCTGGCAATGCATTCCACGCACCCACCACTCTCTGTATAAAGAACCTACCTCTGTCTGACGTCTCCCCTAAACCTTCCTCCAATCACCTTAAAATTATGCCCCCCTGTGCTAGACATTTCTGCCATGGGAAAAAGTCTCTGCTTATCCACTCTATCTATGCCTCTCATCATCTTGTACACCTCTATCAAGTCACCTCTCATCTTTCTTTGCTGCAATGAGAAAAGCCCTAGCTCCTTCAACCTTTCTTCAGAAGACATGCCCTCCAGTCCAGGCAGCATCCTGGTAAATCTCTTCTGTACCCTCTCTAAAGCTTCCACATCCTACCTATAATGGGGCTACCAGAACTGAACACAATATTCCAAGTTTGGTCAACCAGGACTCTATAGAGCTGCAGCGTAACCTCACGACTCTTAAACTTAATCCACCTGCTAATGAAAGCCAACACACCATATGCCTTCTTAACAACCCTATTAACTTGGATCACAATTTGAGGGATCTATGGTCATGGATCCCAAGATCCCTCTGTTCCTCCACACTGCCAAGAATACTGCCTATAACCCTGAATTCTGCATTCAAATTTGACCTTTGCAATGTGAACCACTTCACAGTTTTCCAGGTTGAACTCCATCTGCCACTCATTAGCCCAGTTCTGCATCCTGTCAATGTCCCGTTGCAACCTACAACAGCCCTCCACACTATCCACAACTCCACCAACCTTCATGTCATTGGCAAACTTACTAACCCGCACTTCCATTTCATTTATAAAGTCATTTATAAAAATCATAAAGATCAGAACTGATCCCTCTGGAACACCACCGGTCATCAAGCTCCAGGCTTTCCATTTACCACCACCCTCTGTCTTCTATGGGCCACCCAATTCTGTATCCAAACAGCTAGAATTCCCTGTATCTCATGCCTCCTTACTTTCTGAAAGAAGCCTACCATGGGAATCTTATCAAAGGCCTTGCTAAAATCCATGTACACCACATCCATTCATCAATCTTTGCACACATGCTTAAAGAATTCAGTCAGGCTTGGGAGGCATGACCTGCCCCTCACAGAGCTATCCTGACAATTCTAATAAAACTATGGTTTTCCAAGTAATCATAAATCCTATCCCTCCTATCCCTCTCCATGATTACAATAAAGGTCAGGGAGTTGTGATCACTATTACCAAAATGCTCTCCCACTGTGTGATCTGATATCTGGCAGGGTCCATTGCCAAGCATTAAGTCCAATATGGTCTCTCCTCTTGACGGCCTATCTATATACGGAGTCATGATCCCTTCCTGGACACACCTGACAAAAATTGTTCCATCCAAACTATTTGAACTAAGGAGGTTCCAATCGATATTAGGGAAGTTAAAGTCACCCATGACAACAACCCTGTGACTTCTGCATCTTTCCAAAACCTGCCTCCCAACCTGTGCGTCCATGTCTCTGTTGCTATTGTTGGGGGTTGGGGGGGGGGGGGGTTACGAGAACTGTAGAAAACTCCTAATTAAGTGACTGGAATATTGCATGCAATCTGATCTCCTTACTATCGGAAAGATGTTGTGAAACTTGAAAGGGTTCAGAAAAGATTTACGAGGATGTTGCCAGGGTTGGAGGATCTGAGCTACAGGGATAGGCTGAACAGGCTGTGGCTGTCTTCCCTGGAGCGTCAGAGGCTGAGAGGTGACCTTATAGAGGTTAACAAAATTATGAGGAGCATGGATAGGATAAATAGGCAAAGTCTTTTCCCTGGGGCCAGGCAGTTCAGAACTAGAGGGCACAGGTTTAGGGTGAGAGGGGAAAGGTATAAAAGAGACCTAAGGGGCAACATTTTCACACAGAGAATGGCACGTGTAGGGAATGAGCTGCCAGAGGATGTGGTGGAGTCTGGTACAATTGCAACATTTAAGAGGCATTTGGATGGGTATATGAATAGGAAGGGTTTGGAGGGATATGGGCCAGGTGCTGGCAGGTAGGACTAGATTGGGTTGGGATATCTGGTCGGCATGGATGGGTTGGACCGAAGGGTCTGTTTCCATGCTGTACATCTCTATGACTCTATGACTGCTCCTTTCCTGTTTGTGACTTACATCCATATTGATGCTGTAGACAAACCCTCTTTGACGACCTCTCTTTCTGCAGCTATGATACTATCCCTGATTAGCAATGCCACTCCTCCACCTCTTTTACCTCCCCTCTTTTACCATACTTTTGAAACATCTAAACCCTGTGACATCCAACAACCATTGAACTTAAGGAAGATACACCTGGGGAACGTTGTGCATAGAACATTGCGACTCTGAAAATGTGAAAACTTGAATTTGAATTTGAAGACTCTTTGAGTCACTTTTTCAGTTGTACACGCATCACATAAAGTTTTCTGCAACAGAATATAAAGAAGCTGTTTTGTTAATGAAATGCTTCTGTTGCACACAGGTGAGGAACCGTTTTAAGTCAATGGGAGAGCAAGTAAGGTAGAACAATTAAAAACTCCCTTCTTCCTGAGATTCTTGGCAATTCTTTTTCAACATGAGCCTGAAATACCAGCGAGTGGTGGCAATGAGCCTGCATCTACAAAGAGATTAAGAAAAACCATTTGTCTTGTCATGAAACTGGATGTCGGGGTCAAGAGCGTTTTGTTCGAAAAGCACAGTAGGTCAGGCAGCATCTGAGGAGCAGGAAAATCGACACTTCGGGCCTTCATCAGCCCTTCATCAGAAATGAGGTTTGTGAGCTGAGAGGGTGGGGAGATAAATGGGAAGGGAGTGGGGCTGAGGGTAAGGTAGCTGAGAGTGCGATAGGTGGATGGAGGTGGAGGTAAGGGTGATATGTCAGGAGGAGGGTAGAGCGGTTAGGTGGGAAGGAAGATGGACAGATAGGAGGGGGCGGTGCCTAGTTGGAACTGGGGTAAGATGGGGGAGGGGGAATGAGGAAACTGGTGAAGTCCACATTGATGCCATGTGGTTGGAGGGTTCAAGGACGGAAGATGAGGTGTTCTTCCTCCTGTCGTCGGATCGTTAGGGTGTGGTGATGGAACAATGAAACTGGATGTTATGAGGCATATTGAAGCAGAAGAATGAGCAGTCTATATTGCTGTGGCCCATTTGAAAGAGAAAACAATCCATGGTAATACCGACAAAATCAAGCAAAGTATGCCAGGTTTTCCATCTTTCAACACTGACAAGCTGGGTCTGCCTTTTTATACTGCACTCGGGGGATGTGACTGTCACTGGCTGAGTTAGCACTTATTGCCCATCCTTAGTTGCCCATGAGAAGGTGATGGTGGCTTGTCTTCTTGAATCTTGCAACCCATATGCTATAGGTTGACCCACATTGTCCTTGGGGAAGGAATTCCAGTATTTTGATCCAGTGACAGTGAAGAAATGGCAATCTTTTTTGAAATCAAGATGGTGAGTGGCTTGGAGGGAAACTTGCAGGTGGTAGTGTTCCCATATATCTGCTGCCCTTGTTCTTCCAGATGGAAATGGTTGTAGGTTTTAAAGACACTGTCTGAAAATCTTTTGATGAATTTTGTAGTGCCTTTTGTAGAGAGTCTTGTTGCTACTGAGCATTAGTGCTGGAGGGACTGGATGCTTTTGGATGTGTTGTCAATCAAGCAGGCTGCTTTGTTATGGATGGTGCCAAGTGTCTTGAGTGTTGTTGCAGCTGCATCCATCCAGGCAAGTGGGGAGTATTCCATCACACTCCTGACTTATGCTACTGTTGATGCTGGACAGACTTTGGGGAATCAGGAGATGAGTTAATTGCAGCAGTAATTCTGGCTCCTGACCTGTTTTGGTAGCCACTTTGTTTATGTGACGAGTCCAGTTCAGTTTTCAGTCAATGGTAACCCCCATCATGTTGATATTGGGGGGTTCAGTGATTGTAATATCATTGAATTTGAAAGAGTGGTGGTTAGATTGGTTCTTACTGGAAATGGCCAGTGCCTGGCATTTGTGTGGTGCAAATGTTACGTGTCATTTGTCAGCTCAAGCCTGGAAATTGTCCAGATCTTTTCGCATTTGAACATGGACTGCTTCAGTATGTGCAAATAGTGCTGACCAGTGTGCAATCATCAGTAAACAATCCACTTCTAACCTTATGTTGGAGGGAAGGTCATTGATGAATCAGCTGAGGATGGCTGGGCCTAAGACACTACCCTGAGAAACTCCTGCAGAGATGTCCTGGAGCTAAGATGTCTGAACTCCTACAACCACAACCATCTTCCTCTGTGCCAGGTATGACTCCAACCAGCAGAGTGTTTGCCTCTAGATAGCCATTAATTCTAAGGCTGCTTGATGCCACACTAGGTCAAATGCAGCCTTGATGTCAAGAGCTGTCTTTCTTACCACCTCACCTCTGGAATTCAGTTCTTTTGTCCATGTTTGAACCATGGCTGTAATGAGGTCAGGAGCTGAGTGACCCTGGCAAAACCCAAACTAGTCATCACTGAGCAGGTTATTGCTGTGCAGGTGCTGCCTAATAGCTGTGCTGATGACACCTTCCATCACTTTAGAGTGTAGACTGATGGGGTGGTAATTGGCTGGGTTGTATTTGTCCTGCTTTTTGCTTACAGGACCTACCTGGACAATTTTACATATTGTTGAATAGATTCCAGCATTGTAACTGTACTGGAACAGCTTGGCTAGGGGAGCTGCAAGTTCTGGAGCATAAGTCTTCAGTACCATTGCCAGATTATTGTCAGGTATATAACCTTTGCAGTATCCAGTGCCTCCAACCATCTATTGATATCAGATGGAATGAATCAAATTGGCTGAGGACTGATATCTATGATGTTGGGTACCACTGGAGGAGGTCAAGATCAATCATCCACTAGGTACTTCTTACCGAAGATTGCTGCAAATGCTTCAGCTTTATCTTTTGGACTGATGTGCTGAGCTCTTCCATCGTTGAAGACGGGGATATTTTTGAAGCCTCCTCCTCCAGTGAGTTGTTTAGTTGTCCGCCACCATTCACAAACTGGGTATGATAGGACTGCAGGACTTAGAGCTGATCTATTGGTTGTGAGATAAATTTGCCTTGTCTATCACTTGCTGCTTATGCTGTTTAGCATGCAAGTAGTCCTGTTTAGTAGCTTCACCAGTTGACACCCCATTTTTAAGTATGCCTGGTATTGCTCCTGGCAAGCCCTCCTGCACACTCCATTGAAACAGGGGTTGATTCCTGAAGAAGGGCTTATGCCCGAAACGTTGATTCTCCTGCTCCTTGGATACTGCCTGACCTGCTGCGCTTTTCCAGCAATACATATTTCAGTTCTGATCTCCAGCATCTGCAATCCTCACTTTCTCAGGATTGACCCTCTGGCTTGATGACAATGGTTAAGTGGGAGATGTGTCTAGAAGCAGTACCATGGAGAAAACAGAACGATTAGAATAAAAGCAAAATCCTGTGGATACTGGAATTCTGAAGCAAATACAGAGAATGCTGGAGAAACTGTTCTTCAGAACTGAAGATTTCATACCGTACTCAAAATGTTAACTCTGTTTTTTTTCTCACTTCACAGACCCGCTGACTTTCTTGAACATGGAAAGATTCTTGGCTTTCAAGATCGAATGCCAACGCTGGCAGCATGTGCCTCTCAGTTTGACAGTGGTCCAAGAAGAAGTCAGAAGCCTGTTTGGGACCTTACAGGATGAGCTTTAAATGATTGCACACAACCCACCCTTCCCCATCCTATCCCCACATGGTGAAAGGGAGAAGTGATCTACTTAAGTCACAAATAACTTGAGACAAAAAAAACAAAAATAAGCTATGTGGGAGGGGAGTTTGCTGGTGGAACATGTTGAATCTGTAACGTGGAGTTCAAACAAACCTTTGATTTAAAACCTTCATTCCAAAAGATCCTCAAAATCTAGTGCCATGTTGGTGATGTAGCAGCAGAATCTTTCCCCGTGCCAATATGCCCAACATCAAGACTCTAAATTATTTAAAGTAACATCTGCTGAGTTGCAAGAGGGATATCCTGTAAGAGTTTCTGAATTGTCAAACATCGCCAGCAACTCATGGTGACCAACCAGAATGAAAGAAAGTTAATTTGTGAAGACACCAACACTAATCTTCCAAGTAACACCCTCCACCTGGGACAGAGTCTGTAGTTTGAATATTGGACTTAACAGCCATCTCAGAATCCATCAGCTAGAGCGAAGCAAGCCAACCTTAGAGTCAAAGGGACTGCTTAAGAAACATTGGTGAGGTTGTTAAATTTGAACTCATTTAATATTTCTGTTACATTCAGTACTTTTTTTTTGTTTTGCAAGCTATTTAAGGTGAGATTGCACAGTATTGCTCATGTATAACAAATCATTTCGATTTTTTTAGTTGATTTATTCAAGTAAAAATTGTTCTCCAGAACTTAACTCTGGCTTTCTTTGGGAAGCCATGCTTTACTTCAGGTCTTTCCACTTAAAGTCATGAATTTCAGATATCCAACCCTGAGGATAATGGCTGTAAAATGATTTGGGAGATCCTCTGGCCATGAAAAATACCATATAAACGTAAGATTTTCTCTTACAAAACAGGAAGAGTTTAGGTTTATTTCCATGTAAGATTGCACCAAGTTTATGATGTGAACTCAATATTTCAGAGTGTTCCCAGGAGATCTGAAATCAAACCTCAATGTCCCAGAAATAGGCAACAAGTCCTGAAGTATTTCAGAAGAGAAATGTTATTTTGATAAGAGTTGGATAAAGCGCCACATGGCAATCTCAGGAGGGAAAGCGGAAGAAATGGAATTGGTAACATTAAGTTAACTGGATAACAGATTATTTATAACAACAGGAAGCAGAGAGTAGAGGGCAAGAGTAACAGTTCAAATGAGAGAAAGGTAGAAAGCAATGTTTCACAAGGATTAATGCCTGCACCACTCCTATTCATAACTGCATTACTTATCTAAACTGGAAGAAGTGACTCAATATCAAGGCCTGCTGACGATACCAAATTGGAGGTGTGGTGTGGGTGAGTAGAGTTTTTGGCAGTGCTACAGTTAGCATTGAGAAAGAAGGCAATATCATAGAAGAAAGCATTAGGAAATATAGCTGGGCGGTTAAGTGGCAGATGAATTTTAGCATAGATAAATGTGAAATGACACACTTTGATCTTGCAGAAACACATCAACACCATAGAAAATAAAAAAAACTAAATGGAGAAAAGATCGAATTAAAATGTATCCACAGATATAGGTGTACATTCATCAGTAGCAGAATCACAGGTCAGCAACTAAAAATAAAAATAAAATGGGTAAAGAACAAAATAGCAGTGAAATGATGTGAATTGGCGAAAGACATTAGTCATTGTTTTAAAAACTGCACTGCTCTGTTTTCCAAGCTATTAAAAGGATGTAGAGGCATGAGAAAGAAATCAGAATGTTTTATAAGGATAATGCCTGAACAAGGCATCTGGGAAAATTGAACAGGTTAGGGCTTCTTTCCTTGAAAAAGCGATGATGAGATAGAAATGTTTTGTCAAGGTCATCCAAAAGTGGAGAATTCAAAAGTAGCGACTGCATATACAAGGTATTTACTGTTAAATCCAATAGGGAAAAAGGAGAACTTTCTTTGCTCAGAAGGCAGTTAGCATGTGGACTTCACTTTCAAAAAGGTGGTTGAGAATCTAAAACCATAAGATGTAGGAGTAGAAGGAGGCCATTCGGCCCATTGAGTCTGCTCCTCCCTTCAATTAGATCAAAGCTGATCTGATAATTGTCACTTCCACTGAACCCTCAATTGCTTTGTAAAATTGTAAGGTTAGCCTTTTTAAGATTAAAAATCTGTCTATCCCAGCCTTAAATAATAATTAATGACCCAGCCTTGTCAGCCCCGTGTAATAAGGAATTCACAGATTCACAATCCTCTGGGAAGAAATTCATCTTAGCTACATAGATTTCAGTTGGATGTCTGATGAATACTCATGTATTTTCGTTTATGTGTGAAACTATTGTTCTCTAAATAAAGTTATTTAAACTTTTAAGCTCATTTCTGCCTCATGTCGAGTCTGAAAAGAGACTGAAAATTGTCAGTTATTACGTGCTTTTTCATACTTGCCCCTTCCGGCTCTCCTGTTTTCTCTCCAATCTAATTCTAGTTTGCCATTCTTTATTTCTAATTCTGATTTGATTCCAAATTACCTTTTTTTCCTTCTCCATTGTTCCTCTGTATCTGTCTCATGAGCTTCCTTGCACATTTACTGAGTTTCTGCATTAGTGTCTATATATATATATGTGTGTGTATGCATCATTTTGTGCCTGTATTCTGCATCTAGATCAGGATTGAGAATGTGTTCCCCAAAGAGAGTGTCATAGCCAAGTTGACCTTAGCCACATTTAATGCCCCAAGTTTATTTTTAATCAAGCTTTTTCTGGGAAAGTGTCGATTTATTTTCCATAACAGTAACTCTGAGATACAACATTTAGTAGGTGTCAATAAAATGAATTGCATCATTAGATAAGGCAATAAGGAAGTGGATTGGAATATTGGTTTTGTTCTGAGTTTGTTCCTCTTAAAATTGAGTTGGAATTTGAAATAAACTTGCATTTTCAGTGTTAGCACTCATATTCTGGCAAGGACTGCCAGACTCCCAGCATTTTAATATGTATAGTGCTAGATACAGCCCCATCCCTTTACTAGCAGAAATAAAACAAGCAGATTCATATAAACTGACTTTTTAAAAAATGCATAATGAAACAAGTATTATTGGGACAACAAATCAACAATTTCCCAGTAAGGCAGCCATGAATGTGGGTGTCTTACTTGATACTGGTCAGAATTCATTACACTTTCTTTCCAATTATCTCCAGCCTTCCCAATAGGCCAAGCCCGTGATATTGTGTGGTTTTGGTGTGAGCATTTGAAATTGGCACTGTTGTTGATGTAATAGCCCCATCAGCTCGTAACATAGGAGTCTCCCCAATGTTCATATCACTAGTCATAGATTCAACATTGCTAAAAAGAGACAAGTATTTGAAGCTTTTTATTTTGCCTTCCTCAGAATGAAATGCAAGAGATAAGTTTAAACAAATGAACACAATTTTATATAGTTTGAGACGAGTACTGATTGGTTGAGCCATCGTTGGCATAGCGATGTGGCAATAACAATTTCCTTTCCACCCTAATTCTCAAACCAGGCAGGGAGATTCTGACTGGCCAGAGTGTTTCCATGGGGATGCTGCAGTGATTGGCTGTTCCTCTGAACACTTTTGCACCATAAGTATTTGGTCTTCTTTGTCACTGTTCTGCACCAAATTTCAAAGGTGTTCTGATGGATTTTTTTGAAGTCATAGAATCATTGAGATCTACATCTCCTCCATGCTTGTCAAAACCTAACTACTTTAATCCCATTTTCCAGACTTGGGCCATAGTCCTGTATGCCTTGGCATCACAAGTGCACATCTAAATACCGTACTTGTTAAATGTTATAAGGGGTTCTGCCTCTTCCATCCTAACAAGAGGTGACTTCCAGATTCTCACCACCCTCTGGGTAAAAGAAAACCTTCACTTCTCTTCTAAACTTCTGCTCCTTACCTTAAATTTATGTATCTTGATCATTAATCTCACTCTCAAAAAGAAAAGTTTATTCATGTCTATACTATCTATATCACTCATAATTTTATCCATCTCAATTATGTCCCCCTGTCAATCTCCATTGCTTTAACAATAACAACCCCAGTCCATCCAATCTCTCTTCTGATCTGCAACTCTCCATCTCAAGCAAGGTCCTGGTAAATCTCTTCTGCACCATCGCCATATGTTGCCTAACCAATGTTTTATACAGTTCCAGTCTAACCTCCCTGCTTCCAGTGGTGCACAGTGAGGTGGTGCATGCACACCAAGGTCTCTCTGATCCTCAGTGTTGCCCGGGGTGGTACCGTTCATCACAAATTCCCTTACTTTATTAGTCTTGCCCAAATTCATCAGCTCACATTTATCCAATTGAATATCATTTGTCACTGATCAGCCCCTCTGACAAGCCTATTTATATTCTATGGCCATCCTCCGCATTACTTACCAGACACCAATTTTTGTACCATCTGTGAACTTACGGATCAAAGCTCCTAAATTCAATTCTAAATCATTTATATGAACCGCAAACAGCAAGGACCCCAACATTGACCCCTGTACAACTCCATTGAACAGGCTTCCAGTTGGAAAAACAGCCTTCAACCATCACCTTCTGCTTCCTGTCACTCACTTAATTGTGGATCTAATTTGCTAAATTTCCTTGGAGCACATGGGTTCTTACTTTTGCTATCAGTCTCCTGTGTGGGACCTTATCGAAGTCAGAAAGAACACCCTTCTCCATCGCAGTCTTCAGCACATTCAGAGTTACAACATTTGGATTGATATTAATACTTCTTTCTTGATGGAATCCAGGCCTGGAGGTGAAGGAGGGAGGTCAAAGAGGAGGAGAGTGACAATTAAAACAGAGTGGGCAACTTCCCTTCTTTATTCTTGCCTCCATCTCTGGCTGGATATGATTTTAAATTATGAGCTGTATGGACCCTGGTACCATTTTGGCAACGTCTGTTTCAACCTCATGTTTGAAACTGAGAGCAGTGAAGACATTCCCACCAGATTCACTCCTGAAAGGAATAGGGCTTGGGATTCAATGGGATTTGAAAGATACAGTTTTATTCACAATAATGGTTCCTTTGGACTCCATAACAAAAAAGCTGTACCAGAATTTCTCTATTCCCTAACCAAATTTCAACATGGACTGAAGATAAGTGAAACAATGAAAAGTGATCAGACTTAGGATGTATTTGAAAGGATCTCTTGCATTTAGGCTCTCAAGCTAAGGTGATGGGTTCCATTATACAACTATCTTTCCATTGTGTAGTTTTTAAAAAATTCATGCATCGAATCTTGGGATTGACCTGAGGCCAGCATTTATTCCCCCATCACTATCTGCCTTTGAGAAAGCATCGGTGAACCAAATTCATGAATTGCTGTAGTCTGTGTGGTGTAAGTACACCCGCAGTGCTGTTAGGAAGGGATTTTCAGGATTTTACCCCACTGACACTGAAGGAATATAGCTCCAGGTTAGGATGGTGTATGGTTTGGAGGAGGACTTGTTCCTATGATCTTGTCCTTTTAGTCATAGAAGGTGCATTTGAAGCAGCTTTGTGAGATGCTGAGTGCATCTTGTAGATGTTACAAACTGTTGGTACTGTGTGTCAGTGTTGAAGGGCGTGAATGTCAAAGGTGAACATTAAACATTAGACATGGTGCCAATCAGTTCCTCCAGTTTGGCAAGAGGGAGTATCAGGTAGCATTGGCTAAGAGGAACAACTTAGGGGCCTGTTAGTAGTTACTGAGGTGAGTTTGCAACAATAGCACAAGACAACCTGTTAAATCTCATAGAGAGAGACAAAACTGTATTGAGCCTACATTATTTACATTTCAGCTCAAAGTTGATCTTTGATAATATGTTAATCGTTGCCCAATGAGGAAATATGCGGAAATTCCCACATTTGTTTATAAGCTATTGTCAGCGCAATCTGCCGAAATAACTTTTCAACCAAGTTTCAGTTTATTTTATTGGTCCAATTTTGATGTGATAATTTGGAGCACACTCAACTGCTCATAGTTTTGTTTCTGTCCTTTTACTATTTTTTATTCATGGAATGTGGGCATCGTTTGCAAGGTCAACATTTTTTGTCCATCGCTAGTTAGCCTTCAGAAGGTTATGATGAGCTGATTTGTTAAACCTCTGCCATATGTGTGCTGCAGGTAGACCCCACAAAGCTATCAGGGAGGAAATTCCAGGATTTTCATCCAGTGACATTAAAGGAACAATGATATATTTCAAGTCAGTATGTTGAGTGGCTTGGAGGGCAACTTACAGGTGATAATGTTCCATTTATCTGCTACTGTTATTCTTCTAGTTGGTATTGGTTGTACATTTGGAAAATGCTGTCTCAGAATTCCTGCAGTGCATCAGGTAAACACTGCTGCTATTGTGCATTGGTGGCAGAGGGAGTGAATGATTGATCCAGTCAAGTTTTTCCTGGATGGTGTAAAACATCCTGGGTGTTGTTGGAGCTGCACTCAACCAGGCAAGTGGGGAGTTCCCCATTACACTCCAGAAATCTGCTTTGTAGACAATAGAAAGGTTTTAGGAGGCTAGCAGGTGAGTTATTTGCTGCAAGATTCCTGGCATCTGATCTGCTGTTGAAGCCACAGTGATTACACAACTGATCCAGTTCAGGTTCTGGTCAATAGTAATTTCCAGCATGTTGGTAAGGAGGAACTCAACAATGGTATTGCCATTGAATGTCAAGAGCTATAGATTCTCACTTGTTTGAAATGATCATTGCTTGGCACTTGCCATAGGAATGTTTTTTTCTCACCTGTCAGCCCTGAGTGAGATATTGTCTGGGTCCTGTTGCATTTGGACATGGAATGGCTCACTATCTGAAAAGTTGCAAATGCTGCTGAACATTAAGCTTTCAAATGAATACAAAAGGAGTCAGAAGCTATTTACAAATAAATAAATGCAAAAAGATAAAGAATAAATATAGAGTTTGCAAATATTTGGGTGGTGGGATGGGATTGGTTAATGCAGAAGATTATGGTTTATAAGGTTGTCTGTCGGACCAATCCCTTGGTAAACATTTCTGACCTGAGATACTCTGACTGGTTGGCAACTTTCTGACTTGAAGGGTTGAAGGAACTATTGTGAGTGTGCGGAACATGCTGAATCTGTCATGTAGAGTTCAACTGATCGTATCAAAATTTAAGGACTGGCTTGAAGTTTGCATACAGTAATTGTAGTTTAAGTGATATTTAATTCCTAGAGTGTGGCTGTTGACATTCCAAGTCTGTCCCGTGATTGTCATGGTGTAACCGTGCTGTTGTTAAAGGATCTGAATGGATCGAAACCTGCAAAATGGTGCTCCAGATAAGATTATCCATTGTATAAATATGATTAAAGTTATAATAAGCATACCAAATGGCCTGGTTGCTTGTAAAGTGAGGCGTTGGTAGAGATGAGATTATTGTTGCATTAGCAATGTGAAGTTTGAAGAACAGCATGCCAGCTATGAATGTTGAACAAAATGTTTGATTAGACTGCCAAGAGATGACTGTCTGATTGTTGAACTCTAAGAAGCCAGGTTTATTCTCTTCAGAGACAATCTTGGTGGTAGAGGCACTGGGTGGGGTAGGAGGAACCATGCCCCATATGATAGATAGCTTGTTTAGGACAAAGTAATCTAACCAACTGTTGGGAAACCAGAACAAGTGAACTTATCAATTTCTCCATCCTGACTTTCGGACAACATCAGGCATCCCTGAGTATAAACCTCACTGAGCTTTTTTTATTCACACATTGGTTGTGGACATTGTTGGCAGCATTTATTACATGTCTGTGACTGAACAAGGTAATGATGAGCTACCTTTATGAACCGCTGCAGTTCACCTGCTGTGGTAGACTCACAATGCCATTAGGGAGGGAATTCCAGGATTTTGACACAGTGACACTGAAGGAAGAGTGAAATGCTTCCAAGTCAGGATGATGAGTGGCTTGCAAGGAACTTGCAGCTGGTGGCATTCCCATGTATTTGCTGCCCTTGTACTTCAGGATGGAAGGGGTCATGGATTTGGAAGACGCAGTTTCAGGAGTTTTGGTGAATTTCTGCAGTGCCTATTGTAGATTGTACACACTGCTGCTGCTGAGCTTAGTCTTGGAGGACTGGATGTTTGTGGATGTGGTACCAATCAAGCATACTGTTTTGTCTTTGATGGTGTCAAGTTTCATGAATGTTGTGAGAACTGCACTTATCCAGGCAAGTGGGAGTATTCCATCACACCCCTGACTTGTGCCTTGGGAATGGTGGGTAGTCTTTGGGAAGTAAGGAGGCGAGCTACTTGCTGCAGTATTCCTAGCCTCTGACTTGTTCTTGTAGCCCAAACATTTGTATGGTGAGTCCACTTCAATTTCTGATCAATTCACAGGATGTTGATAGTGGGGATAGATAGTAACAGCATTATATTTCAAGGGGCGATGGTTAGATTGTCTCTCATTGCATATGGTCATTTCCTAGCTTTTGTATGATGAGAAAGTTAATTGCCGAATTCAGCCCAAGCCTGGATATTGTCCAGGTCTTGTTGTATTTGAATGGAGTCTAAGCCAGTACTTGCAGAATTACAAATGGTGCTAAACATAAATGTAAATGCTGGTGAACATCCCCACTTCAGGGTGATGGGGAATAGCGTCATTGATGAAGCAGCAGAAGATGTTTGGACCCAAGACAGTCCCCTGAGAAACTCCTGCAGAGATGAGATGACTAATCTCCAACCGCAATCATCTTCCTACTTGCCAGCGATAAGTCCACCCAATAAAGAGTTTATTCCCTCCCCCATGCCCATTGATTCCAGTTTTGCTAGAGCTCCTTGATATCATACTTGGTCAAATGTGGCCTTAATGTCAAGAGCTCTCACTCTCAACTCACCTCTGGAATTCAGTTCATTCATCCATGTTTGAACTATGGTTATGATGGGGTCAGGAACTGAGTGGCCCTCGCAGAACCCAAACTGGACATCACTGAGCAGATAACTGCTGAACAGGTGCTGCTCGATAGCAGTATTGATGACACCTTCCATCACATTACCGATGATCGAGGGTAGACTGATGAGGCAGTAATTGGCTGAGTTGGGTTTGTCCTGCTTTTTGGGTACAGGTCATTTCTGGGTAATATTCCACATTGTCAGGTAAATGTCAATGTGGTAGCTGTACTGGAACAGTTGGTCTAAGCAAGGTCTGGAGCACAAGCCTTCAGTGCTATTTGCCAGAACATTATCAGACCCCCACAGCCTTTGCAATACTTAGTGCCCCCAATTATTTCTTGGTATCACAAGGGGTGAATCAGATGCGCAAGTGTAATTTTTGAATGCCAAATAAACATGCTTATGCAAATAATAATTTAGGAGACTTGAGTTGTTCATACCCAGAGCGAGCATCCAAACAAGAAGGGGATGTTAATTTACTTTTTTTTTAAATAGATTACATCACCATCAATACTAATTTCTAAGCTTCACACAGATTTAATTACATTTGCTGATGTTAATTCTTATACAGTTGAGTGCATTTAACCTGTTGTAGCAATGGACATATAATCAGTAGATGGTCTATGAATGTGGCCACGAATGGATCATACCTCATTAATTGATTAATAAATTAAATGTGGAAGCATCAATAAATCATTGAATATTTTGTTTCTGTTACAGAACTCTAAGACTCCTTTCTCTGCAGAAGTAATTAAACCCAAATACTTTGCAATGTTTTCTCTGTGTCACTCCCATTCCAATTAATCATGCTCAGTTGCTCCACAACATTGCAGCACGGTGGCTCAGTGGTTAACACTGCTGCCTTACAGTGTCAGGGACCTGGGTTTAATTCCCACCTCAGGCAACTATCTGTGTGGAGTTTGTGCATTCTCCCTGTGTCTGTGTGGGTTTCCTCCCACAGTCCAAAGATGTGCAGGTTAGGCGAATTGGCTATGCTAAATTGCCTGTAGTGTTCGGTGGATTAGTCGGGGGTAAATTTAGGGGGGTGGGTTTCTCTTCGGAGGGTCAGTGTGGACTTGTTGGGCTGAAGGGCCTGTTTCCACACTGTAGGTAATTGATCTTTGTCTGCTTTTTAAATGTGTCCTGTCACCATCAAAGACTTATGCGTGTCCACTTCCAGGTTTCATTTTTTCTGCATCCTCTTTAGGATTCGAACAATTTAATTCACTTCTCCTTATTCTTTGTTACAAAATATACTTCAGTACTAAATATCAACTGCTGCGTGCTTGCCCGTTGCAGTCTGTCCTTATCCTTTCCATTGTTTACTAATTCCCACATTATATCATCTGCAAACTTACAAATTTATACTCCTGCATGTACTAGTTCCGACCATTACTACATTTAAAAAGAGCTATGTTCCAAATTTCGAGTGTGTATCACCTTCCAGCCGTGTAAGCAATCATTTTCTTATTTTTCTTTCATGTAATTGCTGCCCATCCCTAACAGCCCTGGAGAAGTTGGTAAGTTACCTGCTAGAATCATTGCAGTCAATGCAGTGTAAGCATACCTATGGTGTTGTTGGATGTTTCAATTTTGATCCAGTGACAACTGTAATACAATTCCAAGACAGATGGAGAAGAACGAGCAGATAATGGTGCTCTTATGTATCAGTTGCCCTTGTTGTTCGCGAAGATATGGGTCACAAATGTAGAAAGTGCCGCAGTGCATCTTGTATGTAGTTCATATTGTTGCCACTTTGTGCCCATGGTGCAGGGTGTGAATATTTAAAGCAATGGATGGGGTGCCAATCAAATGAAACGCTTTATCCTGCATGACATCAACCTTCTTGAGTACTATTGGAGCGATGCTCATCCAGATTTTTTCCAACGTACTATTGAGTTGCACTTTGTAGATGGCAGATTGGTTTTGGGGAGTTATTTGCTACAGAATTCCCAGCCTATAACCTTCTTGAACCTTCAGTAATTATATTTTTGATCCAGGTTTGGATTATGATCAGTGATAATCTGAAAGATATTGAATGTCAGGAATTCAGAGATAGAAATGCCATTGAAAATAAAAAGGAGAAGGTTACATTGTCTCTTGTTGCACATGATGATGTCTGGCATATGCAAAACATGAATATCAACCCAAGACTGAATATTGTCCAGATTATGCTGCATATGGACATGGATTGCGTTGATGCCTCTTTTTTATTTTTCACTTTTTTATTTCTGCCCCTGAGTCAATTTTAATTCACATAATTTAAGGGGGAGATGATGGCCCGTGGTATGGACTGTTATTTCAGAGACCCAGACAATGTTATGGTGACCAGGGCTCAAATCCCACCACAGCAGATGCTGGACTATGCATTCGATAAAAATCTGGAATTAAGAGTCTAACGATGACCACAAATCTGTTGCTGATTGTTGTGGGAAAAAACCATTTGGTTTATTAATGCCTTTTAGAGCAGAAAACTGCCATCCTTACCTGGTCTGGTCTACATGTGACTCCAGATCCACAACAATGTGGTTGATTCTTAACTGTCCTCTGGGCAATTAGGAACGGGCAATAAATGCTGGCCTAGCCTGTGACCCCCTCATCCTACAAACACATTCTTTAAAAAGTTGCTCATCCTTTAATTCCCCAGTAACTTCAAATGGATATGCCAAACCTCCAGGATTGTTTTATGGTCTCTAGGAATTAAAAATTAATCCCAAGGAATTTGCTGTGGAAAAAGAAGCCCAGAGAGATTTAATGGAACCAGTCTCTATGTAGCTTTTTTATTTGTTAAATTTTTATCGTGAATTGTAAAAATAGTGAAGTCGAGTTAAAGGTCATTCAACTAGTAGTCAAGAATAATTGGTTGGTCAAGATTTTATTCACTCTCCAATTGACCTGGGAAATCAGCAAACATGAGGATTTACCACAAATAAAAAGGCAATATCCTGTAGTATCTCTGAAATGAAAAGCAGAGATGATTGCAAAACTGAGCTGGTCAGGCAGAACCTATGAACAGAAGAAATGAATTTACATTTCAGGCCAATGATCTTTCATCAGAATTGGGACAAGTTGGGAAAAAAGTGGTTTTAAGCAACTGAAAGGAGGTGGGATGTGGACATGAGGAGTATTGGATCACCCTTGATTCTATTGAATGGCCAACCCTATACCTATTTCTTATGATCTTAAAATTAAAAAAAAGGTTAAGTTAGTGATAGGGTGGAAGTCAGATGAGATTAAATGGCAAAAGAAGAAGCTGGAAATGCAAGATTAAGAGAGTTGGGACATATGTAAAAATAAAAGATGTGTCCAGAGGAGGGGGTGAATGGCTAAAGGACTCATGGTCCTAGGGCTTTATTTCAATTAATCTATTTGATGACCCAGCAGAACTCAACGAGGTGCAATGATGTTTCCTATTGGCTGCATAGGGCAAACTTCAGCCTAGATTTCTACAGTCTCCCTCCCTTTATCACCCACCTGACAGCTGTTAGTATGAGCTGTGCTGCAGCTTCCAATTACTATATTCCTGCTTCAGCTTGCCTTCCAGACTGCTGATCCAGGTAGGATCAGATTGAAGAAAATGCAGGGAAATGAGGGCCCAGCCAATTTGGACAAACCTTTCAGTTTTGAATGAATTGGGCTGATTGCTTCAGGGTTCTTTTCAGAAATGAATTACTGGCCAACACCTACCCACTTCCACCACACCATTCATTAAAATGGGAGTCTCAGATTCTGTCCATTTAACCAAATCTAATTGGACTTGAGATATACAGTAACTTTGACGTTAATTATCATTTGAGTTGAGTTACCATCTTTACCAATCCTTTCCCCTACAATTTGATTCTTAATTCCTCACCAAAATATCTCATTTTAATCTGAATCATTGCATCAACACAATGAGTGGGCATCATACATAACAGAGTATGTGCTGAATGTAAGGCACTCAACCCAAATCAGAGTTAATGATTAACTGATCACACCATCAATTTCAACAACTTCATCGCCTATAAGTTTTCCAGACTCAGATGAAATAGAATTCAGTTCAAAGGTTGTTTAAACAACTTTTATTCCTTGCTGCAATAAATGGCAATCTATGAACAGGAGAACATTAGCTACTTTATGTTGAACAGGATCTGACCTCCACCACTCTCTGCTATCTTGTCACTGTTTGTGAGTCATAATAGGAGATAAGGAATGAATACAACATATTTATATCTGGCAGAGCGTCATACCTCCCAAAACATTTATCAACCAATGAGATGCTGTTTGAAGTATAATCATTGATGTAATTCAGGGAAATTCATCTGCCAAATTATATATAGAATGGTCCAATAAATAGCAATATGTCAATGACCAGAGTATCTGCTTTTGATGATGTTGTTTAAGGGATAAATATTGCTGAGGACTCCAGGACCCTTCTTTAGTAAGTGTCATTGAATCTTTCACATCTGAGAGGACTGATTTGAACTCTGACTTGAGATGAGAGAGTGTTACATACTGAGCCTCAGCTAATCACTTAATTGCCACCCTTCCTATTGGAGCACCCTTAACTTCTCTTGAACTATTCATTTACCCTTACTATTCTTATACAAGCCAGAATCATATCTTTTTCGATTAGCTGTCAGCATTTCCTTAGCTTCCCTTTTAACTAACGTCCTGTCCCACAACACTACCTGCCCCCGTTCCACCTTCCTTCATTTTCTCACTGTTACTCCATCCCATTGTTTCTTCAATGTTTGCAGGAATTATTCAGAATTCCTTTCCTCAATGTTAAACAGGATTTTAGCTGATGAACAGGGGTAAGACACAAAATTGGGGATTAAGACACAAAAAATTCCAGTGAGCGGGAATTGTGACTGGATCAAATAAATATGGAATTATCCCAGCATTTTGCACCAACCAGTGATAACTTTTCCATGCTGTGTGGGATCAGACAGGGCCACCAAGCTAAGCTCTCTGTGGGGAATCATCGTTCAATGAAACGGACGTGCTTGAAAGCCTCTAAACAGTGAAACTGTATTGCTGGTAGGCTGCCTATGTGGAAGGTTTATGTCCACAGCACTTTGCTCACCTTCACTTGACCTTCTGTACTGTTAAGACTTCACTGCAGCATGGGACAGCTTATGTAACTCTATGTTGCATCCCTAGTGAGGAAGAAAGGGAGCACATTGACAACATCAAGAGCACCAGATATCACACGAGCAGCCTTCCGTCTCCTACCCAGCCACAGTGGGGAAGAGGAAACGACTACTGAGATCTAGCTGGGAAAAGGTGATTGCCCCAACACAAGATGTATCAAAAAAAGACTATCTTTTTGATCTGTCTGTACACTGATGTCCCAGGAGGCTCAACTTTTAATGCCAGCTCATTGCTGAGAAAGCCTCCTGGAATATGACCTCATGCACAATGGGACTTGTAGACATAGTACCATAGAAATCCAAATGGCCATCCTTGAAGAGTCATATCCTGTTCTCTTTCTCTTCTTTGCATTGTGTACTCAGTCTCCTGCAAGGAGGTCAGAATGCTACTCGATTAGTCACAGCTGGTTGACCACAAAATCCGGTATCTAATACCTTGGTTAAGGTGAAGACCCAAAGCAAAGACCATGATGGAATCATGGCCGCATGGTGGTTCACGCAGTTGCCTCACAGCACTGGGGACTGTTGTGGAGAAAATATAGAGAATCACCAGGAGACACAGAGAGTTCCTCAAGAAGTAGGTCTTTTATTTGCAAACAAAAACCATGACACTGAGAAAGCAGACTCTCGAATGCCCACGAACCTCAGGGTCCGTGGATTTTTATACCTTTTTTTAATCATGTTTCTGTTAGCTTATCAGCATGTCTAACTATATTAATCAAAGTACCTCACTCTAGCTACATAATCAACCAGTGATGTTAGTTCCCATTATCTCTTTAGTTGTACATTCTACTTAATGCTATTCTAATGTCATGGTTAGATATTTATTGCTAACTCTGCTACAGTGATCCTCCATTCCAGACTAACCTGTCATGATAGATATTTAGCTATTCCATCGATTACAATAGTCTCCTATCTCCTGACTCTACTAACGATTAATTAGATATTTTAATGTCATGTCCCAAATATTTATTGTCCCAATCCTGTCATAATAACACTTAACAGAGAAACTTGCTTTATTACTTGTATTATCTCATCTCGTCATAGTGACCTTTCAGCCTTAACCTTACTCTGCTAATTGGTGTAAGAGCATTCCACTATTCTTATCCCATCCTGCTTTCCACAGACCACAGATTGACAGTGGTCTTCATGCTTTAACCCTTCCCATGTTTTCATGTTCTTTATTTTCCATATTCCCCCCTCACTTTGAGACCTACTAGTCTCACCTAGAGAAAGAAGACAATAAGCTCAGCCCCTCTTGTGTCCAGTACAAACAATGTAGGTCCCAACATGGACTAAATAATTTTCAGAGTCTGAGACTTAAAGGGTTCTTCCTCAATTCCTGGGGTCCCTTGGGCCAAAAACCTGTCCTCCAATAACCAGAACAGGAAAAAAAAACACAAGATGCCTCACAATCTAGGAACCGCACGTTCTTCAGAAGTATCATTGACATATATGGACATATTCCTTGCACCATGGCGGTTGTCAGATCATGATAGTAGAGTGGTGGGGTTCCGTCAGAGACACAAGCACTTCCTGGGGTAGCTGAAATGACCAAAAGTTGCCGTGTTGTGACACAAACTAAAAAGGACTTCATAAAAGGTAAATCACAACAAAAGACAAAGGTGACAACAAGCAAAACTGCACCTACAATAAGACCAATCTTAAAAAACCATGCTCCCCAAGACCCTAATATATTATTAAGCCAATCAAAAGCCTGATGGCCAAACCCGTATTGTTTTTTAGCTCCCATCTTAGACTCATTAGTTTCTCCATTGCTTTAGTAAAAGTTCCCCCAGGGCTAGTGTTGTTAGGTATAAAGGTACAGCAATGGTCCCCAAACATCACACAAACTCCGCCCTTTTCTGCCAGTATCCAACTAAGGCCTGTCTGTTTTGCCTTGTTATTTTGGTAGTAGCATCCAATTGTTCTTCCAAGGCTACAAGGGCATCATCAGTATAATTGAGAAATCTCTGCTGGTTGTAATGAATGTAATTAATCCATTCAGCATTCTTGCTAACCCCTATCACTGGGATGAGCCTCCCAGCCTGCGGCAATCTCACTGTGGGCCTTAAACTCATTAGGAATACCTCTTGGCTGTCCTGTGCTATCAATCCGAATTGTTGGATCAGGGACATACCGTCGCTTAGTTCGGCACAAAGCTGACTGTGACGTAACATCAAGCTGCGCGTATAGCAATATAACTACTTCGTGTAGGAGCATTACACAGGCACAGCTGCCACTCCAGTCAGCGGGCTGCGTTGGGTGCAACCCTCCTTTCTTACCACACAGCCACCAAGTATCTGCCAGTGGGATGGGTTGAGAATTTAAAACAGCCCCAAAGTGTCACGACATGGCAACTTTTGGTCATTTCAGCTACCCCAGGAAGTGCTTGTGTCTCTGACGGAACCCCACCACTCTACTATCATGATCTGACAACCGCCATGGTGCAAGGAATATGTCCATATACGTCAACGATACTTCTGAAGAAAGCGCGGTTCCTAGATTGTGAGGCATCTTGTGTTTTTTTTCCTGTTCTGGTTATTGGAGGACAGGTTTTTGGCCCAAGGGACCCCAGGAATTGAGGAAGAACCCTTTAAGTCTCAGACTCTGAAAATTATTTAGTCCATGTTGGGACCTACATTGTTTGTACTGGACACAAGAGGGGCTGAGCTTATTGTCTTCTTTCTCTAGGTGAGACTAGTAGGTCTCAAAGTGAGGGGGGAATATGGAAAATAAAGAACATGAAAACATGGGAAGGGTTAAAGCATGAAGACCACTGTCAATCTGTGGTCTGTGGAAAGCAGGATGGGATAAGAATAGTGGAATGCTCTTACACCAATTAGCAGAGTAAGGTTAAGGCTGAAAGGTCACTATGGCGAGATGAAATAATACAAGTAATAAAGCAAGTTTCTCTGTTAAGTGTTATTATGACAGGATTGAGACAATAAATATTTGGGACATGACATTAAAATATCTAATTAATAGTTAGTAGAGTCAGGAGATAGGAGACTATTGTAATCGATGGAATAGCTAAATATCTATCATGATAGGTTAGTCTGGAATGGAGGATCACTGTAGCAGAGTCAGCAATAAATATCTAACCGTGACATTAGAATAGCATTAAGTAGAATGTACAACTAAAGAGATAATGGGAACTAACATCACTGGTTGATTGTGTAGCTAGAGTGAGGTACTTTGATTAATATAGTTGGACACGCTGATAAGCTAACAGAAACACGATTAAAAAAAAGGTATAAAAATCCACGGACCCTGAGGTTCGTGGGCATTCGAGAGTCTGCTTTCTCAGTGTCATGGTTTTTTGTTTGCAAATAAAAGACTTACTTCTTGAGGAACTCTCTGTGCCTCCTGGTGATTCTCTATGTTTTGGTGAGGAACTAAACATCAAATAGTAGGGGAAAGGATTGGTAAAGATGGTAACTCAACTCAAATGATAATTAATGTCAAAGTTACTGTATATCTCAAGTCCAATTAGATTTGGTTAAATGGACAGAATCTGAGACTCCCATTTTAATGAATGGTGTGGTGGAAGTGGGTAGGTGTTGGCCAGTAATTCATTTCTGAAAAGAACCCTGAAGCAATCAGCCCAATTCATTCAAAACTGAAAGGTTTGTCCAAATTGGCTGGGCCCTCATTTCCCTGCATTTTCTTCAATCTGATCCTACCTGGATCAGCAGTCTGGAAGGCAAGCTGAAGCAGGAATATAGTAATTGGAAGCTGCAGCACAGCTCATACTAACAGCTGTCAGGTGGGTGATAAAGGGAGGGAGACTGTAGAAATCTAGGCTGAAGTTTGCCCTATGCAGCCAATAGGAAACATCATTGCACCTCGTTGAGTTCTGCTGGGGTCATCAAATAGATTAATTGAAATAAAGCCCTAGGACCATGAGTCCTTTAGCCATTCACCCCCTCCTCTGGACACATCTTTTATTTTCACATATGTCCCAACTCTCTTGATCTTGCATTTCCAGCTCCTTCTTTTGCCATTTAATCTCATCTGACTTCCACCCTATCACTAACTTAACCTTTTTTTAATTTTAAGATCACAAGAAATAGGTATAGGGTTGGCCATTTAACCTCTTGAGGCTGTTTTGCCATTCAATAGAATCAAGGGTGATCCAATACTCCTCATGTCCACATCCCACCTCCCTTCAGTTGCAATGGAAAGGATAAGTACAGACTGCAATGGGCAAGCACGCAGCAGTTGATATTTAGTACTGAAGTATATTTTGTAACAAAGAATAAGGAGAAGTGAATTAAATTGTTAGAATCCTAAAGAGCTCTTGACATTCAATGGCAATACCATTGCTGAGTTCCTCCCTATCAACATGCTGGAAATTACTATTGACCAGAACCTGAACTGGATCAGTTGTGTAATCACTGTGGCTTCAACAGCAGATCAGATGCCAGGAATCTTGCAGCAAATAACTCACCTGCTAGCCTCCTAAAACCTTTCTATTGTCTACAAAGCAGATTTCTGGAGTGTAATGGGGAACTCCCCACTTACCTGGTTGAGTGTAGCTCTAACAACATCCAGGATGTTTCCACCATCCAGGAAAAACAGGCTGCTTGACTGGATCAATCATTCACTCCCTCTGCCACCAATGCACATTAGTAGCAGTGTTTACCTGATGCCCTGCAGGAATTCAGTACTATGACCGCAGCTTTTTAACAATATATGTTAAAGATATAGAAGATAGTATTAGCAATAACATTAGCAAATTTGCTGATGATACTAAGCTGGGTAGCAGGGTGAAATGTGATGAGGATGTTAGGAGATTACAGGGTGACCTGGACAAGTTAGGGGAGTGGGCAGATGCATGGCTGATGTAGTTTAATGTGGATAAATGCATGGTTATTCACTTTGGTGGCAAGAACAGGAAGGCAGATTACTACCTAAATGGAATCGGTTTAGGTAAAGGGGCACTATAGAGAGATCTGGGTGTTCATGTACACAGTCAATGAAATTAAGCATGCAGGTACAGCAGGAAGTGAAGAAGGCTAATAGCATGCTGGCCTTCACAACAAGAGGGATTGAGTATAGAAGCAAAGAGGTGCTACTGCAGCTGTACAGGGCCCTGGTGAGACCACACCTGGAGTACTGTGTGCTGTTCTGGTCTCCAAATTTGAGGAAAGACATCCTGGCTATTGAGGGAGTGCAGCATAGGTTCATGAGGTCAATTCCTAAAATGGCAGGATGACCTTCCAGTGAAAGACTGGAGTGACTGGGCTTGTATACCCTGGAGTTTGGAAGGCTGAGAGGGGAAATCGGATTGAGACATATAAAGATTATGAAAGGATTGGACACTCTGGCAGCAGGAAACATGTTTCCGCTGATGGGTGAATGCCAAACCAGAGGACACAGCTTAAAAATACGTGGTAGACCATTTAGGACAGAGATGAGGAGGAAGTTCTTCACCCAGAGAGCAGTGGCTGTGTGGAATGCTCTTCCACAGAGGGCAGTGGAGACCTAGTCTCAGGATTCACTTAAGAAAGAGTTGGATAGAGCTCTCAAAGATAGTGGAATCAATGGTTATGGTGATAAGGCAGGAACAGGATAATCAGCCATGATCATATTGAATGGTGGTGCAGGCTCGAAGGCCCACTCCTGCACCTATTGTCTATAAAAGCACCTGTTCCTTTGTTGTCTGTGTTAAAACACCTTCCTAACATCACCGAGAACTAGAACTAATGTACACCCGGAGGCTGTGCCTAAGGAGAAATAGCACAAATCAAAGATGGAAAGCAACTATTTTATTCCAGCAGCACATCATTAACCACTTCAATCGCTTACAATGATCGTTCAAATTTACAGCGATAATATAATTGGTAGGTCAGAATTACTCAGGTACAGAGAGATTAAACAATAAAAGATTGGAACGTTCATTGTGCAGTAATCTCTCACGTCAGTACTAGGGAGACTCAGCAACTCAGGAAACAAATGAAGTTAGTGTTTATTGGGCCTGACGTCCATCTGCCAACGGATTGATGGCTATTGAATTTGCTGTTAAAACAAACAAGCCTGTTCAATTATTGCTCATGAACATCTATTTTGTTATAGATAAAAGGGGCGGTGGAGATACCACCGCCAACATGATTGTTTGCAATTCATTCGGAAAGAGATAGAAATTCTCAACGTGTTACAAAACGCTCGATGGATTTCAATTTATCAGGAGGAAGATCTCGAACTGACGTGGCGCGAATCAAAGTTACAATGACCCTGAAACCCCAAGTAAAATCCCCAGGCCGATTCATTGCCGGCACTGAGGTCCCCGTCCCAAGCCGCTGAACATCGGTGGTCTCAGTGTGAAGTTGCCTCCGTTGGAGCCTCAGTCGTTGGTTGATGTCTAGAAGAGTTGTCGGTGACAGAAAACCAGCAGGAGTCCCAGAATCAGATTTATTCCGGAGTTGTACAGTACGCTAGAGCTAGCGGACTTGGTGGTTCCTACTGGCATCGTAGTACCCGGCGTTTGCCGTGTTGCCTGGGATCCGGGGGATGAAGCCTTGGATTCTGTTACCGGTGCCTGGGATCCGGGGGATGAAGCCTTGGATTCTGTTGATGACTGGGCGTTAATACCTGGTACTGACGAGATATCCTACAATGTAATGGGTGGATTACGTGAATAACAGCGAACTGTAGCATATCCTAATTACATTGAGACTACACATGGCACCCACCCCCAGTTGGTGTGAAATGGGGCAAGTGTAAAGCAAGTTATCCGGGGATCTTTGGGCACAGCGGTAATGTCGCTACCCCCGAGCCAAGAGACCCGGGTTCAAGTCTCCGGTGATTTGCGGTAACAGCTCTGAACAAGTTTGGAGAAAAGAAAAAGGTGTTGCTACTCACGAACGTTAGATTTACTCAAAGCGATGTAGGTTTTTTTTAAAAAAAAATCCAACTTCGTAAAGCCCGTTTACGAATCAAAAACCTCACTTTTCCAGCATTGAGACACTGGAAGAGAAGTGCTGAGTGAAAGTTGTATAGGTGACAAGGTTAAGCGATTCTCTCTCCTCTTTCCCCAGCAGGGGAGCTTCCATTTGTGAAGATGCTTCATGAACAGTTCCAGGCTTCCAAAACCTTCTGGTCTAGATTTTCACCTACTCCTCAGCCAGTTGTTATTTTAAAAAAAAAAGCTGGTGGTTTAAAATTTAGTTAATCCAGAATGAGTGTGCACCAAAACTGGAACCTACTCCCGTTGCCTAGATTGGAGAGATTCTGGAGTAGATATGGGTGCAGTATTTTCTGCAGCATTGAGCAGTACATCTTGGTCAGATGAACCAAGAGACCAAGGAGGGGCAGATGGAATTTTCACTTAGATGAAATGGGAGGTACAGCATTTTTTGCAAAGGCAAATTAGGACAAAGCTTATACATGTAATGGTAGATCTTGGAGTGTTGCTGAACAAAGACCTCAGAGTGCAGGTTCATAGTTTCTTGAAAGTAGAGTCACAGGTAAATATAAGTGAAGGCATTTATGCTTGCCTAGAGTATAGTTTGGGAGGTAATATTGCAGATGTACATGACATTGGTTCAGAGTACCAAGTGCAATTCTAGCCTCCCTGATATAGGAAGGATGTTCTGAAACTAGAAGAGTTCAGAAGAAAAGTTGCCAGGGTTAGAGGCTGAATAGACTGGGGCCATTCTCCCTGGAAGGTCAGAGGGGTTACCTTAGAGATTTGAGATAATGAGGGGTACAAGACAGACTAAAATAGACAACATTCCTTCCTTTCCCCTCCTCAAGGGAATAGTCCCTAACTAGAGGGCATATAATTAAGGAGAGGGGAAGATATATAAAAAGACAGTTTATCCATACAGAGGTTGGTGCATGTATGGAATGAGCAGCCAGAGTAAGTGGTAGAGACTGGTACAATCACAGCATCCAAAAGATATTGGGATGGACTTGAAGGGTCTGTTCCTAGGCTGTCTGATTCTTAGTCAAGCCCTTCAGTTCAAAAAGGGAGGGGATCAAAAGTTCTTCATTCAGACCAGAAGGGCTTAAACCTTAAGCCCGCTTCTGATGTAATTGTTTAGTGTCATTGCATTTAAAAAGGGTCACTCCATCTCAAGGGGAGGAGAAAGAGGAATCTGTGATTCACTCCATGGTCAAATAGCAATAAATACTCAGTTATGGGTTCTCCATCACTCTTGCACACAATTAGTAGCCAGCTGACAGACACCCAAAAAGGTATGGGGTGGATCATGCAACTGGCTGGTGGGAGGGAGAGGATCAAAGGGGCAGGCAGTGGACAATACTGAGAAAAGGAGATTAAAAAAAAACACACAAACTGAGAAAACTGAAATTGGAGGTTGAGAGTTTGATACATACCATATGGATTAGCACCAGGATGGCTGTGACACCAAAGAGGCTGTGAACAAGCTTCATGCTGCAGTTTATTTGTGGACCCAAGCTGATTGCTGTCTCTACCTCCAGTGCTGCTCCTTAGACTGCAATTTATTCAGTGTGGATATTTTATAGGGTGGATGAAGTTATCAAGTTAATGATCAACAGGTTTGAATAGGCCCAGATTTTGATTCATTTCATTTTCATTGACACTTGATTACAGTCCTGCCTTCCCAAGCATTGATTCCAATTTAACTCTTCAATATTGATCATTCGTAACCACTGTTGTCACACTCCAGAATCAGCACATTGGATTAAGAACTATGTTTCTGCTTCAGCCAAATGTTTGAATCCATGGGCTAGTCTTTCTCTGTTCAGCTGTTGTGTATCTTTGGTCATTAGTTAGTAGGTAGTTATCCAATGATTGATAGTTTCTGTTGGACATGAACACCGTGTACAGAGACACAGGGGAAGCCCATGCAACAAATGGTCGTTTTCCTTAGTGCAGAGAAGGCTAAGAGCAAATTCAATAGAAATGATTTAAAATCATCAAAGGATTAGTTGGATAAACTGTTTCCACTTGCAGGAGGGTCACTCACCAGAGTACACATATTGAAGATGATTGATTTCCTTTGACAGAGTTAATGGGGAAAATAATTGCACAAGTGAGTCATTATGATCTGGAATGTACTTGGTAAAACTTTCAGAAGGAAATTGAATAAATACTTCAAGGTTAGTTTTTAACTGGTGCAGAAGCAGGGGAGTAGAATTAATTATACAACAGAGTCAACGCAGATACAATGAACTCAAGGGACTCAGTCTAGGCTGTGTATTACTCCAGTTCTGTGGTGCAGAGAGCGGTCATGGTCACAGAAGACACCTTAGGGGTACAGGACTTGGGTTGGGAGCAGCTGGATCACATTCTGGCTGACTTTCTCCATCAGCAGAAGTTTGTTGGAGTGAAATTTATATATAACTAAGGTTAAATAACTCTGCAATGTTGGCTAAGGTACTCTCAAGACACTCCTAGGATAATGAGGAAACTCTTGAAGCTTTGGAACATGGGGGTCAGAAGTCGGGACCATTTCTGGAATCTGGATCTGCAGTAGTGGTGGAAGGATGGTCAGGAATGAACTTATCTGACTGCAATGGAGATAGATTTGATGGGCAATTTAACAGCTATCAGAAAGAAACCAGCACAAATCAAATTCACCATAAAGTGGATGACACTGCCATTTCACTACTATGACAGGACAGTGGAGAAATAATGAAATCTTTCAGCTGAATTTTTTTTTTGGTTTACCTGGGAGATCATGAAGATAAAAGGGCTGCAATCTGTGGCAAAATATCCCTTTGTTTTTTTTTTCTCTCAGTATGATGATGATGATGATGATGATGATGCTAGAGGCTGTGAATGAGAAGGGAAGGCTTTCTTTCTGGGGAATGTTAGGTGGTGGTCATTCCCTTGGACCAGACAGACATTGCCAGTTGGGTATTCCTGCCATTGTAAGTATCTAAAGCCTGATTGGAAGAACTGGGGTTCAATGAAGGAGAAGATTCAAAGATCTGAAGTACTTTGGCAAACTATGTGCTGGACCCTGTCCCTCGGGACAGCAATTCCTCAAACTGAGAAGACTCTGCTTACACGTTGCTCTTCAACATGGATATGTGCCAATCACCTACTGACCCCTGTCAAACTAAAGGAACCCACAACCCACTTAACCCTGCGTGGAGGAATTTCTCAGATTCACTCCAAGGGTGATGAATTTATAATGAATTCTCTAGCCTAGAGGATAGAGAAGCTCAATCATTCAGCATCTTCAAGACAAAAGGATGTGAATAACATCAAAGGATATGGGGATAGCACTGAGAAGAGGTGTTTGAGGATGATTGGGTATGATCCAACTGAATGGTGAGACAGGCTTGACAGATTGAATGGCCTACCCTAGCCCCTAATGGCTCAGAGCCACAACTGATGAGCTGCCAACAATAAAACATGCATCTTCCAATGAACTGGAACAGCTTTGACCTTAGAGGTTAGCAGCACTTGATCATGTCCCTTTTTTGCCTTAGCGTTATAATGGGCCAAAAGTTCCACAAGAAGTGCCCAAATAGATGGATGAGGCATCCTATCTTTTGATCATCACAGTAAAGGAGGATAGGATGGTGGTGATAGCCATTTGACTGGCGAATTACAGTCCCTTGTGGCACTGATTTTTTTTATCCATATTCACCAGATCCTATGCTGAGAAGACAATCTCTAGGACCCTCCACACTCTTCTGCTTACCATCTGACTTCCAGGGGCCTATCTCTTCACCTGGTCTGCCTCAGGTAGTGTCTGCAGTCAATGCTTTCCTGGAAAAATCAGAGCAACCCTTTGTTTTGCCTTCTTGTGTCTTAATCAGTAACTGGGTGAAATTGTCAGGATGCTTTTCTCGCATTCTTGTGAAGATGGCCAGTGACAGGAAATGCCACATGAGCTGACACTGGTGTTTTTGAGCTGCAGCTGCATCTATTTCCACCAGAAAATCTAGACCTTGGTGCTGCCTCCAGCCAGTTATTCTCTGGGGCTACTGGGAGTTTTCAGGTGTCTGTGTTAAATCCTGTTGAATTTAGAGACAATGGAGAGAAATTGTGAGAATAATCTGGGGTAAAATTAATTGTCACCAGTGATGGTTATCACTGGAGCTACACTGAGTGAAATAGGTGCATAGAGGGTAGAATTCCATCATCAAGTCACCCTTTATTTACATGTGGTTTGTACATGGGCTCTGAGCCGGTTGGTCAGAGCCCATGCCTAGACTAAGGAGACTTTATAAATCTCTTAATTTTTTTTTCACTTTAGATTTCATATTCAACTTTATTTCAGTAAAAAAAACACATAAATTGCATATTAATGTTTAACATTACAATTGTTTAGACATATAATTGCAAAGAATTTAGTAAAAAAAACTGTTTACAAATAGCTTGATCTAATTTGTAAAACCATTTTCACCAGAGATTTCAATGAAAGCACTAAAATTATAAACACTAACAGAATAGTGGTTCAATTCTTAATTTACCACCAATATGAGGCGAATATCCAAGTACAGTAGCGCCTTGACTTACGAACTTAATCCGTTCCAGGACCTGGTTCGCGAACCGAATAAATTTGTCCCATTGTTCGGATTGTGTAAGAATGCTTGGACGTAGCAACGAACGACGTTCACAGATGAACTGAATGAGCTCACGCGGGGCCCGAGAGCTTTTGCGTTCAAAGTGCGCGTAGCAAAGCAGAACAATGAAACCACGTGGACACACACGGGCTTTTTGCGTTCATACCTTGAATTTCGTACGTACGTTGAAGCAAAATTTTATGTACAATCCTGTTCGTAACCCGATTTGTTCGTGAACAGGGTCATTCGTATGTCGAGGTGCTACTGTATTAAGAAAGAAACTGAAAAGCATTTATCCAACTTATTTTGTTTTTAAGAAGTGCATTTAATCTGATATTCAACTTTTGATTAGCATGGCACTTTGCATAATTGAAATGCTCTCCAAAATCACTTTGAAGAGACTGACGTGCCGGGCAATATTAACGCAGGGTTTCTTTACTCAGTAAAATTAAGCACATTTCCAATTAGCACCATATATGGAGCCTACAGAAATAATAACGTCAAACAAGTATTTCTAAACACGAAAACACTAAAGTTAGTTGAATTCCAGAGTAAGAAACCAGATGTAAACAGTGTTCTGTTCTGTTGCAACTCAACTCAGTTAATTCAAATAAAGCTGAATTCAGAGATAGGATCTTATAACTGTGACAGTTTCAAAGCCTGCTGTTCTAACATTGTTAACATCTACCAGGGCAATAAACACCACAGTGTTGTGGTGACAAAACAGACTTCCAGTGTGCACACATTCAACTTAGGGGAAAGTGAAAGTAAAGATGGAGTAAATCCAGTTGTTTTCACATTACCACTCATTTATTATGCTTAGAAATCCCATGTTATTTTTTTCTTTGTTCACGCCTAATGATCCGGCTTCCTCAGAACCAGCTCTTAGAGTGAATTGAACCTCTAGCAGTCTTGTTTATTTTTGTTAAAATTTTCTCCCCACACTACCACCTGACAGCGGTCGTGCTTATTTTTCCCCAGCACCCATGTCGTGTGTGTGCAGGTGTCGGACACAGTAAGAGACACAAGGTGCACAAATCTTTATTCAAATTTCCACCACCAGGAAGAAAAGAAACACCCGAGTGGTCTGTGACAAGCAGTGCCCTTCACATCAAAGGACAATGCTGTGTGATCAAAAATCTTGTGTTAATTTTTTTTTCTCCATAACCCCCACACTACCACCTAACTACGGTAGTGCTTATTTTTTCCCAGCACCCATGGTATGTGTGTGCGCAGGTGTGAGACACAGTGAAAGACACAAAGTGTACAAATCTTTATTCAATTTCCACCACCAGGAAAATAGGAAAACACCTGAGTGGCCTGTGATGAGCAGTGCCCTTCACATCAAAGGGCAATGCTGTGTGATCAAAAGTGAAAGGGAGGGCAGGGACTAAATCAAAATAGAGTTGGAGGGGGAAATGATGCACTCCACTCCCTGCGGAGCCCACCTCTCCCTGAACAACTCAAGGGTGTTGGTGGACGAGCGTGCTCCCTCTCCAAGGACACCGGGGCGCTAACACAACCGGGGAAGAGGGGCAGGCAGTCGGCCCTCACGACCCCCTCCATGGCCCGCTGCCTGGACCTGTTTATGGCCAGTTTGACCAGGCCCAGGAGTAGACCCACAAGAAGGTCTTCAGACCTGCCCTCCCTCCTCCGCACCGGGTGCCTGAAGATCAGGAGCGTGGGACTGAAGTGCAACCAAAAGCAGAGGAGAAGGTTTTTCAAAAAAATCAAAGAGGGAGTGCAAACACCCACACCCAATATACACATGTTCTGTGGTGCTGTGGAGTCCGTGGACCAAGCAATTGAGCTGGGAGTCCGTGAACCACCGCAATCTGCGGTTGCAGGGGACTGCTGCGTGCAACACCCTCCACCCCAGATCCCCGAGAGAAAGGGGGAGGACTCCCGCGTAGAGAGCCCTCCACCGGGGATCCCCATCGCCCGGTGGCAAATGGGCACGCCAGGGCACGTCCGGACAGTGGATGAGGGAGAAGAGGTGGACGGTATGTAGCAGCAGTCTTTACAAGGCCAGCCTTTTCACCCCCTGAAAAGAAACAACAATAAAATTCTGGAGGTGGCTCAGGTTGTGGGGCACAGGCTCCTGTGGGAAGTACGGGACCTTGGGGCCAATGTGAAATTCCATCTGGGCTGGGGTGAGCGTGGACAGGATCCCACCGCACACCTGAGCGTCCAACTGGTGCACTACATCGGGTCCGAGCACCGCTGTTTTAAGGTGTCAGATGGCGGTGGCCACGTACCGGACGTCTACCACTGCCCTGCTCGCTATGTCTTGCGGCAACGTCCAGCCCAGGCCCCCTGCACATCCCCGACCCTGGTCACCCTCGCCGCCAAGGCCCTCCCCTCCGACAGCCACTCGAACCCGCGAGCACAGAGGTGCGGATTCCTGAGCAACGGCTCCCTGACGACAGCCGCTACTCCTGCCGGAGGGTAGGCGTGACGCGATTCGACCACGTTCCAGACAGTTATCAGGTCCTGGTAAAAGACAGGCAGCACTTTGAGGGCGACCTCCAAACCGTCACGATCGACAAACAGGAGCTGCGTGTCGTAGTTGAGGTTACGCATCTGGCGGAAAAAAATACGTCGCCAGGGCGCACCACCTAGGAGGAGGCTCGACGTAAAGGTATCGCTGCAAGGTCTGAAGGCGGAAGGTTGCGACCTGGGTGCAGACGCACACCAGCGACTGACCGCCCTCCTCAATGGGGAGACTCAGAACCTGCGCAGCGACCCAGTGCATCTTTTTGTCCCAGAAGAAGTCGACCAACGTTCTCTGGATGTCAGCGACAAAGCCAGGAGGAGGGACCAAAGTGACCAGCCGGTACCACAGCATGGCAGCCACCAGCTGGTTTATGACCAGCACTCGGCTCCTGTAAGATAGCACTCGGAGCAGTCCTGTCCAGCGGCCTAGGCGAGCCGAGACTTTGGCCTCCAGCTCCTGCCAGTTGGCCGGCCAGGATTCCTCTGTCGGGCTGAGGTAGACCCCCAGGTAGAGGAGATGGGTGGTACTCCAGCTGAACCCCCGAAACTCCTCTGGCAGGGAGTCCACCCGCCACGGACCCACCAGTAGCCCGGAACATTTGGCCCAGTTGATCCTGGCGGAAGACGCCACCGAGTACACGGCCTGGCACTCGCGCATCCTCCCCAGGTCAGCCGGGTCGGTGAAAGTGAGGAGCACGTCGTCGGCGTAGGCCGAGAGGACCACCCCCGTGCCCGCGCCGCGCAGAACCAGCCCCGACAACCTCCTCCGCAAGAGGCGCAGGAAAGGCTCCACGCACAGGGAATACAGTTGGCCGGACAGGGGGCAGCCCTGATGCACTCCTCTCCCAAAGCGAAGGGGCGCCGTCAGGGACCCGTTAACTTTAACCAGACACTCTGCGGCGGCGTACAAAAGTCGGATCCGGGCGACGAACTGCGTCCCGAACCCGAATGCCCGCAGAGTCCCGAGCAGGTACTCGTGATCGACCCTGTCGAACGCCTTCTCCTGATCGAGAGACAGGAAGGCGCTCGGCAGACCAGCCCGTCGACAGAAATGGAGCAGGTCCCGGACCAGATGGACGTTGTCTTGTATCCTCTGGCCCGGGACCGTGTAGGACTGGTCCGGGTGAATCATGTGGGCCAGCACGGAAGCCAGGCGAGAAGACAACACCCTGGCAAAGATTTTGTAGTCCGTGCTGAGGAGGGAGACCGGACGCCAGTTCTTCAAGGAACGAAGGTCCCCCTTCTTTGGCAGCAGGACGATGACCGCCCTGCGCCAAGAAAGGGGCAGCTCTCCGGCATTTAGACACTCCCCCAGGACCTGTGCATAGTCGCTCCCCAGGACCTCCCAGAACGCCCTGAAGAACTCCACAGTCAGCCCGTCCAGCCCCGGGGATTTGCCCCTCGAGGGCGCCGGTCAGCTCCTCTAAAAGGTGACAGGTGCGTCGAGCCTTCCAGCGTCCTCCGGGCTGAGCTGCGGCAGGTCCTCCCACAGAACTCTGCGAGCATCCTCGCTGGACGGATCCGGAGAGAACAGGGCCGTGTAATAGGATCGGACGTGGGCCCTGATTCCCTCCGGATCCGAGACGAGGGACCCGTCGTCGGCCAGCAGCACAAGGAGCTGCTGACGGGTGCCGCGCCTTTTTTCCAGCGAGTAGAAGAAGGGGGAGCCGCGGTCCAGGTCCTGGAGGAGCTGGAGCCGCGACCTCACGTACGCGCCCCGAGCCCCGACGAGCTGCAGGTCCCGGAGCGTGGCCTTCTTCTCTTCGTACACCCCGCGCAGGGCCGGGTCCGCGTCGGGCTGACCGAGGCGTGACTCCAGGTCGAGCATCTCCCTCTCCAACTCCCCGATCCTGGATTTCCGCCTCTTCGTCGACCCCCTCGCATACTCCTGACAGAAGACGCGGACATGAGCCTTGCCCACGTCCCACCATAGCCTCAGGGAGGGGAAGCTTCCCTGCTTCCTTCTCCAGCCGGCCCAGAAACGACGAAACGAGTCCCGGAACCGCTCGTCCTCCAGCAGCAGGTTGTTAAAGTGCCAGTACGCGGAGCCCAACCTGGCGCTGAACGGAAGGAGTTCCGCCCACACCAGGTGATGGTCCGTGCACGACACCTGCCGCGTGGAGGCCTTCGGAAAGCAGGAGGCGTACGCCTGCAAAACGTACAGGCGGTCGATTCTGGACGCTCCGACCCCAGGACTCACGAAGGTGAAGGCGATGGAGTCAGGATGGAGATTCCGCCAGACGTCCACCAGGTCCAAGGACTTGATCAAGTCCCCCAACCTCCTCCCCGACGCCGAACTCGTGCGGGCACCGCCGTGGTCCCTGTCCTCGAGGACGCAGTTAAAATCTCCCCCGAGGACAACGCACTGGTTCTCGTCGATGGAAGCAAGATGAGCGGACACTTCTTCAAAGAAGCTCGCTTGCCTCGGCCCGGCCAGGGGAGCGTAGACGTTCACAAAGTGAAGCACCGCGCCCCCCAGCCGAACCGTCAGGTGAAGCAAACGGCCTGGCACTGGCTCCCTGACCCCCAAGATCTCCAGCTGAAAACGCGGGGCCAACAGGATAGCCACCCCGCCAGATCTGCGGGTGAGGTGACTCATGTAGACCCCCCCCTGGCCACTCCAGGAGCCAGGTAGCTTCGTCTCCCGGGCTAGTGTGGGTTTCTTGCAGGAAGCACACCGCATACCTCCCGTCCCGAAGGACCGAGAGGGTCTGGAATCTGCGCTGTGACTCCCTGCTGCCGTTGATGTTGAGGCTGGCTATAGTTATCTCCATGTCGGAAGTATAGTGCAACCACCACCGGTAAACAGTTAACAAAAACTATGTACATTTTTACTGGGAGGACGAGAGAGGGGCACAGAGGTCCCTCGCCCTCACCAGGAGTGCTCCCAGGAAGTTCCTGACTCGCTTTCGCTCATTGACGTCAAGCCCAGGCGCCTGGCGCGCAGCGTGGGCGGACCAGTAGACTCTTTCTAAGGAGCTCCAGCGGTCGAGCGCCAGTTGGGCTCTATCCCGGCGACTCAGAGTTTCCTCGACAAATTCCCAGAGTTCCTCGAGGGGGATGAGGGGGAGATCGGTGGGGGGGCACCTGGGACTCGAAAATCTCGCTGGAGACTGACTCCGCGTCATCCCCGGTGTCCGCCACCGATCCAGAACCCTCCTCCGGGAGGTCGCCTTCGGTCACCGACCCCTCCCCCACCAAGAGGATGGGGGCTGGTCCGGCACCGCCAACTGGCCTCAAACCTCCAGTGACCCCACTCCCAGGGTCACCTTCAGTCCCTTCCTCGGCGCACCCCTTCCCGGAACACCCCGAGTTCGGGTCGCCGGGCGGCAGAGGCTCGGGGCCCCGCTCCTCTCCCGACACCGGGACGCCCGGCTCCTCGGGGAAAAGGTCCTCCCCCAGGGCCAAGGCCCCCGGAAAAACAGTCTGGGAGGGAGGAGTGAGGATAACACCTTCCTCCCCTCCACCGCTCGACGACCCAGCAGTGAATAAAAGTCTGTCGTCTGCACCATGGCCCGTGTTGTTATTAAAATCCTCCCCAGGGACTGGAGGAGTTATGGCGGTGGAAGGCCCGGCTGTCGCCCCTGGGGGTTTGGGCAGGTCGGGCCATGGTGCAGGACAGTGGGGGGGCACCGTCGGCTCATCCGCCGGAGAGGAGAAGTGCCACCAGCGCACTGATGGGATTTCTCCCCCCTCCAAGGGCCGGCACCTCTTCCCCAGAGAGACAGGGGGGAATTTATGGGTCTTCCCCTCCCTGCCCGCCTTGGTGGTCATGGGGCCTGAGGTCCCTCCCCCTAGCCTTTCCCGGAATATGATTGGCTGGGGGAATGCAGGGGGCGTGGCCAGGGTGGGGAGGGTCAGCTGTGTCACTTCCTGCCCTGGCCCTGGTATATCAGGTGATGGCGGGCCAGGCAGGGGCCCAGTTCCCTCTCTGGGGCCCAGAGGCATAGTTGCTGCAGGAAGTGGAGCAGTGGTGGTTCCCCCCAGGTTAGTGCCAGGGGGTGGCTGGGTGGGGCGGGGCTCAGTTTCCAGAGGAGGGGTTGAAGCCCCAGGAGTTTCCGTAACCAGGTCGGGGTCGGGGTCAGTGGGACCGGGATCAGGTACGGGTTCGGGGGTCAGGGCTCCTGCGCCGGGGTGAAGCTGGCATGGCCGCAGGGGCATTGTTGTGCTGGGGCGGGGCAGGTCGTGGGCTACGTGGAGGGGAAGGGGATAGGGTGGTCTCCTCGTGGGCAGGCTTGACGCGTTGCGTCTTCCTGAGCGCCTTCCGTCCGGTCGGACGCTCGCCCCCCTCCCTGCCAGAGGCTGAGGCATTGGGAGCCTCCGGCTTAGCCCCCGGTGCCGGGGCTTGTGGTGTTGTCTTTGGGGGAGGGGGTGTGGGTGCGGCGGCACCACCCGCAGCCATTGGTGTGGGCTGGGCAGCCTTCTGGGTGGGGCAATTCTTTCTAATGTGCCCCACCTCGTGGCACAGGTGGCACTGCACACCGTCTGCCGTCCAGAAGGCGCGGTATGCCGCGCCCTCGTGGAGGACAGTGAACGAGCCCTCCGTGACCTCCTCCCGGGCCAGGCAAATAAACACCTGGCGTCGGAAGGAGTATACGTGATGGAGGGCGGGGTCCTTAAGACCGAGCAGGAGCGGTTGAACACCTGACTGGATCTCCCCCAAGGTGGTGAGGTGGGGAAGAAGGAGCTCACTGGCAATGAAGGGCGGGACGTTGGAGATCACGACTCTCTGGGCCGTGACCTCCAAAGGGTCGACTGGCAGATGTGTCCCGCCCACAGTGAGCCCCCTCTCCACGGCCAGGTGGACCGCCTGCTCGGTCTTAAGAAAGAATACGGCCTTCCCGTACATGCGGGCCGCAGCGACGATGGCCAGTGGGCTGACCACACTAGCCATGGCCTTACTGCAGGCCTCGATGGTCATGTTGGGATGGGGATAGGCCTTTACCCCCGGCGTTTAGTCAGGTGCCTGAAGGGGGTTAGCGGTTGCGACCAGGGTTGGGACAGCTGAGCCTAAGGCAGCGGCTACCCCGGCATAGATCCGGCTGGGCCCTGCGACCTTCGGGCTCGCCATACTCTGCTGCTGGAGGTGGCCCTTTGGCAGGAGCAGTGGTGGAAGTCGTGGGGATGTGCCCAAGGCCAGTCACCCGAGGAGAGTCCCGGGCAGCGACGGTGGAAACCGGCCTCAGACAGCGGCAGAGGCAGGCCTCGGGCGAGGCCCTGGTAGGCCCTTGGTCGTGGCGGTTGGGTCAGACCTGTTGGGGAGGGTCCCCAAGGCAAGTCCCAGGCAGCCCCAAAATTGAGTCCCAGGCAGCAGCAGTGGAGGTGGGCCTCCAACAGTGGCAGTGGTGGAGGTCCTGGGGTGGGGACGAGGTGAGTCCCAGGCAGCGGTGGTGGAGGCAGGCCTCGGCGTAGTAGGCCGGCCTCAGGCAAGTCCTAGGCAGGCCCTTGATTGCAGCGGTGGGGGCAGGCCTTTTTGGGGAGGGTCCCCAAGGCAAGTCCCGGGCAGCAGCAGCAGTGGAGGTGGGCCTCAGGCCGCAGCAGCAGTTGAGGCAGGCCTCTGGCGAGTCCCAGGCAGGCCCTCGGTCCCAGCTGTGGAGGCAGACCTGTTGGGGAGGGACTCCCAGGCGAGTCTCAGGCAGCGGTGGTGGAGGCAGGCCGGGGCAGGGTCCCAGAGACCAGCAGTGGGAGTGGGCCCCAGGTCAGCTAAGACACTCACTTGATCTGGGCGAGGCCCAAGACTCAAGGCTCCCACCTCTTTCTCCTTCTGTCGTCTTCTTACACACTGACACTGGTCCAACTCCTGACAGGGAAAACACCCAAGTGCCAGTGACGAGCAGTGCCCTTCACATCAAAGGACAATGCTGTGTGATCAAAAATCTCGTGTTAATTTTTTTTTTGAGACACTTCTGTTTATTTTTTTTTTATTTTTTTTTATTAACCCCCACACTACCGCCTAACTGCGGTAGTGCTTATTTTTTTCCCAGCACCCATGGTGTGTGTGTGTGTGTGCAGCTGTGAGACACAGTGAGAGACATAAAGTGCACAAATCTTTATTTAATTTCCACCACCAGGAAAAGTAGGAAAACACCCGAGTGGCCTGTGACGAGCAGTGCCCTTCACATCAAAGGGCAATGCTGTGTGATCAAAACAGTGAAGGGGAGGGCAGGGACTAAATCAAAATAGAGTTGGAGGGGGAAATGATGCACTCCACTCCCTGCGGCGCCCACCTCTCCCTGAACAACTCCAGGGTGTTGGTGGACACCGCGTGCTCCTTCTCCAAGGACACCCGGGCCCTAACGTAACCGCGGAAGAGGGGCAGGCAGTCGGCCCTAACGACCCCCTCCACGGCCCGCTGCCTGGACCTGTTTATGGCCAGTTTGGCCAGGCCCAGGAGCAGACCCACGAGGAGGTCTTCAGACCTGCCCTCCCTCCTCCGCACCGGGTGCCCGAAGATCAGGAGCGTGGGACTGAAGTGCAACCAAAAGCAGAGGAGAAGGTTTTTCAGAAAATCAAAAAGGGAGTGCAAACGCCCACACCCAACATACACATGGTCCACGGACTCCACAGCGCCACAGAACAAGCAGTTGGGCTGGGAGTCCGTGAACCACCGCAATCTGCGGTTGCAGGGGACTGCTGCGTGCAACACCCTCCACCCCAGATCCCCGAGAGAAAGGGGGAGGACTCCTGCGTAGAGAGCCCTCCACTGGGGATCCCCACCGCCCGGTGGCAAATGGGCACGCCAGGGCGTGTCCGGGCGGTGGATGAGGGAGAAGAGGTGGATGGTGTGCAGCAGCAGTCGATATAGGACACACCTTTTAACGTCCTTGAACGGGACAAAAAATCTCGTGTTAATATCTGTCAGCCTGAGCTCCCTGATTGGGTTGTTAATCTGCATCAATCAGGGAGACCGACAATGCAATTCACCTGACCCTGTTTCCAATCGCTACAAGGGTGTAGCACCCTTGAAGTCAAATGTAAAGGGGATGTCAGTGCCAGATGGGTAGGCTCAATGACCAGGGTGAGGGAGGAATAGGTTGTTGCTGAGGACTGGTGGTGTAGTTGCTCTGGGCTGCCCAGTCATTTGCCTATGGTTTGCCCAGACCAGTACCTTCCACCCTGAGCACAGTAGGATGTTGCCGAGTTTCACCAGATGGCCTCCCAAGATGGCGAATGATCTACCAGTACCGCTTTGAGAGGGACACTGTCGGTCAGTTATGTGGCCTGATTGGGCTCCCAGAGGGCAGCATGTTGCTTGCTTTATCATCATTGACAAAATGACAAACATCTCCAAAGACTTCCCGTTCCATTTTGCCTTCAAGCCTTTCAACAAAATACTGATAAAATTCAACCTATTAACTTTGCTTTTCTCTCCACAGATGCCACCTGATCTATTGGAGGATTTCCAATAAACTCTGTTTTTCTTTCAACTAGTTACTATCAACAGCATAATGCTTTTAGGAAAATAAAGTAATTCTCACTTAGCGTTTGCTTGACCTTGGAACTGGTAGGAATTTCGAGTCCACAGGCCTGTTTTCACTCCCTTAACTAAACCTGCTCTTGACTGATTTTAGGATTTATAATACTATCGCACTAACTTAGAGTGAACGCTCTGATTAAAGTATGCTCTAGCTTAAAAGAAGAGTTGAGTTGGTGGGAAGGAACCTGTGTTGACCTCTATTTACATTACTTTATGATTACAGAACTTGATTTTTGGTATATTCTTCTGCTTATAATTATTATTTATGTTCATGTTCTGACACAGAGGTGCTTTATCAGGATTGCTCCCAGAATGAAGGATTTCAGTGATCAGTTCAGCTGGGGTTGCTCTGAGAGCAAGGGAGCTTTGGCAGAGGTGTATAAGATTATGGCTGGTTCAGATGTGGTAAATATTGAAAATCTGTTCCATTACATGATCTCACCTCGAGGGGACACTTAAACTCATGGACAAATAATACGGGGGTGGCTGTGAGAAAGAACTGTTAACTCAGCAAGTAGGAATTACCCAAAGCTTGCATCTTACACAGGTGATAGACTACAGATGACCAGTGACTTCAAGAATACTGAGTGTTCAACAGGGCTTCGTAGATCCCAATGCATGTTTGGTTGTTTCTCTATGGTGCTGTAACCCTAAGTTTTAGAGTCAATGTCAATTCACTTCTCATTATCACAGCGCCTAATGTGAATATAAAATAAAGGAAATGGAAAGTGAGGACATCTAGGGGGTGAACTCTGACTTTGGTACATTTTATGTTAGGTTGGGTAAGGGCTGCAGCTTTAGATGGTAACCATACAGAACTTGCAGTAATACTGTCCTTATCGATCAAGATCTGTATCAACATGATAGTCTCTACCAATATCAGGAAAAATGTTGATGAAGAAAGGAAAGAAAAGACTTACTTATGGAGCATCTTGGATGGTCTTAGGGACATCTCAAAGCATTTTACAGTAAATGAAGCACTTTTTGAAGCATTATTGCTATTGCAATATGGAAAGTGTGGCAAATTTTCATCCTGCAATCTCCCACAATAAAATGTGGTTGTGACCAGAAAATCTTTTGAGCTTGAGGGCTAGTTGAGGAATCAATACTGGCCAGAGTGACAGGCTCAGATTTCCTCTGGCCAATGTACTTTTATGCATGCACCGACAAAGGCTTCAGGATTTCCCATGAAAGCATCAAAACACTTAGGTCAGCAGGGAGATAGTGAGGAAAGAGATCAATCTGAGACTGGGATAGTTGAGAACAGAAGTGAGTCAATCAGTCAGGGCAGGCAGGGACAAAGCAGAGAACAAAGTAGGACTGATAAATTAAACTGCATTTATTTCAATGCAAGAGGCATAACAGGGAAACAGATGAACTCAGGACACAGTTAGGAACATGGGACTGGGATATCATAGCAATTACAGAAACATGGCTCAGGGATGGACAGGACAGGCAGCTTAATGTTTAGATCAGAGTGGTGCTGGAAAAGCACAGCAGGTCAGGCAGCATCCAAGGAGCTGGAAAATTGATGTTTCATGCAAAAGCCCTTCATCAGGAATAACTCTACTCCTGATGAAGGTCTTTTGTCGAAAACGTCGATTTTCCTGCTCATCGGATGTTGCCTAACGTGCTGTGCTCTTCCAGCACCACTCTGATCTAAACTCTGGTTTCCAGCATCTGCAGTCTTCACCTTTGCCTAGGCAGCTTAATGTTCCAGGATACAAATGCTACAGGAAGGTCAAAAAGGGAGGCAAGAGAGGAGGGGGATTGGCGTTTTTGATAAGGGAGGATATTCCTGGAAATACATCCAGGGAAGTTATTTGGATGTACTGAGAAATAAGAAAAGGATGATCACCTTATTCGGATTGTATTATAGACCCCCTAATAGTCAGAGGGAAATTTGTAAGGAGATTTCAGTTATCTGTCAGAATAATAGGGTGGTTATGGTGGAGGATTTTAACTTTTCAAACATAGACTGGGACTGTCATAGTGTTAAGGGTTGAGATGGAGAGGAATTTGTGTTTACAAGAAAATTTTCTGCTTCAATATGTGGATGTACCTTTGAGAGAAGATGCAAAATCTGACCTACTCTTGGGAAATCAGGCAGAGCAGGTGACAGAGGTGTCAGCGGGAGAGCACTTTGAGGTCAGCGGTCATAATTCTATTAGTTTTTAAATAGTGATAGAAAAGAATAGACTGGATCTAAAAGTTGAAATTCTAAATTGGAGGAAGGCTAATTTTGACAATATTAGGTAAGAATGTGAAAAAACTGATCGGGGCAGATGTTCGTAGATAAAGGGATGGCTGGAAAATGGGAAGCCTTCAGAAATGAGTCAACGAGAGCCCAGAGAGTGTATATTCCTGTGAGGGTGAAAGGAAAGGCAGGTAGGTGTAGGGAATGCTGGATGATTAAAGAAATTGAGTGTTTGGTTAAGAAAAAGGAGGAAGCATATGTCGGGTATAGACAGCTGAGAATGAGTGAGGGCAAAAAGGGGACATGAGATAGCTTTGCAAATAGAGTTAAGGAGAATCCAAAAGGTTTTTACAAATACATTAAGGACAAAAGGGTAACTAGGGAGAGAATTGTGCCCCTCAAAAAGATCAGCAAGGCAGCCTTTCTGTGGAGCCACAGGAGATGGGGAGTTATTAAACGAGTACTTTGTATCAGTGTTTACTGTGAAAAAGGACATGGAAGATATAGGATGTAGGGAAATAGATGGTGACATCTTGAAAAATGTCCATATTATAGAGGAGAAAGTGCTGGATGTCTTGAAATGGATAAATACCCAAAACCTGATCAGGTGTATCATAGAATTCTGTGGGAAGCTAGGGAATAGATTGCTGGTCCCCTTGCTGAGATATTTGTATCATCAATGGTCACAGCTGAGGTGTCAGAAGACAGGAGGTTGGCTAACGTGGTATCACTATTTGAGAAAGGTGGTAAGGACAAGCCAGGGAACTATAGACCGGTGAGCATGATGTCGGTGGTGGGCAGATTGTTGGAGGGAATTCTGAGGGACAGGATGTACATGTATTTGGAAAAGCAAGGATTGATTAGGGATAGTCGACATGGCTTTGTTTGTGGGAAATCATGTCTCTCAAACTTGAGTGCATTTTTTGAAGAAGTAACAAAGATGATTGAGGGCAGAGCAGATCTATATGGACATCAGTAAGGTGTTCAATAGGGTTCCCCATGGGAGACTGGTTAGCAAGGTTAGATCTCATGGAACACAGGGAGAACTAGCCATTTGGATACAGAACTGGTGCAAAGGTAGAAGGCAGAGAGTGATGGTGGAGGGTTGTTTTTCAGACTGGGTCCATTACTTTTCATTCATTTATGTAAATGATTTGGATGTGAGCATAAGAGGTACAGTTAGTAAGTTTGCTGATGATACCAAAATTAGAGTTGTAGTGGACAGCGAAGAGGGTTACCTCAGATTACAACAGGATCTTGATCAGCTGGGCCAATGGGCTGAGAAGTGGCAGATGGAGTTTAATTTCGATAAATACGAGGTGCTCCCTTTTGGGAAAGCAAATCTTAGCAGGACTTATGCACCTAATGGTAAGGTCCTGGGGAATGTTGTTGAATAAAGATCTTGGAGTGCGGGTTCATATGTCCTTGGAAGTGGAGTCACAGGTGGATAGGATAGTGAAGAAGGCGTTTGGTATGCTTTTCTTTATTGGTCAGAGTATTGAGTACAGGAGATGGGAGGTCATGTTGCAGCTGTACAGGAAATTAGTTAGGCCACTTTTGGAATATTGCATGCAATTCTCGTCTCCTTCCTATCAGAAGGATGTTTTGAAACTCGAACTATTCAGAAAAGATTTACAAGGATGTTGCCAGGGTTGCTGGATTTGAGCTATGGGGAGAGGTTGAATAGCCTGGGGCTGTTTTCCTTAGAGAGTCAGAGGCTGAGGGTGACCTTAATAAAGTTTATAAAATCATGAGGGGCATGGATAGGCTAAATAGACAAAGTTGTTTCTCTGGGGTCCGGGAATCCAGAACTAGAGGGCATAAGTTTAAGATGAGAAGGGAAAGATGTAAAAGAGACCTAAGGGGCAACTTCTTCCCACAGAGGGTGGTACGGGTGTGGAATGAGCTGCCAGAGGAAGTGGTGGAGGCTAGTACAATTGCAACATTTAAAAGGCATCTGGATGGGAATATGAATAGGAAGGGTTTAGAGGGATATGGGCTGGGTGGTGGCAGGTGGTTTGGGATATCTGGTTGGCATGGACAATTTGGACCGAAGAGTCTGTTTCTGTGCTGTACATCCCTATGAACTTGGATTTATGTCGTACCTTTAACATAGAAAAATGTTTCAAGGCTTTTCAAAGAAAAAATGGTCAAATAAGACTTGACAGTGATCTAGAAACAAAAATGTACAGACAGGTGACAAACAGCTTGGGCAAAGAAATTTTAAGAAGTTGAGAGAGGGGTGGAATTCATGGAAGGAATTCCAGATCTTCATGAATAAGCTTGACATCAGTGGGAAAATGCTGAAAACTGGGATACCTGAACTGCCGGAAATGGAGGACATATGCAGAAATCCTTAAGAGATGCAGAAGTAAAGATTTTTAAATTGAGGTATTACAAATGTTAAATGAGACTTGGTTCCAGTTCAGATTGAGGTTGCAGTAGTTTGGATGTGTTGTGTTTGCGAAGTATCAAGCATGGGAGCCTGGACAGGAATATGTTTGGAATAGTGAGGAGTGTAGGTAACAAAGGCTTGGATGAGATTTTCAACAGAAGATCTGCATGGTATATGTTGGCTCAGTGGTTCACACTGCTGCCTCACAGCACCAGGGGCCCAGGTTCAATTCCAGCCTTGTGATTTCTGTGTGGAATTTACATATTCTCTCCATGTTTGTGTGGGTTTTCTCTGGGTGCTCCGGTTTCCTCCCACAGCGCAAAGATCTGTAGGCTAAGTGGATTAGCCATGGAAAATGCAGGGTTACAGGGATAGGGTACTTGAGCAAGATGTTCTAAGGAGGATCGATGTGGACTTAATGGGTTAGCTGGCCTGCTTCCTTACGATAGGGATTCTATGATCTATAATCTTTTGAGTCAGGGCAGAGCCAAGTGATGTTGCAAAGTAAATGGTGATGGAATGGGTATAAGGTTGGAAGTTGAGCTCAAGCTCAAGTGGGAAACTTGTTCACAAATGCTCTGATTCACCCACAAATGTATCACTCAGAAGGAACCTTCCTGAAGTCAGACAGGATGGGTTATTGTGTCAGTGTGCATTTCTACATACATATTGCAGTTTTCAGCAACTGATTGTGATGGTAAACGTTCCAACTTCCTTTCCATTAAATAATCTATGCAGAACCTCTCTTGTTCTTGACACCTGCCATCGTTGCATGTTATTTCGACTACGACATATCTGACCCAGAGTTTGGGTTGAATTTGTGGTAGGGCTGTTTGTTCTAACCTTTGCATGTTGCATGTTGGTAAGGTTTATAAATTGAATTCATTCTGTTTGGCTGCATTACATTTGCACGTTCTTTGGACTTCATGTCTTAAACACAAGGCGTTTGGGTCAGAGGTAGGGACAGTATCCATTTCACCACAGCTTCTCCATTAGAGCTTTATAACACATGACTGAAGGAAATTTGCCTGATTCCACCCCCATTCGCATGATTATATATATCCTCACCTTGTTACCTCAATATAAACCTCTCCATGAGTGCCAACACACCTTTAACCCTGACAGTTAAAGAAGGAATTTCCGATTCACATTGAGAAACAATTATGTGAAGTTGTGAGGAATTCTGATGCTAAGGTTACAAAAGTGACTTCTACAAGGGTAACCTATAACAAGAGTTATAACAGTGTAAGGAGTGAGTCCGTTGAAGGCAGATGTGACATGCAATTAAGTTCTAAAGCCATCTGGCAGGAGCTTAAGAAAGTGTTGCAAGAGAGTTGAAAGATCCACAGACTGAAATGTGATCACTTGGTGATGACATATTAAACTGTAAATGTGAATTGCTTCCTATTCAAAGCTCTATGTTTCTGGTCCCTCTTCCCAAATCGTGTGGTTAAAAAACCATGCAAGTATTTTTTAAGACATTTTTTTCAGAGCTGACTAATTCTGTATGTCAGCAAAAAGCGGCTGTTTGTTTTGGTGTCTGAATCACAAGGTGAGCAGTGCATCAATACAGCTAGCAACTTCCCCAGGAACGCTGTGTGAATTGAATACAGAACATTTCCCTTGGTCTGTGGAACGTTTACATACTTTTGGCAATCCATCATCAGTCAGTAAGTGAGGCCACATCCTGATAGAGATCCTGCCATTGCTTTACCCCTCACGTCACCTTGAACTATGCACATATCACAGTGAGCTGTGCAACATGTATAACAAAAACCTTGCACCTGCCTACATTTCCTGACTTCAAGAACTGATTTCCTGTTAGCATTTTTCTTCTACCATTTTGGGCATCAGTTGTCGCTGAATTCTGGCACTTTTACTTTTGAGTCAGAAGGCTTTGGTTTAAAGATCCAATCGAGGCACAGCATACAGTTTAGACTGTCTTTCCCAGTGCTGTACTGTTGGGACTGACACCGTCAAATGAGAATCGAAATTGCTGGTGAGGTCCCATTGCATAATTTGGAAGAGGAGACTTCTCCCTAGCATTCTGAAGAATATTTACCTCTCAATGACATCACTGAAACAACTGCTCCAGTGCCGTACTGGGTACCCTGATATCCACAAAATGGATTTCCTATATTATAAGAGATTATTTAATAAAAAGCACTTCACTGGTTGTGCGGTACGTTAGGAGAGGAAATTGAGATTTGGGTTAATCGTGACATCTCCCTGTTCAGACCTCTCTTAAGAAGGGGAATCTCTCCTGTGTTTCCTGGCACAAGAGAAGTAATAAAGGTGCTGATCATTGGTACTTTGTTGGGCCTGAACTCACCTCCAGCCTGGGTCCTACTGCTGCAAACTCATAACATCAGCTCCAGACAGAGCAGGACTCCCACAACATGTCCAATAGGTCCTGTGTTTTAGCACCATGACCATATGGGATGCACACTGTGTGCCTCATGGAGCCTAACCATCTCAACGCAAACCCCCTAGACAGTATTGGGTCTCAGTTAACCATCATCCCATCTTAGCTACTGTTATCATTGGCTGATAGGTGTCAATGTTGTGGTAGTTTTAAAAGTGTGTTGAACCTCCATGACTTTTTTTTGGGAGCCCTGTTGATGGATTGAGTTTTGTAAGAAGATCTGGAAGGAGGTTGGATTCTTCAATCCTGATTATATATTGGCCCCTCACTCCCCACAACCCCCTGTTAGGAAATAGAAGTTCAAAATGGAGAACTTGCTCTCTGATCACTTAGTAACATGACCCCACCTGTACCTGATGAATGATCAGAGGGTCAAATTATTAAGTAAAAAGTGAGGTCTGCAGATGCTGGAGATCAGAGCTGAAAATGTGTTGCTGGTTAAAGCACAGCAGGTTAGGCAGCATCCAAGGAACAGGAAATTCGACGTTTCGGGCCAGAGCCCTTCATCAGGAATGAGGAGAATGTGCCAGGCAGGCTAAGATAAAAGGTAGGGAGGAGGGACTTGGGGGAGGGGTGATGGAGATGTGATAGGTGGGAGGTGGTCAAGGTGAGGGTGATAGGTTGGAGTGGGGTGGGAGCAGAGAGGTCAGGAAGAAGATTGCAGGTTAGGAGGGCGGTGCTGAGTTGAGGGAACCGACTGAGACAAGGTGGGGGGAGGGGAAATGTGCTGAGTTAAGGGAACCGACTGAGACCACAAGGAATGAACACAGATTTCTCCAGTTTCCTCATTTCCCCTCCCCCCACCTTGTCTCAGTCGGTTCCCTCAACTCAGCACCGCCCTCCTAACCTGCAATCTTCTTCCTGACCTCTCCGCCCCCACCCCACTCCAACCTATCACCCTCACCTTGACCTCCTTCCAACTATCACATCTCCATCGCCCCTCCCCCAAGTCCCTCCTCCCTACCTTTTATCTTAGCCTGCCTGGCACATTCTCCTCATTCCTGATGAAGGGCTCTGGCCTGAAACATCGAATTTCCTTTTCCTTGGATGCTGCCTAACCTGCTGTGCTTTAACCAGCAACACATTTTCAGGTCAAATTATTAAGTTTAAGTACACCTTCAGTAGTCAGAAAAGTGATCACAACCTCCGTAAAACTATGGTTTGTGTAAATGAATGATCAATAAATCTGTAAAAGTTGTAGCTTTTTTTTTAAAGAAAAGTGGCATGGTTTCCAAAACTTAATTGCTCTTAGTCTGATTGGCCTGTTAGAGCATTTCCAAGGATAGCTAAGAGTTAAACACATTGGAATAAAAGCAGAAAATGCTTGTGAAACTCAGCAGATCTGACAGTATCTGTGGAAAGAGGAGCAGAGTTATCATTTTGAGTCCAACATATCGCTTCTTTCAAAATTCTGAAGTCAGACCAGACCCAAAACATTCTCTCTCCACAGAAGCTGCTAGACCTATTGAGTTTCGCTTGCATATTCTATTTATGATAGCCACAGCATTTTGCTTTTACATTGCTGTGGATTTGGTGTCACTGGCCAGGCAAGGACAGAAGATTTCCTTCCCTAAAGGATATTAGTGAAGCGACGTAGTCTTTAACAGTAATCAATGATCATTTCTATCATCATTACTGGGACTAGCTTTCAATTCCAGATTTACAAATGATTTTTAATCACCGTTGGCTGCTATGCAGGATTTGAACCCATGTCCCCAGAGCATTATTCTGTGCCTCTGACATTAATCAAGACACCACTACCTCTCCAGTGAGCCAGATCATGCAGGCACAGACACAGAAATTGCAACCAAAAGCAAGACATCCACACTGACAGTATACCAAGATTGTTTGTTTATTGTTAAAAAAAGTCACTTTAAATGTCAACACATGCCATGAATAGCAGAATGATATTCAGCCACATTAGAGTGAACATTGATGCTTTTGGTTTACTTATTGATTTAACTTTACACTGTATATTTCTCCATTCCAATTACTTGGCAGATCAGAGTAAAAAGGCTAGTAGAAATCAAGGGTGGAGAGAGATAACTGGTAGATGAGCATGCCTCAATCAACTGACTGAGGAGGCAGCATCAGGCTCAGTTAGTGATGGACGTTGAGAGTGAATCTGAAGATGAATGTTGGCTGTGCAGAATGGTCTCCGTGCTGAGTGAGAGGGCTGATGGAGCTGCCTCTGTGTTATTCGGTTAGGAGAGTACTCTCTGCAGGAAGACTGGGAGAAACGACAAAACCAGCAGCTTGACAGTGACTGAGGTAAACCCAGCAGCTTCGCTTTTTGTTGTATTCGACATTTGCGGTGTTTGGCTCTATAGAAAACAAAATGTTGAGAGGTTTTAAAAGTGAGCGACTGAGTTCAATTCAGGTCAGTATTTGAACCAACTATTCAACCTGAGAACAGATAGGTAATTTTGCATACACACACGAAAATAGTTTACTTAAATGCAGTATTTTATTAGTAAGTTGCTTTTAGCACAACTAAGTAATATGATTGTTCAAAGGAAAATTTCTTTTCCAGGGTTATTACTCTATATCACTGGCTAGCACATGAGACATTCTGCAGGGCGCAGGCCAACAGAATTGGTGAATCAGCCAGGAGTCAACTGTGATGTGTCTGGTTAAAGCAGTTCAGTTGAGTTCAAACTCAAATATAACAGACGAGTAAACGATATCAAGTAACAAGTTAAGAGAAATGGCTACAAATTCAAAACCAGAATGGGTACAGTACCGCGTGCATATGTGGATTATAGGTGGCCATGTTGATGTAAAGGTCCGAGTTTTTCAGATCCAGAGAAATCCACAAGAGGCAGGTGTGGGCAGCAGCTCTGAAGCAGCAGGGTTAACAGGCAGGGTTAACAGGCAGGGTTAACAGGCAAGGTTAACAGGCAGGGTTAACAGGCAGGGTAAAAAAAAGAGTAAAAAGTGAGGTCTGCAGATGCTGGAGATCAGAGCTGAAAATGTGTTGCTGGTTAAAGCGCAGCAGGTAGGGCAGCATCCAAGGAGCAGGAAATTCGACGTTTCGGGCCAGAGCCCTTCATCTGCGCTTTAACAAGCAACACATTTTCAGCAGGGTAAAAAAAACAGGCAGGGTTAAACAGGTAGGGGGAAAAGGCAGGGTAAAAAGCCATCTACAAATCTAAAAAGGGGTTGAGTGGACTAACTGCAATGTTCACCTGCTACTTGGAGAGAGACAATTGGAAGAGGCGAAAAAATAAATCAGAAGAAGCAAATCAGAAATTGAGAGGCGGAGAAAAGAGTAAACAGTGAGCTGCAGCTGCTGGAGTGAATCAGTATGGTTCAGCATATAGCGAACTTCCAGACTCTCACTGTAAAGGTTTAGAACAACTGGAGTCAGGCTGAGAAGAAAGTGCAGAGGTTAACAGATGATCTGAGTTGTACCTGACAAAATGTGCACCAATTTAAAGGCAGACTTAACTGTGTTGAGAAAAGGACAGTAAACTGATAAACAAGCCAATACTAAATGTCAGAAAGAAATAGTTAAGAGTGCAGCTGTCCACCTAGGGAAGAAGTATTCACGTTATGAGTTGCAATAGTATACAACAATGCAAGTTCTTAGTGGGAGCTGGATGGGATAGTTTGGCAGGGAGGCATACAGGTATGGACACTGTGATAATGGGACAAACCCTCTCTAGAACCCAGACTGATGGCTGCAGCTATGCTAATGCCCTACTTTACAACTCAAAGGGTAACAAGGACAGCAGGAACAGATCATGATTTGGACTGGGGTGTACAAAGTTAAAAATCACACAACACCACGTTATAGTCCAAAAGGTTTAATTGGAAGCACTAGCTTTCAGAGCGCCACTCCATCAAGTGATTGTCAGTCCCATACAATACTCCTTATTCGGTCACCCAGTTACTGGATTTGTCTAAATTAATAGCAAAGTGTAATGGTACAGGGGATCCACTTCAAATGTTCACAGCGCCGTCACCAACAAAGTGAGATGCATTGGTTAGACAATAAACAGGAAGAAAGATTTTAGGTGTGCAACTGGATCTGACCTATCTGTGGTGTAGGCTCCAAAACAACAGAGATGACAAGTGAAGCAGTTGGTTGCAGGGTTACACCCTAACCCAGAGGCATGGGACATGTGATGAAATCAAAGCTTGCTTTCTAAGATATATGGTCTGATTAAGGAGGGAGAGAGAGGGAGGGAGGGTGTGGGGAGACAACAGATAACTTTCCAAAAGACAGCCCTAGGTTGAGACTTTGAGAAGAAGTACCCTTGTACTAGGCCTGATCAGCCTGAGGACAGGTAGCTATTATCACATACAGACACAAGAATAGTTTATGCAAAGATATTTTGTTTGTTAGTTGTATTTAGTGCAATAAACTAATGTGATTGCTCAATGGAAGTTTGCTTCTGAGCTGTTATTTGATATCACTTGCAAGTTTGTGGGACGTGTTTCCAGGCACAAGTTGTCAGTGTGTTAGCCTTCATTGCAAGGGGATTAAGTACATGAGTTAGGATATCTTGCTGCAGCTGCACAGAGCCTTGGTGAAATCACATCTGGAATGGTAAGTACAGCTTAAATCTCCCTATATAAGACTGACTTGCCATAGAGGGAGTGTAGCATAGATTCACAAGACTGATTTCTGGGATGGAAGGTTTGCCTTACCAGTAGGGACTGGGTTGGCTGTATCTTTATTCACTGGAGCTTGGAAGAATGAGAGGGGTCCCCACTGAAACATGATAAATCCTTACAGGGCTGGACAGATTAAATGCAGGATGATCTTCTGCCTTGCTCTAAAATAAGGGTGGACTGTCTCAGGATAAAGAGTAGACCAATTAGGAGTGAGACGAGAATTTTTTTCACTCAGAGCTGTCACCCTGTGAAATTCACTACCACATAAGGCAGTGAAGACCAGTCACCACGCTTTGAGGGAAGAAATTTCTCACCTCAGTCCTAGTTAGTCGAGAAACAGATATTCTAAATAGTGAAAGCAACAAAGGGTAATGGAAGTATGACATTGAAATGGAGGTCTAGCCATGATCAAATTGAATGGCAAAGTAAGCTCAATGGGCTGAATTTGCTTCTATTGCTTCTATTTTCCATGTTTCTTTGTTCGATTCAATCTGCCAGCCATTGGATATAAAGCCTACATACATTCACGCCTGCATTAAAATTCACATGCAACTTCACTCATTTGTACAATAAGCAAAATATCCTTTTGGCTTGACAGTAGCATCCTATTAGTGCTGAACACCACTTGTGCATTGTAACAACGTGAATCAGCTGGCTTCACTTATTCCTCAAACTTTCTATCTGAGATAGAATGGGCACTTTTCAGGACCAAAGGTGATCACCCCAGGCCATTTCATAGATTTTGCACAATATACAGTGAAAAATGAGCTGATCAGAGTTGCTAATAAACTGCAGAATGGCTTAATTGCAACATATTTCAGCATCAAGCTTGCATGGTGAACAAATGGCTTGGGCCCTATTTAGGAGATTCCTAAAAAAGCCAACCTTCTAGCATGTGGAATAGACAGATTTGTGGGAGATGGTAGTCAAGGACCCACTATCCAATTTTTCAAATAGGACTTCACAGAAAGTAACCTCACTTAACTGCTCCATTTCAATGGAGGATTTGGGTACAGGATGTGGCCTTTTAAGATATCTAACAGCATACTTTCTCAGTTGTTTGCAACAACAGAAGTACTGACCCAATTTGACTAGCCCATGGATACAAAAAGAACAACACCCAACCAATTTAGAATTGTCTGTCAGACTCATAGGGTGGTGTACTTGCATGTACTGGAAGCTCTATATATTAATAAACAGCTACCTGTTCTATGCAGACACGATATGTACAGACTGTGCTTGTTTCAACTCAACACAGTAGATGACAGCCATTCTCTAGTTCCTTTCTCAAGGCAACGTCTTGACCATCAGAGTCAATTTTCCTGATCTAAATTTTAAGCAAAGGTCAGCAGTTAACTATCCATTCTCATTAAGTGGTACATTCCCCATGGCAACACCTCTACCTATCAGAGTCATTTGTCATCCAATCAGCAGACAACTCCTTTCTCAAACAATCTTTCTGAGCACTGTGGCACCCAAACCAGAGAAAACATAGTTCTATCTCTTAGTCTGTGCAGAGGGGTCTGATCTCAGTCAGGGTCAGCAACAGAAGACATCTGTCAAGCACAGATAAGTCCAGCTACTGGGTACAATTCCACTTCTAATGAAACTACTTGTTCTTCTCTGTGATTAACAGCCCACTTATAGAATTACATAGAATTTACAACCTGAAACACTGTTCAAACATAGTCAAAGCTTCAGCTCATCTGCTACTGAAGTAACTTATTTAACTTGACAGTGAACTCTTCTAATACCTTTTTAGTTGGATTCCTGTCTTACAGCCATTTTAAACCTGCGCTGGTTAAGAACTCTTAATGAGGGATACCTGCCCTCTCATGATATTATTTCCTCACCTTTAATCAGCCAAAAAATAATTATATGTGTGCAGAATAAGTGAGTGTACTTGGTTGTGTGTGCAATTTTTTTGGGTGTTCAACATTATTTACTTGGTTCATCAATAAACCAAGTGGGCGGCACGGTGGCACAGTGGTTAGCACTGCTGCCTCACAGCACCTGAGACCCGGGTTCAATTCCCGACTCAGGTGACTGACTGTGTGGAGTTTGCACGTTCTCCCCGTGTCTGCGTGGGTTTCCTCCGGGTGCTCCGGTTTCCTCCCACAGTCCAAAGATGTGCGGGTCAGGTGAATTGGGCATGCTAAATTGCCCGTAGTGTTAGGTAAGGGATAAATGTAGGGGTATGGGTGGGTTTCGCTTCGGCGGGTCGGTGTGGACTTGTTGGGCCGAAGGGCCTGTTTCCACACTGTAAGTCTAATCTAATCTAAAGTCTAATCTAATCTAAACCTAATAGAAAAGCCGGCATGTTTCCTTGAGGTTTTTGATTGTAACTAACATTTGTTTCAGACTGTAAAGTTTGTGGACAGGAAGTGGACCCTCTTTCTGAGGTCTTTCTGCTGAACTTAAAAAGGTGGTTCGCTCAGTTATTAGATCATCCTCATGCCTCAAATATATGTAGATATAATCTGGTTCAAACATGAGATGTTTTTGGTTATTTGGGTAGAGTTAGACACTTTTTTTTGTTTCCTTGATATGCTACTGTACAGAACTGAACTGTATTAAATATTTTTATGAATAAAGTATATTTTGAAATAAAATAAAAACAAAGATGTTGATCTTGACTAAGTGTTATAGACTGGCACATTCCAAGGTCCAAGACTATGTGCTGAGGGACGCACTGAAGCCTGGGGCAGCTGCTGCCAAGGCACAGTGGAAAAAGACCACCACCTCTAAAGTTTTTCTGCCAAAGTACAACAGGGGGGGGTCTGTTTAGTTATTGGCCCCTCCCAAAGCCTCCAATTCATGTAAGTAATACATTGCTTAAATAAGAAAGCTTTTGGATTGTTCCAACTATTTACAAAGTCAAACCCATTTTAGCTTTCTCTTTGCAAAGTCTATACAGATCTAAACTGCTTTAGTAACTGTGCATTACATAAAGATTTTTTTGATGAATAAAGTATCTTTTTGCAATTAAAAATTCTGCATATATTTAATAATAAATAGACCTTGTTGGATCTCGTTCCTCAGCTAACTTTTTTTTTGTTGTGTTTTATTTCATTCTATCCATCCTAAATTCTGGTGCCATGGTCACTGGAAGCTGCCCTATACAGTTACTTAAACACATGCACAAGGGGAAAGGCTGGCAGCACTCAATCATTGTCTCGCTTTTACTGTTGTGTTCAGTTTTCCTTCCTAAAGGCATTGCAGTTTGAAAATGTTGAATATCTTGGAGTTGAAAGAATTTTGATCATTGATCATTGTATTATAACATTCTCCTGGCTAGCCTTTCCTATGGGAAAGTGAGGACTGCAGATGCTGGAGAACAGAGCTGAAAATGTGTTGCTGGAAAAGTGCAGCAGGTCAGGCAGCATCCAAGGAACAGGAGAATCCACAATCTTCAGCACAGCCAAAATCTCTGAAATCTTGACTCACCCTTGTGCTCACCAATCTATACTGTTTTCTAACTGAGTACCACTTTATTTTTAGAACTCTTATCCATGATTTCAGATCCATCCATGCCTTGCCTCTTTCCCTAACCTTGAAATACCTCCAGCCCTGTTATCCTGAGAAGTCATCCTTCCTCCAAATTTGGCCATTTGTACACTGTCAGCCATGCTTTCAGCTATCTTGACCTGTACATCTCCAAATCTCTCCTCCTTAACTCGTTCCACCTTTTAGCAAGCTTTGGGTCACCAATGTTACTTTATCCCTAGTGATTTAGTGTCAAATTTTAACTAATAATCTTGACAGCATGCCAGTGATGCACCATGGGTGTTGGAGTACATTTGAAAGAGCTGTATAAAATATAAACATATTATTAAGACTTGTCCCAGTGGCATATCTTGTGTAATCTGTACTACTCTGAAATCTCTGATCAGTTTTAAGAAATGTCTTGAAGAAAAAACAGATGCAGAGGTTTAGAAGAGAAAATTCTAGTGATAAGGGCTGAGGTAGCTGAAGTTACTGCCAAAAAATGTGGAGTGAGGAACATCAGTGGCGTGTGAGAGGGTGGAGTTTGAGGAGCACCGAATTCCTGGGAGGTTGAAGAAAATCACAGAAGCAGGGATTAGTGGCCAATGCAGCCAAATGAAGCAGGGACATCCCACAAACAGCAACCAGATAAGTAACTAAGCAGGTAATTAGGTGTTTGCGAAATACTTCGTGATGCAGCACAAATTGATTCCCAGGAAACAAGGACTTTGATTTGCAGCTTACTGCTGATTTAATGCTTGTGTCCTGAATGATGGGTCCTTGTAGTGTTAAGCTTCTGGGAGAATGATAGGGTAATGATAGGACCACTAGTGATATATTAGCAATATCGGACTTGACACATGGCTACTCATTTTATAGGGCAAAGTGGTACAATGACAGACAGGATGGCTCAACCTGACCTCTGATTAAAACTGGGGTGAACCTGAAACCCTTACTCATTGAGACTCACTCCTCCATCAAATCAATATTCCACCAATAGTATTGGTTTTAAATCTTCCTGTAATGACTTGCCAAAAACTGTACTTTTAGAGATGGTGTGAATAGAATGCTACCAGGAATGGGAGAAACTGGAAAGAAATTAACTTATTCTCCTTGGAGCAGGGAAGATTTGGAAAATCAGAAATGACATCAGGAATAGGGGGCATGGCTCACTGAGTCTGCTCATTGAGGAATACCACTTCTCATGCTTTCAATCTCCTTAATGTTTGAAAATGTATCGATTGAGAAGGGATTTGACAGAGGTAAAGTCATATTTGCACTGTAGAGCTGGCTAATTAGAAACTGGAATGCACTGGTGGTATCAGTGGACTCATGGTGGTACCAATGGACTCATGGTGGTACCACAGGACTTGGGCAATCAGCAAATAAAAGACAAAATTAAATTTGTTTGCCAACACAAATTTGGTGCAAACTGGAATGCACTACATTAAGTGGCAGTGAAAGCAAATTGAATTCAAATGGGAATTGAAAAAGTGCTTGAATGAAAAGAAATTACTAACTCAGTGGTAAGAGCAGGAAGGTGGGACCAAGTGAACAGCACTTTTGCAAGAGCTGGTGCAGTATTAAATGGTCCAGGGTAAAGGTGGGGACAGGGTATTGAGTAGGATGTCGAGAGTGTGGTGCTGGAAAAGCATATTCCTGATGAAAGGCTCTTGCCCAAAACATCAATTCTCCTGCTCCTCAGATGCTGCTTGACCTGCTGTGCTTTTCCAGCACCACACTCTACTCTGATCCCCAGCATCTGCAGTCCTCACTTTTTCCTGATGAGTAGGATGATCAGCCATAGTCATAATGAATACCTGAGCAGGTTCACAGGGTCAAATGGCCTACTCATGTTCCTAGTTTCTTTGTTTGTATTGGTTTACTTCTGCTTTGTCTATATGAACTTCCATTATCCCATGGCTAGTCAGAGAGCAGTTGCAATTACTTGGGAAGTTCTGTCTCCAGAAAAGATTAGCAAGAATTTATCATCTCTTTTTACCCTTCATCAAACATTGTCCTGCATCTGAATGACGCTAAGAAATGTGGCACCTAGACCGGTGCTGAATGATGGGCACATTTTATCTCAACTCATGATTTCCCAAGCTGTATAAAATGATCAAGGACAAAATTTGCAAGCTGCCAAGGAAAGAAGTCCAAAGCACCCATTTGCAAAATAAATTCTATGTGGATAAATATTAAAATTGCTGATTATATTATTGATTATGATTTTCACTAAATTTGTACAGTTTATTCAGTCCAACCCCCACACATTCCAGTGGAGTATGCTTTCACTACCTGTTCATCCAGTGCATTCCAGTTTCTAATTAGTCAGCTCTACAGTGCAAATATGACTATTTGTGGTAGTTACTCTAAAACACCACAGAGCCCTCCTTATCACTAAGTAAGATATAGCAAAGAGTCTGAAGCAGTGAAGTAAAAGTCTATCTTGCTCCATTTCCTATTAGAAAATATGATACACTCACTCTCAAAAATAACTCAAACATAAATTTAAAAAACTGAACCAGCTTTGATTTTAAATACTGAATTTGGATAAACAATAAATATGTAGCTGGACTTATATTCAGTGTATAATGTAAAACAAGTAAAATATGCAACCTTTGGATGAATATTAAACTTTAAATTACAGTGGTTAATTGATCAGATCTTGTCTGTGCAATTTGTGTTAATGTTATGCATGTTAGAACATAAAAACATGAGAACTAAGAGCAGGAATAGGTAATTCAACCCATGCTGTTTAATACTATCATGGCTGATCTCATATCAGCCTCAATTCCACTTTTCTGCCCGTTCTCCATAACCCTTCAAACTGTTACTAATTAAAAATCTATCCAAATCCTCATTAAGTTTACTCCATGTCCCAGTAACCACCACACTCTGGGGGAGTGAATTCCATAGCTTCATGACCCTTTGGGAGAAATAATTTCTCCTGATCTCTGTTTTAAATCTGCTACCCCTTACCCTAAAACTATGATGTCTTGTTCTAGGTTGCCTCACATGAGGAAACATCCTTGCTACATCTACTTTGTCAGTCCCCTTTAGTAACCTTTATACCTGAACTACATCTCCTCCCATTCTTATAAGCTCCAGAGATCAAAGGTCTAAACTACTAAATCTCTCTTCAAAAGACAAACCCCTCCTCTGATATCAATCCAGTGAACCTCCTCTGAACTGCCTCCAGTGTAACTTCACCTGTCCTCAAGTGAGAGGTTGAAAATTTACACAGTACTCCAGGTGCGGCCTCACTAATGCCTTGTACAGTTGCAGCAACACCTCCCTACTTTTATACTTTGTTCCTTTTAACAATAAATGCCAATATTCCATTTGCCTTCCTATTACCTGCTGTACCTGTATACTAGATTTCTGTGACTTATACACGAGGACATCCCAGATCCCTCTGCACCCAAGTATGCTGAAGTTTCTCTGCATTTAGATAAAAAATTACCTTCTGTTTCTCTGACATAATACATGATAAATGTTAGCAGATGGAAAAGTGAGGTGCTTTAACCCCTGTCACATTAATTGTCCTTCATCTTAACCTCCCTCAGGGGAAATAACAGGCCCCAATACTCTTTCTTTCCCAGAGCTTCTGCCACACCCTGACTTGTGCTTGGCCAGCCACTTGGAGCCCTGGGCACTGGGTATCGTGCCCAGATGTATCCCTCTCTCATGCCTTGGCCACTATCATAAGGCCCTTGCAAACCTAACCTTATAACCACTCAACATTTTAACCTCACATCTAATTCCCATCAGTGTTTTCCCTTCCTGTAGATTTCACCAGCTAAGGGTAATTGTCCACAAGTGCTTCCCAGTTAACCTTAATCTGGTAGGATAGATTCAACTCTTCATGTAGTTGTAATCCAGGTCTCTCACTTTCCACAGAAGATTTCACAAAACCATTTTGAATTTGAAACTGCAGTGTTATAAACTTGCATTTCTGTGGCACTTCTTATCGAGAAGTAGGATTAAATCTCATAGAGGAAGTGCTGGTGGACTTGTAGCAGAAGAGCGTTAGAGCCAGACACCAATGGGAGGTTGTTTCAAAGCAATGAGGAAGATTGCCAAGTGTAAAATAACTTGGCTGCAAATTAAAATGGGAAGGTAGATTGTGATAGAGTTCAAGGTAGAGTTCAAATAGCAGTGGTTGTAAAGAGGGATGACAGTTTCAGAAGAATAGCATATAGATGAATGGAGGAGATCATCAGTTTGGATGCATCCATTAAAGGTTTGCAAAACAGTGATCACAAGTTAAAAATTAATTTGATAGGGCATGTGAGGCAGTGAAAACTCAGGGTGACATAAGAGATGGTAGACGTGATGGCAAGGTGGGAGGGGATGGGGCAAGTGAGATTAACAGGAAGATGGGGGGGCTGAACTTGTGAGAGAATCAACAGAAGGTAGAGGAAAGCGTCTCATTAGATGAGACAGTAAGGTGGAAGAGACTAAGGACAATGAAGACGTCAGAAGGAGATGGAGGAGAGAATAGAGAAAATGGTATGGGAAACGGGTGGAGACATAAGACCAGGGAGACACCAGGAACAATGTGAGGGGTAGGTGGGCAAGAGTGTCAGGATAGGAGAAAGTGGAGACTGCAGATGCTGGAGATCAGAGTCAAGAATGTGGTGCTAGAAAAGCACAGCAGGTCAAACAGCATCCGAGGAGCAGGAGAATCGACGTTTCGGGCAAGTGCCTGAGGGTCAGGATAGTATGAGGCAGAGGAACAGCAGAGTGGGCAAGGGAGGGGACAGGGATAAAAAGCAGAGATAGAAGATAGGATGAGAGAAAGAGAGTAGGAGATGATGGGGAGAACATAGGAACTGAGCAAGTGAGAGGATGAAGGCAAGAGTGGTGAGTGTACTGAGAGAAAACAACGAAGATACTGGGGAAATGGCAGTGGAGATGGTGGGGAGATGAGCAGGAGGAGAGAGTTTCGGAGGTGAGATTGTTGGTGAGAATACTAGAGAGGTGGAGATACAGCAGGCTCCTATTTTAATTAGATTTTTTGCTCGTATTATGTAAACTTCTATGATGCATACTGTCAGTTTATAAATGCAGAAACTTGCAGATATCGGGGTAGCATTGACTAGCAAGAGGAGGCCCACAGTTATCTTGCAAACCCCTTCCCCCCTCTTCCCACCGGCCCATGTTCCTGGCAAGATGTTTGTTCAATCAAAATTCATTTACTTGCTCAAAGTTACACTCAGACCCCATTAGCGACATTTTGTGAAGACAAATCATCTTTTTAAATTCTGGTGCAGTTTGAAGGAGTGAGTTATGACATTATTCTGCAAATCCAAAACATCAGACAGTGAATCACTCCACTGGAATTTTCTAAATCAGCATATTCCCCCATGACTGACTGGTTTTCTTTTCCTTTCAAACCATGCTCCTACTTTAGTGCAGTGAATTCAGTGGCTGATAAGCAAGGTTTAAAATTAAATCAGGTCCCTTTCCATCTCTCATTTTGAAGACAACCATTGAGAATTGATCAGAATTTAAAGCAGGGAGTGATTGGGGCAGGATCTTGCGTTAAATTCTGAAAATTGCGCTGTTAGTGAAGGTAGTTGTCTGAATCAGCGCCAGATGGTGATGTGAGAATGAAATTATACATTTAATACCGCACTGAAATTAACTTGCATGTACATCTCCCTTACTGCTCGTTTAGACCCAGAAAGTGCAAAACTGACCAAGAGGGCAGGAAGCAAGCTGCAGATGTTTGAGAAATAAAACAAGTGCAAGATTAAGCAAGAATTAATCAAACCTTTGACAAGAATCTGTGGTTTCCCAACAGTCTGAAGACAGTTTTCTGATTGCAGAAATTTGGCATGCATCTCAAATAATTACAGGAGCTGATCTCAAAGAAACTCATCTGAATCTATTATAAATCACATAACCTACTCCACTGCCAGTATAAATTCCTTTTCTTTCGCTGCATTTAGATTGCTCTCAAATGCATTGTGCTAAACATGGTCTGAACAGTGAATGAACCCATCCAATATTAGGTGAATCTGATGAAGCAGCAACTTGGGGAGGGGTTAAGATGCCCATGACTTTCCTTTTTAAAAGATATAAAATCCTCAGTTTCAACAGAGTGATTAATGGTAAATTTTGCTCATCATTAAATACATTCCTCCATCTTACATTTTCTTGTACACTTAGAAATTGTCTTGTTGAAAAGAACAAGTTGCAAGGATACTCTGACATGCTAGAAAGAAAGCTGAATCTCTCCAACCCCATAGTGAGAGACTTGGAAGTGATTGGGGTCAAGGTATTGAGGGGGGAAGCTGATTTAGGACAGTCCTGCTGCTGGGGAACTCTCCTGACAATGGGAGGGAAGGTACTACAAATGTCCCAAATGTTCCACGCAGAGGGCTTCTACCTCCAGTCCAAGGATTTGCCAACTTCACACTTCTATATGTTTTATTTAAATGTAAGCCTCTAAGTACTTCCACTGCAGACCTGCCTCAGCTGGGAACCCTGTGTACTGCTGAGGTTCTAGGTGCACCTCTGCCCCCACCCAACCCCATCAATGTCTTTTACAGAAGTGAGGCTGGCTTACAAGATCCCCACATTTGTGGGTGACTCTTAACTGCCCTCTGAAAAGGCCCAGAAAGCCACCCGATTCAATTTCGGCAATCAAGGATGGGTGGCAAATGCTGGAACTGCTAGAAATGCCCACACCTCCTGAAACAAGCATGAGAAAAGGGTGGTGTGGTGGCTCAGTGGTTAGCATGTTGCCCTCCCGCGCCAGGGACCCGGGTTCGATTCCAGCCTCGGGCGACTGCCCATGTGGGTTTCCTCGGGTGCTCTGGTCCCCTCCCATTGTGTTCAGGGATGTACAGGCTGGGTGGCTGAGCGGTAGGAAATGCATGGTTATAGGTGGGTCTGGGTAAGATGCTCTGTGGTAGCTGTGGATTCGATGGGCTGAATGGCGTGCTTCCACACGGGTGGGATTCTGTGAAAAACTGCAAACAAAAATCTGTTCTGGGGAGAGCAAAGCCACCCAGACAGGCTCCAAGGAGTGGCAAGTGGGGACTTAGACCCATCATTTCCAAAGTACGTTGGAAATTTCATGGTTCTTGAGTTGGTATCTCCGAATTTAATTAATTACATTCACTGCCATCACTACATGGATCCAACAATTAAACTGGGTAATGCTTCATCTCCATCGAAATCAAACACTATCAGCTTCTAAATCAAATCGTTGCTGCCTGATGCCCTGAACAAACTTAATCTCCAGCAGATTGTGTTACAGATACATTTGTCAAATAATATTACGTGTTGGGTTTTAGCGACAGAGTGAGTCTGTACCTGTATGCCCACAAGAAGCGCCATGCAGATGAGGAGGCAAATCAGGATCTTATTCATTGTCACAAAGTTGGGTGTCCTGGCAAAACGAGCCGCCGATGAACTGAGTGTTACTCACAACTCTGACAGTGGCGAATCTGCTCCTCTGAGCTCGGCTCAGCGGAAACCAGTCAAATAACGTTAGAAAAAAGGAAATGGAGAAAACTGAGAAGTTACCACAACCTTATCTCCTGTCTGAAAAAAAACGTTGCTGAAATGCTGTCATTGCTAAACAAAAAGTAATTTACTTTTGTGCACTAACAGGTCTCACTTGGCGTTGTAGCAGATGTGGTATATTTTACTACAATGTATATTTACACATTTCACGTTGTTTAACTTACCAAGGGAGTTCACAGGAAACCTAATCAGGCAAAACTGATCACCAGGCCAAAGCAGGCTTTTGACGACAGGCGACCAATAGCTTGATCATTTTTTACAAAAGGTGTAGAGAAGTCAAGAGGTTTAAATAAAAGCTTTTATAAAGTGCCTTAAATTGTTCCAAATTGCTTCTATAGCCAAAGCCATAACCTTTTTTTCTCTGAAGTGTCACTTTTGTAACAGGAAACTGATTAAAGGGACATATTAGGCAATGTAGGAGCAGATGTAGGTCATTCAGTGCATCAAGACTATTCTACCCTTCAATAAGCCCATTCCTCCTCTCTCTACAAGAATCTCAGTGAGTCTCTCTCTCTCTCTCACTGCAACCTCCAGGTCATCTCCTACTCTACGCTACTTTCTCCCCACCCCACTCCCCTCTCATTTATCTCTCCACTCTGTAGGCATCCTGCCTCTATTCCTGACGAAGGGCTTTTGCCCAAAATGTCAATTTTCCTGCTCCTCGGATGCTGCCTGACCTGCTGTGTTTTTCCAGCACCTCTCTAATCCCGACTCATGGCCAATTGGACAATCCTCAACTCCACTTTCCTTCTATACCCCCATATCCCTGGATTCCCTTTCTCATTAAAAATCTATCTCAGCCTTGAACATTCTGAATGACCCTGTCTTGGCAGCCCTCTCTGGTAAAGAATTCCACAGATTCAGAAACTAATGTTTTAAATGAATGACCCCTTACTTTGCAATTACAGTATGGCCTATGGTCCTAGACCCCATTTTCAAAAGGAAACAACTTATCCACATTTACCTTGTCAAGCCCCTAAAAAAAATTTAAAACAAATAATGTGATGCTGGAAATATAAAATAAAACAGAAGAGGCTGGAAAACTCTTGTATACATTGAAAAAAAAAGCACTTTAGATCAGGCAGCGTCCAAGTAGCAGGAGAGGTGATGTTGCAGGCATTAGCGTTTCATCAGGAATATGGAGAGGGAAAGGGGCTGCGAGATAAATAAGGGGTGGGGGTGGGCCTGGGGGAAGGTAGCTGGGAAGGCGGTAGGTGGATGCAGGTGGAGCGGTTAATTGTGGTAGGTTAGTTGGGAGGGTGGAATGGATAGGTGGGAATGAAGGTGGACAGGTAAGGCAGGTCAAGAGGGTTGAGGGGCTGGGTTCTGGATGAGGTGGGGGGAGTGGTGATTTGGAAACTAGTGAAGATATGAGGAGTACATTGGGGCAGGAGCAGGTGAAGGTTGTGGAACAATGAGGTGGGAGGCTGTGGATAGGAAATCCCCTGAGGTGGTGAGGTTGTGGATGATCTAGGAGGTGCAAAACCATCATCCATCTCCCATCACCAAACCATCATCTCCCAGACCATCCAAAACCTCATCATCTCAGGAGATTTCCCATACACAGCTTCCAACCTCACAGTTCTGCAATGCTGCACTGCCTGGTTCTCCTTCTTATCCAAAATCCACAAACCTGACTGCCCTATTGTTTCCGCCTGCTCCTGCCCAACCAAACGTATCTCCTCATATCTCAACACTGTTCCCCCCCAGCCTTGATCATGGAATTCCCCGCACACATTTGGGATACTATCCACGCCCTCCACTTCCTCCATGATGTTAGTTTCCCTGGCTCCCAATGCTTCATCTTCACCATGGACATCCATGCCCTATACACGTCCATCTGCTATGGTGAAGGCCTCCAAGCCCTCCATTTCTTCATCTTCCACCAACCCAAGCAGTATCCCTCCACCGACACACTCATTTGATTGGCGGAACTAGTCCTCACCCTCAACAACTTCTCCTTCAAATCTACTCACTTCCTTCAGACCAAAGTGGTAGCCATGGGCACCCGCATGGACCCAGCCATGCCTGCCTCTTTGTTGGATATATGGAACAGTCCATCTTCTGCAGGTACACTGGCACCATTCCCCACCTTTTCTTCTGCTACATTGATGACTGTATCAGAGCCACCTCATGCTCCCACAAAGAGGTTGAACAGCTCATCAACTTCACAAACATCTTCCACCCTGACCTTAAGTTCAAGTGGACCATCTCTGAGATCTTCCTCCCTTTCCTGGACCTCTCTGTCTCTATCTCTGGCGACTGAAACAACACAAATATTTATTTTAAAGCCACTGACTCCCACAGCTACTTTGACTACACCTCCTCACAAATATCCCCCCTCCAAGTAAAAACATAATCCCTTACTCCCAATTCCTCCACCTTTGCCATATCTGCTCCCAGGAGGACCAATTTCACTCCAGAATATCTCAGATGGCGTCCTATTTCAAGGACCATAATTTCCTTTCTCACATGATCAACAATGCCCCCCCAGTGCAGCTTCTCCACTTCCCACACTTCTACTCTTGAACCAGACCCCTCCAACCACAACAAGGATAGAACTCCCAGTCCTCACCTTTCATCCTACTAATCTCCAGATACAGTGCATTATCCTCTGCCATTTCCACCACCTACAATCAGACCTCACTAGAGATGTATTTCCCTGCTCACTTCTATCTGGTTCCCACAGAGACCAATCCCTCCACAACTCCCTCATTAGATCCACATCTCACCAACCCACCTCCCTCCCTGACACCTTTCCCTACCACTACACGAGGTGTAAAACCTGCACCCACACTCTGCCCAAGGCCCCAAAGGATCTTTTCACATCTGGCAGTGATTTTCCTGCACATCCACTCACCTCATCTAGTGTATCCGTTGCTCTCAATGTGGTCTCCTCTACATAAGGGAGACAGGATGTCAACTTGCAGAGCATTTCAAAGAACATCTCTGGGCCACACATACCATCAACCCCACTGCCCTGTGACCAGCCACTTCAACTCCCCCTCCCACTCCCTCAAATACATACCAGGCCTGGGCCTCCTTCATTGCCAAATTTAAGCCATCTGTCAACTGGAGGAAGAATGCCTCACCTTCCGCCTTGGGACCCTCCAACCCACATGGCATTAACATCAAATTCATTAGTTTCCAAATCTCATTTCTCCCCCCCCCACCTCATCCCAGATCTGACCCTCCAACTCATCACTGCCCTCTTGACCTGTCCTGCCTGTCCATCTTTCTTCCCACCTATCTGCTCTAGCCTCCCTACTGACCTATCACAATTACCCCCTACCTACATCCACCTATCTTCCCCTCAGCCCCACCCTCACCTACCTATTTATCTCTCAGCACCCTTACCCTCCAAATTTCTGATGAAAGGCTTATGCTCGAATAGTCGACTCTCCTGCTCCTCGGATGTTGCCTGACCTGCTGTGCTTTTCCAGTGCCACACTGTTTGACTCTGACTCACCAGGATCTGTAGTTCTCACTTTGTCCTAGAAACTCTTTTTTATTTCAACCAGGGTGTGGAGGTGCCAGTGTTGGACTGGGGTGGATAAAATTGGAAGTCACACGACACCAGGTTATAGTCCAACAGGTTTATTTGAAATCACAAGCTGACAGAGCACTGCTCCTTCATCCTAATGAAAGAACAGTGCTCCGAAAGTTTGCGATTCTAATAAACCTGTTGGACTATAACCTGGTGTTGTGTGACTTCTGATTTTATTTCAATCAGGTCGTATTTTATTCTTATAAACTCCATTGAGTACAAAGCCCAATCTTCTCAACCTCTCAATCTAGTGAACATTCTCTGGACTGCCTCCAAGCAATTATTTGTATACCTGAGACAAAAGTACAACAGGAACCGAAACTGTTCTCTATATTCTAGGTGTTGTCTGATTAGCGCTTTGTATAGTTTGAGAAATGCTTCCTTATTATTATTCCTTTCGAAATATAGGTAAACATTTCATTTGCTTTCCCTATTATCTACTGAACTAGGATGCTAGCTTATTTTGATTCAAGCACAAGCATCCCTAAATCCCGATGTGCTTCTGCTGTCTTTATTCTTTTAAGTAATATTCAGTTCTTCCATTCTTCCTGCCAAAGTGCACTCCCTCTCATTTCCAACATTATATTCCACCTGCCAAGTTTTGTCAACTCACTTAACCCGTATATATGCATCTGTAGACTCTTTGTGTCATCTCCACTTCTGATTGTGTGCAACCTGAAAACTTGGTCATAGTACACACATCTCTGTAGCCCAAGTCATTAATAGATATTCTAAGTAATTGTGGCCCTATCACTGATCCGTGTGGCCATCCTTTGTCCCATACTAACACATACCCCAAAACTATGGTTCATTTCTTATTAAGTAGCCTTTTGCATTGTACTTGATCAAACATCTTTTGGAAATCCAAATATATTACATCTACAGGCTCCCATTTGTTTATCCTGCCTGTTACCTCATCAAAGATTTCTAATACATTTGTCAGGCATGACTACCTCTTCATGTAACTATGCTGACTCTGCTTTATTATATTATGCATTTATAAATACTCTGCTGTTACATCCTCTATAATAGCCTCTAACGTTTTCCCAATGACAGATGTTAAGCTAACTGACCTATAGTTAAGCTTTTTTCAGTTGAAATCTCGGCCACTAATGGGGAGGTGAAGGAGCTACCCAATGACAATACATTAGGGTGACAGCATTAAACTGAGGTGTTGGTAGGTCAGCAAGCCCAGAGTGAAAGGGGAATAGGATCCAATGAAAGTTAAAATATGTGCAGCAGAATTTTAATCACCTCAAACTGTTGGAAGATGGGAGTCCAGCTGGGGGGGTATTGGAATAGTCAAGTCTGGAGGTAAGAAGCATGAATAAGACCCTCAGCACCAATTGGGTTTAAGATTGGAGTGGAGACTGGCAATATTATGGAGGTTATCACAGTGTTGTAAACAATATAGCTCACCACAAGTTTGAAGAGAAAGCTGAAATTGTCTGGTTCAACCTGAGAGAGGGAGACTGAATCAATGGATTGAGAATCAAAATGTTACCATCACAGAAAACAACGTCTTTGACATTCCAATTTTTATTTGAGGAAATTTTGGCTCAGCCAGGATTCAATGTTAGCCAAATATGATGAAAATCAGGCACAGTCCAGGCGTCAAAAGGGTTGCTGATTGGACAGAACTGGGAGTCATCAACTTACACATCAGACTTGACAAGTCTTTAACTGTAGTGACTGAGGGGCAGAAGCACAAATGGAGCTAATGACATATCCTGAACAAACAGCAGAGGGATTGGTTCAGAGATGGAAAAAGAAGTCAATGCATGAACCAAAAAATGAAGCTCCATCTTATTAGCAAAATTACACATAGGGGTTAATTTCTTTCACCATTACATGAGCTGCAATTATTTTTTAATCAATTTGTTTGTCCTTATTATGATATAATGATACGATACAGCAGATAGGGTTTGAACGGGTGGCACAGTGGTTAGCACTGCTGCTTCACAGCGCCTGAGACCCGGGTTCAATTCCCGACTCAGGCGACTGACTGTGTGGAGTTTGCACGTTCTCCCCGTGTCTGCGTGGGTTTCCTCCGGGTGCTCCGGTTTCCTCCCACAGTCCAAAGATGTGCGGGTCAGGTAAATTGGCCATGCTAAATTGCCCGTAGTGTTAGGTAAGGGGTAAATGTAGGGGTATGGGTGGGTTGCGCTTCGGTGGGTCGGTGTGGACTTGTTGGGCCGAAGGGCCTGTTTCCACACTGTAAGTAATCTAAAAAAAACGTGATTCTTCTGGCCCAGAGGAAGTGACATTGCTATTGCATCATGAGACCACCATTCACATGAACTGTGAACTGAGTTCATCTCCCAGTAATTATAAAACTCAATTTCAACGGCATTAAAATGTGATCAGATATATAATAGCCAGGAGATCTGGATGACTAGACATTGGACTGTTCTGCAAGTAAGATAAAGCAGAGTTTAAATGGCCTGGGTGTCTCTTTAATTCCACAAGGGTCAATTTCAGTTAAGTACTCTGAGATTAATTGTTGCAGTTATGAATGATAGAGTGACTAAAACATTGAAAATTGACTGCTGATCAGAGTGAAGTAGCATTTCTAAAGGGTAGGACATGCCTGCCAAGCTTTTTAAAATAACCTTCTGTTGGTTCGAGCTGAAAATCACTGACCACATCTTAAAGAGACCAAACAAATATTCCGGTGACTTGAAGCCACAACCTCAAGGCTGTGAACATTTGTTTCACTGTGGATAAGAGGTTATAAAGCAATTAAATGGATCCAATCTGTCTGGGAAACCCAAGAAGTGACAATTACCTTGAAATGTGAATGGGATAATCTGCTAACCAACTCATCAGAACATCCAGACAATTGCCTGAGTGGAGACTACGCATTAATTATCTCAGATGCTGGCACAGAGAAACATTCACCCAGTCACAATCTAATCAAATTGATACCATCTATGTGGCAAATGCCATCCATGACTACATTTGGGTCATTGGGTCCTTGATAATTAATGGTGGTTAGTCCAGCTATAGAGTCATAGAGCTGTAACAGAGTGAAAACAGACCCTTCAGTCCAACTTGTCCATGCCAACCAGCTATCCTAAACTAATATACCATTTGCCAGCATTTGGCCCACTTCCCTATATACCCTTCCTATTTATATACCCATTCAAATGTCTTTTAAATGTTAGCCATGATGTGGAACTGCCACTGTTGGACTGGGGTGGACAAAGTTAACAGTCACACAACACCAGGTTATAGTTCAACAGGTTTTTTTGAAAGCTTGTACCAGCCTCCACCACTTCGTCTGGCAGCACATTCAATACACACACCATCCTGTATCTGAAAAAGTTCCCATTTAGGTCCTTTTTAAATCTTTCCCCCCTCACCTTAAACCTATGCCCCCTAGATTTGGACAGCCCTACCCTGGGGAAAAGATCATAGCTGTTTACCTTATCCATGCTTCTCATGATTTTATAAACTTCTATGAGGTCACCCCTCAACCTCCGATGCTCCAGGGAAAATAACCCCAGTATGTTCAGCCTTTCCCTATAGCTCAAATCCTCCAACCCTGGCAATATCCTTGTAAACATTTTCTGAACCCTTTCAAGTTTCACAACATCTTTCCAATAGCAGGGAGACCCGTGTGGATAGATTACTGAGCCATCAGGAAGTTTGAAAAGTTCTGGGTTCATTGGATATCTAGGATTTACGTATAGCTCTAAAAAAGCATGTCTTACTCTGATGAAGCCAAAATCAAGTTTATTGCATATCTAGGATGTATGTACAGCCCAACAAAAGTATGTTTCACTCTGCTGAAGCCATAATCAATCCCATTTCAAGTCTCTTTATCACATGTTCTCTGATTTTTACTTGTTCATGGAATGTGGGTGTTGGTGGCTGGCTCATCATTTATTGCCTATTCCTAATTGCCTTTGAGAAACTGGTGGTGAAACTGGTGGTGAACCACTGCAGTTGGTGGGGAATAGGTTCTGCCACAACACTATTAGGAAAGGGGTTCCTTAAGTTTGGTGCTGTGACAGTGAAGGAATTGTGATATAGTTCCAGGTGAAATTGTACCTATGCATCTGCTGCCATTATCCTTTTATGTGGTAGAGGTCATTAGTTTGGAAGGTACCATCTAAATAGCCTTGATGAGTTGTTGCACTGCATCATTTAGACGGTACATACTGCTGTTTCCATGCATCAGCGATGAAGGAACTAATAGTGAATGGTGGAGATGGTGGTGGAGATGCAGGGATCTTTGTCTTGGATAATGTTGATCTTTTTAGGCATTGCTAGAGTTGTACCCATCCTGGGAAGTCACATTCCTGACTTGTGTCTTGTAGATGGTAGATGGGCATTGAGGGGTCAAGGGATGAGCTACTTGCTTCTGACCAGGACCTATAGCCACTGTATTTATATGGTTGACCTAGTGAAGGTTCTGATCAATGTGATTCCCCAGGATGTTGATAATAGGGACTCAGTAATAGCAATAATATTGACCGTTAAGGAAAGATTTAGCTTAGAATCTTTTGTTTGAGAAGGTCATTACCTGGCACTTGTGTGGTGTGAATATTACTTGCCACTTATCAATACAACCCTGGATGTTGCTCCGATCTTGCTGCATATGAAAGTAGGCTGCTTCAGTGTCTCAGTTATCGCTAATGGTCATGAACATTGTATAATCATAAAAGAACATCCCCACTTCTGGTCTAAATCATCATTATAAGAGGCACTATTCACCCAGTCTCAAACATTGACCCTTTTGAACCTTAAAACAGATGAAAGAGAGAATCATGTAGCAAGCTAACTTTTGTGTTTTGTTTTTGTGTTTAAGAAACTGCTTTTCCTGCCCACAGATAGATATAGAAAAGATGCCAAATCAGCAAGACAAGTAAGAGCATCTTGGCCTCTCTTTCTCTCTCTTTCTTTTTCATACACTCATCTCGCAAGTTTGAACCCTGCCACAGTTTGACTATCCATGTATCAACAGGCAGAGATTTTAAAGAACTCACCTGAGCAAGTGATGTCTCCAGGAAAATGGATAAATCAGCTGGCTACTTAGATTAGATTAGATTCCCTACAGTGTGGAAACAGGTCCTTCAGCCTAACCAGTCCACACCCACCCTCCAAACAGTAACCCACACAGACCCACTTCCCCTCTGACTAATGCACCTAACACTGTGGGCAATTTAGCATGCCAATTCACCTAGCCTGCACATCTTTGGACTGTGGGAGGAAACCAGAGCACTCGGAGGAAACCCACGCAGACACGGGGAGAATGTGCAAACTCCACACAGTCGCCCGAGGCTGGAATTGAACGTGGGACCCTAGTGCCTTGAGGCAGCATTGCTAACCACTGAGCATTTCTTAAAACTGCCCTGCCAAAATCAGAAGGATGTGTAAGAATAAATCTTATCTATGTTTTTTAGTTACAACAAATAAACAGTTAAACATTCATTGAATGGTTAATGTATTATTTTTAAAAATCTTTTGTCAAATGAAGAGTTGGATAAAGGGGAGCCAGGGTGATTATTTCGCTGATTAAGAAATTTGGTCAATGTCAGGAAACAGAGAACAGAAATAATGGACAGGTCATTCATTCATCAAGGATCTGTGTTGATGCCTCAACTATTCAATGTAATGACTTGTTAAAAAAAATATAGAAACGTAGAAGGTAGGAGCAGATGGAGACCATTTGGCCACTTGAGCCTGCTCTGCCAATCATCACGAACATGGCTGACCATCCAACTCAATAGCCTATACCTGCTTTCTCCCCATAACCTTTGAGCCCATTCACACCAAGTGCTAAATCTAGCTGTTTCTTAACTACTTCCTACAATAATGAATTCTACAGGCCGAGCACTGTTTGGGTGAAGAAATGTCTCCTCATCTGCATCCTAATTGTTCTACCCTCAATCCTCAGACTGTGACCGTTTGTTCTGGACACACCCACTATTGGGAACATCATCTCTGCATCTACCCTGTTTAATCTTGTTAGAAATTTTGTAAGTTTTTATAAGATTCCACCTCACTCCCACCACACATACACACACACACCCTGCGTTCCCCCCCCCCCCCCATTCATCTGAACTCCAGTGAAAACAATCCTAACCTAGTCAATCTCTCTTCATAAGTCAGTGTCGGTATCCCCAGAATCAGCATTGTAAGTCTTCATTACACTCCGTCGAGAGCAAAACTATTTTTCCTCAGAAAAGGAGACCAAAATTGCACACAATTTTCTAGGTGTGGCCTCATCAAGGCCTTGTATAACTGCAACAACACATCCCTGCTCCTGTATTTGAAACCCCTCACAAAGAAGGCCAACATACCATTTGCCTTCTTAACCACCTGCTGCACTTGCATGCTTACCTTCAGCAACTGGTGCAAAGGACACCCAGGTCCATTTCCCAGTTTACAGACACTCAGACAATAGCCTGCCTTCTTGTTTTTGCTTCCAAAGTGAATAACCTCACATTTATCTAAATGGCGCAGAGGATAAGATAAAAAGCTAGACATCCAAATTTTCTGATCACAATAATATAGATAGCATTAGTGTAGAATCATAGAATCCCTACAGTGTGGAAACAGGCCCTTTGGCCCAATAAGTCCACACCAACCACCCAAAGAGTAACCCACCCAGACCCATATCCTACTTACCCCTGACTAATGTACCTAACCTACATATCCCTGTGGGACAGCACTGTTGACCATGTTAAATGGCCCACAGTGTTCAGGGATGTGTAGGCTAATTGCATAAGTCAGGGATAAATATCAGGTAGGGGAATGGGTCTGAGTGAGTTACTCTTCGGAGGGTCGGTGTGGACTTGTTGGGCCAAAGGGCCGATTTCCACACTGTAGGGATTCTAATTCTATGGGCAATTTAGCATGGCAAATTCACCTACCCTGTACATCTTTGAGTTGTGGGAGGAAACTGGGGCACCCAGAGGAAACTCATGCAGCCACAAGGGATATGTGCAAACTCCACACAGACAGTTGTCTAAGGTTGGAATCAAACCATTGAGCCACCATGCCACCCCTAGTGTACATAAAAGTGTTACATAAAAAGGAGATATTAATGGGCTAAGTAAATGGACATACTATGGCAAATTTTTACCTTAGGCAAATGTTAGATCTTTGAGATAGAATAGGATTTATAAATGGTAAAAAAACTAGAAACACTGAAGGTACAAAGTACACAGGTCTCCAGGTACATTGTGAATTAAAATGTCAGCACAATTATAGAATACAGTAAAAATGCTAACAGATTTCTTTTTTATCCTTCCATGGAAGAACACCTCTGTGAAGAACAGAAGGACAATTTACTTTATTAAAGGCACCATATATATGGAACACTTAATTGTTCTAAATTCAAATGTTTATATTACTTTCTAGCAGTCTGGTGAGCCAAATGTAATTGTGACCTCAAATATTGATTCCATTCTAGAAATCTCACTTTACAATAACAACAACTATGCTTTTATCTGTCATCCTCCTTTACACCCACCTCAGAGCACAAAGGGGGTTTTGAAGTAAGGATTAATTGAAAATTTCAAAACATCTTTATATCAATGCCAAAAAAACATGTATGGAAGCATACTGGGTAGATGGCGTCACAGTACAGATTAAGTGTGATCTAATTCGCTACTGGAATAGGTTAGAGGGCTGAATGGAGTCTTCCTCTAACTATATTCCTAGATTGAGTCTCAGTTTTCACTAATGGTGTACCATAGCTGCAATGCGTATGTATTGCAAGGTGCACTGTAACAGCCTACCATGGCTATTTCAGCAGCACCTCCTAAATCCACTACCTCCCAAGGCTTTTGCAAACACAATCACTTCCCTCCATGAAATGCACAATTCTGATTTGGAAATATATCATGATTCCCATATCATAGCTGGGTCAAATCTTGGAACTAGGCAAAAGTGAGGACTGCAGATGCTGGAGATAAGAAGCAAGGTTAGAGTGGTGATGGAAAAGCACATCAGGTCAGGCAGCATCTGAGGAGCAGGAAAATTGACATTTCGGGTAGGAGCCCTTTATCAGGAATGAGGCTGGAAGCCTTGGGGGTGGAGAGATAAATGGGAGAGGGTGCGGCTGGGCAGAAGGTAGTTGAGAGTGCAATAGGTGGATGGAGGTGGGAGTAAAGGTGATAGGTCAGAGAGGAGGGTGGAGTGGATAGATGGGAAGGAAGATGGGACAAATCATGAGGGCGGTGCTGATCTGGAAGTTTGGAACTGGGGGGAAATGAGGAAACTGGTGAAGTCCACATTGATGCCCTGGAGTTGAAGGGTTTTGAGGCAGAAGATGAGGCGTTCTTCTTCCAGGTGTCAGATGGTGAGGGAGTGGCAGTGGAGGAGGCCCAGGACCTGCACGTCCTCGGCAGAGTGGGAGGGGGAGTTGAAAGGTTCGGTGGTGGGGTTGATTGGTGCATGTGTCCTGAAGATGTTCCCTGAAGTGCTCTGCGATAAGGTGACCACTCTCCACAATGTAAAGGAGACAGCATTGGGAGCTACAGATACAATAAATGACATTTGTGGATGGGCAGGTGAAGCTTTGTTGGATGTGGAAGACTCCTTTGGGGCCTTGGATGGTGGTGAGGGAAGAGGTGTGGCCGCAATTTCTGTGGTGGCAGGGGAAGATGCCACGAGGGGAGGGTGGGTTCTTGGGCACGTGGACCTGACCAGGTAGTCATGGAGAGAATGATTTTTGTGGAAATTGGATAAGTGGGGAGGGAAATATATCCCTGGTGGTGGGATCCATTTGTAGCTGATGGAAATGTCAGCGGATGATGTGGTTTATGTGGAGGTTGGTGGGGTGGAAGGTGAGGACCAGAGGGGTTCTGTCCTTGTTGCGGTTGGAGGGGTGGGGTTTGAGGGTGGAGGGGCGGGACGTGGATGAGATGCATTGGAGGGCATCTTCAACCACGTGGGAGAGGAAATTATGGTCTTTAAAGAAGGAGGCCATCTGGTGTGTTCTGTGGTCATCCTGGGAACAGATATGGCAGAGGCGGAGGAATTGGGAATACAGGGTAGCATTTTTGCAGGAGGTGGGATGGGAGGAGGTGTTATCCAGGTAGCTGTGGGAGTCAGTGACTTTGTAAAAAAATGTTGGTGTTGAGCTGGTCATCATTGATGGAGATGGAGAGGTCCAGGAAGAGGAAAGAGGTGTCAGAGATGGTCCATGTGAATTTAAGGTCGGGGTGGAATGTGTTGGTGAAATTGATCAACTGCTCAACATCCTTGTGGTGGCGCCGATGCCGTCATCAATATAAGAGAAGAAAAGGTGAGGCTGGTGCCGGTGTAACCACAGAAGATGGACTGTTCCAGGTAGCCGACAAATAAACAGGCATAGCTGGGACCCATGTGGGTGCCGTGGCTACCTCATTCATCTGGAGGAAGTGGGAGGATTCGAAAGAGAAATTCTAAACATACTACCGTAATTGGTAAACCTGTTATGTTTGTTTCTCAGTGAAGCTATCCACAGCCATCAGAATGTGGGAGAAACTTGTGAAAACCATGGCACATGGCAGGTCCTTATCAAGCAATCTGTGACATAGTGGAACTGTAAAGATCATCTTCTACCGTCTACACAAATGATTACCGTAGATAATGTTTATGGGAAGCTATCTGATGGGCTTCTTTACAGCTAAACTAACAAAGACAACACAGAACAATATATAGGCGTCACCTGTGACTAAAATGCTACCAATGCTCTGGTCATGTGATATATGTGCTTATCTGCATCTTGAGCTTCTTCAAGAGATAATAAACTTCCTTTCTTTTTCCCAAAGATATGAATGTGACAAATGAAAGCTCGTTAACATGAATAGTAGCAATATTTTTTATACGGAGATAATGACCATAAAATTTATGAGTAGAGAAGTCTAAGAGTCCACTTACTATTTTACAACTCTTCCAGATTTAGTTAAGACCTCACCCTGCACCTTTAATACTGAAAGTTTTGACTTCATTTTTGGATATAAATGTGCCTTTAGTGTGTTGATTGTTCTGTCACACTGAGGTTATCTGGATGTGGTCTTTCTTATTTGCCATGCACCACTGGCATATTGTGCATTTCCCTTGGCTGAATTCTATATCTCTTCAGCATTGCTCTATTTTATAGTCATAGAGTCACAGAGATGTACAGCATGGAAACAGACTCTTCGGTCCAACTTGTCCATGCTAAGCAGATATCCCAACCCAATCTAGTCCCACCTACCCTTCCTATTCATACACCATTCAAATGCCTTTTAAATGTTGCAATTGTACTAGCCTCCACCACATCCTCTGGCAGCTCATTCCACACACGTACCACCCACTGTGTGAAAAAGTGACCCTTAGGTCTCTTTTATATATTGCCCCTCTCACCCTAAACCTATGCCCACTAGTTCTGGACTCTCCCACCCTAGGAAAAAGACTTTGTCTCTATATCCTATCCATGCCCCTCATGATTTTGTAAATCTCTAGAAGGTCACCCCTCAGCCTCTGATGCTCCAGGGAAAACAGCCCCAACCTGTTCAGCCTCTCCATAGAGCTCAAATCCTCCAACCCTGGCAACATCTGAATAAATGCAAGGTTTGTGATGGTTTGTAGCTCAGGTTGAGGTTTAGGGTGTAGGTTTGCTCGCTGTAGGTTTGATATCCAGACGTTTCATTACCTGGCTGGGTAATATCATCAGTGGTGACCTCCAAATGAAGCGAAGCTGTTGTCTCTTGTTTTCTATTTATATATTTGTCCTGGATGGGGTTCCTGGGGCTTGTGGTGATGTCATTTCCTGTTCGCTTTCTGACTAACACTAACTAACACTGACAAAAACTAACAAACTTAAAAGACGCAGTACAACCAACGTCGTCTACAAAACCAACGTTGTCTACAAAATTCAATGCAAGGACTGCCACAAACACTATGTAGGACAAACAGGAAGAAAGTTAGCCACCAGGATACATGAACACCAGCTAGCCACAAAAAGACATGACCCTCTCTCCCTCATAGCCCTACACACGGATGAAAAAAAAACACCATTTCAACTGGGACAACACATCTATCCTGGGACAGGCTAAGCAAAGATATGCCAGAGAATTCCTAGAGGCCTGGCATTCCAACCACAACGCCATAAACAAACACATAGATCTAGATGCCATCTATCAACCCCTCAGAAAACGAACAGGAAATGACATCACCACAAACCCCAGGAACCCCATCTAGGACAAACATATAAATAGAAAGCAGGAGACAACAGCTTCGCTTCACTTGGAGGTCGCCACTGATGATGTTACCTAGCCAGGTAATGAAACGTCTGGATATCAAACCTACAGCTCAGCGAACAAACCTACACTCTAATCCTTGTAATTCTTTTCAAAAGCCTTTCACGTTTCACAACATCTTTCTGATAGGAAAGAGACCAGAATTGCTCGCAATATTCCAACAGTGGCCTAACCAATATCCTGTACAGCTGCAACATGACCTCCCAACTCCTGTACTCAATACTCTGACCAATAAAGGAAAACATACCAAACGCCTTCTTTACTATCCTATCTACCTGTGACTACTTTTAAGGAGCAAAGAACCTGTACTCCAAGGTCTCTTTGTTCAGCAACACTCCCGAGGACCTTACTATCAAGTGTATAAGACCTGCTAAAATTTGCTTTCCCAAAATGTAGCACCCCACATTTATCTAAATTAAACTCCATTTGCCACTTCTCAGCCCATTGGCCCATCTGATCAAGATCCTGTTGTAATCTGAGGTAACCTACTTCGCTGTCCATTACACCTCTGATTTTGGTGTAATCTACAAACTTACTAACTACCCCTCTTATGCCCACATACAAATTATTTACATAAATGATGAAAAGTAGTGGACATAGCACCAATCCTTGTGGCACTCCAATGGTCACAGGTCTCCAGTCTGAAAAACAACCCTCCACCACCACCCTCTGTCTTCTACCTTTGTGCCAGTTCTGTATCCAAATGGCTAGTTCTCCCTGTATTCCATGAGATCTAACTTGCTAACCAGTCTCCCATGGGGAACCTCGTCGAACGCCCTACTGAAGTCCATATAGATCACATCTACCGCTCTGCTCTCATCAATCCTCTTTGTTACTTCATCAAAAACTCAATCAAGTTTGTGAAACATGATTTCCCACACACAAAGCCATGTTGACTATCCCAAATCAGTCCTTGCCTTTCCAAATGCATGTGAATCATGTCCCTCAGGATTCCCTCCAACAACTTGCCCACCACCAATGTCAGGCTCACTGGTCTGTAGTTCCCTCACTTTACCTTAGCTCCTTTCGTAAGCAGTGGCACCACATTAGCCAACCTCCAGTCTTCCTGCACCTTGCCTGTGACTAACGATGATACAAATATCTCAGTAAGAGACCCAGCAATCACTTCCCTAGCTTTCCACAGAGTTCTAGGGTACACCTGATCAGGTCCTTGGGATTTACCCATTTCTATGCGTTTCAAGACATCCAGCACTGCCTCCTCTGTAATATGGACATTTTTCAAGATGTCATCATCTATTTCCCTACATTCCATGTCTTTTTCCACAGTAAATACTGATGCAAAATGTTCGTTCAGTATCTCCCCCATTTCCTGCGGCTCCACGCAAAGACTGCCTTGCTGATCTTTGAGGGGCCCTATTCTCTCCCTAGTTATCTTTTTATCCTTAATGTATTTATAAAAACCCTTTGGGTTCTCCTTAACTCTATTTGCCAAAGCCATCTCATGTCCTCTTTTTGCCCTCCTGATTTCTCTCTTAAGGATACTCCTACTGCTATAAAGTCTAAGAATTCACTCGATATATCCTGTCTATACCTGACATATGCTTCCTTCTTATTGTTAATCAAAGCCTCAATTTCTTTAGTCATCGAGCATTCTCTATACCCACCAGCTTTTCCTTTCACCCTGACAGGAATATACTTTCTTGGGACTCTTATTATCTAATTTCTGAAAGCTTCCCATTTCCAGCCGTCCCTTTACCTGTGAACATCTGCCTCCAATCAGCTTTTGAAAGGTCTTGTCTAATACTGTCAAAATTGGCCTTTCTCCACTTTAGAACTTCAACTTTTAGATCTTGTCTATCCTATTTTAAAACTAATATAATTATAGTCGCTGGCCCCAAGATGCTCCTCCACTGACACCTCAGTCACCTGCCCTGCCTTATTTCCCAAGAGTAGGTCAAGGTTTGCACCTTCTCTAGTAGGTACATCCACATACTGAATCAGAAATTTGTCTTGTACACACTTAACAAATTCCTCTCCATCTAAAGCTTTAACACTATGGCAGTCACAGTCTCTGTTTGGAAAGTTAAAATCCCCTACCATAACCACCCTATTATTCTTACAGATAACTGAGATATTCTTACAAATTTGTTTCTCAATTTCCTCTGACTATTAGGGGGTCTATAATACAATCCCAATAAGGTGATCATTCCTTTTTTATTTCTCAGTACCACCCGAATATCCTCCCTCAGCACAGCTGTAATGTTATCCCTTATCAAAAATGCCAACTCCCCTCCTCTCTTGCCTCCCTTTTTGTCCTTCCTGGAGAATTTGTATCCTGGAACATTAAGCTGCCAGTTCTTTCCATCCCTGAGCCATGTTTCTGTAATTGCTATGATATCCCAGTCCCATGTTCCTAACCATGTCATGAGCTCATCTGCCTTCCCTGTTAGGCGTCTTGCACTGAAATAAATGCAGTTTAATTTATCAGTCCTACCTTGTTCTCTGCTTTGTCCCTGCCTGTCCTGACTGACTCGCTTCTGTTCTCAACTGTCCCAGTGTCAGATTATTTTTTTTCCTCACGATCTCTCCCCCCTCACCCTTCTAGTTTAAATCTTCCTGAGCAGCTCTAGCAAATCTCCCTGCCAGTATATTAGTCCCCTTCCAATTTAGATGCAATCTATTCTTCTTGTACCATTAGGTGCCATATCTTTATAATACCTGGGATCACTGCACATCTTGGATATAAGGTAACCAGATTCCAGTTGTGGGTTGTGACTCTGACTTTTTATCAAATGTGCAATTGAGGTAGATATATGCCAGACATGCACCAACTTTATGCTCTCTGTTCAGAACAGATTTACAAGGATGTTGCTAGGGTTGGTGGGTTTGAGCTAGAGGCAGAGTATGAGTAGGCTGGGACTGTTTTCCCTGCAGTATGGGGGATTGAGGGTGACCTTATAAAGTTTTATAAAATCATGAGGGACATGGATCGGATAAATAGACAAGGTATTTTCCCCGGGGGTGGGGGGAGCCTTGGGCATAGGTTTAGGGTGAGAATGGGACCGAAGGAACAACTTTTTCACCCAAAGAGTGATGTGTGTATGGAATGTGCTACCAGAGGAAGTAGTGGAGGCTGGCACAATTACAACATTTGAAAGGCATCTTGATGGGTATATGAATAGGAAGGGTTTGGAGGGATATGGGTCAAGTGTTGGCAAATGAGACTAGATTAATTTAGGGTATCTGCTTGGCATAGACAAGTTGGACCCAAGAGTCTGTTTCTGTGCTGTAAATCTCTATGACTCTCTAACTCGAAGCATGATCTGCATCTTGGAGAATTTAGATAGGTGGCAGTTTTGCAACATTGTTTTTATTACTTTTTGAATATAATCTTTGCTGATGATGACAACTCCTTATCCATAGGTATAAATCTGAAGTATAACATGGTCACAGGAAAATCTTGTTTCATCGACCTACACTTGAGGATGTGATTAAAAGGTGCTAGATATTCATTTGGAAAACTTGTTTAATTTACGGTAATGTGGAATGGATGTTCATGCCCTTTTGACACTCATATCCCTGAAAGCTCTGCTCATATAAATAAAATTTCTTCCAGAAATTATTTTTTGTTAATTTGAAATATCATTCATTGTTCTTCTCATGTATCAACTGACAAAACAATCGTTTAATTCCTGTGGCTGTTGTGGGTATGACATCAATTCTAAGTAATAGATTCTAAAGTTGATTCTTACATGTAGAGAATCTTCTGTATGCATACATGAGATGTGGAGATCATTGGCTGGACCAACATTTATTAGTCCATCCTTAATTGTTCTGTATCCCTCACCCTGCCATTACAAACAAGCCAGGAGATTGACCTTGGTTAAATGAAGAGTGCAGGAGGGTATGCCAGGGCAGCACCAAATATATACCTAAAAATGAGGCATTAATCTATTAAACCTACAAAACACGGCTATTTGTATACCAAACAGCATTAACAACAAGTGATAGACAGAGCTAAGTGATTCTGCAACCAATAGATCAGATATAAGTGTTGCAGTCTTGCCACATTCAGTCATGAATGGTTTTGGACAATCAAGCAATTCCGTGGAGAGGGAAGCTCCACAAATATCTCTATCCATATGCAATAGAGTAGCTCAGGACGTTAGTGCAAAATACAAACCTGAAACACTTGTAACAATCTTCAGCCAAAAATGCTGAGTGCATGGTCCATTTTAACCTCCTCTAGAAGTCGTCAGCATCACTGATGCCAATTTGATTTACTCCATGTGACTTTTTTAATTTGATCATGATACATGGGAGTTGCTGGCTGGCCAGCATTTATGAATTGTCCCTAGTTGCTCTTAAATGGCAGTAGTGAGCTGCCTTCTTGAACCACTGCAGTCTACTTGCTTTAGGTTGAACCACAATGCCCTTTGAGAGACATTTCCAGGATTTTCACCCAGCATTAGTGAAGGAATGGCAATGTGTTTCCAAAATCAGGATGGGGAGTGGCTTGGAGAAGAACTAGTAAGTGATGTTGTTCCCAAAAATCTGCTGCCCTTGTCCTTCTAGATGGAAGTAGTTGGGGGTTTGGAATCTGTCTAAGGATCTTGGGTGAATTAAGTAACAGCTGGAGGCATCAGAAACCGCAAAGGCTACAGGCACCAATAACATTTCTGCAAACCTTTGGAATATTGCATTCATTTCTGGTCTCCCTGCTATAAGGAAAGATGTTGTGAAATTTGAAAGGATTCAGAAAAGATTTATGAGGATGTTGCCTGAATTGGAGGGTTGAGCTATAGGGAGAGGCTGAATAGGCTGGAACCTATTTTCTCTGCAGGATCAGAGGCTGAGGGATGACCTTACAGAAGTTTATAAAATCATGAGGGGCATGGTTAGGATGAATAGTCAAGGGTATAGGCTTAAGGTGAGAGGGGAAAGATTTGAAAGGGATCTAAGGGGCAACCTTTTCATGCAGTGGGTGATGTGTGTATGGAATGAGCTGCCAGAGAAAGTGGTGGAGGCTAGTACAATTACAGAATTTAAAAAGCATTGGGATGGGTATATGAATAGGAAGGGTTTAAATGGATATGGGCCAAAAGCTGGCAAATGGGATTAGATTAATTTAGGATATCTGGTTGGCATGGATGAGTCAGACTGAAGAGTCTGTGCTGTACACGTCTATGATTGTAATAGCACCCTAGATTTGAACTCCTGAACTTTCCATATCTTTAGCCAAGCTATGCCAATATAGCTACCATATTGGAATTTACCTGACAATGTGGAAAATGTCCATGGTTGGTCAGTAAGTAAAACCAGGAGAAATCCAACCAATTTTTTAATCGCTTCTTGATTATCAGTAAAGTGATGGAAACTGTGTGATGAGGTGGAGCGGTGGGAAGCTCTGGATTCTTTGCACTCTTTCTGTTGCTTGCACTTGACCTCCATGCACTCCACTCGGTGACAAAGTTGTTGGCTCTTTCACGATTCTTCTTCTCCAGATTGAGTGTTCTAAGGGAAGCGACTCCCATGTGTCAGTGAGGACTTTGCATTTGTTTAGGGGGACATTCAGAGTGTCCTTGTAGCATTTCCTCTACACTCTTAGTAATTGCTTACCATTGTGGAGCACAGAGTAGAGGACATGTTTATGGAATCTTGTCAGCCATGCAGACAAGATACTCATCATAGGCCAGCATTTATCCAGTTATGAGTTCCCCTTGAGAAGGCGGTGCCTTCTTAGACCACTGTAGTCCATGTGCAGAAGGTAGTTCCACAATGCAGTCCGTGAGGAACTCCAGGATTTTAACCCAGTGACTGTGATAGAATGGTGATATATTTCCAAGTCAGGATGCTGAGGGGCTTGGAGGTAAACTTGTATGTGGTAGTGTTCCCATGTACCTGCTGCCCTTGTCCATATAGATAGAAGTGATTGTGGGTTTGAAAGGTGCTAACAAGCTTTGGTAAATTTTTGCAGTTCATCTTGTAGATGGTACATACAGCGCCTACCCAGCATCAGTGTTATAGGGAGTGGACGTTTGTAGATATGGTGCCAAGTAAGCAAGCTGCTTTGTCCTATATAGTGGTAAAAACAATGACTGCAGCTGCTGGAAACCAGATTCTGGATTAGTGGTGTTGGAAGAGCACAGCAGTTCAGGCAGCATCCAAAGTGCAGCAAAATCGATGTTTCAGGCAAAAGCCCTTCATCCTGATGTCGACTGTCGAAATGTCGATTTCGCTGCTTGTCCTATATAGTGTCAAGCTTTTTGAGTGTTGTTGGAACTGCATTCATCCAGGCAAATGAGGAGCATTCGTCACACTCCTGAGTTGTGCCTTGCAGATGATAAACAAGCTTTCTGGAATCAGGAGGTGAGTTGCTTTTTGGCAGATGCTGAGCCTGTGACCTCGTCTTGTCACTGTATTTGTATAGCAAGCCTAGGTGAGTGTCTCAACAGTGGAAAACCACAGGATGTTGATAGTGAGGGATTCAGTGATGGTGACATCATTGAATATCAAGGGCAATTTTTTTTAAGATTATCTCTTATTGCAGATGGTCATTGCCTAACACTTTTGCAACAATGAATGTAATTTGCCACTTTTCAGCCCAAGCTTAGATATGGTCTGCTTCAATATGCAAGGCATCGATGATGATACTGAACATGCTGCAACCATCAGCAAACATATCCACTTCAGTTCTCATAATGGAAGAGAATGGAACAGCTGAAGATGGGTGGGCCGAGGTTCATGACAAATTATTGCAGAATGTAGCGTACGTCAAGTCATTGAGTATATTAAGACAGATGGATTATCAACTAGTAGGAGTATCAAGGGTTTATAGGGAGAAGGCAGGGGAGTTGAGTGACTTCATAGGATCCTTTTCTTATAGGGGAATGTGGGGACTGCAGAGTAGAGTTGAGAGTGTAGTGCTGGAAAAGTACAGTAGGTCAGGCAGAACAGTCGACATTTCAGGCAACGGGGCTGATGAAGGGCTTTTGCCCGAAACATCGACTCTCCTCCTCCTCTGATGCTGCCTGAACTGCTGTGCTTTTCCAGCACAATGTTCTCGACTCCTATATTTTATAGTCCTAGGTCACTACCCTGAGGACCTCCGGCAAAGATGTCCTGGATCTGAGATGACTGTCCCCCCAACACCCAGGACCATCTTCCCTTAACCCAAGTAAGTCTCCAGCGAGCAGAGAGGGATCTGGTTTGTGATTGGGTGGGGGCGACTGATCAGTGATTGGACGGATGTGACCAGTCAGATGGAGGTGACTGGACTATGATTGGATGAAAGTGAATGGTTAGTTGGTGGACGAATATGACAGTTTTATGATTGGATGGCGGTGACCAGTCTGCGATTGAATCGAGTTGACTGGTTAGTGATTGGATGGAGGTGATGATCAGTCATTGAACAGGGATGCTTGGTTTTTGATTGGTTTAAGATCTATGCTCAGTGATTGGATTAAAGTTTTGCTCTTTGATTCACTTGTTGAAGATATTTGGTCTCTGATTGAAAATAAACCACAAGTTTGTTAATGTCCAATCATGTCTCACCTTTATTTGTGGTCTGGTCTCAGCACTGCCAATCAGCTATTTGCTTACTGTATTTCCTAGCAACACAGTAAACAATGCAGCGACTTGGGCAGGAGCCCAGGACACTGACCAGCCCCGAAAGCCCCATAACCTGCTGAAAGCTAGAGCACCGGGGCGCTTGAGAGGCAGAGCTAGAGGCATCGGTCAGCGGGAGAGAGGAGTGTGCGGTCAGGTCACTGATCAGTGGGGGACAGGATCCAGGCAGTGGTCAGTTTGGAACAGGATCCTAGGCAGTGGTCAGTTTGGAACAGGATCCCAGGCAGTGGTCAGTGTGAGACAGGATCCCGGGGAGTGGTCAGTGTGAGACAGAATCCCGGGCAGTGGTCAGTGTGAGACAGAATCCCGGGCAGTGGTCAGTATGAGACAGGATCCCAGGCAGTGGTCAGTGTGAGACAGAATCCCAGGCAGTGGTCAGTTTGGAACAGTATTCCTAGGCAGTGGTCAGTTTGGGGCAGGATCCCAGGCAGTGGTCAGTGTGAGACAGGATCCCAGCAGTGGTCAGTGTGAGACAGAATCCCAGGCAGTGTTCAGTGAGAAACAGAATCCCGGGCAGTGGTCAGTGTGAGACAGAATCCCAGGCAGTGGTCAGTGTGAGACAGGATCCCGGGCAGTGGTCAGTTTGGGACAGGACCCTAGGCCCTGTGGCAGAGTGATTAAAGAATCTGAGCAAGGTATTTGTAATCATAATGAGCTCCCCACTCTCATCTCTAGGAAAATTACGGAAAGTATCAGTCCTCCTGCCAGAGCTGCAGGATCATCGGTAAGTGAGACCTTGCTCCTTGCTCTGGTCCATTCTGTGCTGCAAATAAATGAATAAAAGTGCTATTTCTCTACCAAGGTCAGAGGGCACATGCAAACACAACCTGCCCAAAATTCCTTCCCAAGTCACGCACCATCTTGACTTGGGGTATTTTGGACATGGGAAGAAGTGGAGATGGTAACGTTGTGCAGTATCAGTAATCCTTAGACCTAGGCTAATGCTATAAGATATGCATTAAAATAGCACCTTGGTGGTTAGCGAATTTTAACTTCAATTAATAAATCTGGCATGTAAAAGCGAGTCTTAGTGCTAATAATCATGTTAACGATCAAACAGCCATTTTGTTTCCTAATGTCCTTAAGGGAAACAAATCTGTTAGTTTTACCTGGTCTGGACTACATGTGACTCCAGACCTACAGTAATGCGGCTCATTTTATATTAATTTTCCTCTGAAATAGCAAAGCAAGGTACATAGTTCAAGGGCAATTAGGAATGGGAAGCCATTGCTGACTAGGCCAATATTCCAGAAAAAAGTAAAGAAACATTCAGTGATACTACTTGTTCGGTAGTTGCATTCCCCATTCAATTTACATGACTCTGTTCTGCTTACTGTAGATAGTTTAACTTTAAAGTAAGATTTCATCACAAATTACCAGGCAGTCTGCTAATCTCTACAGTTCATGCACAAAATCTCTGAACTTCTGCCATCCCAAGAAGGAGAAGATGAAAAACTCCAATATTCTGATTATTATGTGCTCTCTGATGTATAGCCAACCAGAATACAACCATATTGATAAGGAACAAACTTATCATGCAGTACTGAGAAATTCCACATTGTCAGAAGTGTGATTTCAGTTAAGAAGTTATACAGAGACAATGTCTGCTCCCTTGGATGGATATCAGAATCCATTTGGCATTATTAAAATAAGAGAAAGGAAGCTCTGCAGGTTCCTGGCCAATATTTATACATCACCAATATTAATTTGAAATGACTAGTGATTTGGTCAGTTACCTAATTATTGCTTTTGAGAGCTTGCTGTATGTGAATTGACTATCATGTTTCCTACATTACAACAATGATTGCATTTCAAAAATGATCCATTATTGTATTGGACGTTGAGTTATCAATCACTGGCAACTTCTGGTTCAGGTTTGATGCTGCTACTCTGTTGTATGCTGAGTGTATAATTGACTCTGATAGAAGAAAGACCTTTCCTCAAACAGAAGAACTGCTTGAGTGGTTAACAAGAGGCAATTTATGATGTTAAGGCAATATGTATAGGTTACATTGGCTAGTTAGGCATAATTCCTTAAGACTTTCAGGAGTCAGAAATATGCTCTGTTTCAATCAGGACTTCATGTTAGACCACTTCTCTACACCCAAAGTGTGTGTGATATCATCAGATGGGGTGGAGCTCAGTACTGCTTTAGCATTAGCTGGCATAGGCATGATGGGCTGAAGTGCCTGTTTCTGTGATGTGTGACCCTATGACTCTATAACCCTTTAATAAGTGCAATTTATCTGTCTGTGTGAACTATCTTGTGCATCCATATGAAGAAAGGTTCTAAGGAATGTTCTGTACACTGAAGAAGTTTGTGTAACCAGAGCTTCAGTCTTCCTCAATGAACATTATATCATGTCAATAATGAATAGGAACATGTAGGTTCTTAATAAAATCTCTGGGACCAGCATTTGCTCGTGCCATCTGTAGTGCAGGATCGTTATATTAGTCCTGGCTTTCACCCTCAGCTATTTGGAAAAATGCATGTATTATCATTTCACATAAGGCAAGACTACATGAACACATGTCCTAGGACTATATTCTCTAACCTAATCTGTAGCACTCTGAGTATGATGGCATCCTGAAGTTCCATGAAAAGAAACTTTATTTTGAAATTAAAGAGATTGAGTTGGTTATAATATGTGAAACAAAATGTGGGTTGATGCTTTTGGAGGTTCTTGTCTTTCAGACAAGATGTTAAACTGAGACCACATAAATTTGTTCATGATCTTTGAATATCCTAAATCACTTAATGGACAATGATATACTTTTGAAGTGGAAAACTTGTAGTTTTTCTTTACACTATACACAGGTTTGATAATGTGGGAGGATAATCTGTTTTGATGATATTGGTTGAAGGATGAATTTTGGGTATGACCCCAGGGAGAACTCCCAGGTTCTTCCAATTGTTCAGCAGGATCTTTAATGTTTCATCTGAAAGATGGCATCTCTGACAGTGCTGCACTCCTTCAGCACTGCAATGAATTGTCAGCTGAGATTATGTGCTCAGTTCTCTGGTGGATGTTTAAAGTGGTGTGTGTGTGTGTGTGTGTGTGTGTGTGTGTGTGTGTGTGTGTGTGTGTGTATCAAACCCTGTTTTGCACAACAGCCAAAAATAAATTTCAATTATCTTCCTCCAGTCCTCCAATATTTATCTATTGCAGTTTGTAGATTGTCACAGAATGTCTTCACTGCAACATATTTCACAACAACCTGCACAGCAGAGTCGTATTTTATAGTACATTTGCAGTATTTTCAGTTTCAACATAATTTCCATTTTTTTTTAAGAGACTCAAGTGAATATTAACTGCCCACTGCGAATCCAAATGTTGCCCCTTTCCACTCTCAGTGAAGAGTACTGGAGATACCATTTGTGGCCTCCTCTCTCACTCTTCCCCTCTGTCCCACTCCCCTCCACCATTTTGTCTTTGAGGCACAGTGTAGACAATGAGGGTCAATTGTTCTATGATTGCATCACATCTGAGTTTACCTCACCTCACACATTCAGCATTTGGTTATCTGCAGCAGTCAGGGGAGAATATCCAACTGATTGTTATAATCATAGACTGGAGTTTAAACCATAGAGTCATGAAGTCTAATGCTTTATGCCAGAACTCCCAAAGTGGGAGTTGGGACTCCATGGTGGTCACAGGCAAAAAGATTTGGGATCATGACTAAGTTACAACAGCTGCGCTGTGTCTCTAACAGATTGAGCCTTCCCCAAACTTGCAGGCCTCTTTCCCTTTCAAACCCCCTCCCCTTACATTTCTCATTTAAGAGCCACAGTGATATTCAAGCAACAAAATGGGGGTCACAGTGGGAAATATTTTGAGAAGCACTTATTTCTAGCATACTGTTAAATAAAGAAAACTCTGCATTTATTTAGCTCATTTCACAGTCGAGGATCTGAAAATGCTTTCAAACCAGCGATGTACTTTTGAAATCGTAGTCATAGTTGTAATGTGGAAAACAGAGAAGTTAACTTAGTATGTAGTAAATTCCTCTCAGAATCAAGAAATAACAACTTTTAATATTGAAGGTGTTTGAAGAATAAATATTAGCCAGGACACTGGGGATAATCCCCCCCGCTTATCTTAAAACAGAGATGTGAGATCTGCATTAGTCACCTGATATAATAGGATCTCAGTTTATTATCTCAATGGAAATTTGGCATTTTGTGATATGCCGTACTCCCTTCCTAATGGGCTAGCTTTGTCAAGCTGAATTATTGGACTGTAGTCCCTGGAACAGGTTCTTAAAACCCTCAGTCTGCTCACATGGAGTCAAGCATGTGACCGTTAAACAATAGTCAAAAAATGTGGTGCTGGAAAAGCACAGCCGTTCAGGCAGCATCCGAGGAACAGGAGAGTTGATGTTTTGAGCATAAACTGTTCATCAGGCATTTCTGACAAAGAGCTTATGCTCAAAATATCGACTCTCCTGCTCCTCAGATGCTGTCTGACTGGATGTGTTTTCCCAGCACCACACTCTTTGACTCTGATCTCCAGCATCTGCAGTCCTCACTTTTCCTTCCATTAAACAATAGCTGACACCTCTAATCCTATTGTAATTGTATATATACATTCCTTTTGTTTTGTTGTTTTCGAAATATTTTGTCTGTGTATACTCATGTCACTGAATAGAAAAAAGAGAATTTGCCTTGTAGAGCTATCACTCGTAAATGTTTTAATTTATTTTGGTGTATTTTTCACAGCAAACAAGCAATGTGTTTTGAAAAGGACTGCTACACAGGTAAGGCAGCCAAACTATCACAGACACATTCAAATTCTAATCCTGATATATCCTGTAGCCACAGTAGTTAACATGAACTGCTGAGCTGTTTCATTGCCAGGATCTGCCATACTCTGGAACATTAGTGGTCCTTACACACCCTGCCTGATGATCTGTGGTGTGAGTCTGGAATTGATCTCAGTCTCTGCAGAGTGAACTGACCACTGGACTGAAGTGGTAAGCTAGAATTGCTTTTGAGAATTGGATTCTGCACTTTTTCCACTTGAGGTTGCAAAATCCACCTGTACCCACAGGACAACAAAACATCCACGAAGAGCTATTCCTCCAGTTCGTATTCCAAATGTCTCCAACTTAATGTATAACTGTTTTTCTCCCAAGAGCTTACACTCTCGATCACCATTGTGATCCCAACTCAAAAATACCCACAGTGGTATTGGTGTAGTCTAGGTTCATTTCAGCTGTGACTTCTCCATCACAGTCCTACCCAGTTATGTGCAGACTCTTGTAGTTTTGGTTTATGGACAAGAGAAACTAAAATTGTTCTCTTCATAAAAAAAATTTCAAAGTAGACTTTCCAGATCAATTCAAAATTATGTCTGTTGTTGTGGTTCTGTTCGCCGAGCTGGGAGTTTTTCTTGCAAACGTTTCGTCCCCTTTCTAGGTGACATCTTCAGTGCTTGGGAGCCTCCTGTGAAGCGCTTCTGTGCTGATTCCTCCGGCATTTATACTGGTTTGAATCTGCCGCTTCCAGTTGTCAGTAGCTGTCCGCCACAGTGGCCGGTATATGGGGTCTATGTCGGTGTGTCTGTTGATCGAATTTGTGGATGAGTGCCATGCTTCTAGGAATTCCCTGGCTGTTCTCTGTTTGGCCTGTCCTATAATGGTGGTGTTGTCCCAATCGAATTCATGTTGTTTGTCATCTGAGTGCATGGCTATTAGGGATAGCTGGTCGTGTCATTTCATGGCCAGTTGGTGTTCATGGATGCGGGTCATTAGCTGTCTTCCTGTTTGTCCTATGTAGTGTTTTGTGCAGTCCTTGCATGGGATTTTGTAAACCACGTTGGTTTTGCTCATGCTGGGAATCGGGTCCTTTGTCCTGGTGAGTTGTTGTCTGAGAGTGGCTGTTGGTTTGTGTGCTGTTATGAGTCCTAGTGGTCGCAGCAGTCTGGCTGTCAGTTCAGAAATGCTCCTGATGTATGGGAGTGTGGCCAGTCCTTTGGGTTGTGGCATGTCCTCATTTCGTTGTCTTTCCCTGTTGCATCTGTTAATGAAATTGCGTGGGTATCCGTTTTTGTTGAATACCTTGTACAGGTGTTCTTCTTCCTCTTTTTGTAGTTCAGGTGTGCTGCAGTGTGTTGTGGCCCTTTTGAATAATGTCCTGATGCAACTTCGTTTATGTGTGTTGGGGTGGTTGCTTTCATAGTTCAGGACTTGGTCTGTGTGTGTGACTTTTCTGTATACCTTCGTGGTGATTTTTCCAATCGGTGTTCTTTGTACCATTACGTCCAGGAATGGGAGCTGGTTGTCCTTTTCTTCCTTTCTCGTGAATCGGATTCCTGTGAGTGTGGCGTTGATGATCCAGTGTGTGTTCTCTATGTCTGTGTTTTTTATGATTACAAAGGTGTCGTCCACGTATCTGATCCATAGTTTGGGTTGTAGTTGCGGTAAAACTGTTTTTTCTAACCTTTGCATAACTGCTTCTGCTATCAGTCCAGAGATCAGTGAGCCCATGGGTGTTCCGTTAATTTGTTCATATATCTGGTTGTTGAATGTGAAGTGTGTTGTGAGGCACAGGTCTAGTAGTTTAAGTATGCCGTCTTTGTTAATAGGTTCAGCGTCCTGCTGTCTGTTATGTCTGTTTGCACACACAAACGAAGTTGCATCAGGACATTATTCAAAAGGGCCACAACACACTGCAGCACACCTGAACTACAAAAAGAGGAAGAACACCTATACAAGGTATTCAACAAAAATGGATACCCACGCAATTTCATTAACAGATGCCGCAGGGAAAGACAATGAAATGAGGACATGCCACAACCCAAAGGACTGGCCACACTCTCATACATCAGGAGCATTTCTGAACTGACAGCCAGACTGCTGCGACCACTAGAACTCATAACAGCACACAAACCAACAGCCACTCTCAGACAACAACTCACCAGGACAAAGGACCCGATACCCAGCATGAGCAAAACCAACGTGGTTTACAAAATCCCATGCAAGGACTGCACAAAACACTACATGGGACAAACAGGAAGACAGCTAACAACCCGCATCCATGAACACCAACTAGCCACGAAATGACACGACCAGCTATCCCTAGTAGCCATATACTCAGATGACAAACAACATGAATTCGATTGGGTCAACACCACCATTATAGGAGAGGCCAAACAGAGAACAGCCAGGGAATTCCTAGAAGCATGGCACTCATCCACGAATTCGATCAACAGACACATCGACATAGACCCTATATACCGGCCACTGCAGCAGACAGCTACTGACAACTGGAAGCGGCAGATTCAAACCAGTATAAATGCCGGAGGAATCAGCACAGAAGCGCTTCACAGGAGGCTCCCAAGCACTGAAGATGTCACCTAGAAAGGGGACGAAACGTTTGCAAGAAAAACTCCCAGCTCGGCGAACAGAACCACAACAACGAGCACCCGAGCCACAAATCTTCTCACAAACTTTGAATTATGTCCGTATTATGAAAGGGTAAATGAAAGAGAACTATTTCTTGTGGCAGAAGGATCAGTTACGTCAAGAGCAGAGGCAGGTAATAGTGAGGACTGCAGTTGCTGGAGCTCAGAGTCAAAAACATTCCTGATGGTACCAAGCAGTGAGAAAGCTAGAAGGCGAGTGCTCCATGAGCCCTCTCTACCTTCCTGCATTCAGGTGTAGCCAAAGACCACTCATTAGTTTTGTTCCCACCCAGAGTCATAGACTGGTTCCTTTTTGTGTTTTTCAACTCACTGTTTAAAAAGCCTCTGATTGACCTTACAGATTTGAGAGAACCAGTTCCTTGAAACCCTTTTTTGGACTTTACTCTTCCCAGATTAGTGCCAGAGACTCTTTCTACTTCACAGAAAGTAGTGAGCTTTGCTTAATATGAGATATGAGTCTGTGCTGCAAATAACATTTTAGCACTTCTGCTGAACTTGTGGTTTCTGCACACCATATGATATTGTCAGTGCACCTCACTGGTGAACAGCCAAACAGAAAGGGAACAAGAATTCACTCAGTATGCATTTGTCATTGTACTCTGTCTGATTGCTTTGGCTGATATGACAGATGTCCTACAGGTGCAGTTGTGATGTGCATGTCAAGTTACATTTTGAGAGGATATAAATTGGAGATTTATGCAGTGTCCAAACCTTGTATCTGCCCTGGGAGTATTTGGTGAGACAATGCAAATGACATCCCCAAGCAAAACAATGACCCCTTAAAGCATTTGTCTCTTCCTGCAGATGATGAGGCTGCGCTGCTGAGTGAGATCCTTCCTCCTTTGTCATGGTCAAATTCCTCAGCAGCTTCTACTTCGTCCCCATCACAGAGGACAAAGGCAAAAGGCAAGACTTAGTAAAAGGATCGTGAAACACCAGGCACAGAAACTGGGAGGGGTAGATGAACAAAGACACCTGATTCAGTTGAGCAAAAAGCTTAGATAGTAATTGGGTTGTATAGAGTAAGAGTGGTAACAGGGATGTAGTGGAAAGATGGTGTACCAAAAATCAGGAGGGATTCAAATATTAAGGTAAAAACTTCAAGGTGTTAGGTGATTTGTTAGGGTAATCATTCAATAAGGTTTGCAGCAGACAGGCATCTATGATATGAATGAGCTAAAGTTCACAGACTGCAATGGTTGTGACTTGTCTCCTTAATTGAACAAGATGCCTGCTTCCATGCCAATTAAGTGGCATCCAGTCCCAAACAAGGACTGTCTTTCCTCCCCAACCCTTGATGGGCAAGTAGATACCCAGAAACCACCTTATCTGTTGTCTCCCACTGTAGCCCTTACCTCCCACCAAGTCAAATTCAGCCCCATGTCTTTGGATCATGATGACAAATTGCAGAGTATAGATAAGAAAGAGGGATCTCCAGGGGAAACAACACAAGGGTGAGAAGAGAAGCCTGTTTCTGAAAATACTTTGCTCTGTTTCAATTTGACCACCAGATAGTCAAGATTAGAACCAAGCAGACAGTCTTCTGCCAAGGTTGCCAATGGGGCAATGGAAGAGTATAATGTGGTCACTTGTGTCAGAAGCTTCAGAAAGAATATTGAAGGGATGGAGAGGGGTGGATAATGCAGAATTGTCATCACCAAAGAGGCTATCCTTTTATGACTGACGAAAATTATTTTGACGTAGCAATTAGGGAAATATTTTCAGTTGTTATGAATGTGGGAGCTAATATGGCCGAGGGAGCAAATAATTTATATGGTTTAGGCAGAATAGAAGGGTAGTGAATTGGGAGAATAGAGGGGGAAATGATCCATATTGGAAATTTGTATCAAAGAGAATGAAAGCTTAGTGGGTGAAGAATATTATGGTGAGAAAGGCTTGCAGTGGAACATAAGTTTGTAATTGAAAGAGCTTACATATAATGAGCAGCTAGAAGCAAAAATAATCAGAATAGTGTTAGAAACAGAAAAATGGTAGTGGGAGGACTTTAATGTAAATGGCTGTTAGAATATTTGATCCTGACCAAAGCAATTACTGAAGGTGAGAAAATCTCAATATTTGGGAGGAAATTAGATAAACATTTGACGGACAACATCAAACATATAGGGACTAAGGAGAAAAATGAGATTAGAATGGTGATCTCCAACTTGGCATTATATGGACATAAGAATTTACCACCGAAGCAGCTTCCTATGATTCTATGATGTTTCAGGGGTTACTATAATACATTTAGCATTTGCCTTGTTGTTGTATTTGTGTGTCTCCAGACTCAAGTATCAGTGATGCTGAGCTCATGTCCACTATGGTGAAACGGCTGACCGATATGGAACAGCGGGTCCGAAGCCAGGCACAGGAGATCAGCAGGAAGGTAAGGCAGGTTTCCAGACAATGCCAGGCAGGAATTTCCCAACTGATGTCATGAAAGAATTTCTCAGCTATCCACTCTGTCATAACACTGAGACATTGGAATATTTTCTTTATCATATTGTCTCTCTTTTGACAGAACCAGAAAATTGCTGTGTTGGAAGAAAAGCTGAGTTTACTCCAGCTGTCCAATGGTAAAGGCCTTTACATTACTATAAATAAAATAATGTCCAGTGCTAATGCTGTATATCAAAGATGTTGTGCAGTGTGGTGAGAAGTTTTGCAGAGGCTATGCCTTATATTTATAGTTGCCATGATGCAACTGCAGCATCGTAAATGTGCTAATGATGCAAAACTCACTGTCTAGATGGTAGACCTTTATGGTTACACCTCTACTGAATATTCTGCATCCTTTAGGAAAGATATCAATACCTTGAGTTAGTGCAGAGGGAATTTATCAGAAGTTAAGTATTTTAGATAAAATTAGAGCAGCTGGGGTTGGTCTGAGAGCAAAGAGGGGGACTTAGGAGAGGTGTTTTTTGATGGGATAAACAGGGAGAAAGTTTCTGTTGGTTTTACACAGATAATCTGGGACAAAATGGGAAGACTTTTCTGCAGAGAATTGTTAATCAGAGACAGCACTAACTAGATAGAGGTATCTTAGCTGAGGATAGCTTCGGATAGAGCTGTTTTGATTTGGAAGCCTTTTTTTTCATTAATCCTGTTTCTCTTTATTCTTTTCTTGTAATAGCTGATAAACCCAAAAGAAAGCAGGAGTTGGAAAAATTACATCAGCTTCAGAATCAAGTGTGGGAAATGGAGGTAAGAGGTTCACCTATGCATTGGAACCAAGTTTCATCACACCATCACCCACTCAAAGTCCTTCTTGGTTTTCACTGTTACCTTACAGAGTATAATGGGTTATGTTAATTTTGCTGTGCTAATTAGTAGACTGTAACACCAGTGATGTCAGATTTTGATACATTGCATGGAACTGAGACTTGAGTGTATATGGTTCCAAGGGTGACCTCTGTACGCCGTCTTATATATAATGGGATCAGTGGTTAGCACTACTGCCTCACAGCACCATGGACCCGGGTTCGATTCCAGCCTCAGGCAACTGTTTGTGTGGAATTTGCACATTCTCTCAGCATGGGTTTCCTCTGGGTGCTGCGGTTTCCTCCCCACAGTCCAAAGATGTGCAGGTCAGGTGTATTGGCCATGCTAAATTTGCCCATTGTGTTCAGAGATGTGTAGGTCAGGTCCATTAGTCAGGGGAAATGGATGTAGGTTTGCTAGCTGAGCTGGAAGGTTCATTTCCAGATGTTTCATCACCCTAGTAAGTAACATCTTCAGTGGGCCTCAGGCAAAGCATTGTACATGATTCCTGCTTTCTATTTATATGTTATACATCTCGGAAATGACTGCCAGACTACTCAGACCCCTTGGCATCATGGTAGCCCACAAATTCACCAACACATTAAAACAGCAGCTAATGAACCTGAAAGACCCTATACAGACACCAAGCAAAACTAATGTCATTTACAAAATACCGTGTAAGAACAGTAACAAACACTACATTGGACAAACAGGCAGAAAACTAGCCACCAGGTTACATGAACACCAACTAGCCACAAAACAACATGACCCTCTCTCACTAGTGTCCTTACATACAGATAAGGAAGGACACCACTTCGACTAGGACAACACATCCATCTTAGGACAAGCCAAACAGAGACACGCACAAGAATTCCGAGAAGCATGGCATTCCAACTGGAACTCTACCAACAAACACATCGAGTTAGAGGTTTGTGCGAAGATTTGTAGCTCAGGTGCTCGTTGTTGTGGTTCTGTTCGCCGAGCTGGAAGTTTTTGTTGCAAACGTTTCGTCCCCTGGCTAGGAGACATCATCAGTGCTCTGGAGCCTCCTTCGAAGCGCTTCTGTGATGTTTCTTCCGGTATTTATAGTGGTCTGTCCTTGCCGCTTCCGGGTGTCAGTTTCAGCTGTCCGCTGTAGTGGTTGGTATATTGGGTCCAGGTCGATGTGTTTGTTGATGGAGTTTGTGGATGAATGCCATTCATCCACAAACTCCATCAACAAACACATCGACCTGGACCCAATATACCAACCACTACAGCGGACAGCTGAAACTGACACCCGGAAGCGGCAAGGACAGACCACTATAAATACCGGAAGAAACATCACAGAAGCGCTTCAAAGGAGGCTCCAGAGCACTGATGATGTCTCCTAGCCAGGGGACGAAACGTTTGCAACAAAAACTTCCAGCTCGGTGAACAGAACCACAACATCGAGTTAGACCCCATCTACCACCCCATGAGGAAATTAAAACAGGAAATGGCATCACCACAGGAAATGATATCACCACAGAAAATGGCATCACCAACTCAAAGAAACCCAAACATATAAATAGAAAGCAGGAATCATGTACAGTGCTTTGCCTGAGGCCTACTGAAGATGTTACCTAGTAGGATGATGAAACATCTGGAAATGAACCTTCCAGCTCAGGGAGCAAACCTACATCCAGAACCTCAACCTGAACTACAAACCTTCTCAAAACTCGCTCAGGGGAAATGTAGAGCAATAGGATAGAGGAATGGGTCTGAATGGGTTACCCTTCAGTGGGTCGTCGTGGACTTGTTATCCACACTGTAGGGATTCTATAAATGACGAATTTTGTTGATCTTTACTGGCTTGGGTTTTGTCTGACCTTTTGTCAGACAAGATCTTGATGCATGTTGGCAGCAATTTCTAGACCCTTTGATAGAACTTCCAAACTATGGAAGGTTAGAAAATAATACAGTAGTCGCCTATGTAGTGGGAATTCTCAGGGAATATCTAAAGGAGTAAACAGATCTTAGGATGGGTTGATTTCGTGGATGGAGAAATTCCAGAATTGATCAGCCAGACATCTGGAGACCAGGAAAACCCCACAAAAAAGAAGGTTTCAAGGATTACTAGTCAAGATTGCAGAAAGCATTAAATGAGAGAATCAGTGATCTGAACAGTGAATTTTCGGCAAATAACCATAAGAAAGAGCAGATTAATTCATCATCAGCACCATTTTATAACAGCTGATTACAGGTAAACAGCGAACCATAGCGTCCCTACTGTGTGGAAGCAGGCCAGTCTGCCCATCGAGTCTGCACTAATTCTCCAAATAGCGGCCCATCCAGACCCATCCCTCTGCATTGCCCATGGCTAATCCACTCAGCTTGCACATCTTTGGACTGTGGGCAGAAACCGGAGCACCTGGCGGAAACCCACACAGATACAGGGAGAATGTGCAAACTCCACACAGACAGTTGCCAAAGTTGTAATTGGACTCATGTCCTTTGCACTGTGAGGCAGCAGTGCTGACCACTGAGCCACCATGTCACCCCACAGAGATTGGAAATGAAAGGGTGCGCAGAAATACAGAAATCTGCAAATATAAAGCATGGAAATGAAGAACCCATAGTCATCTCTAATGCTTCAGCGAAAAAGGATCCCACCAGCAGAAGCTGTGCTCAGCCAATATTACTGAAGGTCATGAGCACAGTGAACAAAGCTATGTCAGAACAAGGTCTAAAGGACAAGAAGTTAAAACAGACCTCAACAGTCTGCAATTGTTAAAGGATTTGAGGATGCTGAGGAGCATGTTTTCTTCTTTGAGAATATAGCAGACCCACCAGACAATGTCTGGTAGGAGAAAGTGAGGTCTGCAGATGCTGGAGATCAGAGCTGAAAATGTGTTGCTGGAAAAGCGCAGGTTAGGCAGCATCCAAGGAACAGGAGATTCGACGTTTCGGGCATAAGCCCTTCTTCAGGTACCCAGATGTCTGCTACCCAGATTTAACAGACCAAATAGAGGATTTCTGCTATCCTGATTTCACAGACCTTCAAGACAAATACAAATTTTCCCAAAGCATAATTAATGGCGAAATAAACTAATTTTATTTTTGATACAGGAGAAACAGTATTCATTCTTTCGGATGCTAACATGGCCTAATCCTGAGCTTCTTCAACGATTTAATATTCAACTGCAGGGTTTCAGAACTATTCCAGTAAGAGTGCAAGGTCAGATCACTCCTGTTCTTTGTTATAAAGGGAGAGAGGTTACTGGTACTGTGGACGAAATCTTTCCAGGCCCTGAACAATGTGGCAATAGTGAGAAATTTGGGAGACATTTGGAATGAAGCTTATGTTGACATTTTGAAAAATAAGTCACCTTTTCCAATCAAGTCCCAAACTTTGATGTGAGTTTCTCACTAGTGAGCAACAAGGGGGATATTAGTAGGCCATTATCACTCTCATCACGACCTAATATTGCCTCATTATCACTGAGGCTCCCATTCCCCCATCCATTGGGAAGAAACTAGGTTCCAAAAAGTCCCATAAGGCAAATTTGAGCAAGAACTGGCTACTCCAGCTCACATGGGTTCATCTATTGATAAAGTCACAGTTCATCTATAGAGTTGTGTTATGTAATGCTTTCAATGCAGCACTTGTGAGACATTGGCATCTCTGGCTGACCAACATTTATTGCTTGTCCCTAGTTGCACATAAGGAGGTGGCAGTGAACTGCCTTCTTCAGCTGCTGAAGTCCATGTGCTGTAATAGATCCTCAATGCCATTAGGTAGGGAATTCCAAAAGTTCATCCAACGGTACTGAAGGAACGATGATACACAGAGGATCCTCGATTATTGGAAGGAACGGGCGGGGAGTAGTTTGTTTGGATAATCGAATTCCGGATAATCGAATGCCAGATAATTGAGGTTCCTCTGTATTTCCAAGTCAAGATGATGAGTGGCTTGGAGGGGAATTGGGTGGTGGTGTCCCTGCTGTCTGCTGCTCTAATCCTTTGAGATGAAAATGGTTATCCATTTGAAAGGTGCTGTGTGAGGAGCTAAGGTGAATTTCTGCAGTGCATTTTTGTATACACTTCTGCTACTGAGTGGTGAAAGGAGTGGACTTTCTTTGGACATGGTACCAATCAAGTTCACTACTTTGTCCTGGATGGTGTAAAGCTTCTTGGGTGTTGTTGGATCACTACTCATCCAGGCAGTAGGGAGTATTGTTTCAATTCGTATCTTCATAAGGGTGCTGTTCTTCAAAAACTATTATGATGGGCTGAATGGCCTCCTGTGGCATATCATTAGATGTTAGCATGCGGTTTTTGGTTCATTTTCAGAGATTTCTTGAAATAAATTATTACAGTCCATTTAAAAATCAACCAAAAATAAGAACAAGGATGGAGAAGTGTGCTGAAATGTTTATGGCTTTATTTTCTAGAAATTCCTGAGTGATTATGGGATGATTTGGGTTGGTTCAGAAAAGGATGAGACCAGCAATGTGTATTTGAAGGAAGAGGAAGAGCCGCAGGAACTTCCCAATCCCAGTGAGCTACCTTCACACCCAGGTAAATTGTACAGTTACTAGATGTAGTACTTGGTTGGATTTGTTTTGCAGCACAACATGAGGACTGTCACAGTGATTCAGGGAGCTTGTGATCTTGAAGAGGGTTCAGCACAGACCCTGGCTGTCTAAATACAGGTATTTGGCCTGAAACTTCCTCAAAACTTCCACTTCTCTTTTTTAATTTAAAAAAAGAAAATGAATCAAAACTCCTTGATATGGATTCAACATCTGAAAGTGGATTAACTGGATAGATTTTTCAAGCAAATGATGGTTTCAAAACCTTAGAAACAAAGGGGACTGTATGATTAAAATTGCTTTCTTAAGGATAAAGTAAGTTTGGGAGATTTTTTTTCTTACACTATTTTATTTTAAAACAGGTTTGGATAGAGGCACACCTAAAACCTGATGGTATTTATGCATCACAAGACCTGCCCCCAATCTAGATTCTATTAATATTTCCTTCTATACCTTTCACCCTGTGTGCTTATCCAGGTGCCTTCCCTTAACTATGTGCTATTTGCCAGGCCACTCCTTATGGTAGCAAGATTCGTATAGTCACCACATTCTGGGAAAGACACATTTCCTATATTCAAATTTATTGGATTTATTGTTGATTATCTTTTCGTCATGACAGCTAGTTTTGGACTCCTGAACTGTATATGATGAGTTGTTCATAAATTATATGAGCTGGCACACCTCGTATGGAGCAATTGTGAGCTTGGGGAATGTCAAAGCTCCAGGTGTCCGCTGCCCTAAATTTGCTCAGTGCTTCCTCTCAGCATACCTGGTGCTATGAGCACAAGAGATTTCATTTTACATCTACTCTTCTGCTAGTCAAAGTGGACTAGATTTCCTCCATCTGCTCCCCAGTGTCAATTATATCATTGTAGTACACTAATGCAAAACCAGTATTGTGCTTTTCTGGGTTGTGTAACTCTGTTTGATTCTCTGGCTTTTCTCAAAATTGCAAACCCACCATATTCCTTGAATTCCAGTAAAACAGCCGGATTCTTTGGAGCATTCATTGTTTCCCGTTGCCCTTACTACATTTACCAGCAGCCCTTTGGCACATTGGTCATGGTCATTCTTCATATTACAGATAAGATTATAGACATAAATGCATTAGTGTAGAGGTGGTGAATCAACTCCATAGTTCATAAATGGTTGACATGGAGTCAGGCAAAAATCACACGGTCCATCCCTGAGGTGCTGAGCTAGCTCATCTCAGTCAGATTGTAATTGGAAAGCTCCACTTGGCCTCAATATCCATGGAAGGGTGGGGCAAGGTAATGTCAGCCATAACTTTGGTTCCTGTATAATGACTGGACACTGTCATTTTATCACACTCAGTCGTGACCCCTCTTCCTCAACCTTCAGGTCTCTGATTAAGAACAAATGATTTGATTTGATTTATTATCATCACAGTGAAAAGTATTATTTTGCGTGCGAACCAAACAATTCATATCTTACATAAGTACATCAGGGTAATAAAACAGAATGCACAATATATATTGCAGTGTTATAGCTACTGTGAAGGTGCAGAGAAAGATCAATCTAACATATGTGGTCCAGTCATAAGTTTGATTACAGTGGGGAAAAAGCTGTTCTTGAATCTGTTGGTACGTATTTTATATATTCTGCCTGAAGGAAGAGGGTGGAACAGAGTATAACCAGGGTGGGGGAGTGGTAATTGATTATGTTGGCTGCTTTCCCGAGGCAGCGGGAAGTATAGATGACATTGCTCCTTACATTAAGACTGAAGCCAAGATGTAGAGCAACCTTCATAAAATAGCATTTAGTTATGTTCAAATAGTATAGTCATGAATTCCTGAAGCGGTACTTCTTTCAGGAGTAAAGACTTTGTTTCTAACTTTTTTTCACAAGACTAAACCACAGAAACAGTCAGCATACGCTGCAAAAGGACAAGCTTTGTTTTGTGATGCATTGAGTGGAAACTGTGGCTTAGCTCAATTTTACATCACAGAATGACACATTTTCACCTTCAGATCAAACTGCTCAGTCCAACAGACACATCTTTAAAACAGTAGTGAGTTTTCTGATTGGATCATGACATTTTGAGGGAGGAGAAACGAAAGTGATGGCTTATGGACAAGGAACACAAATTCAATCCTTTCCCTCATTGGAGATCCCTCAGTTTATTTCTGTAGTTTCCCTTGAAAGTTTCCTTCAACAAGACAACTTTTCATTATGTAGCATCTTTAATATAAAATATGTTCTGGTGAGCAGAAACAATTGGAAACAAAACAAACCAGATGAAGGACCGAGCACTGAGCTATGGATGGCGAGATTAGGAGTGCTGTACAAAAGCGTTCTTGGAAAGATGTACTTTGAGGAGATGAAGAAAGAAATGGAGACACTCAGAAGTTGAAACAATTATTACACTTCAAACAAGTCTTCATTCGCTATGAAGTGTTTTAACTCGATCTGTGGTTTTGAAAGACACTGTATAGATGCAAATCTTTCTTTTTTTCCTTGAGTCAAGTATATTTCCATGGAATTTCAGAATGGAACATAAAATATATGCACAATTTGGGCAGAAAACAGTGGCAATATATCTATCAACCATTATAGATACTGTAAATTTTCCATTCAAGTGAATGGAATCAATCATCAACTGGATGTGTTGTAGGCTATTAATAGCATTTTGCTTGGAATTTGATCTCATTCCCTCAGGAATACTTTCTCACTCAAGTAGAAAGCCATACACTTCCTAGACATGTCTAAAATTGCGTTTGGTGATGCTGACTTAATAGGTTTTCTATCTTTGATATTGAGCAAAAAGCTGGCAGATGGAGTACAGAAAATGTGAACTTGTCCATTTTGAAAGGAAGAATGGAAAAGCAATATAGTATTTAATTAGAGAGAGAGAGAGAGAGAGAGCAGTGGTAAAGAGGGGTATAAGTGTCTTGATGCATGAATCAAAAAGGTTGATATGCAGAGACAGTAAATTGTTAGAAAGGCAAATGTAATATTAACATTTAATGCAAAGGGAATGGAATATAATTGGAAATTACACAAAAGGTATTCAGGGTGTTGCCAAGACCACATTTGGGATATTGTGTACAGTTATGATCTGTGTACTTCAATAAGGATATAATTGAATTGGAACACTTCCAAGAAGGTTTATTCTACTAATTCCTGGGATGAAGATGCTATCTTAAAAGGAAAGGTTGTGCAGATACATTGATGTTCAGAAGATTGAATGATCCTGAGGGGGCTTGACAGGGTGATGCTGAGAGAATGATTCCCCTTGTGGGGTTTTAGAAGCAGGGTTCGCAGTTTAAAATTAGTGGTCTCTCATTTTAAACTGAGAAAGGAGAGTTTTTATTTTTCTGAGGGTTGTTTGTCTGTGGAATTCTCTTTCTCAGACAGGAATGAGGCTAGGTTATTGAACATGGTTCCATAGATTATTGGACTCAAGGTTTCTGGGAGCTGGCCAAACACAGATCAGCCATAATCTTATTGATTAGTGGAACAGATTAGAAGGCCGAATGGCCTCCTCCAGTGTCTAAATCCTATGTGTGCACTTGTCTTGTGTGTTTTCTTCAAGAGATTAAATAAATGAGAAAAAGCCCTCATGAGGAACGCTTTGAGAGAAGTATTTTGCCTCATTTTCATTTTAAATCTGCTACGTCTTATCCTAAAACTATGATCTCTCATCATAGATTGCCTCACATGAGGAAACATCATCCTATGGTTACTATTTCAATGAGGAACTTTCTTCTTTGAAGTCTTATTCTTGCGTTCTAGTTCTGATAAGCACAAGTTGAAAAGCTTCAACTTCTAGCCTCCGTATTTAATTTTTATGCGACCAAGTCTTTATTTCTTCTTTTTATTTAATTTATTATTTTCTTGTGCATAGATGCCAGATTTAAGTTACCCAAATGCTCCTCATTCCCTGCACCAACAAGCCTTCCCACACCCCTGTCTGTGGTATACCTTCATTAGTGAGCTCTGCCTTCCCCTCCATACCCTGTGATGTCCTGAACCATGCACCCTCACCCTCCACCAAACTGTCACCCATCCCTGACCCCTCCATACTTTTATCGATCCTCACAATGGGTTAAATGCTTTTATATGTTCTTTGAACTTTTACAGATACTGGATTCCTAGAATGATACTAACAAAATAATTTGGAGTGAAGAGATGTCACTGTAGAACTTGTCCAGATTGAAAGTAATAGGGTGGTTTGATATAACAATTGTTTATTACCTGCTTAAAGTGAAGGAGTCATACTCGTTCATGTGCTTCCTTCCTATTGCTATTGCTGTGCCACATTGTCTCACAGCATTCCGTTTGTTTCTACAAGTTACATACTTTCAATATTAATTCTGCCAAAATTGTATTACTTTTAGATGCAGAGGGTTTTTGGTGTCCTTGTGCATGAATTGCAAAAGTTTAGAATGCAGGAATAGCAAGTAATTAGGAAAGGTCACAGAATGGGATGATTTATTGAGAGAGGACTTGAACACAAAAGTAGGGAGGTTATGCTTCACAGGACACTGGTAAGACCACATGTGGAGTACTGTGCACAGTATTGGTCACCTTATTTAAGAACGAATAAGAACATAATAACTAGAAACAGGAATAGTCTGTTTGACCCTGCTCTGCCATTTGATACAATCATGGCCGATCTCATCTTAGCATCAACTCTACTTTCCTGCCCGCTCTCCATAACCTTTCAACCTGTTACTAATTTTAAAAATCTGTCTATTTCCATCTTAAAATTATTCAATGTCCCAGCATCCACCACACTTTGGGGTAGTGAATTCCACAGGTTCATGACCCTTTGAGAGAAGTAATTTTTTCTCATTTTTGTTTTAAATCTAGTACGCTTTATTCGAAAACTATGACCTGTCATTCTAGATTTCCTACATGAGGAAACATCCCTCCTACACGTAATATTTCAATCCCCTTTAGCATCTCATACACCTCAAATAGATCTTCTCTCATTCTCCTAAACTCGAGAGAGTATAGGTCTAAACTGCTTAATCTCTCTGCATATGACAAGCGCCTGTCCTCTGGAGTCAACCTAGTGAACCTCCTCTGAACTGCCTCCAATATAACTGGATCCCTCCTCAAGTAAGGAGAGAAAAACTGTACACAGTACTTTAGGTGCAGTCTCACTAAGGCTTTGTTACAACAATACTTCCCAACTTTTCATTCTATTCCTTTAGCAATACACATCAAAATTCCAATGTAAATGTTTAAGGCAGTTCATAGAAGGTTTACTATCCTACTATCTAGACTGGATCAGATGCCTTATGAGGAAAGCTTGGATAAGTTAAGCTTGTATCCATTGGATTTTAGAACTGTAAGAGGTGACTTGAATGAAGCTTATAAAGTTCTGAAGGGTAGATGTGGAGAGGATATTTCCACTTATGATTCCACTAAGAATCAATATTAAAAAATTATGGTCATCCTTTTAAAACTGAAGCTAAGCACAATTTTTTTCTCAGAGTTGTGAGTCTCTAGAACTCTCTTTGTGAAACTGTTGAATATTTTTAAGGTGGAAGTAGATGGATCCTTCTTCAGCAAGGGCTGAAAGTTTACAGGGATAATCTGGAATATGGATTTGAGGTTGCAGTCAGATTAACCATGTTCTTATTGGAAGGAAGAGCAATCTTGATGAGTAGGCCTGCACATGATCCGTAATTGTATGTTCATATGAACTCTTTTGGCTCGTTTTTGGTCAGAATGTTCCCCCGACCTTGGTTTTGTCATTAGTCATTCTTTTTACACCACTTTTAATTTCACATTGAATATGATAGTGTTGCAGCAAGAGGCTATGTGGTTACTTTCCATATTTACAGGGCTCCGTGTTAGCATTGTTCCTCTCTTTAGTGTTCTCATTGTATGTATCTGGTATTATGCAATCAGTTCTGGACACCTTGTTCACTATTGAAAGCTTTGGGTTTGTGGCAATTTTCCCTATGGGGTGGTATTGTACTAGTCTTGCAAAATGTATATATACAGAGATGTTCATGCATGACTTGTTCAATTTAGAAGTCTAAAGATAACCAGCGTATTTCAACAATCCAGAGGATCTCAGAATGTGATTTAATGATAGACTGGTCACTCACATTGTCAATCGAATGAAAGAGATTAATTTTTGACCAGGATCTTTGTTTTCAAGCAGGGTGAGGGCTGTAAATAGGATTAGTGAACTGAGGTGATGAAAGTAGGCCACATTCGTAACCACATTTTGAAGCAACAAACTTTATTGTGTCAATCGTGATTCTAGCATCGTGCAATCTTTTTTTCATTTCTGATTTTCAATATCTAAAATTACATGGGCGAAGTATTTGTAGGCTGCTATTAGTGAGAAGTTTTGTATGTTAAAAACAGAAAAACCTCATGTCATATTTAATGCTTTTGCCAATTATTTTTAATCACTGGTAAAATTAAAATACTCCTGATGCTAGAAATCTGAAATAACAACAAAGTGGAATCATGGCTGAACAGAAAAACAAATCAATGTTTGGAGTTCAATATAATTCTTCTACACTTCTGTAGAAGATTGTAAAGGACTCAAAACATTAACTATGTTTTTTCTCCACAAATGCTCTCAGACCAGCTGCATGTCTCCAATTCTTTCCGTTTCTATTAGCTTAAATTTGTGTCTTTTGGTTACCAATGTTTTTGGCACTGTAAACACAGCAAATTAGAAGGAATTATTTAATTGCTAAATTATTAAGTGAATGAAATTTCCCTGCTGCAGAACAACTCAAGCTTCTACAGTATATCTGATCATTCCTTGTTCGTTCTGGAAGTTCTTGATGTCCAGAAGCTCTCTTTTTCTCAGGGCTAGTTGCTATCCTAATTTCTCTGTGTTGTTTACACTTGGCCAGTTGAGTTCTAGATTGCAATATATCTGAGCAACTCTGCTTTTCTAATTCCTTCCAGTCAACCTTCTTACACTGGTGTGAATTGTTTGGGTCTGCCACTCCAGAAGGAAGGGACTCAGGGAGTGGGATTGAAATCTGTTCCTCTTAATTTGTCTGGTTCTCCTATGATCTTTCTCAAGTCTGATTATAAAAATCTGAAATGCACTACCTGAAAGGGTGACGAAAGCAAATTCAAAATGAATTGCACAAATACTTGGAAAGGAAACAGGGCCACTGTGAAAGAGCAGAGGTGTTGCAGAAATGAATAGCTCTTTCAGAAAATGTCACAGTCATGAAGGGTTAAGTGCGATATTTCATTCTATGATGTTTGATTCTCTGATATCTTGAAGGCAAGTTCCATTTGCACGCATTCTGCAGTACTTTCCACCCACACCTACTGTGAAAAGAATAATGATTTTTCAGGTACACAACTAAATTAAAAATAGAAAAACAAAAATGAAGAGGTGCTGATGTTGGAAATTTGAGAAAAAAACAGAAATTGCTGGGGAACTTTTGAAGACAAGTCACTGGATTGAAACATTGACTCTGCTTTCTCTCCACAAATGGTGCTAGGTCTGCTGAGGTTCTTCAGCAATTAACTAGCAACACAAGATCATTGCTGTCTCTCACTGTCTAGGAGAGAAAAGGAGTGGTTATTGTGGTTTTATTTTCATATGTTCATGGATATCATCAGTAAGGCCACTTATTGCCATTTCTAATTGCTCTTGTGAAGATGGCAATGAGCCACCTTTTTGAACCACTATTGTGCAGGAGTATCTACAGCGTTGTTAGGGAGGGAGTTGCAGGATTTTGACCCAGCAACGGTGAAATAATATATAATTCCAATGTCTTGATGTTGTGTGGCTTCGAGTGGAATGTGCAGGTGGTGGTGTATCCATGAGCCTGCTGCCCTTTCTCTCCTAGGTGTTAGAAGTTGCAGATTTGGAGGGTGTTGTTGAAGAAACATTAATGAATTGCTGGATGGATTTTGCGGATGGTCTGATAATGTCAGTGAATTTGACATTGGTGAATTCAATGCTGAGTCTTCAAGCTTGTGTTGTAGAGGAACAATATAGGAGGCTGAGAACAGAGGCCAGATCATCTGCTGCAACATCTTTGGATCAGACTGTCTTACTCCTGCCCCTGTAAAGGGGATTCACACACAGGGTAAGTCCTTACATGTTTACACCCTCATACATATGTTATTAAATAGTCACCATGAACATTGCTTCCTGCTATAGTTTAGCAACTCTGTGATGAGATAGCTTGCTTGATACTTTTGATCGTGGTCTGTTGCTCTTTTGACTACTACTGTTGTATTGCCTGTTTTAGTATCTATTAGATTTAACTTAGTTTGCTATGGTTATTTACTTCTGCCTTGCAAAGTAGAAATTCTGCATTGTCAGTCAAAAGAATATCTTGCTCCCTATTCTCATAATGTGGTCTCACTCTGTCAAAGTCTCATCATTTGGGCCTCCACATCTTCTGGAAAGTAAATGATTCTACAAACCACTGTTTCAGAAAATAATGGCAATCATTTTAAACTGGTTTAATTAATTGAGATTGCTGCCCACCCTCCTATGCCACCAGCTGATTATGGTTTGTCTTTCTTTCCCACAGATGGCAGGCACCATGATCCTGTAACTGAGGAGAGCAGTGAGCATCAGGTGCAGCAGTCTGAAGTGAACGACTCCAGTGAAAGTGGGTCACTGCCCACAATACCTCAGTCAAGGCTTGCTTTGCCATGCAGTGAGGCTCTGCCCCATGAACCCTCAAGTGCCCTGGAGAAAGATGTAATCGCACTCCAGGATGTTCAGGGTTCTGTCCAGACCTCTGATTATCACAGCCTGGAGGAGCCAGTTATCAAAGGCATTCAAAAGCTGGAACATAACATGAACAGTGTGATCCAAGAGGTTTCAAGTACACTGACAGCCCTCAGTTATACCCTGGGACAGATTCTCCAATCTCCTGCAGTCACTAACAGGACGGACAAGAATAAAAGCAGCAGAGAGCAAGATGCAACACCTTTGGAGCAGTTTTAGGAATGTACATAGGACAGCTGCTACCTAACATCCTCAAATACTCATAAAGTCTCAGAGAAACATAACTTGGCATTCAAAAGTCTTTCTTTTCATAAAATCCCTACTTCATATTTTTCTTCTGTTCCATTGCATTTCCTGTCAGGGCCTGGGTTTTAATCCCTTCACATCTTTTCAGTTTTGTTTTTGGAGGTCAGATTCTCCAAAAAATATAAATCCAGGTTTAATTTTAGTGTTTTATCCAGCTGTCTGTATGCACATATTGCTACCACTCAGGCATGTTCTGGTGAAATTATGGATTCAGTGCCGTAAGCAGGGGAGGGCTGACTACCATAGTGTTGAAGGCTGAGACACACAGAGTTGGAGGAAGGAAATTCATATTTTACGCAATATTCATATTCGACAGCCAGAACTATATAATGTTTCATTCACTGTATCGTGATGACCATGAAGTAATCGCTTGAGTCCTGGCAGGTACAATGATTCCAAACAGCTTTTCTTGTGTGCCAGTATCCTCACCAGTAGGTCTAACAAGGTGGCATTTCATCAAACAAATGCATTAGAGATATTTGAAATGGGACGGGGAACATGGTGGAGAATTGGTTTCCCTCATCCTTGACATCATGTTCTGAACCATAGGATTACCTTCTGATGCATAGAGTAACGTCACCTAACTACCAGTAACTACCTAAGTCATGAAGGAATGTGTAAATTGCATAGAAACATAGAAAACAAGAGCAAAAATATGTCATTCAGCCTTCAAGCCTGCTCTGCAATCTAATCTAATCATGGCTGATCATCCAACAAAGTACGCTCTTCCCACTTTTGCCCCATCCCTTTGATCCGTTTAGTCCTAAGAACTATATCTATCAGCTTATTGAATCATACAATATAGATGCTTCGCTCCAACCAGTCCAGGCCAATCTTCTTGAAAACATTTAAATGTTTTGGTCTCATCTACTTTCTGTGGCAGAGATTTCCATAAGCTTGCCACTCTGGATGAAGAAATTTCTCTTTATCTCAGTCTTAAAAGCCTACCTCTTTATACTGTGATCCCCTGACTCTGAACTCTTTGGTCATCACCAAAATCCTTTCTGGGTTTCCCTTGTCTAGTTCTGTTAGCATTTTTTAGATTTCCATGAGGTATCTCCTTATTCTTCTAAATTCCAGTGAATGTAGTCCTAACTGATCCAGTCTCTCTTTGTGGGTCTTGCCTCAATACAAAGCCGCTCCATTTTATTTGGTAATGTGGTTGTAAAATGTTGATGCCGTAACTTAGTGCACAAATGTTCCGATATGGATTGAGGTGAAGAACAATTTAATATTTCAGATAGGAATCCTGTTTACTGCAAACTAATGTCCAAGGGCGCAGTGATCCATTTCAACTTTGAAATAGTGTGGATTCTGGATCTCAGACATGTGGGATTACAGCAGGGCATATCGAATTGTTTCTAATTATTTAGTCCACAAATTAACTCTGTGCCAAAGAGAAAGAAGATAAACTCTGATCTGTTGGGATCTCTAACTCCTCCAGGAGATAGCCATGAGGGAGTCTAGGGGTCAACAGTGCAGAGAGTTTAGGAATTAATATTGCAGTGAACAGTCCAAGCCCATGTTTTGCGTTGAGGCTTCTTTCAACTGCCTGCCTCCTGGACTCTCCTCTGTCATTTTTTGTTATTTTGATATTTGGATGTTCTCTCAAATATCTGGGAAGTAACCAATTGGTCTTTCTTCCACCAATATTGTAGAGGAAAGTAAATTTTGTGGTAACAAGGATCGCATTAAGCTAAGTGGTGAAAGAATGGATCAAGAAGAAGGGAAAAGTATGTTTTTTTTCACACAGCAAGTAGTTGCCATCTTGAATACACTGTTCAAATCAGAGGGCTTTATGGGTTCATGCCCCATTCCAGGACATGAACATCTAATCTAGTCTGACACTCTTAGTGCAGTTCAAAGTGAATGCTGTACTTTTGAAGGTGTTGGCTTGCAGATAAATATTAAGGTGAGTTCCCGTTTGGACTCTCAGATAAACATAAAAATCACATGATGATGAAATGAGTTTTGGGTAGTCATTCCCAGAAGAGAGGTAATGCTCGTTTGTTTGCTAACAGAACTATAAGCAGGTTTTCTGTAATGTTGCTGTGTGGCTGTAGTGACCAGGCCGACAAATCTGTTCTGTGTTGGGGTAAGACAGCACTGGTTGAGGGGTGGTGCTAGTGACAGTGCATGTGTAATGTATGTGTCGTACTCTCACAACATCCTGCCCAGAATCTAGTCTCTTAAGAAAGTACTTAAATTGGAAAATGGAGTAAAGACAGCAACCATATAATCAATTATGTGTCAATTTTCACTCTCTGGTATTTCTGCTAAAATCAAAAAATATGTTCTCTTACAATGTCACCAGCTGCTTGGCCCCTGCTTGGGCCTTATCTCCTCCAATTCCACCCTGCTGTGTCTTGCGTTACAATTTAGGAAATCAAGAAGAATTACATATAGAAACGTCTAACTTCAGTCAGTTTCTAAGTTCCCTTTCTACTCAAGTTTCCTGTATCTTCAGCTATTCACAACTTTGGTGTTCTAAACTGTCATGCATCTATATGAAACCAAAAACTGCAGGAAATCTACCTTATACATTGAGCCTTGTTCCAGCACAACAGGAAATGTTGGGTTAAGTGTTTAGAATAAATAGAAGTACAGTTTCTCACCAGCTACACTCAGAAGTTTGTCTTGGAGGAAGCATTTCTGACAACGCCTATAGGTCACAAGCTCTTTACTGTATCTGATCTCAGATTGTCTAAGCAGAAAGCAGTTAGTATTGAGGCATTTTCCTGAGTTGGTGAACACTTCATATTGAAGAAGATCTCAGGACTGTCATTCTCCTTCTTCACTTCTCCATCTCTACATTTCTCATTTTCTGCCACTTTCTTGTTTTCTTCCGTTTCTCCAACCCCACAAATGCTTTACCTTCAATCTCTGCTACAAACTCCTTTCTATAGCCAATGACTCCATCTGTACAGGCATCTGTACAAAACCCACATCCATATCTTTTTTTTCTAGACTTGACTATTCCAACACATTGCCAGTCAGCTCTAATGTTTCACACTTCATCAACTTGAGGTCATCCAAGACTCCATCTATTCTGATATTTGCCACATTTGCATATTGCCTTTGTTCTCACCAGTCTTGGTTCCTGGTTAATTATATTTATAATTCTTATTCTCAAATCCCTTGCATAGAATTTCCTTTCTCTGGTTTTGAATCTCCTCTGGTCACACCACTTTCTGAGATATCTACATTCACTTATTCTGGTTCTTGATCATGACTGATCTTAATTGTTCCATAATTGACAACTCGAGGTGCCTAGATCTTAAACCTTAGAACACTATTCCTAAACTACTCCATCTCTCTAATTTTCTAATTTTAAGATGACACTTAAATCCAACATTTTGTTTCAGAATTTTGGTCATCTGCCCTAAAATCTCCTTAAGTAATTTAGTGTCCAGTTTTGCTCCTGTGGCATCCTTTGGCACTTTATATTACTTTATAGGCACCATGTTAAATGCAAGATGTTGTTTCACCATCATATCTCTCTTTTCCTTGTTCTCCTTCTCCCTCTGAAACACCGAAACTGACAGGGAAATACTTTAATATATATTTTTCTCAGTTTTAGGCCTTTGCTGTCCACAAACTTCAGCTTGCCCAGACTACACCCTCACACTTGTATTTCACACTGACTTCAGTGTTTTGTGGATAATTTACTAGTACATCAAATTCACCTTCAAATCCCTCCAGCTCATTACACCTCAGTGATCTTTTTCAGCCACCCATCCCTACTGTCCCTCTTTGCTGCCTTCACTGTGGGCTACAGCTCATTTCCACCATTCCTCTATAGGAAGTCATTTTATCAGCAATAAGCCTCCGTCCTTGGGAAATTTACTTTGGACCTCATCATTATCCTCTCCTTTGGTTTCAAAGCACATCTCTTTGAACTAGTCTTTCAAAATTCTCTGTTCACATCTTTTCCCACTCACAACCTGCAATGTATTGCAAGGTGCCACTGTCTTTTGAGGGTCACAATAGAAATAGAGAGGTATTCCCCATTGAATTATATAGAATTTCCCAGCACAGAAATAGGCCAGTGAGCTGAACTGGTACAAGCTCATACTCCACATGATCTATCTCTACCTATCGCAATTAACCTTGTCAACATATGATGTTACTCTTTTCTCACATGTATATTTAGCTTCCCCTGGAATGCAATGTACCATTTATTTATCTATGTGGAACTCATGTTTACAAGACACTGGTGGCCACTTTCCCTCTCATGCTCCTTACTTCTCTATGTTCACAGGTGATACAGCTTTGAAATCTTTTCAAATGGACTTTAATTTGGTTGTAGAAAATATAAAAGATTTGAATATTCTGGCTGGTGAAGGTGAAGCTAGGGTGGAACACACCACAGGCGGAGCTCGGCTAAAGAGACCAGACCCTGTACCACTCACACTCTTCAAGAATGGAATTGTGATGTTTAATGGTCCGTTCAGGTCATACGATGAACCTTCAACTCAGGTAAAGCACATATTGTAAACAGTGTGTACTATAAACAGTCTTATACCACCTAAAGTTCAAGAGAGCATAACTTGCATGACATTATGCTATGGGAAAATAAACAATGACACATACTGTGTACATAGTCTGTATATGGTGTAATCAGTCCATAATGTTTATGTATGAAAATGGTACGACAAGTTGAAACAGCTGTTTAAAACTGCACATGGAAATCTGGACATTATAAATAGAGATACAAAACACAAAAGGAAGTTATGCTAAACTTTTATAAAACAATGGCTAGACCTTATCAGAAGCATGAGTCCAATTCTCTTCACCATGCTTTAGAAAGGATGTAAAGGCCTTAATCAGAGTGCAAAAGAAATTTACAAGAGTGCTACTAGGCATGAAGGACTTCAGTGATATGGACAGTCTGGAGAATCTGGGTTGTTTTAGCAAGAATGGGAATGTTCTGAGAACCTGGATTTGAATCCTACCAATGGAGATGGTGGAAATGAAATGCAATAAAATCTGGAATTAAAGGTCTAATGATGACCTTGAGTCCATTGTTAATGATCATTAGACAACAATCTTGCTCACAAATGCCCTTTAGGAAAGGAAAACTGCCATCCTTACCTGGTCTAGTCAGATTGACTGTTAACTGTCCTCTGAACTGGTCTAGCAAGCCACTTGGTTGCACCATCACTAGAAAGAAAAGGAATGAAGCTTGATAGACCACTTAGGATTGACTAAAGCACCCAGAAATGACAATGCCAAACACACCCTGTCGACCCTTCAAATGTCCTCCTTACTAACATCTGAGGGCTAGCGCCAAAATCGAGAGAGCTGTCTCACAGTCCAGCCAAGTAAGAGTTTGACTCACAGAATCATACCTTACAGAAAATTCCCCAGACAACACCATTCAGTCCTTGGGTATGCTGTGTGTCATTGGCAGGGAAGATGCAGTAGAAGTGGTGGAACACTGGTAAACAGTCAAGAGGCATTATCTTCACTCACAGGTGCTGAGTGGATAGTCTAACTGTCAATCATCTGCTCAATAATAACCAGTTTGGGTTCTGCTGGGGCCTCTCAGCTTCTGACCTCATTACAGCCTGAGTTCAAGATTGAACAAAATCGCTGAATTCCAGAGGTGAGGTAAGAGTGACAGCCCTTGACATCAAGGTCTTTGACTGAGTTTGGAATCAAGGGGCCCTAGAGAAACTAGAATCAATGGCAATCACGGGGAAATTCTCTGCTAATTGGTGTTGTACCTGGCAGGAAGGAAAATGGTTATGGTAATCGGATGTCAGTCATCTCAGCTGCAGGACACATCAGAGTATTGTCCTATGTCGAACCATTTTTGACTGCTTCAATGACCCTCCCTCCATTATAAGGTCAGAAGGGATGTTTGCTGATGATTACATAATGTTCAGCAACATTTGCAATTCCTCATATACTGAAACAGTCTATGCAAAATGCAGCTAAAACTGAACAATATACAAATGTGGGCTGGCCAGTACCAAGTAACAGGAATAAAGGCAGTGAGCCTGAAGCGCGGAGAGATAAGCTAGAGGAGGGTGGGGGTGGGAAGAAAGTAGCATAGAGTACAATGGGTGAGTGGGGGAGGGGATGAAGGTGATAGGTCAGGGAGGAGAGGGTGGAGTGGATAGGTGGCAAAGGAGCTAGGCAGGTCGAACAAGTCTGGACAAGTCATGGGGACAGTGCTGAGCTGGAAGTTTGGAACTAGGGTGAGGTGGACTTCAACAGTTTCCTCATTTCCCCTTCCCCCACCTCACACTAGTTCCAAACTTCCAGCTCAGCACTGTCCCCATGTCTTGTCCGGACTTGTCCTACCTGCCTAGCTCCTTTTCCACCTATCCACTCCACCCTCTCCTCCCTGACCTATCACCTTCATCCCCTCCCCCACTCACCCATTGTACTCCATGCTACTTTCTCCCCACCCCCACCCTCCTCTAGGTTATCTCTCCACACTTCAGGCTCACTGCCTTTATTCCTGAAGGGCTTTTGCCTGAAACGTTGATTTCACTGCACTTTGGATGCTGCCTGAACTGCTGTGCTCTTCCAGCACCACTAATCCAGAATCTGGTTTCCAGCATCTGCAGTCATTGTTTTTACCCAGTATCAAGTAACATTAACTTGAAACTATATTAGATGTGCCCTATTAATACTGTGGCTGGAAGAGTCAGAGGGTGGAAATCTTGCAGGGTGTAACTCACATCATGGCTCTCCAAATTAGTGCACAATCTACAAGACACAAGTATGATGCAATACCCCCAACTTCCTGACAGACAGCAGCTCCAACAAACTTGGCATTATTCAGGACAAAGCAACCTGCTGGATTTACTTCACATCCTCAAACATTCAGCCCCTCCACTGCCGAGCAGTTATAACAGTGTGTACCATTTACAACATGCACTGCAGAAATTCACCAAGGCTTCATAAACAGCACCTTCAAGATGCATGACCACTACTATCTAGAAGGACAAAAGCAGCAGATACATGGAAAACACCCCCACCTGCAAGTTCCCCTGCAAGCCCACGCACCATCCTGACTTGGAAACATATCATCACTGTGCCTTCAGTGACAACGGAACAAAATCCTGGAACATCCTTCCAAGGAGCTTTGTTGGTGTATATACACCCAGTAGATTGCAGTGGTTCATGAGGGAAACTCACCAGCACCTGCTCAAATTCAGGTTATGAAAGATTATATATAAATGTGAGTCTTTTTCATGTTTACGTGGAACTGACAGGAATATTCTGTGTGTTGTTACGACCCGAAAAGCACTCCCTGGAAGGTGACGTAAACAGATGCAATTGTAACTGTTGAAGGGAATTGATAGGTATTTCTTTTTCATGAAAAGCAAACGTTGCAGGGATTTGAGGAAGTTGTCAGGACGTGAGGCTAATTGAATAGTCCCTCCGAAGTGGAAGCAGAGGTACCACGTGTGAGTGGCCTCTTTCTGTGCCCTATACAAAATGTTTATTATGCAGGAACCTCAATGGCTATATTGATTCTTGTTTATGTTGACTGTGTTATCCAATTTTATGTCAGACACTATTGTGAAATGTGATCAGAAATAGTGACTTAATGTGAGGCTTTTCTTCTCCAATGTTTTAATCTTAGTATTGCATGCAAGATATCATGGATGGATATTTCCCATCAGAACTGCAGAACAGGTACCCAGAAGGAGTTCCAATTAAGGTGAGTGAGGGAATAAATAAAGTATTAGTAATGAAACATTTACTGGGAGATATTGACATAATGGCAATGTCATTCGATTAGCAGTTCAATTGCTCAGGCTAGTCGTCTAGTCATTATTTGATGACAAGTGTCTTGATCAAGTAGTGCCAGGAGTATAATATGCAGTTGATTTGTTTAACTCCTTTAAGAAAGGCCGTGAGATTGTCATGTTGGGAATTTTGCATATATCTCGAGCCTTTCAGTGTCTCAGACATCCCAAATTGCTTTAGGGTAACAGAAGTACTTTGAAAGATGGCAGGAGAGGTGGAGAGAGCAGTAAATAAAGCATGCCGTGTTTTTGACTTTATTAATAGGAGCAAAGGGTAGAAGTGCAAGGAGGTGATTTGAACTTGTACAAGAAACTTGTTAGACTTCAGATGGAGTATTATGTACAAGTGTGGAGATCACATTATAGGTAAACTGTAAATGCATTGGAGAGAGTGCAGAAGAAATTTACTGGAATGGTACCGGTTATGAAAATAGATTGAAGAAATTTGGATTGTTCTCCCTGGGGAGAAGAAGGCTGAGAAGAAATCTGATTGACATTTTCAAAATCATAAGCAGGCTGGATAGAATGGATGGGGTGAAGCTGTGTCCACCTGTGAAAGAAACAAGAACAAGAGAGAACAAGAATAGATTTAAAGTAATGTCAGAAAAGAAACTTTGTTAGGATATAGATTGCACTGCCTGGACATATGGAGGAGGCAGATTCAGTTGAGGCATCCGAGAGAGCATCGCATGATTTTTGGACAGTAATGCAGGGACATGGAGAAAAGGCAGGAGTATGCGCTAGCTAATAGAGCCAGTGCAGGCCTATCAGGCAAAAAGGCCTCCTCTTCATAATAATTCTGTAAATATGTTTGTTAAAATTGTCTGTTATATTGAAAAGCTGAAAATGTGTTGCTGGAAAAGCGCAGCAGGTCAGGCAGCATCCAAGGAACAGGAAATTCGACGTTTTGGGCATAAGCCCCTCATCAGGAATGAGGAAAGTGTGTCCAGCAGGCTAAGATAAAAGGTAGGGAGGAGGGACCTGGGGGAGGGGCGATGGAGATGTGATAGGTGGCAAGGTGAGGGTGATAGGCCGGAGTGGGGTGGGGGCGGAGAGGTACAAGGTGGGGGGAGGGGAAATGAGGAAACTGGAGAAATCTGAGTTCATCCCTTGTGGTTGGAGGGTTCCCAGGCAGAAGATGAGCTGCTCTTCCTCCAACCGTCGTGTTGTTATGTTCTGGCGATGGAGGAGCCCAAGGACCTGCATGTCTTTGGTGGAGTGGGAGGGGGAGTTAAAGTGTTGAGCCACGGGGTGGTTGGGTTGGTTGGTCTGGGTGTCCCAGAGGTGCTCTCTGAAGGTTCCGCAAGTAGGCGGCCTGTCTCCCCAATATAGAGGAGGCCACATCGGGTGCAGCGGATGCAATAGATGATGTGTGTGGAGGTGCAGGTGAATTTGTGGCAGATATGGAAGGATCCCTTGGGGCCTTGGACAGAAGTAAGGGGGGAGGTGTGGGCGCAAGTTTTGCATTTCTTGCGGTTGCAGGGGAAGGTGCCAGGAGTGGAGGTTGGGTTAGTGGGGGGTGTGGACCTGACGAGGGAGTCACGAAGGGAGTGGTCTTTGCGGAATGCTGATAGGGGAGGGGAGGGAAATATATCCCTGGTGGTGGGGTCCGTTTGAAGGTGGCGGAAATGACGGCGGATGATACGCTGTATACGGAGGTTGGTGGGGTGGTAGGTGAGAACCAGTGGGGCTCTGTCCTGGTGGCGGTTGGAGGGGCGGGGCTCAAGGGCGGAGGAGCGGGAAGTGGAGTAGATGTGGTGGAGGGCGTCGTCGATCACGTCTGGGGGGAATCTGCGGTCCTTGAAGAAGGAGGCCATCTGGGCTGTACTGTATTGGAACTGGTCCTCCTGGGAGCAGATGCGGTGGAGACGAAGGAATTGGGAATATGGGATGGCGTTTCTACAGGGGGCTGGGTGGGAGGAAGTGTAGTCTAGGTAGCTGTGGGAGTCAGTCGGTTTATCGTAGATGTCTGTGTTGATTCGGTCGCCCGAGATAGAAATGGAAAGGTCTAGGAAGGGGAGGGAGGAGTCTGAGACGGTCCAGGTGAATTTGAGGTCGGGGTGGAAGGTGTTGGTAAAGTGGATAAACTGTTCAACCTCCTCATGGGAGCACGAGGCAGCGCCGATACAGTCATCGATGTAGTGGAAGAAAAGGTGGGGGGTGGTGCCAGTGTAGTTGCGGAAGATGGACAGTTCCACATATCCTATGAAGAGACAGGCATAGCTGGGGCCCATGCGGGTGCCCATGGCAACTCCTTTAGTTTGGAGGAAGTGGGAGTATTGGAAAGAGAAGTTGTTCAGGGCTAGGACCAGTTCAGTCAGTCGAAGGAGGGTGTCAGTGGAAGGGTACTGGTTGGTACGGCGGGAAAGGAAGAAGTGGAGGGCTTTGAGTCCTTCGTGATGGCGGATGGAGGTGTACAGGGACTGGATGTCCATTGTGAAGATAAGGCGTTGGGGACCGGGGAAGTGAAAATCATGGAGGAGGTGGAGGGCGTGGGTGGTGTCCCGAACGTAGGTGGGGAGTTCTTGGACTAAGGGGGACAGAACAGTGTTGAGGTATGCGGAGATGAGGACAGAACAGTGTCGAGGCCTCCTTCTTCAAGGACCGCAGATTCCCCCCAGACGTGATCGACGATGCTCTCCACCGCATCTCCTCCACTTCCCGCTCCTCCGCACTTGAGCCCCGCCCCTCCAACCGCCACCAGGACAGAACCCCACTGGTTCTCACCTACCACCCCACCAACCTCCGTATACAGCATATCATCCACCATCATTTCCGCCACCTCCAAACGGACCCCACCACCAGGGATATATATTCCCTCCCCTCCCCTATCAGCATTCCGAAAAGACCACTCCCCTCCGTGACTCCCTCGTCAGGTCCACACCCCCCACGAACCCAACCTCCACTCCCGGCACCTTCCCCTGCAACCGCAAGAAATGCAAAACTTGCGCCCACACGTCCTCCCTTACTTCTGTCCAAGGCCCCAAGGGATCCTTCCATATCCACCACAAATTCATCTGCACCTCCACACACATCATCTTTGCATCCGCTGCACCCGATGTGGCCTCCTCTATATTGGGGAGACAGGCTGCCTACTTGCGGAACCTTCAGAGAACACCTCTGGGACACCCGGACCAACCAACCCAACTACTCCGTGGCTCAACACTTTAACTCCCCCTCCCACTCCACCAAGGACAATGCAGGTCCTTGGACTCCTCCATCGCCAGAACATAACAACACGACGGTTGGAGGAAGAGCAGCTCATCTTCCGCCTGGGAACCCTCCAACCACAAGGGATGAACTCAGATTTCTCCAGTTTCCTCATTTCCCCTCCCCCCACCTTGTACCTCTCCGCCCCCACCCCACTCCGGCCTATCACCCTCACCTTGCCACCTATCACATCTCCATCGCCCCTCCCCCAGGTCCCTCCTCCCTACCTTTTATCTTAGCCTGCTGGACACACTTTCCTCATTCCTGATGAAGGGCTTATGCCCGAAACGTTGAATTTCCTGTTCCTTGGATGCTGCCTGACCTGCTGCGCTTTTCCAGCAACACATTTTCAGCTCTGATCTCCAGCATCTGCAGACCTCACTTTCTCCTGTTATATTAAAAAACCCATTTCAGCCAATAATATTCTAAAAAAAAAGTAGAAATGGCCAGGAAATCTGGTTTGCTCATGCAGGAAGGGGGGAAAATATTGGTCAGAGCATCTAAGGGTCAAGGGAAAATATTGGTCAGAGTACCCAGGACAGCATTGGTCTGGGGAAGGGGGACAAATATTGGTCAGAGAAAAATATTGGTCAGAGCACTCAGGAGAGCATTGGTCAGGGGAAGGGGGGGAAAATATTGATCAGAGCACCCAGGGGTCAGGGGAAAATATTGGTCAGAACACCTAGGGGTCAGGGGAAAATATTGGTCAGAGCACCCAGGAGAGCATTCCTTCTCTATCTCAAAATAGTGGCGATAGGATCTGTTATAATCTGGACGTACATGGAATAGTGTGGGTTAGATGGGCTTCAGATTGGTATGACAGGTCGGTGCAACATCGAGGGCCGAAGGGCCTGTACTGCGCTGTAATGTTCTATGTTATGTCCAGCTGAAGGACAGATGAGCCCTTAGTTTAACATCTTGTCAGAAAGACAGGACATCACACATTGCAGTATCCCTTCAAGACTGCATTAGAAGTGGCAACCTGAAATTTAAGTTCAAGTCTCTCTGGAGTGAAACTCAAAACCACAAACTCTGATACAGAAGTACAACCCCAAATAACACTAAACCCCAAAGACTTCATCCATGTCTTTACCAACATAAAGGTTGCCAATTACCTGATCTTGGTCAAGTGGGGTTTGCTTACTGAGACAGATAGAAAATTAATGTGGACCTTCTGGTCATTCAAAAACTCTAGCCCAGAATGAGTTTCCAACAAAGTTGTATACATTAATGATTGCTGTGTTAGACAGTAGAATGGAGCTTTCAGTGAATTGCTGTCAGAAATGGGTGGAAACTTTGCAAAAATTTGACTCTTTAATAATTTCAGGTGGTTCTGTACAGGAGGTGCTATATTATCTACATATACCCTTTCACAATTCATGTGGCACAGAGGAAATCAATGACACCTTTAAAATGAAGCAGAAAATCTATTTCCCATTATGCATTAAATTGTGCAAATGAGTATTGATGCAAGTATTTGTAATAAGTTGCAAGACGTCCTTTTGCCATGAACTGGTCATTGTTAGTTGATATATTCTGTTTTAGCAAGATGTGTCTTGTGAGTCCCGTGTTTAATGGGTATTTGCTATATCAGAAGATCCTAGATTGGATCCACAATATGATCTCACTGAGATTTTATTTGGAGCTAACATTGTTCTCAGCACCCTGACTAGACAGGAAAAACATCAGCCAGGATTCTCAGTGTTGTTCACTGTTAAGTGACCCACACCCCAACTCCTCCTGTCTGGTATAGATATCTGGATGAGAGATGAGTAGCAGGATCAACTAAGATGCCTTCCAGTACTGAATGATACACCATAGTATACTGCCTTGGCTCACACATGAAGAATGACCGTTGTTTATGAGCTACGGGATGGGGAACAGTACTCACAGAACTAATCCTTCATACAACCCATTGATCGCAACCCCAGAATCAGAATGTTCCTTATTCATTCCTGTGAGGGACAAGAGTCATATTATCAAATTGATTATGTTAGTTAGTCACATCAGTTGAAAATGCCTAGATTTATTTATCTTATGGTCACCTACCTTACAACTGCAAGGAGTCAAGGATGAGTCAACAAGCCAATGGTGAGTTAGGGAATTGTGGTTATTGGGCCAGTCGTCTGTTTGTGGGGATTAATTTTTTAACAAACGCATTTGTTCCTCAAAGTCCCTTGGAGGCACTCTAAATAGAGCAGAGTCATATCTAACCCGCAATGGTCTTTGTGGTTTGCTACCTGAATAGGTGACCGACAGGAGAGATTTGATCTTCCGGGACAGACAGTTACATGCAGAATTCCCCGGCATGGGACAAACGATAGGTGGGTGCTATACCCCTGGAGTCTCCAAACAGCAAGATTGTGGGGTTGTAAAGGAGACAAGTGAAATTCCAGGTGGGTATGAGTGGATGAACTGCAGTTGGTTACTCACTCAGGCTGTTGACAAGGAGTTGTCTAACTTTCTCACTGTATCTGTCAACTGTTTTAATTGTTGTGTCTGTTGCCATTATAAACACTGAAGAACTTTAGTTAGATAGTGAGCAAACTTAAATCTTTTAATAGATTTTCCTGAGTCACCATATCTCTCAAACTCCTGCAGAAATGTCTGGGGGGTGAAACTTCACTTTTGGTGGGGTGTAGCTGCCAGCTATACACCTGGCCAGTAAACATCAGTCAGTAAACAACGCACCTATCTTACAGCCAGCAATATTTTTTCTTATCTGTTGAAGTTGACAAAAATATTTTCTGATTGAGCTGTTCAGGAATATTATTATGTACGTCCAGAGCAAATAAAACTGTGAATGCAGGATTCCTGACCCATGGCACCACATGTGCTCTCCCAAATAGAAGTTGATGAAATGGAAACTTCTGACTTTCTCCCAGCTGATGAAAACTAGCTCTCACTAACTTCAGCAAATTGCCTGATACTGAACCCCTGACATTGGCTGTGACTCTACCTGTTTTATGCCCATCTTATGCCCCAGAACCTCTCAAGGATGTCCTCAATAATTGCAGTTTGCATTTAATAGCAGCTTTAACTATTAGATCCCCATTCCTGGAGCCTAAAACTTTATGGTTCTTTTGTTTGAAACATATGACAAAGCATCCAGGACGCACAAATTTCATTCCATTGATAAGATTTCATCATATCTTTAAGACTGCTATAAAACAGCACTACTGCAGACAATCTAATATTAGTATAAAATCACTACTATGTGAGCAGTACATTAGTAAGGTTACAATATACATTTGGCACTCTCCAGTTCTCTAATATCCACCTGACCCAGGTCTGGAGAAGTTTGGATGATTATGGCAAGTTCTCCTGGTATCTCCACCTCTCTAAACATTTCGGTGTTGTTACACTGTCCAGTGGACAGTGATAGCACTGTCTGAAAAAGCAAGATTACTACAGAATGTTACAGTTTAGCAAGTTTTAACAGAAATCAAGTGGTTTTTCTGTCCAGCTGCTCTTAGCCTTTCAAAATTGTACTTTTGGTTGGGACATTTCGAACAGAAAGTACCCTAAAGTATGTATGCAACAAAATTCTGGGTCACAGGCATTTTACACCAAATCCATATTATCAGTAATAGCCTGGCATTTTTTTGTCTTCTTCCTCTTCTGAATGGGGCATAATCATGTTTAGCTGTCCAAACATAGACTGGGACTGCCATAGTGTTGAGGATTTAGTTGGAGAGGAATTTGTTAATTGTGTACAAGAAAATTTTCTGATTCAGTATGTGGATGTACCTACTAGAAAAGGTGCAAAACGTGACCCACTCTTGGGAAGTAAGGCAGGGCAGGTGACTGAGGTGTCAGTGGGGGAGCACTTTGGGGCCAGCCTACTATAATTCTATTAGTTTTAAAACAGTAATGGAAAAATGATAGACCGGATCTAAAAGTTGAAGTTCTAAATTGGACGAAGGCCAATTTTGACAGTATGAGGCAAGAACTTTCAAAAGTTAATTGGGGGCAAATGTTTGCAGGTAAAGGGACGCCTGGAAATTGGGAAGCCTTCAAAAATTAGATAATGAGAGTCCAGAGACAGTATATTTCTGTTAGGGTGAAAGGCTAGGTGTAGGTGTAGGAAATGCTGGATGACAAGTGAAATTGAGATTTTGGTTAAGAAAAAGAAGGAAGCATTGGTCAAGTATAGACAGCGAGTGAATCCTTAAAAGAGTATCAAGGCAGTAGGAGTACACTTAAGAAGGAAATCAGGAGGGCAAAAAAGGAGACATGAGATAGCTTTGGCAAATAGGGTTAAGGAGAATCTAAAGGGTTTTTATAAATACATTAAGGACAAAATGGTAACCAGGGAGAGAACAGGGCCCCTCAAAGATCAGCAAGGCAGCTTTTGTGTGGAATTACAGGAGATGGGGGAGATACTAAACGAGTATTTTGCCTCAGTGTTTACTGAGGAGAAGGACATGGAAGATATAGAATGTAGGGAAATGGATGGTAACATCTTGAAAAACATCCATATTACAGAGGAGGAGGTGCTGGCTGCCTTAAAACGCATAAAAGTGGATAAATCCCCAGGACCTGATCAGGTGTACCCGAGAAGTCTGTGGGAAGTTAGAGAAGTGATTGCTGGGCCTCTTGCTGAGATATTTGTATCATTGATAGTCACAGGTGAGGTGCTGGAAGTCTGGAGGTTGGCTAACGTGGTGCCACTCTTTGAGAAAGGTGCTAATGAAAAGCCAGGGAACTATAGACCAATGAGCCTGATGTCAGTGGTGGGCACATTATTGGAGGGAATCCTGAGGGACAGGATGTACATGCATTTGGAAAGTCAAGGACTGATAGTCAACATGGCTCTGTGCATGGGAATTCATGTCTCACAAACTTGATTGAGTTTTTTGAAGAAATAACAAAGACGACTGATGAGGGCAGAATGGTAGGCGTGATCTATATGGACTTAGTAAGATGTTTGACAAGGCTCCCCATGGTAGATTGGTTAGCAAGATTAGTTCTCATGGAATACCGAGAGAACTAGCCATTTGGCTACAGAACTGGCTTGAAAGTAGAAGACAGAGGGTGGTGATGGAGGGTTGCCTTTCAGACTTGAGGCCTGTGACCAGTAGTGTGCCACAAGGATCAGTGCTGGGTCCATTGCTTTTCATCATTTATACAAATGATTTGGATATGAACTTAGGAGGTATAGTTAGTAAGTTTGCAGATGATACCAAAATTGGAAGTGCAGTGGACTGCAAAGAACGTTACCTTAGAGTACAACAGGATCTTGAATAAATGGGCCAATGTGCTGAGAAGTGGCAAATGAAGTTTAATTAAGATAAATGTGGGTGCTGCATTTTGGAAAGGCAAATTATAGCAGAGCTTATACACTTAATGGGAACATCCTGAGGAGTGTTGCTGAACAAAGAGATGTTGGAGTGCAGGTTCATAGCTCCTTGAAAGTGGAGTCGCAGGTAGATAGGATAGTGAAGGCGGCATTTGGTATGCTTTCCTTTATTGGCAGAGCATTGAGTTTAGGAGTTGGGAGGTCATGTTGTGGCAGTACAGTGCATTGGTTAGGCCACTGCTGGAATATTGCGTGCAATTCTGGTCTTGATTTATCGGAAGATGTTGTGAAACTTGAAAGGGTTCAGAAAAGATTTACAAGGATGTTGCCAGGGTTGGTGGATTTGAGCTATAGAGAGAGGCTAAACAGACTGGGGCTGTTTCTCTGGAGCATCAGATGCTGAGGGGTGACCTGATAGAGGTTTATAAAAATCATGAGGAGCAAGGATAGGGAAAATTGACACGGTGGGGGAGTCCGGAACTAGAGGGTATAGGTTTAGAGTGAGAGGGAAAAGTTTAAAAGGGGCCTAAGAGGCAACTTTTTCACGCAGAAGGTGGTGCATGTATGGAATGAGCTGCCAGAGGAAGTGGTGGAGACTGGGACAATTGCAACATTTAAAAGGCATTTGGATGTGTATATGAATAGGAAGGGTTCAGAGGGATATGGGCAAAGTTTTTGCCAATGGGACTAGATTAGGTTAGGTCGGCATGGAGAAGTTGGAACGAAGGGTCTGTTTCTATGCTGTATATCTCTATGACTCTATGTTTGGAGCAAATTACTGCAGATGCTGGAATCTGTACATACATGTTTTTAATTAAGTGCGTAACTTATTTAGCAGCTAGCAAACATCCTGGAAGATCCTGCCTCTCCCAAAACTCTCCCCCAAACAGAAGCAATTGCACCAACATTTCTTATACTTCTACAGGATGACCATTAATTGCTAAAATTCCCTTCAGTTGTCCTCTGTCCTTGTCTAGAATTACTTTCTGATGGCAGTGGTTGGTGAAGTAACTAATTTTTGTTCCCAGTTTAAGTACTCAGAGGTGGGGAAATCTGGCTCCACAAACTCAACCTTCAAGATTGGCTGCCCGGATTTCTGAGTTTTGGTCTGGGGTTATGAACTCAGTTAGAAGTTGGGCCAGGTGACCCAGAAAGACCTAAAGGGCTGCTAGTTTCTAGGCTAGCAGACATCTTGCCCTGGGACTGCAAAGCTGCGCTTTCCAAAGGGATACCCAAGCTATTCAGAACAAATGCACTGAGAACAGTCCTACTCTGAACTGGTCTATTTGCCACATTCTTCACTTCCAAACACCATGGACTCCCATTTCACTGGAGGCAGGCAGCCAGATAAATGGGTCAGCTTCCTCTAGGACCCCATATGCACACACTAAGGCCTACCCCTAGTCTTGGGTGAGCTTCTCAATGCTAAAAGCTGGGCCGTGGTGTTTACACAGTACCTTTGTTTTTTGAAACCCTATAATAAAATTACCAGTGAAGTGTGATCCCTGGTAAAATTGACTTGAATTGACATTCCCTGTCTTTCTGCTGTAGGCCTCTTTAACATGCTTGGTTTCCTCTTAAGGCTGTGGTATGGAAAACGGTTTTCTTTTATGCAATTCTTTTTACACATTGAGTGCCGTTATTCCACATCCTCTTGCACAATTTATTCTTCCTTTCCTGTCCTGTAACATTCAACCTTCTCACTCTTACCAGGGGAATCCACAAAACCACCAAAGGTAGTTATCTACACAGCTTTCATAACAAATGAAAGATACATAGTCACGCTGTTCCAATGTCTATCTAATTTACTCGTCCTACGTCTGTGCACAAGAATGTCAAGTGTACTGTTGAAAAGTAACAACATCTGAGGAATTGCTGAGATTCCTAATATATTCCTAATATTCCTACTCCTAACCTGGAAAGGGTTCAGAAAAGATTTACCTGGATGCTGCTGGGAATGGAGAGCTTGACACATAAAATAGATTGGAAAAACTGGGACTTTTTCACTGGAACGTAGGTGGTTGAGAGGTGATCTTACTGAGGTTTATAAGACCATGAAGGGCACAGGTAAGGTAAATAGCAAGGGCCTTTTCCCAAGTGTGGAGGAGTTCAAATCACGGGGCATACTTTTAAGGTGAGAGGAGAAAGATTTAAAAGGACATGAGGGGCAACTTTTTTTACACAAAATGGTTCGTGTGTGGAATACACCGTGAAAGAAAGTGGATGTAGGTACATTTATAATGTTTAAAAGATGTTTGGATAAGTTCATGAACAGGAGAGATTTGGAGGGATATTGGCCAAGTGCGGGCAGGTGGGACTAGTTTAGTTTAGGAACATGGTCAGCGTTGAATTGGGTGGATTGAAGGGTCGGTTTCTGTGCTGAATTTCCCTATGACTGAAACCCTGTGCCTTTGGGAGTTCTGAGGCTGGAGAAGCGAAAGGGTAGTGGAAAGGAATGGCAGATTCACTCCCTGTTCTAAACTCCCCTTTACAACTTTTTGGAGTTGGTGGATCCTCCAAACAGCACCAGGCTTCACCAGTTTCAGCCTCCACTGGACAAGCTAAAACCAGCACTTGTCAGCTTTCCATGCCCTTCCCAGGTCGCAGGCAGGGTGGAGAGCAGGGAACTAAATCGCCTTAGGATTCTGATAGATCCAGATGCTGCAGTTCAGATATTCCTGTCTCAAAACTACGATTCCTGTTATGTTCATTTGCAAGATGCTGTTCACTGTCAAAATAATCCTGGCTTCTCCACTTGCCTGGAAACTCCAGTTTCTATCATCTTCAGCTGCCACTAACTTTTTTGTACAGAACCATTTTTGAAATTAATTCAGGGGATGTGTGCTTTGCTGCCCGGGCCAGCACCTATTGCCAGACCAATCAGGAGAGAGGTTAGAAACACAAAGGGTGGTGGAGGTTAGAGACTCTCTTCCACAAACAACAGTTGATGCTAAATATGCTGGTAGTTTTAAATCTTTTTTTTAAGCAAAGATATTAAGGGATACAGGGCAAAGACAAGTATGTGGAGTTAGGCCACAGATCAGCCATTAAGTCTCATTAAATAGCATAACAGGTTTGAGGGACTGAATGGCTTACTCACATTCCTATGTTCCTTGATGTACTTGAGCTGCATCCTTAATATTGCTGCATTCCATTTGATGTGCACTCACTGTGCTATTAGAGACAGAGTTCCAGGATTTTGACCTACTGCCAGTCACCATTCCTGATTTGGAAATGTATGTCCTTCAGTGTTGCTGGGCCAAAGTCCTGGAATCCTCTCCTTAATGGCTTTCGGGGTCAAAGTACAGCACATCAACTGCAGCAGTTCCAGAAGGTAGCTCATCAGCAACTTCACAACAGCAACTACCGGAAGGATGTGATGGTTCTGGAGAGGGTACAAAACAGGATTTGCCAGAATGGTGCCTGGTTTGGAGGGTATTAGCTATAAGGAGAGATTGGACAACTTGGTTAGTTTTCACCTGAGCGTAGGGGGCTGAGAGGTGACCTGGTAGAGGTTTACAAAATTATGAGAGGCATGGATAGAATGGATGGTCGTTCAGTACAGAAACATCAGTTAGCAGGGAACATAGGTTTAAGGTAAAATGGGGTAACGTTTAAAGGAAGTGTGAGAGGCAGTTGTTTGGCCAAAATGGTAGATTCTAAGGAGTGTCTTAAAAGAGGAAATGGACTGAGAGATTTCAGAAGAGAATTTCAGAGCTTGGGGCTCAGGCAACTGAAGTCACAGCTGCCATTCACGGAGCAAAAACAACAGGAATGTATTCAAGGCCAGAACAGCAGGAATGCAGAGAGCTTGAGGTTGGAATGGGTAACAGAAATAGGGAGGGTAAAACCCTTGAAAGATTGGAGTATGGGGATAAGAGGTTTTAAATGGAGATATCACTGTGCAGCCAATGCAGTTCAGTGAGAACACAGTGAGGAGTGAACAGGGCATGCAAACAATAATTTTATAGCAGCCAAAACAGGTGGTAATCTTCTCTGGTTTGACTGTTAGATATGTTAACATCGAGTAACTGCCTGTGCACGTGGAGTTGTACAGTAATTGAACAAAGTGTTATTCATGCACCCTGCCCTCATTTAGCTTCAGGAATCAGTTCTGAAGAAAGGTCGCTGGACTCAGAACTTTAACTCTGTTTTCTCTTCACAGATGTTGCCAGCCCTGCTGAGTTTCTCCAGCAATGTTTGTTTGTGTTAGTTTCAGAAATTGCTCTCGCTCCAATTCCACCACAGCTGCACAATCAGTGATGAACATTACACACTACCATTCCTCTAATTCTGTCAGTGTGGTTCCTGTACGTCTTCTCTCTCTCTCTTTCACTGCAACCTTAACATTTCTACATCCTCAGGCCTGCTCAGTGCCCATTTGTTCACCATTTTCACTAATCAATGATCAGAAATCATTGTCGTGAAGGCTCCTCCTCCTTATTAAAGCCCAATTTTCACATGAACAGTCGGTGATTAAACTGCACCTTCCACCCTCAATCTGCGTATACACAGCCCCCACTCTCACAATCATGACTCACGTCCTCAGCTTGCACATACACAGCCCCATCCTCAGCTTGCATGTATACCTTCACTTCATCTGGCATCACCAGCATATTTTCCTCTCATTTAGATCTGTCCTCGTGTCTCCCAGCTCCATCAACAGCAGTGACACACTGAAAAAGTCCACAGCGGAGCTGAGGATGGGGGTTGGGTGGGTGGGGTCCACAAACATCTCATGAGGCAAGTGTGGCATGAGGTTATTGTGAGTCTCTTGGCAGGGAGCTGGATGTTACAGTCTCAAGGGCAGAGGATCCAGGGGAAAGCGTGTGGCTCAGGAGAGAGGGAGGGGACAGGAGCAGCCTCGGGGCTAAAGGAACTCCATCTCTGCGATTTTCCCCTGACTGATAACTGTATTTAAAAAAATGACATTGAGAGGAAAGGGAGACCACATGAATGGCACTTTTTAACATGACGTATCAAGCGTGTAAACATCTGTTGGAGGCTTTGCGTTCCAAGAATTTGACAACGTTTAATCTGGGCACAGGTGTTTGTTCCAACAAAGCATGTAGCAGGTCCACACCGCCCCATATCACTGACGTTTACTGATCCAGTCCCTGCTCATCCCAGGTGCTTGTGACAGAGAGTAGTGGAAGTGAAAGGGGGTGGGGATGGAATGAAGGTGGTGACTGATAGATGAGCCAGGTCTTTATTGTGTGTGTGTGTGTACAGTTTTCTCAAAAGTCCTGCCCTTAAACCAATCATTTCCCATTTACGGAGGGGGTGAGGGCACCATGATTTACACACGTACACTTCATTGAGACAGCTGTCCATTTAGGTGACTAGTTTCCTCCAGATTTTGGCATACTTGATATCTAGCTGGAGTGCAGAGATTAGATCAAGTAAGAGGAGTTGATTATTTTTGAAGAGGATGCTAAACATGAAAACACAGGCATTGAAAACTGCAATGGGGTTTTGATAACAGCTTGGTGGGGTGGGCAATGATGAAACCTAAATGGAACAATTAAAAATTATTTCTCGCTTGCTTTTAAGGCCCAAAGCTGTCAGTGGAGCAGTTTCTGAACAAACTGCCTAAAACTATCATTCGGGCTGGGAAGGTGATTGATATCAGAGGAGACATCAAAGATATTCTTCAGGTAACTGTGTGTGGGGCAGCCTAGCGGGCAAGGGGGATCCTTCTTTGCTGCAAATTTGTTTCAGATTGGATAGGGGGAGGATCAGTCAAACTTGCTGACTCAATGGTGTCTGGAAATCAGATGTGAAGAGTCGTCACTTGATTTCCAAACACAACTTCAGGCATCCACAATGGCTCATGTTTTAAGCAGCACAGTCCTTCCTGATATACAGTCACTGTGAAAAGGTCAGGAATGTGGCAACTAATTTGCAGCCAGCAAGATGCTACAATATGGCTGTTGATCCTTTTTGGTGATGGGGTTGAGGACGGATGGTAGTAGTTGCCTGAGGAAGAATTGTGGAATTTTCAATATCCACCTGATCTGACAGGCAGAACTTCAGTTTAATGTCTCACCCACAAAATGGAACCCCTCAGCATCTCTCACCCAGCAAATACCATAGAGAAAATGTTACCATATTAATTTATCAAAGTAATTGTTAATGCAGTTAAAAGCTGAAAATGTGTTGCTGGAAAAGCGCAGCAGTCAGGCAGCATCCAAGGAGCAGGAGAGTCGACGTTTCGGGCATGAGCCCTTCTTCAGGATCATAATCCCACTGCAGTGATTCGAGCACAGAATCCAAGCTGGTACTTTGAATGCAGTACTGAAGAGAGGGCTGTATTGTTAGAGCTGCTGTCTTTCAGAGGAGATGATACACTGGGGTCTACTCTGTCATTCCAGGTGGCTATAATCGGCTTCTGCATATAAACCATCACCTGAGCTTCTCAATTAGATTCTAGTCCATTATACCTTCCATTTGTCCTTTGTTCAGTACATAAACCATTTGAACACTCGATTAAATTCTGGGCTGTAACAACCAGAATCTATTACTGTTATTCAGTGACCTGAGTTTGTTCATGTCTCTGGGCACTGCCTCAGCATTGTCATCAAAATATATAGCATGCATCTGCTGCCACCTAGTGTTGATCATTAGGCATTGAATGCAAATAGTCTTGGAAATATACAAAGGTTCAGCAAGTCCCAAAACCATTGTTTCTCTAAGATGAATTGTTGCAGATGAACCTGCAGAGCCACCAGACTTGGAGGTGACCACACTGCCCCATGCAGGTGCTGGATGAAGTGGGAAAGGAGGCATAGAAAGATGAAGAGAAAGACAGATGTAATGTTTTCATAGAACTTCAGTGTCCCTACAGTATGGAAACAGGCCATTCGGCCCAAAAATTGATTATTTCTTGATTATATGTTTTTGGAGATAAGTCTCTTGATTAAACTTAAAATATAAGCCATAGCTATTAATTTAACTGGGGTGGTGTTTGTAGAGGAATAAGTCGGTGTTATTTTCTGGGTCTGTAGATTGTGAAGGAGCAAAAATGGCCTTTGCAGTGTAATGAACTTCTTGTCAGATGTGGGAGTTTAAAGAGAGTTTAAGGGTTACTGCGGATTATATCTGCCATTAATGCTGTTGGTTGCAAATCTTATCAGATCAAGCGGATCGGTTGAAGAGACAGATAGAAGCGATGAGGAATTTGCAACAGCAAGTGTGTGATAGATGGCAGTTATAGGAGGGGGGGAAAGTCTCAGATACAGTCACATAGATGGGTTACCTCCAGGAAGGGTAAGAGAGGTAGGCAGCTAGTGCAGAAGTCTTTTGTGAATATACCCATTTCAAATAGGTATGCTGTTTTGGAAAATGTAGGGGTGATGGATTCTCAGGGGAACGTAGCACGAACAGCCAAGTTTCTGGTATTGAGACTGGCTGTAATGCCACAAGGGGTACGTCGGCTTCCAAGAGATCAATTGTTAGGGGATTCTATAGTTAGAGGTACAGATAGACGTTTCTGTGGCCAGCAGAGAAAAAACAGAGTGGTGTGTTGGTTCCCTAGTGCCAGGATCAAGAATGGGTGCAAAATGTTCTCACAGGGGAGAGGGGCCAGCAGGAGGTCATTGACCATATTAGAACCAACAACATTGGAAGGGAAAAGGTTGAGACTCTGAAGGGAGGTTACAGAGAGTTAGGCAGAAATTTAAAAAGGAGGTCTTCAAGAGGAGTAATATCTGGATTACTCCTAATGCTATGAGCTAGTAAACTGAAAATGTGTTGCTGGAAAAGTGCAGCAGCTCAGGCAGCATCCAAGGAACAGGAGATTCGACGTTTCGGGCATAAGCCCTTCTTCAGGAATCCTATGATCTAGTGAGGGCAGAAATAGGAGGATAGAGCAGATGAATGCATGGCTGAGGAGCTTGTGTATGGGAGAAGGATTCACATTTTTGGATCATTGGAATCTCTTTTGGGGTAGAAGTGACCTGTACAAGAAGGACGGATTGCACCTAAATTGGAAGGGGACTAATATACTGGCAGGGAAATATTCTAGAATTGCTTGGGAGGATTTAAACTAGTAAGGTTGAGGGGGGGGGAGAACCCAAGGTGATAGTGAGGAAAGAGATCAATCTGAGATGCATACAGCTGAGAACAGAAGTGAGTCAAACAGTCAGGGCAGGCAGGGACAAAGTAGGACTAATAAATTAAACTGCATTTATTTCAATGCAAGGGGCCTAACAGGGAAGACAGTTGAACTCAGGGCATGGTTAGGAACATGGGACTGGGATATCATAGCAATTACAGAAACATGGCTCAGGGACGGGCACGACTGGCAGCTTAATGTTCCAGGATACAAATGTTACAGGAAGGGTAGAAAGGGAGGCAAGCGAGGATGGGGAGTGGCATTTTTGATAAGGGATGGCATTACAGCTGTGCTGAGGGAGGATATTCCCGGAAATACATCCAGGGAAATTATTTGGGTGGAACTGAGAAATAAGAAAGGGATGATCACCTTATTGGGATTGTATTATAGACCTCCCAATAGTCAGAGGTAAATTGAAAAACAAACTTGGAAGGAGATCTCAGCTATCTGTAAGAATAATAGGGTAGTTATGGTAGGGGATTTTAACTTTCCAAACATCGACTGGGACTGCCATAATGTTAAAGGTTTAGATGGAGAGGAATTTCTTAAGTGTGTACAAGACAATTTCTGATTCAGTATGTGGATGTACCTACTATAAAAGGTGCAAAACTTGACCTACCCTTGGGAAATAAGGCAGGGCAGGTGACTGAGGTGTCAGTGGTGGAGCACTTTGGGGCCAGCGACCATAATTCTATTTGTTTTAAATAATGATGGCAAAGGATAGACCAGATCTAAAAGTTGACGTTCTAAATCGGAGAAAGGCCAATTTTGACGGTATTAGGCAAGAACTTTCGAAAGCTGATTGGAGGCAGATATTCGCAGGTAAAGGGACGACTGGAAAATGGGAAGCCTTCAGAAATGAGATAACAAGAATCCAGAGAAAGTATATTCCTGTCAGGGTGAAAGGGAAGGCTGGTAGGTATAGGGAATGCTGGATGACTAAAGAAATTGAAGGTTTGGTTAAGAAAAAGGAGGAAGCAGGATAGATCGAGTGAATCCTTAGGAGAGTATAAAGAAAGTAGGAGTATACTTAAGAGGGAAATCAGGGGACATGAGATAGATTTGGCAAATAGAATTAAGGAGAATCCAAAGGGTTTTTACAAATATATTAAGGACAAAAGGGTAACTAGGGAGAGAATAGGGCCCCTCAAAGATCAGCAAGGCGGCCTTTGTGTGGAACCACAGAAAATGGGGAAGATACTAAATGAATATTTTGCATCAGTATTTACCGTGGAAAAGAATATGAAAGATATAGACTGTAAGGAAATCGATGGTGACATGTTGAAAAGTATCCATATTACAGAGGAGGAAGTGCTGGATGTCTTGAAACATATAAAAGTGGATAAATCCCCAGGACCTGATCAGGTGTACTCTAGAACTCTGTGAGAAGTTAAAGAAGTGATTGCTGGGCCTCTTACTGAGATATTTGTATCATCAATAGTCACAGGTGAGATGCCAGAAGACTGGAGGTTAGCAAATGTGGTGCCACTGTTTAAGAAGAGCAGTAAAAACAAGCCAGGGAACTATAGACCAGTGAGCCTGACCTCAGTGGTGGGCACCTTGTTGGAGGGAATTCTGAGGGACAGGATGTACATGTATTTGGAAAGGCAAGGACTGATTCGGGATAGTCAGCATGGCTTTGTGCGTGGGAAATCATGTCTAACAAAATTGATTGAGTGTTTTGAAGAAGTAACAAAGAAGATTGATGAGGGCAGAGCAGTGGATGTGATCTATATGGACTTCAGTGAGGTGTTTGACAAGGTTCCCCATGGGAGACTGATTAGCAAGGTTAGATCTCATGAAATAAAGGGAAAACTAGCCATTTGGATACAGAACTGGCTCAAAGATTGAAGACAGACGGTGGTGGTGGAGGGTTGTTTTTCAGACTGGAGGCCTGTGACCAGTGGAGTGCCACAAGGATCGGTGCTGGGCCCTCTCCTTTTTGTCATTTATATAAATGATTTGGATGCGAGCATGAGAGGGACAGTTAGTAAGTTTGCAGATGACACCAAAATTGAAGGTGTAGTGGACAGCGAAGAGGGTTACCTCAGATTACAACAGGATCTGGACCAGATGGGTCAATGGGCTGAGAAGTGGCAGATGGAGTTTAATTCAGATAAATGTGAGGTGCTGCATTTTGGGAAAGCAAATCTTAGCAGGACTTATACACATAATGGTAAGGTCCAAGGGAGTGTTGCTGAACAAAGAGACCTTGGAGTGGAGGTTCATAACTCCTTGAAAGTGGAGTCGCAGGTAGATAAGATAGTGAAGAAGGCATTTGGTATGCTTTCCTTTATTGGTCAGAGTATTGAGTACAGGAGTTGGGAGGTCATGTTGCAGCTGTACAGGACATTGGTTAGGCCACTGTTGGAATATTGTGTGCAATTCTGGTCTCCTTCCTGTAGAAAAGATGTTATGAAACTTGAAAGGGTTCAGAAAAGATTTACAAGAATGTTGCCGGGGTTGGAGAATCTGAGCTACAGGGAGAGGCTGAACAGGCTGGGGCTGTTTTCCTTGGAGCGTCAGAGGCTGAGGATGAACTTATAGAGGTTTACAAAATTATGGGAGGCATGGATAGGATAAGTAGACAAAGTATTTTCCCTAGGGTCAGGGAGTCCAGAACTAGAGGGCATAGGTTTAAGGTGAGAGGGGGAAGGTATAAAAGACCTAAGGGGCAACCTTTTACACGCAGAGGGTGGTATGTGTTTGGAATGAGCTGCCAGAGGATGTGGTGGAGGCTGGTACAATTGCAACATTTAAGAGGCATTTGGATGGGTATATGAATAAGAAGGGTTTGGAGGGATATGGGCTGGGTGCTGGCAGGTGGGACTAGATTGGGTTGGGATATCTGGTCGGCGTGGACGGGTTGGACCAAAGTGTCTGTTTCCATGCTGTACATCTCTAGGACTCTAAGTTCACACCAATCTTTCCGATGACCATCCGAACCAGCCTCACCACTGCCACTGTCACCACCACATCCCCCACCCCGCCCACCTCCCTACAACCCTGCATTTCCCATGGCTAACCTAACTACACATCCTTGTTTTGTTGATGGTAAACAAGAGTCTATCAGGCAATTGTAAGGAATTATTTTCTCACCAACTTAAAGTGGAGGATGTAACAGCAGTTAAGACCTTGTGACTGACATAACCTTCAGAACATGCTCCATCAATCCAAGGCGCTGTGGAAATGGAATCTGGAATTATCCATGGTTGCTCTGTGGAATCCTCCCAGCAGGTCCACTGTTCACTATGTTTGGGTATCGGTAAGATGTCTCTCAAGGTCTTCATTGTGAATGTTCAATGTGATAGGAGCAACACGATGAGTTTTATTGCTACTATCCAAGCTTATTGGAGATTATGAAGTATACCTCCATTCAGGGATGAGGTTCTGACTTCAAACCTAGTATAATCTCTAGCCTTGTTTTAATTGGTCCAATTTATTCCTTCCACAGGTCCCTTCCAAACCAGCCAATGAAAATACGATTTTGATTGAAACTCCAACACTAGCAAAACTAAGAGAGAGGTACAGGGGTCACTGATAAAGGGATGAGGGAGGGAAGCTTGAAATACATGGGGCGGAGAAGCGAGAGCAAACATCTGGGGTCTGGTGTTGAAAGATAGGAAATAGAAGTAGGAGTTAGACTATCCCATTGATACCTTCGAGCCATTAATTTGGTTATCCACTTCAATATCTCTTTTCCCTTTACCAGCTTTATCCCCTTGTTATTCAAGCTACTTCACACCTTGCTCCCCTGCCCCCGGCCAACACGCTACTTTAAACATACCCCAGAAAATCTTCCTGTGAGGATATCAGTTTTGGTCCTCTTAAGGTGTAACCCATCCAGCTCGTACAAGTCACATTTGCCCCAAAACAGGTCACAATTCTTCAGAAATCTCTCCCACCAACATCACTTCTGCAGCCACATGTTTCAATTGATCAATTCTCGTATTCTTGTGTTACTAGCACATGGCGTCAGGTGTGAGATTATTGCTCTTGAGATCTGACATTTTAAATTTCCTTCCTAAAATCTGATTACAGGACTTTACCCCACTTCCTGTCTAAGTTATTAGCATTAATCTGGGTCATATTCCAAGGCTGTTCACTCTCTCCCTGAAGAATGTTCTAAGCCCAGTCTGTAAGATTTATGACCTTGGTACCAGGAAGCTAACACACCATCCTGGAGTCACCTTTACGGCCACAGTAAGGGCCTGTCTGATCTTCCGTCGATGGAATCACACATCTCTATTGCGCTTCCACTCTCTTCTCCTTCCTGTCGTGTGATGCCCATAATGCTACTGATTTGGTTGTATTCCCCTGAGTAATAATCATGCTCATCCCATTTCAAAGTGGAGAACCAATTAGCAAGCAAGATTGACTCTGGGGTCTCCTCCCCTCCCTGTCTGGTTCTCATGTCTGTCTAGTAGTCACCCTTTTCTTCTCTGCCTGTGTGCTGCTGATCTGGGATGTGAGTACCTCCCCGAACATGTGATCCATATGGTTCTATACCTTGTGATTGCATTAAGGTACCAGTTAATGACCAGTCAATGTTTAGATTAGATTACTTACAGTGTGGAAACAGGCCCTTCAGCCCAACAAGTCCACACCGACCCACCAAAGCGCAACCCACCCATACCCCTACATTTACCCCTTACCTAACACTACAGGCAATTTAGCATGGCCAATTCACCTGACCCGCACATCTTTGGACTGTGGGAGGAAACCGGAGCACCCGGAGGAAACCCACGCAGACACGGGGAGAATGTACAAACTCCACACAGTCAGTCGCCTGAGTCGGGAACTGAACCCGGGTCTCAGGCGCTGTGAGGCAGCAGTGCTAACCACTGTGCCACCGTGCCTAAATAATGTTTACCCCAGCTATAGTGCTGAACTACTGTTGGCAGTTTTTTCAATGCACATGCTCCTGGAGGTTAACAAACTTAGAAAGAGAGAGGAGCACCACCTTAACCTCATCAGCAAATTCCCTGACTCAGTTTTGCTCTCTATTTCAGCTGCACTCTGGTAGAATCATAAGCCAGGAATACCCAACCATTCTCATTTCATCTACAAATCAATGTAGCACAGGAGGCCAGTCAACCTATCATGCTGTGCTAGCTCCTCAGTTGAACTATCCAACTAGTCTCACTCCCTTTCTCTTTTCCTATAGCCCTCAAAAAAATGATTTCACATTTTCGCTCTGGTTATTTTATCGACCACCTTAAATCTATGCCCTTCTGTTACTAGCCTTCCATACTCAGTCATAATCCTTTGCTATTTTTGGACATCTCAACCAAAATTTCCTCTTAACCTGAATCAATGCCCTGAATGAGTGTTTGGTTTCCTTGGCCAATGTCCAGTGTTCTGGGTCAGTGTCCAATCCAGCATGCTGCTAACACCCTGACCCAATGTCCAGTGTTCTGGGTCTGTGTCCAATCCAGCATGCTGCTAACACCCTGACCCAATGTCCAGTGTCATGGGTATATTCTCTGCCCCTACTGGCATCACAGAGTCCTCTGTTTTTCTTGATCATAGGTTGGCGTTCAGTGAGGAAAATGACCGAGGATTGAGAAATATCTCCACGCTCAGGATCAAGTCGGAGGATGGAGAGAAGATGTACATAGTTAAAATGCTTTTCAGTGAGACAGTTGGGGCCCTTCGCTCTTACCTCAACCAGAACAGGTAACAAGCTGGCAGTGTCCCAATTCTCCACTAACTGGAGGCATTGACTGTTAGAATACAAACATCACATCCTGAGGTAACAGGAAATAGGTTAGTGGCTTCCATATTTGCATGGCCTTGAGTTTTCTAAATATGAAGAAGGATCTAATTGAGGTGTTATAATTGAAGGATTTAGTGATGTACATAAAGAGAAACCTTTTTCTGGCACAGGACTCCAGCAAAGCAGTTATAACCTGAAAACTAAAATTACTCGGTGATGATTATAAAAACATACAATAGAGAAGCAGAACCAGGCCCTTTGACCCTTCTCTGTCATTTCAGTAAGATCATTGCTGACCTTCTAGATCAGCAGCACTTTGCCACAGTATTGCCATATCCTTTAATTCTCTTACAATCTAAAAAGCAAGCTTGTATTTGATGACTGACCCTCCACAGCTGAATTCCAAAGGTTCACAACCATTTGTGTGAAGACATTCTCTTTATCCTAGTTCTAAGTAGTCGACACCTTATGCTGTAACTATGAGCTGTATCCTTGTGGGAGTTAGCATTTTTGAAAAGGTTGGCTGGCACTCGAATTTGCATCTCCTGCCTTGATTCCTGATTGAAGCCATTTTCTCCAGTTGGGTGAGGTGGCAGGGTGTAATTTGTAAATGAATAGGTCGCAAATCTGCCAGGACTTTATAACGTATTGTGGAGTTTAAATAGATGGAATTTCAGTTGCTATGAGTAACTGAACCCATGCTTGTGAACTATGACTATGGGAAAGTCACAAAAGCCTCTAAAAGCCTCCAAAAAGCTATGTTTTCCTTGTGCGGAATTTAGCAAAGTTCAGTCTTGAAGATGTAAGTTTTACTTTCTCAATAGAGCTTTGTCCCAGATCACTAGGCTGTTGGTGTAACTGAGAGACAGCAGGAAACAGAAATGGAAAGGCAAATTTTGGTGGCCCTCCTGGGATCATTCCTTGAGCCAGCCACCAGGAAGACAGTAGCAGCTTTCTGGATGAAGAATGATAGAGGGAAGGCAGCAGCTGCTCTCTGGATGAAGAGTGATAGAGGGAAGGCAGCAGCAGCAACACCTGGCAGAGTCAGAGGACCTCGCCAGCATTGGCAGAGCCACCACAGAGCACAAGAAGAAGGAGATCCTGTCCCAAGGAAGGATGTCATCTCTGAAGAAGGTATCCCGACTTAATAACAGTTTTTGCAGGTGAAGGCTCTGTGTTTCAGTAGGAATTGTTGGTGAAATCCAATGCCTGTAAGAGGAAGATTCTCAGGCCCTAATCAACTGATTCGCATTCCCAATCCTTCATAGTCTCTATAACAATGGCACATAGTGATATCAGTGACAGCATGCAGTGTTGGTAATACATTGAGGCTCCTTGTAAACCACAGCCTTTACCATCTGAAATAACACTTGCAAGCTTCTCAAAAGACACACAATGTACACATAGAACAGTGTCTGTGCCTTCTCTGTGGAAAACACACTGCATTTGACTTCCTTCTAGATGGACTCCATTTTTAAAATGATTTGGTTCATTGCTCCATCCTCAAATGCACCTATAGATGGACAATAAAGGATGGAACGGCCTGCAACATTTACACTTCTTTGTGAACCAGCTTCGATATTCTCTGCACACTGGAAAAAGAATCAGATTTCCACTGCCAGACATTATGATTCCGGGGTTGACATGATTACTGGATGAATCAAATCTCACTTTGAAATCTTTCCTGATTGTTAAATTTTAAAAAACTATGTGATCTTCTACTGAAACAGTAGAAAAATACTGACAAGTTAGTTTTAGACCCATCATACTCACAGACCAATACCCACATCACTAGTTCAAATCCAAACTCTAAAATAAATGATATCAAATTACTTATAAACAACATTCCTTACATCACAGACATTCGTAAGTAGACCCTTCACCCATAGCATTGCTGAAAGATGGACCTCTGGCTGCTATCTCCATTAATGTTGGTAAGATGTTGCTCCTTCCTGGTTAGCTGGCAAATGAGTCTACTGGTGTATAATGACAGTCCAGAGTGTGGTGCAGGAATCCTGATGAAGGACTTATGCCCAAAACGTCAACTCTCCTGCTCCTCGGATGCTGCCCGACATGCTGCGCTTTTCCAGCACCACACGCTCGGCTCTGATCTCCAACATCTGCAGTCCTTATTCTCTCTTGGTATATAATGACAGACCACTACATTTGTTGAAGAAAATACATTTTCAGGATCTTGCAGAGGTAACAGGGCTCTCTATTGTCAGAGAGCTGGTGGGAAATTCTGTGTCACCGTCCTTTGGGAAAGCCCACTTCATGTTGTCCACTCAGGCCCATGACAGATCATTTGAGGGACCTTAGGATCAAAGACCAAAGGTTGCACCCTCAGTGAGACGCTGACCATCAGGCAGTTCTGTTAAACCACAGTGCCACAAAGCAAGTTGTAGTTGTTGCTGCTAAGTTATCCCTTAAGGTATAAGATCACTGGACCTCAGGTATAGATGAGTGATGGTGGGACACGGGTTCCTGCAATGAGATCAGGAGTTTCAGCAACAAGGGTAGGGGGGATTGGTCTCAGTTGGTAATCTCTGCTCACCACCTTCCAGATGCAGAAGCCATTAATTAGGCTCTGAGTACCTTGGATGTGGAATACCCCCTGGGAGCATACCAGCAACCATGACAGGGCTGTCCTCAGGCATTAATCTCCCACTTAAGGGTCTCAACTGGTAGCAGGAGGAAGAAGATTGACCATGGGATGGAAGCAAGAAGGTGATAGGGATCCTTCCTCTGCTCATCTGATTAAATGTAAACCATCAAACGTATCACAGGGAATAGTCAAGGTTTACTAGTGCATGAACTTATGGATACGCTGATAGTAAATGGAGCCACTATAAATTCATCAACGATCAAAATGAACTGGCACCGTGTGCTCACAAACCCTCACGTGTTGCTCCACATTTCACCCCAGAGAAAGCGGAGACAGCTGCTCTCTTCTCCAGCTATACAGCATTGAGGAATAGGGATGAGCCTCATTATGTTGGGGTTCAAGGGGGAAATCGGCCTGATACCATGGACTCTACATTTGTACAGGAGCAGCCACTGTCACTGGGACATTGCCACAGCCCTCAGCTGTAGTCTCAGGAACTGGAGAAGCAGAAGTAGTTGAGGGTAACGTGATGTTCTCAGAACTCTCCCCCTCCTCCAGAGCCATCAGTTGGCAGATTACTTGGGACCAGCTACTGGGTCGCAACATGTGACCATTTTAGCCACCATTGAACCACCATGTTGACTCCTGAGACCCCACCCCATTGCCCTCTGGAGTATCACCATGACTGTTTTCCTTTCGCTGATGTACCCGAGTCACAGTTCTCCTGTACTCATGTATGGTGCTTTTCATCATGTTCCACCAATGCACAACATCCCTCTGTAGCTGTAATATCTGTGTTGGTGGACTGTGGGTTAGTCAGATGTGATGGTATATCATCTGGCGTCTCTTCAACCTCCTGCTGCCTGAGGGATGAATTTGACCAGGCATTAGGTGAATGTCATAGGGACCTTTGAGAGACACAAAAGGATGTAATTAGATTGAGACCCCAGACATTGAGAGTATGGATCCAAACCAGTGCCTTCAGCCATATTTATAGAACCCTTATCAAGCAACACACCTTTCAGATTCCCATCATAGCAACATCCCGTTCTGCTTTGCAAATTAACTGTATCATCCCCACATTGACAACATACTTGAAAGTGCTTTGGCATCTGTTCTGGGCAATCTTCCATCTGCAATAAAGCCACCTTCAGTGTCCATAGCCATCTCATCAACTCAGCGAATCATCTTTGACCCTGCTGACCCAGTTCCGAGTCTGGCCCAGCTTTCTGCCATTGGTCCCAGTTCTACTGTTGTAAGCCCGTTTCACCTGCAAGTACAACATACAGGGGGTAGTAATCCCATTCCATCTTACATCCAGAGACAAAGATCATCAATGCCGGTGTGGATCACAGTGGTCCATTCTGATGCCACCCCATTAATGCTTGGATCCATGTGAGTGCCTAGGCCACACCTCTCATCTATCACAAGGATGTCTATGCCAAGGATATGGGGGGAACGGTGGCACAGTAGTTAGCACTGCTGCCTCAGAGCACCAGAGACCCGGGTTCAATTCCTGCCTCAGGCGACTGATTGTGTGGAGTCTGCGTGGGTTTCCTCCGGTTTCCTCCCACAGTCCAAGAATGTGCAGGTTAGGTGAATTGGCTATGCTAAATTGCCCGTAGTATTAGGTGATGGGGTAAATGTAGGGGAATGGTTGTGGGTGGGTTGTGCTTCGGCGGGTCGGTGTGGACTTGTTGGGCCAAAGGGCCTGTTTCCACACTGTAAGTAATCAAATCTAATGCCCTTCTGTAAAATAATAGCCAGGGTCACACCAAGCCGTGAAATAGTTTGTACTCCCACTGCAGGAACACTGGCATTCAACTACTGCACTCGTGCTGCAGCACATGGTACACCGGAAGCATCCCTCCCTCCCTCCTTGTACATATAACATCCATCCTTCACTGCACGTCTAGACCACAATCTGGCACTTGCATACCTTCCTCACCTGTCCTCCTCTGCAATATGCTGGCATGACAATGAAGAAAGCACATGGACAGGTAAGGCTCCTTGCTTTGATCGCTAGGTCACATTACCCATGTCCATTCAGCTAATTGTCTCATTTAGCACAGACCAATGTCATGGGGTAGGGTGGGCACCATATGAATGTAGAATGGCCTGCCATACGCACCTGTCATACCAACATGGCATGTTATTTGCCCAGACATCTGCCTCTGTCATCTGGCTCCCTCTGACTTAGTTAGAGACAAAAAAAACTACAGATGCTGGAATCCAAGGTAGACAGGCAGGAGGCTGGAAGAACACAGCAAACCAGGCAGCATCAGGAGGTGGCGAAGTCAACATTTCAGGTGTGACCCTTCTTCAGGACTGGGGGTGGGTGTAAGGGGAGCTGCAGATAAGAGGTGGGGAAGGGGCATTGTATCACTATATGAAGGCAATGGACAAGGCAGAACTGGATACCCACATTCTGATCGATGAGTGGTGAAAGAGTAAGTGGAAGAGCAAAAATTTTGCATCTGGCAAGTCAAAATTACCCCACAGTGTTACGGTAATGTCACTGAATGCAGAATGTTGGAAGCTATTGATGCTGCCAAGTTTCCAATATTGGATCTGTGTCACTTTTCTGGCATTAAGTTACTATTTTTTACTCCTTCTATCATGCTGACTATTAGTGTTGTTGAAATCTCATCTTTCCCTTGAACAGCCCATCGTGGACCATCTTTTCTTCTGGGTGAAAGTTTTTTTAAACTTGCAAGCTGTTCCAAACCTCCTACCTTTCACCTTAAAGGAATGGTCCCATATTATTGACCCTTCACCTTAGGGGAACAGCTGCTCTCTATCCCCCCAACCATGCCCCTCAATCTTATCCAGCACCAATAGATACCCTTCAACCTTCTCTGCTTCAGAAGGAACAACCTCAGGTTAGCCAGCCTCTCTTCGTAGCGAAGATTCTCCATCCTGGGCAATATTCTGGCTTGGAAAAATGTCTCCTCCCATAAACCAGTTCTTCATAATATTATGGGGGGGGGGGTGCTTGCACGGTGCCGAAGCATGTTTCCACCTATCTCATCAGCATGACCTGCCTCTGGATTGAACCTGCTTCCTACATTGTTGTCTTGGCTCCTCCTCCCAACCAACCCCTGGAGTGATCATCATATCATCTGGGTGCTTACTTACTGAGGCTGTCCAACAAGTTGCAGGGTTTCCTGACTTAGCAGACCCATTTTGGTTTAAAGTGCTTGGATACACAGTTTTCACTGTGGAGGGTGGAATTGAGCCCACCAGTCCTAGAAATCAGTTCTCCCTCGCTACGAGGGTAGCGAGTGCCTTGTCAGCTTGCTTATACTTTGTCCCAGTTGGGAGAGGCTCTCTAGCCCTTACCCTTCATAGAACTCACCTTTTTAGGCATTCCCCATGACTCCATAAACTTGGTGCCAACTCCTACACCTTCAAGACTTGGTGTATAAGCACCAAGTCTGTAATCAAACAGTTATATGACAACAACGTGTGGCTCTGAGAGACAAAAATCAGCAATGTTGATTTATACATTTGTAGGAATAACATTCTTGACAATAAAGGTCACAGACATAACAACTTATATCCATTTAAAATGTCAAATCAACAATTCACTTCAGTACAAGTTTCCTGCTGAGCTAATACTTGTATTGATCTAGGCAAACATGCACAATGAAGAGATGGAAACCCTGAATCTGTAAATATCCCTACATACCTACACACCCTTCTGTCAAATATCAATAAAGACTTCCATCTATATCATACCTTTCAAAATCTCAGGGTGTCACAGTGAAGTACTTCTGAAGTGAGGACATTGCTGTATTTTAAGAAAAGGCAATTGGATTTTGTGCTCAAGTCTCTGGAGTGGAACCTGAGCCCTTAACCATCTGACAAAGACTGGAGTCACTGAGCTACGACTGACTACTGGGCTACCAAGATCTCCACTGTATTGGAGATATACTAAGTCCTACGTCAATACCTCTAAACTGGAATTGCTCCAATCACACCAAGCCACTCCTTCCCTTCTGCCAACCTCAGTTACCTCTTCCATTATATTGAAGAAGTTTCTAAAGTCCATTAAGGTATTATCATCAGTGGGTGCAGCTGGTTCCTGAGGGGAGGTGTTGTGCCAAACTGACCAGAAAATTCTTATTGTGTGCCAGGACTTTAAGATTTTGCCTGGTGGTTGATGTTTTGCAGGGGAAAGCAACAGGCTGATTATGACATTATCAGCACCTTCCCTCAACAAGTCTACAGCGATCAGTCCAAGACTCTGAAGGAGTACGGGCTCATTCCAAATGCCATGCTCATCCTCCGAGCCCGAAAACCCCAGCTCCTTGACCAAGAGAAGGGTGCACTCAGTCAGGATGAGGAATAATCTCAATAGAAGAAGGAGGACCTCCAGTCCAGCCGTTGGTGCATCAACACCTTTCCATTCCCCTCAAACCCGAGCTAGGAAAACAAGTTCACATTCACCCACCAACACTGGGAGGAGATCATAGCAACGGAGTCTCACTGAGTGTAAGAAAAGGCCCAGGGAAAACTCCAAAATGTATTAACAAAAGTTATCAGCAACTCTTAGATTCTTTACTCCTTTGTTTTTCATTTAAACAGTAAATATTGACACAAATGACCAGGTGCTGATTGCAATGATAAATGTCCAAAATGACCAATTAATTACCAATTGACTTGCAAATTCAGCAACAATGATGTTGCCAAGAAAGGTCAATGGTTCAGAGTCCTCTAACCCTATCCTCCAGACACACACACATCTACAAACATGCAAACTTAAACCAGTGTATCAACATCCATAATCTGCTAAACTTGCTGTGAAAAATAAAACAAACGATTTGTCTGTGTTGTTTAATTTTCACTTCTAAGTTATTAAAACCAGACACAGGACCTGCCTGCAGTTATTCTTTTAGCCTTCACCAGAATGCAAACATTTAAATAATATAATTTAGCCCATGGTAAAACAGACTGTAGTACAGGTATTGGTCATTTTCCTATTCCATCAAAATACTTCTAATAAACATTTTTATAAAAGTTGGTTGATGAAAATGAAAGCTGCCCTATTTAACAGTATCTAGAGAAACTTATTATTTTGGTTCTGTAATTAGTTGACTAGATTTGCAATGCAGAGTGTCACCAATAACGTGAATTCAATTCCCGCATGGGCTGAGGTGACAGTGAGGGACTCTCCTCCTCAACCTCGCCCCTCACCTGAGGCATGGTGACCTTCAGATAAAATCATCATCAGTCACTTCAACTACACCCTTTAAACAAAGAGTTCAGACCAGTACGACAGGTGAATGTTCTTAGGGGACAGGGACTGATTTTCATTGAGGCACACAGAAAGTCTCTGTCACTGATTCTCACTGAAATTATTACAAGATCATAGTAAGATACAGCTTCTTTGTGTTGTCCTATTCTAAGACTGCACAGACTTTTTCAATGAATAATCCAGCTAGTCTCATTCAACTGCATTTTATCGCATTCCCTTTTGAAAACGACAACTGAATTTGTTTCCACCACTCCGTTAGGCAGTCTATTTTGTTATTCATGTTGGCTAGACCAGCATTTACTGCCAACCCCAAACTATCCTTGAGGTTGTGGTGTTGAATTAACTTCTTGAACCGTTGCAGGCTATTTGCTGTATGTCGACCCACAGCGCTGTTACAGAGGGATCCCAGGCTTTAGACCCAGCAACTGAGAAGGAATGTTGGGGTGAACACCCATCAGAAATCTTCCTTGCCCTATCAGGTCTAAGTAGAATGACCCCACCTTCTCTAGCCCATTCATGTTATGGTGATCCAGAATAATTCTGGTAAACGGTTTCTGTACCCTCTCCAAAGCCTTCCAGTCCTTTTTAAAGTTTGGTGCCCGGTCCAGCTGGGGCTGAACTAGTGGTTTTACTCACCACTTTGTTAAACAATAATAATCTTCAACATCTTAGGATTTCTGCAGAAGTTTTCCTGATGTTCTGCTGCAACTCACGGTAGAATTTCACCAGTTACGTGTCCCCTTTCGGAAAACTCTGACCTAGATCCTTAATACATGTTCAGCAACCACGGGGGAAACAGCTCGCAAATAATGTTCCTCTTCTCAACCAGCTATCTGCACACTTGCACTTTCAAGGAGAGAGGTATATGGAAGAGGATTGGTCTGTCAGACCAACACTGCACACGAACAAGTAGGAGGAGCAGAGGTAGACAAATTCAATACAATCATCAACTCCACTTTCTGCTCACTTCCCATATCTCTCAATTCCACCCCAGCCATAAGTGTATTCGGCAATTGAGACTCCACAACCCTCTAGAGTACAGAATTCCAAAGATTTCAGATCCTTTCTTGTGAATTAATTTCTCTGAAGAAACAAATCTCTCAATAACTACCCTTCCAAACTCCTTCAGAATCTTAAACAATTCAAAGAGAGTGCCTTTTGACATCTCAACTCCAAAGACTATACTCCATTTTCTCAGCCTAGGACAATCCCCTTATCCCATGAAGTAACTTAGTGAACTGCACTGCCTCCATATCTTTTCAAATGTGGAGACCAAATCTGTATTCAGGACTCGAGAAATCTCTATACAATTGTAACAAGACGTCCTCATTGTTGTAAAGGGTTTGGAATACAGCAAAGTATGAAAGTCAAAGTTTGGGAGAAGATTTGTAGCTCGGGTGCTCATTGTTGTGGTTCTGTTCGCCGAGCTGGGAATTTGTGTTGCAGACGTTTCGTCCCCTGTCTAGGTGACATCCGCAGTGCTTGGGAGCCTCCTGTGAAGCGCTTCTGTGATCTCTCCTCCGGCATTTGCAGTGGTTTGAATCTGCCACTTCCGGTTGTCAGTTCCAGCTGTCCGCTGCAGTGGTCGGTATTTTGGGTCCAGGTCGATGTGCTTATTGATTGAATCTGTGGATGAGTGCCATGCCTCTAGGAATTCCCTGGCTGTTCTCTGTTTGGCTTACCCTATAATAGTAGTGTTGTCCCAGTCGAATTCGTGTTGCTTGTCATCTGCATGTGTGGCGAGTAAGGATAGCGGGTCTTGTTGTTTCGTGGCTAATTGGTGTTCACAGGAGGCTCCCAAGCACTGAGGGTGTCACCTAGACAGGGGACGAAACTTCTGCAACACAAATTCCCAGCTCGGCGAACAGAACCACAACAAATTATGAAATGCCATTTTACTTTTGTAATAGTTTGCTATATTTGCATGTACATCAATACAAGTTTCAAAGTTTGCATACTGTTTAGACTAATTTTGCAGCTTTATTCTGTAAACCTGTCCCTTTGTACCCCTTTACTGTCCCAAAGCACTGAGCAAGTTCCCTTCTAAAATGTCTCACGTCACCTTTACGGAGGTAGAATTCCACCTGCCTTTTCAGCTCAGCTCTCCATCTGAACAATAAACCATTAAATATCCCTTTGTTTTCTAAACAGTTTGCAGTGTCTCTCATTTTGGTATCATCATCAGATTTCATTGTTACTCAATGTGGGTCTAAGAAATTAATTTACATAACAAACTAGGGCTCTTGTGATACAATGGTAGTGTCTCTACCTTCTAGGGCAGAAATTCCCAGCTCAAGTCCCACCTGGCCCACAGATGTGTCACACCATGACCGAGCAAATTGATGAAATTAGCTACACCATGAAAATGGTGATCAGGAGAAGGATTTTGCACTAGACCAGGTAAAACTGAGGCAAATATGACACGCCAGTCTGAAATGATGGCTTGTTGAGAAAAATGAATTGCCAGAGAGATGCTGCAGTGTGAGACTAAAACACAAGTTATAGGAGATGTGCCCTATTGGAGTCTCTCAATTTCAGAACTACATCCCAAACACAAACATGGAGATGAACCAGAGGCAACTATTTTTATACAGTTATGTGCTGCAATCCTTTGATAGCATAGTTTGAAAGATTCGGAGTCAGGTGTTACTTAAAGCATAAGCACCAATTAAATACTGGTGAGTTAAAAATAGAAAGAGTAGGTAATGAGCAACACAATCACCTGGACCTGAAAAGCAAAAATCTGATATATGGTTAGGAGAACATTTTGTGGTGTAGCCCTTCCCTCCTATCCTGCCTACTCTCACACTATAGCTAAGGAGCAGAAGTCATATTCAGCTCAGGTTCTAAGCTCAATGGTGAGCTTACACTTGATTCAATTTGGGCCATCCAGGACCAGTGCAACTTAAAAGTATGGCAGCCAATGCGGGAGCAATGAAAACAGGGATACAGGGAGCTCAGAATTGGAGGAATGCAGAGATGTCAAGGGTTTTTAAGACAGTACAATGTAATAGAGATAGATCAAATTGGATCACAACAAAATCTGAAAACAAAAATGAAAACTTTAAGATTGAGGATAGATGATTAGGGCCATTCTATTAAAGGTGCCCCTCACTCACCCATATCCAGCTGTCGGGAAAAGCAAGATATCAGATGGAAAATACTCATGACCTATAGTTGAAAAGTTCTATAAAATGTATTTAGTCCTGTCGCTCCTTCAAAGTGGAGTCGCAGGGAGATAGGATAGTGAAGGCGGCGTTTGGTATGCTTTCCTTTATTGGTCAGAGTATTGACTACAGGAGTTGGGAGGTCATGTTGCAGTTGTACAGACATTGGTTAGGCCACTGTTGGAATATTGTATGCAATTCTGGTCTCCTTCCTATCGGAAAGATGTTGTGAAACTTGCAAGGGTTCAGAAAAGATTTACAGGGATGTTGCCAGGGTTGGAGGGTTTGAGCTACAAGGAGAGACTGAACAGGCTGGGGCTGTTTTCCCTGGGCATTGGAGGCTAAGGGGTGACCTTATAGAGGTTTATAAAATCATGAAGGGCATGGATATGACACACAGAAAGTATTTCCCCTGGGTTCAGGGAGTCCAGAACTCGAGGGCATAGGTTTAGGTTGAGAGGGAAAAGATATAAAAGAGACCTAAAGGGCAACCTTTTCATGCAGAGGGTGGTACGTGTATGGAATCAGCTGCCAGAGGAAGTGGTGGAGGCTGGTACAATTGCACATTTAAGAGGCATTTGGATGGGTATATGAATAGGAAGGGTTTGGAGGGATATGGGTCAAGTGCTGGCAGGTGGTACTAGATTGGGTTGAGATATCTGGTCAGCATGGATGGGTTGGACTGAAGGATCTGTTTCCTGCTGTACATCTCTATGACTCTAAAGCAGCTAGTTCAAGCACATGAAATTATTAACTCTACTCATTACAATTATTTTTAAAAATGTAACTTAGCTGAGAATAGCCTCTCACTGGAAGTTTGCAAAAAGCCCTTTTGAGAGGCTGTGGGGACCTTACTCATTTTCTTGTCAGTTTATTCCGAAAGACTGCAATCTCTGATAGGAAATTCTTATCAACACAGGCCCAAGTCAGATAGAGAGGGTAGAATGTTGCTTAGGTGGGAAAAGGAAACTTTATTACATACCATGAAGCAAGAGGGCCAATGTTAAGAATTTGAGTCACATTTAGGTTAACTCTGGGTCCTTTAGAAGGATGAGGGGATATCTAATTGAAACATACAGAATCCTGAATGACCTGGACGGAGTGGATTTCGGGAAGATCTTTCCATTGGTAGGAGAGACTAAGATCCGAGGGCACAGCCTTAGAGTAAAGGGAAGACTTTTTAGAATGGAAATAAGGAGAAACTTCTTCAGCCAGAGTAGTGAATCTATAGATTTCATTGCCACAAAAGGCTGTGGAGAACAGGCCATTGAGTATATTTAAGACAGAGATAGATAGGTTTTGATTGTCACGGGGATCAAGGGTTACTGTTGAAAGTGAGAGAATGGGGTTGAGAAACTTATCAGCCATGATTGAATGGCAGAGCAGACTCAATAGGTGGAATGGCCTAACTTCTGTTCCTATGTCTAATATTGCATCATTGACCCAAGAATGAGCCAAAAGAATTAAATTGATCAAATAATATTGGCATGTCATGAAGCTTAATTTATATTTCCTAGATTTGAGAAGGCTTAAGGGTAAACCTATCAGGGCATTTTAGGGTTTCAACAGGATAGACACAGGAAGATGTGGCAGGCAGAATCTTCAAATCAGAGCCAGGCCATCTTGGAGTAAACCTAGACAGCTCTTTTTCACACAGGAGTTTAGCAGAACCACCAAGACTGAATCAAAACCACATCCTAGTCACAATATCCAGTCACCTCCGATTTACAAAACAGCATCACGAGGAAAGGATTCCCAGTAACAGAGAAGACTATAGGAGAAACAGAGGTGTGAGATACTGCCTGATCAGATTGAAGAAACATATCTGGGTCTTATGAAGCTGTCCCTATTTCGTGTTCAGAGGTTTGGATTCAAGGCCCACCTGCACTGGAGGTGTATCTGAACACACCTGAACCAGGTGAATGCAGGACACAAGGATTACTTTAAAAATAAATTGTGGATATACAGTGACTACTCAAGAACAATTGCAGATGGGCAACAAATTCTGAATGTGTCAGTCACATTCATTCACCAATTTGTAAAAATCATGCACAGTGATTTGTAATTAGCCTTAGATAAATTCCCCATCTGTACAGCTGCAATTAACAAGACCATAATTACAAAACCACAAAACAATCCAATGTCTCAATCTTTGCTCCACTCTTCATCCCCAGATTACAGTTTCATTGACACAATAATTAAAACCTTTCCACCCCAGCTAACATCTAGCCCTATGTTGGGTTACAAATGATGTGTAACTTCAGCCAAGAAAGTGCTCTTGGGATCTCCACTCTTGATGCTTCAGCTAGTCACAACCACATTGATTTCTGCTCTTCCTGTTGGGACCTATAGACTCTTAAAGAGGCAGAAGTACTCTTAATATTCACAGTCCACAGCATCACGGCAATGGGCAGTGAGTAAAGCTGCTGTCAGATCAAACCAACATATAGATGCTCCATAAAGTACAGGCAGTGGTTCAAATTTGGTTTGCTGCCAAAAATGACATAACAGAGCCGAGCAAGGGAAGGACCTAAACATGTATCTGCTTCCCCAATTGATTATTGCTCCCGAGGTACTGACTAAATATGTTTTTTCAGAAAGTGGTGCCATCGCCGATTCTATGAATGACATTTGGCTGGTGGCAGATGGTAACCACAATCCAGAATTGCGACCACACAACCCAGACTGACACACACACACACAGAGCGGTGCATGAGGAACACCACAATCATTGAGAGGAGAGCTTCAACCAGAAGGCCCATCAGGTCTCTCAGCTGAGTATAAATCTCTATAGAATAAATCATTTCTATGAGTGGGGGAACTTCTACTATCTTGACTGATATTGCAAAATAATACAAACACATCATAGCCTGTGAACTGTGGACTTTCTGTTACTCAACACTTGAACAATTTCCAAGAATCCAATCACCCTGTTATAAAATATATTTCTGTTTGTTTATGTTGTAACACTGAGGCAATGATTCAATTCAGAGAACGCGGGAGAGCTGCCAACTGCCTGGCTTTAATTTGCATCGAAGGAGATGGAGGAAAAGTGAATTGTGTACCAGGAACTGAAACAACTGAATCCTGCACAGAGCCACATAGGCATAAAACCTGAGCTATCAATATTCTACATGCAGCACCCTGAGAATTGTTTGCCACCTAACAGTCCCCTTGACTGTAAAGCTTCCCAACGCCCCAAGGTCTGAGAGTGAAGGCTCCAGTTTGAAATCCCAATTTCAGTAGAGTATTCTGACCTGAGTGTCACAGCAACATCTCCCCCAAGTCACTCCCCTCTTCCCCCACACCTCACAAACTTGTACTAGCCTGGATTCTACACAGGATCCCTTGACATTCCCAGGTGAGTTGGGGATCCAGTGTTAAATCTCCACCAGCCAAGACCCTTCCCTGCTAATTGTCACCAAAATACACACTTGATGATGGCAATATGCAAGGGTTAGTCACACCAGCGAGTGACCTGGCTAGAAATGTCCAGTGGAGGATTGCAGCAGCTGCTGAGAATCGTACAGTTGTTTTGAATCTCTTCCTTCCAAACACTCCCACACATTAAATTTATTTTCCATTTCTCTTCAGGTTTCTCAGCACAGCCTCCATCCCAATGATCTCACACACACACACGCCAGGTTTGGAATATACTCCTACTCGCAGCCCCATCTCACTATCCTGGATCCACCTCACTGTGTATACATTAGCAAAGCCTCCTAGCTCAACTCAGCAGCTCCATCCCAAACACACACTATTGACTGACTCTGGAGACAGCCACTCTCACAGCTGGCTTCTTCTTCCATTCACCTCTTCTCTACTTGATCTGCTGTTTATTTCTGTGAATCCATGAGGAGTTGGTGTTGTCAATAAATAAACACACGAGAGACATGTGAAAGCAGCAAGAAACTGGTTGTGCGTTCAAAACATTTCATATCTTCCTGGAAGACATTATTTAATATTTTGGCAGAAATTCTTATTGGTCCAGACTAGGAACAAAGTAGGAGGAGTTAGGGTTGGATATGAGGGAGAGGAATAGTGAGCAACATTGAGTAAGAAAAAGACAAAAGAATTAAAAAGGAGTCAAGAACGCGAGGCAGAGGCAGTATATGCAAGAGCAAAGCATTTGCTGAATGGTTTCTATGTATCTCTTACATTGCCATGACAATCAGCCAGAACAATAAATCATCCATTTTGTTTAGATAGAGCTGGTCAAAGCACTGGGAGAAAGTACCAGGCAGATTAGAGGTAGAGGAATTCTGTATCTTCAATGACAAAATGTTGCCAGATCTGAGAGATGCTATGTTTTTAAAATGAAATAAGAATTAAATTTCTTGGCCCATGGTTGTTGGCTTGTCAACCAATGGCACTCAAAATCCCAAAAAACGTGGGACAAGCGCACAAACTCACGGCAGCAATAATGACTCCGGATACCCGAAGTGGTTGCAATCTACAAACTACCCAAGCATTTGGAGTCTGCAACATTCCCCCATAGAAATACGAGCATACTGGAACAATGCCCAATTCCCTAATGTATGGAGAAGAGCAGCTAACAGTCAAACCTCATCTGTCCCATTAAACTGCCTAATCACAGGACAGCGGTGACTTTCACAGCCTGGTTCATCATACTGTAACATCCTCTCAAACTGCTCGGTTATTGGAGTGAATCACTATGTTTAAATGGCAACAAGACAGTACTAACCTGATAATTTCTTGAGGGCAGTTACCACCCTATAACCTTCCAATTTGTGCCTTTAGTCTCAATATCACTACATCATTGATTCACTCCAACAACTGCTCTCACCTTAAACAAAATGAAAACAGTATTCTTTCCATCAGCCTGGACTTCCTCCCCCTCTCATCACCCAGGAATCCCTTACCTTCCCCAGACTCAGTGGACCCAATTTTCCTTTGTTTAGGTCAGGGGCCAGTCTCCAGGAACTGAACCCACCAGAACATCACATTCCAATTGAAAACAAAGTGGTGCTTTTCCCATTCAAGAGTTGGACAAATATCTCAGAACAGATGGGAAATGCAATCTCTGGATTGGTCCCATGCAGTGATCTTCCAAAGTCCATTGTACTAGGTTTGCCTGAGCTGCGAGTCACTCAAACCTCACCTCCCCTCCGTCGTAGTACCCTCCAGCCAGCAAACTCATCTCAAGGAATGGATTAGTTCTAATTCAATTGCGGAATGACTAATCTTTAAATCATTAACAGTTTACATGGACAAAATACAATAGATTTGGCAGCAAGCTCCCGATAAAGTAGCGAGGCAGAGAGGCTGTTTCTAAAAGGCTCTAACACAGCTGAATCCACACGCAGGGCAGCGAGTTGCTTCAGGCAGCCTCTGCGCTCTGCCTCTGGCCAATCAGGCACCGGTAAGATCTCAGTCGAGTTTCAGGAACTTCCGCACGTCAGCCATTTCCACGGCCTCTACAAAATCCTCGTAACCCTGTGAGAAACAAGAAAGTCAGTGTCCTTTACTTTCAGCTATGACCTACACCCAGGTTGGAACAACTCTGCCTCTCTATTTCCCGGATTGACATCCCTCTCATCTTCCACAAATCTTCAGCTCAGCCAAACCTCTGCTGCCCAGATCTATACTTGCATCCAGCCTTGTTCTCCCTTGTCCTGACTGAATTACATCGACTCCCAGTCTGGCAACATCTGTATTCTAAAATTCCTGTCCTTGTTTGCAAAACCCTTCATGGTCCCACCTCAGCCCTCTGTATATCTCAAACTTCCTGCAATCCCACAAGTCTCCAAAGCCAGTGTTCCTCTGATTCTACAACCCCAGGTTATAGTCCAACAGGTTTAATTGGAAGCACTAGCTTTCGGAGCAATGCTCCTTCATCAGGTGGTTGTGAGTGACAAGTCACCCATGCACTCCAAAGAAATTCTGAGTTCCCAATTCACTCCTCACACTCAGCCCTGACACATACCACTCCTCAACACTTCTCTCTCATTTTCACACAGTGGGCCCTATGGGTCCCTCCATTAGTGACTAACTTCTTGGTAGTTGGAGTTTTAGCTGGACAAAACTGAATGTCTCCATAGATTCTTCATGTGAAGACTGGATGTTACCTAGAAACCTCATCTCTGCTGACTATTGCTGTTTGGGCTGGTGATCATTTGGATGCAAAGTAGCAGAGGGCATCAAATGCCACATTCGGCTGTGGAACATCACTGACTGTGGCCGATATGAAACTACTGGTTAGTACAGGCTGCACCAGTCTTACCCCACAGTGTTGTTCGCCATTGAAGATTTGAGGAGGCAAGGCTTTGGGATTTCCTGACTTGATCCTCATCTCTTCCTTTAAAGAGTTATTCTGTGCAATGTCAATCAATTCATATGAGATGCCTTTACCATCCATGACTCGCATCACCTCCAACTGCTGGGATTTTACCTGAACAAAATCAGCAAAACAGGAGCAATTAGTTCGTCTTCCAGTAAATCTCTCCACTCCACCCTCTTCCAACAGTTAGAAACTTTTCAGGGGTGACAGTGACAATTCTCTCCACTTTCTCCCCCACCATATCTACCCTCTCCTCCAGTCCCATCACCTTCCAAAGTTTCTTATGTTTATCAGATTAGCAGCTCCACCATTAGAAGCCTTACCATCAGCTGTATCGACCCTAGAACTCTGGAATACCCTCTTTAACCCTCTGTGGCTCTCCATTCTCCTTCCTCCTCTTAAGAAACTCTTTTAAAACCTGCCACATTCCTAATAGTTTATGTAGCTTCATTTTAAACTTCTATATAGCTCCTGCACAGTGCCTTGGGACATTTTACTCTGTTTATAGAGTTACATGAATGCAAAAGTGGAAACACTTGTGAGCTTGACACAGAGAGAGCACAAGAGGGCCCCCAACAGGTCAACATCCTTGACTGAGCCCCGTGCTGACACTCCATCTGTCACCAGCCTCAGTGCTGCCTGGTGGCTGCATCCTCTTATTTCAGCAGAGAGCAAACTGTGACTCTAGTTCAAGATGATGTAAAGAATGAAACATTCAATACCAGGCAGCTGTAGAGACAGAGAGCGAGAGCGAGACAGAGAGTGACACACAGAGACAGAGGGAGGTGTGCGAGCGAGGGCACATCTGGCCTCAGACCTTTCAACAGTCTGTGTTAAGTCAACTTCCCACACACTGCTGCTCAGCCGGAAATCTGGTTTCTCCTCTTTGTTTTTGCATTTTCTCTGGCAGGATTCTTGCTCCCCTGCAGATGTTTCCGGAACAATTCTCTAGCCATCAGTGAAATAAGACAGCACATTCCAGCCTCGCTTGGACTCAATACCTGGGTGGGTAATGGTAATAATAATGCTTTAGGAACCCAGGGAGATCTAAACTCTCAGCTTCAGATAAAGGAACAAGATGAACAGGCCAAGAACGTCAGTCTGAGGTCACTGCTTCACAACCATCTGCAGCAAACCTTTAAATATTTAGAGAATGAGTGATCAGATAGGAAACAAAAAAAAGGAAATGAGAAAACAAAGCCAGGGCATTAGAAAATGCACAAAATTTCAAAAGATTCATTGTATAAATACCTTAAGTAACTCAGCCCTTAAAAAGGGGCCTGTAATGATCAATGATTATTCCTCATGGCTTGGTGACTACTTTGGGCAGTTTCTAACCCATCGTTCGACGTCAGAAGAACTTACCCCTATTTTGTCCGGTCACAAACGATAAGAATCCAGAGGTCAGGGGCAGCCTCTTATGGAGTAACCATTACCTTGATGCAGCTCTTCACTGCTCAAGTCGTGGCTCAGAACTCTCACCGGTTAATGGCTTTCACCATGTTGCTCATCCCACTCAGTCCCAATTAAAGAGATTAAATGGGGATCAATACCTTACTGGCAATTTAGAGAGAGAAAAAAAAACTTATTGAAGTCCCTCTCTCATAATCCAAAACTCCATTTCTCCCATTGAGGTCTCTCCTTATAGTATCCCTATATATGCTTCCAATGATGCCTCCAATCAACATATGGCAAACTGTAAAGCCCATCTAATCCTCCTCTATTAATCTTTTACCGTTATGATCCAGAAAAAAAAAATGCTTCATTTTAAAAAATTCTCCACCACACTCTCTCATTCAGCATTCTCTTTGGAACTTCCAGTAATTTAAATCAGCTCAGCTCTTCCATGTCCTCAGTGTACTGTCCTACAAGCAGAACTCATTATTGTACCTCTACCAGTCCTTACTGCAACCACTACCCAAGCTGGGCATCTCTGGTCTTCTTCCTATCGGAAGGATGCTGTGAAACTTGAAAAGGGTTCAGAAAAGATTTACAAGGATGTTACCAGGGTTGGAGGATTTGAGCTACAGGGAGAGGCTGAATAGACTGGGGCTCATTTCCCTGTAGTGTTGGAGGCTGAGAAGTGACTTTATACAGGTTCATAAGGTCATGAGGGGCATGGATAGGGTAAATAGACAAGATTCTTTCCTTGGGGTGGGGGAGTCCAGAACTAGAGGGCATAGGTTTAGGGTGTGAGAGAAGAAAGATATAAAAGAGACCTAAGGGACAACGTTTTCACACAGAGGGTGGTACATGTATGGAATGAGCTGCCAGAGGAAGTGGTGGAGGCTAGTACAATTGCAATATTTAAAAGGCATCTGGATGGGTATATGAAAAAGAAGGGTTCAGAGGGATATGGACCAAGTGCTGGCAAATGGGACTAAATTAGGTTAGGATATCTGGTGAGCATGGATGAGTTAGACTGAAGGGTCTGTTTCTGTGCTGTACATCTTGATGGCTCTATGACTGAGAGCAACAGCCACAAGGTAGGTGGTGCAGGTTGAATCTGGTTGGGTTTGCAATGCAGCGAGTTTGAGACATCAAAAGCAACATAAGTGTCAAGGAGTAGAGACAATAATACTCTAGGCTCTCCAGCTCACCTTGTTGGTGATAAGGAGGAGGATATATAGCCTTTTGAGGGATAAAGGCTCTGTATTTTTATGATCCTTTCTGTGAATTGGTACTTTGAGATCATCAGAAGAGTCCAGATCTAATTATATATTTGACCCACTCCTTTGTTCTGGACTCTTCCCCCAAAGGAAATGGTTTTCCCCAAATGACGCCATCTATCCATTTTAATCATCTTAAAATTAACGTAGTGTCACTGAAAACATTAAATTAACAAGTGTTCCACATTATCAGACTCAAGAGGCAGAGACAGACAGAGACATAGGTAGAAACATGCAAGTGGGGCGTGGGAAGTAGTCAGAGACATGAACACCATTCTTTCTGCCATTAGTTTACAGACATTTTCAGACAGCTGAGTAAAAAATAGACTACTTAACCCTAAAAGTGACAGATTCCTTGGATCTCGTGACCAGCATAGTAAAGGCAAGACAATCTCTCTATATCTAGCACTAAATCTCCAATTCAGTTAAGTGTTTTTTCCTGGTTTTAATCAAAACTTCAATTTTTTTCCCCCAACAACGGAGAGATGTAAATTACTTAATTTTATGCAGGGAGTTGCTTTGATCTGAAAAACATTTGCTGAAAGGATGGAGACACCAGGTTTGTTAAAAATAATCAAAGAGAGCTGTATAAAGAGGAAGTATATGAAGGGCAATGAAGCAAGTACAGAAATCAGAAGTACCAGACTGTTTCACTTAAAAAAACAGTCAAATGCAAAATGAGCCCAAGGTCTCCCTGTGCCAAATCGGGATTCTAGATATCAAACAGAAAACAGAGCAGCAACTCAGCAAAGGGAGGGACAGATTATATGCTCCTTGCTGACCAGGTCACTAAACAACCTTCAGGCACCAAAATTCTACAGATTATTTCAAACATTTTCTGTTTTAACATCACCAAATTTCCTGGATAATCCAAAAGTAAATAGAAAGCTAGTGGGTTTGTCAGATTCCCATCCATTTCACACTGAAGAGACAAGGGTGGGGACTGGGAATGGGGAAGGGGAAAGAGTTATTATGAAGTAATTTATACAAGCACCAACAGTAATTTCATAAGGAGCAAGGATTTAGCTCTAATAAAAGGACTGAAAGTTATGAGGCCAATGAATACAGATAATTAAATACTCAATGAGGTGTCAGCAGTGACCAAGCTTTCAAAATGTCAAAGCATAGCTGCTCAGTCCACTGCAAGGATACATTACATTCCAGTTTTCCTTCCGCTCTCCAACACACTGGCAGGTAGATTTTTAAATTAAAAGGTGCAAGATAGCAGGGAAAAATCTAGTCACAAAAACCACACCAGGTATGGACATCAGGTTTTCTTTACTAAAACATTAATAACACAACATTAATGAACCAATTGGGGGTTTTAATGGCAATCTGGGGTTGTCTTGTGGGCACTTAAGGCAGATTTTTAGAAAAATTCCAGATTATTTTGAAAACCAAATCGAGAAACTGCGATAGGGGGATTTGAATTCTCATTCTCTGGATTAATTCCAGATCTGTAAATCCATCATAAAGCACTACTGCCCCGCATATTCTTTCAGCTAAGAGCAGTCTAGGGGAGAACTAGTTGCAACAAGTTGTGAACGAAATAGTTGTGCCAAGGTCACAGTGGATTGAGGAAAAACAAACGTTTTTCTTTTAATTGAAAGAGAATCACAGCCCTGGCTGTTCCTCGGAACTACATAGGAGGCCAGTTACAGCCATATCCAAAATGCTTTCAAAGTCAAGTTCGGGTTCCATGTTTCTGATGCAGTTTGGGCTTCTGGACAAAAATTTCAACAACAGCAGATCCATTCAATGAATTAAAATTGGAATTTAAGCATTTACAGATTTTAATTTTAAAAAAGGTTGAGCTAAACTAAAACAAAATTGATACCACATAATATTAAGTAGTTTGATTGGCTTTATTTTTAATCTTTCTTTGATTAAAGACCAATACTGACCATAAATTTTTGACCACAGTAGGACAAGTCAATAAGGTAATTAAACCCCAAACTTTTTTTTTTAAGGTAGAAAGTATAAAAGCAAGGAAATTATGATCAATCTAATTAAGTATTAGCTCTGTCACATTTAAGAAAGATGTTAACATCTTAGAGAAGGTACAAAGGAGATTCATCAAAATAACAGCAAGGTTCAAGAGAGTCAGTTACATGGAGACGAGAGAAGCAGTAATTGATCTTCATTGATCAGCAAAGGTTCAACATCAGAAAAAAGTGGTGTACAAAATGGAGGCATTTTTCACAGCTTGGTGAAAGAGCAGGGGAACTGGATTGATTCTTCCAAATCGATAGACTGAATAACCTTCTGCATTAAGATTGCTTAGCTTTAGTTCTCTGAATTTCATGATTGGTAACTTCCATTCCTGCTTTTTGCCAAATAAATAAAAGCAAATTACTGCGGATGCTGGAATCTGAAACCGAAAGAGAAAATGCTGGAAAATCTCAGCATGTCTGGCAGCATCTGTAAGGAGAGAAAAAAGCTGATGTTTTGAGTCTAACTGACCCTTTGAACAAAGCTGCTTTTTTGCCAATTAAGTTACAGTTGAACAGGGTGACCCACATAATCATTTAATAGGATTATCTGATTCAACCTATTTTTCAACACCCCGCCCTTCCCCCTGCAACTGTACCACAAACCCACTCATTTGGCATCACCTTTGAAATTGGCCAATATGTAACAAATTTCTGAATTGATGTCACACTTACCTTGAAAGAAGAGATTCCAGGTTCTCCCATTACTGCATTGAGCAACATTAGCTCCTGATCCTGAAGTGTGGTCAGTCTTAGGAGTTCCCACCCTTACTTTTAAAATCTCTTCTTCGCCTCAACTCTGCAAGCCAGTCTAATCTCTCTTCAGTCTTGCAACCCTCATATTTACATTGCTCAAATTCTGATCTTTGACTCATCTCAAATTTTAATCATTCCATCATTGGAGGCGATTTCTTTAGCTGCGTAGGCCCAAAGTTTTGGGATTCACTCTATCTTCCTTTAAGAAGCTCCATAAAACCTCTTTGACATAGCTTTGGATCACTTGTCAAAAAGAGAACCTCCCTTATCTGCCTAATTTACAGATTTTGTTTGATAATGCCTTGAGACGTTTGAATACATACAATGTGGCCTAATGCATGTGTCTGAAATGTTAAATTATCTGCACAAGCAACACAGAAATTAGTTCTCATCTGCCTGAACTTAGCTCACTGCCCACTGGTCAAGGGTGCTTGTTATTCATGGCAAAGATCACTAAAATGGAAAGGATTCATCAGTTCACATTAGTTTTGGTTAATGTCAACACTTCTCCCACTTTCTAAAAGTATCACAGAAAGAGACAAATATGCTGGTGTTCACAATTCCCAGCTCCCCACCCCAAAACAATCTTTGAAAAACGACCTGAATAATAGAGCCAATATTAAATTCCATTAAGGCTCATTAATGAACCAGTCTAGTTCTGATTTAGTCATGGTCCCAATGGAACTAGCCGATTTAGTTTTTTTTAAAAATCTATATTTTAAAGAAATAGATAAGATTCCTAGCATTATCTCACATCCAGCAAGTGCCACGCAATGGTTTATTGGGGTGAGGGAGATAATCAGGAAACCCATCGAGATAACGCATTTTTGAAAGCTATTGAGAGAGGGGAGAGGCAAAGCCGTGGTTTGCATTAGCTGAAACACTAATGGAGCAGAGGTCGAGGAATCAGTGGTGTGGGTACGACAGAAAGGATGGAGGAGCGGGGTCGGGCAGACCCAGCAGCAGAATTACAATACCCGTTTCAAAATTGTTTTGGATGAAACAATAAATGAGCATCGGTTGCTTTAACCTCGTTATTCGACGATACGGCATAAACGCAGCCTCTAGACTACCCACACCTTGTCTTTAAGGCCGTTCCTTACTCGCTGTGTATTTGTAAACTGTAAGATTGCAGTTAACAATGTTGCATTACCGCTACTCGGTTTCCAACAACTGGGTGTGTCAGATTCTCAGCCTCCTCTGTTCCGAGACAATGCTCGGTGGCAGGATCTCAGAATTCCTCCCCTTGCTTCAGCCCCTTCGGTCCCTATTACACACTCACCTCCCTGGAGCCGGTCACAGTCGTGTAATACACTTTCACACTCATCTCGCTGCTGTCTCTGCTGCTCTCACTCAACACTGACAGGAACATCAGAGAAACACTTCGCCATGTGATTGAAGGCGGCCAATTGGAACAGTTGCCCCGCCTCACGCCGGGACCAGTTCAGGGAACGTCCCCAAATGAAAATGCTCCATTTCAGTCAGTCCCAATGTCTCTGGAACACCGGTACGTGGTTAATACTGTAATCCCGATTCATCCAATTTCGCAAACAAAAAATATACCAAGCAGCAGAAAAACTGAGATCTGGATAAAGTTAAAGACCAGTCCATCAGTTAATGAAGGGACATTCCCCTCAAGTTAAATATTCGTCAATTTTATGCTCTTCAAGGTTTTAGTTCAAAAGTTCTTTCAGCATCTTTCCCAGCAACACCATTAGTCCGAGAGAGTAAAGATTCATTTAGCATTGTTCCAGAAACATCCATGATTCGGGTAAAGCGCAAGTTGTGCGCTTCGCTACATTCCTGAAGGGCTCCGGCCCGAAACGTCGATTCTCCTGCTCCTCGGATACTGCCTGACCTGCTGCGACTTTCCAGCACTACACAGTTTTTATATATAGCATCAACAAGCAGAAGGCCACTCGGCCCCTTGAGCCTGCTGCGCTTTTTAATAAAACCATGGATAATCTCTGATCGCAACCTCAAATTCACAATCTTGCCTATCCCTGATAACCATTCCCTTCCCTACCTAAAGAGAATCTCTCTCTCTCTCAGACGTTCAGAGTCTGTTTCCACCAGCTTTTCAGGGAGAGTTCAAAAAAAAACCTGAACCTTAGTCTAGATTCTCCCGTGAGAGAACATCCTCTTCAGACCTACCCTGTCAAGCCTCCTCACAATCTAAACTGACATGAAATGGCTAATAGTTGTTTATATAACTCAACACATTATGTTTGCTCCTCACCACGTTATAGTCCAACAGGTTTAATTGGAAGCACGCTAGCTTTCAGAGCGTCACTCCGAAAGCTAGTATACTTCCAATTAAACCTGTTGGACTATAACCTGGTGTTGTGTGATTTTAACTTTGTCCATCCCAGTCCAAAACCGGCATCTTCAAATCACGTTTGCTCTTAACCTTCATCCAATATTCCCTCTCGACTATCCAAGGAATGACAACCCCCCCGCTCGCACGACTTGCATGCAACGAAGCATGTGTCTCACAGGAGATTCCAGCCAAGGCTGTCAGGAAAACAGAGCCAAACTTACATTCTGACAGATCCCTTGTCGGACAAAATAGTCGGAGAAAGGGAAAGCACACCCTTTTGTTCACAGCCGTCAAGTGTTGTATTAAAACACTCGGGGGTTCAATTTGGCATTTGACACTCAGAAGTTAGATTATTCGCTTACCTGCAGCGGAACCCTTCAAATTCCCTAAATGGACAATTTCAGAAGGGTCCAGGCGCAGGGGAATATCCCAAACAATTCCTGGCCTCTGCTAAGTTTTGGATTCAGTAGGAGCCCCATGCAAAACTCCTATTCGCTTCAGAAATAGTTATCTGGCCATCGGAAAAGTCAGGTCATATCTGCAGCATTACTTCAGCCACAGCTGCATACATCCCAAGTCAATTCAGTGCATTTTAAAAACTTATGCTGTGTCCACTGAAGGAAAAACTGTAGCCAATTTGGACACGGCAAGCTGTCACAAGCAAGTGATAATTTTATGGGACAACAGCTGAACAATAAATACTGACTAGGTAACATGATCTAAATACCTGGATTTTGAACCAAAAAGAAACATGAATAATTTTAAATTGGCACATTAACTAAGTTCTCATTGTGTAGGGGGAAGCAGGTAAGCCATTGTCCAGAGAATCCACTGCCTTCAAGAAAACAAAGAAAAATTTGATGTTAGAATTTACTCAGCAGTAACCCTTAAAAGTACTAACTTCCAAAATGCATCACTTCACATTTGCCCAGATTGAACTCCATCTGCCATTTCACCATTCAACAACATATATATATATTCTGCTGCATTCTGACAGTCCCCTTCACTATCTGCAAACTTGTTAATCAGACCACCTATACCTTCCTCCAGATCATTTACGTATATCACAAATAACTGTGATCCCAACATGGATCCCTGTGAACATTTCTCCATTTTGAGAAACTCCCTTCCACTACTATCTCCTGTTGCCCAGCCAGTTCTTGATTCATCGAGCTAGTACACCCTGGACTTCATACGACTTCACTTTCTCCATCAGCCTACCATGGGAAATCTTAACACTTCACTGAAGTCCATGTATATGACATAGAACATAGAACAATACAGCACAGAACAGGCCCTTCGGCCCACGATGTTGTGCCGAACATCTATCCTAGATTAAGCACCCATCCATGTACCTATCCAATTGCCGCTTAAAGGTCGCCAATGGTTCTGACTCTACCACGCCCACGGGCAGCGCATTCCATGCCCCCACCACTCTCTGGGTAAAGAACCCACCCCTGACATCTCCCCTATACCTTCCACCCTTCACCTTAAATTTATGTCCCCTTGTAACACTCTATTGTACCCGGGGAATAAGTTTCTGACTGTCTACTCTATCTATTCCTCTGATCATCTTATAAACCTCTATCAAGTCACCCCTCATCCTTCGCCGTTCCAACGGGAAAAGGCCAAGAACTCTCAACCTGTCCTCGTACGACCTATTCTCCATTCCAGGCAACATCCTGGTAAATCTTCTCTGCACCCTCTCCAAAGCTTCCACATCTTTCCTAAAGTGAGGTGACCAAAACTGCACACAGTACTCCAAAATGTGGCCTAACCAAAGTCCTGTACAGCTGCAACATCACTTCACGACTCTGGAATTCAATCCCTCTGCTAATGAACGCTAATACACCATAGGCCTTCTTACAAGCTCTAGCCACCTGAGTGGCAACTTTCAAAGATCTATGTGCATAGACCCCAAGATCCCTCTGTTCCTCCACCTGACTAAGAACCCTACCGTTAACCCTATATTCCACATTCTTATTTGTTCTTCCAAAATGGACAACCTCACACTTGACAGGGTTGAACTCCATCTGCCACTCCTCAGCCCAGCTCTGCATCATATCCAAGTCCCTTTGCAGCCGACAACAGCCCTCCTCACTGTCCACAACTCCACCAATCTTCGGATCATCTGCAAATTTACTGACCCACCCTTCGATTCCCTCATCCAAGTCATTAATAAAAATTACAAACAGCAGAGGACCCAGAACTGATCCCTGCGGAACTCCACTTGTAACTGGGCTCCAGTCCGAATATTTACCATCTACCACCACTCTCTGACTTCGACAGGTTATCCAGTTTTCTATCCAATTGGCCAAATTTCCCTCTATCCCATGCCTCCTGACTTTCCACATAAGCCTACCATGGGGAACCTTATCAAATGCCTTACTAAAATCCATGTACACTACATCCACTGCTCTACCCTCATCCACATGCTTGGTCATCTCCTCAAAGAATTCAATAAGACTTGTAAGGCAAGACCTACCCTTCACAAATCCGTGCTGGCTGTCCCTAATCAAGCAGTGTCTTTCTAGATACTCATAAATCCTATCCCTCAGTACCCTTTCCATTACTTTGCCTACCACAGAAGTGAGACTAACTGGCCTGTAATTCCCAGGGTTATCCCTATTCCCTTTTTTGAACAGGGGCACAACATTCGCTACTCTCCAGTCCCCTGGTACCACCCCCGTTGACAGTGAAGACGAAAAGATCAATGCCAACGGTACTGCAATTTCCTCTCTTGCTTCCCACATAATCCTAGGATATATCCCGTCAGGCCCGGGGGACTTGTCTATCCTCAAGTTGTTCAAAATGTCCAACACATCTTCCTTCCTAACAAGTATCTCTTCTAGCTTACCAGTCCGTTTCACACTCTCCTCTTCAACAATACAGTCCCTCTCGTTCGTAAATACTGAAGAAAAGTACTCATTCAAGACCTCTCCTATCTCTTCCGACTCAATACACAATCTCCCACTACTGTCCTTGATCGGACCTACCTTCGTTCTTGTCATTCTCATGTTTCTCACATACACATAAAATGCCTTGGTTATCCTTGATCCTATCCGCCAAGGATTTTTCATGCCCTCTCTTAGTTCTCCTAATCCCTTTCTTCAGGTCCCTTCTGGCTATTCTGTATCCCTTCACTGCTCTGTCTGAACCCTGTTTCCTCAACCTTATGTAAGCCTCCTTCTTCCTCTTTACTAGACATTCAACCTCCCTCATCAACCAAGGCTCCCTCACACGACCATTTCTTTCCTGCCTGATAGGTACATATATATTAAGGACACGTCGTATCTGCTTCTTGAAAAAGTTCCACATTTCCACCACATCCTTCCCTGACAGCCTATGCTCCCAACTTCTGCTCCTCAAATCCGGTCTTACAGCATCGTAACTTCCTTTCCCCCAATTGTAAAAACTACCCTGTTGTGCGCACCTCTCTCTCTCCATAACCAAGGTGAAAGTCACAGAATTGTGGTCACCATCACCAAAATGTTCACCCACTAACAAGCCCATCACTTGTCCCGGTTCATTACCGAGTACCAAATCCAATTTGGCCTCCCCTCTGGTTGGACAATCTACATACCGAGTTAGAAAAGCTTCCTGGACACACTGCACAAACACCGCCCCATCCAATCTACTTGATCTAAAGAGCTTCCAATCAATATTTGGGAAGTTGAAGTCGCCAATGACTACGACATCTACAGCCCTTCCCTCAATCAACTTTGTCACTTCCTCAACAAATTCTATTAAGTTGGTAAGATATGACCTTCCCTGCACAAAATCATGTTGCCCATCACTGATGGGCCCCATTTTGTTCCAAATTTAAATAGATCCTATCCCTCAGTATCTTGTTCAGCAGGTTCTCTACCACTGACGTCAGGCTCAGTCTACAGTTACCTAGATTATTCTTGCTACCAATCTTAAATGAGGCAACATTAGCAATCCTCCAGGATCTCACCTGTGTTCAAGGATGCTGCAAAGACATCTGTGAAGAACCCAGCAATCTCCTCTCACTTCCCTCAGTAACCTGGGATAGGTCCCATCTGGATGTCAATCTTAATGCCTTTTAGAATACCCAACACTTCCTCCCTCCTTATGCTGACTTTACCTCGAGTAATCAAACATCTATCCCTAACCTCAACTTCAGTCATGTCCCTCTCCTTGGCGAAGTATTCATTACCAATCTCACTCATTTTCTGACTCCACTCAACTTTCCTTTGTTCTTGAGGGCCAACCTTTTCTCTAGTTAGCTTCTTGCTCCTCCAGGCTTTGGGATTTTCCTTAACCCAGTTTGCTAAAGATATTTCATGACTCCTTTCAGCCCTCTTAATTCCTCGTTTCAGGTTGGTCCTACATTCCCGATATTCTTCCAAAGTTGTCTGTTTTCAAGTCGCTTAGACCTTTTTCCTTTCTCTCAATTTCACTTGTTATCCATGGTTCCCTAAAATGTTGTCATTTCTATCCTGCACTCCAATCAACCTCTCTTTAAAAGCCTCCCACATATCAAATGTGGGTTTACCTTCAAACAGCTGTTCCCAGTCAACATTCCCCTGCTCCTGCCAAATTTGCTATAGTTGGCTTTTCCCCAAATTTAGCACTCTTCCTTTCGGACCACTTTTAGAATACTATTCTCAAAGTCTTGTCCATAAGTAATCATTATTCTCAATGTAATCCCCTGCTGAAACTTCAATCACTCGGCTGGGCTCATTTCCCAACACCAGGTCCAGTTTGGCCCTTTCCCAAGTTGAACTACTTATATACTAGATTTGCATACTGGATGGAGAGCAGAAGCCCAAAGCTAATTTGATGTTCCCTGGCTTGAGACACTGAAGGTAAGAAGCCAACCCAAAAACCATTGTGTTTCTGCTGGCAAACATTGTACTTGGGTAACTATATACAAGTGCCTTCTGCAATATAGTGTGTTTCTGGTTAACACCATCCCAGCACTGGAGACCAGCCAATCAATTTTACCTAAAAAAAAACTGGGCCACAATACTGGAGTTTTTTAAATTAGCAACATATGCTATGACATATTTGATCAGGTTTAATTTTGACAGTTCCCAAAAAGGTAATAGAACAAGGACACTAAGTGACAATACAATTATTCATTTTACAACTTCAAATATACAGTTGAATAATGATGACAAGTTGCACATTTAGAGTCATATGGCACATAAAAGCCCAACTCATCCAGTGAGCAGATTTCCAAAACCAAACTAGTCCCATTTGCCTGCATTTGGCTCATATTCCTCCAAACTCTTTCTATTCATATACCCATCCAGATGTCTTTTTAAAAAAAAAATTGTAATTGTGCATACCTCTACCACTTCCTCTGGTAGCTCATTCCATACATACTCTGCATGAAAAAGCTGACCCTTAGGTCCCTTTTAAATCTTTCCTCTCATAAATCTATGCCCTCTAGTTTTGAACTCCCCTATTTTAAAGAAAAGGCCTTGGTTATTCATCTCATCTATACACCTCATGACTTTTTAAACCTCCAAAAGTCACCTCTCAACCTCCTATGATCCAGGGGGAAAAAAAAAACGTATCAGCCTATCCAGTCTCTCTTTATAACTCAAACCCTCCAGCTTAGATAACATTCTTGTAAATCTTTGACCTCTCCACTTTAAATTACAATTCCTACACAGTATTCCAATTGCAACATTAATGTTTTGTGCAGCTATAACATGACAACCCAATGCTCAATGTACTCAATGCTCTGACCAATGAAGGCAAGAATACCAAAACACCTTCACCACCCTGTCTGCATACAACTCCACTTTCAAGGAGCAATTTACCTGCACTCCTAAATTTTGATTTGACAACACCTCCCAGGGCCCTAATATTAACTGTGTAAGTCCTGCCCTGGTTAGTTTTATCAAAATGCAACACCTCACATTTATCCGAATTAAACTTCATTTGCCAATCCTTGGCCCACTTACCCAGTTGATCAAGATCCTATTATACTCTTTAGATAACCACCTGCACTGTTCAGTATACCATCAATTTTAGTGTCACGTGCAAGCTTACGAACCATACCCCATATTCACATCCAAATTATTTATGTACATGACAAACAGCAGACCCAGCATAACCCTTGCATCCTCTAGTTTGGCTTAGAATTCGAGATATACAGTGTGGAAACAGACCTTTCGGTCCAATTCGTCCACGCTGACCAGATATCCCAACTTAGTTTGAACAACCAGTCTACCATCAGTTTCCTGCTGACAAATAACATACAACCAAACAGCTTTTCCCATCACCGGTGGCAATTTTCAAAATTAACCACCATTAAAAACACCCATGTTTCCAATTGTAGTATTTAAAATTAGGGAAAGGTAGAGGTGAAAAATCAACATAAGAAGAAACAGTATTGGAGGAACACAAGTCTCAGTGGAGCAAACAAAGATAGGAAGGGAATGAGAATTTTAAGGTGTGGCCTTGCAGAGTGGGAGCCAATTTACCAGGGCAAGCATAAAATTGAAAGCCCTGCAGTGAGAGAGAGACATTCGAACCTGAAAGGTTATGAACCTACAACCTTCCTCTGCAGAAGAAGGGAGTCACTGTGTGTAACCAACAGCCACCAATGAAAACGAAGAAAGTCATTGTTGGAAATTCAAGGCTGGGATGGATCATTTTTCTTTCCCTCCAGGGGGTTATCAAAATATGAAGTCAATGCAAAATGATTACAGGTGCACAACCAGTTATATAGAAAATTTTATTTGCAAATACAAACGTAATTACATATGAAATTTATAAATATTCTTACATCAAAAATGTACAAAAATTGTAATAAAATTAGTACAAACAAACATCTTTTCAAGGCAAAGCAAGGCAGTGCGAGTTTCACTCCATCACACTGATCCTGTTCAGATAAAATTAGAGATATCCTGAGCAGTAGTTCCAATCGCAGGGTACGCTTATCACACATGAATTATTCAGTATCCTGAAGTATTCATAATTTTCATTATGAATGAGGAAATAAAATCATTTCGTGGTTGGGTAGAAGTTCAGAAACTGGCCAGTTTTGTATCAGACAGACATTATACAAAGGAAACCTTTCACTGAGCAGGATACTGGACAAGGCAAGAGATTAGTGTTACTTGATGAGTATTTCCTTTCAATTAATCTTTAAAAAGTACAGAAGTGCAAGATTTCAAACAGACTTTGAATGCTGGAAATCAACTGAAAACAAGCAAAACTGTCAGAAAATGCAGACAAGGGATGTGGAAATTAAATCTTTTAGATTATACAGTTACAAATCCACAGCATATTATATAGTTTCATTTGTCTGCAGAAAAATGATGCATCAGTTAGCACCCCTCCCTAAGGCAGGCAAGGATCTTGAGTGCAGCCTTTCCTGGTCTAACAAATAACCATTGATCATTACTGGCCCATGGGATTTGTTCAATGCACTTTACACAAGGTTAAATGCATTATCTTCAGTGGCTTCTCTCTGCACAGTGAATGATAATAGATGCGCAATCAAGCACTGCAACAGTGACATGCTCTTTTCATACTATGCTAGTGCATAATTTGAAAATCTCAACTTTACAGACCAGCATGTGGTCCAGTTCAGAGACTGTCAGGACTACTGAAAGACCAGAATTCCTCTAAAATAATTGTGATTTCATGTTTTCTGCACAAGTTAGAATATTAGTTTGTTATGAGGGGCTGGCAATGAGCCGTTATCTCAATTCAATTCCTAAGCTCCCAATTTTCATCAAGATCCTGGAGGTGGATGTGAAGTGAAAACATTATCTAACGGGTTTCGTTGAGAAGTTAGGAAACAGACAGGAAAGGGCAAAAAGCTACTGGGGAGAATATAGTCCTGACTTGGGATTGGATGCTATAGTAACTGGGTATTGGAAATGGTCCATGCTACAGGGCTAAAATACTTCATTCTGATGATGAAAGCCACCTTCACTACTTTTAAAAATGAAAGAGATGGGAATGACTATATAGTTTAAATCAGTGTGGGCTAGTGTAAATACACAGATGCATTACAATCCAGCCTGCAACATACTACTCAGTATCTCAGTCTCACGAATAATGCCAGAATATGCTCCAGGTAATGTCAATTTCCTAAATGAGATTGGAGTGGTTAAACAATGGAAGTATTACCCTAAACTCCATCTGCCCTGCTGATACACTGTTAAATTGACAATGAAGCAACTCATTCCTTTATATCTGAAAAAAGAAGTGTACACCTGAGAAGATTAATAGGAGTTGGCTACAAAAGTAGTTCATGCTTTGTCTCAAAAATGGTTAATTATAATAACCCTCTGAAAAGACTGGATTAACCACCCCTAGGATTACATTTTCACTGTTTCTCAACTTCTGCTGGAGTTAACAGAATTGCAAACAAACAATCTCGGAGCTGTCACCAAATATAAAAATTTAATAAAAATTAAAATAGAAATGGCTGAAAAACACTTAGCAGGCCACTGAGCATCTGCGAAGAAACAAACAGAGGTAATACCTTAGTTTGAAAAGGTGCTGTACAAATATTAACCATTCTCCTAATCCAGCTGTTTTCAGGCCTGCTGAGTGTTCCTGGCATTTGAATTTCAGTGCAGATCTCCAGCATCCAGAGTATGTTGCTACTACACAAGTTATTGGCAGCATTGCCACTTTCACTAAAAATGAGAAGATTACAGTACACAAAGTGAGTGTACAAGCACTTATTTTAAAGTTTGACTACTTATTGAAGTGCAGATAAAGGAAGGCAGTTGCCTGTTTAATGTGTTAAGATGATGCAAGTTTCACAGCTGCAAATTAGATCACCTGTTTCTACTTTACAAGAAACCTAGTTGCGGCAAGTTTGTGAACTTCTTTTCTGAATTAGATTCAATAAAAGGCATTAACCAGAAAATCCAACACAAAAATCCAGTCAGTGTCCTCCACACCCACTGCCAGTGCACACATTTACTGCGTAATGCAGTTGTCTCCCATGTCCTGAGCATATCGATCCGAAATCCTAGTCCTCAACTCATCGATGTCTCTGCTCAATTGCCTCACTTCAGCCAGTCTCTTGGTCAGTAGCTCAGTGTTCTGCCAGTTCCCTTCTTCTGCACTGGAGTACTGCATCGCTGAAGAAAGCAAATAATTCAACACAACATAAAGCAGAGACCAGGAAGCCACCAAACTGCCCAAAGTCCATAAAGGATTATCCTGAACAGAACCCTGCCATTCCTACCTTACCAAATTCCATTATTTGATCATCCACTCTCTTCTCTCATCTATTCTGTACTTAAGTTGAGGAACTTCACGCCAAGCACACTGTCAGTATCTTTTACTGCAGATCAGGATCAATATAACCAGAATGAATCAGACAGAAAACAACATTCTGCAATTGGCCATCATTCCTATTGCTTAAACTCATCAACCACACCTGAACAGGGCCAGTCTATGCAGTAGGCCTACGCAGCCCAAATACATTTCACAGGATTTGCAAACAACAGGTTGGAGAAAAAGTGAACACTGCAGATGCTGGAGACCAGAGTTGAAAACTGTGGTGCTGGAAAAGCGCAGCAGGCCAGGTAGCATCCGAAGAACAGGAAAATAGATGTTGAGCATAAGCCCTTCTTCAGGAATGGTTGGGTCTGTTACATCACCCAGCTGCCCTTTCCATCACACCTTGTCCTCCATTTCCTTCCAAAAAAAACCTCCAGAACTTTTAAATACCTCCCTTCACTCCACAACAATAGTGGATATTGAGCTGTTGAAGCATATTCTTTTGTCAACCTGAGCAGCTTCTCAGCTTATTTCAGCCTTGATCCTGGAGTTGAGCAAGAAACTGAATAGGAACTATACGTAATGGATTACCCTCCTCCAGCTGAGTTTTTATCCCTTAAAGCCAACTATATATTCACTAATATGTTTGAAAGGAATGACATCTCATTACCAAACTGTGTCAATAGCTCCCCATAAAATTTATGCCATCCTTCAAATTTAGATTTGGACAACTGTTATTCCAAGTACTGACAATTTTTGATTCAATAAATGAATGCAGGGTTATTTTGGGGGGGTTGATATGTAAACATTGAAATGTTAAGTGAAAGTTCTATGAGTTATCTAAAATGAGGATAGAACTACCAACCTGCCTTTCCTTAAAACTAGGTTTATAACCATTGGGAAGTGTAATTTTAAATTTCTTCTCCCATCTTTCCTGAAGGCAGTGAATTACCCTGAGACTATGGGCGAGTATGGCAGGACCAGAACCCCACAAGTGGCCACTAGAGGTCACTCCGAGTAAGAGCAGTCCTCAGGATATTTGAACATTAGAACAAGATAAAAAAATCATAGCCAATTTAAATCCCATCTTACGGTACAGTATTAAATGTGCAACATAAGAACATTACCATGCAAGTGGGTTTTTAAATGACAGAATTTTGAGAATGGTCTGTTCTGTGTCTGTACATACACTAAGTCCCATTCACCTTTCCCCTCTGGTGCTCACCAAGCTAACTGAAATACAGCTAAGCAAAATGCCTATTAAGATTCAAGATTCTTCAATTTAAATTCACTTGCTGCTCTTTCCCCTACAACTCTTAATCTCCTTCAATACCCCAATCCTGAGATATCTGCAATTTCCTACTTTGGCCACTTCAACATCCCGTACTTTACCTGCATGGTCTCAGATGCCAAGATCTCAGCTCTCAGTCTCTCCCACTCTTCAAAACCTACCTTTGACTATCCCACCTTCATATTGCCTTTGGTAACTAGGGGTCAACCTGCTTTATAAACAGTTGTGTAGATTCCTTGGACATTTTATTACATTCAAAGTGTGGATAAATACAAGTTTTTGACAACTGATTCTGCCACTAAGTACAGTTGTTGATTTTTAAAATAATCCTACTGGGATTTTCAGCTCAAATTATCTGGACGAATAATCCAGTCCCAAATACTATAATTCTCTACTGTTTTGGATGCATATGTGCTGTCATTAAGAAAAGATTATTTCAAGAGTGCAGGCACACTGGTTACTTACATTGGATCCCCAGCAGCAGAGAGAGGTTGGGATCTTTGCCTTGGGTTCTCTGAGTGAGAATGTTACAGATTGCTTGAAGATCATGCAAGCTCCTAGCCAGCTCTCTTTGCAGCCTCCCCAACAGATGCATGCTTTCAGACGGAAGCTGCTTGCTCTGGTCCAGCTGTGCCAACTGTTCCTGAAGAGTCAAATTCTTTTCAATTAACTCCTGATTCTGAGCAGAAAGCTAGAAAACAGAGCAAAGTATCTAGTTGTATTTTGATGCACTTTTTAAAAATGGTGAAGCCTTGAGCTGTAACTGTTTTAAATTGTGGCACACAATTGTATGATGTTATTTTCCAGCACTCTCCCCTCCATCACCAACTCCTTTTTCATTTATACATAACATGATGAATCTATTTTGTAACATTAGCCTCAGTTTTGAATTTTGGGGCAGGTATTCTTTGTTTCTTGATTTTGTTTTCTTTAATGTACCCAACACAGCAGCCAGATAGCCTGTCTGAAGGGTTCCACGCTGAACCAGGGAATTGTCAAAGCAGCTCAACGATATCCTTCCACCCGAGTAGCGTTTGTCTTCATAAGAGGGCATAGCATAATTAGCACTTCCACCAAGTGTAAATTTATACCTAGATTCAGGGAAACACTGCAGATAGTTACTTCTGGTACTATAGAAGTTACTTCTATCCAAGAGATAGAGTGTCTTCCAAGGGGTATGGCTGTATACCAATAGCTATCGCCATAGCTACCTCTAGTTTGGGTAATGGTGGAAGGCACTAGAAGGACAGCAGAGGAGTGTGGGGATGGGACAGCATCAACCTGAAAAGGGCTTTCAAAAAAAAAATGCTGCAAATCTAAGTTAACTGTTTCAGTGTACAGTGCAAAAAAATTAAAACCAAAACATTATACTTAGGCCTGAATAATTATTGCATTGAAACTAAGTCATCATTAATGTAGAGCAACGATGGAAGGTTACATACTAATGACAGGCTATACCACCCACCCTTAACAAAACGGAGAACAGCTAGTACAAAGGAGGTACTAATTTGCTGTTTAATAGCAGCATGCACATACAAACGATCAAGATGTTCATTTTTTTTAAAAAAAAAGGAAAAAACATACATTGAATGTAGGCATCACTGGCTAGGTCAGCACTTTTTTTTTTTAAAAACATTATCCTGGAAAAGGTGATAGTCAGCTGCCTTCCTAAAATCATGCAGTCCATGGTGTGTACATGCACCCATTGTGTTGTACTTAAGGAGTTCCTGGTTTGTGAGCTAACACCAACAACAAAAGGGACAGCCACACAGGTCCAAGTGTGACATGGAGGGAAGCTTGCAGGTGGTGTCATCCTACATCCAATGGCTAGAGGTTACAGGTTTGGAACATTAATATTAGAAGAATCTGGTGAATTACTTTGGATGATGTACACTGATTCCAAGATGCATAAGTGATGAAGGAAGAAAACAAAATACTGTGAATGGAATGCTAAAATCAGGTAGTCTTTTTTGCCCCAGATGGAGTCATTGTCACTGACCTACTCTTATAACTACAGTATACACAGGACTGGTAGAGTTCAGTATCTAGTCAATGGTAACCAGAGAAGGATGAGTGTAGAGGATTCAGCAATAGCAATGACAATTTAACCATCGTACCAAAGGATTGGAAACATTACACCCAAAGGGGAGAAATAGGCAAAAAAAAAAAGGGGAAACTATAGACCAGTTTGACCTCTATAGTGGGAAGTTGCTGGAGTCCATCATAAAGGAGATAACTGAAATTTGGAAAAAGCAAACTCAGTTCATTACTATCAGCACGGTTGGAGGGTGTAACCAGCAAAGTGGATAATTTGGATCTGGTATATCGAGATTTCCAGAAGGCATTTGACAAGGTGCCACACAAGACTGATCCAGAAGGTTAGATCCAAGGTGGTGGTACGTGGCACCGTATTTTCTTGTACAAAGGATTGGCTGGCTGACAGAAAGCAAAGGCTCAGGATAAATTGGTCCTTATGGATGGCAAATTCTAAACAGTAGGGTGCCACAGGGTTCAGTTTGCTGACTTCAGTTATTTACAAATGTGTATCAAAGTAATTTGCAAGCAAGGACACAGTGTAACATAAAATGTGCAGATGATAGTAAAATAAAAGTGGGAAAGTAAGCTGTGCTAAGGAGATATAACATTTACAGATGGGTACTGATAGGCTAGGAGAATGGGCCCCAATCTAGCAGATGGAGTTTAACATGTAGAAGTGTGGGATTATCTATTTTGGCTGGAAAAATAAAAAAAGTAATTATTTATTTAAGTGGGAAGCAGATCAAAAAAAGTGTATCAGAGCGGAGGCATCTGGGTATCTTTGATGCTTGAATCGCAGAGAGTGAGTATGCAGGTGCAGCATATAATAAGACAAATATAATCCTGGCATTCATTGCAAAAGGACTGGATTATAATAGTAAAGAAGTGTTGTTGCAATTATATAAAGACATTGGTGCAACCTGCAGTATTGTATCCAGTTTGAAGGGTGCAGTGACACTGGAAGCAATTCAGAAGAAGAAGTTGACCAGATTGATTTGAAGAATGAAAGGGCTGTTGTAAGAGGAGCTGTTGAATAGCTTGGGCTTGTACTTGCTGGAGTTCAGAAGCATGAGGGAGATCTGATCAAGGTATATAAAATGCTAAAAGGGGATTGAGAAGGTAGACATTGATCAAATGCTCCCCTATGTGGGATGATCTCAGTGGGTATAGAGTGAGGGGAGGTAGATTCCAAACTGAAATGAGGAGAAAACTACTTCTCTCAGAAGGTTTTGAAACCGTGGAACACTCTGCCCCAGGAGTGCAGTGGAAGTAGAATCAACCAACAGATTCAAGAAAGAAATATTATGTTTCTGATTAAAAGTGGGATAAAGGGCAATGGGGGTGCAGGCAGGAAAGTGGCATTGAGACTAGGATAAAATTAGCCATGACCATGTTGAATGACACAATGGGCACAAAGGGCTGAACTGCCTACTCCCACTCCTAGTTCCTCATATCTGATCATTCAGATATAATGTCAAAATCCACATGAACAAAAACAAAAACATTTTCAGAACCATATTGACTGGGGATATGCAAAGTCATTCTATGATCCCAACTCATTGTGAAAGATGGAATTTCTGAATACTTGGAAGTGCATGGTTTTATCAAAAAAGGAGAGATCATGCCTGACAAATCTGTTAGAATTCTTTGAGGAAGTAACAAGAAGGTAAGACCAGGGAGAGCCAATGTGTGTTATCTACCTGGACTTCAAGGAGCCTTTGACAAGGTGCCACAAGGAGGCCACTGAGTAAGACAGGGGCCTATGGTTTCTGAGACTAGGTGCTAGCTTGGAGAGACACTTGGCTGTCTGACAGAAAGGGGATAAAAAGGGTCCTTCTCAGGATGGCAGCCTGTGTTCCACAAGGCTCAGTATTGGGACCACAACTTCTCACTTTAAACATTAACAATCTGGATGAAGGAACTGAGGGCAATCTGACTAGGTTTGCAGATGATACAAAGATAGGTAGAGGGACAGATAGCACTGAGAAGGCAGGGAGGCTACAGAAGGATTTAGACAGTTAAGAGAGTGGACAAAGTGGCAGGTGGAGTACAACGTGGGAAAGTGTGAGGTCTTGCATTTTGGTAGGGAGGAGGAGGAGAGGCATGGACTATTTTCTAAACAGGGAAGAAATTCTGAAGTCTGAATTGCAAAGAAACTTGGAGTTCTCATCCAGAATTCCTGCAAGGTAAACTTGCAGGTTTGGTCAGTAGTTAGCAAAGCAAATGCAATGATGGCATTTATTTTCAGAGGAGTTGAGGCTCTATAAAGCTCTGGTCAGATCACATTTGGGAGTATTGTGTACAGTTTTGGGCCCCATATCTCAGGAAGGATGTACTGGCCCTGGAGCATGTTCAGAGGAGCTTCATGAGAATGGTCCCAGGAATTAAAAGCTTAACATGAGGAATATTTGAGTATAAACCTAGAGTCCTCAAAGTTTACAAGGATGAGGGGGAGTCTAATCGAAACATACAGAATACTAAATGGCCTGGAAAGAGCAGGATGTTGGAAAGATGTTTCCATTGGTGCAAGAGACTCGGACCGGAGGGCACAGCCTTAGAGTAAAGGGAAGACCTTTTAGAACGGAGATAAGGAGAAACATCTTCAGCCAGAGAGTGGGGAAATCCATGGAATTCATTGCCACATAAGGCTGTGGAGACCAGTTCATTGAGTATATTTAAGACTGAGATAGATAGGTTTTGGAGTATCAAGGGGATCAAGGTTATGGGAAAAAAGTGGGAGAATGGGTTGAGAAATTTTCCAGTTATGACTGAACGGCAGAGCAGACCCAATGGGATAATTTTTGCTTCTATGTGCAATTCTGGTCTCCTTCCTATTGGAAAGATATTGTGAAACTTGAAAGGGTTCCGAAAAGACTTACAAGGAAGTTGCCAGGGTTGGAGGATTTGAGCTATAGGGAGAGGCTGGGGCTGTTTTCCCTGGAGTGTCAGAGGCTGACGGGTGACCTAATAGAGGTTTACAAAATTATGAGGGGCATGGTGAGGATAAATAGACAAAGTATTTTCCCTGGGGTCAGGGAGTCCAGAACTAGAGGGCATAGGTTTAGGGTGAGAGGGGAAAGATATAAAAGAGACCTAAGGGGCAACTTTTTCCACACAGAGGGTGGTATCTGTTTGGAATGAGCTGCCAGAGGATGTGGTGTAGGCTGGTGCAATTGCAACATTTAGGAGGCATTTGGATGGGTATGTGAATAGGAAGGGTTGGGAGGGATATGGGCCAGGTGCTGCCTGGTGGGACTAGATTGGGTTTGGATATCTGGTCGGCATGGACAGGTTGGACCGAAGGGTCTGTTTCCATGCTGTACATCGCAAGACATAGTCATAGAGGTCTTCTCTAGGCAATAAAATTAAATAAATCTTTCAAAGCACAGGATCTGTACAAGGACTGCAAGTGCATGATTTTTGAACAAACAGCTACAATATAAAACATTTAGAATTGCCAAGTCCGAGCTTAGAAGATCCATTAACTGGTCATTACAAAAGCCCATTTTAGTATGTTGGATCAGTTTTGTCCTTGGAAGTCACCATACTTTGCTAACTGCAGCAATTGTTTGTCCTGCAGGATGCAAAAGCTGCTTTTAACTCATCCTGTTCTCACCTCTTTCATGGCCTTCTTCAGTAACAGTGATCCATTCTCCTTCCCAGATAGCTCCTCACGAAGACCCTGACTTGTTTCTTCTTCTTGTGCCACACGTTCTTCCAGAACCTGTACATTTTGATGCACAAAGTTAAAATATTTCAATAAGCTCTAACAGCGCAGCTGGTCTTCATCTCTCAAAAGAACTAAGTGCAGGACAATGACAGTGACCAAAATAATTCGTGTTCTCAGGCTTTACCAGCATGGTATCATCATTGTGGAGTGGACTCGATGGGCCGAATGGCCTCACTTTCACTCCCATATCTTATAACCAAGCCAAATGTTGTCCTTACTACATGCTTAACAGCAATGGTCATCGAATAATGATTAAGCCTTAGAATGCTGATTATTCTTGCTCTCCTGCCCCAAGATTCTGAATGCAACTCTGAAAAGGATTCTTATATCAAAAGATGTTCTGATGCAAGAAAGATCTATTTAATAGTAAGCTAGATAAATACATGAGGGAATGAAGTAGAAAGATATGCTGACTGAGTTAGATAAAGTGGGACAGGAGGTGGTTCTGCACTTTACATTCTACGTAACTCATCTCTGACCAGATACAGGACATGTACCAAAAAAAAATGGGTCAGTCCTGCAAAAATCACCTGTTATATTGCCTAATTTTAAGACAAGTGTTACTTATTTTTATGCATATCCTTCATATTATTGAGCACTTCCACATCGATAAAGCAAGGCAGAGCGTAGAGTAATCAGAGCTCCTGTCTTATAGCTTAAACCACTTTGCTACATCAACTACCCCAATACCCAAAAGATCATCAGTTTTGTATTGCAGCACAATCAACCAGAACCCGGGCTGGAACTATTTGTGTTCAGATCAGCTCAGCACAGCACAGATAAGAGATTCAATAGTTTCGTGCCATCAGTCGAGTTTGGAATGAAAGACAACATGCAGGGCTTAGGAAAGAGTGTCATTCACTTCCTTTTGCCTTGGTAAGTAACACAGGTGACATATTTTAGAAATTCCTTACCTGTATTTGTGAGGTAAGCTGCTCAATACTTTTTTGTTGTTTATCTATGATCTAATGAATGAACAAAGAATTAGAAATAGTATCTGAAAAAGAGCATAATTAGTTCTAGTGTTGTGATCATTTTACACAGGACAAATTGTATACACAATACTGGAATACTGAATTCTCCAACGACATTGTGAATATCCTGCCTTCTGCACAATAAGAAGAAGATAGTAGATAGCAATTATTAAACACTAAAGAGGTGAGTGTGACCAAAGACAAAAAAAAGTCTTAAAATGTTTTTGGGATATCATGTAATAGCATATTTAATGACCTGTAATGAGTTACAAAGACTTTAGACAATTTCAAATGAGGTGCAATTAGACTTCAAGTCCATAGAAACATTAAGTTTCCAGTTATTTTCCCCTGTTAGTATAACCATGAGAGTGACTGCAGCATTTCGTGTGGTCATGTAAGGACAGCAGGACGTGAACTGGCTGAATTATGCCTGTGTAAGATGAAGAAGAATGGCAGTGCATCACAAACCAAAATGATTTTCCAATCTGATCCCACTTAAACTCACTACAACCTTTTCAAAAAGGGCAATAAAACCTTGTCTTTCCAGCAACACCCATATCCCAAGAACAAATACATAGCCAAATTTACTCATGACCCCAGCAAAAACCAAGCAGGAATACAAGCAGCATTGTTACATATAGAAGGTTATTTTCAAAATTTACCAAATATAGTTCAATTTGCAAAAAGCAAAACACATATGAAAATCTACTATGTAGGTTTTAGCCAAGCACTCAACATAAAAACACATTGGATGGAGTGGGCTGAGGAGAGATGGGGTTCAAAAAGTTGTGAGCAGCTCTTTCCCCTCCACCCACAAACCTCTCTTCCCAACCTGCTTTCCCTTCCAACTCACTCACCTTCACATTGCTGTTATCCAATCCTCACTTCACACACATCCCTTGCGCAAACCTATCCCGACTTGTTCTCCGATTATTCTTTTCCATGCTCCCAGTATCAGGATTTCCCCACCCAATCACAACATGTACAAGCTGGAATGGAGAGAAGCCACTATGAACAGGTGAGAGTTCCCAGCCCCTAACTCCCTACACCCAGTCTCTGCCAGCCAACCTAACAGCCCTGGCTAGGAAGTCCACTTAAACAAAAAAAAAAACTGGCATAACAGCTTTTTCTGCCCTGACTTTTCAGTGTCCCAATAGAATAGTCGTTCAGAATGTTAATTGGGTAACTAGAGATTTAAAAGGACTAGCGTAGGTTGAAGCCAAAGCGATGAAGTCTTCAATTAAAAAAAAAACAGAAGAAGACAGGGAAGATTTTCATACCACTGCAGACTAGATACAACAGCGTCCTCAAGTAGTTATTAGTGGCAAACTTTGGTAATACGTGACCTAATCAGGTTGATGTGCAACTATTCACTACTAATGTTTCCACGGTCAGAGTCTGTTAGCTAAAAATGCTATTGTAACTCTGTTCACAAAATGATATTTAAAGCAATTTAAGAAAGGCTGTCAATTCAACTTTTATCCATAAAATGAGTAAAATACAATCTTAACTTTTTATGATTTATCCACTTTCAGCTGATGTAATGTCCCCTTTGTCACTTCTGGATAATTATTTTGTTCTGGCCTTTAGTACAGCACAACTTCCACTTACTACAGGTATTTTAAATATACACATTTTACATATTTATTGGCAACCTGATCCACAAAGACAGTGTGCTACTCACGTACAAACCTTTTAGCATTTTCTTCTCTATTTAAAAAAAAAGGGAATGGCTAAACCAGAATTTACTTTGAGGATTGTCAGTTGAAATTTCCTTTGAGTCTTAAATTTTTTTGTCATTGAAATTTAGCTATATTTCTGAAAAGCATTTTGGTTATGTAATTATAACATGACTGAAACTAGACTTAGTGTTGTGGGATTCCAGAGGAACTGGGTGCTGCAAGGAGCAGTGGAGAAACAGGCTAACAAATTAAAAAAAAGGGCAAGATTTTGAGTCAACAATAACTTATAAAATTAATTAAATCCTATTTGTTCTTATCTAATAGGAATCAGTTCAGTAAGCCAGGAGTTTGGTCTACACACTAAAAGGTGGAAATGGAGTCTTCATACAGCATTCAGCATAGATTCAACAGGATAATGCCTCATTGGCTACAATGCCTATACAGGTGGAGTTCTATTTGTTGCAACAGATTAAAAATCAGTATGTGATAAAAGTGCTTAAAAATTACAAAAAAAAAATGGAACAGGAGGAGGAAACATACCAATTGTGCAGAGGTAAACAAAGGTAATTAATTCAACATGAAATGCAGGAGGGTTAGAAGCAAGGGCAGGACAATCTTCAGAACCGATGTCGTGGATTTTACTTTCGGGTTTATCGACAGGAGGTAGTACTTATGTAAACATTCATAAGTAGATTAGAGAGAGAAAAAAAGGGTGTGAGGAGTGAATGGATACAGTAGCCTGACTGATAGTGGATAAGAATTATTTGTTCATATAAAGGAGATGCAATGACAAAAAGTCTTTTTTCCATATTTTACCAATTTATCTTCAAGAAGGAGTACAGTAAAAGCTCAAGGCTCATTTACAGATGTACATCAAATGTCAGCAATTGTATTGTGGAAGCTGGCCTGTTCTCAGTAATATTAAAATCCAAGCTCAGAACTGGTACATGAAAAGTTTGCTGAACTTCTCGCAGTTTGATATCAGATTTTTCTGTTCATAACATTATAAAACTGACTAGTAATTGCTAGCTAGTCACAATTTGACTGATTATTCTACAAGGACCCAAAAGCTCAGAGCAAGTGCATGGAGGAGGATGCACAGCCTTGGTCAATAAACATGAGAATTATTTGGTTGAAACCTGAAAATCACGAGAATAAATTCATCCACTGATTTGAAGTCATGTAAAAAAGAATAGTTAAGAGTACAAAGTGGGCAGATTCTTAGTATCAACATTAAGATTACAAAAAAAGAGGTGCAGATTATAAACTTAAAGGTCAGAGCTGGACATTGAAACAATGAGGGGACAATGCAAATAAAGAATATACAGTAATTGCTGACAAACATACTGACTGGTAAGCACTCTTTCACAAATCAGATAAAGCAGAACACTTCAGTATTATGCTAGCCACAATACTGCACACAAGAATTCTTACTAATTGTACCATGTTCAATTCTGGGACATATTTGCTGTTGAAGCTTTCAGTTAGGACAGGATGAAACGAAAGATGAGCCTCTTTCCCAGCCTGGAGATGTACTAGTACAAAAGTTGTCCTCTGCACCTCAATAGCCATTTACAACCAAAATATACATTAAAAATGGTCAAGGATGGTTCAATCAAGTAACAAATCAAAAATAGAGAATCAAAGCATGAGATATAAACAAACAATATTCATCTATAAAAACTGAATTGAAGATACAGAATAATTAACAGATTAGACAAATTCAATGTCGGTCTCATCTTTACAAGGGTGAGGTGATGCACACTGGAAGGAATGAGGATGCATGCAGCAAGTAAACAAAACTTTAAAAAGGACTACAGGAGCAGAAAAACTTGGGGTTCTGGTAGACACCTTAAAAGTTGGCAAATGCCACTAAAGCCATTTTTAAAAATAACAAAGATCCTAGTTGTTGCATGTGGGCACAAAGAACACCAATTAAGTGCTACACTGAGGCAGTTCCAATGGGAATCCCAGTGCCCAAGTAGCAGAGTCCACGAATCCTCCCAAGGTGAGCAATACCATTGGAAACAGATGAAATCCAGCCTCACTAATACCCTCCTGTTATGCTCAGCATAAGATTGCCTCAAAAAAAAAGTACCCCCAATTCAACAATTAAAACTCCCTCAATACTTGAGCCCCTCAAACCTACAGAATACTGCTAAACCCTGCTACTAATAAAACTCCCAAAATCAAGAACTTAATCCTGACCTAAGCATTAAACAGATGTGTACTCCAAAATCCCTGCACTGCAACTTGCTACTCTTTCCTTTCCCTGCATCTTCAGTTCTCACTCAAAAGCCCATGCTGGGCTCAAAGTCATAACACACAAGGCAAGTGTGAAGTTAATGGAGGGTCACTAACTCAAAATTTGTTGAGTCTAAACACTCAAATGTCAACACAAATGCAGAAGGCAATGTTACTACTTGACTTAATCTCACAGGAGCAGAAGCCAAACACTGCTTAAGTGTTAAAAATCATAGACCAAAACCAGGTGAAATACAATCCAGAAAGACTGCTAAAGAATATATCTGACATTTATCTTTTTGTTAAAGTGTATTGAAACAATGAGAGGAGTAAAATAGCACTACAAGGCCAATCCCTTTGCACAATCTCCATTAGTGCAAATATTGAATATACAGTAACTGCTGACAAACATACTGACTGGTAAACACTCTTTCACTAATTAGACGTAAAGCAGAACACCTCAGTATTATGCTTGCCACAAAACTGCACACAAGAATTCTTACTAATTGTACCATGTTCAATTCTGGGTCTTTTGTTGTTGAAGCTTTCAGTTAGGACAGGATGAAACAGCAGAAAGATTAGCCTCTATCCCAGCATGGAGATTTACTAGTACAAACAAAAAACCACTTGCATCAAAAGCAGTCTGTTTACATTCAAGTTTTTTTTCATGAAGTGAGCAAAGGACTGATCAATCCCACATAAACAAGAATTTGATGCGTTCTGGTTATAGGGTATAGCAATTTTTGTTTCTGCAATGGAAACAAACACTAAAAAAATCCAGAAACCTCACTAAACAAAAATGGCCACAGCTTTTGAGAGTTTCACACATCCTCTGTAATTGGTTTTCTATGAAATGAGCTTTCTTACAGCTTCTGCAGATCTATAGTGAAGGATGGGATTTGATGTACTGTGGTAGCCAAATGTACCTGCTGCAGGAGAAAATTTACACATCCTGCAGTGAAAATCAGTTTTTTGACTGACATCACTTTCCCTCAGTTATTGCTCTTATTGCCACAGAAGACCATGGAGGCCAAGTCATTGATTGTCTTCAATACAGAGAGAGGTAGGTTCTTGATTAGTAAGAGAATCAGGCGAGAGGACCAGGGTGAAGGCAGGAGATTGAGGTTGAGAAACAGATTAGCCAAGATCAAATGGTGGAGCAGACTCAAATGGACCAAAACCAAATTCCGCTCTTATGTTTTAATGGCATTATGCCCTAAGTCTGTCCTGGAATGGCAGGTACTCACCTTCATGGCTCGCTCATAATCTCCTTTGAGGCTGTTGCTCTCAGATTTCAGCTTCTCTACATCCATGATTGGCAACCTCACACCATCCTCCAGACACTTTGCAACTTTCTCCTGGAGGCTGAAGGAAAGAGTAGACAGCATTGCATCAAGTCACAATTAATGCCTCCTGTAGTAGGCTGAAGCAATGAGTCAACACAGAATTTAGTCATGTGCCAAAAGTATTAACACCTTGAACATATTAAAAAGCATGCCAGTGATATTCTTTGACTAGTCAGGACTTAAAGTGACATATGGTGATTTCCCCATGTCCCTTGTAGGGGTGATCACTAAGCTCATTGTGGAGCTCTTATGCACAAGCTCCCCTGGTAACAGGCAATGGCCTGCCCAGCTAGAAATCATCTGGAGCGCTCCTCGTACAGTGATTACAGCCTCTTGTGGTGCAGTGCGGGCACCAACCATTGGACTAGGAGGCCTGGGTTCAAGTCGCACCTTCAAGTGATGTGTCTAATACAAAATGCCTAAAACAATACAAGTTTGTATCTTGCATTTGGGATGATTGACAAGTCAATAAAAAATAAAAAATAAAATTGATAGTTGAGAATTTTTATCTGTGGTGCAGTGGTAGTGTCCTTACCTGTGGGCTTTACAGGCCAGAGTTAAAGTCTCATTTGCTCCAGAGGTATGGAATAACATCTCTGAACAGGCCGATTTTTAAAAAGTGCAGACCTAGCCAAAGAGGTCTGTGGCACAGTGGTAGTATCCCACTTGTTCAGAAAATATCCATAAGGCAGATCTATGGTGTGCATTGCCCACAACAGGCTTTCATGTAAATATTCATGAGGCTGCATATATGTATACTGGTGGTGAATAGTTAAACAAAAAAAAGTCGGTGTGACTTGATGGCAGAGTTTACACTAGTCACGGCCACCAAACTAAGCGGAATGCATACCCAAAAGGTCAAAGGACGAAGCCAGTTCAAGACATGGCTTTAGAAGTAAATCTGCCAGAGGATGAGGAATTGGTACAGTTAAATTGCATCTCAGCTCCCCAGGTGGACCCAATTAAGATAACCATTCAGGTAAACAGCCACACCCAAACATGCAGGCAGGTACAGGTGCGGCTATATTGACCTTTGCACCTGTACCAATTGCCCTTGCATCACTTTGCCCATTGCTCCAATGTTTTCTGCATCTGTTTGGGGAGCATATGATAAATAGCCTTACATGCTGACTGTCAGAACCACTGCAGGGGACCTTATTCTTGGTGGCAACCTCAGACTGAGCTGATGACATCTTTAGCTGAAACCCTCAAGATGGGAATGCAGCAGAGCTTATCAGCTGTAAATATAAATTTAGCTTTTCCAAATTCAGATTTATGCCAGGGAACACAATTCTGTACTTATTCAAGAAAATTCCAGTTATACAGAATCCTTTTATTCTCTTTACTTTCCAGGAATAGCCTCCCACCTTGCTTTTATTATTTAAAAAGTCATTGTAAATACTGGAAATGTTTGACAGGCGACTCGCCATCTGAGAGAAGAGACAGATTTGGGTTTTGAATGGAAAGTAATCTATTCTGTACCTCAGCAGTTGAACAATACTAGCATTGAGTAATTTAAAACACAGGGGTAAAATAAAATGAGGAATAATTGTTTAGTTTTACAAGCAATTTAAATCCGGAGATATAAAACAAAAGAAAATCAGACCAAAAAAGTTAAAATATCAGCCGAGTTATATTACCCATGAACCGTGGAGACCAGCTCCAACTCTTTCTGCTTTTGTTTCTCCAGGATGCTGTCTTTTTCTCGACATCGTGCTCGAGATTCCCCAAGTTTGTTCTCCAGATCCATCACTGTACTGTGCAGAAGCTCACACTGCAGTTCCACATCCTTCAGCTGCAAAACACAAATCAGTGAACTGGAATACTTGCCACGTGGGAGAAGGATACAGCATTCTATTCAGCCTATACACCAGTTCTCAATCTAGGTATTTCCCTCCCTCAGGCCCATAAAGACCACTGCCCTTTACTTAGGAAGCATGAGAAACTTCGCTTCATCACAGTGCTGCATTTACTACTGAACACAGGCAGCATGTATTCTAATCCTTAAAAGCTACTCAGAGGAAACAAACATTTGTTACCATTATTTGGAAAGGGAATACATTGTCAAAAGGAACAAAAAAAAAATCACTAAGTTATTAAGATATAGACAACTGGACTTGTAGCACTAAGCCATTTGAAATATACTTGTACTCCTAGCTCCAAAACCTCTACTCTCATCACTATCTCAAACAGGATCACACCATAAAATCCATAACAATGGCATTTTCTGCAAGTGAATTAATGGAGAGTACAGAAGAACATGCTGGAAGCAGCATGAGGCATACTTAAAAAGGTATCAACCTGGTGACGCTACCAGTTTTGGTATACAAGTAGTCAAGTGATGGACAGAGCTAAGCAATTCCATGACCAACTAATCAATATGGCAGGACTACTGAACTTCAATTATTAAATGGTGGGAACACCATCACCTGCAAGCTCCCCTCCAAGTCACTCACCATCCTGACTCAAAAATACAATCGCCATTCCGTTATGGTAGTTGGACGGCATTGTGAGTCTATCTACAACACATGGGCTGCAGCAGTTCAAGGCAACAGCTCACCAGCACCTTCAAGTAACAGGCAATAAATACTGTTGCAGCCAGTGATGCCTGGTAACACAAGTGAATACATAACAGAATCAAGACTGAAATAAAATGTGAAAACCAGGGAATCACTACATTGGTTATGAGTGTGGGAGCTTTACTGTAAACTTAAATGGCCTAGAGATGCATTTGGAACCCTCAAAATTGTTAACATGTAGGCACTATGGAAATTGCCCAGGATGTTTGAATGGTGGGAAGCAGGGCACTACCAAAGGCTCTAGTCAAAAACTAGAGCCAGTTCCCCTTACTTAAATGGATAGTTATTATCTCCAGGAAGTTGTGGAGGGAAAATATCCTAATCTAACTCCTAACTATACAATCCGTACCTCCAATCCCACTGTGGTATCCTACCTACCACTAATCCCTTACCCTCCTTACAGACATACACATACATCCAGAAAAGCAGTGTAAAATTTTTGCACTATTCAGTCTGTTGGTGAACACTTATTGGAATATGGCAGCTATTGCCATAAAAAAGGCATGCAACTCACGTGCACGTTTCCTTCACTGAGTTTTGAAGGATCCTACATCAGAAGATTAGATAGAAAAATTGGAGGAATGCAAGTTTAATGTTTTCTCACAAAAGGTCAGAAAGAGGGGCTCTTATCTTGATTGGAAGATTCGGGCCATGATAAAAGGCCAGATTTGGGAGGAGGCAGCAGGGGGGTGCAGTTTGGTAATTGCAGCTTTCCAGTGAACCAATGTAAATTAAATCCAGACATACTAGAGAACTATAAAGACTGTGCCTTTTTTCCAAGGATTCATTATTGCTTACTTGTGACAACAGTCTAGTTACGTATCACAAATAAACCTGGTCTATACTTTCGGACCTAAAAAAAAGTCAGAAAATTGAGGAATCTTACCATACTTTAAAATTCTCAACTTGTGCTCAACTTTTCAACTCTGGGAATAGTGGGGCTTGATTTCCAGCACATACCTCTCAGGTATGACAGAGCAGAACTTTAGGAGAAAAAAAAAGAGGACTGCAGATGCTGGAAATCAGACTTGAAAGTGTGGCGCTCGAAAAGCACAGCATCTGAGGAGCTGGAGAGTCAACATTTCAAGCACAAACTCATCATGAAATGTTGGAGAGCTTATGCTCAAAATGTCGACTCTCCTGCTCCTCGGATGCGGTCTGACCTGCTGTGCTTTTCCAGCGCCACACTTCTGAGAACGGAACTCTAACTTTGTTCACTTCAAATCTGACAGAAGCTTAAAAGTTTTATAGTCTAACCTTATTATAAATAATAGAGACCTGTTATTTGCCTTGTCCTGCAGAAAGTCACAGAATTAGGAAAAACTTCTTGCTGATGTTGGTAATGAGAGAAAAACTGACCAGATCACTTGGAGATCTCCCGGATCCTCTCTACAATAGCATTAAGAAATCACTTGAGACAGATGGGGTCCAATTCAACAGCATAGCCATCATACCAGTTGCAGAATTGTATTTAGGTGTGGTGGAAAATTTGAAAATGTCAAGACGGATGGATGATTTTCCATGCCCATTCTGCAAACATTAACAGTATTACCCAGGAAAAGACAGCCAAAATGTCAGTCTCACCTGTCGGCTCTGCTTTTGATAGTCATCCAAGGTGGGCAAGTCTGCCAGGTACCGCTCAAGAGTTTCAATGCGTTGTTGTTTCTCTCTGTTTTGTTCTGCCTCCTTCTGACATTTCCTTTTCAGATTGTTGATGTGTTTGTCACGGCCTCTGACCTGAGCAACAGAAACCAGAACATTGGAAGATTAAGTAGGAATACAGATAAATCGGAGGATAAATGGAAAGAAGGGAAAAACGTGGGCTGATGGTGTCTCAAACTAAAAGCACTGGGATCATTGAGAGAAACCCCTCCTGTTTTTCCAGCCAATCCCACATACCAAAAAAGGTGAAAATGTACTCTGCACGGTACTATTACAGCAGGCAACACTTAAACAAATCCATCAGGAGCCTGTTCACATAACTTTGAAGATTACTTTGCTTATGAAAGAAAGTAGTCAAGCCCATTTAAAAATGGTTATTCATAGAAATGACAAAAATCATCTATTACAAATCTTGTGATTAAAATTTTTTCAGCATGGTGAAAATCAGCCAGCCAGTCTCCCCAGAAGTCTATGGGTACTGTTAAGCTTAAATTAAAAGCTTATTGAACATTGGTTAGGAATGGATGTGCAAAGGTAGGAAGACAACAAGGCTTTTAAAAAAGATCCAGATTGTTCATGGTCTAAATGAACAACAACAGAAATTCAAGGGGCCAATTGTCTCTTTGCAGCCTTGACAGCTGGCCCTGATAAGTGATTAAAACAATTAAATGAATTGTTAAAAGTCTAGATCTATTTCAGTTAACTGTTATAATACTTCTCCCTGAAACCAAAATGTACTTAGCATCTGGGTAAAAAGAGTTATCGCAAAACTGGCAAAAGTATAGATTAACAGAGTCCCAATATCTGATTTTGCAACTTTCATTACCAAAATGATTTTGAAAAACAAAAGCAGTGGCTTAAATTGGCAGCAATCATTGACGACAGCTTAACCCAGCTTGAATGAAACAAATGGGAGATAAACAACCTTAGTCTTAAGTAATATTTTAGACAACACTTTTTTCAATCGCTCTAATTGCCTTCAATTTAAATAAGGACACTGTTTGAGACCAGACTTGCTCTGCCACAAATTGAATTTTAAATTCAATCATGTTGCAATTGCTAGTCCCTAGAGGATCTTTAACTACTCTTATTAATCCTACCTCACTAGATCTAAAATAGTTTGCTCTTGGATTATGATCCAAGATACAATCCCTGATGAACTCCACATATCAATCTTCAATGTTTTACTTTGCACATCTGATGTATCCAGTTAACATGCAGTTTAAAATTAACCCATGACAACAGCAATGCCCTCAAATGCCTGCATTATTTCTCCATCTGTACTTTAGCCAAGAGTAGGGCAATTCTTCAGTAACTCTGAACTGTCTCTGTCAAATGAACTAGCAAGCCACTCATTAGGACTTGCTAGCAATCATTGACTGCAAGGCAGGACAGATGGCTATAGTAGTGAAGAAAGCACGTGCAATGCTTTCCTTCAGTGAGCAAGGCAGGAGCACAACAGCAGGGAGATGTTGCAACAATATAAGACCACTGGTTAGGCTGCTGTGGGACCTATTCACCACATGACAATTTACATTCTTCCTTGAAGTACAGAGAAGATATATAAAAATTTCAACTATCAAAGATTGGGTAGGCTGGAGTGGTTTTCCTTAGACTAGAGCACATTGACTTAATGGAAGTATACAAAATGAGGGGATAGAATGGGCAGGGAAGATCTGATTCCCTTTGTGGAGACTTCAATTACTGGATGGCAGATGAATGATGATTGATAGAAGGATTAGAGGGGATAAGAGAAAAAAATTTCACCGAGGGCAATGGGTGTCTGGAATGTGCTGCCTGGTGTGGTGGCTCAGGTGGAAATACTGACAAGAGTGTGCAGCAAAGTGTAACAAGCCAATGTCATTAAGAAAACCAGAAGCACAGATCTTAGTGGGACTCTGGATATAATCAAAAGGATAACATTTTTCTAGTCTATACAGTACTCGGTCTTAAAGAGTAGGCAGTTAGAGTGGAATGTGGGTGGACAGTTGCTGCATTATCATTAAAAAAGGTACATTTTAAGAGATTCAATTGAAAAAAAAGAGTATGGGGCATTCTTAAAAAATTCAGCAAGGCAAAAAGAGGGGATAGGAGATTGAATTATCCTTAACCTTATCTGACAATGCCAAGACATTCTACAAATGCATTAATATCAAGAGGGTATAGGGCCTCTTATAGCTCAAGGTTGTCTTTGTCTTGAACCCCAGGAGATGGGAGAGACACTAAGTGAATATTTTGTGTCAAGTTTTACTGTGGAGAAAGAAATGGAGGCTAGGCAATGCAGAGAAATAATTTTTGATCTTTCAAAAACCGTTCACATTGCAGAAGAGGAAGTTCAGGAAATCTTAGAGAATATAAAAAAGGTGGATAAATCTCCAGGACCTGATCCAACGTACCCCAGAATGTTGTGGATGGCAAGGGAAGAAATTGCAAGACTGCTTGCAAAAATATTTGCATCATCTATAACTACATGTGAGGTGCCTGATGACTGGTGGGTGGCTAATGTTGTATCTTTGTTTAAGAAAGGTTTAAGAGAAATCGGAGAACTATAGACCTGTGAGTTAGACTTCAGTTGTGGGCAAATTGTTGGCAGTGATTATAAGTGATCGAATTTATGGACACAGAGGCAAAAATTGTTTAGGATTGTCAGCATGGTTTTGGGTGAGGAAAATAGTTTCTCACAAGCTTGACTGAGTCTTTTGAGGAAATTACCAAAATGATTGAGGGCAGGAGCAGTAGACATAGTTTACTTGAATTGATAAAGCCTTCAGCAAGGTTCTGCATGGTAGACTAATAAATAAAGTTAGATCACATGGGATATATAATTGGCTTAAATGACAGGAGACAGATGATAGAGGGTTGCTTTTCAGACTGAAGGTAAGTCACAAGCTGTGTTCCACAAGGATCGGTTCTGGGTTCATTATGGTTTGTCATTTGTATTAGTGATTTGCATGAGAATATAAAAAAAAGTACAGTTAGTAAGTTTGAGGACGACACCAAAATTGATAGCATAGAAAAACCTTCTACTAAGATAACAAATACATCTTGATGAAATGGGTCAATGGCTGAATAAAAATAGCAGGTGGCGTTCAATCTGAATAAATAGAGGTATTGCATTTTGGTACAACAAAAAGGTAGAGCTTATATAATTAAGGGAAGGAGCCTTGGTAGTGTTGTAGAACAGAGGGACCTTGGGATTCAGGTACATAATTCTTTGAAGTTTGCATCATGTATAGAGGGTGGTTAAGAGGAGGTTTGGCACACTTGTCTTCGGTGCTCAGTCCTTTTAAGTATAGGAGTTGGGAAATCATGTTGAGACTTTACAGTACTTTGGCAAGGCATCTTCTGGAATACTCTGTCCAGTTCTGGTCACCCAGTTACAGGAAGGATATAATCATGCTGGAGATTGTTCAGAAGAGATTTACCAGGATGTTGCTGGGTATGGAAGGTTTGAGTTAAGGAAAGAGTTGAATGGCCTCTCTCTACAATGTTGGAATTCTAAAATGATTCTATATGAATTCAAAACAGATAAAATGGGAGATGATGCACTTTGGCAGGACAAAAAGCAATGATGATTAGCAAGACACTGGAGACCCAAGGATCGGAGGGACTTTTGTGTGTCTCTACACTGGTCTCTTAGACCAGGCAGATAGATAAAACAGTTAAGGCAGCAAGGGATACTTGCCTTTATTAAATGGAGGCATAAAGTTTAACAGGATGGTGGCTATGCCAGAGGAGGAAAGCCTTCGTCTACTATAAAAAAAAAATGGTCAGATGGATATAATAACAGAAAATTGTATTTAAATAATGTTGAGGAAAATGTAGTGATGGGTGATGCATTTTGCAGTGACCAAAGCAATGGAGCATATGGACGTACCACAAATTATGTGAGGAGGATCAGAGGAACCTTGCTATACACCAACAGATTCTTGAAGGCAACAACTCTGCTCTTATAAGAAGAAGTTGTTAATTACAATAGGGCAGATTTAAAGGGAAAAGACAGAAGGTTTAAGGAAGAATATTTTTCATCCTGAGGGAAGTGGGTATTTGGAACACACTGCCTCAAAGGGATGGTAGAGGTGGGGGCTGTCACCACTTAAGGATTTAGGTGACCACTTGAAACATCAAAACATACAAGTACTGGAAAAAAAAAGAAAATGGATGATCTATAGGTGCTGAATGAAAAAGCTCACTTAATTGATACCTATCACCTTAAACCACTTCTTCCACCGTGAGTGAGCAGTGGAAGCTACATAACCATCTATAATGCAGTGAAGCGGAGGCTCTTTTGATTTCCAAATTAAAAGCCCCTACAAGCTAGAAAATAAAAACAGCAGCTGCATGGGAATACAATTAGCCTTGAGAGTATCCCTCTGAGTTACTTACTGAACTGACTTGGAACTATAGCCATCGCTCCTTCATTCACATCAGATCAAAATTCTGGAACCTAGCTGTTCTCAATAACAGAACAGTACAGCACAGTAGCAGCCCTTTTACCCTATTCAAGGTCAGACGAAACTACATTTTACTATCTTCCATGTACCTATCCCAGAGTCGCTTAAAATGTCCCTAATGTATCTGACGCTATTATTGCTGCCTGCAGTGCATTCCACACACCCCCCACACTGTAAAGAATCTCTCTAACATCACCTCTAAACCTTCCTCCAATTACCATAAAATTATACCCCCTTGCAATAGACATTTCTGCCATGGGGAAAAAAAGTCTCTGGCTATCCACTGTCTCTCATTCATCTTGTACACCTCTAATCAAGTCACCTCTTATCCTCCTTCACTCCAATGAGAAAAGCCCCAGCTCTCTCAACCTTGCTTCATAAGACATGCCCTCCAGTCCAAGCAGGATCCTAGTAAGTCTCATCTGCACCCTCTTTAGAGCTTTCACATCTTTCCTATGTGGAGGTGACCAGAACTGAACACAACAATCTAAGTGTGATCTAACCAGGGCTCTATACAGCTGCAGCATGATCTCATGGCTCAAACTCAGTCCCTGCTAATGAAAGCCAACACATAATATGCCTTAACAACGTTATCAACATGCATGGCAACTCTGAGGGATCTACGGACATGGACCCCACAATCTCTGTTCCTCTATACTGCCTAAGAATCTTGCCTTTAACCCCGTATTCTGTTAAATTTACAGTACACAGGCCTGAACTGTTCAAGGAGGTGACTCACCACTACCCCTAACTTCTCAAGAGCAATTATGGTCAACCTTACCAACAAGGCCACATTCGATGAATATTCAGGGAAAAAACATTTTTGCCACTTGAGGGCACCAGAACCCTGATGTTACAACTGTATGCTGCCATCCAATGGTAGAGTATGCGAATGCAAAAAAATGTATTTGAAGCGTGTCCATTTTTAAAAAGGAGCCTTATGGCCACGTACAAACCTTTAAAGTTTTGATGGAGAGCCTGCTTTAGTCACTAATAGATCTTGGATACATTAGTAGGCACAGTGACTTTTACAAACCGCCATACTTTCAATAAAATTAAAATAGAAGACAAGTCAGTTTTGTGCATAAACCATTCAGACTCATTTTCCACCACACGGATAGGGGGAATAGACAAGGTCTTTTTTCCTGGGGTGGGGGAGTCCAGAACTAGAGGGTATAGGTTTAGAGCGAGAAGGGAAAGATATAAAAGAGACCTAAGGGGCAACTACTTCTCACAGAATTGGTGTTTGTGTGGAATGAGATGCCAAAGGAATGGTGAAGGTTAGTACAATTGTAACATTTGAGAGGCATCTGGATGGGTATATGAATAGGAAGGGTTTGGAGGGATATGGACTGGGTGCTGGCAGGTGAGACTAGATTGGGTTGGGATATCTGGTCGACATGGACAAGTTGGACCGAAGGGTCTGTTTCCATGCTGTACATCACTATGATGACGACCTGAGGCCACACTAAGTGCCTTACATTACACACTGGACACTTGCCTTTTCTTCCATTTTCTTCATATCATCCATGTGTTTTTGTGTATTTTCTTTGAGGCTGTCATTCAGACGACGAATCTCCACTTCTGTTCCTGTTAGCTTTTTCTCCATCTCTAATTTTTCATTTGTCAATGTTTCTGTCCTTTCAGCATACTGAGCTCGTAAGAATGTATTTTCCCGCAGAGATTCCTAGAAACCATGGAAATAAATCAACAGATGGTACTTGGAGACATTGCAACCCCCCACTTGTATCTGCATTGCATATGCAAAGAAAAGATGCAAAGGTTCAAGTACACAGTGATGATTTCAGCAATAAGAACTTCAAATCAACTGGCACCATGTATTGTTCATTACATCATGGGTGATTCAAACATACCAACCTTCTCTAAGGAGGTGCTCATAGTTTCCTCCCACACCATAATAGGGCCCCAACTCCTTGTACCTGGAGCCACATGATAATATAAATACTTGGACTAAAAGATTAAGTCTTTGGGCAATGATGCAATGTATTGAGAAGTTAGCTCAGAAGCAGATGGTTGCACTTTTAAAAAAAATAAACTTGTATTGCAGAAATCTGAAGCACAGGCAAAAAATTACTAAATGGCCTCTTTGTGCCATTAAATTATATGTACACAACAGTGCACAGTGGCTGTCAAATTTGGTCCCCACTTTAAACACTAGCTATACATTGCTCTTTTGATTTTTTTTGTTCCTCCCATGCTCAGAACAGTTGGTCTACATGTTCTTGAATTTGGGACTCATTACACAAACTTCAGTTCCAAGTTACTCTTTGCCAGGAACTCCTGACAGTCCTTACACTCTCCAACCCTTCAGGCTTTTACCCTAATGTATCATTTATTACCACTTCACCATGTACCTCTTGCAATTTCACTTTGGTGGGGGGGGTCTGTTATGGACTTCAGCTCTTGTCCTAGGTATCATCAGTTAGGGAGCAGTACCTGCAGTCGGAGTATGCAGACATCACTGAGTGGAACTGAATGGCCCAGCAGGGCACTGTGCATCTGTAATTCGCTCTCCCTCATCTTCTGCTCCAAATGACTTATCTGTTGCTTCTGCCTGTAATTCCAAGTAAAAGGAATTTATAAATATACAAAAAAAGTGCGAATAATACCACACATTTTTAAAAAGATCAACTCAAGAACAGCATGAAAGTTTTCCCCCTTTAAGACATGATTAATTGATACCACTGAATAGCCAAAAGGAAGGCACATGCTGCAAGACCATAGCACGATGTATACAAACCCATAAGCTTGAGCTGATCTCCAGTTAGCCTGAAGAATATGTAGTCTCCAAGTGCAACAAATCAGTGAAACATGACACCATAGAAGAATCTCTAAATTCAGAGCACTCTTGCAGATCATAAGGGCCATGAAGATGGAAAGTGAAAAGCCAAAATAGGTGCTGAGAATTTGATGGTGGGAGGGAGCATTTTCGGCATTTGAACTGGTATATTGTACTTGAGCATTTGTGGAAACTTCAATTTGTATAAACACTTGTACATGACTCTTATGTCATGTACAAACACAGCAGGGGAATCAATGTTTTGGGCAAAAGCACTTCATTAGGAATGAGGCTCATGAGCCAACGAGGTGGAGAGGTAAATGGGAGGGGTGGGAGGTAGCTAAGAGTGCGATAAGTAGATGAAGGTGGGGGTAATGGTGAGAGGTCGGAGAGAAGTGGAGCAGAAAAGTGGGAACCTCTGGAACCCCTCCAACGGCAGCAAGGACAAAACCTCCCTGGTCCTCATCTTCCACCCCAACCACCTCTGGATACATCACATCATACTCCACCATTTCTGCCACCTATTAATGGTCCCTACCACTAGAGATATATTTCCCTCTCCATCCCTATCTGCTTTCCGTAAAGACCATTCCCTCCGAGACTCTCGTCAGGTCCATGCTCCCACCGCATCTCCCGCCTCACCTCTGTCCAAGGCCCCAAAGAAGCATCCCACGTCCTTTTGAGATTTACCTAAACTCTCACCAAGTCAGTTACAATGTTGTTAGAAAATCACAACACCAGATTATAGTCTAACAGGTTTAATTGGAAGCACACTAGCTTTCGGAGCGACGCTCCTTCATCAGGTGAAATCACCTGATGAAGGAGCGTCGCTCCGAAAGCTAGTGTGCTTCCAATTAAACCTGTTAGACTACAACCTGGTGTGTTTAGATTTTTAACTTTGTACACCCCAGTCCAACACCGGCATCTCCAAATCAAGTCATTTACTGTATCTATTGCTCCCGATACACAGTCTCCTCTACACTGGGGAGACAGGACGCCTACTTGCAGAGCACTTCAGAGAACATCTCTGGGGACACCCACACCAACCAACTCCACTGTCCAGAGGCTGAACACCCCCTCCCACACTGCCAAGGACATGCAGGTCCTGGGCCTCCTCCATCGCCAAACCCTAACCACCTAACACCTGGAGGAAGAAAGCCTCATCTTGCACTTTGGGACCTTCCAACCAAATGGAATTAATGTGGATTTCACCAGTTTCCTCATTTCCCCTCCCCCCAACCTTATTCCAGATCCAAACTTCCAACTCAGCACCGCCCTCATGATCTGTCCATCTTTCTTCCCACCTATCTGCTCCACCCTCCCCTCTGACCTATCACCATTATTCCCATCTTTATCTACCCATCACACACAGTTACCTTCCCCACCCCGACACCCCTTCCATTTATCTCTCCACTCACTGGATCGCAAGCCTCACTCCTGATAAAGGCTTTTGCCCAAAACGTAGATTCTCCTGCTCCGCTTTTCCAGCACCATACTCTGGACTCTGATCTCCAGCATCTGCAGTACTCACTTTCTCCCATGACATAAGAGCTTGATGGGGCACGATTAATTGAATTTCATTCTTTATAACCCACACTTTATCTGACCAGAGGACAGTTAGAATTAATTCTGGTTGGTAGTACATTCTTTTCCTAACAACAGCTCTAATCCAGACAGGGTACAAAAATTGCTGGAGAAACTCAGCAAGCCTGGCAGCAGTGCAGAAACAGTTAACAGTGAATCCACTGGCCCTTCTGAGAACTAATTCAGAGGGGAGGGTTTCTAAAAACTAAAAAACCGTACATACCTTTCAATAACTATCTCCTTCTCCTTCAACAAGCTTTCATTTGCTTTTATCAGTGGATCCCATTTATTAAGTTCTTGATGTGCAAAAGCAGAATAGGCTGAAGGGTATTGATGGGATCCATGGTTTAAAACCTATAGGGATAGATAGGGAAAAACAATTGTTAAACCTATTGGAAATCTCAGCATATCACTAGGAAAACCAATCCGGAGAGCAGTTTTTGACAAATGGATAGGGAGGTCAAAAAGTAGCAGAATATAATTAAACTTAGAAGGAGCAAGGATAGCAGGCCCATGCATCTGGCTGGCTAGGAAACCAACACCAAACGTAATGCAATTAACATATGGACAAGTGAAATAACACAATAAGTCTAAAAGGAAATACCAAAAAAAAGGCACTCAGACCATACCACAGAATCTTATAGTACAGAATGAAGCCACTCAACACATTTCTCAAAAGAGGTACCCAGCTACTCCCAGTCACCCTACATCCATAGCCCTCTAACTTCACTACTTTCAAATATATATCCTGCTTTTGAAACCACCTATGGGATCAACCTCCACTCTCCCAGACTACTCAATTGTTAGGGGTTTGGAATGGATTAAGTAATTTCTCATCAACTCCTAGCTCTCCTCTGGACAATCTTCAAACATTGACCCCCCACTGTCATACCAACTAGTGGAAACAGAATATACTTCTTTACTTGTCAAAAATTGTTCATAAAGATATCCAGAACTGAACACAATACTGTACTCCAAATTCTCCAATTACATCCCATTAAACAAATTGAGTTTACACTTAAGTGGCAGTGGAGAATTGTGTCTCAGTTAGGTAGACTGAAAAATCATACAGCTTAATAATCTCCTTCAAGGATGGCAACTAGAACTGGCCTAACTAGCATCCTGTACAACTTCAACATGACATCCCAACTCTGATACTCAAAAGGGCCAAGCATTGAAGGTAAGCATGCTGAATGCCTTTTAACAACTCCATCTATAGGTGATGCAAACTTGGTCTCCCGCCAACATAAGGACGATGTTGTGAAACTTGAAAGGGTTCAGAAAAGACTTAAGGATGTTGCCAGGTTAGAGCTATAGAGAGGCTGAATATGCTGGGGCTGTTTTCCCTGGAGTGTCAGAAGCTAAAGGGTGACCTTAGAGGTTTATAAAATCATGAAAGGCATGGATAGGGCAAATAGACAAGGTCATTCCCTGGGTGTGGGAGATTCCAAAACTAGAGGACATAGGTTTAGGGTGAGGGAGGAAGAGGGCTTTCAAAAAGAGGGACCTTGGGGCAACTTTTTTTTAAAATCGAGGGCAGTCAGTGTATGGAATGAGCTGCCAGAGGAAGTGGTGGAGGTTGGTACAATTACAACATTTAAAAAAGGCATCTGGATGGGTATATGTATAGTAAAGGGTTAATAGGGATATGGGCCAAGTACTGGCAAATGGAACTTGATTAATTTAGGATATCCAATATGGAGAAGTTAGAGCGAACGGTCTGTTTCTGTGCTGTACATCTGTGACTAATTAAGGTACTTGAATTCCCACTGTATAGGTCCTTCCCTTATTAGACTTACCACAATACAATACCTCATATTAACCCAAATTAAACTCCATCTGCCACTCTTCAGCCCATTGACCTGACTGAATAATATCTTTATAAATCTTAGATAACCTTATTCAGTGTCCACTATACCACAAATTTTGGTGCCATCTGCAAAAACCATGCAATCTACATTCCCATAGAAATCATTTATAAAAAAAATGACAAGAGTGGACCCGGCACAGATCCCTGTCAAACACCTCTGGTCACAGGCCTCCAGTCTGAAAAATAACTCACCACCATAATTGTCTCATGCTGGTAACCACATCTGGTATCCAATCGGCAAAGTCACCCTGAATCCCATGTGATCTGGCTTTACTAGTTGATCTACCATGTGGAACCTTGTCAAAGGCTTTAATAAAAGTCCAATTACTGTTCTGCCCTCAATCCTTCTGGTTGCTTATTCCAAAACCTCAATGAAGTTTGAGAGAAAATTTCCCTTCGCACTAAATCATGCTGACTATCCCTAATCATTCTTTACCTCTTCAATTCATAAATCTTTTTTCTTGTATAACCTTAGATGTTGGAGTTGTAAGACTGACTTAAGACATTTATCACAAATTTGAAAGCAATTGCTACCATTCTATGCGTGACAACTGCTCAACAGCAAGTGAAAACGGCACAAGTTTTTCTATCCTTTCATAGGATGTGGGTGTCAGTCAGATCAACATTTGTTGCCCATCCCTAGCTGTCCTTTAACTACGTGGCTTGCTAGGTCATTGCAGAGAGCAATTAAGAAATCAAATCAATTCTCATCGCTGAGAGTTGGGAATCACAGGTATGCCAGTCCAAGGAAGAACAGTGAACTTTCATTCCTAAAAGACATGCACGAATCAGATGCGTTTGTCTCTCCAGTCACTGTTACAGAAATTAGTTTTATTTCAGACTTCTTTTTAAGTTGATTGAATTTAAATTCTACTAGCTGCCATTGTGGGATTTGAAACTAATTCCTCCAGAACTAGCTCTTTAGGATTACTAGCCCAGTGGTGTTACTAGGGCACCAAGCATTAGCCCAAGAGACCATTGAAACTGTTGGGCTTCCTCATGCCCTGCAGAGCAGAGATCTGCTCAATCTCAAACTGAATGTAAGGATATTACCTGCATTTGTTCCACTTGCTGCCGAAGGCTCTCCAATTGTTGCTGCTGCCATGCTGTTATGTCACCAGGTTTATCATTAGAGTGATCATACTGTTTCCCACGTGCTTGTTCTTTTAGCCACACCGGAGCCCAAAGTGCTTGCTGTGCATGTAAGCTATGGAGTCCTTCAGGAACAGAGCCTGCACCATTAGGTCGCAAACAAGCTCTCTGTCCCAACAGCCCACTGTTAGCAGACACGTTTTTGCTCTCTGGTAAGGATTTAAAAGTCATATTGGAGATACTACAGCTATCCTTGCCTCCAGCTCCATTAATATCATGAGATTGTCCTGCTTGGCTGCATTCTTGAAATCTGTGCCTAGGATCGTCGTACATAGTGTTCAAAAAAGTAGACTGATTCAAAGTTGGTTCGATATTAGGAGTTTCAAATTTTCGTACCATCTCATCTGATCTTAAATATTCTGTATTTGGATAGGAGTTGTCAAGCACATTCAATGTAGGTCTGTTTGTTGAATCTACAGGTAAAGGTTTAATACCAATAAAAGGTTCTTCCATTTTGACCACTCTGGTCTCAAAGTTAGAAACATCCAGCCCATTCAACTTGGAATAAGATGACAACTGCTTTCCAGATCTTTGATCCGGAGTGTCTGACAGATCACTTGGCTGTACGGATACAGAACTGAAACCAGAATCACTCACTGGATGGAGACTAGATGAAGTGTTACCGGAGGTAGAAGGCATGACATGTGCAGTAGGGATGACAGACAGTGAGCGGATAGGTTTGAATGAGGAACACCCACTGGAGCTGCAGAAATCTGTAAAAGATGAAAAGACAGTTAGAAACAAAATTTACACCAAGAACAGGTACAGACCGCCTAGAAACTTTCAATGATTTGTGTTCCTTCAGAGATATCTCAGCTTTTCAAAAAAGTTTCTCCAAAGTTTGTTAAAAGAGGTAACTTTTGGGTATGCATTAAAAAACTATCACCCCACCCTGTTCCAAATCTGCAAAGATTTGATTTTTCTCTGCTCATTGGTACTGTTGGCTAGGCCAGCATTTATTGCCCATCCTAAATGGCCCAATGGATGGTTCAGAGTCAATGACCTTGTTGGGGATCTGGAGTCGCAATGACAAATTCAAATATACCTCAAGAACGTTAACCTGGAGTTCTGTAATACTAGTCTATTAACATTGCGATCACACCACTAATGTCATATGCTTTATTGACTATTTTATCCAAGTATGTTGTCAGTTTGATGGAACTGTGGATCTGCACATCTAGATTCCTCTGTTTGATCTTAAAGAGTTCTGCCATTTACTGCTCCCCTCCCTCCTGCATTAGATCTTCCAAAATGTAGGACCTTGCATTTGTACAGATTAAATTCCACCTGCCATTTCTGCCCAAGTCTCCAGCCTATCTATATCGTGTTGTATCTTCTGGCAGTCCTCTTCTGTCTGCAAACTTATCAGGCCATCTACATTCTCCTCCAAATTTTTAAAAATATATTATTTTATTTCCTCCCACAGTCCAAAAGTGTGCAGGTTAAGTGAATTGGCCATGTTAAATTGCCTATTGTGTTAGGTGATGGGATAAACGTAGGGGAATGGGTGTGGGTGGTTGCACTTCAACAGGTCAGTATGGACTTGTTGGGCTGAAGGGCCTGGTTTCCACACTAAGTAATCTAATCACAAACAAGGTTTCCAACACTGATCCCTGTACAATACTAATCACAGATTTCCAATAAAAACACCTATCCACTGCTACTTTGTTGAGTAAACCAGTTCTATATCCATCACAAGCTCACCGTGAATTACAAGAATGAAGTCACATGCATCAGCCTGCCATGAGAGACTTTGTCAAAACCTTTGCTAAAGCCAGAGCAGAAGAGTCGGACATCGCACAGAGCTGTGGTAATAGGAGACTCCATAGTGAGAGGAACTGACCGGGGTTTGTATGGCAGCAGGCGGGACTTAAGGATGGTGTGTTGCCTTCCTGGTGCCAGGGTTAAAGACATCACAGACAGAGTGCAGGAAATCCTCAAGGGCAAAGGTGAAGAGCCAGAGGTGATGGTACATGTCAGCACAAATGACATTGGGAAGGGGAGGAACATACTAACTAGGAAGGCGGCAGAAAAGCAGGACGTCCAGGGTGATTACATCCAGTTTGCTTCCAGTTCCTCAGGCTGGTGAGGCCAGAAACAGGGAGATAACGGACTTGAACATGTGGCTGGGGAACTGGTGCAGGAAGCAAGGAGTTAAATTCTTGGATCACTGGGTATGTTTTGTGGTAAGCATAAATTATACAAGAGATGGTTTGCACCTTAATAGGTTGGGGACCAGCATTCTGGCAGGCAGGTTTGCTACTGCAACACAGCTACGTTTAAACTAAGATGTCGGTGGGGGGGGGGCGGGGGGGGAGAGGGGGGGGAAAAGAAGAGAGAAGAGAGAGGGGTACTGGATGTTTAAGAAGGAAATTGAAGGGAATGTTAGAACAAGGGAAGTCAAGACAGACAACTGTACCAATGAAGCAGAAAACTCAAAAAAGGGATCATGCTGTAAGGTTGAGTGAAATAGGAGTTGATGGGAACGGTGAGGGCAGTAACAAATTAAAAATACTATATATGAATGCACGAAGCATGAGAAATAAGATGGATGAGCTTGAGGCTCTTTTGGAAATTGGCAGATACAATATTGTGGGGAAAACTGAGACATGGCTTCAAGTGGACAGGGCCTGGGAAATGAATATTTGAATATTATGTGCTATTATAAAAGGACAGACTGACGGGCAGAGGGGTGGGCTGGCCATGTTGGTAAGGGATGATATTCAGTCCCTTGCGCGGGGGGGACCTAGAAGAATCAGGGGATGTAGTGTCAGTATGGACAGAGCTGAGAAATTCTAAGGGTAAAAAGACCCTCTTGGGAGTTATCTACAGGCCGCCAAACAGTAGTCTAGATGTCGGATGCAAGTTAAAACAGGAGCTGTAATTGGCCTGTCGCAAAGATGTTACTACAGTTGTTAAGGGGGATTTCAACACGCAGGTAGACAGAGAATCAGGATGGTATTGGACCTCAAGAGAGAGACTTTGTGGAGTGCCTCAGAGATGGATTCTTAGAACAGCTGGTGCTGGAGCCTACCAGGGAGAAGGCAATTCTGGATCTGGTATTGTGCAACGAACCAGAATTGATCAGGGACCTCGAAGTGAAGGAGCCATTGGGAAGTAGTGACCATAATACAATAAGCTTCAATCTGCAATTTGAGAGGGAGAGGGTACAATCGGAAGTGACAATATTTCTGTTGAATAAAGGGAACTATGGAGCTAGCCAAAGTTCAATGGTGCAATACCTTAGCAGGGATGATAGTGGAGGAACAATGGCAGATATTTCTATGTATAATGCAGAAGCTGCAGGATCAGTTCATTCCAAAAAGGAAGATCGATCCTAGGAGGCGGCATGGGTGGCCGTGGCTGATGAGGGAAGTTAAGAAACATATAAAGATAAAGGGAAGAAGTATAACACAGCAAAGATAAAGTGGGAAAACGGAGGACTGGGAAGCTTTTAAAGAACAGAGAATTACTAAGAAGGAAATACGCAGAGAGAGAAAAAAAAAAGAGGTATAAAAGGTAAACTGGCCAAAAATATAAAGGAGGATAGTAAAAGCTTTTTTAGGTATGTGAAAGGCAAAAAAAAAAATGGTTAAGACAAAAATTGGGCCCTTGAAGACAGAAACAGGGGAATATATTACGGGAAACAAAGAAATGGCAGAAGAATTGAATTGGTACTTCAGATCTGTGTTCACTGGGGAAGACACAAGCAATCTCCCTGAGGTAACAGTGGCTGAAGGACCTGAACTTAAGGGAATCTATATTTGCCAGGATTTGGTGTTGGAGAGACTGTTAGGTCTGAAGGTTGATAAGTCTCCGGGGCCTGATGGTCTACATCCCAGGGTACTGAAGGAGGTGGCTCGAGAAATCATGGATGCATTGGTAATTATTTTCCAGAGTTCAGTAGATTCGGGATCAGTTCCTGCAGATTGGAGGGTGGCCAATGTTATACCACTTTTTAAGAAAAGGCGGGAGAGAGAAAGCAGGAAATTATTGACCAGTTAGTCTGACCTCAGTGGTGGGGAAGATGCTGGAGTCTATTATTAAGGATGAAATTATGACACATCTGGATAGTAGTAACAGGATAGGACAGAGGCAGCATGGATTGATGAAAGGGAAATCATGCTTGACTAATCTTCTGGAATTTTGAGAGGATGTAACTCTGAAGATGGACGAGGGAGATCCAGAAGATGTAGTGTACTGGACTTTCAGAAAGCTTTCGATAAAGTCCCACATAGGAGGTTAGTGAGCAAAATTAGGGTGCATGGTATTGGGGGAAAAGTACTGACTTGGATTGAATGTTGGTTTCCTATCAGCCAACCAAGAGTAGGATAAATGGCTCCATTTCGGAATGGCAGGTAGTGACCAGTGGGGTACTGCAGGGATCAGTGCTGGGACCGCAGCTTTTTACAATATATGTTAATGATATAGAAGAAGGTATTAGCAATAACATTAGCAAATTTGCTGATGATTCTAAGCTGGGTGGCGGGGTGAAATGTGATGAGGATGTTAGCAGATTACAGGGTGACCTGGACAGGTTAGGTGAGTGGTCAGATGCATGGGAGATGCAGTTTAATATGGATAAATGTATGGTTATCCACTTTGGTGGCAAGAACAGGAAGGCAGATTACTACCTAAATGGAATCAACTTAGGTAAAAGGGGCAGTACAGAGAGATCTGGATGTTCTTGTACACCAGTCAATGAAGGTAAGCATGCAGGTACAGCAGGTAGCGAAGAAGGCTAATAGCATGCTGGCCTTCATAACGAGAGGGATTGAGTATAGAAGCAAAGAGGTGCTTCTGCAGCTGTACAGGGCCCTGGTGAGACCACACCTGGAGTACTGTGTGCAGTTCTGATCTCCAAATTGGAGGAAAGACTTTCTGGCTATTGAGGGAGTGCAGCATAGGTTCACGAGGTCAATTCCTGGAATGGCAGGATTACCTTACACTGAAAGACTGGAGCGACTGGGCTTGTATCCCCTTGAGTTTAGAAGACTGAGAGGGGATCTGATTGAGACATAAGATTATGAAAGGATTGGACATTCTGGCAGCAGGAAACATGTTTCCGCTGATGAGCGAGTGCCGAACCAGAGGACACAGCTTAAAAATATGGGGTAGACCATTTAGGACAGAGATGAGGAGAAACTTCTTCACCCAGAGAGTGGGGTCTGTGTGGAACACTTTGCCCCAGAGGGCAGTGGAGGCCCAGTCTCTGGATTCATTTAAGAAAGAGTTGGATAGAGCTCTCAAAAGATAGTGAAATCAAGGGTTATGGAGAGAAGGCAGGAACAGGATACTGATTAAGGATGATCAGCCATGATCATAATAAATGGTGGTGCAGGCTCGAAAGGCAGAATGGCGTACTCCTGCACCTATTGTCTATTGTCATTGTAGACGAGTTACCACCCTGTCCAAATCATCTTTGCCTTTTCCTTTAAAAACTCAACAAAGGTTTGGAGGCATGACCTTCCCTGCACAAAACCATGCTGATCATTGCTAATAAGTTCATATTTTTCCAAATTGGAGTAAATCCTATCCCTGAAAATCTTCTCCAATAAATCTCCCTCGCACTGACATAAGGCTCTCCCCCATAACTGGTCTTTAAAAGATTTCCATATGCCACCCCCCGCAGTGCTTGCCTAATATGAATTATTGCTTGCCTAGATGAATTTAACTTCCCCCAAAGCACTTGGCACAAACCAAGTCACAGTCAAAACAGAATGTTGGTGATCTTGCCGGATAACAAGGTCCTGATGCTTGGCAACACTACATTACCCAGCAGTCAATTATCCAGAATTCCAGTAACCAAATGAAATACTCTCCGCCTGTGTCCTACAGATAGAGGTTCCTCTGTATATGGGATGTTGAAATCACCCACCAGAACAACCTTGTTGTTTTACTCTTTTCCATAATCTGCCCACATATCTGTTCCTCTATCATCCACGGGCTGTTGGGAAGATCTAGCCTCCATGAACTACCAGAACCAGTACAACAGTTGAACCTGTACTGGTGCTGAATCACACGAGACAACGGAGCTAGCCAACCCATAATCAAAAATCTAAAAAATGAGAGAGAGATACAAATGATATCTGCACACTTTCTTCCACAAAACCGAGGGGGCCTAAAATGCCCTCCTCCAGTGAGTCTCACTCCACTTTTCTCCATTGTCAGGTTGAATCCCAATGCAAACTCCTTTCAGACAGCCAGCTGTGCAAAGGTAGAGTTAAAAATGAAAAAGGTTCGGTTAGAGCATACAATTTCTAACTAGTAAAGCACAGAATGATAATTTTTTTTTAAAAAAAAGTGAGGACAGTTGTACAGGCCATTTTGAAGTTGATCACAAGTTAATTTGATAATTGTGTATAAATTATGAAAGTTGCTTTCAAACAGTGGAACAAATTCAAATTTAACTAAACATTTCAACAAAGTTGCAACATTAGTTATTTGCTCATTTGCGATAGGCAAAATCAATTAAGAAATATTGTATCATAATAAACATTAACAAACCTTCAATTACTATCCCCATGCAGCAATTAGTGGCAACACTAACCTCAGGCAGTTATAGATATTATTAAAGAATCAAGTTTTTAAAAAATCCAGCAGCAGCCATGGAAAAAAAACAAACTATTTTTAGACACTATCCATGGGAGTTTAAGATAGTCAAGGCAGTGTTGTTGTAGCTATTAATGGGAGATTGAACAACACTCATGCAATCATTTATAAATTAGTTGAAGGTTGAAACAAAACTGGAAATGAAGTCCGAAATGCTGATCTATTAATAATCTTATTCAATTGAAACAAAACAACTTACCTTCAGGAGTATTCAGATTGTAACATCTTCCTCAAAATAAAATCCATATATGCAACAAAAACTTTCTAAAAGTACTCAGCGAAGTGCCCTAACCTCCACCTCAGACACTAGTTTCGTTCAAACATTTATTGATCAGCAACACTCCATAAATTAATCTAAACTGCATTAAATATGGTCATGTTGAGTTGTTGGGTAGGAGAAGTAAGTACATCCCGTTCCATTTAGTCAGTGAGAATACTGGCAGAGGAAAAAAAAAGGATTGCTGGTATATTTAGCACCACTTCTCACATTTCAAAACTGGAAACAGACAGCTTATTCTAGGTCCCTACGAACTTAGATTTACAAGTGGGATTTTGAGAAAACATTCCAACAACCCAAGAATTTCACACAAATGCATGTTTCTATACACTACTTATGTGGAGTTCAAGCTAGTTTAAAACACACAATAAGGAAATCTTGATCAATGCCAGATCTAAACAAAAATGCACAATGCCATTCAGCAAAGGCAGCAAACCTTTTACTAACTCTCTGAAAGTAGGTTATAAGTAACTAAATTTTAGGATTCTGCCCGAGGCTTTCAGTACTTGCAGATTTTTCTTTCAATTCCTTTAATAAGATTTGGGTACCTCAGCAAAAGAGAGAAAAAAAAAAGCTTAGAAATTTAAATTTGTAGGAACACCATTACCTACTTGACTAACATTTGGCCAGCACCAACCATAAATAAGACATACAAGACCAGCGTAAGAATTGTTAAGCTGCAGCTGGGGAATGGGCAACACGATGGCTCAGTGACTTGCACTGCTACCTCAGCACCAGGCACCCACATTCGAAGCTACCCTCAGCAAATGTTTGCTTGTATTCTCCATGTCTGCGTGGGTTTCCTCCCACGGTCTAAAGTTGTGCAAGTTAGGTAGGTTTGCCACGGGATGTGTGAGCTTACAGGGATTTGGGGTGGGGGTGGATCCTGTGTGGCATGCAATTCAGAGGGTCAGTGCGAATTTGATGAGCCGAATGGCCTGGTTCTACACTGCAAGGATTCTGTGACTCTAAATGAATAGAGTATGCAATTCTGGGCACCACATTATAAGAAGGATGTGAACGCACTGGAAATACTGCAGAAGCAGTTTACAAGAATGGTTCTAGTGACGAGGAGCATCATATTTGAAAAATAGATTGAAGAAGTAGCTGTGACTGTTCTACTTGAAGGAAAGCCAGTTAAAGGGTGATCTAAAATATGGTTTCCAAAATCATGAGTGGGCTGTGGAGTACATAGGCAGAGGAAAAAAGAACAAAGTACAAGAAAGCATAAATTGAAAGTGATCTGCAAAAGCAGCAAGGAAAAAAAAACGGTTTTCACTTTGCAGGAAGTCAGGGTAAGGAGTACATTGCCTGTAAGTGTGATGAAAGCACATTGAATGGAGATATTCAACACTGGACGAGCCCAGAGCTTGAAAAGAAAAAAAGGAACAACCTCACACACTCTTACCAAAGTCATGACAAGGGCAACACAATGTGTCATCTGATTAATTAAACTGGTAGATCAGGGATCCAAGATGGCGGCAACTCAGCAAGTCTGAGTCTGTAGTGCTCCTCCCAAGACCTAGGCAAAGTGGGCCACCCTCCTCCACCACACTCACCAAATCAAATAAAAATAGTTTTTACTTAATGTAATTAGTAGTTTAGTACTAAAATTTATACAGTTCAGTCTCCTGTAAAAATGATTAGGGGGAAAAAAGGTGCCCGCAGTTCTCAGTAGGCAGGAGCCCCTCCCCAGCTGCAGCAGAGGCACCCACAGCTATCCCGGGGGCCTTACCTATGGTGGCAAGCCTCACGGAAATAATCTCCAAACTTGATGCAAAGATCGATGCTTTCATAGAAGAGTCCAAAGTCGGTGGAATTCATTCTCAGCCGCACTACAAAAGCGCGGCCGAGGCATCAAAGAAATTGAACGCCAAGTCGGAGGGGCAGATTCTCGAGGTCGTCGAAAAAATATTAGTTTGCTGGGCCATCCCGAATGGGAAGGCGGCCGCCAGCTTACAAGGTTCCTTGAACAGTGGCTTCCACAGCTATTGAATCTGGAGGCTGGATCAGGCCAGGGGGTTGAATGGGCCTACCGGGTTGCAATACGTGGGCCTGGCTTGAACCAGTGCTCCAGCCCAGTCCTGTTCTGGCTGCAGAGCTACAAGGTGAGGCAGATGCTCTTGGAAGCCTCCAGAAATCTTGGGAAAGATCCCCAAAGCCATGACTCATAACTGATCCAAGATTATGTTATTTCAGGACTCTTCCCCAGCTTTGCTTCATCAAATGCCTTCCTCTTTCGGAAGAAACAGCTTAAGGGATTTAAACATTCAATACTCCTTGGGCTACTCAGCTATACTATGCTTTAGCCATGAAATGTCCGTGTATAACTTGTGGATCACCGGAGAAGGCCAAGGAACTTTTGGACTCAGACAAATAATAAGAGTTAATTGATGTTGTTTTAGAACATAGAAACATAGAAAAATACAGCGCAGTACAGGTCCTTCAGCCCTCGATGTTGCGCCGATCCAAGCCCACCTAACCTACACTAGCCCACTTTCCTCCATATGCCTATCCAATGCCCTTTTAAATGTCCATAAAGAGGGAGAGTCCACCACTGTTACTGGCAGGGCATTCCATGAACTCACGACTCGCTGAGTAAAGAATCTACCCCTAACATCTGTCCTATACCTCCCACCCCTTAATTTAAAGCTATGCCCCCTTGTAATATCTGTCTCCATACGTGGAAAAAAAGGTTCTCATGGTCAACCCTATCTAAACCCCTAATCACCTTGTACATCTCTATCAAGTCACCCCTAAACCTTCTTCCAATGAAAATAGCCTCAAGTGCCTCAGCCTTTCCTCATACGATCTTCCTACCATACCAGGCAACATCCTGGTAAACCTCCTCTGCACCCATTCCAGTGCCTCCACATCCTTCCTATAGTATGACGACCAAAACTGCACACAATCCTCCAGATGCGGCCGGACCAGAGTCTTATACAACTGCAACATAACTTCAGGACTCTGGAACTCAATTCCTCTGCCAATAAAAGCCAATATGCCATAGGCCTTCTTCACAGCACTATTTACGTGGGTGGCAACTTTCAGAGATCTGTGTACATGCTCACCAACATCCCTCTGCTCATCCAAACTACCAAGTATCCGACCATTAGCCCAGTACTACATCTTCTTGTTACTCTTACCAAAGTGAATAATTTCATACTTACCTACATTGAACTCCATTTGCCACCTTTCTGCCCAGCTCTGCAGATTATCTATATCCCGCTGTAACCTGCCACATCCTTCCTCACTGTCAACAACTCCACCGACTTTCGTATCATCCGCAAACTTGCTCACCCAACCTTCTAGACCCTCCTCCAGGTCATTTATAAAAATGACAAACAGCAATGGTCCCAAAACAGATCCTTGCGGAACACCGCTAGTAACTGCACTCCAAGATGAACCTTTACCATCAACTACTACCCTCTGTCTTCTTCCAGCCAGCCAATTCCTAATCCAAACCTCCAACTCAACCTCAATGCCATACCTCAGAATTTTTTGCAGTAGCCTACCATGGGGAACCTTACCAAATGCCTTACTAAAATCCATATACACCACATCTACTGTTTTACCCTTGTCCACCTCCTTAGTCACCTTCTCAAAGAATTCAATAAGGTTTGTGAGGCACGACCTGTCCTTCACAAAACCATGCTGACTATCCTTGATCACATCATTCCTATCCAGATGTTCATAAATCCTATCCCTTACAATTCTCTAAGAATTTGCCCACAACAGAAGAGAGAGACTCACCGGCCTATAATTACTAGGGTCATCCCTACTCCCCTTCTTGAACAAGGGAACCACATTTGCTATCCTCCAGTCTTCTGGCACTATTCCTGTAGACAACGAGGACATAAAAATCAAGGCCAATGGCTCTGCAATCTCCTCCCTTGCTTCCCAGAGAATCCTAGGATAAATGCCATCAGGCCCAGGGGACTTATCTACATTCACCCTTTCCAGAATTTACAACATCTCTTCCCTACATACCTCAAAGCCATCCATTCTAATTAATTGTGACTCAATATTCACATCGGCAACATGTGAATATCGGCAATTTGTCCTACCCCCACCCCGGTTTACCCCCATTTTTTTCCCCTTTCATTATCTTACTGTTTAATATTATCTCCAGGTTCATCCTTTACTCAGCAATTTCCTTTCCCCTTTTTTTAAAAATATATAGGCCAGAGGGTCTAGTTAATGTAGGGTGGGGGGGGGGGGGGGGGGGGGGGGGGGGGGGGGGAGAGAAGGTGGCTACCTTATCTTATCTTTGTCCTTGGGAGCGGGGTTGTTTTCCCCTGTTAATTTTGTATTAATATTTAATTATTATTTGCTGAGACTGTAATTATATGTTCATATAATGGTATTAACATTATCAAATATATCCAGGTGTCGGTGCGGGTGGGTGGGGGATAGGGTACTCACTTAGTTCTAGTTCAATACTATACTTGAAATTTTCTTTATCCTATCGTGGGGTACCTGGGTCAAGAGTGGGGCACTGGTTGGGAGAGGTCATGATGGGTTTTTTTGGGAAGGAAGTGATGCCCCCTGGGAATAAAGGGGAGGATCTCCATTTAAATAAGTTTTATACTTTTTCTTTTACTATTTAGAAATAGTTTTTATTATATTGATCTGAATATACTAAACAGCTTTTTTATTTTTGTGAATTTTATATGCTCTATGCTCAGAATGTTTTGAATAAATACGGGTTTTGTTGCGATCTGATGTTAACACATTCTGAGTATGTATATCACTGCTCAATGTACATGTTATCCGTTGGATTTTTTTTCCCCTCTTGAATAATGTAAGAATTTTAATGATACAACAACCAGAGTGTAAGTTAGATGAGTAGTTAGTTGAGTTTTGTCTTTTTTTTCCCTCTCGGTATTTTTTTTTCTTGTTTGATAGATTTTGGTGATCATTTATTTAAGATTTAACTGTACATCAGTGTTTATACTTGGGTTTTTTAAAGTTTTTTTGTAAACTTGTTAAAACAAGTTAAAATTCTCAATAAAAAGCTCTTTAAAAACTGGTAGATCAAGGTCAAAGATTGCATTATTTAATTGCATTTTTAAAACAACAAAAAAAAAGTATCCATAGTCAGATTGCCACAAAAAAAAGGTTGAAATATGAAGTACATGTAAATGAATATAGAATGTTGACAAAATTTGCTTTTATCATTAAATAGCTCTCAATAGTCATAGCCAAGGGAGATCAAACATCAAGGGAAAGCATAAAGTGAAATATTGAAGGCCAGAGTCCATTATTAAGGATGAGACTGAAGTACTTGGAAGCGTGTGGTAAAATAAAGCAGAGTTAGTACAGCTTTGGCAAGTGTAGGTCATGCATGGCAAATCTGTTCAAATTCTTTGAGGAGATAACGAGCAAGTTAGACAAAGGAGAGCCAGTAGGCATGATCTCTTTGTAGATCTTTGACAAGGTGCTGCACAGGAAGCTGCTAAATAAGAGAAAAGCCCATTGTGTTAGAGGCAAGATAGAGGATTGGCTGACAGACAGAAGGTACAGACTAGGTAATATAAAAGGGGTCTTTTTCACAATGGCAGGATGACTAGTGGAAGTCCACATGGATTCATGTTAGGGCTACATCTATCCACATGATACATTAATGATCAGGACAAAGGAATTGGAGGCATTGTTGCTATGTTTGCAGATGACACAAAAGCTAAGGGGAGGAACAGGTAGTGTTGAAATAGTGAGGAGGCTGCAGAAGGAGTTGGACAAGTTAGGTGAGCGTACAAAGTGATAGCAGATGGAATACAATGTGGGAAAAAAAGTGTAGGAAGAGGAGAAGTGTGGACTATTTCGGAAATCTTAAGCATAAAAAAATTCTTGGGAATCCTATTTCAGGATTTTAAGGTTAAATTGAACCAACGTGTCAGGAAAGCAAATGCAATGTTAGCATTCATTTCAGGACAGCTAGAACACAACAGCATAGATAAACTGCTGAGTCTGTGTAAGGCTCTGGTCAGACCACACATTGAATATTGTGAGCGGTTTCAGGTGCTGTAGGATGTACTGGCATCAGAGGGGTGTGGTTATGCAAGGAGAGTTCGAGGACTCTAACTGTACTTTATGGAGTTTGCAGGATAAGGGAAATCCAATTGATACTTGCAGAATATGGAGATGGGGTGAATAGGGTGAACATGGTAAATATTCCACTCGTAGAAGATGCTACTACAACTTGAGAATAAGGGTGGAGGGTGGAGGGAGAGAACAGTGCACTTGTGGAACTCATTACCATATTATGCTGTGGAGGACAAGTCATTAAACATATTTAAGACAGAAATATGTATCCCCTTATTAATCAAGAACTTAAGGTTTACAGGACATGGGGTTTAGAAACATTCCAGCAGTGATCAAAATGTGGAGCAGGCTCGGTGGGCTGAATAGCCTAATTCTGCTCCAAATTTTAATGTTTTACGGTTGTATAAAGGCAACATATTAACATGCATAGAAGATTGGTTGGTTACTGGGGGGTAAAAGATGTACACAAGTGGGTCACTTCCAGAACAGCAGGATGAATCACAAGTGGTGAATCACAATCATGCAAGGGCCTCAATTATTTATAATCTACATAAATAACATATTTGCTGATTCAAAGATTCAATGAGAGTAGGTTGTAAACATTATACTCAAGTTTGTTTATGAAAGCTTTGGCAAATATCTTTAAGATAGGAAACTGAACTTGCCCTCTTTGGTAAGAGGTGTAGAAAAGCAGCCAATTATTTAAGATGGAGAGAAATTACAGTCATAGAGCTGTAGAGATTGGAAACAGACGCTTCGGCCCAACTCGTCCACGCTGACCAGATATCCTAAATTAATTTAATTCCATTCGCCAGCATTTGGCCCATATCCCTCCAAACCCTTCTTATTCATATCTCCATCCAGACGCCTTTTAATTGTACCAGCTTCCACCATTTCATTCCATGCACCACGCTCTGCACAAGAAAGTTGCCCCTTAGGTCCCTTTTAAAATCTTTTCCCTCTCACCTTAAACCTATGGACGGAGGTACAGAAGGATTTGGGAGCTTTGGTATGTGATTCAAAGTTAATATGCAGGCACATATTGCATTAAGAAATTAGTCTTTCCAAGCTTTCTGTATCAGATAGTGGCATTCCTGTTGTCACTTCCTTAACAATATTGGGAAAGACTGAAGCAAAATTCTTCTGAGCAAGGATCCCTGAAATCAGGAGGGAATGACTCCAGGCCTCAGCCAACCATTCAAGTGCACCAAATTTGGTACATCATTTGAAACAGCCATAAAAGGATTGTATTTTCAGTGCCTGAGTTATGGTAATGCTAGCCCGAGTCACTGCAGTACATTTAGTGTAGGTATACACCCACAATGCTGTTAAAGAGGGAGCTCCAGGAATTTTTACATAGAAACACAAAATAAGTAGGCCATTAAACCCTTCAAGCCTACTCCACCATTCAACGCAATTATGTTCCTACTTTTGCCCCACACTATTTGGTCTCTTTAATCCGAATAACTATATTTAATTCCTTGAAAACACTCACTGTTTTTGCCCCAACTCCTTTCTGTGGCAAAGAATTATACAGACTTGCCACATTCTGGGTGAAGAAATTCCTCATCTCAATCCAAAATGACTTATTCCATATCCTTAAACTACAATCCCTGGTCAAAATCATTCTTTCTGCACTTATTTGGTCTGGCCCTAGTAGTATTTAATAGGTTTCTATGCAATCACTTCTCATTCCAAGCTCAAATGAACTCTGAATCAATTGATTTCAGTCTCTCTTCATGCTATCCTAGGAATCAGTGTAGCAAACCTTTGCTGCACTCCCTCTATCGCCAGAGCATTCTTCCTTAGATAAAAGTAGACCAAAACTGCACAGTTCTTCAGTTGTGGTCTTATGAGACTCTGTACAATTGCAGCATTTGCATTCTTCGCATGTTCAGATCACTAGCAACAGTTTTGTTTCAGTACACTTTTTGCCTTCTTCAGCTTGCTGCATCTGCATACTTTCGGCAATTGGTGCACAAGGACAACCAAGCCTCAATGAACTTTACCCTTTCCCAATCTGTGTCAACACAGTCTTCCTGTTTTTGCTACTAAAAAAAAAGTGACAACCTCACATTTATTCACATTGCACTCCATTTGTGCAGACACTCAATCTTCCCAAATCACTGCAGTGTCTCTACACCCTTGTCACAGTCACTCACCTTTGTCTCATCTAAAATCTTAATACGTATGGAGAGTAGTAAAGGTCCAAGCACTAACCCCTGCAGTACCACATCTACTGGCTTTCCTTTAAATTAACTCTTAGTTACATTCGGGAAGTGTAAGTAGATTCATCAAGCATGATTCCTTTTGTAAATCCATGCCATCCATCCTGCCACTGTTTGCCAAGTGGCTCTATTAAATTTCTCAGGGACTCTAGCATTTTCCCTACTACCAATGCCAGGCTAACTGTAAATTCTGTTTATTTCTTAAATTAAAAAGGAAGTAATAAGGAATGAGGCTCCAATGCCATAAGAACTATTTGAGTGTCTATGGAATCTTGACAGATGATCACTTATGCATCCATTATTACTAGGATCACTTCCTATGTCCTTTAGGATGTAGATTAAACATCACATCCTGGAAATTTAAATTTAACTCAATTTCCTAAAACCATCTCCTAACCAAGACTGATTTCCTTCAGTTCTGCACTGTCTGATGGACACATAGTCACCAACATTTTTGGGAAATATCCATGCTGCCCTTCATGAAGGCAGAATAAAAATATATATTTTACTGATTTGCTACCTTTGTTCCCCAATTTAAAAAAAATTCTGATGAAGGGACTACACAATTCATCTTCAGTATCTTTTTTCTCTTCATATACCTATAGAAGCTTTTACAATCAGTTTGTATGTTTACCACAAGCTTACTCCCATATTCTATTTTCTCCTTATCCTCTTTTGCTGAAATCTAAACTGCTGACAATCCTCAGGTCTGCTGCTTTATTTTGGGCCAACTTTGAACTCTTTCCTTCATTATACTAGTCGCCCTTATTAGCCAGAATCTGGTCACCGAGAGAATTTTATTTCTGCACTTGATAGCAAAGTGCAATTGTTGCAATTCCTCCATGCAAACCTTAATTTTTGCCATTGACTATTCACTGTCACCACTTTGTAAAATTTCCCAACTTAATCATAGACAGCTCACTTCATACCACCATGATTGCCTTTAGTAAGATTTACAGCCCTAATCCCAGAATCATTTGTTTGGAAGGTGTAGTCTATGCAGCTTTAGTGAACGTCTGCAGAGTACATCTGGTATGTGATACACACTGCCATTACTGTGTCAGTCCAAATTGTGCAGAATGGAGTTGAAACCAAAAAAAAGCAGGACAACCAAAGCTATTTACTAAATGTTTACAACTTCATAAAGCTTGGCATTGCAAGGACGAGAGAAATAATTACACGCCATTAAATTTTTCTTGTTACCTTCCTGCTTCACCTCAAGGCATTATCCTGATTTAACTGCCTACTGGTACATTGTTTAGGATCATTAGAACTACTGCAATGAACATTAGTTAAAACAAAATCTGACAAAGGCATCATAGCCAATATCAATCCAGTCCTCACTCAATACAAATGCATACTTAAAAGAGTGTTACTTACTGACATTATAAACCTTTTTTGCTCTTTTCCTGTTCCAGAGTCTATAGTATGACAAGACCAACTGCCTAGGCGCTAACCAGGAGTAATTCTGAGATTTTCGGTGGTTCAGTTTGGAGAAACTGTGCTTTACTGCTGCCAAATAAGTAGCCTGAAACATGTGTGTAATGTAGCCTAAGACCACAATGCAATTTTTTTTTTGGAGGCTGCACTTTACCTTCATATCCATTCCACAAATCACAAAATTTCTGTTTAACTCACCTTCTGTGCTATCAGAACAAGATGTTCCTAATGCAGTGTCCCCACTGTCTGCTGTACTGGGCCGCCTTTCTGTCCTGCGTTGAAATTTTTCTGTAAGTACTGGTGTTTGCCACTCTATTTCACAATAAATTCCTCTTTTCACATCAGAATCTGTGGAAAATGAAAGGATTTTAAAACATTACTTGCCTACCTCATTAGCATTGCATTTTTGATTCCACTGTCAATTATGCAGTTGACCACCTGTATGCAACATTAGTAACAACAGTATTAAGCACTTTAGAAACTTTCTTTAATGTGTTATGATTGAAAGGTTTGGAATTTTAGATTAAATGAGATGATTGCACACAAACCTGCTTACAACCGTGATGGCAAACAGCTTTGGCTGCATTGGGGGGGGGTGCGGTGTCCATCCAAGTGCTGGTTGCACAGAGGCCCAGCATTATAGGTAAATTCGATTGAAAACTGGAGTGGTTGTGGACATGGCTTACAATGACTACACCTCAAATTGGAAGGTGTTGCGCAGCAATAAGTTTTAAATTTGACAATTTTTAAAATCAAAACTTTAAAAGTTGTACAATAATTTGATTAGATAAAATCATTTTGACAGATTTTTGGAAGGTCAGATGCAGCATGGTAAAGTTCAGAAATTTTACAAGGCATTATCTTTTAAAATGTTGTGAACCTCCTCACTAAATATTAAACAATTTGTTAACACTTGAAAATGCAGACATGTAATTGAGTTTAGAGAATATCCCAAATTCACTAAAAAAAAAGTCAGAGTCAGGCAGCTGCCATGGACAAAAAACAAGCTACCTTTGAGCCTAGATAACTCAATTCTATTTCACATTGGCATTAACTTTGCATTTGAAGTAGTGAACTCTGAGAAGGTGTGGGGTTTGGTCTACCAAACTTGCAAAGCACTACTCTGCGTGGAATATATTAAGTGCAATATTGGGCCTTGCACGTGTGGGCTTGGATTCTCTGATCCCTGTCTTCAGGCCTGTTTTTCTACTGGGATAGCTTGACTGCTGAACTCAACTACTTTGCTGTTCACTTACAAAAATATTCCTAATGCAAATAGATTGGTATACAGTATGATTGTTCATTTAATTTGCTCCAAGTGGAGCACATAAGATATTAGCTGAAAATGTGTTGCTGGTCAAAGCACAGCAGGCCAAGCAGCATCTCAGGAATAGAGAATTCGACATTTCGAGCATAAGCCCTTCATCAGAAGGGCTTATGCTCGAAACGTCGAATTCTCTATTCCTGAGATGCTGCCTGGCCTGCTGTGCTTTGACCAGCAACACATTTTCAGCTGTGATCTCCAGCATCTGCAGACCTCATTTTTTACACATAAGATATTAAGCAGTATGGATTTACTTTTCAGTTTGAAGGTTCCTCACATAGGCCTTAAAAATGTTGTCCATCACAACACAATTTCTAATAAAACAAACCAATAGCATCAGTTGTGAACCTCAAAAGGACAACAATAGCAAGTGAAAACATTACACAGTGAGATGTTTGAGTTGGGGTTTAAGACACAGAGGACACTTAGCATTTAAGCTGGTATCAATGTTTGGGACATCAAGCAAATATGCATTTGTCAAGTGTAAGTCTGGGCCAATCAAAATGGAGAGCATCTGTTGAATCCTACACTTCCCAAACATACAACAGTACTATCGGCAAAGGTCACTCGTCAGCAAATCAGAAACAGGATACTTGCCTAAAAAATTTAGTTCCCATCAGGTCAAATGCTAACTGAGAAATGCTAATTCAGCACATAATTCAGTCATGATTTGGAGATGCTGGTGTTGGACTGGGGTGTACAAAGTTAAAAATCACAACAGTCCAACAGATTTAATTGAAAGCACTAGCTTTCAGAGCGCTGCACCTTCATCAGGTGGTTGTGGAGGACAATTGTAAGACACAGAATTTATAGCAAAAATTTAGTGTGATGTAACTGAAATTATAACTCAACTTAAGAGGGAATAAAGTGATACAGACTGTGTAGGCAGATGGGATTAATTTAGAATGACATCCCAGTTAGCAAATTATAACCTCAACTTATAACTCTATCCTTCACAATATAAAATACAGAGCAGAAATAGGGCTTCAGCCATGGCTTTGCTGACCAGAATGTCATTCTAAACTAATCTCATCTGCCTACACAGTCTGTATCACTTATTCCCTCCCTGTTCACATGTCTAAAACATCTTTTAAACACTGCAATTGTTTATTCCTCTACCACCTCAACTGGCAACATATTCTCAACATCTACCATTCTCTTTAAAAAGAGAAACTTTCACTTCTCACCTTAAAACTAGTGCCCCCTAGTATTTGGCATTTCCACCCCGGGAAAGAAACAGACTATCGACACTTCTCAATTTTCTAGATTTCCATCAGGTTGCCCTTCAGTCCCTGACAATTTGGACAAATGTGTATTGTTTTTGCTAATCTCTCCTTACAGCTAATACACTCCAATCCAAGGAACAAACTGATAAACTGCCTTTATGCCCTCTCTCTAAAGTCTCCACAACCTTCCTGTCGTGTAGTGACTAGAATACTGCAAACAATACTAAAGTCTCATGCAGCTACAACATAATTTGCCAATTTTTATACTCTATGCTTCAAACAGTGGAGGGAAGCATACCAAGTGTCTTTACTATTTTAGCCACTTGTGTTACCAATTTCAGAGAGCTATGATCTTGCACCCACAGATCCTTCTACATAATCAATGTTCCAAACATTTACTGGATACTCTTCTCTTGCAGTTGACCTCCCAAAGCACATCACCTCACACATGTCTAGATTGAACTCAGTTTGCCATTTCTCCACCCAACTTTCCAATTCATCTAAATTCTGCTCTATCTTTTGATAACCTTCCTTATTATCCACAGCTCCACCAATTTATGTCACCTGCAAGCTTACGAATGAGACCACCTCCTTTTTCATCCAAATCATTTAACATATTACAGGAGGTCCCAGTTAATCCTTGAAGGACACAACTGGTCACAGACCTCCAGTCACAAAAATACCCCTCCACAACTACTGTTGTCTTAAAACAAAAAGAATGGACAACAAAAGCAGAGAGGGAAAAAAAAATCATGGAAACAATTCAATCTCAGTCAGATCTACAGGACCTAAGCTGCTTTTTTCTTATTTATTGGCAAGATCACGGAGGTAGTGAAAAGAACGACGACTACTATGAGGATTCTGGGTAAACTAAGATGGAGGACAGGAAAAATTTCTGGCTGTTCCTTTTTGAGGTATTTTAGGTGTTGCAGGAGATTTCCTCAAATTCCAGGAGCAACAATGACTGTTTTATATACTGTTGCATTATTTTGGAACTTTAGGGAAAAAAAAAGTCAAAAGAACAGCTGTTTAAGAGGGGAAGAGGAGAAAGGAGGGGAGAGGGGAAAAAAAGAAAAAAAAAGAGAAAGATTGCATTTGAATTAGTGTAGTGTAGTGTATTGCTGGACATCGGAGTGCATCTGGGAAAACTAACATAGTGAAATTCACAACTAATCTTAGAGGAACTGTTGGGCGAAGTTCACAGCACAGAATCAGATCATTATTTGTTGTTTTAAGTCTGTCCAATAGAAAGGCTGTATCAGTGAGTACAGTGGATTCTTTCTTGATTATGTGTTTGGAGATAAGTTTTAATCAAGAGACCTCAAATATAAGCCATAGCTATTAGTTTAACCTGGGGCAGTGTTTGTAGAGGAATAGACGGTGTTATTTTCCGGGTCTGTAGATTGTGAAGGAACAAAAATGGCCTTTGAAGTGAGATGTACTTCTTGTCAGATGTGGGAGTTTAAGGGTTACGGCAGATTATATCTGCCATAAATGCTGCTGGATGTGAACCTTATCAGATTGAGTGGAGCGGTTGGATAAACAGATATAAGTGATGAGGAATTTGCAACAGCATGTGATAGATGGCAGTTAAAGGGGGGGGGGGGGGGGGTCCATCAGATACAATCACATAGATGGGTTAACTCCAGGAAGGATAAGAGAGGTAAGCAGCTAGTGCAGAAGTCTTGTGAATGTACCCATTTCAAACAGGTATGCTGTTTTGGAGAATGTAGGGGTGGTGATGGGTTCTCAGGAGAACAGAGCACAAACAGCCAAGTTTCTTGTCTTGAGACTGGCTCTAATGCAACAAGGGGTACGTCAGCTTCCAAGAAATCAATTGTGTTAGGGGATTCTGTAGTCAGAGGTACAGACAGACGTTTCTGTGGCCAGCAGAGAAAAAGAAGAATGGTGTGTTGTTTCTCTGGTGCCAGGATCAAGGATGGGTGCAAAAAAGTGTTCTCACAGGGGAAGAGGGGCCAGCATTGTCCACATTGGAACCAATGACATTGGAAGGAAAGGTTGAGATTCTGAAGGGAGATTAGAGTTAGGCAGAAATTTAAAAAGGAGGTCCTCAAGGGTAGTAATATCTGGATTACTCCCAGTGCTACGAGCTATGAGGGCAGGAATAGGAGGATAGAGCAGATGAATGCATGGCTGAGGAGCAGGTATATGGGAGAAGGATTCACATTTGTGGTACATTGGAATCTCTTTTGGGGTAGAAGTGACCTGTACAAGAAGGACAGGTTGCACCTAAATTGGAAGGGGACTAATATACAGGCAGGGAAATTTGCTAGAACTGCTTGGTGGATTTAAACTAGTAAGGTGGGGAAACCCCGGTATATAGTGAGAAAAAAAGATTGATCGGAGATAGGTACAGCTGAGAACGGAAGTGAGTCAAACAGTCAGAGACAAGGCAAGACTAATAAATTAAACTGTATTTATTACAATGCAAAGGGACTAACAGGGAAGGCAGATGAACTCAGGGCATGGTTAGGAACATGGGACTGGGATATCATAGCAGGACTGGCAGCTTAATGTTCCAGGATACAAATGCTACAGGAAGGGTGGAAAAGGAGGCAAGAGAAGAGGGTGGAGTGGCATTTTTGATAAGGGATAGCATTATAGTTGTGCTGAGGGAGGATATTCCCTGAAACATAGCCAGGGAAGTTATTTGAGTGGAACTGAGAAATAAGAAAAGGATGATCACCTTATTGGGATTTATAGACTCCCCCAGTAGTCAGAGGGAAATTGAGAAACAAACTTGCAAGGAGATCTCAGCTATAATGCCATAATGTTAAAGGTTTAGATGGAGAGGAATTTCTTAAGTGTGTACAAGACAATTTTCTGATTCAGTATGTGGATGTACCTACTAGAGAAGGTGCAAAACTTGACCTGCTCTTGGGAAATAAGGCAGGGCAGGTGGCTGAGGTGTCAGTGGGGGAGCACTTTGGGGCCAGTGACTATAATTCTATTTGTTTTAAAATAATGATGGAAAAGGATAGACCAGATCTGAAAGTTGAAGTTCTAAATTGGAGAAAGGCCAATTTTGACAGTATTAGGCAAGAACTTTCAAATGTTGATTGGAAGCAGATTTTCGCAGGTAAAGGGACTGCTGGAAAATGGGAAGCCTTCAGAAATGAGATAACAAGAATTCAGAGAAAGTATATTCCTGTCAGAGTGAAAGGGAAGGCTGGTAGACATGAGGAATGTGGGATGACTAAAGAAATTGAGGGTTTGGTTAAGAAAAAGGAGGAAGCATAAAGGTATAGACAGGATAGATCATGTGAATCCTTAGAGTAATAAAGGAAGTAGGAGTATACTTAAGAGGGAAATCAGGAGGGCAAAAAAAGGGGACATGAGATAGCTTTGGCAAATAGAATTAAGGAGAATCCAAAAGGGATTTCACAAATATATTAAAGGATAAAAAGGGGAACTAGGAAGAGAATAGAGCCCCTCAAAGATCAGCAAGGCAGCCTTTGTGTGGAGCCACAGAAAATGGGGGAGATACTAAATGAATATTTTGCATCAGTATTTACTGCGGAAAAGGATATGGAAGATATAGACTGTAGGGAAATAGATGGTGACATCTTGCAAAAATGTCCAGATTACAGAGAGGTGCTGGATGTCTTGAAATGGTTAAAAAGGTGGAGAAATCCCCAGGACCTGATCAGGAGTACCCGAGAACTCTGTGGGAAGCTAGAGAAGTGATGGCTGGGCCTCTTGCTGAGATATTTGTATCATCAATAGTCACAGGTGAGGTGCAAGACTGGAGGTTGGCAAACGTGGTGCCACTGTTTAAGAAAGGCAGTAAAGACAAGCCAGGGAACTATAGACTAGTGAGCCTGACCTCAGTGGTGGGCAAGTTGATGGAGGGAATCCTGAAGGACAGGATGTACATTTATTTGGACAGGCAAGGACTGATTAGAGATAGCCAACATGGCTTTGTGCATAGGAAATCACGTCTCACAAGCTTAATTGAGTGTTTTGAAGTAACAAAGAAGATTGATGAGGGCAGAGCAGTAGATGTGACCTATATGGACTTCAGTAAGGCGTTCAACAAGGTTCCCCATGGGAGACTGATTAGCAAAGTTAGATCTCATGGAATACAGGGAGAACTAACCATTTGGATACAGACCGGTCTCAAAAGGTTGAAGACAGAGGGTGTTGGTGGAGGGTTGTTTTTCAGAATGGAGGCCTGTGACCAGTGGAGTGCCACAAGGATCGGTGCTGAGCCCTCTACTTTTTGTCATTTACATAAATGATTTGGATGCAAGCACAAAAAAGGTACAGTTAATAAGTTTGCAGATGACACCAAAATTGAAGGTGTAGTGGACAGTGAAGAGGGTTACCTCAATTACAACAGGATCTGGACCAGATGGGCCAATGAGCTGAGAAATGGCAGATGGAGTTTAATTCAGATAAATGCAAGGTGCTGCATTTTGGGAAAGCAAATCTTAGCAGGACTTATACACTTAATGGTAAGGTCCTAGAATGTGTTGCTGAACAAAGACACCTTGCAGTGCAGGTTCATATCTCCTTGAAAGCGGAGTCGCAGGTAGATAGGATAGTGAAGGCGGCATTTGGGATGCTTTCTTTTATTGGTCAGAATATGGAGTACAGGAGTTGGGAGGTCATGTTGCGGCTGTACAGGACATTGGTTAGGCCACTGTTGGAATATTGCGTGCAATTCTGGTCTCCTTCCTATCAGAAAGATGTTGTGAAACTTGAAAGGGTTCAGAAAAGATTTACAAGGATGTTGCCAAGGTTGGAGGATCTGAACTACAGGGAGAGGCTGAACAGGCTGAAGCTGTTTTCTCTGGAGCATCGGAGGCTGAAGGGTGACCTAATAGAAGTTTACAAAATTACGAGGAGCATGGATAGGATAAATGGACTGTCTTTTTCCTGGGGTCAGCAAATCCAGAACTAGAGGGCCTAGGTTTAGGGTGGGGGGGGGGAGATATAAAAGAGATCCAAGGGGCAACTTTTTCACGCAGAGGGTGGTACGTGTATGGAATGAGCTGCCAGAAGATGTGGAGAAGGCTGGTACAATTGCAACATTTAAGAGGCATTTGGATAGGTATATGAATAGGAAGGGTTTGGAGGGATATGGGCCAGGCACTGGCAGGTGGGACTAGATTGGGTTGTGATACCTGGTCAGCATGGACAGGTTGTAATGAAGGGTCTGTTTCCATGTTCTATGACTCTATTACTCCTTCTTTTCAGAGGCTAGAAGCAGCCCAGCTTCTCAGGCTGGCTCAAATTATTAGGGAAATCATGAAGTTTTATAACATTTTCCTGAGGCAGAAACTCATTAACATGGAGTAATTGAATTATGCTAATTACATTGTTTCAAACTGCTGTAACTATGCAAGAGGAGCGTGTGTTTGTCAGTTACCGGTATAGTAAACAACAGTAAGCCACTATAATTGGGAATGAACAAAGGACAATATTTCAAGGGCCCACTTGAATAAGAGGGGATGACACTCTAGAGAAAATATCAGCACAAGAAGCAGGAACCATGGGTTGAGAGACAAAAGAACAACCTCAATTTCCATGTGGCCAGCTGTAATCAGGGTAGTACAAACCTCTTTACCATCAAGCACTTCTGAACAGGATTTTAGATCTGTGTGACAACAAACCAATTTAACTGTAAGGGTACTTTACATCACAACAACACTAGATTAGATTACTTACAGTACGGAAACAGGTCCTTCGGCCCAACAAGTCCACACTGACCTGCAGCCCACCCAGACCCATTCCCCTACATTTACCCCTTCACCTAACTCTATGGGCTATTTAGCATGGTCAATTCACCTAACCTGCACATTTTTGGACTGTGGGAGGAAATTGGAGCACCTGGAGGAAACCCATGCAGACACGGGGAGAATGTCCAAACTCCAGACAGACAGACAGACAGACAGACAGACAGACAGACAGACAGACAGACAGACAGACAGACAGACAGACAGACAGACAGACAGACAGACAGACAGACAGACAGACAGACAGACAGACAGACAGACAGACAGACAGACAGACAGCCTGAAGCAGGAATTGAACCCTGGTCTCTGGCGCTGAGAGGCAACAGTACTAACCACTGCCACCATGCCGCCCATTGTACTCGGGAAGTTGGAGGGAAAGACCGGTTTCACAGAATTGCATGTAAATATGGTGTTTCACCTATACTAACCACATCACAAAATCAGTGAGTAAAAGAAATACAAGTAAGCAAAAAAACAAACAGAAAATGATGCTTCCAGCCAGCACTCATTGCCCATAGGTCAGTTAAGTCAAATGACATTGTTGTGGATGACGTAAGGATGGCAATTTCATTGGCCAAAGGTCATTACTAATGAAGATGATCTTTCCTGACAAAATCGACAATTAGACTTTTAATTGCAGAATTAGTAAATTCAACCACCTGCCACAGTAGAATTCTAACCCAGGTCCCCAAAATGTTGCCTGGGTTTCTGGATCAATACCAGGACTTGCAATAAAACCGCCAGACTACCGCTTTCCTTAACTTTTTTTTTACTTCCTTGCTGTTGACACGGTTGCTCTTTCATTCACTGGTTGAGAATTCACTCTCCTACAAGTGCAGATTTTCAGGGAAAGGCAAATGAAAGGTAGCTTGCTGTTACTGGAGGTACTGGACAGTCTCCATACACACAGATTTTTCAATGCTTCCTCTTTGCAGGCTAGGTGGGTCTCTGCTGCACTGCTCCCATACAAGCCATGATCACCTGGTCAGGAGCCAAACAGTGTTGTCAAGCTGCTGCTCTCCATTGGTTTAGAACTCATTGACTCCACGGTGTCTGCTGTTGCTCACTGTTCCAGGAAAAGAGAGTGTTACACAATGTAAAAGTGACTTAAAACTGCAGACATTTTTTGTGGTCACTGCTTTAAAGCAGAATCTTTAGTCAAAGCCCAAAAATAAAAAGTTAAGTGTATTCTTTGTAGGTGGAATTATTTTTTTAAAAAAAAGAGCAAGATCATTACAAACTGCTTGCCCAGAGGTTAAACCTCAAATTCCAAAAGTGATGTTATTCTGCAGAAGTGAACAGCACATTATTATGGCATCATAGTTCCCTAAATAATTCTGAACAATGCTGATCCAAGGATCAAATTGACAAACAAAGCAATTACAATTCAGAAATCTATTTACTAAACAAGATTAAAACTAGCCAAAATATCTTCAATGAGAAACGGGTAAAATCACTAACATGATCCCAGTATTAAAGCCAGCATTTCTCCAATGGCCCACTGACACATCCAGTAAGGCCAGTGAGGGTCAGTTTACAAGTGAGCCGATTTGGGTGGGGGGCACTGCTGAGTAAGCCAAAGCAAATTGGTCCTTTATGTCTGAATTACAGCTCCTAATTATCATCCAGTGATCCCTGCTGGACACAATAGTCGCCTTGCTAAATGGCCAAATGATGAGAAGATCGGCTTCTGCTGCCGTGGCTTTCACAATCAAACTGGCCAATATTCTTATTAACTGACTCAAAACAAAATCTGACTCTAGAATGCTCCACTACAGGAAGAAAGGGTGTGTAGAGATTAGAAGAGAACACACCCATAAAACTACTTAAATCTCTAATTGGGATTTCTAGGTTAAAAAACAGAAAAGTCACAACACCAGGTTATAGTCCGATTTGTAAGTTCAAGTTTTCAGAGCACTGCTCCTTCGTCAGGTAGTTAATGGGGCAGGTTCATAGTACACTGAATTTACAGTAAAAGATCAAAGTGTCATATAACTGATGTGATGTATTGAACAAACCTAGATGACTGTTCATTCATAAATGTTGCATCAGTTCTGAAACTTTGATATATTTTGTTATAAATTCTGTGCCTTATAATCCTGCCCCACCAGCTACCTGACATAGGAGCAGTGCTTCAAAAGCTTGTACTTACAAATAAACCTGTTGGACTACAACCTGGTATTGTGATTTTTAACTATCTACCCCCAACTAACACCAGCACCTCCACATCATGTGCTAACTAGGAAATAGGGAATTAATTCTCATCCTCGTTTTCAAACCCTTCCTCTCCAAATCACTTTCCTTTTAAAAGGGTCTTAAAACCCAACGTTTTCTCAAAAGGTTTTGATCATTGATCTAATATTTCATGTAGTTGGCATATACAGCACCTATAAAAGGACCTTGGGACACTTAAAAGATACTATGTACACCTTGCTTTTAAGCAAAGATCTACATCTTTATACTTTAAAATTCAAATTCCTCCATTAACAAATTACTTTTCCTCTCATTTTCCCAAAGACCAAGTGTCACTTAATCTATGATGCAAACAAACTTAATTACTTAGCCTCATTCTCAAAAAAAAAGGGGCTTATATTCACTTTGATCCTTCCTTCAAATGAAGCTCTTGCTGTCCACTTTTATATTACTTGCTAGTTTATTTTCACCCTCGTCGTATTTTAGTTATCTTTTGTTAGTTCTAAAACATTCTCAATCCTCGCCATATTGTATTAAAAAGAGAGATAATTGGATACAATCTTTAACTTGCTTCGTTAACCATTGGTGGCTCATCTATTTCATAGAATCCTTCTTGTTCACTGGGAAGCATTTTTGTTGTAAAACATAAACCATTGTTCCTCAAACGTTTTTGATAAACTCCTTTTCCAATTAGTTCCAGCTAACTGTCCCCATCCTTTTGGGATTTACCTTATTTACATTTAGCAGTTGTTTTCAATCCAAGTTTCTGTCTCTCAAATGGAATGTTAAATTCTTCTGGTGATAAGATTATGGTTTTCTAAATGTTATGAAAATGTGTGTGTACTGTACCTATAACAGAGTTAAAAGCTAGTAGAACTACCTGACAGCACCAAGTGTTCTGAATAAGGGAAATGTAACAGTTGGTTGAAAGCTAGATTAGATGGTTGCTGGGAGACAAAAACAAATTTGAGTTAGGCAGATCAGTTTAAATTATACCCACCAAATACAAACTCCTATCAGGTTTGAATTTAGTATATTGACAATCTTAAAAGCCAAATGAAGCTCTTGTTTTGGGGGGCGTTAGACTGGGGAAAATTTAACAGGTGGGAGAACTGCCAAGTCAACATCTGCAGCCTGCCCGGAGAATAGCTCTCAAAAAAAAGGAAAAAAGGAGGAAAAACAACACAGGAAGATCCGACAGCTGGCTGGTTTTGAGAACTTGAATTTTTTGCTAAATCTCAAATCAGGGACTACAAAAACACTGACCACAGATGTATTCACTTCGAATCACCGGTGTCCAACAGGTCACTTTTTAATCAGTTAATGAAATATAGTTATAGATCTTATACTAGCACACAAATGCATGAGGGGCTTTTGCTCCAGACCTTTTGAGATCTCTTCTAAATTGCACCACACCCAGTCTGTAGCAAAACAGAAACTAACTTTGGAAAAGCTACTGCTAGGCTCTTTCCATGGATCTATGAAAAATACTAAATCCATTTCATATATAGAAAAAACAGCTCTTAAAGAAAAAAGGTCACCTGAACTATTGCAAACAATAAAGTGAAACACAATGGCTCTTTTTTTTTAAACCTTAACATTCCAGCAACACTGTATCCCAAGTCTAAAATTTCCAAGTTTCATTCCAAAAAACGGAAATCCAGCACCTCTCAACACCATGTTGATTCTGCCTAATTATCTTGAGCTTAGCCAGGTGCCATGCTGGAATATTTTAATAGTAGCTTCCAACATGTGTCACTGGGATGATGTTCAACTTACTGGCTTTTAGCTTCATACTTTGTGACATTCCCATTTTGGGAGAGATTTTTATTTGTTATTTTCCAATCTAATGTATTCTGAAGACTCAAACCAACACCAAATTCTCTCACTATTAGAGAGTCAGAATACAGCACAGAAAGACTGTGGTCCAATCAGTCCATGCCGAACATAATCCCAAACTAAACTAGCCCCACACATTTTTTATTCATCTACTTATCCAAATTTAAGCATGAAATCGTACCCGCATTCTCCCTTTTTCTCTGGAAGTTCATTCTACATGTGAAATAATTTACCCTGACTTTCAAAACAAAAGATTTTGCCCTCTCACCTGAAATAAATGCCACCTACTCTTGAAATCCCCACCGTAGGGAAAAGACACCTGCCATTCACCTTATCTATACTACTCGTGGATTTTTATAAACTACTTAACACCTACACGTGAAAAAAAATCCCTGCTGATCCAACCTTTCCTTATAACTCAAACCCTTTATTCCCAGCAATATCCTGGTAAATCTCATCTGAACACTCTCCAACCTAATATCCTTCCTTTAAACAGGGCAACCAGAATGACAGTACTCCAGAACAGGCCTGATCGGCCTGTACAAGCTCAACATAACATCCCAATTTTTTTTTTTACTCAAAAAGGACTAAGCAATGTTGGTAAGCATGTTAAATATCTTAACCACTTGTGATGCAAACTTCAAAACAATCATGGACTTCAGTCACAAACGTGCAGGACAGAAACAGAGCCTTCAGTCCAACTCATCCATGACAGCCAGATATTCTATTTGACAACTCTACCTTTTATGATCTCAGGATGAAGTCGATAATTGGTAGGTCGGTCAGCCACACTCCAACAAATTTGACCACTTCCTAGTGGTTGCAATTTTCAAGAGTTCCTCAAATCCTTTTCATATTCTGATTTACAGCCATTTCAAGCATATTATCTGTATTCTCATGTGAAGATTGATGAAAATACTTGTTCATCTGTTCATCTCCACTGTTAATTGTCCAGATTCATTTTGTATAGAACCAGTGTTGTAAGACTTTGTCAACTCCTTCCTTTTTGAAATACCTTTGTAAGAAACTCTTACAATCTGCTTTTCTATTTCTGACTAGCTTTATCTTAAAAAGAATAGAGAAGTTAACAATCCACCTTATCTTCTGACCTTCCACTTTTCCTTACGAAATCATAACATTTATAAAAGAAATGTTTCTTCAACATTTGTTTTTAAGGTAAGCACAGACAGTGGGTCCATCCCTTGGAATTTCTCTTATTCTTTGGACTGTCTGCATATTTTTGAAATATCCTATTTAAATATCTGTCACCACATCACTATTGACTTACCCCTTAAAATGTAAATTTGACAGCTCACTTTAGCTAGCTTTACTTTCTGCATTATAAGTTGAGCATTGAACTGCCACATCCATGGCCATACACATTCAAAATGGGCACAAACATAATACAAAATTTTATTGCAGGTGAAACTTGTGCAAATACAACAATTCAATTTCCAGTTCACAGAACGTTTGCCCGAAGCAGCACAATGAAACTTAGGAGGGATCATAGAATCATAACAATACAGACGGCAGGCATTTCGCACATTGTAGTGTAGGCACAGTCATCTTCACTTAGTGCCTTTTCTCCACATCCCTGCACGAAAGAGAAACTAATCATCCAATGCCTTTTTGCATACCTCAACCTAGTGTGTCTCCACCACATTTCTGGACAATGCACTCCAAATCCAGACCACTCCCAAAAAAATCCCCCCCCCAATCTCACAATTGCTTCTTTTAACGAAAGACTTTAAAACTGTGCCTTCCAGTTCTCAATCATTTTAACAACTTTAAAATATTTTCATTCCATCTACCTTAGCGAGACCTTAGATTAAGGACCTCTACTAAATGATGTCCTCTCCAAAGAGGACAGTCTCAGCATCTTGAATCTATTCTCATAACTAAAAGTGACTCACTCATTCTCAAACTTTGTAAAACTCTTTCTCCAATACATTCACAGCTTTCCCAAAAAGAGTATGCTCACTATGCACAAGAGCAGGGATGTTATGCTGTGTCTGTATATATTATATACAGATGTTAAACAAACAGAAAAACTTCCCTGCTCTTGTACATATGGTTAAAAATAACAGACATGTATAAAGTCAGCTGTAAATTAAGTGAGTTGACTTCAGTTTTGATCACAAAAGGTAGTACTAAACACAGGTCACAGGAATTGCAGAAGATTTTACTGAAATCATTTTCTGCCATTGTAGCAAGCAATACTTGAACAGTTGAAAAATAAGCTAACTCTTTAATACCACTTTTATTTCTCATACTTCCACATAATTCATTGCACCTTATCAAAAATCTATTTCATTCCATCTCTCGCGTTTATCTAAATGTTTTGGCTGAAGTAAGATTTATAATGATATTCCCAGGGGTTGATTTTGAGATTTGGCATTCACTGATATATTAGTGATCCAGATCTTGGTATGCTAGGGATGATTTCCAAGCTTACAGATGATTATAAAAGCTTGGAGTCGTAATGTGATTAGAATTTCAAAAGAGGGACACAGACAAAGTGGCAGTGAGGGTGATAGACATGGCAAATGTAGTCCAATGCAAAAAAAAACATTTTTTAATAGTAGAACAAACATGGAGATACAATAGAATAATTTTAAAAAAAAGACAATACTCAAAACCAGAGTCCAGATGGACAAGTAGAGTTTGCACATTTTAGAATAAAATGTTTAATGTCTTGTGATAACCCCAGGAATATTGGGCCCAAGCATCAGTGTACCTTCCCAAAAGGGTCACAACAGCATTCAGGTTATATATACACACACAAATTTAAGACTTTCTTCCTTTGATCTGATTAGTGGCATACCTATGGCCTTTAGTTTAAGGCTCCCTGATGTGCAGATGAGATTGACAAAGATCAATCCATAAATTGGCTTTGTTAATTAGGGAGACCTTCACATAGGAGCCATAGATAAGTTTAAATTTCAAAGACGACAGATCCCGTATGAGTAAAAATACAAAATAGGAAACGGGTCAAGAGAGGGAGCAATTTATTGGTCCCTGAACAGTAGTAAACTTTAGCATATATAAAAAAAAGGAAAAATATATGCATGGTGAACAAGGATACCATGCTATACTTTATGGAAATTAAAGAACCTGAATGGACTAGAGTGGACCCAAAAATCAAAAATATCCTTTTCAGGTCCACTGAGTTTTTGGCAAGGTTTTTAGATAAAGGCTTCCCGATCTATAACACTAAAAACTAAATATTAAAGGCGGGACAAAGTCGAAACATTGGTTATAAGACTTCTCAAATTTGATTCTTGAAGACTCCCAGTGGATTGGGAAGTAGTTAATGCAATGTTTTAATTCATGAAAGGAGGTATGAAGTTGGCAGCAACTATACACCAGTTAGCCTAACTGGCAAAATTAAAAATTGCGAGAATCTATAATTCAAATTGTTATTGCTCACGAAGGAGGAGAGTTCATGTAGGATGCGAAGTGGAGCAGGGGTGGAACAGCCAGTGAGCAAGATGGGAAGCAAAGGTTTTGATGACAGCAGGATACATCAGAAGCACGAGTAAAGGGTGCTGAAAAGGAAAGTAGCTAGCCAAAACAAGCTCGTTTCAAAGCTGAAAGTGTGTTGCTGGAAAGGTGCAGCAGGTCAGGCAGCATCCAAGGAGCAGGAGAATAGACATTTCAGGCACGAGCCCTTCTTCAGGAATGAGTGTGCACCAAGCAGGCTAAGTTAGGGAGGAGGGACTTGCGGGAGGGTGGAAATACGATAGGTGGAAGGAGGTTAAGGTGAGGGTGGAGAGGTCAGGAAGAAGATTGCAGGTTAGGAAGGTGGTGCCGAGTTCAAGGGTTGGAACTGAGACAAGGTGGGGGGGGGGGGGGGGGGAAAATGAGGAAACTGGAGAAATCTACATTCATCCCTTGTGGTTGGAGGGTTCCTAGGTGGAAGATGAGGCGCTCTTCCTCCAGCCGTTGTGTTGCTATGGTCTGGCGATGGAGGAGTCCAAGGACCTGCATGTCCTTGGTGGAGTGGGAGGGGGAGTTGAAGTGTTGAGCCACGGGGTAGTTGGTCTGGGTGTCCCAGGTTTTCTCTGAAACGTTCTGCAAGTAGGTGGCCTGTCTCCCCATCTAGAGGGGGCCACATTGGGTGCAGCAGATGCAGGAAGTGTGTGTGTGGAGGTGTAGTTAAATTTGTGGTGGATATGGAAGGATCCCTTGGGGCCTTGGAGAGAAGGGGGGGGGGGGGGGAAAAAGGGAAAGAGTGTGGGCACAAGTTTTGCATTTCTTGCGGTTGCAGGGGAAGGTGCCAGGAGTGGCGGTTGGGGGGAACCTGACAAGGGAGTCAGAGCGTGGAGGGGGTGGTCTTTTCGGAACGCTGATAGGGGAGGGAAATGTATTCCTGGTGGTGGGGTCCGTTTGGAGGTGGCGGAAATGACAACGGATGATGTGATGTATATGGAAGCTGGTGGGGTGTAGGTGAGGACCAGTGGGTTTCTGTCCTGGATGCTGCCGGACCTGCTGCACCTTTCCAACAACACATTTTCAGCTCTGACCTCCAGCATCTGTAGTCCTCGCTTGCTCCGACAAGCTCATTTTAAGACAACTAGTGTTAAGATCACGATTATGACAGCCTGTCAAAGGCACATACTTGCATTAGCCATGATTGGTTAAGATTCTAGCCTAGACCTTTTCATTGGCTTATATAGGAATATGCGATGATGTAGTGGGTTGTGCTAGACAGATGTCTACCAGTAGTGTCGCCCAAATGGGAAGTAAAAATTGATGTTTCACAACAATCCACAACTTAGCTCAGTATCTTGGGATGAAGTGCTGGTCCCCAGCACAAGCTTCAATGAAACAAAAAAAAAAGCAGAAATTGCTGGAAAATCTCAGCAGGTCTGGCAGCATCTGTGGAAAGAAATCAGCATTAACCATTTCAGGTCAAGCGATCTTCTTCAAAAGAGAGTTTCTGATTTACATCATCTGCAGTTCCTTTGGTTTTCATTAGACTTTTATTAAAAGGAACCTCAGTTTCATTCTCAAATCAGACGGAAATTTGTTCCGCTAGACTTGTAACTCTGCATTACCTGAAATAAATCGTCTAATGCTTTCATTGAATGGCCTTCACACTTCCAGAAAATGCATTCCACATCCTAACTACTCCATATGAAAAAGTTGTCACATTGTATGTTTCTGTGATGAAAGGTTTTCAATTATTTTATTTAATAGTCTATATTTACAAGCAAAAAAAAGTTTGCCCCTCATCTACTCTCCAGACCCCTCAGTTTTTAAAACTTGTCTTTGCATTCTTCCCTTAAAAGGGCACTTCACACTGCCTCCAATGCATTCACATTTTTCCTGAAATACAGAACAAAAGATAATACTCCAGCTAAGGTCTTATGAGTCTCTTAAAAAGATGCAGTTTATGCTTATTGCAGCTGTGAAATATTGGAACTTGGAGAAATCTCAAGAGCAGTGTCAGTTTAGTGACTAGATGTTGAAATGCAGTGATGGGAACCCAGCATAATGTAATCAGGGGAAATAGACTGAATTACCTGGACAAGGGTAGTTGTTAAGGCAATCTACAAAAAAAAATGGAGAGTCTTTTGAAGTGAACACCTTAAACCCCTTACAAAAGGAGGGATGTTTTAATGAGATTAGTTACCCAGCGTCAGTGATATGCAGGTTGCTGCTGGAAAGTGAAGTTTGCTCCTACAATCAGATCAGTAATGATCTTACTTATAGTGGAGTAGAATGAACTACTCCTACTTCCATGCCCTAATGTTCCTAAAGTTATTTTTAAACATATTCCAGATACAACAAGTCATCACAAAATCAACTCAGTGACCATTGTTTTGGTTTCTTAGTGTTAGACAAATAGTGTAAGTAATAACCACAGGTCGTTCTGTTATAATGCTCGTGGCAAAATTTGCATTAATGCAATTGATGAATTTGGGACATTGTTCCTAAAGCACAAACTTAAAACACAGTGGCTGTAACGTGATTGCGTCGTCAACAAAAAGCACTGTTCTAAACTGCGATTTTTCTATAACATGGAGGTGCACAAGAACACAACCATCACATTATGGGAGAACTAGAATGGGGCGGCACAGAGGCTAGCACTGCTGAGTCACAGCGCCAGGGACCTAGGTTCAATTCCCACCGCAGGCAACCGTGTGTGGAGTTTGCACATTCTCCCCATGTTTGCATGGGTTTCCTCTGGGTGCTCCAGTTTCCTTCCGCACTCCAAAGATGTGCAGTTAGGTGAATTGGCTATGCTAAATTGTCCGTAGTACTAGGTGGATTAGTTGGGGGTAAATGTAGAGGGTTGGGTTTCCTCTTCGGAGGGTCGATGTGGACTTGTTGGGCCAAAGGGCTTAGATTAGATTACTTACAGTGTGGAAACAGGCCCTTCAGCCCAACAAGTCCACACCGACCCGCCGAAGCGCAACCCACCCATACCCCTACATTTACCCCCCTTTTACCTAACACTACGGGCAATTTATCCTGGCCAATTCACCTGACCCGCACATCTTTGGACTGTGGGAGGAAACCGGAGCACCCGGAGGAAACCCACGCAGACACGGGGAGAACGTGCAAACTCCACACAGTTAGTCGCCTGAGTCGGGAATTGAACCCGGGTCTCCAGGCGCTGTGAGGCAGCAGTGCTAACCACTGTGCCACCATGCCGCCCATAGTTTCCATGCTGTAGGTAATCTAAGCTTGCCTTCCGCCACCCCCCCATCTAGTTACAGAAGCTGGTCAGTGTAGTGACTCTCTATGACAGCTCCAACCAACTTCAGCTAATAAATGGAAGTTGATCCATCTAAAGTACATTAAAAAGGTAAAAGGTCAGCACAGCCTAATATTGCTGAGATATCAGGCAGGGGAGGAAAAAGAGAGGGTCACCACCTCATGTGAGTGGCGAAGTTGAGAAGGTGGGTCCTTAATTGTAACCTCCGCTGGTTTTGCTGGAATTGACCCCATGCCAGTGGCAGCAATCCTGCATCACAAATCCAGCCATCGGCCATCCAGTCAAGTGCCCCTAACATATGTAATGTGCCTCTTTTTAGTGTACAATACCATGGTGTTCATTTAGCCACATATTTAGTAATGTATTTTGTATAGCAAGTCATTTCAGCTATAAATTCAGGGTTGCACATGTTTGGTACACTGTTTGAACTTGTGCATTTTTTAAAAATCTGGGTGAGAACCCAACTTTGATAGAGCAGCAAGTCACACCTGGATCCCTCCTTCATAGTAATCAGTTTCCCATCAAGTTGCAATTTTCAAAAAAACAACTTAACCAAACCTTTCAGTGAGGGCTTACTCTACTTTGGTTTGCATCTAGGTGAACAGTCCAACAAAGTGTGCTTCTTACTTAGGCCAAAAATTTGAAACATGCTAATTTGTAGAAAAGTTAAATCAATTTTGAAAGTGTTTATCAATGCTTTTGTCAACAGTTAGGGGTTTGGGTTGGCAGAGCTAGTTCAGAAGGATGAGGCAGACCACTTAGTTTACACAGTGCTGTAGCATTCAGTGCTGAAACAACAGGTCACCAAGAACAAAGTAAATGACAACTTATCTTCAGGCAGATTTGCTTTCATATAATCTTCAAAAATGTTTTTAAAAATTACTAACTTCAGTTGTTAAGAATTGTGAATGATCATTAAGTGCGACCAACAAGAAAGAGCAGAGGGGAGATGGACTTCGAAATTTTCTGGAAGGGTAGTTTCCTAAGTCCACTGAGGAAAGAGGAAAATGGTGAAGCCTGCCATCGCCTCTACTAGCCTGTTAATTTCGATTTGTAGTACTTTCATTTCTTTCTGCATTATCTTAAACAAGACAATTTGTAAGCAGTCTGCATACTATCTTCCAGGTTTTGTTCATCTCACCACCAGTCCCCTCCCCAAAGCCCTATCCCTAAATGTTGGGACCAGATTATATTCTTCAAGGTCTCAACTGTTAAATTGCCAGATTAAATAATGAGAAATTTTGGGAAGAACTGGCTGGAGCCCAGGAATATGCAGCTTAACAAATTAAAACCTTCATGCTGAAAGTGAAGAGACAGGAATTGGAGAAAACGAATGGCTGTTCTGAAATGGTTTTTCCTATTCAACAGCACAATGGGGATAATTCTGCCCCCAAGGCAAACCACTCAGTTGAAACCAACTCAAAATTTTCTCTGTAACAAAAACGATTGTAAAACAAAACTGCAAATCCTGGAAATCAAACAAATGTAGAAAATGTTAGAAACAGTCTGCAGGTCAAGCAGCATCTCAGAGGAATTTTTTTTAAAAAAAGGCACTTCAAACATAATCTTTTATCAGAAAAGGAATACATTACAGGAGGACACTGAATTCTCAGTTATTGATCTATTCTTGATTTCAAAATAACACCAAGACCAACAGAATGCAATTCATTTTGTCTTACTCACGTTGAAACAGCAAGTGGCATAGAATGTCAGATATACTTGTGGACTGAACAGAGATGCTTAAAATTACCAAGTCTAAAAATTAGTGTCACAAAAGGATACCTCAAAAGAAGGAACGAACATTATATATGAGAATGGAAGTAGCTCAAGTCCCAATGGTTGCCTTATATAGAAGTTTGAGGTGGCCAGCTCCAGCAACCATGAAACAGACAGAATAGTGCTTGCATGGCAAGGTGCAGGAGTGTAAGGAATGTTGGTGTTACAACACTGCAGTGGCCCTTCTATTAATTAAACCAAACACCCAGAAAAGCTCACCTAGTCTCAACCTATTGAAATGCAAGTGATAGAAAACTTCCAAAATTCCACAAAAGAAAACAAAGTTTATTTAACTCTTAAAAAAAAAGGGGAATATTGAACAACTATTCACAACTGCTTATTATCTGCCTCCAACTCTAACAATTTGCTGTTCCAATAAGGCAGTTATTAGAATTACAACAACTGAATGTCAAAACTACACAACCACTGTCATCTGTGACTTCACTCTTCTGGTTGCTGAGTTCCCTGGATTGTCTTTCTTTTTACTGCAAATAAGTTTCATCCAAAAAAGGTATCTTTGATAGAGAGAGTTTCCTAATTTCTTGGATCTCTCTCCAAATTTTCAAAATGCCCTTTTTAAAAAAAAAAATCCCCAACATTGGAGTAGCTCATTGAATTTATTGTTTTGCCAACATTGAAACAAACTCAAATGGGTTTTTGTATCCTGGGGCATAATTTAAACTGATTGGTTAAATTCAAATTGCTGTCAAAACAGCAACCAAAACTCAGGTATCCATTTCACAGCCAAAATGTCTCAATCCCAGAGTATATTGAAAAATTGAAAATGTCATCTATTCATATACACAGTGCTTATAAGCTCTCAGTTCAGAGCAGCATTCACTCTTTCAAAAAGGTACAGCACACATCTACAACTTTTGAACACTAGGATGGAAATCTAGGTGATGGATCACAAGAAGCATAATACACCAGCAGGCAAACCAGTTTTTTCCCTCAATTGTTCCATTTGATCTGTTGATCAATCATGTCATTCAGTGCTGATGACAGAAATATATTGATGCTTCAGGTTAGCCTCTCTTTACAAATGCTGCCCTACTTGGATTTCTCAAAATAAAATCCTGCTTTGGCTCCAATCAGAAGAGCCGCCTATTTTTGCTTTGAATTGCAAAATGTATTATTATGTTTACTCAAGCCAAGTAGCTTCAACCTCTACTCCAGGTAACAAATGTCTTATTTATAATGCAAATGCAACAGGGCAGCTATCCCACCATCTTAGACTTTGCAACTTAAGTCAGCGAACTCAACAGAAGGAACAGCACTGCCTTTTCCAACACAAGAAAAGGTCAAGACCTTTGAACACTATCTTTACACAATTTCAAATTCCACTGTATTTACAAATCTGGAGTGGAAAATCTTTAAAAGTTGTTTCCAACAAGTCCATGAAAACTATATCTACCTCTATTAGATACAGAAAATAAAGCTTCTAAAAGTCAATTCTGGCTACAGCCATCTAAATATTACAAAAGATTGAATCAAACAGAAGAATGTTATAACCATGCAGGTTTTGTGCATTAAGAGTAGTATATACTTTCAGATTGTGCAATTTTTGATACACCCACTCAAGTATTAGTACTTTCAGATTCTTTTAGATCTAATTTTCAAACCCACAGGTTTGAGTTTAATAAATTAAGAGTTTCATGCAATTTCAGAATGGTATTCTGAACTGAACATTTCATATGGCAACATCTCTACTGCATGTTGACAGCCAGAAAAGCCTCATTATAAAAAAAATCTTAGTGCTGCTACAAATCATTTTTATGAATTCCAGTTGCATTATTGTGTACAGTTATCAAAACAAAAAAAAAGGAGAGAGATTGCACAACTATAAAGAGGAAAGACTTAACAGGCTGGGACTTTTTGTGGAGGAGAGATGATCTAATAGGTCTAGAAAATTATGACAACACGACAATATCTGGACAAGATATTGCCTCTTACAGAAATTCAGATTCATAAATAGAACAGACAGACATTAATAAAATTGTAAAAGGAATTCAGAAAACGAAAATCTTTGTTCTCAATGAGGAACTCTGTCAAACTGGTTGAAGTGACTGGCCTTGATGCAGTTAATGGGAAGCTGTAAATGTACATGTCGAAAAAAGGAATTGAAAGACATGTTGATAGGTGAGATTAAGCAAGGTAAAGTAAGATGGGAGGAGTCTCATGTGGCAGAAACTGGATGAGACTTGTTGGGTCAAGTGACATATTTCTGCGTCATTAAACTCCATAGAGAAAGCATTTATAATTACAACTATAAACGTTTGTAGTACTTGACTTGCAACATATCCATGCAAAAGTACAACAGAAGAACATTTTTGTTCAAACAGTGTTGCGGTTCTCTACCTATTGCGTTGGTGTGCTGTTGAATCGAATCTCTATGCTTCCTGGAAGTAGCCATATGAAATCAATTCACCTGTTCACAAAAAGCATAAGTAATCATTAAAATAGGGTACAGAGCATGAAAAGAACAGACATAATGGCTTTTTAAAAAGTGATCACAATAGATGATATTGCATTTTTCATGAAGAAAATGAACCAACTCTGACTGATGAACAAAGAAAAACAGTGAGAAGTGCAAGCTCCTGGGTCAAAAAGTACACTCCCTCACAACAGGCAAATGTATTCAAGTTTTCTGAAAGTTTTTTTCCTCCCATTTCATTTACACTCTTGTATCACCCTCCGTTTTCACTGGCAAATACGGAACAAGAATAACCAAATAGTGATGGCATCATTTCAAGAAATTCACAAAAGTTTTGGAAACTGAAAAAAGTGAGATCAACAACTTTAACGAACAAAAAAAATTTACAGCCCAGGAACAGATGCTTTGGCCCTCCAAGCCTGAGCCGGTCAAAAACGTACTGACTAAACTTGGTCAATTCCTAAGCATCTGTATCCCTCTGCTCCCCACCAACTCATGCATCTGTCCAGACAGATCTTAAATCTACTGTGCCTGCCTCTACCACCTCTGCTGGTAATGAGTTCCAAACACCTACCACCCTCTGTGTGAAGTACTTACCGCGTATATCCCCCTTAAAACTTTCCACTTTGAAAGCATGACCTCTCGTTATTGAATCCTTCACCCTGTCTATACCCTTCCTGATTTTGTAAACCTCAAATCAGGTCCCCCCCCTCAAATCTCCTTTTTTCTAATGAAAAGAAACCTAACCTACTCAATCTCTTCATAGCTAGCACCTTCCATACCAGGCAACATCCTTGTAAACCTTCTCTGCAGCATCTCCAAAGCATCCACATCCTTTTGGAAATGTGGCAACCAGAACTGTACACAGTATTCTAAATGTGGCTGAACCAACCTCTTGTACAATGTATAGATGACTTGCCAGCTCATACTCAATACCCTGTCCAATGAAGGCAAGCATACTATATGCCTTCTTGACCACTATTCACTGGTGCAGCAACCTTCAGGGTACAATGGACCTGCATTCTCAGATCTCTCTGCCCATCAACTTTTTCCCAAGGCTCTTCCATTCAATGTATAATTTGCTCTAGAATTAGACTTGCCTAAATGCATCACCTCACATTTGTCTGGATTGAAAGCCATCTGCCACTTCTCCACCCAACTCTCCAGTCTATCTATATCCTCCTGTATTCTCTGACAGTCCCTGATGCTTTCTGCTACTCCAATCTTCGTGTCATCTGCAACCTTGCTGATCATATCAACAGTGCTCTCTTCTAGATCATTTATGTATATTACAAACAACAGTGGCCCCAATACTGACCCATGTGGAACACCACTGGTCACCTTTCTCCATTTCGAGAAACCCCCTTCAACTACTACTCTGCCTCCTGTTGCTCAGCCAGTTCTTTATCCACCTAGCTAGAACACCCTGAACACCATGTGACTTCACTTTCTCCATTAGTCTACTATGGGGAACCTTATCAAATGCCTTACTAAAGTCCACGTATATGACATCTTCCTTAGTCACTTCCACGAAGAACTCAATCTCCCCCACACAAAACCACGTTGTCCACAGATAAGGTCATTCCTAACCAAATATAAATAGAATCTCTCAGTACCCTCTCCAGGGACTTCCCCATCACTGACGTCAGGCTCACTGGTCTGTAGTTACCTGCAATATCCCTACTACCCTTCTTGTATGAAGGGACAACATGAGCAACCTTCCAGTCCTCCAGCACCTCACCTGCATTTAAGGATGCCACAACGATATCCGTCAGGGCCTCTGCTATTTCCTCTCTCGCCTCCCTCAGCAACCTGGGATAGATCCCATCCAGTCCTGGAGATTTGTCCATCTTAATATCCTTTAGCCTACCCAACACATTTTCCCTACTTATGCCAATGTGATCCAGACTAATCAAACTTCTATCTCTAATCTCAAGATTCATCATGTTCCTTTCCTCAGGTGAACACTGATGCAAGGTAATCATTCAGAATCTCACCCATTCTCTCAGATTCGGCACATAGCCTTCCTTCATTATCTTTTAGTGGACCAATCCTTTCTCTAGTTACCCACTTGCTTCTTATACAAGAATTAAAAATGCTTTGGGATTTTCCTTAATTCTGCTAGCTAAAGCAATTTCAAGACCCCTTTTAGCCCATTGATTCCTTGTTCAAGACTGGTCCTACTCTTCCGATATTCCTCCAGGGCCCATTCTGTTCTCAGCTGCCTAGACATTATGCACGCTTCCCTTTCCCTCTCGGGCTTACGTTCAAGTTCATTCTACAAGCTATGCTTAGTGAATCAGGTTGGAAGCATAACAGACCTCAAATTTGATAAGTCAATCTCAGAAACAACTCGTTTAAAAGAGGTTTACTCAAAAAGGTTGAGTTATAGTCAGTCGTGATGTAACGCAATAATTCAGTTCTCACATAATCTCACTATCGGAAAGTTACGCAATAGCTACGCTGTTTAAACTAACAGGGCCAGAATCACCTTCTAGCCAATACAGGTAAGGAAAACTTTCACTCTACAAAACTGGTCTAAAATCTTCAATCACATTAAAGCTAGTTCGCATTGAAGAAACACATGTTATACCAAAGCAGACTGCATTTAATCCTATGCAAATAGAGACATACTAAATTCAAATCCACATTGGTTAAGACAAACAGAACATTCTGTATAATCTGGGACCTGGCCTGAAGAGTAGATGCAGTATCCCTCAACAGCACCACGCTACAACCAGCTCTTGCATAATTATAAAGTGAATATACTGCTCGACAGAATGACTTAACTCCAGTTGACTAAGACGAAACATACAGATGCATTTGGACTTGGGAATGATGTGCATTACTGTTCTATTTTGTATTCTCAAATGCTCTGTGTTAAAGATTACAGGCTTTTTCTGACTAGAAAATAAAATGCATGTGGCATATTTAAAAAAGGACTGCAACAAGTTCTTCATGAACTGGTAGGTTTCAGTTTTTGCTCAGAAACAAAAAGAAAAAGATTTTAAAACATCTGCTTACTAGCAGTTAAGTCAATTTCAAAAATTAAAATTTTTGAGCTTACATTAGGTTAATTTCTCTTCCCAGTTTTAAAAACATTACTCAACATATCATAACATGCAGTAACATGGACAGAGGAGAGAAGGAATGCAGTTTAAAAAAAAACAGGGAGGAGCAGGTTTTGCAATGTTACAACATAGCATGTAAACGGATGGTAAAATCTACAAGTCATCCCCTAACTTGAAAGTTATTGATGACACCTGCCTAATTGTCTCTCCTCTTCCATTACACAAATTGTTGTCAGCCAGTCAGCAGATGCTCCAACAGTTGCGACTGCAGAGTATTGACTGGGAGACAATTCTATGCCAGTACTAAACTCAGATCTAATACAATGGATATTTACTCTGCATTTAATATTTAGCAGATAATTTATCAGTCACCTGGAGCTCATGCCCAATATCTACAAGGCGCACATTGCTACAACCCTGTGCAACTGCACATACTGGAGGGGGCTTAACCTTGCCCCTCACTGCATACCTGGGCTTTGTTCAAGTGCGATACATCACTACAGGGATTAGTCAGGTAGAAGCTGTGTAGGGCTCTCAGATTGCTATTTGAGCTCCAAAGACGACAAGCAAAGCAAAAACTCAAGGGTGGGCGATTTAAACCCATCCATTTGTTAAGTTCATGCCATGATGTGCAGGTGCCAGTGCTGGACTGGGATGGATAAAGTCAAAGTCACAACACCAGATTATAGTCCAACAGGTTTATTTGAAGTCACAAGCTTTCAAAACACTGTTCCTTAATTAAGTGAAGGAGAGAGCTCCAAAAGTTTGTGATTTCAAATAAGCCTGTTGGACTATAACCTGGTGTGAAGTGGACTTCTGATTAACAATGTCAGGATAAGAATACTGTATGGTTAGTATTCTGAAGATGGGCACTAAAAAGACCAAGAGTTCATTTAACTGAATTAACAGAGCACAGTTGACTCCTGCATGATGCATCTTGCCCCTTAAATTTGGGTTTTTCAGTTAAAGAAAAACATTTTATTTCACACTGATTGTAAGAGGATTAATGAGAATAGATTCTCTTCACAATTAGCTGTTGATCAAATAAGATCAAAACAAAAAAAAATTCAATTCTCCAATCTTCATTTGTAAATTTTAAAAAAGTCTCAAATCTTTATAATAAGCAATGTAAAACTAGTTTGTCTCGCAATCCTCGATGCTGATTATGAAAAGATAAAATTGGTGAGCATTCTCAATAGTTCTGTTGGCAAGAACTAATCGTGGATTTGATTCCCAATTTGGCTGATCTGATTTCATTGGAAAACCATAAAAGGATGGACACAAGAAAATCAGCAAGGGCTTTTGGACAAGAAAATACCATTTTTATTCTTACTAAAACACCATTAGCTTTTGCAATTACATTCAGAATCCATTCCAAAGTGTCAGCAATTTGCCAAAAAAAGTCATATGACAATACATTATCTTTCTCTGTAACAAGTTCTTGGAGGCCCTTTCAATGGTTTATACAGGCAATTGGGTATTATTTACATTACAAAGATCTCCTAGTGTTTAGTGCAAAAAGGATCCTGCGGCTTGAGCTGTACGATTAAAATGACCAACAGCAGTGTGCTCAAAGAGTGACATGGGCAGACAATTACTTCACACAGCAGCTTTCAAAAGAGGCATGTCAATCTATACTGTCAGGCATATTGCAATCTCTCAAACAACTTTATGAAGAACTGCAATCTTTTGCTCGAACTTTAAAAGCCAGCAGTGAAGTGTAGAAATCTAGTGTTAGGAATTCCAATCTGCAAAAGGCAGACTGAGTGGAGCTGGCTTGAACAGACTGGATACTCAAAGCAGAAATATGTTTGCACGTGTGCATTTTAAAGTACCAGCTGCACCACACAGGCTATAAAAGATGAAACCACTGCAAAGACTGACTGACAATGGGGTCAGGGAAACCAGGGAAGAAAGCAAATACATGTGATCTGGAGCTCCTTAGTTTATCACTCAAACTACACTCCATATACACAGACTGACAAACAGCAACTCAAGATAGAAAGTACTGCAGAATAAATTCATTCAATACACAAAATAGCAATATGCTTCAAGGAGATAGAGTTCAATGCTTACCTTTAAATCTCCAGTATTTAGAAAATTTATATTATCCAAATCAATTGAATACAATGCTTTGAGGCCAGTTACTAGCTTAAAATAGGTCAAATCTGACATGGAAAATGCTTCCATGCAAGTCACCAGAATGCATTCTGCTCAGCATATTTTCATTCTTGATCTAGCTGATAAACAAAACATCAACATGTCACACCAGAGTATGACATAATTTGTTGTTGTTAAGGGTTTCTGATGTAGTAAGGTCATCTATATGTAAAAAAAAAGATACAAAATAGTTCAGTTGTCAAGAACTAATCCCAGGTTTAATTATAATCAGTGCTAGCTAGTGACCCAATTGCAGCCGGGCAGCAATGAAGGATGGTTACAGAAAAGAAACAGAGGATTTTGGGAAACAAAGCTTGCAACATTTTCATTACAGAGGCTGCACTGGCTCACTTACAGGAAAAGAGTTACCAAAGTGGATTTTTAAATTTATGATTTGCAGCACTGGTTCTTAAACACCTGAATACTCCTTTTATTGCAACTCTCATTCAATACTCTGATCTGAAGCCTGGTACCCTTGCCAGAGATCTAACTGGTAGTCAGAAACCAGAGACTGTGGTTTCGAGCAATACGCAGGATACCAAACTGGGAATGAACTCCTGGGTTATGGATAAACTTACTCAATTAACTTAAACTATGCTAAGTTGATAAGACTTCTGTATCCTCTCTCATTCCATCCCCTACCCCACATCATGGCCCATCACAGGTCTGATTCCCATTCCATTATGAAGGTCTGTGGGCTGGTGGAATGGAGTAGCAGTATCAACTATGTTAGATTAGATTAGACTTACAGTGTGGAAACAGGCCCTTCGGCCCAACAAGTCCACACCGACCCGCCGAAGCGCAACCCACCCATACCCCTACATTTACCCCTACCTAACACTACGGGCAATTTAGCATGGCCAATTCACCTGACCCGCACATCTTTGGACTGTGGGAGGAAACCGGAGCACCCGGAGGAAACCCACGCAGACACGGGGAGAACGTGCAAACTCCACACAGTCAGTCACCTGAGTCGGGAATTGAACCCGGGTCTCAGGCGCTGTGAGGCAGCAGTGCTAACCACCGTGCCACCGTTATCGCCACAATCTGAAATGTTCTTCTATCCATTCAGTTTGCAGGTTCTCTGCCTAACAGCTTCTTTTATCTTTGTGCCTTCATACCTTCTGTCAGGCCTAGCCACATTTGTACTGCAGCAAACTGCTTAACAATAGATTAACTTGAGTCAAAGATGCTGCACAATGCACATTTAAACTTAGAGTGAAAACTCACTTGTCTACGCCCCAATTATCTGGCAGCACTAGCTGCCACAATGTTCACAGAGCAAACAACAAATGCTACTGATATCTGTAAAGTTCCTGTCTTCATTTCAGCAACTATTTCTGTTCAGGCAATCATGAACCTCAAATTTATTTGTACAAAAGACACTCCACTTCTGTTCTGGAACTATAAATTGAACAATATATAATTTCTGGATCTTTCTAAGTGGAATTGCTTATCAAATTTAGGAGATTTCTATAATCTGGATTTCCTGGAGCTTAAATTTAAACTTTAAAACCCTAACCTCCAATGTGCTAAAGTATTTAAAAAAAAACCTTAACATTTGACAACATACCCTAAAGCAAATCATATCAAATATGTTCCAGAAACTATAAGCTTCTAAAAACCCCAATGGCCCATTAATTTTGTGGCGAAGCTGCTCCTTTAACAAGGTTACGCAGTCCTTTACTTTCCCCCCCCCACCCCCAAGAGAAAGGTGTAAATGACGGACTCCAAAAGTCTGTTGGTTGAGGGGTTTTAGGACCAATTTGAGAATAGCTAACACATACTACCTCAGTCAGAAGACTTAAGTTTTCAAAAAACAAAAATTGTACAATGAAAGGGGAGTGGCCAGTTCTCCCAGCTCAGCTTTTCTTTGGTTTGTTTCTTTAAGCAGTAGTGTGGAAAAGCTGCTGGACTCAGAAGTAGATCCAGACAGGTACTCTGTCCCCAACTTCTATCCTATAAGAACCTATTTAATTTTACTCTTTGTGCTAAGGGGTGTATATGGGGATTGTTGCAAGTATCTGGAACAGCATCATTAAGATGGGATAGTGTGTTGGGTTTTCAGATAGGATAGGTTATTCAGTATTCTGTTATTAGTATTTCATTCAGTAATCTTGTCAATAAATTCTGTTTTGTTTAAAATGAAGTGGTTTTGTCAGCTGATTTTCTCCTGGAATACCCATTTTACACTACTTAAGAAGCTAGCAAAGTTAGGGTCTGGGCTACCTTCTTGAAATGTTTGGAGAGATCTGGCCTGGTCCAGTCCAGTACAATCTGCACTTCTGGGTTTTTGCAGGAAGATCATTGCACAGAATACAAGATGGCCATTTTCTTCCAATGATGTCACAAGATCTTAAATGAAGTCTGCAGTATCTAAAAACAATATAACAATCCCATGCAGAATATAAGCAGCAAGGCTCCACTGGGCCTCTGTTGATGGCAGATATGAATACAGAAGTGAAACATGCTTGCTGGGATTGTATAAACCCTTGGTGAGCACACCTTGGTCTATGCAATCAAAGAAGGATATAGTTGCCATGGAGGAAGTGCAGCAGAAGCTAAATCACAGATTCTTGAATGGTGGGGCTGTCCCATGAGGAAACCTGCATTTGAGTTTGGAAGAGACAATCTCATTGGGGAAACAAAATTCTTCCGGGACTTTAAAAATCATAGACACAGAAGATACTTCCCCGATTGGTAATTCTAAAAATCAGGGGAAAAAAAAAGTTTCAGAATAAGGGCTAGGCCATTTATGACTATGGGGAGGAGAAATTCCGTCAGAGGATGGCATATCTTTAGAATTTCTTTTCCCCTCAGCTCTCTGGAAGATCATTGAATATGTTCAAGGCAGAGGTCCATAGATGCTCAGATATTAAAGACATCAAGGGATATACAAATAATGAGAAATTGGCATTAAGGCAGCTGGTCAACCATGATCTAGTCGAATGCCAGAGAAGCATCCACATTTCTACTGTATTAAAAACCCCTTCCTAAATATTTAAAATGCTGGTTCTTGTATTCTTGCAAGGTTAATGCAGAGTAATTCCAAAACTATTGATTTAGTGCATTAAAAAACTGGACAACTGCTAGCCTAAAGTACAGTTCTTCCAGCACTGCTTGCAACTGCAAGAATCAAAACTCTGACATGTCTAGTCAAGTCTCCAGCTGCGCACATGATATCCCATTTAGTGCAGGGAAGTCCTCCGCCACTTTAGTGGAGCGGGAGGAGGAGGAATCAGTGATGGTAGCACCACTGGATGCCAAGGGGCAGTGATTAGATGGTCTCTTGCTGGAAGTGGCCATTGCACCATACAAATGCAAGACAAATGTTATTTGCCACTTATCAACCCAAGTCTGGATAACATCTACATCCTGTATTTGAACATGGACCGCTTCAGTATCTGAACAGTGGCTAATGGTGCTGAACATTATGCAATCATCAGCATAACAGCCCCACTTCTAACCTTATGATTTGGGGGGGGGGGGGGGGGGGCGCGACGGCGGAAGGAGGAGGGGAGGGGTGGTCAACAATGAAGCAGCTGAAGCTGGTTGGACCTACGACACTACCCTGGAGCGGCGATAACTGACGTCCAACAATCACAGTCATCACCCAACATGTCAGATATGATTCCAACTCAGTGGAGGGTTTGCTCCCGACTTGCACTAATTCCAGCTTTGCTAGGGCTCTTCAGTGCCACCCTCTGAAATGTGGCCTTGATGAAGGCCTGTCACTCTCACCTCACTTATCTGGGAAAATGCTGCCTATACTATATAGATAAGTGGTTAAGCAACTATTTTGCAAAAACAAAAAAAAAGAATCAACACCAGATAAAACAAGAGACTGGGAAAATGCGATTGATTTAAACCACAACTGCGATGCTGAAAAATGCAATTTCATCCTTAGCTCAGGAAAAGATGAGGGAAAGTGAGGTCTGCAGATGCTGGAGATCAGAGTTGAAAATGTGTTGCTGGAAAAGCGCAGCAGGTCAGGCAGCATTCCTGATGAAGGGCTTATGCCCGAAACATCAAATTTCCTGTTCCTTGGATGCTGCCTGACCTGCTGCGCTTTTCCAGCAACACATTTTCAATTCAGGAAAAGATGAGCCAAATTCTGCATATTGTTTCGAGTAGCTATTTGTACATTCAGCTCCAGTTAGCATTTGAATCAAAATTCAGAGTCAGCATTAACTTTGTTTGAAAATAAAGTTACAGGGAGCATTTTACACCTGCTTAACCTTCCAATTTCCAGTAGGACAAGTATCAGAACTTTAATATTAATGTTATAAAAATCAGAAACAAAGATTATACATAAATAAAAGTATTAATAACCATTACAGGGCAGAAGCAAGTGGAGGGGGCTGTAACTTTGATTTATCTATTATAAATATACAGTCTACAAAGACATAATCTAATTGCTTTACATACTGTTAATTAGTACAGCAGTTTAGGGATGACATAAACATTATAAATCAAAATGAATAAAAGTATACTCAGTAGATTGCAATGGGAGATAAGTTTGACCAAAATACAGAGGCAGCATTGTAAAGCTGCAGTCACTGGAATAAAGTCATTGGACAAGCTCAGCAGGCCTGACAGCATCAGTGCAGGGAAGGCAGAGTTAACATTTCGGGTCCGGTGACCCTTCCTCAGAACTAAGGATCACTGGACGCGAAAGGTTAACTCTGCCTTCTCTGCACTGATGCTGCCAGACCTGCTGAGTTTTTCCAGCAACTTGTTTTTGTTTCATTTACAAGATCCGCATTTCTTTCGGTTTTTCTCCCCCTCCCAATAAATTCACTGAGCTTAAATTTTCTTTGGCGATTGATATAACCAAAAACGCGAGTTTATCTTAAAAAGCCGTTGAAAAAAAAGTTTAAAGGAAAATAATAAATCGATAAATGGGACATACGGGAAAGGAGCAAGAGCCAACATCTAACAGTGGGGGGTTGACAAGTATCCATCGACAGGATTAATATAATCCGCCTAAAATCCCATTAACCTCAATCGACAAAGTCAAATGTCTGCGTCCTTGGTCACACGCAGGTAGGACAGTGCAGTTTAACAGCAAATAAAGGACTGCGAGCAAAAAAGTCCACTTTCTTCTAATAGAAAGTGCAGACAAATAAAGATATTCGATATAAACGTGACAAAATTACATCGGAAATAACTCAGCACACAGTAAAGTCTAACAGATGGCCAGCTCCAGTGAAGCTGATACATGTCGAGTGGAGGTTGGTGATGGGTAAGTGCCGGTGAGAGGAGAGACAGCCGGGCCGGGCCAGGCCAGGCCAGACCAGACCGTGCCGTGCCGGGCCGGCTCTGCAACACCACGAGAAACCCGTGCTTTCTAGGCCAATGGTTCTGTCTCACGACGACCACAACGTTAAACTTCCCGTTCACTTGCAAGCCGACCTCCTATCGCTTGCTTACCTCAGGTCCCAGCCAGCGTCCTACCGACAACCCGCCAATAAACCCGGGCTGAGAGAATAGCCCACACCAAGGCCGGAGGCGATTCAGCCGTTATGCTACCGTGCAACCAACCCTCATTTCAACCAAAGTCCCACCTTAGGACATGCCTATTGGTTAGTCACACGAACGAGGCGTGCCAATCTGACAGCATTCGGCTTATTATTGGTCAACTGTACTGGCACTCATTATGGGGAAGGCGGACACAACCGTCATCAAGTTTGTCTGCACCGCGTACTGATTGCAGCAACGACTGCAATTCAAACAAACTGCCGGAAACCGTAATATACACAATAGCAGCGCATCCACTGTGGTACCATAATAACCGATATTAACTTCATTTCAAATCATGCAGTGAATGTATGGTGGACCAGATTGTAATTGGCTTACAACCACAAACAAAAACAGAAGTTGCTGGAAAAGCTCAGCAGGTCTGGCAACATCTGTGCAGAGAAATCAGAGTTAACGTTTAGGGTTCAGTAACCCTTTTCAGTTTGGAATAAGCGTTGAAAATGTGTTGCTGGTTAAAGCACAGCAGGTTAGGCAGCATCCAAGGAACAGGAAATTCGACGTTTCGGGCCAGAGCCCTTCATCAGGAATCGTGATGAAGGGCTCTGGCCCAAAACGTCGAATTTCCTGTTCCTTGGATGCTGTCTAACCTGCTGTGTTTTAACCAGCAACACATTTTCAGCTGTGATCTCCAGCATTTGCAGACCTCACTTTTTACTACAGTTAGGAATAAGTCAAACTGGACTGGAAACATTAACTGTTTAACTTTCCGCAGGTGCTTCAAGACACGCTGGGTTTCTCCAGCATTTGCTGTTTTTATTATAGACAAAAATCCTATTTTCTTCTGCAACGATCGTCAGTTTTAGTAAAGCGTGGGTGCACATCCACCTCTCCTCTTTGCAACCAGGCGTGGGACTAGACAACAGAGGACTGGTCAGGGGCACACACAGGATGTTCTTTCAGGGGACTGAGACTGGTAGGCACATATTTCTGCTCCCAGAGGAAAAAGAAAACAGTTCAAGCCAGAGGCGATGTGGTAAAAGTATATTCAAGGAAGACCTTCACGAGCAGAACATTACCTGGAGCAAAACAGAATGCAATGGACTGGGACTCATGGCAGGATCTTGCTACCCAGAGGAACTACACCTAAATCTGACAACGTGGCTGAAAACGTAAACTTTTGATTTGCTCCACTGGTGCAGTTGATCTACTGAGTGTTCCTAAAACTATCTACTTTTTTGAAAATTTCAGGGTTGTTAGATGGAGAGTGAAGGCTTCAATTCCTTACTCTGATTATAGTTACTGAGGATGTTCCTAAGCAGCTATGTCATCATCATAGAATCCCTAGAGTGTGGAAACAGACCATTTGGCTCAACAAGTCCACACCAACTCTCCGAAGAGTATCCCATCCAGACCCATTCCCCTACCCTATTACTCTACATTTCCCATGAGTAATGCACCTGCCTACACATCTTTGAACACTATGGACAATTTAGCATGGCCAATTTAACTAACCTGCACGTCTTTGGACTGTGGGAGGAAACAGGAGCACACAGAGGAAACCCACACAGACACGGGGAGAACGTGCAAACCCTATGCAGAGAGTCACCCGAGGCTGGAATCTCTGCCACTGTGAGGCAGCAGTGCTAACCCCTGAGCCAGCATATCATCTAACTCTGACCCAAGTGTATACATTTCCAGGGATGTCCTATCTTACCATCTCTTTATATGTTTAGATTTAACAAAGGTTTTTAATGGTCATTGACATGAGTCTGGATTACCTCCTTGTCAAAATCCAGATCTGGTCATATAACATGAAGGTAAGTGATGACCAAATCTACAGATCTGGCAAGAAGTGGCAACTGAACTTGAAGGGAAACCGAGAGCATGCGTGGATGAACAATGAGGCCAGTCCAGCAATTTGACCACAAAGGAACAGAAATCTGTGCAGAGAAACCAAGCAGTAGTATAGTGCATCAGAAAAAAGACTTCAAGCCTGACTTGGTCACGGGACAACAGCGAAGGAAATCCTCACAATAGTAACAAAGCACAGGAAAGTCTGTCATGGGGATTCAAAGTTTGGGAGAAGACTTGTAGCTCGGGTGCTCATTGTTGTGGTTCTGTTCGCCGAGCTCGGAATTTGTGTTGCAAATGTTTCGTCCCCTGTCTAGGAGACATCCTCAGTGCTTGGGAGCCTCCTGTGAAGCCATTCTTCCTGCGTCTGATTCTTCAATATCTGTCCGATAGGAAGGAGACCAGAATTGCACGCAATATTCTTCCAAGGCTTCACAGGAGGCTCCCAAGCACTGAGGATGTCACCTAGACAGGGGATGAAATGTTTGCAACACAAACTCTGTTGTGGGGAAGCTAAAAAAGAATCTTATCAGTCAGCTACAGTGAGTAATGGGTCACAGAACATTAAAGGTCTCTACAGAAATGTAAAAATCAAGGCATACAGAAAGTCAGTTTTCAAAAAGTGTATGAAGTAATTGGACCCATATAATACTGAAGGGTAGAGCTTTGCCCAGCCAATAAGTTTAAAAGTGTCAGAAGAGAGGCTATTTCAGAAAGGCAGTAGAAAAAGTTAAGAATAGATCAAGAGTCATACAGTTTGGAAACAAACCCTTTGGTCTAACCAGTCTATGCCGACCATATTCCCAAATTCAACTTGTTCTACCTGCCTGCGCTTGGCCCAAATCCCTCCAAACATTTCTTATTCATGTACTTATGTAAATGTCTCTTAAATGCTGTAATTGTACTTGCATCCATCACTTCCTCAGGAAGTTCATTCCACACAGGAACCATTCTGTGTTAGAAAAGGTTGTCCCACACGACTTTTTAAAATCTTTCTCTTTTCACCTTAATAGTATGCTTTGAAATCCCCCAGCCTGGGGAAAAGATACCTGTAATTCACCCTTTATTTATAGCCTTAATGATTTTACAAACCTCTATAAGGTCACCCCTCTACCTCTTAAGCTGCAGCAAAACAAGTCCCAGCCAAACCAGCTTCTCCTTATAATGCAAACCCTCCATTCCCAGCAACATTTTGGTAAATCTGTCCCGAACCTTCCCAGCCTAATAATAGCCTTTCTATAACAGGGTGACCAGAACTGGACACAGTACTCCACAAGAACCTTCACCACTGTTCTGTACAACCTCAGCATGATGTCCCAACTCCTATATTTAAAGGTCTGAGCAATGAAAACAAGCATGCTAAATGCCTTTTTAACCACCCATGTCTACACGTAATGCAAACTTCAAAGACTTATATACCTGAACCCCTAAGTCTCTCTGTTCTATAACACTACCCAGGATCATAATAATCTTGATTTGAGGATGCTGCGGAATGGAATAATTTCTTCTTCAAAGACCTAACAAATCCCCTAAATTTGGCTCCCCGAATTCCATAAGTTCTTTCAGATTCCATGCTGTGGTTCAGGCTGAGAATTCTCATACTAACTTCCATTCAAATCAGAGTGAAGAGACAGATGCTGCCTCATATTTTAGTGCAATGGGACAGAGAAAATCAATACGTTATGTGTCATTCCAAATATCTTCTTTATTAAGTACAGAAACACAGAAATGGTTATTTAACTGAGAAAGTCAACACTCAATTGTCTGAAAGCTCAAAAAAAGAGGCTTTCAGATCTTTAGGTCCCTGAGTTGAAGTAAAGTTAAGTGATAAACCATGTGTGATAGAGAAAGGAATGCTCTCTCTATTGTGAATACTGTAAAGGAGTGTTATAGAGTCATAGAGATGTACAGCATGGAAACAGACCCTCCAGTCCAACCTGTCCATGCTGACCAGATATCCCTACCCAATCTAGTCCCACCTGCCAGCACCTGGTCCATATCCTTCCAAACCTTTCCTATTCATGTACCCATCCAAATGCCTCTTAAATGATGCAATTGTACCAGCCTCCACCACATGCTCTGGCAGCTCATTCCATACACGTACCACCCTCTGCGTGAAAAAGTTGCCCTTTAGGTCTCTTTTATATCTTGTCCCTCTCACCCTAAACCTATGGCCTCTAGTTCTGGGCTCCCCGACCCCAGCGAAAAGACTTTGTCCATTTATCTTATTCATGCCCCTCATAATTTTGTAAACCTCTATAAGGTCTGATGCTCCAGGGAAAACAGCCCCAGCCTGTTCAGCGTCTCCCTATAGCTCAAATTCTCCAACGCTGGCAACATCCTTGTAAATCTTTTCTGAACCTTTTCAAGTTTCACAATATCTGTCCGATTGGAAGGAGACCAGAATTGCAAGCAATATTCCAACAGTGGTTAAACCAATGTCCTGTACAGCCGCAACATGACCTCTCAACTCCTGTACTCAATACTCTGACCAATAAAGGAGAGCATACCAAATGCCGCCTTCACTATCCTATTGACCTGTGACTCCACTTTCAAGGAGATATGAACCTGTATTCCAAGGTCTCTTTGTTCAGCAACACTCCCTAGGACCTTACCATTAATTGTATAAGTCCTGCTAAGATTTGCTTTCCCAAAATGCAGCACCTTGCATTTATCTGAATTAAACTCCATCTGCCACTTCTCAGCCCAATGGCCCATCTGGTCCAGATCCTGTTGTAATCTGAGGTAACCCTCTTCGCTGTCCACTACACCTCCAATTTTGGTGTCATCTGCAAAGTTACTAACTGTACCTCTTATGCTGGCATTCAACTCATTTATGTAAATGACAAAAAGTAGAGGACCCAGCACCGATCCTTGTGGCACTCCACTGGTCACAGGCCTCCAGTCTGAAATACAACCCTCCACCATCACCCTCTGTCTTCTACCTTTGAGCCAGGTCTGTATCCAAATTGCTAGTTCTCCCTGTATTCCATGAGATCTAACCTTGCTAATCAGTCTCCCATGGGGAACCTTGTTGAATGCCTTACTGAAGTCCATATAGACCACATCTACTGCTCTGCCCTCATCAATCTTCTTTGTTACTTCTTCAAAAAACTCAATCAAGTTTGTGAGACATGATTTCCCAAGTACAAAGCCATGTTGACTATCCCGAATCAGTCCTTGCCTTTCCAAATACATGTACATCCTGTCCCTCAGGATTCTCTCCAACAACTTGCCCACCACTGAGGTCAGGCTCACCGGTCTATATTCCCCTGGCTAGACTTTACTGCCCTTCTTAAACAGTGGCACCATATTTGCCAACCTCCAGTCTTCTGGCACCTCACCTATGACTATCGATGATACAAATATCTCAGCAAGTGGCCCAGCAATCACTTCTCTAGCTTCTCACAGAGTTCTCAGGTACACCTGATCAGGTCCTGGGGATTTATCCACCTTTAACCGTTTCAAGACATACAGCACTTCCTCCTCTGTAATCTGGACATTTTGCAAGATGTCACCATCTATTTCCCTACAGTCTATATCTTCCATATCCTTTTCCACAGTAAATACTGACGCAAAATATTCATTTAGTATCTCCCCCATTTTCTGTAGCTCCATACAAAGGCCGCTTTGCTGATCTTTGAGGGGCCCTATTCTCTCCCTAGTTACCCTTTTGTCCTTAATATATTTGTAAAATCCCTTTGGATTCTCCTTAATTCTATTTGCCAAAGCTATCTCATGTCCCCTTTTTGCCCTCCTGATTTCACTCTTAAGTATACTCCTACTTCCTTTACACTCTTCTAAGGATTCACTTGATCTATCCTGTCTATACCCAACATATGCTTCCTTCTTTTTCTTAACCAAACCCTCAATTTCTTTAGTCAACCTACCAGCCTTTCCTTTCATCCTGACAGGAATATACTTTCTCTGCATTCATGTTATCTCATTTCTGAAGGCTTCCCATTTCCCAACCGTCCCATTATCTGCGAACATCTGCCTCCAATCAGCTTTTGAAAGTTCTTGCTTAATACCATCAAAATTAGCCCTTCTCCAATTTAGAACTTCAACTTTCAGACCTGGTCTATCCTTTTCCATCACTATTTTCAAACTAATAGAATTATGGTCGCTGGCCCCAAAGTGCTCCCCCACTGACACCTCAGTCACCTGCCCTGCCTTATTTCCCAAGAGTAGGTCAAGTTTTGCACCTTCTTTAGTAGGTACATCCACATACTGAATCAGAAAATCGTCTTGTACACACTTAAGAAATTTCTCTCCATCTAAACCTTTAACACTATGGCAGTCCCAATCGATGTTTGGAAAGTTAAAATCCCCTACCATAACTACCCTATTATTCTTACAGATAGCTGAGATCTCCTTGCAAGTTTGTTTCTCAATTTCCCTCTGACTATTGGGGGGTCTATAATACAATCCCAATAAGGTGATCATCCCTTTCTTATTTCTCAGTTCCACCCAAATAACTTCCCTGAATGTATTTCTGGGAATATCCTCCCTCAGCACAGCTGTAATGCTATCCCTTATCAAAAATCCTACTCCCCCTCCTCTCTTGTCTCCCTTTCTATCCTTCCCGAAGCATTTGTATCCTGGAACATTAAGCTGCCAATCCTGCTCATCCCTGAGCCATGTTTCTGTAATTGCTATGATATCCCAGTCCGGATGAATGGGATTGTATTTAACCATGTGTTTTGAAATCTTTATGCTCGTGTTATATAAAATTAGTTTGGTTTGTTCGGTTTTATTCTTCATTTCTTTTGCCTTAATAAATTTCTGGTTTATTGTTGAACTGAATCTGCAGCATTGCATGTTTGATGTTTCAGTGAAAGCATCTCTTAAAACCAAAAGAAAAATCCATCAGGCGAGATTTCAGTCTAGGTCCTGGCTTGTCCCTAATACTATTAGCTGGGATTATAACAATACAGATTTTCTCGGTGAAGAATTGCTCTGGATTTCAACTAACTGTGAGGTGATAGTGAATAGGTGGGATCTTGCTTTGTTCTGTGTTTTGAACCCTTTCAAACAGTTAAATTTAAATAACTTGCTTTTTTTTAATCAGTGTCAATAAATTTCTGTTTTATTGTTAAAACCAAATCTATAGCCTTATAGTTCAAATCTGAATGGATTACTCCTGCTCCTATTTTCTGTGTTTCTGTAGTCAGAGCCAACAGCTTACTTCAAAAGGCAATAACAGACTATCTTCAGGCTTAAGTTATTCTGCTGCAGAGACGTAGTGACAGACCTTTCTTTTTCCTGTCTGGAGACCTGCCTTTTTTTATTAACCAACTTTTCTAATCAACCTGTTCAAAGATGTTATTACACACCTCTGGAGAGACAGGTCCTGAAACTGGGCCTGCTGTCTGGGGCACACTACCACTGTACCACAAGGGGGTCCAATCTAAAAACCTTCTATCTCTGCATCATATATACACACACACACCAGTTGTTGACAAAACAGAGTTGTCGTCTTGCAGAAACTCATCAGAAGCCTTTTGCTGTGACATCTAATTCTATGTAAAACTCGTGTGTGTGTGTGTGTGTGTGTGTGAGTGTAGATGCCAAATTACTTCTCATTCCCGTTCCTTGCAAAGCAAATGTAAACACAACCCACAATGTGTTCCAGTAGCTTGTTTTTAAAGTGCAACAATTCCTTCGTCACACAAAAGCAAAATATCACGGATACTGCAAATCTGAAACAAACAGAAAATACTGGATAAACTCAGCAGATCTGGCGGCATCTGGTGGAGAGAGAAACAGTTAACATTTTGAGTCTGGTGTGACTCTTCTTCATTATCCTTCTGAAGACGTCATACTTGATTTGAAATATTAATCCTGTTTCTCTTTCTATAGATACTGTCAGATCTGCTGAATTCTTTCCTCAGTCCTATTCCCATTTTAGTCCATAATCAAAAATAAGGAAATAAATAGATCTGGTCTTTACACCATTCATCACTAGGAAAATACCATACCATAAAAATAAGAATATTGATGCAAATGTGAATCTCATACTGCTTGTATCTAAGCAGGGAGCTAAGTATGTGTTGAAGTAGTCAAATAAGTACATCCAATCTTGAGTTTTCAGTCCTCCCCATCACCCAAACAGTATTGCTCTCAATTTTGTCCCATGAGAACATGAATAAGAACTCATGAAGATAAATCGTCATTCATAAAACAAAACAGGCTTCCATCCTCCCAGGTTCAGTCATATCTATTGCAGGATTGAGAAAAATAAAGCTCAAATTGAATGTGAGCTGACTCTTCATAATTTGGGCACTGTACCTGAATTCTGAATAAAATCAGACAAATCATAATACTGTTTAAAATGCTTCAAGCAGAAAAGGAATTATTTGAACAGATCTTTCCATTGGTCTATGCCTATAGGGCTTTGTTTTCTCCAGACTTAACTGTTCAAAGGATCCCCAGAACAATCTCTCACCCTCTATCTCAATATATATTAGTTAATCAAAATCTGGGTTGGACACACCTTAACTTGCAATGAGTTCTCTTTCCTCATCAATCCTGTGTTTATTGAGGCATATAGTCTGGAAATGCCTCAATTTTCAAATTTGATCTCTGGATTAAAATCTCTCAATATCCTCAATCCTCACTAACACTACAATCTCCATCAACTCTACAACCCATCAAAATCCTTCTCTCATTTTAGTGCTGGTCCATTAAATATCCCCTTCACATTGATGACGATTTTCTAGGGCAAATGTCAAAGGCCAAAGTTCTGGAATTACTTTCTCTGCCTATTTGCCTTTTCCTTTTCTTTTAAGACTCTCTTTGAAACCCATCTTATTTCACCAAGCCTTTGGTTATCAGTCATAATATATCCTTCTTTGACCCATTGTAATTTTCTGTCTGGTCAAGGCTGTGAAGAGGCTTGGGATGTTTTACAATATTAAAGACTCGAAATAAATGAAAGCTGCTGTTATTAAAACTCTGCTCCAAGAGAAGATATTTGTGTGACTGTATCCATTTTTTTGAAGATAATGATCCGTTCTTTCCCTTACATTCATCTTTGCTATGGTCACAACATAGTTCTCAATTTCACATAAGTAATAAGCCGTTCAGGAAAAATGGAAGAAATCTGAAGAAACTCACTCAGTGCAGTTCTGCTAGGAATTTATTCACAGTTTTGCAATACAGGCTTCCAATAGACATGGCAGAGACATTCAAAACTCAAGACGACCAAGAAAAAAATTACAAAGTCAAAAACCATTTAACCATTTGAAATGATAGAAAATATTACATCCTATGAAAACTTTTTAAATCACATTGTTTATATTGTTTTAATGAAGGTGTTAATTAAAACTAATTGTGACATTACAAATTGTTCATTCATCAAAGCAAAGAAAATTGTGAGTACATTTTAAAAAAAATCACTAATGAGGACAGTAATAATTTGTACAGGAAACAGTAATTATGCAACTGGAAATCCAACAGCATTAATTAACCATAGTAACACCAAGTAGAATCCAGAATCAGAATCTGTTTGTAAGAGAATACAACAAGGGTTATAAATTAATCAACTTGAGGGACAAGCACAACAGTAAGGATTTTTTATGTGTAAAGTGTAGTTCAACATAGCATTTCTGATTAAGCTAGGATGTAACTTGTACAGTTTCACCCTATTCAAGTATCTGTAATCTTGGCAGGTACCAGTAACTTTAGATGCAATTAGGATTAGCTTCAATATAATTTTCCAAATACAAGTACAAGAACAAAAATGTTTTCAACTTGATCCTATATGACTAGATTATGATAGAATGCATTCTGTCTGAGGTAAGCATTGCTTTGCATTTGAGGATTTTGGAAGAGTACTCAATAATTTAAAGTGAAAGCGAAAACGGGCCACAGCCTATCAATGCTCATCTCTTAAAGTACATTGTCTCATTGTGGCAACAAATTGTATTTTTCTTCATTTCAATATTGTTGCCCCCGTTAACTGGTAGTCTAATAAAAATATTTGTAACCATATAAAAAGTTTTTCCTCCTATTCATTGTAAGTTGACTGTTTATTATGCCTTTGTATTGAAACAAAAATTCTAATTTTATGGCCAGAGGTTCTTTCATTAAATGTGGACACCAATTAATTTTACAACTGGGAAATTTTCGAAAAAACTACTCCAAAATTTGAATCAACTACTTGCCCATATTGGGCTCTGTGAAGTGGTGTAGACCACTTGATGGCATCTCCTAAATTCAAGCTCATTCAAACCAGCTGACACTTCAAGTTTGAAAAAATATTTGCATTGAATAAAAGTCCCTGACTAAAACAGGCTAACTTCATTACTAGAAGATCTATACATAAAGACAGTATGTAGTCAAAGCATTTGTTTATTGTAAACCATCATCCAACTCAAGCATTTAAATTTGGCCTATTGCCTCACAAAATTATATTGCCTCTTTTTTTTTAGATTAGATTAGACTTACAGTGTGGAAACAGGCCCTTCAGCCCAACAAGTCCACACCGACCCGCCGAAGCGAAACCCACCCATACCCCTACATTTACCCCTTACCTAACACTACGGGCAATTTAGCATGGCCAATTCACCTGACCCGCACATCTTTGGACTGTGGGAGGAAACCGGAGCACCCGGAGGAAACCCACGCTGACACGGGGAGAACGTGCAAACTCCACACAGTCAGTCGCCTGAGTCGGGAATTGAACCCGGGTCTCTTTGTTCCTACCCTTGTCATAAAAGCCACTATGTCAGCCCACAGCTAGAAGCTCAAATTTATTCAACAAGATATCTGATTTTGGGAGATGCATACCACTTTTATTTTGGTTACAATGAACTCAAAGTTCTGGCATTCTCCCTGCAGGTCCAACTGCAAACAAAAACTAATAACTAGCCTAATCTTATCAGAGGTTTCCAGCATTAAAACATGGAGCCCATCTCCCCTTCATCTGCCTTTCTCTGTTGGAAAGGATTTCAAGCCCACGGTCTAGCTTTCTAGCACTTACTTTCTTATGTGGGTCATTTGTAACAAAATATTGCAGCAGTAAACAGAAGTGGGGACAAAATAAGGTTACCGATTTATAGTCATCCTCAAAATGTTAATAGCTCTCAGGCAGCACTGAGTCGAGGGTGAGAATATTGTCTCTTTGGCAAAGCAGCTTTAATGGCCAATATATAACGTGACAGGACACACAAGTCACAGAGCCATTTGGGTATAAGTCAATAGAAAGAGACTGTTTAAATGAAATAGCTAGACAAAAGATATTTTTCTCCTATGAATGCGACTTTACAATCAGTTTGCTCTATCAAATTATAATAACAAGCAACTCCAAAAACTCACCAAATATTAATTACCTCAGAGGTGCTTATTAATAGAATTTGAACTGTAACTTATTATGAGTTTATTAATCAATTTCCTGAAACAGTGCTACTCTGAGACATATTTGTTATGAATGGATCAGTGCTTGGAGTATATACATATCTATTATTTCATTGAGCACATTGTCAAACAGTAGGTTGAGTTGCCTAGAACTTTGTGATCTAAAATGCTTTTGGCTTTAATCTAAATATTTACAGACTCACAGATTTTAAATTGTATACTCTATCTAGGGCTGTGAGCAAAAGCAGTAACAATTAGGCATGCTTCAATATTAATCTCCTATAACTAAAAGTCGAATAATTCTCTGGTCTTGAAAAATTTCAATCTGTGACTTGTACAACTTGCAAACTGCATGACTGACCCATGTGTGACTTTACATATCATTTCTGTCTTTCACAGGTGTTACGTTAACAACACTGTTTATGAGCTACATTGGAGTGTGAGAGGACTATGGGTATAGAGGTGGATAATTAGAATGAGCTGAAAATGTGTTGGTGGATTAGCGCAGCAGGAAAATCCTGAAGAAGGGTCATGCCCGAAACGCCGATTCTCCTGCTCTTTGGATGCTGCCAGACCTGCTGCGCTTTTCCAGCAACACATTTTCAGCTCTATCTCCAGCATCTGCAGTCCTCACTTTCTCCTCCTGGATAATTAGAATGCCTGCTTCAGTTCTCCAACATTGTATCCCAGCTTCCAATAATCTTTAAAGGCCCTCTAAATCTCATCCTTCAATTTTCTCAGCCAATTCTCATGCCAGCCCATCCTGCCTCATATCCCCCATGGGGTACCCTCTATACTCAGTCATCTGATATGCACAATTTACAGTCCTTAGATTCTATGCAATGTCAATAGAAAATATTATGCAGTCTTTAGGGAAGAAAAAAAACTTACAAAATACTATAAGCCCCATATTACTGATATTTAGAAAACAAATTGCAAAATCAAACCGTGTATTCTTGTAATCCTGTGACGAGTCAAAAACAATAGAAATCACACCAATGGAACATACTCGTTCAGTTTCTTGAAGTGATCATTTATTCTCAAGACTGGAACACCTATGCTAAAATTCATTAGCACTTGAGGCTGAATCTTGCATTGATAATGGCTATGGCTGTTCAAACAATACCTTCTCATTGGAAAGTAAAGAAGCTATTCTCTTCAATTCCAATGCAGTGGGTCAGTCAATCAATGCAAGAGAGCAGGTAGTTAGTTCTTTTTGTCAAATATCAAAACATAGTAAAATAGATGATAACACAGCTTGACAGGGCATGCAATAATGTTGTTCACAGCATTTTTGTGCTTTTTTCATTGGAAAAGTATATAATGCATGTGAAAAATATACAGTTGATCAAGTTAATTTTTAAAATACACTTTTTTCTGATGAATAGCTGCATGAAAACACATCTGCAATACATTAGCACTTGGACTGTGAAACCATGAATTTACCTTCCCGAAAGTTCCAGACTCTTCACAACTGTCAAATCAGGACTGCTTTAAGTGGGTTGTTAAAATGCTGCAACATCAGGTGAAAATGGTGTATGGAGAAAAATTCAAAACTTGTTCCTCATTTACCACCTTGTGTGGAAGGGTTGGTGTGGGTAGGGGAGTGGGGTGATGGCAGTCAATGTCTAGGCACTGCTGACCCACAAAAAGGCCAGATAAAATTATGCAGGGACTGCAATGCATGGCAAGATTTCAGGTTTCTTAATTTTTTCTTTAAGTGTAGCCATTCCTACATGGGTACCAGACTAAAACCTGGTGCTCAGTTTTTAGCTTCTATTGCCCATCAGTATTACTTGTTAGTTACTCTTGCAATCAGTTATCCTATGTAGTAAAATAATGTCAACCATTTGATTTAAAATTATTGGCAATGCAGATTTGTATCAGACATTCCTGAAGTTTTGGGTTTTGAGATGGTGATGATGTTACTTTGGGAAGTTGGTGGGGGAGGACCTGCAGTTGCCAATGTTCACATATGCCTCTTTGCTTCTCCATCTACTTTAGAGGTTTATGAAGTGATGTTGAAAAAGCCTTGGTGAGTTGCTGCACAGCAACTTGTAGACAGTATGTTGTTGCTATGGTACATCCAATGATGGAGATAGTGATTATAAAGATGGATAGGATGGCAATGAGGCAGTAGTAGAAATCCTAGCTGCCAGTTGTTTGGGTAAATGAAAACTCATGGATGGTGGTGGGGGGATATCTAGTGATGGTAATAAATGTAATAGCATTAAATTGTAAGGTGGTGAGAATCTCTCTTGTTGGAGACACTCACTGCCTGCCACTTGTGTGGTTCAACGTTGCTTGCCACTTATTAGCTCAACCTGAAAGCTGTCAGACACTGCTGCATGTGGGCAAACACTACTTCATTATTTGAGAACCTATATACAGGTATAAGTATTGTGCAATCATCAGTGAAATTCTATCCTTATTTTGAACTGAAGATCATTAATTAAGCCACTGAGAATGGTTGAGCCTTGAGGAACTACAGCAATGATTTTCTTTTGCTAAGATGATTTGTTTCCATGAATTACAAACATCTTTCTTTGTGCAAGGCATGATTTCAGTCAGAGGAGAGATTTCCCTGTTTCAAATTGACTTCAATTTACTTGGGTTCCTTGATAAAACACTCAGTCAAATGCTGCCTTGTATTCAAGCATAGATACATGCTACCCCTGGAATTCGCTCTTTTGCCCATGTTGGATTGAGGCTAGAATGCAATTTTGAACATAGTAGATCTAATGGAACACAAATTGAATATTGGTGAGTAAATGACACAAAACAACTATGTCAGACAAATATCTTCAACTACTTCACGGATGATTGAGAATAAATGCTGGGAATGTAATTGGTTGAATTGTTATTTGTTCTTTATTTTGTGAACAGAATATTCCCAGATAATTTTCTGCATACTTAGGTCTAGTGTCATAACTGTACGAAAGCAGATTGCCTAAGGACACAGCTAGATCTGGAACACAGTTGTCAGTCTTGCAGCTGGATGTTGTTATGCCCATGGTCTTTGTTGCATTCACAACACTAATCCATTTGCTATCATGTAGACTGAAATCAATTGGCTAAAGATGGCGTCTTCAGTGATGGACACCTGAGTGGGAGATTGAAGTGGATCATCCAATCAATACATTTGGCTGAAGATGCATCAGCTGCCTTTTGCATTGGCATGTTGGGCTCTACTATTGTTCTAAATGAGGATGTTCATGGAGTCTCTTCTGTATCATTAGCTATCACGATTTATGATTTGATGTGACAGGACTGTAGAACCTTGATCTGATCCATTGTTTCTGGGAACATTCAACGATATCATTAGGATGCTTACCCATTGTTTACTTGGTTTGAAGTCCTGTATTATTGTTATAGTAATTTGATACCTTGAATTTAAAAACGTCTGGTGATGCGTCTAAAATGCTGTACCATCCTCACTAAACCAAATGCAGCTAATGGTAATGGCAAGATGAGAGATGGAGTGGAATACAGTCCTTCTGCTGCTGAAGATTCTTGCGTATCAATGATAGCTAGTTCAGTCATGATGAAAGTTCTTCAGTTAAATTTGACATTTTTGTTACTTACTAAGATTGTTGCTCTTTTAAACAAGCATTGTTACATTTATAACACTTTCATTTTAGTTGTTTAAATCCACAGACATGTCACAAGCCAGAGACACAATAATTCCAGATGTTCACACTTTCTGGATAGTTTCTTAATGCACATCTAATCATATGACTTGATCTGCTGTTGGGTACTGTAAACTAAGTTATTACAAGGCATTTGTTCATTTATAATTGCATTTATGCCATGATAACTAAGCCCATGGGGCAAGGAATTGAAGCATCACTGAGCACATCTTTAAACAGTGATACACTCAGCGTCTGATCGAAATCTTTACAGCGTAGTACTGCGAGAACTATGATTCAATAAATCTAAATGCTTGAAAGGGAAAGGTAGTATTCTCCCAATTCTCTTATTCGCCAAACAGCATGAACAACAGTGAGCTTTAACATATTATCAGATGTTTTAAATCTTCAAAATTCTTGAGAATATTGCAGCCTAACTTCAACCTGGGCCTTTGATCTGATTAGTTCTGTAATTCCACATCATTTTGCTCTTCATGATTCAAATACAATTTGTACTCAGACTGTGCTTACAACTGTAGTTCAAAAAACAAAGTATTGTTTTCTTACAGGTACTTAAAAGTAAATTTTAAAGGAATAAGAAATACTCAAACAGAATTCAGAGTTGTTTGGTTGCTGCAAGATACTCTCCACTGAAAACAAGTCTGGCAAAGTGAAGTTACTACCGCAGAATTGTACAGTAAAAGCTATTTAACATGATAAAAAGCAATTTTCCCTTAGTTCATTTTCCTTATTTTTATCTCTCAAGAACTGCAATATTATCCCAAAGATTCAACAGCCAACTAACTCTCCTCTCAACTGCCACATCTTGAGGGAAGAACAGTCTCTGTGACTGTGCACATAACTTGGGCTTCCCTGGATCTTGCACTGCCTGTGATAAGCCACAAACAGATGCTGAGTTACAGAGAGGTGGACGGCAGCTTTTTAAGTTCTCTGCGTTGAGCTAAAGTTGATGCCTTCACAGATTCCAGTTTTGGTGCTGGCGGGGAGCTGTTCAAGGCTGAGAAGGTGGCAGCCATTGCTCCCTGAAAAGAAAGCACAAGAAAACATTGTTAAAAACATCCCTTACATGAAGCAGATTTCCACACAAAATTCATGAACGTATACAGATTTAAAGTCAGTTCCCTCTTCATCAAAGCTAAGTTTAGAAACACCTTGACTATAATGTCAAGGCTACTTCAAAAGAATATGCAGTTAATTGAAAGAATTGATACCACCGTTTCAAGAAAAGTACTTACTTCTACCTCAGTGGGTAGAAATATCACAGCAGCTAACTGACAGCTTGAATGTTTGCTTAACATTGGTAGCAGTGTTGTTGGATGCAGAGATTAAATTGGACCTTTGTGCAAGGGAAATTGTATCTCACAAATGTGATTCAGATTTTTGAAAAAGGAACCAAAAGGATTGATGAGGGCAGAGTGGTTGACATTGATTGCTTGGACTTAAGTCAAGCCTTTGATAAGGCTCTGCATGGTAGACTAATTAGTAAAGTTAGATCACACGGGATTCAGGGTGAGTTTGCCAATTGGATACAAAGTTGGCTTTATGGTAGGACATATAGGCTTGTGGTGGAGGGTTGTTTTTCAGACTAGAAGCCTGTGACCAGCAGTGTTGGTACTGGAATCGGTACTGGGTGCACGTTTATTTGTCATTTATATAAATGATTTGAATGAGAATATAGGAGGCATGGTTAGTAAGTTTGACACCAAAATGAGTGGTACAGTGGGCGGTGAAGGAGGTTATCTAAGATTACAAAGAATCTTATTCAATTTAGTCAATGGCCTGAGGAGTGGCAGATGGAGTTTCATTTGGATAAATGCGAGGTATTGCATTTTGGTAAAACAAACAAGGGCAGGACTTTTACGATTAAAAGTAGGGCCCAGGTAGTGCTGTACAACACAGATCCCTAGGGATTCAGGTACATGATTCTTTGAAATTTGTGTCACAGGTAGACAGGGTGGTGAAAAAGGTGAATAGCACATTTGCTTCATTGCTCAGACCTTTGAGAGTAGGAGTTAGGACATCATGTTGAGATCATATAGGACATTTGCGAGGCCTTTTCTTGAGTACTATGTCCAGTTCTGGGGTTGCCCTGTGATAGGAAGGAGAGGGTTCAGGAAAAAATGACCAGGTTGTTGCCAGGAATGGAGAGATTGAGTTATAAAGATTGGCTGGATAGGCTGGGACATTTTTCACTCAAGTGTCAGCGATTGAGGGGTAAAATGGCAGTGGCTGGCAAGTCAGAATTATAGATCATGATAATGCCATCAGGATAACAGAAGATGCTAAAGGCATACTAGAGGGTGTTGAGAGGATTATCAGTAAGCATATCTACTCACCCATTAAAAATAACTACATACCTTAATAAGGTGGACATCCTGGCGGGTCAGCTGGCTTTGTGGAAGCTGATCTCTGTTTACAATCCACTGATGTTTCAAAACTTGCTTTGCTGTTAAACGTCGGTGTGGATCAACATGCAACATCTTGGAGACAAGGTCCTATCAATTGGAAAGCTGTCATTAGGGATGGGTTTTGATTCTCGTAATTCTGGATATAGCTTTGCTTACTGAGCTGGAGGATTCATTTCCAGACATTTTGTCACCCCTACTAGGTAACATCTTCAGTGGGCCTCCAGGCGAAACACTGTTCGATAGTTCCTGCTTTCTATTTATATGTTTGGGTTTCTTTGGGTTGGTGATAGCATTTCCTGGTGTGATGTCATTTCCTGTTCTTTTTCTCAGGGGTGGTAGATGTAGTCTAACTCAATATGTTTGTTATAGAGTTCCGGTTGGTGGCTAGTTTTCTGCCTGTTTGTCCAATGTAGTCTTCATTACAGTCCTTGCACAGTATTTTGTAAATAACATTAGTTTTGCTTGTTATTTGTCGAGGGTCTTTCAAGTTCATTAGCTGCTGTTTTAGTGTGTTGGTGGGTTTGTGGGCTACCATGATGCCAAGGGGTCTGAGTAGTCAGACCTCAGACTACTCAGACCCCTTGGCACTATGGTAGCCCACAAACCCACTAACACACTAAAACGGCAGTCAATTAACTTGAAAGAGTCTATACAGACAACAAGCAAAACTAATATTATTAATAAAATACCATGCAAGAACTGTAGCAAACACTACATTGGACAAACTGGCAGAAAACTAGCCACCAGGATACATGAACATCAACTAGCACAAAATGACATGACCCTCTCTCACTAGTGTCCTTACATATAGATGAGGAAGGACACCACTTCGACTGGGACAACACACCCATCCTAGGACAAGCTAAACAGAGACACGCATGAGAATTCCGAGAAGCATGGCATTCCAACCAGAACTCTATCAACAAAAACATCCCATTAGACCCCATCTACCACCCCCTGAGTAAAGGACAACACAGATCCCTAGGGATTTAGGTACAGGAAATGACATCACACCAGGAAATGATGTCACCGCCTGAAATGACATCAACAAGCCAAAGAAACCCAAATATATAAATAGAAAGCAGGAATTATCAATAGTGCTTTGCCCAGAGGCCCACTGAAGATGTTACCTAGTAGGCTAACAAAACATCTGGAAGTGAACCTTCCAACTCAGAGAGCAAACCTACATCCACTACCTCAACCTGAGCTATAAATCTTCTCAAAACTCGCTATTCTCATAATTAATACTAGAAGCAAATACTAAGCAGTCTTCAAAAATGAACAGATTGAGGAATTTTAAGTGTAATATAATAACACAAGTGAGAAGTGTTTATAAATGCAAGAATATTCAAGATGTCTTATTGAGGAATCATCAGACAAAAATGGATGCTAAACCAAAAGAAGGAAACACTAAGAGGAGTGGCCAGAAGTGTATTGAGCAGGGGTTCAAAATGAACCATTGAAAGACAGAAGTTGGGGGAAGTATTTAAAGGAGGGAATTGCAGCACAGTGACACTTCAACAACTGAAGGTACAACCATCAATAGTGGGATTACAGTGAGGCATTAGGGAGCAGAAAGTGATGTAGGATTTGAGATAGAGGAGTCTAAAACTAGAGGGCATGCGTTTAAGGTGAGAGGGGTAAGATTTAAAAGAGACTGGAGATGCATCTTTTTCACACAGAGGATGGTGCTTATATGGAATACGCTGCCAGAGGAAGTGGTAAAGGTGAGTGCAATTACAACATTTGGAGAGATACATGGTCAAGAAAGGTTTAGAGAGATAAGGACCAAACACAGGCAAATGGAATTAGTTCTGTTTCAGAAAATTGGTTGGCACCGACGAGTTGGGCAGAAGAGTCTGTTCCCATGTTGTATGGCTCTATGACTCAAAGTTTATCAAATAAATATTTGATAGTAACTGGTCAACATACACAGTTACTAATAATCAAGTATAATACTTATCTCTTTCATTCACCCACCCTTCCTCCCTCAGGAAAAGAGGAATGAAAACAGATTTCTCTGCAGAGATTGGTTTCCTTGAAACAAAAATGGATTGGACAATGAGTTACTCTTGAAGGAAAAACAATAGGTGTGGAATATTCAAAAATCTCTTATGTTTTCACTCTGTGGTTAAGTCACGAAGCATGCACAATTGTCTCTGAGGTCTTGCAGACAGAGTTTGCTTGGGAATTACAGTCTTGGGATGTTCTTTCAAAAGAACAAACAGACTTCACCCTGAACTCAACAAGATCTGATAAATCTCTCACACAACAAGTTGTTATGGTATGGAATGCACTGCCTGGAAGTGTAGTGGAAGAAGTTTCAATTGAGACATTCAAGAATATACTAGATGACAGAAACAACATGCAAAAGTACAGGGAGAAGTTAGGAGATTGTCAATAAGCAAACTGCTCAGAGAGCTAGCGCAGACATGATGGGCCAAATCAGACATGCAAGAGATCAGCTGGACAAGTTGTTCACAACAAGTTTCCCTTCAACATAGCTTAAAAAGCAAGAACTTCTCTAAGTTAGTCACTGTTCAAACAACCTCACCATGGTGCCTTGCAAAATGAACTGTTATCACCAGTGATGTAATCTCTAGTAAGCCTTGTCAATATAAATGCAGTGAATGTCCAATGACCTCTTCTAAAGAAACCGGTCTCGGAATGTTAACAAAATTGGCTGGGGCTATTTTTCTTGCAGCATCAGAGACTGAGGGGTGACCTTATAGAGGTTTATAAGACCAAGAGGGACATGGATAGGAAGAATAGCCAAAGCCTTTTCTCCATGGTGAGGGAGTCCAAAACTAGAGGGCATAGGTTTAAGGTGAGAGGGCAAAGATTTAAAAGGGACCTGAGTTTTTCACACAGAGGCATGTATGGAATGAGCTGGCAGAGGAAGTTCTTTGCTCTTTGTAAATATTATGATTGTACCTGGCACAATTGTAGCTTTTACAAAGAGCAAAGAACAATACAGCTCGGGAACAGGCCCTTTGGCCCTCCAAGCTTGCTCTGCCACATTCTGCCCTTCCATGCTAAAACTGTTTTCACTTGCAGGATCCATATCCCTCTATTCCCTTCCTATTCATATATTTGTCCAGGTGCTTCTTGAATGCTAATATTGTGTCTACTTCCACCACCTCCTCTGGCAAAGCATTCCAGCCACTCACCATCCTTTATGTGAAAAATTTGCCTCGCACATCTCTTTTAAACTTGCCCCCCCACCTCCCCTTGCACCTTGAACCTGTGTCCCCTAGTAATTGACTCCTCCACTCTAGGAAAAGTCCCCATGTTTCCCACTTTATCCATGCCATTCATAATGTTATAAACTTCTAATAGGTCACCTCTCAATCTCTTGCGTTCCAGTTAAAACAAACCCAGTTTATCCAACCTTTCTTCATAGCTAAAATCACCCATACCAGGAAACATACTATTAAACCTTTTCTGTACCTGCTGCAAAGCATCCACGTCCTTCCAGTTGTGTAATGACCAGAACTGTATGAAATATTCCAAGTGTGGCCTAACTAAAGTTTTTCAAAGCTACAACATAACTTGTCTACCCTTATACTCAATGCCTGTTGCAATGAAGGCAAGCATGCCATATGCCTTTTTTACTAACTCCTACCTTCAGTGATCCGTGGACCTGCACACCCAGGTCCCTCTTTAAAAGGCATCTGAATGGGTATATGAATAGGAGAAAGTGAGGACTGCAGATGCTAGAGATCAGAGTCGAGAGTGTGGTGCTGGAAAAACACAGCAGGTCAGAGGAGCAGGCAAATCAACGTTTTGGGCATCAGCCCTTCATCAGGAATAGGAATATATGAATAGGAAGGGTTTAGAGGGATATGGCCAAATGATGACAAATATTTGCATCAGTGTTTACTGTACAGAAGGACATGGAAGTTACAGAAGGTGGGGAAATAGTTAGTGACATCTTGATGAAAAATGTCCATATTACAGAGGTGGTGGTGCTGGACACATTAAAATGCATAAAGATGGATAAATCCCCAAGACCTGATCAGGTGTACTCTAGAACTCTGTGGGAAGCTAGGGAAGTAATTGCTGGGCCTCTTGCTGAGATATTTGTATCATCGTTAGTCACAGGTGAGGTGCCGGAAGACTGGAGGTTGGCTAATGCGGTGCCACTATTTAAGAAAAGTGGTAAAGAAACCCAGGGAACCACAGACACGTGAGCCTGATATCAGTGGTGGGCAAGTTGCTGAAGGGAATCCTGAAGGAGAAGATTTACATGTATTTGGATAGGCAAGAGCTGATACGGGATAATCAACATGTGTGTGTGGGAAATCATGTCTCATGAACTTTGTTGAGGTTGTTGAAGTTGTTGAAGAAGAGGATTGATGAGCGCAGAGCGGTGCATATGATCTATATGGACTTCAGTAATGCTTTCAACAAGATTTCTCATGGTAGACTGGCTAGCAAGATTAGATCACATGGAATACAGGGAGAACTAACAATCGGGATGTAGAACTGGCTTGAAGGTGGTGGACAGAGGATAGTGGTGGAGGCCTGTTACCAGTGGTGTGCCTTAAGGATCGGTGCTGGGTCCACTGCTTTCATGATTTATATAAATGATTTGGATGTGAACATAGGAGGTATAGTTTATAAGTTTGCAGATGACACCAAAATTGGGGGTGTAGTGACAGCAAAAAAGGTTACTGCAGAGTACAACACGATCTTGATCAGATGGGTCAATGTGCCAAGAAGTGGAAGATGGAGTATAATTTTGATAAATGTGAGGTGCTGAATGTTGAGAAGGCAAATCAGAGCAGGATTTATATACTTAATGGTTGCTGGGGAGTGTTACTGAACAAAGAGACCTTGGAGTGCAGATTCATAGTTCCTTGAACATGGTAGATCGGGTATTGAAGAAGGCTTTTAGTATGCTTTCCTTTATTGGTCAGACCATTTGGGTATAGGAGTTGGGGAGTCATGCTGCGGCTGTACAAGACATTGGTTAGGCCACTTTCAGAATATTGTGTGCAATGTTGGTCTCCCTCCTATAGGAAAGATATTATGAAACTTGAAAGGGTTCAGAAAAGATTTACAAGTATGTTGCCTGGGTTGGAGAGTTTGAGCTTGAGGGAGAAGTTGAACAAGCTGGGGCTGTTTTCCCGGGTGCATTGGAGGCTGAAGGGTGACCTTGTAGAGGTTTACAAAATCATGAGGGGCATGGATAGGGTAAGTAGACAAGGTCTTTTCCCTGGGTTGAGGGAGTCCAGAACTAGAGGGCATAGGTCTAGGGTGAAAAGGGAAAGGTTTAAAGGGACCTGAGGGGCAACATTTCTATGCAAAGGGTTGTGCACATATGGAATGAGCTGCCAGAGGAAGTGGTATATGCTGGCACAATTACAACATTTAAAAGACACCTGCATGGTGTGTTGCATGCCCAGTACCAGGGTGCAGGACATCTCCGACCAGCTTGAAAAGATATTGGAGCAGGAAGAAGAAGATCCAGTTGTTGTAGTCCACATGGACACTAACAACCATAGACAAGGCTAGGAAGGAGGATCTGTTTGGGGAGAGAATCAAGCACGAGGAAGGAAATTGAAGAACAAGTCCTTTACGGTCATAATCTCTGGATTACTGCCTGAGCCACATTCTAACCAGCATAGTGATAAGAAAATTAGAGAAGTAAACAGGTGGCCTAGAGATTAGTGTGGGAAAGAGGGATTCTATTTCATGGGACATTGGCATCAGTTTTGGAACCGGGGTGATCTGTACTGATGGGATGGTCTCCACCTGAATTGATCTGGAACCAGTGTTCTGGCGAAAAGGATAAATAGGGTGGTCACTAAACTTGTGAGTCGGGTGAGAAGGGAAAGGGAAAGCAACAGGGAGTATGGAGTCAAGTAGAATGATAAGCAGGCAGGTTGGCATGTGTGGAGGGTTTAAGTTCAAGGCAGACTAGGAACGAAGCAAAAAGGAAGGATAACTTAGGACATATTACTAGAGATGTTGGAAATCATGAAGATAAGAAAATTAGCATTAAGGTACTTTACCTGAATACTTGTAGCATTCGTAACAAAGCAGATGAATTAACGGCACAAATTATTGTGAAGGATTATGATGTGGCAGGCATCACAAGGTGTGGTTGCAGGGGTTCAGGACTGGCAGTTAAGCATTCAAGGATTTACAACTTATCGAAAAGACAAGGGGGAGGCGGGGTTGCCTTGTTAGTTAAGAATGAAATTAACCCTATGGCACTGAATGACATAGGGTTAAGTGATGTGGAGTCTGTGTGAGTGAAGTTGAGGAACCACAAAGGCAAAAAAAGCATAATGGGAGTAATGTACAAACCTCCCAGCAGTGGTCAGGATCAGGGACGCAAGGTGTACTAGGAAATAGATAGGGTATGTCAGAAAGGCAAGGTCACGGTGATCATGAGGGACTTCAATATGCAAATGATCTGGGTGAATAATGTTGCTAGTCAATCCAAAGAAAGAGAATTCATGGAATGCTTACAGGATGGGTTTTTGGAACAGCTTGTGATGGAGCCCACAAGGAAGCTGGACTTAGTGCTATGTAATGAGCCAGACTTCATAAAAGTCTTAAAGAAAGGGAACACTTAGGAGGCACCAAACACAATATGGTAGAGTTCCGTCTGCAGTTTGAAAGAGAGAAAGCAAAATATGATGTAATGGTGTAACAGTTAAATAAAGGTAATTACAGGGGCATGAAAGAGGAACTGACAAAAATTGACTGGAAGCAGAGCCTAGTGGGAAGACAGTAGAGCAACAACAGCAGAAGTTTCTGGGTGTAATTAAGGATACAGTACAGAGATTCATCCCAAAGAAAAGAAAGACTGCTCAGGGCAGGGGAGGGGGGGAGGGGGGGTAGGGTTGTGGGTTGGGGTTGGAGGTGGGGTGGAGGGAATTAGACAGCCATGGCTGAGAACGGAAGTCAGGAAATGTATCAAGGAAAAGTGGCCAAGAGCACTGGGAAATTAGAAGACTGGGAAGACTACAAAAACAGAGGATAACAAAGAGAAAAATAAGGAAGGAGAGGATCAAATATGAAGGTAAGCTAGCCAGTGATATTAGAAATGATAGTAAAAAGTTTCTTTCAGTACATAAGAAACAAACGAGAGGCAAAAGTAGAAATTGGGCTGTTCCAAATTGATGCAGAAAGGCTAGTGAGGGAGATAAGGAAATAGCTGAAGAACGTAATGAGTATTTTGTGTCAGTCTACAGTGGAAGACATGAGTAATATCCCAACAATTAAGGAGAGCCGGGGGGCCAGAGTTGAGTATGGTAGCCTTTACAAAAGAGAAAGTGCTAGAAAGGCTAAAAGGTCTAAAAATTGATAAATCTCCTGGCCCCGATGGGCTAGAGTTCTGAGGGAGGTGGCTGAAGAAATAGCGGAGGCGTTGATTGTGATCTTTCAAAAATCACTGGAGTCAGGGCAAGTCCCAGATGATTGGAAAATTGCTGTTGTAACCCCCTTGTTCAAGAAAGGATCAAGACAAAAGATGGAAAATTATAGGCCGATTAGCCTAACCTCGGTTGTAGGTAAAATCCTAGAATCCATCGTTAAGGATGAGATTTATAAATTCTTGGAAGTGCAGGGTTGGATTAGAACAAGTCAACATGGATTTAGTAAGGGGAGGTCATGCCTGACAAACCTGTTAGAATTCTTTGAAGTTGTAACAAGTAGGTTAGATCAAGGAAACCCAGTGGATGTTATCTACCTAAATTTCCAAAAGGTCTTTGATAGGGTGCCTCACAGGAAGCTGCTGAGTAAGGTGAGGGCCCATGGTGTTTGAGGTGAGCTATTGGCATGGATTAAGATTGGCTGTCTGAGAGAAGGCAAAGAGGTGGGATAAAAGGTTATTTCTTGGAATGACAGCTAGTGACAAGTGGTGTCCGCTGGGTTCAGTGTTGGGGCTGTAGCTGTTCACTTTATATATTAATGATCTGGATGAAGGGACTGGGGGCATTTTGGCGAAATTCGCTGGTGATACGGAGTTGGCAGACAGGTAGGTAGTTCTGAGGAGGTGGGGAAGTTGCAGAAAGATTTATACAGGTTAGGAGAGTGGTCCAGGAAATGGCTGATCAAATTCAACGTGAGTAAATGCGAGGTCTTGCACTTTGGAAAATAGAATACAGGTGTGGACTATTTTCTAAATGGTGAGAAAATTCATAAAGCCAAAGTACAAAGGGATCTGGGAGTGCTAGTCCAGGATTCTCTAAAGGTTGACTTGTAGGTTGAGTCAGTGGTTAAGAAAGCAAATGTAATGTTGTCATTTATCTCAAGAGGGTTGAATATAAAAGCAGCGATGTGCTACTGAGACTTTATAAAGCTCTAGTTAGGCCCTATTTAGAATAGTGTGTCCAATTTTGTGCCCCACACCTCAGGAAGGAGGTACTGGCACAGGAGCGTGTCCAACGGAGATTCACACGGATGATCCCTGGAATGGTAGACCAAACATACTATTAAAGGCTGAGAATCCTGCTGTTGTATTCATTAGAGTTTAGAAAATTGAGGGGGGATCTAATAGCAACTTACAAGATAATGCATGGCTTAGAAATCTGTAAGAATAAAAGGATGGTTATGGTAGGGGATTTTAACTTTCCAAACATCGACTGGGACTGCCATAGTGTTAAAGGTTTAGATGGAGAGGAATTTCTTAAGTGTGTACAAGACAATTTTCTGATTCAATATGTTGGTGTATCTACTAGAGAAGGTGCAAAACTTGAACTACTCTTGGGAAATAAGGCAGGGCAGGTGACTGAGGTGTCAGTGGAGGAGCACTTTGGGGCCAACGACCATAATTCTATTCGTTTTAAAATAGTGATGGAAAAGGATAGACCAGATCTAAAAGTTGAAGTTCTAAATTGGAGAACAGCCAATTTTAATGGCATTAGGCAAGAACTTTCCAAAGCTGATTGGAGGCAGATGTTTGCAGGTACAGGGACGGCTAGAAAATGGGAAGCTTCAGAAATGAGATAACGAGAATCCAGAAAAAGTATATTCCTCTCAGGATGAAAAGAAAGGCTGGTAGGTATAGGGAATGCTGGATGACTAAAGAAATTCAGGGTTTGGTTAAGAAAAAGAAGGAAGCATATAGACAGGATAGATCGAGTGAATCCTTAAAAGAGTATAAAGGAAGTAGGAGTATACTTAAGAGGGAAATCAGGAGGGCAAAAAGGAGACATGAGATAGCTTTGGCAAGTAGAGTTAAGGAGAATCCAAAGGGTTTTTACAAATATATTAAGGACAAAAGGGTAACTAGGGAGAGAATAGGGCCCCTCAAAGATCAGCAAGGCGGCCTTTGTGTGGAGCTGCAGAAAATAGATGAGATACGAAATGAATATTTTGCATCAGTATTTACTGTGGAAAAGGATATGGAAGATATAGACTGTAGGGAAATAGATGGTGGCATCTTGCAAAATGTCCAGAATACAGCGGAGGAAATGCTAGATGTCTTGAAACGGTTAAAGGTGGATAAATTCCCAGGACCTAATCAGGTGTACCCGAGAACTCTGTGGGAAGCTAGAGAAGTGATTGCTGGGCCTCTTGCTGAGATATTTGTATCATCAATAGTCACAGGTGAGGTGCCGGAAGACTGAAGGTTGGCAAAAGCGGTGCCACTGTTTAAGAAGGGCGGTTAGGGCAAGCCAGGGAACTATAGACCAGTGAACCTGACCTCAGTGGTGGGCAAGTTGTTGGAGGGAATCCTGAGGGACAGGGTGTACATGTATTTGGAAAGGCAAGGACTGATTAGGGATTGTCAACATGGCTTTGTGGTTGGGAAATCATGTCTCAAAAACTTGATTGAGTTTTTTGAGGAAGTAACAAAGAGGATTGATGAGGGCAGTGCGGTAGATGGACTTCAGTAAGGCGTTCGACAAGGTTCCCCATGGAATACATGGAGAACTAGCCATTTGGATACAGACCTGGCTCAAAGTTAGAAGACAGAGGGTGATGGTGGTGGAGGGTTGTTTTTCAGACTGGAGGCCTGTGACCAGTGGAGTGCCACAAGGATCAGTGCTGGGTCCTCTACTTTTTGTCATTTACATCTATGATTTGGATGTAAGCATAAGAGGTACAGTTAGTAAGTTTGCAGATGACACCAAAATTGAAGGTGTAGTGGACAGCGAAGAGGGTTACCTCAGATTACAACAGGATCTGGATCAGATAGGCCAATGGGCTGAGAAGTGGCAGATGGAGTTTAATTCAGATAAATGCGAGGTGCTGCATTTTGGGAAAGCAAATCTTAGCAGGACTTATACACTTAATGGTAAGGTCCTAGAGAGTGATGCTGAACAAAGAGACCTTGCAGTGCGGGTTCATATCTCCTTGAAAGTGGAGTCACAGGTAGGTAGGATAGTGAAGAAAGCGTTTGATATGCTTTCCTTTATTGGTCAGGGTACTGAATACAGGAGTTGGGAGGTCATGTTGTGGCTGTACAGGACATTGGTTAGGCCACTGTTGGAATATTGCGTGCAATTCTGGTCTCCTTCCTATCGCAAAGATGTTGTGAAACTAGAAAGAGTTCAGAAAAGATTTACAAGGATGTTGCCAGGGTTAGAGGATCTGAGCTATAGTGAGAGGCTGAACAAGCATGGGGCTGTTTTCCCTGGAGTGTCGGAGACTGAGGAGAGACCTTATAGAGATTTACAAATTATGAGGGGCATGAATAGGGAAAATAGGCAAGGTCTTTTCCTAGGGTCGGGGAGTCCTGAACTAGAGGGCATAGGCTTAGGTTGAGAGGGGAAAGATATAAGAGAGACCTAAGGGGCAACATTTTCATGCAGAGGGTAGTACATGTATGCAATGAGCTGCCAGAGGAAGTGGTGGAGGCTGGTACAATTGCAACATTTAAGAGGCATTTGGAAGGGTATATGAATAGGAAGGGTTTGGATGGATATGGGCTGGGTGCTGGAAGTTGGGACTATATTGGGTTGGGATATCTGGTCGGCATGGACGGATTGGACCGAAGGGTCTGTTTCCATGCTGTTCATCCCTATGACTCTAGAAAGAGTGGACCCTGGGAATGTGTTTCCATTAGGCAGGGAAACTAGGACCTCTAGGCACAGCCTTGGCATTAGAAGGGGTCAATTTATAACAGAAATGAGACATTTCTTTATGCAGAGAGTGGTGGGCCTGTGGAATTCATTGCCACCGAGCGCAGTGGAGGCCGGGATGTTAAATGGCTTCAAGGCAGAGATTGACAAACTCTTGATCTCACAAGGAATTAAGGGCTATGGGGAGAGTGCGGGTAAGTGGAATTGAAATGCCCATTAGCCATGATTGAATGGCGAAGTGGACTCAATGGGCCAAATGACCTTACTTCCACTCCTATGTCTTATGGTCTAATGGATGGGTACATGAATAGGAAGGGTTTAGAGGGCTATGGGCCAAATGCTGGAAATGGAACTAGATTAATTTAGGATATCTGGCCAGCATGGACAAGTTGGAGTGAAGGGCCGCATTACATCTCTGTAATGTGCTGTACATCTCTATGACTTTATGATTCTAAATGGGACTAATGTAGGATATCTGGTCAGCAAGGATGAGTTGGACCAAAGGGTCTGTTTCCATGTTGTAGAGCTCTATGACTCTGACTCTATAAAATGTGAAATAAACTATTTTTCAACAACCTTATAAAGCTTAAGTCCTCATATGCAAGTGACATTACTGAGGTGAAAATATGCATCTTTCTCATTGAAAGTATGCAGAATCAGAAATGCAGCTTGCAGTCAAATTACAGACTTAGGTTGCTAACAACCTTGAACAATGTGTAATCATGGGGAGAAATCAGAATCAGTGATGAAGGAACAAGATATTCTAGTGGGGATCATGGACAATGTCATCGGTCTTACCAACCTAAAGAAAGTTTCTACTCAACCAATTGTGGATGTTAGGTAAGCAGTTTGTCAAGCCACTAGTGAGAAAATTGGAATTATTACAGAAAATGCTTGAAATATTCAGTAGGTCAGGCAGCGGTCATGGAGAGAAAGAGTTTGCATTTCAGATCAATTATTTTTAGTAACAACGGGAATAATTTAGAGTTATAGCTGACTTTAAGGAAGTAAAAAAGGTAAAAAGGTACCCTGCAGGCACTCTGCTTCTATTCCTGATGAAGGGCTTTTGCCCAAAATATCAATTTTCCTACTCCTCGGATGCTGCCTGAACTGCTGTGCTTTTCTAGCACCACTCTAATCTAGAATCTTTAAGGAAGTAAAACAAGGAAAAGGGATGGGCAGGAAGAAGAACAATACGAAACATCTCTAATAGGGATGAAAAGATGATTTGTAAAGCAAAAAGGAGATGGCAATGGTAACCACTAATATTTCAAACAGCTTTTGTTTTCAATTCCAGATTTTCAACTGCAATAATGCTTTCCTTTTATACTTTGCAGAGGAGAATCAAAGTTCGGTGGCATCACCCTACATGAAGAAGTTTTTTCTATGATTTTGACTGATCTCCCTAAAGACAGCATGATCAAGGAGGTGACGGTGTTGTGGTATTGTCACTGGACTAGTATATTCAGTGATCCAGAAAATGCTGTGATGACCCGGGTTTGAATGCCACCATGGCAAATGGTAAAATACAAATTCAATTAAAAACTGAAATCGAAATACTCATGACATATAACAATCGACTATGGAAAAGTCTAACTAGTTTAGTTATGTCCATTTGTGAAAGAGAAACCGATCCAGCTGACACATGACTTCAGACTCATGACAATGTGGTTGACTCTTGACTGCTCTCTGAAATAGACCAATGCTACAAAGAAAGGAATGAAACCAGACAGACCACCTGGCATTGGCTAAGGCACTGAAGACATCAATGGCAATTTATGCCCTGTCAAATCTGCAAAATCCTCCTTACAAAGATCTGAGGGACAGTGCCAAAATTGGGACAGCTGCCTCATGGACTCGTCAAGCAAAAGCCTAACATTGTCATATTCACAGATTCATACATTATAGACACAAGGTACCAGGTAATGCCATCACCACCCCTGGATATATCCTATTCAACCAGCCGGATAGACTGAGCAAAGGGACAGCACAGTGGCATACAGTCAGGACTGAATTGCTCTGTAAGTTCCCAACATTGGCCTGTACACACCATGAAATTTCATGGCACCAAGTCATACAAGAAAAAGGAAACCTCCTTCTGGTTATCACATACTACATTGCTCCTTAGCATAAATCAGTACTCCTCCATGTTGGTTATTATTTCAGGGATAAAATGAGAGTGGCAAGGGCATAGGATAGGTACTTCAAAGTCTATCATCTACAATGGTTTGACAGCAAAACTACTGAACGACTGGTTTAGTCCTAAATAGTAAGCTGCAAGACGGGTCAGCAGCAGGTTGTGATGGAAAAACATACTTGATCTCATACTCACCAATTAGCCTAAAAATAGATAGGTTAAGTGAGTAGGCAAAGATCTGGTAAATGGACTACAACGTGGAAATGTGTGAAATTGTCCATTTTTGCAGAAAGAATGAAAAAGCATTACTGATGAGAGGTTGCAGAGCCCTGAGATGCAAAGAAATCTGCACTAATTAAAGAATGCTAATCTGCAGGTACAGCAAGTAATCAAGAAAGTTAATAGAATGTCACGTTTTATTGTGAGGGGAACTGAATGCAAGAATAAAAAGGTTATGCTTCAGTTATTGGTAGGACTGCATCTGGAATACCGTGAACAGTACCTGTCACCTTACGTATGGAGGATGTTGATGTATTAGAAGCAGTTCACAGAAGGTTTACTCGACAAATGTTTGGAATGAGTGAATTGTCTTATGAGGAAAGGCTGGACAGGCTAAGCCTGTATCTTGTTAGGTGGGACAGCAGTAACTCAATTTGAAACATAAGACCTTATGGGGACTTAACCAAGTGGATGTCAAAATCATGCTTCCTCTTGAAAGAAAATCCAGAACAAGGGGTCACAATTTAAAAATTAGGGGTGCCCACTTAAAACAGAGACGAGGAAGCATTTTTTCTCTGAGAGGTAAGAGTCATTGGAATTCCTTTCCTCAAAAGACAGTTGGTGTAGATCTTTAAGTCATATCAAGGCAGAGGTAGATAGATTCTTGATTACAGAGAGGATGAAAGGTTATCAGAGAACTAAAGGGTTGTAGAGTTAAGGTTAAAATCAGATCAGTCATGATTTCAGAGTGTTAGATAGGCTTGTAAGGCCTAGTCTTGTTCCTTCTTCATATGGAAACAAAGTCCTATCTTCACACCGACAATACCCTCCCCATTGGGTTGAGTAGCACGATCAACATGCTAACTGAGATAGACTTCGACCAATTCTAGCAACTCAAGACTGCATATCCATGAATTATGTAGGCCATCAGCAGCAGTGGATTTGTATTCTGACACAATGGGCAACCTCAGAGCACCCATCTTACCGTGAACATCAAACTGTGGGTCCGAATCTGGTTCAAAGAAGAGTGCAGGAGTGCATGCCAGGAGGCAGCACCAAATGCACTGAAAAATTAGGTGCCGACCCAGTGAAGCTACAAGACAGCACTATTTGTATATCAAATAGCATTAACAAGTGATAGAGATAAATGTTTCCACAATAGATTATTTCAGCTCGGCAATCCTACCACACCCAGTCATGAATGGTAGTGAACAATTAAACAACTCACTTCGGGAGGAGGCTCTACTAACATCTGTCATGGACCAAGCCAGACCCCCCTCAAAACATTTGAAGAAAGTAGCCTGGACCCTAACGTTGCTAGTTTTTTTAAGCGGGCATATTCCAAGAGTGACCCAACAGCTGGCCCAACCACTTAGTTTTAAGCAAAACTGAACTTATTTGAAAGATTACCAAATGAAACACCAACAAAAGAGAACAGAATATAGAATAACTTAACCTATCCAAAAACACAACAGACAATCCCAACTTAATAATGTTGTTCCAAATTCCTGCAACAATCCCTATAAAGTCCCTTTGGCAAATAAATGTAAAATCAAACACAGGGTCTTACAGGAGAGAGGGAGAGAGAGAGAGAGAGACATGGCAGAGAGATTCAGCATGGAACACTTTTTTCCATGTTGCTGTTTTTTTGACTAGCAGTCTCAAAACTGACTGACTGCTTGCCCTGAACAGCCAGACTGCTGAAACCAAACCAAACCAAACCCATAGCAAAGGTGAGAACTGGCCACTCTCCTTTCATTGTACAAGTTTTGGTTTAAACTTGAAAGACCTTTGTCTGAGATAGTATCTGTTAGCTAGAATCAAATTGGCCCTAAAACCCGTCAAAACTAGATAGCCTGGAACCTGTGACTTTCTGACCACTCTGATAAAAAAAGAACATAGCCTTGTTAAAGGAGCATGATTGTCACGCATCCCCATCATTCAGTTCAAAAACATCATAGAGTCATACAGCCCTACAGCACAGAGACAGGTCCTGTGGCCCAAACTGGCCCATGCTAACCAAAATATCTGTCCATGCTAACCCCATTTTCCTGCACATGGCTTAGAGCTTTTCAATCCTTTCCATGTATTTGTCCAAATGCCTTTTAAATGTTGTATCCGCTTCAACCATAGAGTCATAGAATCATAGAGATGTACAGCATGGAAACAGACCCTTCGGTCCAACCCGTCCATGCCAACCAGATATCCCAACCCAATCTAATCCCACCTGCCAGCACCCGGCCCATATCCCTCCAAACCCTTCCTACTCATATACCTATCCAAATGCCTCTTAAATGTTGCAATTGTACCAGCCTTCACCACATCCTCTGGCAGCTCATTCCAAACACGTACCACCCTCTGCTTGAAAACGTCGCCCCTTAGGTCTCTCTTATATCTTTCCCCTCTCACCCTAAGCCTTTGCCCTCTTGTTCTGGACTCCCTGACCCCAGGAAAAGACCTTGCCTATTTACCCTATTCGTGCCCCTCATAATTTTGTAAATCTCTATAAGGTCTCCCCTCAGCATCCGACGCTCCAGGGAAAGCAGACCAAAGCCTGTTCAGCCTCTCACTATAGCTCAGATCCTCCAACATTGGCAACATCCTTGTAAATCTTTTCTGAACTCTTTCAAGTTTCACAACATCTTTCCGGTAGGAACGAGACCAGAATCGCACGCAATATTCCAACAGTGGCCTAACCAATGTCCTGTACAGCCGCAACATGACCTCCCAACTCCTGTACTCAATACTCTGACCAATAAAGGAAAGCATATCAGACGCCTTCTTCACTATCCTATCTACCTGTGACTCCACTTTCAAGGAGATATGAACCTGCACTGCAAGGTCTCTTTGTTCAGCAACATTCCCTAGGACCGTACCATTAAGTGTATAGATCCTGCTAAGATTTGCTTTCCCAAAATGCAGCACCTCGCATTTATCTGAATTAAACTCCATCTGCCACTTCTCAGCCCAATGGCCCATCTGGTCCAGATCCTGTTGTAATCTGAGGTAACCCTCTTCGCTGTCCACTACACCTCCAATTTTGGTGTCATCTGCAAACTTACTAACTGTACCTCTTATGCTTGCATCCAAATCGTAGATGTAAATGACAAAAAGTAGAGGACCCAGCACTGATCCTGTGGCACTCCACTGGTCACAGGCCTCCATTCTGAAAAACAACCTTCCACCATCACCCTCTGTCTTCTACCAATGAGCCAGGTCTGTATCCAAATGGCTAGTTCTCCCTTTAATCCATGAGATCTAACCTTGCCAATCAGTCTCCCATGGGGAACTTTGTCAAACGCCTTACTGAAGTCCATATAGATCACATCTACTGCTCTGCCCTCAATTTTCTTTGTTACTTCTTCAAAAAACTCAGTCAAGTTTGTGAGACATGATTTCCCATGCACAAAGCCATGTTGACTATCCTGAATCAGTCCTTGCCTCTCTAAATACATGTATAACCACTTCCACTGGCAGCTCATTCCATACACATTCCACCCTCTGTATAAAAAAGTTGCCCCTCAGGTTCTCTTTTATTCTTTCCCCTCTTACCTTAAACTGATGCCTTCTAGTCCTCGATTCCCCAACCCTGGAAAAAAGACTGAGTGCATTCACTCTATCCATGCCTCTCATAACCTTATATACCTCTATAAAGGCCCACCAGACCCAATCTCCTACGCTCTAAAGAAAAAAGTCCTAGCTTGTCCAACATCTCCCTATAACACATACCATTGAGTCCAGGCAACATTCTTGTAAATTATTTTCTGCACTCTTTCCAGTTTAATAACATCCTTCCTATAACAAGTTGACCAAAACTGAACACAATACTCCAAGTGCGGCCTCACCAACATCCTGCATAACTGCTACATAATTTCCCGACTTCTCTACTCAATGCCCTGATTGATGAAGGTCAGTATGTCAAAAGCCTTCTTCACTGCCCTGCCTACCTGTGACTCCACTTTCAGAGAAAGTGCACTCCAAGACCTCTCTGTTCCAGTACACTCCTTAAAGCCATACCATTCACCATGAAATTCTTTCCTTGATTTGACTTTCCACAATGCAAGCCCTCACACTTATCTATATTAAAGCTCCATTTGCCATTTCTCGACACACTTCCCTAGCTAGTCAAGGTCCTGCTGCAATTTTTGATAACCTTCCTCAATGTCCATAATACCATTGATCAGTTCAAAGGGTAAGCCTGAAGCATTTGCAACAATCTTCAGCAAAAAGTACTGAGTGAGATGATCCATCACTACCTTGTTCAGGGGTCTCCAGAGATGCCAGTTTTCAGTGAATTGATTTGCAGTAGCCATGACAACAGTCTGGTAATAGGATTGACTGTTGTGGTTCTGCTCGCCGAGCTGGAAGTTTTTGCTGCAAACGTTTCGTTCCCTGGCTAGGGTACATCATCAGTGCTGTTGGAGCCTCGTGTGAAGCGCTGCTTTGATGTTTCTTCCGGTGTTTATAGTGGTTTGTTCTTGCCGCTTCCGGGTGTCAGTTTCAGCTGCAGTGATTTGTATGTGGGGTCCAGGTCGATGTGTCTGTTGATGGATGTTCTTGCCATTTCCGGGTGTCAGTTTCAGCTGTAGTGGTTTGTATATGGTGTCCAGGTCAATGTGTCTGTTGATGGAGTTTGGGGATGAATGCCATGCTTCTAGGAATTCTCTGGCTGTTCTCTGTCTGGCTTGTCCTATGATAGTGGTGTTTTCCCAGTCAAATTCATGTTGCTGGTTGTCTGAGTGTATGGCTACTAGAGATAGCTGGTCGTGTCGTTTTGTGGCTAGCTGATGTTCATGGATGCGGATTGTTAGCTGTCTTCCTGTTTGTCCTATATAGTGTTTTGTGCAGTCCTTGCATGGTATTTTGTAAACTACGTTAGTTTGGCTCATGCTGGGTATTGGGTCCTTTGTTCTAGTGAGTTGTTGTCTGAGCGTGGATGTTGAAAAGTATGCTGTTATGAGTCCTAAGGGTCGCAGTAGTCTGGCTGTCAGTTCTGAGACGCTCCTGACGTATGGTAGAGTGGCTACTCCTTTTGGTTATGGCATGTCCTCGTTCCTTGGTCTATTTCTTAGGCATCTGGTGATAAAGTTGCGTGGGTATCCGTTTTTGGCGAATACCTTGTATAGATGTTCCTCTTCCTCTTTTCGCAGTTCTGGTGTACTGCAGTGTGTTGTGGCCCTTTTGAATAGTGTCCTGATGCAGCTATGACTGCCTCTGCTATGAGTCCCGAGATTGGTGATCCCATGACGTATATCTGATTGTTGAATGTAAAGTGTGTGGTGAGGCACAGGTCCAGTAGTTTAAGTATGCCGTCCTTGTTGATAGGTTCGGCCTCCTGTGTTCTGTTATGTATGTCCAGTAGGTTGGCTATTGTTTCTCTGGCTAGGGTTTTGTCAATTGAAGTGATCAGTGCCGTCATGTCGAATGATACCATGGTTTCTTCTTTGTCTATGTGTGTATTCCTGATGACGTCCAAGAATTCCTGTGTTGATTGTATGGAGTGTACGAACAAATCAACGGAATACCCATGGGATCACCAATCTCGGGACTCATAGCAGAGGCAGTTATGCAAAGGTTGGAACATACAGCCATACCACAAATTCAACCCAAACTCTGGATCAGATATGTTGATGACACCTTTGTAATCATCAAAAACACAGATATAGAAAAAACACACCTAATCATCAACGACACACTCACAGGAATCCGATTCACACGAGAAGAGGAAAAGGATAGCCAACTCCCATTCCTAGACGTGTTAGTAGAGAGAACACCCAACGGAGAATTCACCACAAGGGTACACAGGAAACCAACACACACAGACCAAGTCTTAAACTGTGAAAGTAACCACCCCAACACACACAAACGAAGCTGCATCAGGACACTATTCAAAAGGGCCACAACACACTGCAGTACACCAGAACTGCGAAAAGAGGAAGAGGAACATCTATACAAGGTATTCGCCAAAAACGGATACCCACGCAACTTTATCACCAGATGCCTAAGAGATAGACCGAGGAACGAGGACATGCCACAACCAAAAGGACTAGCCACTCTACCATACGTCAGGAGCGTCTCAGAACTGACAGCCAGACTACTGCGACCCTTAGGACTCATAAAAGCACACAAGCCAACATCCACGCTCAGACAACAACTCACTAGAACAAAGGACCCAATACCCAGCATGAGCCAAACTAACGTAGTTTACAAAATACCATGCAAGGACTGCACAAAACACTATTTAGGACAAACACGAAGACAGCTAACAATCCGCATCCATGAACTTCAGCTAGCCACAAAACGACACGACCAGCTATCCCTAGTAGCCATACACTCAGACAACCAGCAACATGAATTTGACTGGGAAAACACCACTATCATAGGACAAGCCAGACAGAGAACAGCCAGAGAATTCCTAGAAGCATGGCATTCATCCCCAAACTCCATCAACAGACACATTGACCTGGACACCATATACAAACCACTACAGCTGAAACTGACACCCGGAAACGGCAAGAACATCCATCAACAGACACACCGACCTGGACCCCACATACAAATCACTGCAGCTGAAACTGACACCCGGAAGCGGCAAGAACAAACCACTATAAACACCGGAAGAAACATCAAAGCAGCGCTTCACACGAGGCTCCAACAGCACTGATGATGTTCCCTAGCCAGGGAACGAAACGTTTGCAGTAAAAACTTCCAGCTCGGCGAGCAGAACCACAACAACGGATACCCGAGCTACAAATCTTCAATCAGATTTTAATAGGATTGACGATGTATGCTCAAGAATTTGCCACAGTCCTAGCCAACCTGTTCTTGTCTGCTTTTCTATACAGTATACGCCTTGTAGATGCCAGTGTTGTAGCTAATCAACTCCAACCTAGCCATTTACAGCCCTATCAGTCGACTCTACATTATCAATAAAGCTATAAAAAGTATTGTCAATAATGCTATTAAGCAGCAATTGTTTAGCAATACCTTGCTCACTAATGCTCCCTTTGGGCTCTGCCAGAGTAACTCAGTTCCAACCTCATTCCAGCTTTAATTCAAAGAAGGGTAAAAAAAATGAATTCTAGAGGTGTAGTAAGAGAATGACTGCCCTTGAGATCAAGGCTGTTTTTGAAGACCGCATGAGAAACACTAGCAACACTGGAGTTGTTGGGAATCAGGGGTAAAACTCTGTGGTTGGAATCATACCTGGCTCAAACACATGAATGAATTAAAAAAAAATAGGAAGAGGAGGGTAGGTCTTGGGAACCAATAAGGTTAAAGTCCAGGAGCAGGAGTAACAGCAGTTGCAGGAGATAATTTAATTATTATTTTTTAACAGAACAATTCTACAATGAAACTTTACCATGCTGTAAAACACATACCTAATGCTTATTTACAAGGTCAAAGCTATCATCTTGCTTTTGTGCTTCGTGCTAGATTTGTTATACATGTACTTCTGTTCTTGATTACCCACTGGTAATTTCAGGGGGACATAGTAGAAGCCAGACCTCTTCATCAGACCAATTGGAAAAGCAAGATCTCCAATCCCACTCACATAGATTGTTGCAACTGGGCATGCAATAATATTGTCCACCGAGGTTGCAACTAATTTTCCAGTTTGTAAGTATGATCAGAGGGAGAAGGTAGAATGTAAAAATGAAACCATAACTTATGACATGGGTTCTGGTGCTTTCACACTGTACATCATGATCAATTGTTTGATCATAGTGCCCCAGAGGATCCAACATGCAACTAAGAAAACAACCATCTCTTAGGAGAATAACAAGTTCTGTTTTGAGATACTAATTTAAAAGTGGCTTGAACATTAAGAATGAAGTTCATCATTCACTGCAAGCAACACAGGCAAGATGCCTCTGCCCCCAAAAAAGTAAAGTCCTTGGAAGCTGTATAAGTAATTGTCCTCAACACCCTGCATCTATTTCTGGGCTCTATTTCTCACATTCACCTTTTTTGGTCTCTCCATTTCCTGTTAATTCACAATTAAATATTAGCAGTTTTATGCCCACTAGAAATTCCCTCAAATTATTTCAAGACAGGACTGTGCATCAGCTCTCAGTAAGGATAGATTTTTCTGGATCAGATTTAGGTACTGAGCATGGTCACACACCAAACCATTCCCATAATAATTATTCTATTGTTTACATTTAAATGTAATTGTAACATTTGGTAATTTGTTGCAGTCCTTTATCCTAAGGAAAGGGTTGACATCTATCCACAGGGTCAGAGGAGTGTGATAGGATTTGAATCATAACATCAAATTATCAACACACTAACACTAAATGTCATTGCAGTGTGATTCATCTTCAAATTGTATTTCTCTTCCATTGTCAGATTTCCTTCCCCAACCTGCCATTCCCAGCTGAAGATCCAGATAGCTGAGAAACCTGCACCTCAACTTCTTAACAGTACTGAAGATCAGAACATTTGGCAGCATCTGTGAATAGATTAACCTTTCAAACTGACCTTTGCAGCAGAAGAGGCCTTGTCCCAATTTCCACCCTGGAGAGTATAGTGTCCGCTCCCAATCCTAGCCAGAATCTCACTTGGCGTGTCATCGGGACCATTAGCAAAAGGAGTATATCTGATCCAAGATAGCCAAAGAGAAAGATACATTCTGTTAATAGTCCGGTATTGCACTTTGTATGTTCACTTTGTATGAAAGAACAGTCAGCCACAATTAATCCTGGCAGTTTCCTAAAAGCCCTAAATATTGATTTGAGAGGGAAGCATTATTAGTAACTTACTCCAAAATTCAGGATCGTAATTTCAAGAACATAAGATCAAAATGTTTGCTGTGCTTTCAGTTTATCCACCTCTATTCAAAATTGGAACATAAAACCAGTGTGAATAGATTGAATGGAACTGCATTTTAGTTAGGAGACAGCTTTTTATTCTTATCATCTGTTAAAAATATAAGTCAATTATGTTAAACGGTGAAAACTGAAAAAAAAACTGCAGATGCTGTAAATCAGAAACTAAAATAGAAGCTGCTGGAGAGGCTAGCGGGTCTGGCAACAACTATGAAGAGAAATCGGAGTCAACGTTTCGTGTCCGGTGGCCCTTCCCCAGAATTGTTCTGTGGAAGGGCCACCGGACCCTAAACATTAACTCTGATTTCTCTTCACAGATGCTGCCAGACCTACTGAGCTTTTCCAGCAACTTCTGTTTTTGATTATGTTAACAGTGACTTTAATTAGGATTGAAAAATGTGTGCTGGAAAAACACAGCAGGCCAGGCAGCATCCGAGGAGCAGGAGAATCAGCGTTTCGGGCATAAGCCCTTCTTCAGGAATGAGGCTGGTGTGCCAAGCAGACTGAGATAAAGTGTAAGGGAGAGAGAATTTGGGGGAGGGGTGCTGGGAATACGATAGGTGGAAGGAGATGAGGGTGAGGGTATTAGGCCGGAGAGGGGGTGGAGGCGGATAGGTCAGGAAGAAGATTGCAGGTCAAGAGGGCGGTGCTGAATCCGGGGGTTGGGACTGAGATAAGCTGGGAGGGAGGGGAAATGAGGAAGCTGGAGAAATCTACATTCATCCCATGTGGTTGGAGGGTTCCTAGGAGGAAGATGAGGTGCTCTTCCTCCAGGCGTCGTGTGGTCAGGGTCTGGCGATGGAGGCGGCCAAGGACCTGCATGTCCTTGGCGGAGTGGGAGGGGGAGTTAAAGTGTTCAGCCATGAGACGGTTGGGTTGGTTGGTGTGGGTGTCCCAGAGGTGTTCCCTGAAATGTTCCGCAAGTAGGCAGCGTGTCTCCCCAATGTAGAGGAGACCACATCGGATGCAACGGATACGTATTTGATGTATGTGGAGGTGCAGGTGAATTTGCGATGAATATGGAAGGATCCATTGGGGCCTTGGAGGGAGGTGAGGGGGGAGGTGTGGGTGCAAGTTTTGCACTTCTTGCGGTTGCAGGGGAAGGTGCCAGGAGTGGAGGTTGGGTTGGTGAGGGGTGTGGACCTGATGAGGGAGTCACAGAAGGAGTGGTCTCTCTGGAACACTGATAGGGGTGGGGAGGGAAATAAATCCCTGGTGGTGGGGTCTGTTTGGAGGTGGCAGAAATGACGGAGGATGATACAATGTGTCTGGAGGTTGGTGGGGTGGAAGGTGAGGACCAGTGGGGTTCTGTCCTGGTGGCGATTGGAGGGGTGGGGTTCAAGGGCGGAGGAGCGGGAAGTGGAAGAGATGCGGTGGAGAGCATCGTCGACCACTTCGGAAGGGAAATTGCGGTTCTTGAAGAAGGAGGCCATTTGTTCGGTAGTGGAATAGGTCCTCCTGGGAGCAGATGCGGCGGAGGCGAAAAAATTGGGAATATGGGATGGCATTTTTACAGGGGGCAGGGTGGGAGGAGGTGTAATCTAGGTAGCTGTGGGAGTCGGTCAGTTTGTGGTAAATTTAATTATGATGTATGTTTCCTCGCTGAGCTGGTAGATTTCTTCTCAGACGTTTCATCACCATGTTAGGTAACATAATCAGTAAGCCTCTGGTGGAGCACTGGTGTTCTGTTCCGCTTGCTGCTTATATGTCTTAGTCTGTTGTGGTGGGTGATATCACTTCCTATTCTTTTTCTGAGAGGCTGTAAATGGGGTCCAAATTGAAATGTTTGTTAGTGGAGTTCCAGTTTGAATGCCAGGCCTCTAGGAATTCTGTGCATGTCTTTATTTAGCCTTTGTCTACATTAAACAAACAGGTAGAAAACTAGCCACCAGGATACATGAACATTAACTAGCCACAGAAAGACATGACCCACTCTCACTAGTATCCTTACATATGGATGAGAAATGACACCACTTCGAGTGGAGCAACACATCCATCCTGGGACAAGCCAAACAGAGACACGTATGAGCATTCTAACCAGAACTCTATCAACGAACACATTGACTTGGATTCCACTTAACACCCCTGAGAAAAAGAACAGGAAATGACATCACCATAGGAAATGACATCACCAACCCAAGGAAACTCAAACACATAAATAGAAAGCGGGCTACACCATCAGTGCTTCATCAGGCAGCATCTGAGGAGCAGGAGAATCGACATTTCAGACATAAGCTCTTCATCTAGCAGGGGATCAGTGTTTCTTTGGCTAGGATGATGTTTATTGATGTGAATAGGGCCGTGGCTTTAATTAAAATCTATATGGCAAACCATTGCCTCAAGAATGAGATCATTGTATTTTGTTATTCTTCTTTAACTTAGACTTTGTATGCTATTAGCTAGTAAGTCTAGTTAAACTGCCTCCAGTCATTATCTCATAACCAACCATGAATAACAATTCACAGAAAACATTGAAACATCTCCTTAATGAAAGCACCTCTTAGTATTCCAGCTGAAAGATATAATAGTTTGCCATCTACCTTTGTCATGTAGTTATTAGTGGGGTTGGAAATTCAGAGTAATTTAAATAGCAGCTTTTACCAAAAGCAGATTAAAATACAAATGTTGGTTCCACAATTTAGGAATTTATCTGCCTTGTTAATACACCCACACATGAATCTGCAGATGCACAACGCATTTTACAGCTATTAAATTACATGCCTGAAAGAAACAGAGCCATCATCAGGTGCCTTTGAAAACTGAAATGATTTTCAAAAAAATTTACATTTTAATCATCTGCAACAATTTGCTCAAATTACACTTATGTGAGCAAAAGAGGCAGGCAGTTTGTTCTTACCAAGATCTAACAGTTATGATTTTAATCATGAAAGAATCTGTTTTGTGCTATGTCTGAATGTGCGATATTGACCAGGCGACCAGAAAATCTGATCAGTATCTGAGTAGTGCAGTAAGACCCTCAATGCGTATCTCAATAATCAGGGGGCTGCAGCTTCATGCCTCATCTGAAGAATTATATCTCAAATCATACTATTTTCCAAAAAAAACATGTTAAACAGTGAGTTGAGAAAGATGCCAAATAGTACAGCACATTTTGAAGCACAAGCTTCTACTTAGATAGCAAAGCATCATTAATTTCATTAAACTGATACATAAACAGAAATTCAATAATGCTGCAGAGAGATAGCAAGATAATTCAACACCAGAAATGTGGGAGCTAATTTTGCTCAAAGGTACCAAACTGCAATTTGTAAGTAAGCATTTGGAGAAATCATGGCACCAAATTGAAATTATATTTTAATGTAGATTTTACTTTATTTTACAAATTTCTTGCAAAGCATGACACATTTTAATCCAGAACTCCATAATGGTATCATCACTCTTGTATATGTTGGAGTTCTCCTGCACAGAACAAGATATTGTTCAGCATCACCATTTGCAGCGATTAATGCACACTGTTGACTATGTATATCATTTAGTGATAAGGATAATCAGATACCAGACCACAAACAAATGGAAATAGGACTGTAGGATTTGTTGGGCAAAGATAGACAAAAGCTCAGCTGATTTTTCTACCATTCACATGGTGTAATAAGGAAATTCCGATTTCATGACAATCAATTTCTAATCAATAATCTACAACCAGAGTAGAAGTAGGCAAGAAAACCCTTCAGTGGTAAAGATTATTGGAAACTGTAAACTTAAAGTCACCTGGTTTCCTAAGCACCCAGACTTAATTTCTAAAAATCTAAATGGTAAAGTACAATATTAAAGAATAATAGCCACTGTTTGCAGCATCTATTTAATATAAACATAGAAATAAGGATCATAGGAAACAGGGTCCAGGAGTAGGCTTGGCCTGTCAGGATATTGTCAGTCAATAAGATTGAAATAACAACAGAAATAACAGAAGCCGTATCTTGCCAACAAGCCCCCTCTTTGTTTATACATGGAAAGTCTTTGACACTAGTTCAGCTCCCTCAGAGCTTGCTCTCAGACTGTCAGAATGACTGACCCTCTTCTTTTTATCTGTCAGTCAGGGCTCCCAGATTGGGGGTGTTAATCTGGTCTAATCAGGAAACTCATATGCTATGAGATCCACCTGGCTGACCTCATTACACTAACTAGAAAGATCACTGTCTGTTATTCTGTTATATGACATTTCCTTCATTAACACAAATCTGGTGCACTGGCATGAGGATTGTATGATTTGCAATTTTTCTTCTACTACATGGAGTTTATAGCAACAAAACAGGTCAATGAGGCAGGTCAACTGTAGAAGTCTTGTCCCAAGAGGGGGAAATATAAATGTGCCACCAGCAAGGTTGCAGGGAATTTTAACATATAGTCTCAAATTAGTTTCTTAAAGAATAAAAGATCAGAATATTTGTGCAGATTAAGTTTAGTAGATTGACAGGCTGCCAACAATAGTCTGTGGAAGTGGTTGAAGAAAATTTAAGCACAATAATAAAACAAATCACAGATTGCAATGTGTCTGTAATTAGTGTACCTAAGATGCTGAGGGTGAGGTTTTGTTCATGTTAAAAATTTATATCTTAATCACCTCTAAATGCTTCACAAAAATTACTTACACAGGCATAAGAGGCAGACAGTTTGTGTTCAGCAAGATCTCACAAAAATAAATTAACAGTATGATTATCTGTTTTGTGGTATGTATCAGACTTGATAAGAGTTGGGATAGGTATTTTATTATAAGTCTTTTCAGACGTGTTATGGCACACGTTGGAGCAGGTGAAACATGAACCCAGATTTTCTGTGTTGTAAGAGCCCCTGAGACATAGGCTGTGTAGTTACAGAATAAGCAAGGCTCTAATAAACCAAAAATGCCATCAAATCATACCAGCTGAATTAAACTTGAAAACTTTAAAGAAAAATAATCCTGAAAGTAACTTGTGCAGTGCCGTTACATGGACTTGCAAAACTTAGAAGAACTTACCATGATTTACAACATAAATAATAGGAAAAACAACTCAAGGCACCCAATAAATAAATCTTTAAAATCAACTCCCAGAGATGGGAGGAAAAAACAGAATTGTCTAGCAATATTTCATTCCAAAACATGGTTATATTGACAAGATTCCTCCTTTTCCAGCTTCTTGGTGTACCTTTAAACCACTTTATCTCAGTGCTTTGCGAGAAGCATTTTGTCATTTCATTTCCTACCTGTCAAACTAACTTGTGGGTTTTTATTCGTGTGATGCACAAGCACATTGTATACTCAGGTACTTGAAAACAGCTTTTAATGATTAGAAGAATGAATTCCTGACATACCCATAAATTTGTCCTGTGGTTCTTGGCTATTGTCTGAAGCACAGTAGCAATTAACATGTGGTACATTTTCTAACTAACCTGTTCAGAGATGTTATAACACACCGCTGGAGCATGTAGATCTCCTGGCTCAGAGGTGGGAACACTGCCATTGTGCCACAGAGCCCAACTAACATGATATATGATGGTAATGACTATCACTTAAGAGTCATTTTTGCTGAAATAAAATCTATGCAGCGAATATGCACATGGAACATAATTATCAAAACACTCATCTATATAGTTGTTGCACATCAGTAAAAGAAGTCTTTGAAGTGATTAGTTCAACCACCATTGATACCTTGATATGTTCTACAAAAGATGATGGAGTAAAATTCACATATTGGGAAATGGTAGCAAAACTAGAGAAAATCTGTACAAGGGGAAACAACATATATAAATATTAAGTTTAAGAGGTTGATAAGAGGATCAAATACAGAACATAATTTTCAAAATTTCCACTGGCAGATGGAAGCTTCACAGCATTGTCTTTAGTCGTTCATGAGATATAGGCATTATTTGTTATAATTCTTAGTTGTCACAGAAGGTGGTGGTAAGCCAGTTTCTTGAACCGCTACAGCCTAGTGGTGAAGGCACATTCAAAGTGCTATTAGAGTGATTTTGCCCTGGTTAGACTGGAATTACAGCAATATAATTCCGAAGTTATGATGGTGTGCAAGTGGGGAGGGAGCCTGCAGGTCCTGGTGTTCTTGTGGATCTCTTGTATTTTTTAGGTGGTTGAGGTCGCAGGTCTGGAAGACGTTGACAAAACAGCCTTGAAAAATTGCTGCAGTACATTTTGGAGGTGGTACACAATGCTCACAAACTGTCTCTTGGTGATAGCAGGGTTGAATATCTGAGTTTGCAGTGATCTTGGAGATGCATTAATTTATGTAATTTGGGAAAATGGACATCAGGCAAACATATATGGCAGTTGTTGAAGAAAGAAATGGCTTTCACTGAGTATTTGGAAGTAGTGAATAAGGTGACAAGGACCAGAGTTGTTCAGAGGAAAATGGCATAGCAAGGTGAAATTGTTGGGAGTCTGCAATCAAATACTGGATAACTTAATGCGTTGAAATGCTTCAGTTAACCAGGAAGAGTTAGCATGGTTTCATAATAGGTAGGTATACCTGACAAACCTCATTGAAATGTTTGAAGAAGTGACTGTAGTAGTGCACAGGGGAATGTCTATGGATGTTGTTTATATGGACTTCCACAAAGCATTTGATATAGTCCCACAAATGAGACTGTTAACTAAGGTAGAAGCCCATGGAACTGAGAAAATTACTGACGTG